>NC_134277.1:29074157-30359257 GCF_949628215.1 Phalacrocorax aristotelis | reverse complement strand
CATTGATGGAAGGGCATAAAATTTGGATCTAATGTTAAGATCCCCATCCATTACGGTTCACCTGATGTGAAGACATCCAAAAGGTCAAACTGAGCAGCAGAATGGCTTATTTTCTATGCAGACATGGAGAGGGAGTGATCTGGAACGTGTGCTGCTCTCCCCTGCTCAGTCCATGTAAACCCCTGAAAGACCCCATCCCTGACCCTACTTGTCTAAAGCATGGGAACTTTTACATAGAGATGGTAACTGCTGCCAACTCCTGAACGAGTCCTGTTCCCTACCCAAGTGAAAGAAAGGACTTCAGATGAATCACAACATAATTCCCATTTCTGTGGTATTCGTGAAGAAAGTGAGCATTTCAAACTATTTACCTATACACTTCTAACTTTAAAGGAACAAAAAATATTAAAAATAGAATAGCCACCTCATTGAGAAGAATCCCATAGAGTGGTAGCAATTATAAAAACAGAAAAGCACCATTTAACTACTAATGATGCTTGACCCTAGAAAAGAAAGCTAAGTTTGTCTTCTGTGCTTAATACAATAGAAAAGCACATAGTATTTCATTACAGCACAGGTTAAAATACTGTATATCCAGGCCTCAAAATAGTTTTGTAAAATGTAGTAAAATAAATAAGATCACCAGAAACAAAAACCAAACAACCCACCCCTAACACCCACCCCAACATCCACTCCCAAAAAGTAAGTAAAGGACAGGAAGAATGCATATTAAGGACTCTCGTACATGTTCAGAGTTAATTACCTGAACATTCTTTCATAAATTAATTATGCATGCAGACATCTGGTTTTCTAAGAACTTAGCTTCTGCAATGTAATGAGATTTTGCTAGACTTGTCTGCTTGACAGGGTTTGGGGTTTTGTGGTTTTTTTGTGGTTTGGGGTTTTTTTTTGTTTGTGTTTCTGGTTTGTTGGGTTTTTTTACTATTTTAAAATATTGTAGTGGTGGATAGTATACTGTTGTAATACAGTTGAGTATCAATCTAAAAATTAGTCTATGATCCAGTCTACAGATACTCACTGTTGCAAGACTTCTTGTTAAAGACCTATTCACAAACAGTACTTTGCTTTACATGCAGTAAAGATAAATTATCAGTTACAAAATCACAACTTCAACTTCAAATTGTCATTTTATCTTTTGATCAATATCCTAAATCCAAGGCAAGAATAGACTCAGAGGTCCATGCATACCAAGAAGCTTCACAAAAGATATATCAGAGGCAGCTCTGGGTTCCTGAAACAGGCCTAATTTTCCAAGTAAATGGAAATTATGGACATATTCAAGAATACATCCCTAAGAGTGTAGACTAACACCTCCATTCTGATACAGGAAACAACTCCTATTTGAAGTTCTGATCATCAGCATTGGTTGAGCACTTTCAACGCCTGACCCAAGAGAATACAGGTAACAACACTAGAATTACAGAGCTAGGCAATGAAAGAAGATGCCTATACAAAAAGTAAAAAAAAAAACCAAAACCCCTGAATTATGCTTTCTCTTTCCCCAATCCCAATTATTACTAGTAATTAAAACAGCACAGCTCCTTCGCAATCATATATATAAAATACATAACAAAGTATTTGAAATGGAGACAACTGATTCTTCCAACACTGTTTATCTCCCTGTCATTTTATACATTAAAATAAAGATTAAATGGAACAGAACTTTAAATAGAGCCATACCACTATCATTTATCAAATGTTATGTTGACATTGCAATTATTTCCTGAAGACTGAATGTAGATTTCACAGCTACCCTTTTTACTTTGTTCAAAATTTTGCTACTGCAGGACATGAAGTCAACTATCCTGACAACCTGATATCTTAATTTTTCCACAGGCACAACCTTTAGGCAACTGTAATTGTGCATAGGAAAAAAGAGTTGTATTATTACATACTTAACATATAATTTTCAAATTTTCCAATTAGAAGGTATTTAATACAACAATAACAGTTCCCAAATACCTTTTAGTAGTGTAAGAAATCACTGCATTTGTGAGCATTATAAGCAAACCCAGCATAAATTATGATTATCCTATTTGACTTTAATCTCAGTGTCCGTATTTCTCTACTTAGAATTCTTCTATCAGTGAACTTAATAATAAGACTTCGATATTTGTCACAAAGAAGGGCTAGAATAAAGAATAACCTATCATTTAGCTATTTTATGAATACGTCACAGATGCTTTTAACTTTTAGAACATTATGGATATGCAACACACAAACAGAACTAGAAGCCTTGCTAGTATATGTTGATTTGCATACTGGACCTCCAGTTTGCTTTAGAACTAATCCAACCCCCACTAAAGCCAAGAGAAGTCTCTATTGACTTTAGTGGCATTAGATTGGCCAAATGGTCCAAGGAAGGTTATTTAATATGCAGTGCCTATTTAGCACAATTTTGCTGCTTTGCTTATTCCTGTAAACACAATTCTAGCCAAGCAGTTTAACTGTTCAAATTAAAAGAATAGCTACTGGGGAGTAGCTTCCATTTTTCAACAGATATATTATAGAAAGTTGGTTGCACTACCTCATTACTCTTGCTTTGTGAAAGAGCCAGGCTATCATTTGTCAATTCCTCATCATCTGCATTATTCCTGTTAAGAACTTTACTCTTCTTCTTCTTGGATCCTCCATCACTAGCCGTGCTGCTATTATCTTCTTCATTACCTTCCTCATCATTGTCATCCTCATCACTTCCGCTCCCATCATCTTCATCATCCTCATTATCTCCATCACTCCCCTCTTTTCGCAGGGCATTTTTTCCTTTTTTTTTCTCAGCAGTTGGCCGCCAGTCATTGTCATCTTCACTATCATAGTCATCCATATCATTTAGTTCTTCCATCGATACAAAATCCAGCAAAGGTCGGTTCCTCCGCAAGTTCCATTTTTTGGGTTCATTTGTTTGCTCATCAGCCACAGCATCAGGTTCAGCTGCTTTCTCTTTCTCTTTCTTCTTTTTTGGCTTTTCTTCTTCATCTTCTTGCTCTTTCTTTTCAGTTTTAATTACCTCTTTGTCTGCTGTTGGCACCTCTTCTTCAGTGGAGCTTTTTGGCTGTTGCTCTTCTACTTTCTCTTCTGCCGGGTCCTCCTCCAAGATATTTTCTTCTGATTCAGTACAGGAACCTTCACCACTGTCCTTTGATGCATCTTCACTCCCATGACCACTTCCTTCAGAATCTGTTGAGCATATGAAAATTTAAAAAAAGTTCCGACACAAATGTACCCCCAAAAATAAAATCTGTTGAAGCAAGTTGTTAAACAAAAGAATGATGCATGTTCCTCCCTCATAAGGTATTCCACCTATTTTTTCAGCTGGTGTCCAAATACTGCTATTTCAAGTGGTATGTTGAGAATCTGTTAAACATGAGTGCATTTTAAGATGGCAAAAAAAAGATGGCAGAACCTATTAAATGAACGTTAAATGTTCCTCTGAACTGCAGCTTATATTAATGAAAAGCAGTAGCACAGAATAATTTCCATGTGAAGTCACATCTTAAAGAAAGAGCTTTCCCACTTTTAATTTCTGGAGGTGTTTTCTAAATCTTCAAATTAAATTAGCTAGCAGAGATTTAAAATTACAAAATGAAGAGTTTACGTAACAAGTACTAGCAATAGTATGGATAATCCCTCACCTTCATTTTTTGTACAGGTATGTTTTTCTGGGTTTGGGCGTTTCCAATGTTATTTCACTTATTATTCCCACATAAGCTATGCCTCATTCAGTGTTGCAGCTGCATAACAATGCATAAATTCTAACATTATATCACTCATGTTCTGTGTAGTCACTAGTTCCATTAATTAACACAGGCCAATCTGTGCAATAGAAAGGAACAGAACAGGATTTACAGAAAACAAAATCATCACAAAAATAAGGCACCTGTACTATAAAGTACATGTAAAAATTATTGAAAAAGATGACAAGTGAACTTGTTAAATTTTATAAACATCATCTACCTTGACTACCTCTCATCTTACATTCACCTACTACTTTTCATTTCAAGTATTAGTTTTAATGAAGAAAATTTAAAATAATATTTTCTGAGTGTAAGAAGAAAATATAAAGTTGCTTGACCCAACACAGGGATCAATTAGGTAACGGCTACAGGTTTCAGTTCGTTCAGAGCCATCACCAAGTTCCTGATGCACTGTCACATAAATGCAAAGCAGCATGTTGATGTTTGCAAATTAAAAACAAAACAAACAAAAAAACCAAAATCCTTCATCATTTTAGTTACCACACCAAAAAACCCACCATATCACCTTACACAAAGAATTTCTGTGCAGGACCATCTCTGTATAAAAGCCAAATAAACAATCAGTGGGGCCAGTGTGCTACACACTTCACGTGGCATTTTTTTCCACCCCACAGAACACCGTCTACGACTAGCTGGTAACTCAGTTGTTACTTCCATGTAATGGTTGATTTTACCTTTTTCTGCGTACACCTGCACATGGAAGTATTTGATGATATTATATAATTATCAATAAAAATAAACAAAAAATTCAATCAGCACTACTACTAGTAGTCAGGATATTAATGTTATCAGACCCCTTACAAGCTAATAGAAAGTAAGTTTCCTGCAAACTTCCTAACCTTTACAGTGCCAGAAGAAAAGGAAAAAAAAAAGAGAATACAGTAACACAAGTTATTGTACAATCTTTTCAGAAAAGAGTAATTCAGTTACTTCCCTATGCCTACCAGCCTTAATGGTAGTGATGGAAGTACAACATAATTAACTTAAGTTTTGAAATAGTAGATCACTCTTCAGGTATGCTTAAGAAATAAAAAACAGTATTAACTAATATGCAATCCAAAAAATTATCTTTAAGTTACAATAGCTTTGTTTGGATACACATTCATAGACCTGTTAGAGTGGGTCCAGAGAAGGGCCACAAAAAAGTCTAGAGCCCTGAAACACATCTATAAAGAAAGGCTGAGAAAGTTGGGGTTGTTCAGCCTGGAGAAGAGAAGGCTCCGGGGAGACCTTATTCCGGCCTTTCAATATATAAAAGGGGCTTATAAGAGAGACTTTTTACCAAGGCCTGTAGTGACAGCAAAAGGGGGACTGATTTCAAACTGAAAGAGGGTAGGGTTTAAACTGGACATAAAGAAGCAGCTTTTTATGATGAGGGTGGTGAGACCCTAGAACAGGTTGCCCAGAGAAGCTGTGGATGCCCCATCACTGGAAGTGTTCAAGGTCAGGCTGGATGGGGCTTTGAGCAACCTGGTCTAAAGATGTTCTTGCCCACAGCAGGAAGTTGGCCTAGATGATCTTGAAAGGTCCATTCCAACCCAAACCCTTCTATATTTGCCAGCTCTCACAAGCACTTTACAAGTAACTCCTAACGCTAGACTCTCATACTCAACATTTATATTATAGATGAAATGCCATATGTATGTTTAAAAGAAAAATGTATTTTTGTATCTCATTTCACAGGTTCTGAATACCAATGTGCACTACTTGTCGCCATGTAAATATAGTATAGGGTTTTGCTGTGGTAAAATTAATTTAACTGCGTTTTTAAGTTATGCTATATCATTTTCTTTTGGCTTACTTCCCACCACCATTCCATGACAGTAATTTGTTTGGATGCTTTAATTGTGCTGTTCCATTTCTAAATATGCTGAGACTTCCCATGAATTTAAGTTTCCACTTCATTTTTAGGGGGAATCTTAGTCTAGGTATAGTTTGATCTTTAACAGCACTTTAAATTACGAACAGCGATTCTTGTACATCAGTACTACAGCACTGAGAATACTCTCTAGTTGCTTTATGCCACGGAAACAACAAAAAGCAGAGAACAAATAAATGTTAGTTACATTCACTTCTCTCCTTCAAATTTTCTTCATACTCTGCCTGCACGTTATGCTTTGTACTCTCCTTTCCGCATGCATGTACACACCAGAGATACCTATAAGGTAAGGGATATCCCTCTGAATGCATCCACCACGATAGGCACTTTTCTAGAATGAGCTATTCTGTGATAACAGCTATTTTTGCAGGTGTTCTTCTGTTAGATGAACTTTCAGTTAGGAAGAGGCTGTAGTATACAATTTTCTCCTTGAAAGAAATTCTTAAAGAATGACTCTTTCAAATTGGCCACCCTATCATGTCATTCCCTATTGCAGAGAAGTCAAGCTACTCTCAGTGAAAGATGGGGCCAGATACACCAACAAATAGTAAAGAATACAGAGTTCCACCGAGAAACAAATATGAGAGGTAACAGTCATGAGAAAGGCATCATTTATTTATGTACACCTTATATATCTTTAGACCTACAGAGCACAACAGGTGGTGGCAGTCAAATCCAAAGAGGGTAATTCTGAGAGGAACTCTCCAAGACAGAACATCATGCTCCAAAATTAACGTAAGAAAAAGTGTAATAAAAATAAACAAAAGGACTACTAATCTCCACATCAGTTGTGGAGTCTGGTATTATACACACTATGCACAAGACTTCAGGGGAAAGCTACTGAAATCTCGACAGCAGTTAGAAAAATCCTCCAAGGGTTTTGCAGGACCATTTTATCAGCAACTTTAAACTTGGTACTCTGTAATGGTTTGTTTCAGGTTGTTTTTTTTTTAACATTCTAAGAAAACCCATGTATACAGAGAGTAAGTGCTACACTACATAAGTACATGGCTACCAGCTCACAGAAGACAGACTGATACTTCAGCACAGTATTTTGCTGAACAAGCAGCTCTGTAAAAAGCAGATTTATTGCTTGTTTTTAAGTGAAGTCTGAAGGATAACCTAGTTAAAGGAAATCATGGACTTGATTTTGGGCTTGCCTCTTCCACTAGCAAAGCCTAACCCACTCCAGATAGCAAAAGAGAAACATCTGGCAGCATTTTGCAAAGGGTTTGTTTTGTTTTGTTTTTTTTTTGGGGGGGAGGTTGTTTGGTTTTGGGGGGTTGGGTTTTTTTTGTTTGTTTGGTTTGTGGTTTTTGTTTGTTGGTTTGTTTTGGGGTTTGGTTTTTTTTTCCACTGAGTCCTGTCTGGTTGAGTTTTACCCAGGTGCTCAACACTACAAAGAATACAATCCAGGATCCTGGAATGTTGAAAAGGAATTTTAAAAAGCTGAAAAACGGAGCATGCAATCAGAAAAAAAACTACCATGTCTGAAGTTATTCCTACTAAATAATATTGTTCAATAATAACCTACAGGTATCATGTGAGAAGGCATCCAGCCCACAGCACGCTCCACAATACCCTCTTTTCAAGAGCGGTAACAAAAAAGAGGCTACGAGTGAGGTTAATTCTTTTGGAGGTTGAAACCACTCGATCACCATCACCCTGTCCAGAGGTCCCTTTGCCTCCTTCTCCCAATCACAAGGTGGACAACAGATCTTTGACATGGTAATGTGAAACCAGCTGGGTATCTCTGCTAAAACACCACGTTACACACCATGTACAATCCCTCACCCAGGCTGCCTGCAATCTGACAGAAAGGGAAAGTGGAAAGCACTGCAAAAAATGTTTGTTGACAACAGCTTCTGCCCATAAACTCCCTTACAAGAACAGCTCCAGAGTCACAAAAAAACTCCTTTGCCCATGTACTTTCTATACGTCTGATCTAGAAATTGCAAATAATTTTAAAGACTCCAAAATACCTTAAGGAAACGCTCATATTAACTAGAAAGTTCTGATATTAATAACTAGACATAAAAATAAGGCAAGAAAACCTAAATCATATATGGAAGATGTGCACTTTTAAATTGCCAAAGGCAGAGTTGTGTAACTGGTAAATTCCTGATCACATTTGTCTATTAGACTAAAGGCCCAGAGGTCCATTATGGTAAGACTGATATTAACTATACTGAAACCAAGAATTGAAAAGGCTTAATACTTCACTTTCAACATAACTTCAAAAAAGAGAATCTAGCATCAGTCAGATATAATGGCTATGCTATTTGACTGAGTATATTGATTAAACACTGCTAGACTACTGGCAATTCAACACTGGTAATGCTGGCATTTTAAAAAAATGGAACTGTCCAAAGTAACATAATAACATACCAAAAACCCCAACATAGATTAAGATATTACTACTTTAAGGAGAGAAATTCACTTCTCAAATTACATTTTGGAAAAAAGCATCTAAACTCTGTATTAACTGCAGATGTACACTGGGCAGAGTAAGAAATGAAAATGATCTGCGGTTACACTTGTTTCAGAAGACACATATTTAGTTGAATAGAAAAAAGGATGGAAAACAGAAATAAAAGTTATTTAGCAAGCAGCTTCCTCACTTCTACACTAGCAGTAATTACATCACTCAGCATTTCAGTAGATGTCTATTCAAGTCATAAAAGCACTCAAAACTAAAGGTTGCCAACTTTGACTTGAGTCATTGGGAACTGCCTTATTTACACGTATGTAACAGACAAAATTGATTACCCTACCTCCTGAATTTGCTTGACATTTTCCCAGTGTCCCTGTTTTTAATGTTATCAAACCTCACTTGTTTGGGATGAAGTATTGCATGCCCCATGACTTCCTTCAGCAAAGCTGTAGTCCTAAATAATCCATAAAGTTAGATTCTAATACTAATTATTGAATAGTGAGCTAGATTATACCTTTTTCCCAGAAACACCTAGGAGTTTCAAATCTCTTACAAGGAAAATGACATCTGGGAGACAGCTGAACAAGTGTCTGGGACATGCTAAGTTTAAGTCTTCAAGGTACTGTAACAAGTACATGCTCAAGAAACACGTAAAACATCCCATCCTCACTGAGCATGTCTAGACTCCCAGGGGTGGCCAGGCTGCAAACAGACCATTCCACCAAGATGGAGCTACTGAAGCACAGAATAACCTTCTCCATGTGGCAGGAAATACAGAAGAGAGGGACATACACACAAAAAAGAGATGCAAGAGAAAGTAAAGCAGCAGTAGTAAACAGCAGCCCATTAAAATCCTGTTCAAAACTGACTGAACAGGTAGAGTGATGCTGAACCGATCAGGAAGGATTCTGTAAGGGACAGACAAACTGCAAAGACGAGGCACGAAGAGTCACAGTAGGGGCAAAACAGAAAAATAATGTCACCCCATCACTAAATCCACCGTGCCCAGACACTGGAACAAAAGCCTAAATTTCTGTTACATTACTCCTCTGACATCAGTAAACACACGTAACAGAAACCTCAGTGTTTCCAAAGAGAATGGAAGTTCAAAATGCTCATCAGTCGCTCCAAAGTGTTACTTCAAGCGGCAGACATCTGTATGGATACGAGATCTCACTCGGGGTGAAGATAACCCAAGAGAACATAATGCCTTTAATTTTCTCAGTAGGAAAAAGCCCTTTGGAATTCCGCTCTGAGGGACTACACATTACAGTTGCAAAGACAAACCCTGAAGCGATTGTAACAATTAAGACTGTAAAATTATGTGATAATTTACTAATGATTAGCTATGCAATATTTTCTTACCTTAGCGTCTACTGAAACACCCTACAACTTTCGTGATGCACATCATTTAAGTTTATTCTCAAAAACAAGTGTATTAATTTCTTCATCAATATTTCAGTAGCATTTATCACTGTAGCATTTTAGTACTTTGCAAACATTTCTTTATATTACAATATCCTGTACAGGAAAGCAAAAGTGGAATCTCCATTGTGCTAAGAGGAAACAAATTACAGAAGCTATTTGCAACTTTTTATTGCTAGATCAAGTCACAGGTTTTTCAGAATACCTAATATATGCATTTATATAGATCACTACATGTTTTAACAGAGCTCCTATGACCTCAACTGCAATAATAGTACATAATATTTCTGCAAGTCAGGCTCCACACTCAATACCAAAAAACCAAAACATTTACAAATGTCTAAAAATTTGAGTCTAGGAGACTTGTAGCAGAAGTAGTGAGAGAATCCAGTTCTTCAAGGTAGCATTCAGTTACAGTTGTCTTAGGTACACTGAGAGAGAGAGACAGTCCTTAAATTCACACATCATTCTTGTTCAGGAACCACACTACATTTCTCTGCATCATTGCAGTTTCAGTATATGGGCTACCAAAACTGACTGACTTCACTGAGAGAGTAGAAAAGTGGTAAATCCTTGCTTTGGAATCCTGCTGGTAATTACTCTATTACTAGATTTCTGATATCAGTAGATCTCCAGCTGCTTTCATTAAATAAAAAAAAAGGAAGGAAAAAAACACCAACAAAAAAACTGAAGTATGCTCTATTTAACTTAAAAGCCAAACTTCAAATAATTCATCTGTATTGTGTAACATATTATTAAAAAACTTCAGTTGAGTATATTACAGTACCATCATTTCAAGTCACATATTTGTAAACTCTGACTCCAAAGGGACAGTTTTTTGACTAATCCCACATTAAGATTACATATGACCTTCTTACTTAAGGAACCAATTTTTCAAGATGTTTATAAAAAAAACAGAAAAATATAGTACTTTAAACAATGGCAGTACTACTTTCTATTACTTAGAAACAGATAAGCCATTAAAAAAAATCATTCAATATTAACATAATGAAAAGCCCACAGGCCTGAAAACTATTTACATTAAGTAAATTTATAAGAATATTACAGTTCTAAAATCAGTTTCCCTAAAGAGATGTCAGAATGATGAGCTCTTTAAAGTGGAAAAGGGAGTAATTGCCTGTTGGTGCGACCTAAATCCAAAAGAAAAGAAATTAACTACACTGTAAGTAAAGCCCATATCTTCTATGGACTTTTCTGGGTGGAAATGGAGGTTAGGTGATTAGAAATATTTTCTGTAGTGAAAAGAAATTTACCAAGGCGTCAGGACTGAATACAAAAATTCAGGAAAGCTGATTCCTTCCTAAAAGTACTTAATACCAACTTCTTAAATCCTTACTGCATCACATATTCCCAGAAATCTGACAAAACAATAAACATGAGTAAAAGCTTAATTGTTCAGGGTTCAGTCCTCCTAGACCTGCACAGTATTGTCTACTAGCATGCATCACAACAATGTAAATCTCATGCATATGGATGCAACATAATCAACAGGGAGTAAACAACTTCAGAATTCTTTTAATTCAGTATTTAAATAGTCCTTTAACTTTTACCTTTCAAAATTGTTTTCTTTTTTTAAAACGCCTACACATGCATTTGTGAATGAAACAAACATACATTGCAGAGCTGTGGAATTACCATACTTACAGGGTTTTTCGGAGTGCATGAGTAGAAATTGTGGTCATTTTCAATGTATAAAGATTGTTTCTTTCTTCTGACACATCTATTTCCCTTTGTATGCAAACTAGACACTGAAATTCTGAATTCAAACAAATACTAAATACTGACTTGCAACAGGCTGCACATAAAGAGACCTCTACAGTTACTGAAAGAAGAAAAGAAGCAATCACTCCTGACTGTAATGGAAAAATACACATTATGCCTTGAAGGCTGAATCCACAGTGAAAAAAAGGAAAATCTGTTTTCTATTAGTAACAATCCAGAATTTGTCTAGTAGGCCTGATTGTGTATGTACACAGATATTCTTTATAAATATGCCACTTTGAAAATATCAGTTTTACTTTTATACATGTGTGTGTGTAAAAAAGTCCCTTTATTTCAGCACTTCTTCCACCTGAATCTAAATGGACTAGGTACAACCAAATTTAAGGCTATGTTATACCAGCTGCATCTTAAATCAGCACAGATGTTCTGTTTCCAATGTCCTGCAACTATTTAACTCGTTTTCTACATAAGAAATGTTTCTTTTTTCTTTCAACTTAAGAGGTTATATGTTTAATAGCTTTATATTCCCCAACTTCTCCAAACCCTCACATCCTTCTCCTTTCACATTGAAAATCTTTGAATAAAGTGAAAAATGTCAAACTCTGCTGCTGTTTCAAAGCGTTTTTACTAAACTTTAAATTTTATTAAACAGAATATTAATTTCTACAAGTGACAGATATAGGTTCTGAAACGTTAAAACAAAGCTCTATGAGATATATGAACACAATACAGTAATCAGAAAAACATTTTGTAAGTAGAACTTGGGTTTTTCTCATAAGCTTGTTTCAATTCAGTGTTGCTTTTTTAAGGGAAAACACATCCAATTTCCTCAAAATGAAACTGAGATTGAAATACATCCAAGGCTAGACACTGAAACCCCCCAGATGTGTACATACGGTATCCTAAAAGTCAAAGAGGATATCAATAACAAATGAAACCTCTGCATTTAGGCATAGTTGAGTCAGGAAGCTTTACTCATTATTTTTAATTCATTAATGATTGTCTTTTAATCAAACAATATATTGCTCTGGATTACATGTCCATCTCCCATACTCCATTTCCAACTCTCCTTTTCCCTTAAATCCTGCCTACACTACTGTTCCAGAATAGACAGTTTTTTCTTTGGGAACTAAAAATCATTTCCTTTTATGGCAAATTGTCTTCACAAAAGGCAGTGTCTTTACTCAGAAGAAAGGATCAAAAATCCCCAAAACAAGATTGAAAAAGTAGATGAAACAAGCCCCCAAAAATCTTAGCATGATATTTGCAAGACGACATCAGGTGTACTCTCTTAAGTCATTGCAGCCTTCTACAAGATCAACCAAGGAAAATGTGTCTGAGCTTGGGGGGAAAAAAACCAAACCCAAGGAGAATTAGGGCATATCTTAAAACTGACACTGGTGAAATGATCATTAAGCATTTTTAAGTAAGGAAATTAATAAGGAGGAGCTTGCCACATGTTAAAAAATAAGCCTTTAAATGGAGATGGGGAATATTTTTGCAAGATACATTCATGTGAAAACACAGATCAGCATCCCCAGTGCAGAAATAACAAAGTTATGTTACTTGACAAGCTGTCATAATACTTCCCTTACATCTTACACATCCTTCATCTCTTCACTTATTTCCCTGAGCATAGGCCAACGTGCAGTTTATTCACAGACATGGTCCTGCACCGTATTTCCCTTCCCTCCAATATACCTGAATTTATTCGTTTTGTTTTGGCACCTTGTTTACTTTCAGTTTCTGCAGATGTTCACTGCAGATACAGAAATCTGCACACATAGAACAGACTGCAGAACAAACACACCCTGAGTCAAGGACTTCCTTCTAGTAGGAAATGCATACACCTTTCTGCGTAGCTATCTGGATGGACACGTTAAGTTTGCCTATTATAAAAAACAGTAAAAACCTGAACAGATTATCTTTCTGCTTAAGGCTTTCACTCACCAAGTGGAATTAACCTTGCAAAATAGACAAGTTCTCAAGGCCACAACAAACTATTATCCAGACTGATTGAAAACAAAATTACTTTAGAACATTCTTATTTCAATACTAAATGCAACGAATATTTCAAAAGTTATCTCTACATTGAAAATATAAAAACCAACAAATATAGCTAAGGTAGTCAGCACAGGTGCTACACAAATGCTTCTGCCGAAACCTGTTTGATAATCACGAGTTTTCTGATTAGAAAAAACTAACTGCAACTGAAGTATTGTATGGACGCTTTGTTTAATCAGCTGTTTCTTATCCGCAGCATAAGAATTTACAGTTATCCAATCGAGTCACTGAACTTCAAGTGCCTCCAAGTCCCAACAGTTCACAAACACTATTCTGTCTCCCATATTATATTAAACGCGCAACCATAAAACAAAAGTGAGATAATTCTGAACCGAGGAGATGAGGAAGCATATTTACCTGAAGCATCTCCAACTTTAAAATCACTGTCATCAGAGCTATCATAATCTAAAGCTTCCAGCAGCGAAGCTGCCAAAGGCTTTACTTGTCTCCGCTTCGAACTGCGGTCCACTGCAGGAAAAAAAAACACAGTATTGTTACTGGGTGGCATAATGAGAATTCAGCACCGTTAAAGGTATTTAAATGAGAAAGAGAGGCAACACGGCGGGGACGGGCAGGGACGGCCTCCGCCGCACCGCCGGGGGCATTCCTTCCCGCCGGTGAGGGAGGGAAGCGCGGCAGGCGAGAGGGAAGGCTTCGCCCGCAGGCAGCCGGGGCTGCCCGGCGGAGCAGCCGCGCTCCCTTCGGCCGCCGGGACGCACGACGGCACGGCACTGCACCGGCCACGGCTCGCCGGCCGCCCGCGGCACCGGCAGGTACCCGGGGGCGGCTGAGCGGACACCGGGGCCGCCTGAGGCCCCCGGCCCCAGCAGCACCTCCGGACGTAGCCCCTCGGCGCGATCCCTCGGCGCCAGCGAGGAGAGGCTCGGGGAGGGGGCGGCGGGGCGGCTGAGGGACGGCGGTGCGGCACGGTGCGCCCGCCCGCCTCGGGAGGTGCGCTCCGTGGGCACCCCGGCACCTCCCTGGGACAGGGCCGGGAAGAGCCGCCGAGGATCACTTACTAAAGCCTGCGAGGGCGGGCGGGGGCCCTCGGGTGCAGCGCCGCGGAGCCGCCGAGCCCCGGGCCCCTTCCCCAGACAATGGGCACGGCGGCGACCCGGATGCTAACTGCCGCCCGCCCGCGGCGGCCCGTCCCGCTGCTGCGCCTGCGCGCCTGCCCGCCGCCGGCCCCGCGGCGCATGCGCGCTCCCAGGGCGCCTGCGCGGCCGGAGGGGAAGCAAGGGAAGGGGCAGCTACCGTCTCGGCCGGGGCGGCGAGGGCGAGGGCCGGTAGCGCTGGGATCTCCCGCGGGGGAGATGGGGGTAGTCCCAGGAGTCAGGAGCACCTAACACGAAGTCTCAGTGCAGACCCATTCGTTCTCAGGGGGGCGCCTCTTCAGCGTCTCGTTTATTAGGAAAAACAGTTCCTCTGTTCCCCCATGTGGAGACGAACCATTATAAAACTGCTGTTACTTAACCTCTAAGAGCGGTGTTCTTTGTAGACTTTGTGGTACTCTCAAGCTTATTCTTCCACCCTTGAAAAACAGAAAGCCATTGCATTCAGGGGAGAAAAGAAAAAAAAAAAACTCAAACCCCAGGGTTTTTTGTTTGACCACATCACATGAGCCCAGGAAGTAAACACAAAACCTAATGGTGAGAGATGGATGGCGAGGGAGAGCAGTGCAGGGCCATCGCCTTTTGCGAAAGAGCCCCAACGCCGTCTCAGTCACGGGAGCCACGCACAGCCCCTGCACGCAGCCAGTATTGCTTGTCCCACACTTAGAAGCTGCACTGAACCTTTTTGAAGTGTTCCAAAAAACTGAGGGAGTAATCTGGGGTTTGGCTTTTTCCCCAAACTTGTTTTTGTAATTAGGACAACGGGGACATCTTACAGAACTGATGCTCTGATGTACTGGTATGACATCAAGAACTTGAGGATCAAGAATAGTCATAAACATGACAGCTTCCAACAATTTTAAGAGCGTTATTGGAAAGTGTGCGTTTAACAATGGATAAATGCAAGTAGGGTCAAACTCATCCTACAATGACACGTGGAGGGAAGGTGAAGTTTGGCAAGCATACGGTTCATGAAAAAAGCCTGCACTGCATTTAGCACAGCTCTGCGTGTATCAGCCATGCAAGCCTTCCCAGAGCCAAAACACCTCTTGGTATTGCAAAGCCAGGTAGTCCGTTATGGGAGTATTAATCTTGTTTTTAAATAGAGCATAGAGATGGCCATATGATGCAATTATGCATCTGAAATGCTTTCAATAATAATTTTTTGTGTTTCAGATTTTTAATATTTTGGAAAGACAGAAAATTCCAAAGAAAAACGTGAAATCTAGTTTCATTCTGTGCTTGCATTTCCTAGGTTTTTTATAGCACTTTATCACAATAGTAGTTGATGTGTTCTCACTGGCACCTCCTGTTTCCTCCACCTATTCTTTGGCTACCTGGGTAGCCTGACTGCACAATGAACTCCTGTCCTGAATCTGGTTTTGCCAGCCCTACTCAAATATGACATTGGCCCATGCAGTCCAGTCTTTCCTTCGAAACTCCAATCAGGTTCCCTGTTCCAGTAGGAGTTGCATATGTCTTAGCTTTTCACTCCTTAAGGGTTTTTTCCCTTTAACTGACATCCCCATCCTACTTTCCCCTCACACGCATGATCACAGTCGTAATATGACAAGTAGCGGGGCTCGGATTCCTTCGTTTAGACTCTGCAGATCCACGCTAACGTGTGCAGCAACAAGTTCTGCAGTATCCATTAGCTGCCAAAGGACAAGCCCCAGATCCTGTCCCATACATGGTGATTAGCAGGACAACTCAAATCACATGTAAGGGGAAGGAAAAGTAAACAGAACTGACCCCAAATCTGGCTTTATGTAGAAGAGCAGACTGAGGGACACAGACAACTTTGAAGAATGTGGGCTTTCAGCAAGCAACACAGGCAAGGGGAGAGGAGTGCCCTGGAGAGCAGTGGAGGAACTTACGATTCCTTTAAACATGAAAGTCAAAACAGATATATGGACTGTCGGGCTTTCAGTTCAGCTCTCTGGGGCAGCCTGCAATGCTAGGATTATTCCAGTTTCTACCTACACAGTTCAGGCAAGAATAGGTGATCAAGCAGAAGTTAATAAATGGCTGCCTGCTCCTGCTCCTCATCAGCACCTCACATTGCCCAACGGCTCTTACTCCTTCCCTCTTTGTACTCTGTCCCAGGACTCGAGCCCTCTCAGCCTTTCTGTCTTACTCTTTCTTGTCCTGTCTTGTTCTTCCTCTCCTTTTTTCCCCCTCCAAAGGCATATTCACGCTTACTTTTATTTCTGAAAATAGCATGTGCCTGTTCTTATCTTCTGTAGTCAGCTTGCATACTTCGCCCTCATTCCTCCACAGAAAAAAAACACATTAATAAAATGAAAAGAACTGTGAAGTACCTAAAATTTATTCACTGTTTCCCTAAACCTCTGGGCACTTCAAACATAGGTCTTACCAGCAAATTCTCCAATTTAGTAACTGGAAGTAAATAAAACATACAGCATAGAAATTAACTAGAACTACCAGTTTATCTTTTGATCATTATTCTTGGGAAGTGTCTGGCTACTAAAACATCTGTTAAGAGATAAGTCCCCTGTAGAAGATGCTAACCTGCTTTAGAAAGTCAGACTATTTCAAATAAAGGGAAAAGAAATGAGAATTCATGCTCCAAATGAGAAGCCTTCAGAGAAAATGTCTGATCCCCTTATTTCTGCAAAGCATTTGCCAATCTCAGCAGATAATCAAGGATGTTGAAATGTTCAGTTGCCTTTTTGGTTGAAGAAATGAGGTATTAATGGCACACTGCTAGGAGCTGGGCACTGTACTGGCATTGCTACATGCATTAAATAGATTGTAAGTGTTGTCAGTTTAGCACCTTTAAGTATTACCCTCATACACATACAAAAATTTTCTTAGAATGTCATTTTTAGGGCAAAATTATGAAGAGCTGAAATAGTACATGTAGTATGACAATGTCATGGCAGCTCCATCACTAACATAATACTTAAAAAATGCCTAGAAATATTTCAGTATATCAGGTCATGTCAAGCATGTCAGGTCTTTCAATTATCTCAGCATTCCAGTGGTTCCCTTCAGGTCGAGCCTTCAGTGCACAGCCTGTTGCAAGAGCAGGTGTCTGAATCTCCATTTCAGTGCTGATCTTCAACTGCTGGAGAAAGAGAGAAAATAATATCTTCTGACTGCACTTTTGCCCTAAGAAAAAAAGGATCTTTGTTGTGGTTCTGTAAAGACCATTTTAGAAGGAGTTACACAATAGCAAGTCAGCAGAGAATATACTCACATAAATTACCTTAAAAATATCATTTAGTTTAATGAAAGCATTGTGTTTTCAAAGAAGGAAATACAATAGTACAACATTTCCTCACCCAGGGAATAAACTGAAGAGTAAGTATGTTTTTAACTCATCCATCAACTGTGAATGGAGAAATAATAATATGAAAAATCCTATATCTTTTTTTTTCCTGTCAGTGAGCAGACAGTTAAAGCCATGACCTACCTGTCTGAATCCAAACAGCACTCTTTTTTTTGTCCATCAAAACATCACCATCTGTAGTAGGGAGACTGACCTCTTCAAATATCTTTCCAAAGAGAATTGTTCCAGCTTTCACTCTTTAACTGTGCCATTACAGCAAGCACCTCTCCCAGTGATCCCTGCTCTTTTGTCTAGTATTATATAGTAAAATATAAAGAGAAAAAGGCTGAATCAGTTGTCCTTGCTGTTTTAAATTACAAAGGGAGAAAATTCAGTGTCAATAGTCTCTGAACAATAAGACTTTGAAATAATAAACTGCAGACTGCTGCAAGGTCTGCTGCAGTCAAATGCTGCCAGGAAATGTTCCCATCAGATATTAAGATATTTCTTGCAGTCCTGAGGCCATCCTCAGCCTCGGTCTGTTAATTGTGGGGCTTTTTTTATTATGAGGTACACAGGTTGTACAATAGTCCGGGAAGAGTAAAAAACAACATGTATCATCAATCGAAGACTGTTCTGAATTAAAGATATATATATATATTAAGATTGCAAAGGTTAAGAAATAATAGAATTAGGCTTGCCTTTATCTTTAGTTCTGTGTGAATTGTTATGCTAGGTTATGTGTGTCTTTAGAATTAGGTAGAGATGGGCCCTGCTCCCTCTTTCTTGCTGATACAGGATGCAGCTGTTAAACCCAAGAATTAGGAAAGATGGATCTATGCATTTCTGTTGCAGTCAGGTCCCGCATAAGGTACCTGTTCTCATAGATACTCACGGGCAGTGGACTCCTGCCTCCCATACCCTGTCTTCCCAACTCTGTGTTAAGTTCCAGTCCTGCAACCCCTTAATCAAACAGCTATTTTAACTACAAAAAAAGTAATTTTGTAGATTTTTGTCAGCTCAAGCTTGACAGAGCTAAAAGAGAGATCTTCTCTTCTCTACCCTGGCTCTTAATGTGTACCTCCTCTTCAGCCACTATGAGACCACCCCCTGTCACTCATGCCCATATGGCATCATCCTCAACTCAGATCTCACTGTAGATCCTGCTGTTGAAGTTATGACTGAAAGATTCAATGGAAAACATACCTCAAATGCAGCCTTCCTACCCGCCCATTCAGCTAAAATTCTTGTCTAGGCTCATCTCCGTTCTCATTTACATCAATATTCCTTTCTCTGGTTTTCAAAAATGCAGTACTGATGTTGCCGTATCTATTGTAATGATTCTTCTCAGCGTCTACCATGTTCCTTTTCCATTTTTATTCCTCTAATGAATTCTCCCTTGCTGCATCAGTCATGAATTTCTTGGGTTTTATCTCAGGACACTTCACAGATTACTCTCTTTTACCTGCCATTTCTTTACAGAAGCTGACATTTGCTGTACAAATTTATTTAATACAATGTATTGCCCTCCTGTTCTCTGTTAAATTTTCAGAAAAATTTGTGGGCTTTTTTCCCAGGCATCCTTCATACTTAAAATGTGTTCCATGGAAATACCTGCAAACTCAGTTCATTTCTCCTCTCAAAATACCCTTCTACTACCATGCTCCCAAAACATGTTGTAAGGTCCAATGCATATTGTCTCTCATGTTGTCTTACAGTTTACTTCTGCCTCCCTGCTATAGCTGTCTGTTTCTGTTTCTTGTTCTACGCTTGTATTTCCAGTCCATTTGGGGCAGACTCAGTATTTCCATTTTTGTATTGCTTTTCTGTCTGTGATTTATTTCAGGTGTAGCAGAATTCTGAGTCATGATTAAAGCTCCTAGGCATGAAAACTATAGAAGGAATATTAATAGTTTTTATCATGTGACTTTCAGATAGAGAGCTCATAAATTAAGCCATGTTCTTTTTGTCTGTAAAGTACACATAATTTGGGCCACTATATAAAGAAATAAGAATAATTAATAATAATGAAGAATTATGAATGTATTAGACCATAGAGGTGTTGTACTGGTTCAGATTAAGGGTCTATCCAGCCGAAGTGGACAGTCAGAGAAAAGCAGGAACAGAGCAAGTGTGTATCATCCTATCTACTGATTTTCCAACCTCCAATTATTTCCAACTTTGGGAGTGTCTTGATCCTGATGTGGTTGCTCCATTTAGTGGCCTGTAATAACTCTTTCCTCCAAGAATCTTTCTTCTAAGAGCTTGTCCGTTCTCCCTTGTAACCCACGAAGAGTTATTATTGCAACTTTGGTTTTTTTGCCTGGGACACGGAGTGAGTATTGCTTTTCCTCAGAAGCATCGATTTCTTTACATTTACCCACACTTCATTTCACTTCCTTTGCATTTACCTACATGAAACTTTATCTGCTCTTTTATTTACTGCCCAGTCGAACAAGAGGTTACACCATTAGTAGCTGAACTGTTTCATACCCAAGTTCTTTCAGAGTTTTTGTGATAGTGGTGATTTCTTAGTATTTTATGAGAGCATTTTATATTTTTTCTTAATATTTTATCTGTAGATGCTTCCACATTAACTTCAAATTCAGACAGATTGTCTGCTGAGCCCTCTTCCCCCAGAGAACAGCACTCTGGCATGGGAGTATCTTAATTTCTTCTCCACAGAAAATACTGGTACAAAGAATTCATCTCCCTAAGTACACATTTCATACAAATCATCCACTGGCCCAATGGATACTGGCATGTTTTTTGCTGTGTTTGAAATATGACTTAGTACTAATATTGATTCTTTTATCTTGTTGATTCTCGAGTTCTTTTTCCATTCTCCGTAATTGATCATATATTTATATTTAATCTATTAGAGCTCATGATACTTTTTATTTTCTTGTTTTAAATACAATTTGAAGGATTCCCTCCTGTTAATAGTCATCTCCTGGGCTTTGCTGGAAAGTGATTTCAGCTTCCTTTTGTATTTTCTCTGCCATTTCCATAGGTGATAAGCACTAATGCTGTGATTCCAGTATAGTGTTCTCCAGTAGCTTACATGCCTATAAGAATTTAATTCCTCGGACTATCCCTTTCAGATATCTTGTTAAAAAGCTTCCTCATTTTCTCTATGTCCCTTTTGAGGTAGAGCACAAGAAGTATGGATTTTTTGAGATTTACTGACTTTGTAGGAATGCTGAATTAGTACTTGGTCACTGTTAGAGAAGAGAAATTCAGCAGTAAGATTTTTATTAGATCCTAGTTATTCAGTACGAAGTCAAGGTTTGTATTTTTGGATGAGGGCTCACTAACCACTTATTCCATGAAAGAGTCACTAATAATGTCTAACTAATTCATCTCTGTTTATATCTCAGTATCATGTTCATCTAGTCTGAAGGGAGGTCACTGAAGTCTCTTGGTACAACTGCTACCTTCCTGATTTTTCTCAGAATACTGCAGTCTGTGTTGCCATCCTTTCTGGGTGGTTATTAAGAGAGACCCAGTACTACCTCTGTCTAATCCAGGCCTGGAATTTCAATCCATACAAATTCTTTGAGGTGATTAATTTGTTGATTTTATTTGATTCTGATTTCTTGAATGTATACGACGTCTTTGCCCTGAGCACAGTTTATTCTATCATCTTATGTATATTTCTGTCTTGATATTACAGTGTGCCACTGATTGTCTTCTTACCACCACATTTCCAATGTCTGCTATGTCATTTTTTTTAAGAAAGGGAGGACATTCCTCTTCTGCCATCTTATTTCTTAAACTTCTAGCATTTGCCAATAAGCATATGTACCTCTGTTTTGTTCCCATTTGGGAACTCATTTAAATAACACTCAGTTAGTTTCCCATTTCCTACCTGAGTACATCCTTTGGCC
The DNA here is from genome assembly GCF_949628215.1 of Phalacrocorax aristotelis. Taxonomy (NCBI): domain Eukaryota; kingdom Metazoa; phylum Chordata; class Aves; order Suliformes; family Phalacrocoracidae; genus Phalacrocorax; species Phalacrocorax aristotelis. The sequence goes on along the minus strand of NC_134277.1, from coordinate 30,337,639 downwards.
AATCCTTTTCTGGAGGATACCAAACTTCCAAGTTTTTCTTTTCAGCAGCATCACCATTTCAGAGCTGTGTGTTCTTGTGCATTTGTGAGCTCTTTCACAGTCTCCAGTCTAAACGCTCAGTTATGACTTTCTAGATTTTAAGTGTCAAGCTTAAAATCACAAAGCGTCACTTTGTGTTAGGGACCTGCACCAACAGGCTCTTCACCCCTCCTAGGGCAGTTTGGCTGTCAGTGCTTAAGACCAGCAGCAATGTGATGCAGCCCTGCGACCTTGGATCAGACTCTGGAGAAATAGCTGTATGAGAAAGAGCTGGGAGAAGCCTTGCTGGGGGAGCTCTGCAGCTCTGGAGCTGCATTTAAGCCCAGGTCTTACCTGTGGCCCCTGCCTGAGCAACACTGTATTGCCTTGCCTGACCCTGGCTTGATCACAGACCTTCCGCATCGCTATGTACCTGGCTGGCAGTCATCAAACCGCTGGCTGACACTGGTTACCATCACCAGACCTGCTCTGCTCTTCTCTTTTGGCCTTGGCACTGTGCCCTCCATGCCTTGCTGTCAGCACCAGCTCCTTGTTCACCTTCCCTTATGGATCAATTCCCTACTGCAACTCCCTGACACCTCATTTAGATGAATTTCAGATAAAGTACCCCCTTTATTCTGAAACTGTTCTCGATTCATGACGAATGTGCATTCTTTCTACTTATACTATCCAATCAAGGTAGTAGAAATCTGTCTTTCCACCTCTTCCCATGACTCCAAGGGGAGCCGGAAGCATTTTACAGAATACTATCACAGAAACCTTAGTCTTTAGCTTCCTTCTTGTTTGCTTAAACATTCTTCTCGTTGTCAGTAGTACCGGTGCACCACAACCAGTTACCACAACACTTCTCAGGAGTCTATCCAAACTCCCCAAGGGGGTTTCCCACCTGGTAGTCACTGTGCAAACCTACAAGCCTCTTGAGGTCACAAACCCAGCCATCTGTATGTGCAATGACAGATTCTTCCGCCAATACAGCCTTTCTCTTCCTCACTGTTGGAGAAAGAAATTACGTGCAATTCAAGTAAAGAATGTCATTATATTTATTTTTAATAATCAAGACTCGCTCTCTCTTAACAAGATATGAAAAATGTGAACATAAGCCAGTGATTCCCTCTGATTTCAGTGGGCTCTGGCTCAGGCTTTTAATGACGCTGAAACGCTTTTTTCAGAAGCAGCCTTTCATCCATCAAACCATTCTGTTGTTCTGAAAAAATCTGGGATGTAAAGAACATCTGCCACAATGAACATTGCACAGTCCTGCTGTTACTAATGGGAAGTATTCTAAGGGCTTGGATTAAAAAAAAAAAAAAGTTAATTAATTTTACAAGAATAATTACTTCGAATATGGGTGTCAGTGACCCTTCTCACATAAAGCTTTTCCAATACAATCTTGTTTTGGTCTCACTGAGGACAAAAGATGTTTCAGCTATAAGGACAAAAATCTTTGTGAATTGCTGTAAAATAAATTCTACTGAAGGGGTTTCTATAGCTTCCTTTTAAATTCTATTTAGTTATTATCTGTAAACAAAAGAAGCTGAGCTGGCCTGGCTTGGATTTGTATGAAAAATTATAATGAAATAATAAAACCAGTAAGCGATAAAGAAAGGAAATAACTACTTTTAATGTTCTCTGTTAAATGTATTTGTGACATTTAGGAATCAATTTGCTTCTTTTTCTGATATGATTTCACTGATTAGCACAATGCGTAGCAAAGGCACAGAAGACATCTTTCATCATCACAGATTTCATAGAAACTAATCCATTTTTAATCTGGTTTTGCCAGTTATGCAGGTTTTTCTTGAAAAATTGTATTTTAAGAATTTGAGCTGATACAACATCCAACCTATTGCAAAAGAAAAGGCATTCAGTTATGTTAGAGTTCCACTTCATCAAGACATACATACACACACAGTTTTCTTTGTTTTTTAAAAACGAAAAACAATCGCCAAGATGTGTCTTTGTTAAGGTACCCTGCTGGTGGCATATAGCAAAAATACTGGCACCTTGCCTGGAAGGTGCAGCAAGAACTGATGGATCTGATCTTGTTCTGTGGGTGGGGAGGAAACAGGCTACAGTGAAGGCCAATCTTATGGCCTGTGATCATCAGTTGCTTGGCAAGATGCACAAGTTCCTGAAAACAGATGCAGGAAGGTGAACTGATTTTGCAAGTCTTCCTAAGTGATGGTAGAGCCCCCAGCACAGTCCCTGTTAGAGCTGGACCTTCACAAGTCTCTGTGTAAGTGCACTTTATATGCTACTGTGAAATAAATGTTTCAATATATAAGTCTTTAAGAAATAATAGTGCTAATTTAGTATTTTACAGGTCAGTAAAATTTGAACATCTCCAGACTCAAACATGGGCAAGACTTCCAGCTACAGGATTCCACTCCATATTTCATGAAGATATTTGTATGCTAAATGTCATCCTACAGCAATGATCATTTTTATGCTTATACAGATAAAGTATGCATATTACACTGTGATAATTGTAGGGGTAAATAGCAGAAGCGTCACATTTAAATTATTTAACAGAAAATACCCTAATTTTAGAAAATAAGAGAGAAGCTTTGAGAAGCTCGTTTGTTACAGTCTCTGAAATTTAGCAGGAACAACATTCTTGATGTTGAAGATGTACCTACCTTTGTCCTCTTAAATGTCTCATAAGTTTTATCCTTATTCTAAGAGGATTGCTATCCCCTGCCCCTTCCTCATTCCCCTTCTCTTCCCATTCCCAGATGAGGAGAAGGGGAGAAATGAGGGACCTGCATTAAACTCTCCAATACTTCTAGTGGAAAGGGAAAAACCCCACAAACAAAAATCATGAGACCATTGGGATTCTTCTCATCAAATACAGAGTGGAATTGATTTCCAGATGCTTTAAATATTTGTCAAACTCAGGAAATGCTGTAAAAATTAAAATAGGGGTTTTTTTCAATTGCACTGAAATTATTATAACTTTTTTTTTAAATGAGAATGTCCAACCGTAATGCTGTCTCCCTAGTCACAATGACAGTACAGCGCAGTTTCATGTGAAATCTGCCATCTTCCATTCTCAGTATCTGTATCAAATTTTGCAATTATCCAGCCATACAGTGAGCGAGATACTGATCTGACAGCAAGCTACTCTACCAAGAAGCCCTGTGGCTCCAAGACCAGTTGATCCAGTGCAAGCCAGGGGGAGGGATACAAGGACGGGAGCACATGGGGAGAGCGGAAAGCAGGTGCAACTGCCCGGCTCACCAGCAAGGGCGTGTTAGATCAGATGGTGGTGGTGGTGAACAGGTAGGTTAGCTGGTGGTGGCTACGTGATCTACATAGATCTACTACAGTCAGGCCTGTAGTGAGAAGGTAGGATCTCATCGCCCCTCTGCCATTTGCTTCTCCAGGATGCTTTTTTGCAGTCACATCCTTTATGCTGGCATTAGCAATGAGCTGGAATTGATGCAGATAGATAAAACTTTTTGTTCTGTCTCTTTTGCAGCGCCTTATGTGAACTGGTGCTGGCATATGAGTAGGCAAGGGCAAAGGATGGATAAAACTGCCTCTGCATAGCACTTTGGACTTACTGTGAATTAAAATGACTGTGTAACCTTGACTTTAGTGATTCACTTCATCCTTTACTGTTCCATGTAATAACACTATACCTGTCTGTGTTCTAACTACTATTTATTTGTATTCTGTGACTCAACATGGCTCTAAAGAAAAAGGATTTGTGAAATACACAGTACAGTCTTTTCTGTCGCCCCTCAAATGACTCTTCTTTCTCTTCCAGATTCCACGGTCATGAAACAGTATACCAGCAAGCTGATTTAAAAGAACAATGACCTTGAAAATCATGCTTCCTGTCCTCCCAGATCAAATGGGGGAGCAGAGAGGGAGAGACAGGGAACAAAAATTCCCGCTGTCCTGATTTGTTTCTTTAGAAGATGCAGTGTGGATTACTTCTTTTAAAACCCATTGCACTGGAATTTTCTGATTTTAAAATACATTAATCATTTCAGTTTGTCCAAGTTTTAATCAAAGCTCATTTTACCCCACAAACAAATATACTGAATCCAAGTTTGATAAGACAGACTGTTCTTTTAAAGACTTTTTTACTTAAAAAACCACCACTATTTCATCTCTAGACTGGCCTCCTTACTTTTTTTTTTTTTAAAATTAGCAATGATTCTGCTGTGGAGAGGTTGTGTAAAATGGATCTCCTATGAGACGCATTTTTGTCATGGGCATTTCTTTTCAGAGCTCCAGCATTTTAAATTATGGTTGCAGAAGATACCAATTCTAAAATTTATTCATTTCATCAACATCTGTTTTGCATTCCATGGAGAAAAGACAAGAGCATTGGGTGCCTGAACACTTCAGTACTACATGTGTTTGTTAAGGCAGCTCTTTCACACAAGCGTTAGTGTTCTGCTTATGTCTTCATAAATAGGGATGGCTGCCTGAAGGAGGTGCTTCTTAAAGGCAGGTCCCAAAGAGGAAAAAGAGATGGGAAGAGACAGCATCAATGGAGTAACATTGCAAAGTATACAAGCTTCTAAGTTAGTCAGATAAATGGGTTAGCGAAGGACAGGAGTCAGCTTTTTTGGACCAAGGATGTTCTGAAACAAGCAAGTAAACAGAACATTCTGTTGTCTTTTATCTGGTTTCTTCTATGATGTAAGATGAGAACAGCATTTCACAGAAAAAAAAAGTACTTTAGGAAACTCCTTTTAATTAAATGTGGTAACTCTCATGTTCTGCCTGTTCTCAGAGAAAATTTTTGATCTTAGTACATATAAGAAAAAAAAATAAATATATGCTGTAATTTCCCCCTCGCATCATTTTCACTTCAGTCTAGAATCTGCTCTTCAAATACAATAAGAAATTCCTGCTCAGAAGTCTTACTACAGGTATATATGTCATGCAATCACACAGTGTGAATCTTACAGATATACTGTAGATAACCCTGAAAGGAGGAGGATGGGGTCAGTCACACACCAAAACCTTGTCCTTTTCCCATAAATATAATAATACAATTCCCTACATTTAAATGAAACTGTATTTTTAAAAAGGATAACATGGGAATACTACTTCTTGATAAGTTTTACATCACAGTTTTTAACAGAAGTTTCAAAAACAAAAACACAAAGAGAACTCGAGTAGCCAAAGCAATTCACGCACCTTTTGATAAAGCTTTTGTGATTTATTATCGAGATATCATGGGCTATTTCCATTTAGAAACAGAACCCTGAGTTTTGTACTAATCCAGGTAAATGCATATAAAGACAAAAAACATCATTTCTCAAAATCTGTGGCAGATGAGTTAGAGTACAATGCAGCACCTCAGTCTGTACCCAGGTGAAAATATGGTCTATCTCCTTTCTCGCAAGCAGAGTGAGTAGAGCACATTTCTTTAGTAGCTGAAACCGAGAAAGGAGGCAAGCTGAGCCTGGATTTCACATTCTGCTGTGCTAGAAATTATCTGCATAAAGTACTAATGATTCAGGTGAATGTGCTAACTGGAGATATTTTAAGTGTAAAAGGGCGAGTGCTTGGAGATCCATTGCTTGCTCCTTTACAAGAACCTGGCAGCATGCCCCTCCATGCAGATTTTCTTTATGGCTAAATTATACTTCAGGTGGCAAAGCCAGGAAAAGGTTTAAACCACTGCCAAGATATCAATAGTTTATCCTCAGTTATAAATGCCACTGTCTGCAAAGTCAGGCTGCCTACAAAACTGATCAGCCCTTGCAGTGTCTGACAGCACAGCCCTTGTAGGAGGAACCCCAAGTCTCATGTTTTCGCACAGAGAGAATTCCAAGAAACAGATATTCTTAGATGTTCTGCACAAGCTGTCCAGGTCTTACCAGTTTCATACCAGGATGCCGCAGGTATCTTGGTTTTGCTCTGAAGGGTGGTGAAAGTGTGAGGTTTATCCAGCGACATCTTCCAAAATGCAACCGAGTCCATCCCTGTGCATCAGCTTGTATCTCCAGTGGTTTTGGCAAGGGACAAGGATGACATACTGAAAGAATTACTTATTCTACCTGTACTTTAGGTTGCCTCTGGGAGCTGCCTGTATCTTTCTACTGATTTCAGAAGACAGAGCTGGTTAAACTAACCGCTAACTTTTGCATTTCCAAAGTTTTGTGAAATGTGTTGCCCCCACAGCACTGTCATTCATGGAAACACAAGCAAAACGCACTCCACAGACAGCACTGTATTACCCAACAGCGTCAGGATCTGCAACATAATTCAAAGACTCCTAAAGTAATCAATAATAGTTCTGTCATCTGGTATCAGCAGCTGGATTGACGCGTCTTTTCTTGCTGCAACGCAGAAAACATACTGGATTTCTAAACTACCTGCCAAACACTCTTTTGCAATTCCTATTCAGCAAGCCTTTCTACTCTACAAACATTAACCTTGCTCTAAAAACTAGAGCAGAAAAGAGAAGCAAATAATGTTTTCTCTGGAAAGTACATGAGCAACATTCTTACTTCCAAAACAGCAGTATCAGCCCTCCAGTTCATAAATCGCAAGAATCCCTCTTTACACTTTCCATAAAGAAAACAAAAGCATACAACTCATGTTAGTGCAAGACAGATGAGATTTTCTCCAGACTAGGTTTGTGGAAAATCGCTTGATCAGAATTATGTCTAATCCTGTCCTCTAAAGGCTCTATCACTGTCTTAAATGAGAACAAGTTTTGGCTTATTGAAACTGTTAGATGTGGGAGCTTCATTCTTTCTATAAATTGTGTTTCCATTAAAATACTGACATTCTCCATTGAAGAAAAAATACAGAAAAAAAATTAGAATACAAACCCTATTTATACTTTCCTAACTGTGCAATCCTTTGTGGACACAGCTTGTGCAGATAATGACACAAGCAGTAAGACTATACTTTGTAAACATATGCTGTTTTCATGTTTGTTTGTTGTTCCTTTTTATGTTTGGAATACATAGTGGACGTGAGGTCTCATATATCATTCCTTACAGCTGTTGCGCAGTCAATTATACTTTTCTTTTGTATTTTTAATTTTGGAAGCCGCTTATAAGCAGCCTGCTCTGTTCCCAGACTGTCTGCTTGAGCCACTCCTGTGGCAGCTGCATCGGTTTCTCCCAAGCAGCAGCACGTCCTGGAAAGGGCTGTCAACACCAAATTATTCTTTTCCAGTAAAGGAGAACAGCTTTTTTTCAGAGAGCAAACCCTAACCAGATTTTTATAAATAATTAGCCAATAGCTGATGAAATATAATAGTTTCTGGTAGCGTGAACCTGACTGTCATGCCAGCCCTAGAAATCCATGACTTGTCTCAGGTAGTGTAGGTTCCCAGCATAAAAAAAATCAGCTGAGATTTGAGTAAACTTTGAAAAAACTATAAGCAAACAAGGTTAATCAAAGGCTAACTTAAATTTTGTCCTCAGAGCAGAGGACTTGTAAGGACTATCTATTTCTTCCCAGCATATGTAAAAGAAATGGCACAGAATAGTCAGGGAAGCGTTATCCTTACTCCATAGCAGAAACTAACAAGCATCCTTTAACCTCCTGTATTAAGATGAAAGATCAAAAGCCTTAAGACAATTATAGGCATTAGAAACAGAAGCAGTTTTAATTTTTCTCTAACAAGTTATTAAACATTTGAAGCAGCACCTAGCTAAAACCAGTTCCAGGTACCAGTCCTATTTACATTTTTAGTGAAGATTTTCACTTTCCACTGAGCCATTAAACCTACCTTTTCTTTATAGAGAAGTTTTTTCAAATCAAACACAAGAGGAGTTTACCAGGAAACACCCCCTGTGGATGCAGTCACAGGAAAGAGATTATCTGTAACTGAGCACTGAATCAGCGTAGTTTTCAGGGGGTCATTCCAGTAACTTCTTGTGGTCTTCGGGTCAGGTTCAAGCTTTCCAGTCGGGTGCAAGCTGCGTGGGCCTGTACGCCTGCACCCTGGTTTTTGGCAGACTATATAATTTAAAACAAAATATATTTTAAATATACAGAACAGCTATTTCATTTGCTCTCTGGAACCTAGAGAGTAAGTAGGCACCACGATTTCGTTCCTTTTAAGCATTTGATTCTCAGCTGTTCTGCTTTTGCCATGTCATTCTCTTTCTTGCTTTCTGTTCCTAATAGACACAGAATGACACCACATTTTAAAAAGCCCCATACGTTTTATAAATGTTGGTATTTAAAACCTGAATATTTTCATCCATTTTGGAATGTCTTATTACTCTTACACATCTCTAGTTCTGGCTTTCTCCCATAACTACTGAAGTCTTCCAACTGAAATGTTTTGTTTTCAGTAGGAAGAACTCTTGCTGGTGACAGCTGCTTTAACCTGTTTGCTGCTGGGGATCTGTTACCCGACGTGCGTCCCGCTGTCGCAGCCCATGCTGCTCCAGAATCTCCAAAGAGGTTTGAATCTGTTAACTGTCAGGTAAAAAACCTTAATAATCCACTGTAAACAACCATACAGCTGCCTGGTTCCCTGGGAAATACACACTTTAATAGGTTTTCTGTGCAAGCAATGGATAAGAGTATTTTTATGGTAAGAAATGTCCTGCCCAATGATTCTTTTTATACTCTGTATGGACAAAGTGCTTCCTTCTAAATTTTTTCATGCAGTTTTGCCAATAACAATTTATGACAGCTGAGGAACTGCTATTTTATAAAAATTATATTCAAGGACAGAATTTTCAATACTTGTAAATATATCCACGTTTTGCCAGAAGATGTTTAACTTCAGGAGAGAAAGATTAAGGAAATCCTTGCTTCATTTTATTACTGGTAATTTCACTTTTGCTAAATAGCACATATTTACTCTCTTTGTGTAAAAGCATTATTTATTTTCATTTTCAAATAAAAGCCTTTATTTGAAAGTAAGGATTTACTTCCTTTAAAGTAATTATAATGACTCTTAATGCTACAGCCATATGTACAGCTGTACACTTAATAAAAGTGTAATATTACAAAAGTTCTGTACGTTAGGGCTAATTTTACAAACTTACAAATTTACAATTTTTAATTTTACAAATAGCACTGTAAAAATCCAGGATGCAATTTCTATTAGTTATATAAAGTAATAATCCTAAATTAAATACATAAATGCATGTGAACTAAAAAAAAGTATGTCTTAACAGTAATAAAATATTCTTTGACTTGCTGAGCAGATTATAAACTCTAGAAAACTATTCCTCCCTTAGTAATAGAACCTACAACCACTGTCGCCAAGTTTTTTCTTTTCCAGATCTCTAGCATCTGTATGTAACAGAAATTTTGCTTATATGGTTGCTAGCAGGTTATGCTGCATAACATGTCTTTAAATAAACTTATTCCAGCTGAAATCAGGTGTATTTTTTTAATAAAATAGTAATCTACTTATAATGCTAAGATTACTGTGTACTTTTAAGGAATGTATGGAGACAAACTTTACCAACCCATACTTCTGAGACATAAATGAGAGAAAGTAAAATATTTCTGTACCATATATTTCAGTACTATTTGTTATTAGTCTCTTCTTTTTTATAGCCCTTCTATTTGTTAGTAATCAAGATTTCCAGCAGCTGTTTCCCTTTTACCATAGTTCTCTTAAATGCTACACATATTTTTGTGCAGTTTAAAAAAATTATCGACTATATCTGTAATTTTTTTATTCAAATTTTTTTCTTTGTAAACGTAGCATTTGACTCAATTTCCTGTAATATACTGAAATTCTTACCTTTTTTTTTTCAGAAGTGTTATAATTACAATGTTTACACTTAATGGAAGTTTTTAATCACAAGATGCTAAACTGAAAGATTACTGCCCCCACCCGTCCACCTCAGTCCCCTAAATTCCCTCATTGACCTTAGACAAGGGATGCAGGAATAGAATATGCAGCCACTCCATTTCAGTGTTAAAACCAAATGTAAGTCAAACTTTAAGGAAGAGGTAAATAGACCACTCCAAATGGGTTTTGCAGAGGTGTGCATACATGTGTCCTGTTCTGCTGTTGCCCCCCACTAAGTGCAGAGAAAGGAACAGAAGGACTTACAACTGAGGGAACAGATGTACAAATGGGAACCAAAAGACAAAAAAAAATCACAATCCATGAAAAAATCACAAAAACCCCTGTGGATTTGTTGCGTGTACGCCAGGGTTTACATTTACATTTTCACATTTTTTGGAAGTTTTTAAATACATCTGCTCTTCTAGAATTAATTTTCTCTGCTAAGAATTATGTTTAAAAGTCATTGCCTTTTTACCAAAACTAGTATGTCCTACAGAAAATCCTCTGTTTATACATTGTTCTCATTAATAGAGAAATGCCCTTGATGATGCATGGCAATTCACAATGAATTTAGGTTCCTGATCTGTGACCAGTTGGAACATCTCCAAATCTAGTAGTCTTTCCTTCCTATTTTCCTCCAATTAAAATGTGTAACTTCAAAGTGACTATAATTATGCCCCAGTTGATTTTTTTTAATCAACTGATTCTGTCAAACCTTAAGAGTACAATTCTTCAAATAACCTCAGATTTTATTATAACTTCATATTCCTATTCTTCAGGAGACCAGTCATGATTGTATCTTGTGGCTAAAACTGATATAAAAAAAAGCACACCAAAACTGATGTCTAACAGAGCAGAAGTCTGTGGATATATCACTCATAATAACAGGCAAGGTTTAGGGAAGAAAGGCTTTAGAAACAGGAAGGCCACCAAATATGAAACAAAGCATCTGGAATAGAAGAAAAGTTTCTGAAACCAAAAGCTCAGATGAGCCTGAGGATAGGAACAAGATATGATAGCAATCAAAGAAGGACAAGTGAGAGACAGAAGGCATGAGGTGAGTCTGTACAGGAGAACAAAAGAGGGAAAAATAAATGATAAAGCACCAGAATAACCCAAGGACTTGATTTTCAACAGTGCTGAGTACTACTGCAAATCTAGCCTCTTAGTTCTTAATGGACCGGTTCATCACAAAACCTTGCCAAAATACCTGAAGGATTTATGGATTCACTCATTTAAACAGCAGAAACCTACACAAAAATAACTTTACCCAGAATAAAAGAAGCAACTAGTCTAACTAAAGCATCATAAATTTGTCAGGCATGAACACAAAGACAACAAACTTTAAGAGGAAATAAATGTGTGTACTTTCAGCTTGAGTAGCTAAGCGTCAGATGAGAGTGGTAAAATCCTCTACGTTTTTCTAGCATTCACTTTCTTTAAGGGAATGGATAGATTCTTGATGAGTAATAGAAAATTGTTGGTCTTCTAGTATGGCCAATATATTGACAGCATTACTATAAACACATACAATTTATAGCATAGTTGAAGCACACAAACATGGCAGCTAAGTAGGTCTTTGGAGGAACCACAGACCCTCCATCAATCCACCATGATGTGGCTTGAGTTCACACTCAGAATTTCACCAAGCCCAGCAACTGAGAGACTGCATTTTTAGCGATGCTTGCACTGGTGTACTTCAAGAATATTAACTCACGGTTTCTAAAATGATAGTGAAAAAATCTGTTTTCTGCTTGTTTTCACACTTCAATTTTTTTTGTCTATAAAATTCATTAACATACAAAAAAGTCCAAGTAATGTAAATAATAAGACATGTATATGAACAGTGAACAAGCTGAGCCATGCAGGCCTAGAAATAAAAGCTGATATACACAATGGTTAAAATTTGTGAAAGCTATGCATGACAAATGTTGCAAATTGATCAGGTACTGTGCCTCTGTTTAAATTAATAAAAGCACAAGAAGCCAGCAGAAGTATAAATCACTGGAAAAAAATATACTGAGAAGCACATAAGAACCACGATGTATTTCCTAAAAATAGGTGCCCAAGACATGCCTAGCAGAAATAACATATCCCTGATGGCCTTCCTTTAGTAGTATAGAAACAGGCTACTCAAAAGTCTCTGAATTTCTGCTAATTAGCCTTAGGTCCGCTGTGCAGAAGAAAGGAAGCTGTTTCAATCTGAGGCAAGTTTCACCGAGCAGCCCCACATGGTTACTAGCTATCCATCTACCCTTTGGTTTCTCCCTGGTTATCCTGCAGCTGCTTCGGCAACTAGTTGTGATCCAAATATATAGTGAAAAGTTCAATTATGGTACCAGAGCGTGAGTAGTGTAACCTTCCAGGTTACCCTTGAAGGCTTCAGGTATTTCTCCCTTACAAGAAATAGTGGTGATGATATTTTCAATACTTTTAACTGCACAGACAAAAATCCTCTTTTAATTTGGAAAAACTGGAAAAATACTGTCCCCACCACATAATATATACTGGCATGGTTAACAGAATCTTGGAACATTGCAACTATGCTCCTTTGTTCATCAATCCTGAAACAAATGAGTGAGACAACAGGATTGTATTGCTCCAAAGAAAACACATTATAATTTTTGTGGTGTCATCCAATGACTTGGCAAATGTATCTGTACAAGTTACTGAATATGACCAACTGCCATCATCTTTGTCTTGTCCATGGTTATCTGTTAGCCAGAATAAACCGGCTTTGGCAAACTAAAAATCGCTGGATTATGGAATGATAAGCAAGGAATCCGAGGCAATTCTTGAAAATATGCAGAAGACAGTTTGTGGAAGTGCTAAGTTATTTCGTTATTTTTTATTTCAAGATTTTACTTTGATATACATCCACACAAACCATTTGCATTCATGTAAAGTTATTCTGCTTCTAACGTAGGAAAGGAACTCTTCCTTGTCTTAGGTTAGCAGCGTGCTGCAATTCCCGCCACCTAAAAGTCAACTTCTTAATGACTTGGTGCAAACTTAGCTTTTGGGTTACTTTTTGTAAAAGAAATGTGACTAGTGATCCTACGCAAAGATAGTCACTGTGTTCCTAATTCTGTATAAAATAAGATCTACAGCAATGGAGACCAAACTAGGAAGGCACTTGGATGTGCTTAGTTATAAAGTAGCTCCGTTGGCTCATTTATAATTACCTAACAAGAAAAATAATTAAATCCAATGCAGCCTTGGCCAAAATGTGTAACGCTTCACTGTAAAACTCTCTGCCGAAGATAATTCTTCCACTGTGTAGCACTTGTACGTTAAATCTGAATATCAAAGGTCTCTCTCAGCGCTACGTATGCACCCAGTTGTCGCCACCCTAACTGTAGCTTAGCAGTTTTATGAGGAAATTCACTCTTGTACCTTTTTCAAGATAATGACTCTCTCGCCCCGCCGTCAAACCACCCCCCTCGGCTTTGACCCGGGGTGGCGGTACAGACAGACCTATGCTGCGAGGTTTGCCTCGCCGAGAGGGCGGGCGCGGGGGCACCTCCGGGCACCCACAGGCCGCCGGGCGCCTCCACAGCAGTCCCGATACCGCCGAAGGGAGGGCAGCGGCGGCCCGAAGGCGGCGTGAGAGGAATGCGCCGAGGCGGGCGGCCCTCAGGAGCCCGCCATGGGCGGCCCCGCGCGCCCTGCCCGCGCCAGCCGACCGCCCTCAGCGCAGGCGCTGCCCACACCGCCCTCCGCGGCGGGGCGGGGTTGGCGCCTGCCCGGCACCCCGCCGCCGAGCGGGCCCGGGGTGTCCCGGCGGGTGCCTGCGCCCGAGCCGCGCTGCCAGCCTGCCCGGCCGGGGGCCGCGCTAAGGCGGGAGGCGCGACGCCCGGGGCGCTCGGCGGTGTCGGCGGGGGGAGCCGCGGCGTGGGCGCCGGCCGGGGGCGCCGCGGCGGAGGGCGAACAGGCAAACGCCGGAGCTGCTACATCCGGGCTGCGGCGGTGGGCACCTGCCGCGGCGGGGGCCTCGGGTGACATTGGGCCTCGGCGGCTGGAGGGGGAGGACGGGCGCCGAGCCTGGTACGGAGTGAGCCCTTCGCCTGCGCCCGCCGCCACCATGTTCCGCGTTATGGTCAGCCACGCCAGGAAGCACCCCAGCGTGAGTACCCGCGGCGCTGCCCCGGCGGCGCCTCGGCCCCGCGGGCCGCGCCTGCCCCGACCCACCGTCCGTGCCCCGGCCCGACGGGCGCTGCCCCCGGCCGCCCCCCTCCGCGCTCCTCTGTTGCTTTCCCCTCGGGACGCCTGGTCCCTCAGGTGGGCCGGGGCTGCCGGCGTGTGGGCAGCTCGGGGCTGATCGCTGAGACGCGGCCAGGTCCCCTTTTTCCTACATGTAAACATATACATATATGTTTATAATTTCTTGGTGTACGTAGGCCTTTCTTGTGCTGCAGCAGCAACGCTCAGGGTGGCTTTTTCATTATTCTCGCTCATCCCTTCCCCTGCACCCCCCCGCTCCCATTTTCTTCACGGTCGGGGGTGCCGATGGTCGGGGCTGTTTTGGGCAGCGGAGGGACGGATGTCCGTTCCTCAGAAACGTGCTGTTACGGGACGTTTGGTCGTTCTGCATGTAGCAGTATTTTTTTCCACATCTGCCTCTCTGTAGCTGCTGGTTCCTCTCTGCCCCTGGGGATGTCCTGCACGCAGGGACCTTATGTCAGCGTTTTAGAGGGCCATGCATGCTCAAAGTGTGCCAGGTTGTTCTTTGGTCTGTCATTGCTGTAGCCAGAAACACTTTGTAATAATACTATTTTGTTATATTGTGGTGTGACATTTAATTTGTTTGTTTTAGTTGATCCCTCTGTTTTTGATCATTGGATCCGGAGGCGTTGGCGCAGCCCTGTATCTCATGCGTCTGGCAGTGTTCAACCCTGATGTCTGGTATGTATACAGTCATTCACAGTGCCCAGTCCTCTTGCTGCATATATTAAAGTAAACTGCACTGCCTTGGTCTTTGTGTTTTTGGAGGCCTTAATGTCTTGCCCCAGTATTACTGGCACTAAGTGTGCAGAGGTTTCCTTGATCTGGGGATTTTGTTGTTTACCGTATGCTATTTAGAGACAGCTGACAAAGGATTGTGTCTTTTTCTGTGGAAACTTATTTGGATGGGTGAGTCTCCATGGCCTAATAAACACAGTACACGTATGAATTTTATTGATTTTGGAGGTAGTGTGATTCTCTTAATGTGTTCTCATATCTTGCATTCTTCTCAATAGCTGGGACAAGAAAAATAATCCGGAACCCTGGAACAAAATGTCTCCCAGTGACCAGTACAAGGTAAAATGAAAAATGCAGGTTTTTAGGAAATGTAACATCAAAGATGTAGCCTACTGCTTTACAATGTTTGAGTATATTGGAAAGTAGCTGCATGAGTGGTGCATTTCCTCTGCTGTGTAACATTTGTCTCTAGAACTCAGAGCAGAGCACTGAGTTTGAGATTTAAAACTTTCCCAGAGTTGGTTGATAATGGGGTGAAAGGAGTCTATACGGAAGCAGTCATGTATCTTGCACTGTAAGAAGAAGAGGAATTATATGCAATTATTGCATATATATGCAATATATAATTATACATATTAGCTCATAATACTTAGAAATAAACTACAGAGAGGACAAAGCCTCATAAGTTATGAACTAAAGCTTTCTAAGCTCTAAACTATTAGCCTTTACTCACGAGAAGCAAAGCAGGAAAATATTAGTGTTTAACATAAGCGCTTAGTTCTACGGCTGATTGAAAACAAAGCAGTTGTCTGTAAGTAAGTGGATGCAATAGAAATGTTCTTTAATATTCAAGTTATTTCATTGAACTAATGAAAAAGCACGCAAAGATGCATAAAACATTTGGTAGTTTACAGAAATCATGTTTTTGTCATGTTACTGAAGTGGTTGATTCTTGTTAAGAATATTTAAAGATTATCTTCAAGCTACTAAAAAGGCAAACCGACAATGTTTTCAAAGGTAATGTCAGTTCAGTACCATATCTTACTATTCCAGTCATTGAAATAAGGGGGGGGTGGGGCGGGACCAAAACACCCATCCCAAACCCCAGACCACTCTCCAAAATAAAATATGTTGCAATTCCCTTAAAGGTCCAGGAAGAACGTAATACTTTGTTTTCATTGCTGCTTCTGGAATGTTGCGGTTCCTTAAATATCCAAAAGAGGCAATTTCAACATAGTGCGCAGCACAAATTCTTTTAAAGACTGCATGCCTTGTGTAGCATTCCCCTTCTGTCTTAGCCTGCAAACGCACCCTCAGGGTTTGCCATATTTGGGTGTGTGTATCGTTGGGGATTTTTTTTTCTAAATGTGCACTGTGGGAAATGGAAAGGCAGATACTCCAAACTGAGGATGACTGTTCAGCAAAAAACTCTGATATAACAAGTTGTAGGATTTGATGAAATCATTTTTCTTCTTTAAACTTCTTTGTCATATCAACTTCCTCAGTCTTCCCAAAGAAAATATTTGAAGACCTGGTCATTACTGTAGGAGTTGCACAGAAAGCTGTAATTTGAATGTGCTGTAGGCTGTTTTGTTTTGTCTGAGGAAGTTAAAAGAAAAATGATTAAAGTTGGGCATAACTAGAAGTAATCAAGCTAATAGATTATTTTTTTTTTTAAAGAAAAACTGTAGCATCACATGCTTGATATCAAGTCAGACTGGGATGCCAAAATATGCTTTTAGTCTGTAAATTCGTTGCCCTCAGTGACTTTGGGCTGTTTTGAATTGCTTGTAATGGGATCCGACTTCTTTAATATAAACTGAGAGTGTGAAAGTATCTGTTCTCCTTGTCATACCTGGCAGTTCTAGATGCAGCTACTTAAACCAAACTTGGCTTTTGCAGCACTGCTCTAAACATTGCCTTGTGATGCTGTTTACATACACACGCTTTGTGCCTTGTGGCAAGCTAGGCAAACAGAAGCACATGGATTTTGGACAAAAAAGATAAACTCAGCAGTACTGTAAGAACTTCGTGTGAATGGACTTTTAATTCTGGCAATTAAAGAAGAGATTCTCTGGTTGTAGACATGAGCACCAAGCACCGCCTAGTTTTAAATGCAGAACTTCTTATACTGTATGCAGAATGAAGATAACATTGAAAAGTTACTGCTTTTCAAAGTTTTATTTATTTATTATTGTCTAGTGTACAGTCTCAAACTATGATTTCGGTTTCCTGACATGAGTTCAAATGTTGCATTTATTTTTTTTTTAGTAAATACTGTGCAGAACAGATAGTTGAGCTTCTTACTCATTTTTTCCCCCTCTCTTTCCTAGTTCTACTCGGTTAATGTAGACTACAGCAGACTGAAAAAGGACCGTCCTGACTTCTGAACAACACACTCATCTCATAAGCTGCACAGAAAGGTCTTCCAGAAGCCGTCCGCACAATTGTCATGCTTAATCATCCAGGAAATGGTCAAACTTGCCTCACGCTGCACTTGGTCATGTGTTTGAAAGTGTTTTGATGAGGCTTAATAAAGGTCTGAAACTTGGAGTGTCTACTCTTTACTTTTACAAAATGAGAATATCCTCCTGTTAACAGTTTTTTGTATGGTCAGTCGAATAGTAAGCAAAAACCAATTCATGTTTGCTCAGCAAGAAAGCAGAGTTGTCCTGATAGGCTTTCTACTCAGTCTGTTGACTTTAGAGAAATAATAGCGTGTTCATGCAGGATAGCAAACTGCAAGAAGTTGAAAGCACATATTTATGTGTGTGTATATAGATTTTAATATTTTTTTAAATTGCACCTGAATTTTTCTGCCTGCCTCTTCAAGAAGATTTGGTACCAGACAAGTCAGTGCTAACAAGCCATTGTCCAGCAGGGAGGCACATCTGGCAGAGGCCAAACTCTGCAAAAGGTTTCGTTGCTTTTTTTTTTTTTTTCTCTTTCATTTTGTCATAAGCAGTTTGTTAATAAACAAGAAGACAATCTTAAATATTTAAAAATTTAAATCCAAGGAACATATTCAAGATTCCCTGCAGATCATGCTTTTAAAGAAGGGAAGCACACAGCAGAACAGGGTACAGGATTCGAGGAAATAATTCGATTTTCATGTAAGAACAAGAACATGTTCCTGCAAGGGCAAGTTCTCATACTTCATTACTTGGCTGAGCCTTGATACGGGAAGACAAAATATCTTTGCACGTCTGTAACTTAGTGTAGGTTCTTTGTCCTTTTCTGTGACCATCTAGTATTTCCCTGGTTAAGAGATACAGTTCTGGACTGTCTGACAGAGTACAGCTGTTCCTTTCTTAATACATTAATACACTTAGTGACCTCTGAGAATGTAGCTAACCGTAGCTGCTCTTACAAATCATAGGGATGGATTCAAAGAAACAGCAGCAAGAACTTTTACTGGAGAATAAAAACTGTTCTGTGGTAAATGCAGAATAACAAATACTTGCAAAGACTTCATGTTTTATATGCAAAAATCTTAGAGGTCAATTGGATGTGGTTTATTTGGTAGCAGTTTAGATTCTGTTAATTATATAATAAAATGGCGGATTTACTTGCAGTTCTTGCTTGTTTGAGAGGCTCTTGTGGAGTCTGAAGAAGAAAATGAGTGTTAGGACAGTTGATGTTTACACTGGTGGGCAAAGTCTGGAAGTGTCCTCGGGGACTGTGGTTGCTCTCTGAATCCAAATATTTTTAGGAAGTAGAACATTATGTTGCAACACTTTTTGTTCTTTAGTTTGAAAAGTGTGTCATGTTAAAATGGGAAGTGTTCTTATAATTTACTGGTTTGTAATCCTCTGGGATTTTATTGATACTGCCATGGTCTTCAAATGCAGATTGTTTCTCTGGATATTAAGAAAGACCAACATCGAGGAAGTAAACCTGATTCTCACTGAGGTGAGAACGGGTGTTCTTTTTGGTCACAGCTGAAGAGGGTATAGTCTCATGTGTTCTTTTTTAATAAAGGCACTTAAGATAAACTAAACAGACTTGCTGCTGAAAATACACAAGACACTAAGTCTTTTGCGTTAAAACCATCACATCTCATTCTAAAGCCAGTTATCCTGAGGAGGCGCTTGCTTGATTTAATTCTGGGGGTATGGTTCTGTCCTATTTTAAATGGTAACAGACAATAGTCACCATTGCCATAAGAATTTTTTCTTCCTCAGTCTTTGATGCTTGAAATATTCAGTAACTGAAAAATGCTACATAATTTCCAAAAAGAAACCAGGTCAAATGGAGAATGCTGCATACTTTGTGTGACTTACCAGCTCAACCAATAACGTTATTTTCATACAAACATAATGTGCTATTTTTTTTTCTCCATGGGACTAATTTCTCACTGTAGATGTTTTTCTTATTGTTGAACCCTCACACCTACAGAGACTTATGGCCACACAATACCTACTGGAAGTCTGTCGTAAATTATTCTGTGGGCAGAAATTAAGCACTTGGTTAAATCTTCAGTTTTGGGACATAGACGGATTGAATTCACTAACTTTGTAGGTAGCACGACAATGTGTGTTCTTCAAATCCCTAAAAGAAAAGTTTCACAACTTTTGGTATTTTGTGACTAACTTATGGATTGATAGACTATCATATCATTCAGTTCTGTGATACTATTTCCTCTGTAGTTTGGGGGTTTTATGTTTTTGAATTTTTTTTTGGTGGGTTGTTGTTTTGTTTTGTTTTTAAATACAAGTGCCTGTATTTTTTTAAGTATTAGTCCCTGGTTCCTCTTTTTTTTTGTTATTTCATATATTGTTTTTATTGTTAAAATTCCAGTCCTCCAATGCCTTAAATTTCTCTGTACCTTTTTCCATTGTGAGTTTTCCTTAGGGAACAGAGGAACCATTCCATGTAAAACCAAAGTACGTGCTTGGCCCTAATTTATAGCTGCTTGGTAGCGGTCAATAAGTATTCAGTACATTTCTTTGCATTTTTGCAGTGTACTGTTTCTGAAAGAGAACCGTTTTCACAGGTTGGCAATATTCTATCTGTTAAAATATTCAACCATTTTCTTCAAAGCTTCTACCTTTAAAGCTGCTTCTTTAAAGCTTTTACCTTTAAAGCTTTTACCTTTAAAGCTGCTTCTTTAAAGCCATCTTCTACTCTTTCTTCTTCATGAAGTCAAAGATGGTATTCCCTGAAGAGAGCATGAAGAAACTATTGCAGTTGGATTTTTAGGGTTCTAGCTTCTAATGTTCATCTTTGGATGTCAACTTTTATGAAACAACTAAATCCCGTCATTAACAGGAAAACTGAAGTCCATCATTAACACTGTGGTATGTCATTTAGCTTGAGCAGGTGACACGTTATCGGAAAGATACTGATATTCTGCAGTCTTACATTTTGACTAAGATGGATACAGCTGCTACATTCCAGTTTGTGGCAGATTTTTTTGGAATGAACGGTGAAGGCCTGGTCTGGAGGTCTTGTTAATAAGCCAGGTACGGAAGATTTGACTTATTCTTACAATACAGCATTGTGCTGGCCGCTGTCAGGTTTCTGTTAACGCAGTTATTCTGCACCTCCTTATCAGTGATCCTGATACGCAGCAGGGTGATCAAATCTGAAATTAATTTCTGCCCAGCTAGGATAGAAAGAACTGTAGGTTTCCATAGTTTTGGCACGTGATCTCATGCACCGTGCAATGTGTTGTAATGCATTTCCGTTGGTTGTATTTTCAATATAGCCAGTAAGTAGGATTTATGTTATTTGCCTGCAGTAAGGAAAGTTCCAAGTGAGTATAAAATATCTAACTGCCTCTAAGAAATTACAAGGTTGTGCCTGATATTAAAAGAATAATTTAAATTTTTCATAGGATTTCTAGCCAAATGTCATCTGAGGAAATATATTTCAGATCTGTTTTCAAGCTCTGCTTTACTTTTAAATATAGTTTGGTGTGTGACTATTGAATGACCTTTAAAACTAAGAAAATGTATGTTTAATGCTGATTGGACTGTAATACTTTGTCAGAAAGAAAGGTTGAAAAGTTATTATAGGAATTTTAAAAAAGTATTTGGAACAGAAAATGAATTATTGAAAGAAATTAGATATGTGCAAGTGCACACAAAGTTATTGTTTCTACTCATTGGCCAGCCTTACTATGAAAGCAAACATATAAGCTAGAAAACACTTACCTGAGGACAAAGTGAAGCACAGCAGGTCTATGAACCATAGAATCATTAAGGTTGGAAAAGACCTCTAGGATCACCAAGTCCAACCATCAACCCAACACTACCACGTCTCCTAAACCATGCCCTGAAGTGCCACGTCTACATGTCTTTTAAATACCTTCAGGGATGGCGACTCCACCGCCTCTCTGGGCAGCCTGTTCCAACGCCTGACCACTCTGTCAGTACAGAATTTTTTCCTACTATCCAATCTAAACCTCCCCTGATGCAGCTTGAGGCCACTTCCTCTCGTTCTATCACTAGTGACGTGGGAGAAGAGACCAACACCCGCCTCGCTACAACCTCCTTTCGGGTAGCTGTAGAGAGCGATAAGGTCTCCCCTCAGCCTCCTCTTCTCCGGGCTAGACAACCCCAGTTCCCTCAGCCGCTCCTCATAAGACTTGTTCTCTAGACCCTTCACCAGCTTCGTTGCCCACACAGTTAAGAACTCCCCAAAATAGGTGCTCACTTGCATCATTGCCACAGCAGTTTTTTATATTACTTCACAGAAAAGCTTACTCCTCAGTCCTCTCTTTTGAAGTCCAGAAGTTGGTTACCTTCATGCTTTCCTGATCCATCCACTTTTCCTTGGAAGTGGTCTTGGCATCAGTATTTAGTTGTGAGAAATTCCTATGAAGTTCAAATCTTTTCATCTCCTCCTCTCATCTCTAAGCTTCTTAAGAGTGTCTCTGGGTGCCACTGTGATGGCATGCTTCCCAAATGTGTGTTAATTCTGCTGCCATCCAGCTTGGATGAACTTTGGGGTTTTTTTAATCATTTCAAAATATTATTATCTGTGGTTGGTAAGGCTTAACACTTAATAAACATGACATGAGCCAGCACAAGGCAAGAAAATACACACCCCTACCACTCTTGAGAAGCAAATCTAATTTTAGCACCCAGAGTAACATTTATCTGAACCAGAAAAGTATTCTACATTTTTTTCTTTTTCTCTTTTTTCAGTTTCATGTAAATGAAATTAAGAGGTAATTTTTAGACTTTCTAAGCTAATGTTATTCTCACAGTTACCAGCCAAAAAGCCTAGTAAAAGGTCACCACATTTTGACCTGCTCAAATTTTTTTCTGTTTTCTTTTCAGTCAGAATCAGTATTACTTTAGATAATCTGAAATGAGAACTTAAGTATGCAAGACAAGGCAAGAACAATGCATTCAAACTTTTGATGGTTTGCTAACAGCATTTACCTGACATTCGTTTGCTACTAAAGCTGATACAAGGCTGGCATGTGGAGCTCCTGCAAGAGACAGCAAGTTCCAATGATGATCATAACGTAGTTTATTAACACATAGCAATGCATACATTACACGGAGAATAGAAATTTTGCTAGTAATATTCATGACTATTGGCAATGTTTTATAAATTAGACACCTCAAATAGTATTTCTAGGGTCATTAATTTGAATTACTTTGGACAAAATAATGCACTACGGCATTTACAGTTCATCACTATAATGTAAAGACAACTTTTTTAGTAGAACTGCACAAGGCGTAACCCAATAGACAAATTTATAGACTTGTTTTTTTCACATTGGAAGCAAACTAACTATGAACATGAAATGTTTTCTAATTTTAGTTTCCTTACTGCAGGCAAATGAAACAAACTGCTGAGAAGGTAATGAAAACAGATTACTTAATGGTGAAAAATCTGAGTGCTTTTCTTTCTCTACCAGTGGTGCCACTGCTGGAATTTAATGGGGAGGCACCAGTGTGTCTGAATGAAGATTTCGGTCCTAGCTGTTTAAAAATAAGGTTGAATCTAATAAGATTTCCTCACTACTGATAACATTTTTTCTTTTTTTTACATTTTTTTTTTGCTAGATTGGGGGTAGGAAATAGCAGAACTCATTATCAACAGGAAGAAAACGGAACTTCATCCCAATTTCAAACTTCCTAATCTAGTACCACTTGCATCTCATGGTAGTCTGGGATTTTGATAGAGTGCTGAGGGGGTAGTTTGCTTCAGTTGTTGTTCTTATCTCCATGATGTATCAAACAGATTTAGCTTCCTTTTGGAAGCTTAGGGGAGGAAAATTCATCCCTGCTATAGAGACAATGTACTTAAAATGACCGGGTATCAGTGAAATGGTTTTCTGCACGTGCAAATCAGATCTCTCCCTCCAATTTACAAAATCCCAGGAAAGTTCAGGAATTATTCCAGAAAAAAAGGAGTAATATACATGCAATGGAATAGGCAGATGGAACTGCATCAGTTTTTACATCAATTACAGCAAGTTCTTGGGTTTAATGCAGGAGCTTTCTCTGTTTATGTACATCAGTTTCTACATGTATTTGACAAATGCAGAAGTTGTTCATTACACATACCGTGACCGCTTGGCCTATTAGGATGCAGTGAGAATTAGGTTAAGGGTAAAAACAAAGGCATGATATTCCAATGGGTTTAAATTATCACTCAAAATAAAAAAGCAGTAGCAGAATAACCACAGAAGAAAGTCTGGTGCACCCTGTCCTGAATTTAAACCACTAATGACAATGTATTAGTGCAATTGTGTGAAATAAAAATAAAAACATGTTTATGATTAATTTTGAAAATAGCATTCTTTCTTTTTATTTAGCCTCATAATGGCATTATTTAAAGATTAACTTAGTTCTAAAATATTCAAATAATGTAAAATGTATGTAAGAATCATGTCTGAACTCTATGTGTTTTAATTTGAAATGCTTTCTCTTAATGATTTCAGTGTCAGTAACTGTTTATATTAGTTCAAGATTGCAGTATTTTATATCTTACCCTACATTATTGTACCTGAACAAAACTTGTCTTACATCTTCAAACAGGAAAAGGGCTTCAGAAGATCTTTCATCTTTTAAATTTAGTTTTATTTTTATGTATGAAAATTAAATGTCTGCATCACTGGAAAGAGTTGTTCAGCAAATTACTATTCAGCATTGGAGAAGGGACTGCTATCCCTTTTTCTGTAATGCAGGGTAACAAAGTTAAGGGTTGAATATCTCTCTCCCCAAAATAAGGACAGTCAAAATTTCCAGAAGATGTTTTATGGTGGTGGCACAAAATCAAAATATGAAAGAACCCTTTTGCATGGGTGGATGGACAGGTAGTGAAGAACCACCACCTGACCTGCTCTTTATTTGGGGCCCTGGCAATCGTCTGCTTTATCAGTCCGTGGCAGAGGGGAATAAGGTCAGGAGTTGACTGATGGCCCAGGCTATAACAGCTGTGTGTTTAAAGGTGGTCTAGGCTGCCACGCAATATTTACACGGTGAGGATAAAAATGATGACTCAAACTTTACCTGTTTCCCATATCAGATCAAGTCTTTTACAGCTGGCCTGGTAGCTGGAGTAAAGATGAGTCAAGTTTTTACAAATTCTGCAATTTAATAACCTAAGCTTGAGCTGATAATGAATAGAGAACGATGGACAAACTTAAAACGTGATGCTCAAATTTAGAGTATCTTACCAAAGAAATATTTCCACCATGGAGCACAGCATGCAGTGGTCAGGCAGGTAGATATGATTTATATAGTACATAACAATAAACCTCCTAATTCTGAAGCCTAGTTGCTTGCCCCAGCAGTCAAATGAGTCATGTAGCTGCATTCACAGGCTCATGGAGATTAAACAGGATGCTTCAGGAACAGTGGAGCTCTTCTGGATGAAGCTTAATATTCCATTATCTACCTGTGTGCACATCAAACACAAAATAAATGATCCATTAGCGTATCCAAAATTCTACTTGGATGTATTTTACTGTGTTTCTCTGTCATTACAGAGAGTTTTTATGGGAAAGAAGAATGAGCTTTTTGAGACCCCAGAAAGAGAGATTTGTAACATCCAAAGCAAGGAGAATGGAGAGACAGAAACAAGCGGCCTAATCACTCAGGCATAGGAAAGCAGAGGATGTAAAATGTGCAGTGGAAGTGTAATGAATTCCTCCATTACAAATTATTGTCACAGGGAAATGTTTCTGTACATGAATTTTGACATAGAAAATTGGATGGATTTTTTGTTTGTTTGTATGTTGCATTTATTGAAAATGAAAAAAAGCTCAGTGACAGCAGTATATAAATGTGTATATATATGTTGCCTAAGGTCTCCATTTTTCTTGTCTTCAGTCTTTACTCTCTTATCCTTTCCTCAGCTAGATAGCCAGGGTTTCTGCTTACTAGCCTGAGAAATCCTCTTCACTCATATATCTTCTGCTTGTCAGGAGCTTTCCTTCTGTTAGGCTATGCTATTTCCTGGCATGCTAGAATCACTGGCTACTTTCGTGTTAAAATGAAATTGCACCTTTCCCATCAACATCTCATTACAGCTGTGACACCAGCTTTCCAAGTAAGCAGGAAAGTTAAGTGATCCAAGTAAAAATTTGCAATAGAAAACTGCCTTGATACAAAAATATCTACCAACAGACTGAGGATCACCGGTGAAAGCCTGACCTCTCTGAAAAAGAAGGGATATCATATCCTGGCCATGATGATATCTGAAAAAGGAAACTCACTGTACGTTAAATAGCTGGAAGATTATTAGCTTTTTGAAGATTGTATGAGTATGTGATTCAGTATTTTAAAATGAAAAAAAGTTAGCACCACATACACAAAGAATATAATAAAAATATATGTGACTTAAAAGAACATCTGTAAAGGACACAAAGGTATTTGTATTATGTATTGTATTGTTTTCTAGGGAAATACTGTTCATACCAACTAGGGATATGAGATCTTTGTAGATTCAGAAATGAGGTATACAATGTTATTTGCTTCTAACCAGTTTTGTGTGATATTTTACAAGGACTGATACAAAACCTGTTGAAATTAAAGTAGAGTTCCCCATCAAATACAGCAGGCTTTGTTTTAAGAACCTATTGACTGTTTTAGGGTCAGGGAAGAAGAAGCAGCACAGAAACATCTGGGGTGAAATTTTCATGCCACTGTAGTCAAATGAAGTTTTGCGATTTCTTTGCATGAAACCAACACTGTCCTTTAGGACTGTATTTTCAGCTTGATAGAGATGGTTCACAAAAGCCACTTCAGCAAGCCAAGGTGTCTGAGATGACTTTTAGAGCTACTTTGTATATTTACTTTCTTGTACCTGCGTACAAATAGATTTAACTTTAGCAAGGTGGTTTTCACATAGTTTTTTGACTCAACTCTGTTTATTCTGTAGGATGCATACTATTCTGGATTTCATCTCGATCTCCTAAGCCAAATAAACTTTGCTCTTTTTAAGCAATCTTGACTATATTAATTTTCTTAGGACTAATCAGCACATGCAACTTCCAACAGAGAAGAAAAATTAACTTCTCATTTCTGGTGAGAGGTGTGCTTGGATGTTCTGGCTAATGCTGTCGGTTAAGCATCCATACAGTTCACTTTCAAGTATGCCCTAAGCCTTAAGGAAACCTATTCAGCAAAATGCTGTACTCCACAGCAGTGGGACTTTTGGCAAACAAGCCTATGTTTTCACACTAGTAGTGGTCTAGGCACATGAGGATAGCACACTGCATCTGCCCAGGGTAGCAGGGCTACCTACTGCTAGCATAAGGACACGGCTGCCAGTCTCCAGCCAGCTTGTTAAGAGCTATGCTGTGCAGCACTGCCCTCTGCCTTGTGAATTTATGGCGACTAGAACATACTGAATGATTTTAAAGGGCAAGACTGAAGGATTTGTGCTGTTTCTATGATTTTTTTTTTATTGGAAGAAAAAAGCCATGAGATTTCTTTTTTTTTTTAGTGTTTGCACACTGAAAAATACAAACAGGATAAAGAATGTACATTACAAAGTGATTTTTGTACAGCTGTGAGTATAAAACACTTTCTTTAAATATGTACATGTATGTACACATAATACATGTCTTAGATATAATATACACAGGTGGAATATTTTTGAATATTTGCACTTCAGATGATACGTTACATATTAATATGGTTACATATTAATACGGTGACATGCATGCAGCCACTACAGAGCACTCATCTCCCATGGCATTTAAATGGCATATGCTCTTCTCTCCTTTATGAGCACGATGTGTCCTTTTGCAGTTGAAACCATACAGGGACGCCAGTTCTTAAGAGAGGCAGTCACGTTGGGCAAGCAGCAGGCAGGATTTCTAGGGCTGAGCTCTGCGTCGCCAGGGTTGGAAGCGGGCCACCGAATGGTCCGCTGCGCCAACCCTCCAAGCCCTTCCAGCTGCACTTACATCTGTGCATCATTAGAGCAGCGGAGGCTACTGCAGTCACCCAGTGGCTGTTCGTGAACAGATCTCTTACCATTTTAGTGCCTGGAAAGGAAAATTTCTCTTAGTTTCTCTCCACTGGGTTCCCAGGTGTGTGAGGTGCTACAATAGTGATTATGCTCATAATGCATATCAGGCAATAAGCCTATTTCTTAGTGTGTTTTAATATTCCGTGCTGGTATCTCAGCAGGCTTGAAAAGCAAATCTTGCTGGTGTTTATATTTATTTCTCCATTCTTCCATAAAGTTTATGATTTTCTAAGTAAAGGAGACTCTTTATCAACACTTTTTCAAATATAGCATTGCTATTTTGTTGAAATGTCTTTTGTCTTGCTTTAAAAGGTTCTTCCCTGAGAAATGATCTGTTTCACACAAAATTTTGGTATGTGGCAATGTTATAAATGGCAGACCTTTATTATGAAATCTTGGCTTCTTTAAGTTAATATTTACTATGAAAACTTAATGCAGGCACACACTTGGTTTAATCTAGCTATCCAAATTTTAAAAAGATTTTGCCTAAGAGTAAAAAGGCATCTATTTGGGTATTTAGAAGTTTAACAAGTGTAATAAAAATAGGCATCATCATATTCAGTGCACTTGTATGACTTATTGTTACCCTTATATAAAATTGAAAGGGTTTCTATTGTGGTTAAAAAAGAGAAGTTAAATCTTGGACATACTGAATGCGAAGAGAATTTACTGTTGATTTAAATAGAGCCAAGATTTCTTCTGGAGTTATTTAAAAATCATTAGTGGAAGCTTTTGCAAACTGAACTAGTGTTTGCTTAATCCTTGTGTTTTCAGTAGAGAAACATATTTATGAAACATGCATGAGATGTCTCGTTCTTGGCAGGAAGCATCCTGGCTGCTTTTTGCTGCAAAGCATCTCAGCCTTGGCAAAATAAGAGTAAAAAGCTTTAAACAGATTAATAGTTTATCTGACTTAGTGATCTTCTTGCTTTAGGATAGAGTTTAAACCATCAGAATCCTTTTTTTGATCTTACTCGGAAAGAATTCACTGAGAAGTGAGAAAGCTGTGTTTAGTGCAGATGTGCTATGACTGAAATTAATGCTTTTGGGTGTTACTGTGATTTACTTTTTCAGTGTTATTCTAGGGTAGGTAGCCCTGTTTTTGCTATTAAGGATATATAGAATATATATGTGATGATTTGTCTTGTGGCAGCTTTTTAATACAATAAAATATTACAAAGAACTTTGAAATCCTGCTTTTTTATCCTTATCCTTGTTTTTTGGTTGGTTGGGGGTTTTGTTTTTATATTCAGGGATATGGCCTATTTAAGACACAGTGACACATGATGTCAATTTATTTGGTAAGTGTTCTCTGGATACTCTTGTGGTCCTTGAGATCAGAGAGTTAGAGGATACATCTCTTTTGTCAACTGCTAAATTCTCCTGCATTTCTGTCCTTATTATATAGTGTACGATGCGCTTTTAGAAATTCCACACTCCACCAACAGCTACAAATCTTTATCCATGTGTTTATTCTAATCTGATTTTTCAAAGACTCAATTTTAAACATTTGCACTATGATAGCTCCAGGATCCAGTGCATACTCCTAATACTAGATTGGCCTTTTCCAAAGAATATGCAGTCTGAATAAATAAGATAGAAAGAAGTTGGAGAAAGAGTGCATGTTAATCTACAAATACAAAAATAAAAGGAACAGTTCTGTACAACAGTACATAACCATACTTTTATTGAATGGATTGCTTCACTTTCATTTACTTCCATTTATTGGGCCTGCCATATGGCCACACTTTTTCTTCACAGCCAGTGATATTATCAGCTTTTCGGTGCCAGTGTCCTAGCCCTTGCAGTTGTTTATCCCTGAAAAAACAGAAGATCAAACTTGTAATCCACTGCAGCAATAGTCTTCCAGACTCAATCAGATTTCTCGTTAATCTCCTTGACAAGCATGAGTGTAGCTTCCTCTGCCCGAAGAAAAGCTTAGAGTTCACTGAATCTCTGGTTCCCAGCATAGCTGGCTATAATTCCCACTTTTGAACTCCGAGAGCTGAAAACACCAAGTTCGTCGAATTTATTTTTAACACTGGTACTGATAAACATTTGTAAAATTACCTCAACCCTAAACTCGGCAATGTGGCCACACTGGGGATAAAAAGAGTAGGAAAGATGCATTCAGTCAATTTATATACAGACCAGCGTGGTGAACTGAAGAAACCAGTAAGTATTTTATTGTTTTGTACTTGATTTTAAGCAGTTTCAAAATTACAAGACAACCGAAATTCAGCAGCCAGCATAGATGTTGAACAAGATTTATAGACCGTCGGAGGAATGAAAAGGGATGCTATTTAAGAAACTGGGACTGTATAGAGCACTTTGTGTGAAGGTTAGGCCCACCACAAACCCTACCCGGTGCTAAGTCCTGTCTGATGCGTGTCACGTAGATCATGCCCTGTACACACGTATCTCCACAAGATCCACATGTCCTATAGGCTAGTCCTGTTGCAAAGTAAGTGCAGATCTGCTTAGAATCATCCAGATGTGACTCCTATTCCTGGTTTTCTGATTCTGTGAAGCATAATCAAGTTTGAGTCAAGGATGGCTCCTTTCATTTCTTTATGAATCCATTAACCCTCACATTGGCCATTCATCTGAAAATACTGAAAAGAATGGAAGAAAACATAGACATGTGAAGATGCCACTGTCTCTCAAACAGAAATCTAACCATGTAATTCAAGAGAAAGCTTTGGGTGTGGCTGGAATTCTTGCCTCCCTGTCTCGTTAAGTGGAATTAACTACTGGTGCTGGCATTAATGAGGGAACCCAAAGTTGAATACTTTGTAAAATAAATTTAAAGAATTGACCTAATAAAATGGAAGGTCATAAGAGAGCAAACATTTTGTTAGCCAGAGATATCTGACCATAAAGCCATCATCCCATACCAAAGACTACATGAATATCTACCCCCAAAATTCTTGTAAACTCACTTTTCCTGTGTTGTATTATTTCCTATCCCAAGCAAGTCCTTCTGTGAGGAAAATGAGAACTATTACATGTAATTTAGCACGAAATATTCAAGCACTAAGAGGAACTTTATTTTCCTTCTGAGCATGGTTACAACATAGAGCAATAGGGTTACTATTGCAGAAAAAATCCCAAGTCTTCTGGCTGAGAAAAAGATTAAAAATATTTCTTGTAGCATCCGTACCATCTACTAGGTATAAACTGGAGTAGCAAATAAATTGTGGGAAAAGCTGAGAGTCATTTGTCAAGGGTCCAGTGGAAGTAAGAAGTTGATTATCTATTAGCCTTACGTACCTTAACCAAGGTACATAAAACCAAAGTTGCTGTAAGAAATCCCAAAACTCGGTAATTGCACGCGGATAGTCTTCGCCCTTATCCACTCTTAGAAGAGGAAACTAAGAAGAAAACTGCAGGATAAGAAGTGCTCTTGGATATGTGGCCAGGCTCAAGGGCTTGCTTTCCATCTCCTGTGGCTGCCCAGGTAGGGAAGAAAAATGCGATAAATTTTTTTCAATGACCCTTTCTCTTTGTGACAGAAATGGAAAAACTGAAAGCTGCTTGGTGAGTTTTCACTCCTTTAAGTGAAACCCCAAGGATTCATATACTGAATTTTAATTAAGCAATGCTTTTAGGTATACTTCTTCCTGATAAACTTAAGAATACTTTTTTTAAAGGTATATAAAACTTGGTATTTTAAAGCACTACTTTTTATACCATGCATAAAACAAAACAGGAACTCAGATAACCTTAGCACACAAGCGTACAAAATTATCAGAAATGCGTTTTTCTAAATGATATACAACACAAAATAGTAAGATACTAAAAATGAATGTGGGGTTTTTTTAAATAGTAGTTGCACTAAGAGTAGCCAGTGATTATAAGTCAATTTATTAAGGGACTCAACGATTCTGTTGTTTTTTTTTCTTCTTCTTCTTTTTGGTTTCTAGCACTTACTGATATTTATTACTTGACTATATGAGTATACTGTGATCAGTATCTGCCTGTGTCAGTTTTTGTATGTATACATTAGCACCATTCAGTTCACTATATACTTATGTGGCTCAATAAAATATTACTTGGTTTAAAATAGTAAAACTCGCTGATTTACTAAATACCTCCAAGGTCAATGAAATCAATAAAAGGAGTTATCTTTATTAATTTCCATTCTGATATTAGGAATAGCATTTATGAAAATGGCAAATGTATTCTATTAACTTCCAATTTAGAATGCTATCTTGGTAGGAAATCTATATAGATATATTGCTATTCATGAATATAGGTAGTATACTACATTTGGGATCCTGGATAAATGCAGGGAGCTGAGGTTCAGGTGAGCCTCTGTTCTAGAGATGGATGGAGCTAGTAGCATATTGTCCAAAGGGAGAACACGTCCTTAAATTAAACAAGTTGGTACCTATTTAATATGAAACATTATTTTCCTTTTCTTACTTAGGTACTTGGATTAGCACAACTCCCCATCCTTCTGCATCTTGGTTCTCTTGGTACAATTTCTTTTCCCTACCGACCACAGCAAATGCTTATGCTGCCCAGGTACACTCAGACCCTCCTTTTGTTAAGCCTAACACATGTCCAGAGGAATCAGTGTGCTATTAAGGGTCAGTGTAAAAGGTTCAGAGATGCTGTAAAGCCCTAAAAGGCTCCTGTATTGCAGTTTATAATCAAGCAGGAGGAGGCACATCCTTCTGGCATGAAGCACGGCAGAGAAGGACTGAGAATGAGCAGCCTAAAAATGGGGTGATGAGTGCCCTAAGAAGCCCAGTGGTCTTCAGCAATTTAGGTGCACTTACACTAACAAAAGGACTGTAATCTTAATTCATTTTAAATGGACTTGATTAACTCAAATGAGCTCACTTGCACTGAAAGATTGGGAATTTTTACTTAGAGGTCAGAACTTGTGTTCAAATGTACAGTGAAGCAACTGTTTCTACTTATGTTTCTGACCAAATTAAAGCATAGTTGCTTTGACTTCAGTGCAACTTCACCAGTGCTATTAGTGTAGGTTTGACTTGTCTTCAGAATATTTTGATTAACCACCTAATTGGGCCTACACTGAACTTAGAAATATAAACTTTTTTTTTTATAAAATAAAGCATTTCTTTTACTGTGAGTAAATGCTTAGAAATTACTTTAAGAACTGACCGGGGCAGGCTAGAAATAGAGCAGATTTAGCTGCCTAGCCAGAAAAATAAATGAAACATTTCACAGATTTTGAACCCACTTTAACATAGAAATGATATGTTTTCAGGTTGTCACATTCTAAGGCATGTACTTCTTCTGTGGTAACACATTTTACTGCATTTAATATGTAAATTGAGCAAAACCAATTCAGTAGTAGTGCTTAACTATAAGGAATTATGGAAAAAACAAGGTGATTTTGGAAATAATTTAATCAGTGAGAAACAAAATGAGTACAAGTGGAAATAAATGTCAGAATGAAATTAATTCAGGAGGAAACACTATATTTTATACATAAACTCCTTTGTTTAGTGACTGCTGTGGAGCTAAACTGACAGTTTTGTAGCAATCCATCTCCACCAATTAGAGCATCCTCCTACCAAAGCCCTTACCAAACTACATCAGCACTTTTGTTAGAAGACCTTTGAGGAGCTTTTAACTAATTTGTAAAAAATTTGTCTCAAGATAGAAAATGACAGAAAATTTAAGTCTAGAAGCAATACTTTCTGCTTGTCAGCTTTTTTATTTATTTAAATGACAAATACAAAACGGGGAGGGAAGTCAGCTGCTTTAAAATTAGGTGAATTACAAAAATATATGTGGATAGGTTTATTGTCTAAAGTGACTTTTTCTCTTGTATAACCAGAGGATTATTTAAGAATAATAAATATATTGCATGAAGAGAGAAATAGCCGAGATAACAATGTGATCCAACTTAATATATGTAAAACAGCAGGCACAGCTTTGCTGGTATGACTAGTCTCTGCAATCAAAACATGTGCCCTTGTATCACTAGGCAAATTATTTGCTTTTGTATGTTTTCACAGGATCAAACCCTTTAAGTCTAGCTACTGTGCAGCTAGTTCCAGCTACAAATTTACTGTGACTATTTGACAAAATATGTCTTTTACCATGAAGAGCAATGTAGCCCATGAATCCCATCATTTACTTTATAAATCCCAGCGGAAAATCAGCAGCGCCCCAAGTATTTGTAGAGGTTTGTGGTGAATTACAGGCTAGGGAACATGATTACTGAGTATGGCAACACTGAAATGGTGTGGAATGTACTCTTGCTACTCACTCAATATTGTCTTCTCTAACTGCCTATAATTGTACCCTCCAGAAGACATGGGCTTCAAGCAATTTGTGTCACATGCTATGGCTATTTTAAAGGCTGGTGCTAATAAGATGTCTTCCTAGGAAAGCTCAGAAAACAAAGGATACATAATTTATTTGGATGATAAGGCAATGTGCAGTTTCTTCGACCAAGAAAATTGACTTTGACTGAACCCTCTCCCAGCTACTTCATGGGTGAAATTAACAGTCCCGTTGTTCAGTGACACATAAAGCTGTGCTTGTTCAGATTCATCTTGTGTCCCAGGCAGGTCAGCCCTGTTCTGTGTGAAGCTTTCTGGAGCAGCTACAGTTTGGGGTTTGTGATACTTTCAGCAGACAGCAGAGAACTGAGCAAACACCAGCACAGCAGTCATGGTCCTCTGTAGCTGAGGCTTCCTTGATGCCATGGACATCCCTTTTCCACTAAGAAATCACAGCAGCCTTCCTGTTCTCCACTTCTGAAAGCTTCCAGCAGATAGGTACAGGTTTCTCAGCAAGTATATGCAGATGGACTATTAGAGAGAGATGTTAGGCACAAAAGCAGGCAGAAATGAGCAAAAAGAAGATGGACGCTTGCTCTGTTTTTATGCTTTCCTCACTAGCTCTGTGTGTTGGGGCCTACATTACTCCCTTCCGTGGTGTGTGCATCACGCTGCAGAATTCATGTTCCCTTGCTTACAAAAACTCTGATTCCAGACTTCCTAGCAGCTATGGTCCTTTCTTCCCCCAGTTATCATAGTAAAGGCTGCTGTTCATTTGTTAATTTTTGTACACTGTGGCTTCTCACCCCTCATTTGTTCTTTTTGTTATTACTTCTTTTCAAGTGACACTGAAAATTAGTACTCTTTCTCCACCAATTTTTCCATTTTCATCACTAAAATGCATTGTAACATTAAGACAAATATTGTATTTTCAGAACCAGTTCACCAATTTTCATTTTTCCTTTGTTATTTTTCTACCTTCTCAAATTTCAAGATGTTTGTGTGTGTATATGCACATATATATTCTGGAACTGACTATAATACCACAATGGGAAACACCTAAGCAATAGCTTATAAGAACTCTAAAATACTTGTAATTATCTATATACAAGAGAAAAAAAAAAGCTTACCCAGTTCTATAGCACCAACACAGTAAACAGTATTACTGTGGGAATTATTTGTCATGGCTGACAGGAGGCATAAAAAAAGAATATTTGAAGGAAGGACAAAATAAAATTCCTTGATGAATTTTCCTTTATTTTATGAGAAACTGTCACAAAATTCTGCTGATGCATTATGGTATTATTAGTTCAATTGTTTTAATTTATTTGAGTAGAACCATTGTCGTAATTAATGTTTAACGGTTCCGCCTAAATTTTCAAGCTTTGCATGCAGTACAGTCTCACTGATCTTGTTAAAGTCAATGACAGCAGTGTTTCTAAATCCCAAACAACTTCTTAGAAGTTTAGCAGTAATGTCAGAAATCCTCAGTTTTTTGTAATGAGGGTGATTGTACTGGAACACATTAGGGAAACAGTAGTATCTTCATAGAAAATCTCAGCGTTTTGGAAGAAAAAAAGGAAATACGTCAGAATTGCAACATACAGAAGAATTCCAGGGTTCTGTATAAGTAGATAGACATTCCATACGTATTAACATTAAGCCACATAAGAAATGGTATAATAATTTAAAAAATAATTTTAATATGCAATGCTGAATATTTTCTCAGTCCTGCTCCAGCTATTCCATCTCTATAGAAATTGTTTTACTATTTATTTAGCTCTTAAATAGCATGAAGCAGCTGTAAGAGTAATAATAGTAGTAATAATAATAATAACTGAATAAACTTGCTACACAAAAGATTCCTCAATAGGATCAGCCACTCTCTCTCTGTTAAGACTGTTGCAAGGAACTAGGGAGAAGGAGGTGTAGGAAAGGTTACAGTCAGAAACTCTGCAGTGAGGCAAGAAGACAGAGAATTAGTTTCTGGGAAAATAATATCTTCCCTTCTCTAATAAAATTCCCTACTCACTGTTAGAAATTACTTTTTCTGTGATTCTGAAAGTACGCTATTAAAGTCCACTTATTGCAGATGTTTGTTCATTTGGTATATGTTAGTTATAAATATTCACATTTAAATAAAAAATCCCTAACATTTTTGAATTATCAAGTACATGAATAAACACAATAGAAAAAAGTTATTTTGTGAGTAGTAGAATTATTAACACCTCATTGCCTACAGATTTTAATGTCATCCCCCAACTCTTTCAAGAAAAGTAAGCCTGTTTTCCATCGTCTCATGACATCCACCAGGAGCATGTGCGGTGGTTAACCAGGGTGCTAGGTGTGTGCTTCTGTAGCCATTTGGCCGATTCCAGCCACAGTCAATAACTGTCTCCCTTCACATCAGAGATGCATATTTGGGTCTCCTCCTTCCAGTTGCCAATTTTCATGAAGCTTGTAGTAACCTGATCATTGCAGAAACTTAAAACACTGTCTTCTGTCTTGTAAAAGTGGGTCAACAGATTTACCTGTTGGTAGGGTAGATGGGCAGATATAGAAAAAAGTCTTCATTTGTTTTGTATAAGAAACCTTAATTGCCTTTCAAAAGCGGATTAGAAAAGAAAGCACAATCAATTACCAAATTGATTTGATTTATTTTGGCACAGTTTAAGTTTAATCAATCATGATGGTACTTCTTAAGCATTGTAAACATATCAAAATGTTTCTCAGCAATAAGGAGAGACTACTAGATTTGGATTATAGAGCGGGAATAGTATTAAAAGCCTATTGCTGTGTGAAATTGGCTTTACTGGAGGATAACTCAATGTTTCACAGAATTCTCCGTCCCAATGAACCTTTACCTAGAACTGTTTATGTCATTCAGCTTTCAGGATTAGGCGTAACATTATACTGTTCATAATCTATTAGCTATTTTCCTGGAGAACCCTGATTCTAATTGCTGCCATATATGAGGCATTAGACCGATAAATTTGGAAGTTATGTCAGAAACATAGTTTCTACATGAGCAAAAGGGTCTTTATTGGCTTCTGATGGCTCATTGCTACTGAGTGCTCTGCTCCATGTCAAAGTAGTACTGAGATAATTATTCGTTTAATTATTTTAACTCATTTACCGAAATATCAACCTTTAGCCTGTGTCCAAACTGCAAATTCAATTCTTGTTGTTCAGGGAATTTCTTTATTAATTTTTCATATAAAGGCCTCCTCTTTCAGTACAATGTGAAAAAATAGCCATTGTGGAGTCTTGCAGGATGAAGAACTGCAAAATCTCATTCTCATGGCAGCACAGGGCTTTTAATCCGTCTAACCACCTCCTTCTTTCAAGTAATACTGAAAAACTTTGGATAAAAATGTAATTTAGATATCTAGTATCTTGGAATTATTAGATGGATCATGTGAAACTTTCTTCCTAGCCACTAAATTAGGGTAAAATAAACCAAATATGACCTTATCAGTACTTCTACTACAGTTAGGCTTCCAGATAGAGCACTGCGAAGTCAGTACACAGGATAAGCGGAAAATAGCATAGGCTCAGGAAGCGTGGCAAAATCAAGTCAAAGAAATTGGTAGGGTTATGGTCTGAATAGACTAATTAAAGTAGATTAATTAATTACCATTCACTGTCTTTAGTTCTTTAGATTATAGTTGTATTTTTTGCTAGTTTTCCACTGGTGCATTGCAGCATTTGCTGTCTTTGACCTCCATATCCTTAGAACAACTGATCCTTCCTCTTCTCTGTAAAATAATGTTGACAGGAACTGTCCAAAGATGGACCAAAAACCAATCAAGGCTTTCTCTTCATTTCATTAGTATGTGGATAAACCCTTGGACTGGAGCTAAGGACTCCATATGGAACTTCTAAGGAAATAGGCTGAAAAGAAGCAGCTTTGTTTGACTGCATTGCTCTGAGCTGCAAATGATAAGCCTCAAGTACTGCAGTTTGTCAATCATATTAGGCATTGTTTATTCGCTTTTTCTGTAGCAGTTGTTTCTGAGTATGAAAGTAATAAGTAGGATGGAAATTACAGAAACAAAAGCATTAAATGCTAAATGAAATAAGCATTTTTCATCAAGTGTCTATAAAGTCTCTATAAAGGCTTCTAATAAGTCAATTTTCAGAGGTAGGTAGGTAGTGGAGTAGTTGAAGTCAGCCAAGAAATGCTAAAATTTCATAGACACATAGAACCATTTATGTAGGAAAAGACCTTTAAGATCAGGTCCAACTGTAAACCCAACACTGCCAAGTCCCACAAAGCCATGTCTCTAAGTGCTACATCTACACATCTTTTAAATACCTCCAGGGATGGTGACTCCAATACTTCCCTGGGAAGCCTGTTCCAATCCCTGTCAACCCTTTCAGTGAAGAAATTTTTCCTAATATCCAATCTAAACCTCCCCTGATGCAGCTTAAACCCATTTCCCCTCATCTTATCACTTGCTGCTTGGGAGAAGAGATCAACACCCACCTCACTACAACCTCCTTTCAGGTAGTTGTAGAGAGCGATAAGGTCTCCCCTCAGCCTCCTCTTCTCCAGACTAAACAACCCCAGTTCCCTCAGCTGCTCCTTTTAAGACCTGCTATTTAGACCCTTCACCAGCTTCTTTAGAAAAGCAGTAAAAAGTGTAAGAGGTAGTCTTCATTGAAACTTGAGTGTGTCAAAGAGCACAGTCAAATGCATAAATCAAAGCCAGAATAAACAGGAAGTCCAACGGATACCTGTTGAGTAGATATATTACTAATTAATGTCACTGAAGTAATGGTCATATCAGTGCTGCTTGATGTGGGCCTACAAATTAAATTTCAAAATATCCTGTTCATCCCAGTGAGAAGTTTCTGTGTGACAGAGGTATAGGTCATCACTGTGAGGTATTTTTGGTTAGACATAATTTCCCAGGTGGTCGCATACCTTGTAAGCTATCGGTGGTATGAATCCAGGTTTTGCAATACATCTAATGGATTTGAACTACAATCATTGTGATATCCTCAGGTTATATAGTACATATTTTTCATATTAACTTGTATTTCTGTGTTTTATTGAAATTCTTATAGCTATCTTAATCCAACTTCTTGTCTTTGTAAGGCACTTGGAAAAGTTTGTGAGAGCTATATCTAGGCTTGATCTTTGTACTGGAGGAGAAAGATGAGAAGATGGACTCATACAGGGTGTAGCATACACAGACCTGGATGGAAAAAAGCAGTTCCACAGTATTAACCTCAGGGCCTTCTGGAGACTGATGAATGAACACATTAATAAGCCTTTCTGTTTACTTCTGTAAGGTCTTGCAGTGGATTGATTGTAGTCAACGGTACAGCTTGCATAGATTTTTAAAGATAACTCTTATTCTTGACTAATAAGAAATTATTAGTCATAAATATCCGTAATCATTGGAGTCTTTAATGAAGTTATAAACTTAGATTAAGAGAAATAACATAAATGTATGTAATAAAAATATATCTGAATATATATATCTGAATAAATATATCTGAAGGGAGACCTTGTGACTGCCTTTCTACGCTCTTGCAAAGATCAAGAAGGAATGAGAGCTGGTGAGATGGTTAATATCTGAGGAAGACTTATTTAGCAAAAATTTTTGATTATTTATGTGGGACTGGCAACTTATTTTCTTGAGAAACTTTAGTATCAATCATCAATAAGAAACTCATGTTTCTCCACTAGTTGTGGTCAGTCATGAAAGATAGGGCTTCACAAACATGTGTCATGATACCACAATCAGATTGTTTCTAACTCCCTAGGGACACTCATAAACTTAGTAAGTGATGTTGGGTAAAATCCAAAACCAAACTGAAATCCAAATGCTGTATTTCCTACCTTCTTCTCCAACATTATAAGCCAGAACCTCACCTACAGTTAATCATCATAGATCTTCCTTTTATTTTTTCTGAATGTGTAACACAGTTCTTAAATCTCTTTCCAATTCATTCTCTAGGGAAGCAAAATTGTATTAATGATTATTTGAAACAGAATCATTGTACTCTTTTATGCTTTTCGTCAAGTGTAGAGATACAGCCTGTGCAATATAAATGTGAAGTCTACTTAAAAAAATAAATAATATAGGAACACTTGTTTGTATTGAAGCTTGTATGAAGAAATAGTATTTTTTATTAGACTGTAATAAGTTGGAAAGAAACAGATATTTTCAAGCAAGTGCAGAGTTCAATAGCAGCTAAATATGCTGAAATACACCAAGGCCGTCATCTTTCCATATACAATTTTCAGCACAGAATCTGGCAACCTACGTTGGTAACACTGTGTGTGTAAGAGGCTTACAGACTAACATACACACCATCACAAAAACAGCAGCCATCAGGTTATTCTCAAAAACTGTGATGTGCAGGCCACATCCAATACACCATCGTCACTGTTATCCTTGCCCTACTTTTACCAAAAACATGCAGCTACATCTATTACTCCTTTTTCAGAGGAGGGGTTCTTGCCCAGATTTATAATCTATACAAAATACATACGAGGGATAAGAAATTACATTTAACACGGACAGTGACTCATCCTATTGCTCACATGATTATTGATAGTTAATATGAATGTTGTCATTGTTTTTTGATACTCAGATGATATGTAGGCTGATGTTTTTTGGTCTTCTAGGGGAAATAAATCTACATATGGTGGCAAGGAAGGTATTTCACAGGCTTAGAAACATGAGGCAGCTGTGAGACAACTTGGGAAGCATATAAGCATTAAAGGCAGGAAAACATACGAAATAAAAACAAAGATCAAAGTAAGAATGCAAAGTTTCACACAAAGGCTGTCACATATCTTGTAAGTGTTAATTAGTGTGAATAGAGGTATGAATAGTTTCCCTTATTCTGAGTTCTTGTCCATATGGTATTAAATATTTGGGCTTTAGTAGAAAAATATGACTGGAATGATAATCATCAAAAATAGCTCTGGCAGGGGCAAACCTTGGAGTTGCGTCCGGACTGTGTTTGGAGTATCAAAAGAATTAATATCTTCAATTCATTTTTGTGGTTCTTTCACCAAAATTTCGTGCCCAACCACTAGCCAGTGGTTTGATGTGGTATAAACTACTTTTTTTTTGGCAGGATGAATGCAACATCTTTACATTTTTTTAAAACCCACAAAGATCCTCCATGCTGAGTCAAAAGAACCAACAGACTTAAGTCTTAAATATGTCAGTGTATCAATGCTAAATGGTTGTAGCATAGACAAAATCTTTTGTTTGTAGTGTCTGCTTTTCTTCTTCTCCAAGGTTATTACAGTAGGGCAAATACTGTAAGCCATAAGGATATACAAGGTAAGCCATAAGGATATACAAGGTAAGTCATAAGTCATATGGGCCAACCAAGGCAAGACTTGGCCTTGCCTTTGACAGAGGTTGTAAATTTGACAACATTGACCTAGACACATGGGCACAGCTATTATTTAATTCAAGTACATCTCCTGAAAGCTCTACAGGGGACCACTGGCTAAAGCTGTTCCTTTCTGGCAAAGTCTTTGAAAGAGGGCAGCACTGCAATTACTCTTTTAAAGGAGGTGTAAGGTGCAGCCAGACTGAAATTCACACTGAAGCTTGCAGTTTTGCAGAAATAAACCCATAGAACTCATTTTAACATTATGATTGAGTTTATTCTGCACCAGTGAATACCATTACTCTAAGTAAGCTTCCAAAATCCTGGTTATAGGCAAAACCGTGGGGTGTTTTCATCAGAAAAACTCTAATGGAGGAAAAGGAGCTGCAGCAGTCAAATAATGAAAAACCCAAATAGATATCTTGTTTATTTTTGTTCTAATTGGTCCCCTGTAGTGTTGCTAATAAAATAAATGACAGCCAGAAAACAAGTGAAAAAACCAGAACATGCACTCTTTTTCTTTGCAACTGCTTTCAGGAGACCCTAGGCTTGATGATGAATTGTTGCTAAGTAGGAAAAGAGTTTTCTTTTAAAACACCAAGCCTTCCTTTAAGCTTTTATCTGATGTCAGGCAGACATTATGTGCAAGTTGTAAAGTAAAAAATTCATGTAAAGCACTAATATGTTTGTAGATCAGCGGAAAAATTGGACAAATATGTAAATACCCTACCACTTATAACATGGAACAATTTACTTCCCTGTCATGTTTCAGGGCTGCTACTATGTGACTAGACTTATTAATTAATACAATAAATCAAATAGTGGGGATTCCAGTAGAATTTTCTTCTACTTGAGAAATACATGTGCTTTTATCGAGGCTTCTTCTACATATATTTATATAAAGCTACTGAATAAAGTAATACATAGAAATAAGACTGAATAAGGGACAAATTTTTCACCATATATTCCTGGAAGCAACAAAAGAGTGGTAAGGAGCCTTGGATTACTTCTGATGTCTTAGAGATCTGGTGGTTACCTTGTTACTCTCTTTAAAAAAGTTACCAAAATAAGGCCTCATGCAAAGAAGGATGTATTTTAGAAAACTTGTTATGAGCTTAAAGAATTGTTTGGCTAAGTGAAAAATGAGTTGCTCAGACAATACATCTGGCAGACATTGACAAGCTTAATCTTTCTGATTATCTCTTCAATAAATCTTAATTCTAGAAGAAACCTGCCATTTCAAAGTCTTCTTTTTAGCTAGCAGAACAGTAAAGAGGATGATGGAATTCCTATTTCATAAATCACATTGCAGAACATATGTCCAGCTCAAAAAGAATGTGTTCAGTAATATTTTTCCAGATCTGTTTCAGATGGATAAATCCTTTAAAGACATTTTTGTATCTTGTAATAATCTAATGGTTTGCCTATCCATTCAGTAATTCCTATTAACAATGATACAACTCAGGCCAAGACTTTTTCACTCGAACCTTTATGAAATTTTGTTTTTACTGCTACTAAAAATCCCCAGTGCTCTTAGTAGTCTGACACACATTGTAAGTCATGCCTGGAAACCTCTAAGTGAGACTGTTGCTGTGCCTTAAATGCCTTTATTACTGCTTTCCTGAAACTTTCAGCCTAAGATCCAAGTCCAGTGTAACCACACTGCTAGAGTGATACCACCCTTATTTGCTTCATTTTGAGGGCAGCTGCCAAGGTAATTTCTTCAGCTTCTTGCATAACACAGTAATGAGACAGTTTCTTATTTCCTTTCTGTGTTAAAAACCACTGAAAACAAACTAACAAAAAAAAATCATGGAACAGTTTACACAAAAATACAAGACTTGCAGTACTGTGAATTTTTCAGTGTGAATAGGTTCTGACTGTTCCCCAGTCTGAGTCCTTATCTTAGCTACACTATGTATTTGGGCATTAGCAGGAAGAAAAGTATAATTTGAATATCTTTGAAGGAGCTGTATTTTGTGAGCATTTGGTGAATAAAAAAAAGAAGACCATCAAGGCACCTTCATGGTACCTGAAGTGACATTGTTACCAGACCTGGTTACCAAAATGTGAGCCAATGACTTGGCTCAAAATAGTGCATTTTCTTTCTTCTGTTCCCTGTGATTATTTCATGCCAATATTCTGCTAAACATTAAAGTAGCTTACTGTTAAATATCGCCTTGATATCAAGACAGTTTATATTCTCCCCTTGGTTTCCTAATATCTAATGGACGTTAATCTTACAAGGGATTTTATGAATACTGTGGGAGAACAGACCCTTTGAAATGGGATGGATGGCGTAAAAAGTATGGTTGTAGCTGAACTGTACTTTTAGACTACTTTTATTATTGTCTGAAACTGCTCTTTATGAGCTATTGCATTGTAAGATTTAAGATGAGAAAAGCAAATTTCTTAGTCATTAGTAGAAATATGGAAATCAGCTTTGGTTTGCATCCAAGTTGACAGGTTAATAAATATTAAAAGCTAAAGAGAAAAATAAGAATCCTTGACTCAGTTAATTCTAAATGATATAGCACCTTTTACACCCTGGTTTTATACTGTGCCTTGGGAAATATTAATATGAAATATTATGTAGGGTTATTTTGTACTGTCATCTTTAAAATTCACTGGTTTATGACATATTATGTCCATGGAAAACTATAATAGCCATAAGTCAGCGAATTATTTAAGGATATAGTTCATGTCTGATGGCACACTTAATTTCAGTGTTACTATTTTGGATGTAAAATTATTTCTTGATTTATAATTAGGCATATGCATTTTGTAACAAATAAATGCAAGAAGCATTTATACTTAGGTTTAATTGTAAACCAAAGAGTCAAAGCCAATCTTCTTTTACAAGCGATAGAATACTGCATTAATCCCAGTAGCTGAGGTATAACGTAAGAAAACCTTAATAATGGAAATGAAAGGAAAGAAATATCCAGCTTGCATGCTTAAGAGAGGAGGTTGATAAATCTCAGTGCAAATGTTACAGAGCTATACCTTAAAGACTGTACCATTGAAAAGGTATATGCAAGATTTCATGGTGTTCATATTGCAGTTTTTCAAGGGTGCAAATCAGAAGGGAATTTTTAATTCTTCTGAGTTTGAAAGTCCTTCAATTTCTTTTAAATGAGCTTATCTGCATTTTCACATTAGATTTCCTAAATATTTTTTCTCTGTGGCATTTGATTATATGCTGTTTGT
This sequence comes from Phalacrocorax aristotelis, assembly GCF_949628215.1. Lineage (NCBI taxonomy): Eukaryota > Metazoa > Chordata > Aves > Suliformes > Phalacrocoracidae > Phalacrocorax > Phalacrocorax aristotelis. The sequence continues at coordinate 30,293,578 of NC_134277.1, read as the reverse complement.
TTAATCTATTTATTTGCTTTACAAACCTAAGAAAAGAAAACATCCTTCTCATTTCCTCTTTTTATCTTCTCTAACACTCAACTGTCTCTCTATTTCTCTGCAGTATGGTACCTATGTGCACACTTTGCAACTAGCTCTTTCCTATACAAACAACTCATGATTAATATAAACGAGCTCAGATTGATTCAGATACAATAGGGGCTGAAGAGTGATGGTTGATGCAAACAGGAAGGTTGATTAGTATTGTTCTTGCTGCATGATGAATTACACTATATCATGCATTAAAACAATGAATTGCCCTTCGGGATGTCAAAAACATTAGCAAATAACATGATGTCAAATATATAGTCTTTTATCTGATGGGGACGGTATAGCATACAGAGGTTGGATCAGCAGGATTATCAACAGGATTTTTGGAAGGTGGCTGGGTGGAGCGAAGCAGCTGCTTGGTCTATGAAACATACTGCCCGAAGTAACCCTTTTACAGTAACTTATCTTGCTGCCTCTTTTTGAAGAGTTACATTTTAATCATCATTGTCATCATCACCACCTTCCTTAGATGAGTGAAGGTCAAATCAAGTCAATCAAGGGTGGAGATTGGAAAAAAGGGGATTATTGGGTTTTCGTGGCAAGGTTTTGGTCATGGGGAGGGCTACAGGGGTGGCTTCTTTGAGAAGCTGCCAGAAGCTTTCCCTATGTCGGATAGAGCCAAGGCCAGCCAGCTCCAAGATGGACCTGCTGCTGGCCAAGGCTGAGCCCATCAGTGATGGTGGTAGCACCTCTGGGATAAGATATTTAAGACAGGGAAAAAGTTTCTGTGCAACACCAACAGCAGTCAGAAGAGAGGAGTGAGAATATGTGAGAGAAACAACTTTGCAGGCACCAAGGTCAGTGAAGGAGGGTGAGCAGAGATTCCTCTGCAGCCTGTGGTGAAGACCATGGTGAGGCAGGCTGTCCCCTTGCAGCCCACAGAGGTAAACGGTGGAGCAGATATCCACCTGCAGCCTGTGGAGGAACCCTTGCCAGAGCAGGTGGATAGCCAAAGGAGGCTGTGACCCCATGTGAAACCTGTGCTGGAGCAGTCTTCTGGCAGGATCTGTGACTCCTCGAGAAGGTTTGCTGGCAGGACTTGTGACCCCTTGGGGGACCCATGCTGGAGCAGTCCGTTCCTGAAGGACTGCACCCCATGGAAAGACCCATGCTGGAGCAGTTTGTGAAGAACTGCAGCCCGTGGGAAGGAGTCAACATTGGAGAAGTTCATGGAGAAATGTCTCCTGTGGGAGGGACCCCAGGCTGGAGCAGGGGAAGAGTGTGAGGCGTCCTCCCCCTGAAGAGGAAGGAGAGGCAGACACAAGGTGTGATGAACTGACAGCAACCCCATTCCCCATCCCCCTGCACTGCTGGGGGGAGGAGGTAGAGAAATCAGGAGTAAAGCTAAGCCCAGGAAGAAGGGATTTAATCTGTTCTGATTGGCAATAAATTAAGTTAATTTCCCCAAGTCGAGTCTGTTTTGTCCGTGACAGTAATTGCTGATGATCTCCCTGTCCTTATCTTGACCCATGAGCCTTTTGTTATTTTCTCTCTCCCCTGTCCAGCTGAGGAGTGATAGAGCAGCTTTGGTGGGCACCTGGTGTCCAGCAGGGTCAGCCTACCACAAGGGGTAATTGCCTGGTGCCAATCTCACAGGTGAAGCAGTAGAGATCTTTCAGACTAATTACCCACACCTCAAAGTCAGCCTCTAAAAAGCCAACATCTCCCCTGTTTGACAGTCCTGATGATCTTGTCCTCCAGCCTCCAAGCCTGAGGTACTTCAGTGGTAAATGTTTCTGAAGGCACAGCATGCACCCCTTCTTTCTTACAGTAATGTGTATGGGAGAATTGGCTTTGGAGGCCACTGTATCACTAACTGTTGAATTGTTCAGTAATACGTTCATGGTAGATAGCAAAACATGCTTGTTGTGCTGGTTTTGGCTGCAATAGAGTTAATTTTCTTTATAGTAGCTAATATAGGGCTATGTTTTGGATTTGTGCTGGAAACTGTTAACACAGGAATGTTTTAGTTACCGCTGAGCAGCGCTTACACAGAGTCAAGGCCTTTCCTGCCTCTCACCCCACCCCACCAGCGAGCAGGCTGGGGGGACACAAGGAGCTGGGAGGGGACACAGCTGGGACAGCTGAGCCCAACTGACCCCAGGGATATCCCACACCATATGGCATCATGCTCAACATATGAAGATGGGGGAAGAATAAAGAAGGGGGGGACATTTGGAGTATTGGTGTTTGTCTTCCCAAGTAACTGTTGACACATGATGGAGCCCTGCTTTCCTGGAGATGGCTGAACACCTGCCTGCTCATGGGAAGGAGCAAATTAATTCCTTGTTTTGATTTGCTTGTGTGTGCGGCTTTTGCTTTACTTATTAAACTGTCTTTATCTCAACCCACGAGTTTTCTCACTTTTACCTTTCTGATTCTCTCCCCCATCCCACCCGGGGGGACTGAGCAAGCAGCTCTGTGGCACTTAGTTGCTGGCTGGGATTAAACCACGACACCTGTAAATGAAACAGACCATGAACACCTCTCCAACTTCAGGCCAGCTGTCAGGTTGTGGGTCACATGATTACAGCTCAACTAATATTTCAGAATAAGCAGGCTGCATCTACACTACCTGGTGGGACTGTTCCCTGGACTGAATGAAATCTGGTATCTTGTCTAGGCATGGCCTGGGAGGGTGCTGAACCAAAGCTGCACCTTGGAACTCACTGGCAATGCGACAGCCAGCTCTAACATGTGGTAGTCCATAAGACCTGCCCTGTTTGGTTTGTAGACATAGTTTTCTACCCCTATGTCTGTTGTCTTTTCTTAAATAATAATTTCTTCATATGGAAGACTGCTTTTTTTCAGTATTTAGCAAAATGGTGCTATGCTACTACTGAGGCGAATAATTATTTTTATATTAGCCCGTAATGGAAATATTTTTTTTTGCATTATTTTAGTAGATTTCCTTTATATGAATCTATCACACTGCTTGAATATTGCAAATTACATTTATATTCATGAATAGCTAGTGGACCAGTTTAATTGACAAAAACCACCTCCAGCACAAACACAAGAAAAGAACAGAATAAACAAAGTCTTTCACCTTTAACTACTGTTTCCAGTGATCTGGTGGGTTGATGACAGGAAAAATACTTGTGTTGTTAACTCACAGTCAGTCAGACACCTCCTGGGTGTTAATCAGCAGTTCTAATTTTATCTTTCTTAGCTTTACGAAGAGTTCAAGCACCTTCACTTTTATTTATACATGCTATGATGGACCTGTTCACTGGTAGGTGTTCAGAGCTATGCCAGAAATTCACATGCAAATGTAGGGAAGTAAGACTTCAGATAATGAGGAACATAAAAGATGGTTATAAGTGCACAATTTTCACTTTACATAAAAATAATACCCAACACCCGACAACAATTTTAAAGCTCTCTCCATTATTCCATCTGAACAGATAATTTACTTTGGTGTTAGGCTATTTTTTGCCCAATCAAAACTAATCATCCTGATCAACTCTAATGACATAATGTTTGAAATAGGATTATTTTGCTTGATCTGCTGCAGGGCATTAAAAATTATGTTTCCTTCTAGGCTAGACTACATTAGTTCTTGTTCACTTGCTTAATTTCTAGGGAAACTTTAAGGAAACAGGCACTAATTCTCATTTAATTGGAATGCCAATACTTTCAACTCTGAAGTCACTTCAACATTTGAGCTTTCATCAGTAATTTCCAACTTTTCATAATGACTTTTTTTGTCTAAGATAATGAATTTTTTTGCATATCATTGTTGTATCTTTACAGAGGGGATTTTGTGGAAAAAAATACTTTCAGAAATTTTTGAAATGTCATTGAATGATGCCTTCAAAAATTTCTAAATCATCTCTACAAACCTGATTTGTCATATGCATACCAAGAACACAAAGAATGACAAAAAATACCATACTGAATCCCAGCAGCGCACCATCTACTCCAGTACTTGTCCAACAGCTGCCAGATGTAGAGAAGTTTTTTAAATCTTACGTTTAGTAGTGAAGCCCCTTTCTTCATTACAGACTTCCTTTAAGACTGAGGAATCCTGGGTTGGTCCTGACTTTCCTCCTCTGCCTTCAAGTCACTTACTTTTTATCTGTCTTTCCTGAGACAGCTGTTTCATTTCACTGATAGATGTTATGTCACCTTACAGCTATCTTGGGCTTTAACTTTATGAGGGCTGTTTTCCCCTACACATTTTCATTTCAACTCTTGTCTTCTTATATAAATGATGAGCTCTTTAAAAACATACTACTGTAATCTATTGGCACAGATCAAGGAGTGTCTGCAATCCAGAAATGAAACTGGTGTGTGGGTTGTGGTTATCTCAGCTCTATTCTATTCTAGACACCAGAATCATAAACTTTGACATTTCACAGAGGAAATGAAAGTGTCTTATATTTTATCTGGCATAACTATACCCTCATTTGTTTCAATTGCCTCAAATTACACTGGCAATATATACTGTTAGTAACAAGGCCAGTTATACCAAAGATAATAATAAAAATATGTTTGTTTCAGGCTGAACTGAATTTTCAATTTGGTTGCTTTCCAAAATAGAGCAGTAGTTGAAGTAGTATATTAATCTGCACTATTTAAGCTTTAATGGGCTAGGAAACATGCTTTTACATTAATATGATTTAAACCTAAAGTACTGCAGTTCTATTAAAAATAAATCAGCTTCTGCACGCACATCTGAATAACCAGGGTTTTTACAACTTGTATTGCTTTTTCTTTTCTCTACAAGGAGGAGACAATCCCGAAGGGACTGACATGGGGACTGCAAGCTGCAGCAAATAACAGAAAACATACCTAACAGCTGAGGTGGAAAGCAAGTGATCTATCTTTAACTATACAAGTTACATATATACAAATATACAAGTGAACTACCTTAATTCGTGGGATTTGTAATTTTTTCCATGCATTGTGTTGTTGTTTCATGACTGATTCAAGCACAGCATCCAGGATCAGTGTAGGAGTCAGCCCACACCGGCCACGCTCAGTGAATGGACATGTTTCCTGGGCTGTTTCTGTGTGACTGCTTTGATACACAGCCTTTCTTTTCTTGTATGTTGCTCTTTCCATGCCCAAGAATCCAGTATGAACCAGCTGGTTTACTCTGTCTGTTGTAGTTAGAGGCTCTTTCCTTTATGCAGAAGGATAAAAGCTCTTCCAAGGGCTGGGGCAGAAAACCAGAGAGGGGAGATCACATCGGCCAGGTTGCTAAAGTCTTTGGTGACAGGGAAGAGCATAAAGGAGAACAGCAGGAGGGAGGAGAGGAAATATGAACTTGGACAATGGCCTCTCATTTTGGAAACATTATAAATTTCCATGATCTTTTTTTCTTGTATGGCTTTTGTGAAGATACAAATGGGAATACCGCTAGTACGGTGAATAGTGCAAAGCAGTAAAAGAAAACACTGAGATTTGGCTTCTAGGAATCAATCAGAAAAAAAAAGTTTGGAAGCGTATGTTAATTTGGCACTGGTTGCATGCATCAGAGGAACTAAAGAAACATTGAACTTCACTGTATGAACAAAAATCTAGTCTTTATTAACTTCACTGTGTGGGAAAATGGAGCCATGATTTTTACAGCAGTAAAATGCTGATGCTGGTGGTATAGTAGTATATTTTTGACTTCTTATTTGAAGGTTATTTTTCTACTTCAGTATGAAAAACTTTTATGATAGAATTAATTTTATGTATTAATGTGAAACTCATAAGTATAGATACATGTTTTATTAAAATAACTTTTATTAAGTTATAAATCATATTTACTTTTGATTTCATATGGACTTCATAAAAGTTGCCATTTTATAATTCTTTGCCTTTACTGAATCTTCAGTACTTGTCTTCCACTTCTAGAGTATGATGAATATAGCTTCACAGTGGCTTGAAGTATACTTAAATGGATGTGACAAGCTCTAAATATTCAGTAAGTATCTTCATTATAAAACTCTACAGAAAAAAAAAATGTTAAGACAACAACGTTAAGATTGCAAAGCCAAGTGTTTGAAGGTAAAGACACTCCAGCGTGCAGCAGAATTTATCACCCCTTCTGCTGTTAGTCATTTATTAGGCAATTGAGTAGTCCCTTTTTCTAACAAGACTTGTGCTTCTGTGAGCAGTGATGTTGTGACCTATTGCTAGAGCAGTCTCTGGAGATAAAAATAATTAGCAATAAACTGAACACAATTCAGTCATGTCCACTGTTAATATTCATTCTTGAAGTTTAGATGATCCTTCAGCTAATGTGATAGTGCTTTTGCACCAGAATTAGGGACTATTTTAAACAGCAGAAGAAAGAAAACAGTTTCAGGTAATGAGTATTCAGTAATTAAGAAACTATCCTAGTTCATGAATGACATTTGAATGTAGATCTGAGGCATTGTACCAAGAGCAGGCAAACACTCTGGGAGATGAAATTGTTCACGAAGTGTTCACTACTAGTGACTAATGAAAGATAAATGTTGTGCTCAGGACATTTAAAATCTTAAAAAATTCTTATGAATATTGATTTTGTAATATTTAATTTCTAAGTCTAACTGTTAGATAACCTTTTCATCTCCAGAAACATTAAATCAGTAGGAACTCCCTTGCCTAGGACCTGGCACTAAAATTGTTCAGAAACACTAAATGCTGCAGTAACTGTAACTACATGAATAAAAGCCCTTAAGTACATGAGAAGATAGGATTTCTGAGTTACCTTCTGGCCACTCAAATACTCTGAGCATCTTGAGGACATAAAAGCACACGCAAACCCAGTTGTTTGATCTCCAGCACAGTTGAGCTAAGCATTGACGAAGGAGCCTAGCTGGGACATATTTGTGGTTAGGTCATTTAATAGGAAATGCTAGAGGTGGCCTAAAGTTGTGTTTACTGTCCTTCAAATCCTGTTTCTTCACTACTTGCATGGAATATAGCTTCCCCATACTGAAAGAGTTGTTTCTGCTACTTTGCCAATACATTTATCATGTTTTATTTATGTGACTTATGTCCCTACCCTAGAAACTCTTGTTTCTAAGACGAAGAAGATATGTCCTAGTAACCAATTTCTTCTTAATGACTCTCTGTGGTAAATGCCAACTATTTTAAGTATTACATGTAAGCTAATATGGAGAAATAAGTAAGCAGATTTAGGACTTTCATAGGTAAAAACATGGAAAGGGCTTTCTCAGAAAACCAAACAAGCCTGTATTTTATTTTGTCATAAATGTGAATACAGAAATTATTTAGACTGAGAAGGTGCTCTCTAATGAAGCCTCATTAGCAGTGTATTATATAACCATATTGAGGATCCAGTCCTACAGGAGGCTGAGCACTTTGACAGTGATAATTACTCTGCATTTTCTCTGGCTCGGGCCAATTGTTTTCTTAGGCAATAATTAATGAAAGGTCTATTTAGGAATCATGAGCTTTTACTATAACGATGAGTAGGTATTCCACCTCAGGGTATAGCACAGATGCCTAAAAGTAATTTGCTTTAACAGACAGCACCTAGTCCAATTCAGAACATTTCACACAGAGCTGCATTTTAGCCTATGCTTCTAGAGTGCTAGTTACATTTTAATAGACTGCCAGACAAGTACAATATCTCCTACTGACATCAATGAGTTTTGGATTAGGACTATTTGATTAGCAGTTATTCACTTTATCTGAGTTTGGAGCATGAAAGGATGGTTCAACATAGCACAGCAATTTAATTTCTTAGAAGCTCAGCACATACTTAGCATTAATCATGTAAAATTTACATGGAAGGATCTTTTTGTTTGTTTGTGGCAGGATAATTTCCTGCAGCCTAGATTTCTTTGTCTCTTGGAATATACTAATGCTATCCAGTTAATTTTTGTCATTAAACCCCGAAGCATTTACTAAAAGAAAAAAATGATAATTCTATCCCTTACACAGAATTGAAAATTTGCTAACCTAAGATTAGGTAGAACACATTAGCATGTGCACAAGTACTTAATTGCATTAGTGATGCAAATGTTTTGCAAGATTATGGTTTTGTAAACAAAATGATCTTGTTATTATAGAGAATTTGTGATAACTGCAATGCGAAGGAGCCTCAGAGGCTATGAGAAATGAGGCACACTACAATGTTTAGTGCCTAAACCAAGGGTTTCTTTAAAATCCATTGAATCCCCAAAACAGTATTAAAAAATCGCGGTTTAATTTTACATGGTAGATTCTGTAAAAGTCTATTCTGATTTTATTCTTGGTTTGCATGGATTATTTTAACTTTGCTATAATATAACTGGAGCAATTTTTTCCTAGCTAAGCTTCTGGATGTTCTAAATCCTCAACAATAGAAAACACGTGTGAGTACAGAGCCAATTTCACACCTCCAACACTAAAACTTGGAATACGTATTCATACATTTAATTTACAAATATTAGAAAATATATTACGTGGCAGGAAATATGCCACAATGAATAGCTATAATTCTTAGGAAATAGGGGGTTATTTCACATTTACACCTGGCAGAGGGTAGTCTGCATGTTGAAAATTGGTTCTTACATTACTATTATTTTCTATCCATGTGAAGCTGTTTACTAAGTTTCTTACATTTGTATTTTAACATTACAGTGTTGATTATCATTTGCTATTAATAACACTTCTTTTTGCTTTCTTTTCTTTTTTTTGCCATATTTCTTGAACATCTCCACATTTTTGATGAATTCTGTAGGAATCATAGGTGAACAAAGGTAAGTTTGACTGTAAAATACTTTTATTGCTTAAATACAACGTATTCTTGCTTGATTAGCAAATAAGAGAATCTTAACATAATTCTTCTTTGATGACCTTTGTAACTCAGCGTGTTTTTTGCCAGAGGCAGCCATCCCAGTCTTACAGCTATCAATACCCTTCTCTCAGGGTGCAGGAAGGGCTGGCTGCTCCCTAAGGGACAGGGAGGTGGGAGCAAGTCATGATGTGAGAGGCATTTGTGTTGTGGAACGTGTGAGAGTAGGAGAAAAAGAAAAATAATATTATTTAATTTGCAAAATAATGTTCAAGGAAATTGAGATACACTAAGATGCATAGCTGCTTGTGTAAGCCTCATTTCCCTTCCCTGTGTGAGCAGGTCGTGTGCTGAAGAAAGCCTAAGTATCATGTAAAGATAGTGTAAAATCGGTTAAGCCATCATAAGATTTTTACATAAAGAAGCAGAAAGCGCATAGGTAGCACCTCTTAAACATGAAACTGTGATTTTGAAAATTAACCTCCCATTGTTTACAGCTGAGCTTAAGGTGTTATTTCTTAGTTTTCTTAAAGAGAAGACTTCATAGAGCTCTACAATCCTATTTTTCCTCATTTGACTTTGAGTTTTAAACCTGTGACCCATTTGTGCTGAGTTTCAGCATTTTGACCACAAGCCAAGGGAAAGTTGGTATTTCACTGTATTTTGTAAGGAATAAATTAGCCGGAATATGTTAGCCAGAATATATAAGCCAGGAGATTAGTAGGTGTCTTTTATAACTTTAAATATAAATAAAATTATTTTTTTCTGAAAGCATAACAAGCCTGGGTTTGTGTCCGTCCAGAAACACTGTACAACCTCCAGCACTTTGTTGCATCTCAGCTATAGCATATCATGAGGGGACCAATTCTGAAACATTTGTTGGGAAAATGGCCAAAACTTTTCCGACGAATCCATCCACTGCAGAACAAACCATGACTTTAACCATGTTTGATAAATAAATAAATAAAATCACAGCTAAACATTAATGTAATTTCCAAGCATTTCTTTTTTCCATGGATTTTCTCTCTGCTTTTTTGATTTTTGCGTGTTATATCAAAGAAGGTTGAAGACATAAAAAGGGCACAGAATATTCTATAATGGGAAAAGAAAACCTTAAACTGTTCTTACTCCAAGTTTCCTTATGATATATGTTGGTAGATGTAGTTATATGTGCATATATCTATATACATACATACATGCATATACCCATGCATGCATGCAGTGCCAGATTCTCAGCTTATGGAAACAGCAGCTATTACTTACACTGACTTGATTTGTCAGAGGAAAATTATGTGTCTGGTAAGGACATATATAATGTCACAAGTATATATAATACAAGTTAAACAATACTATCTTATTTCTGTATTAAAATCTAAATCTAAATGGATATATATATGCAGACAAATATAAATATATATATAGAAATATGCAAGAGTCTGGTTTGAAGCTCTCTATCTGTCCATTTATCTATGTAATTTCAAACAATTTCTGTAATACCATGATGCTTTACTGCCATGAAACTCATTTCATATTCCATCAGTCCCTTTGAAAATGATGAAGTGAGATCATTTACCCTGTTCTTGTTAATGGGCTGGGCTTTTTATTCTTACTACAACAAAATGAGAGAATAGCCTGGAAAATTCATATCCATTACTACAACAGATGTACTGCAGTGATACTAGTCAGATCATGTTTAATATTTGTACTAATAAAGAAAAATATTCTGTCATTTGACAAAGTCTGAAATGAGAAAAGTTGGTGTATTTTCTTTCTGTTTTGCAAAGGCTCATGATCTGACTGAAAGTAAGCCTGACCTCCAAATTTCATGTCTTTTTGTGAAAACTCCTGCAAAGTTCGAGAATGCTTAGGCACATATGACTTTGTTTGGGACTTATGTAAGCCTAAAAATATCTGCTTTTAGCATGAGGCTGTAATTAATAATACTTTGCAGGCATCCAAATGTCTCTAAGCCTTCTGCAAAATTTAATTAATACTTATAACAACCTGGAGAGGTAGTCATGAGAGATAAAGGAATCCTTTCACATGAATTGAAATGCAGCTGTCCTTGGACTGGCATGTAGCAGCTGTTTAACAGGAGGTGGAAGCACAGTTTAAGGCTGGAGATGAGCTAAAAGCAAGAGGAAATTTCAGTAGTAAGGTATAGCATCCAAGGTTGGTTGAAGGGTGGACATTATGGTGAATTCTCTGTTGACTATATCATGATTCCATATGCCTGGCTTATGATAACTGTAGTTTGCTGTAGATTGATTAGAGAAATGGACACTTTACTAATGAACGTCTTCTATGTATTTAGATGGACAGATAATTAATTAAATGAATCAGATGCAAACAAAATTATATTTTGTTAAAAAAGATGTGCCAAAAAATGCTTCTGATTTCCTCAGTGTAAGCAAAGCATCACAAATCAGAGCAGATCTACTCTAGTAGTTTTGGAACAGTCTCTTGAGGATGCATGGAAGAGCAGAAGTAATATTTATTTGGAATAAACTGCCATTTTAGTTCTCAAATAAAAAGATGTCAATATAAATCAAAATAAGGTAATTTCCTATTTTAAGATCGCTATTGATAGAGGTGTCTTAAGCATTTTGGAGGCCTTGTTTGCAGTAGTGACAGGAGGTCTTTTTTCAGGTGAATGTGTCCACAGAGCAATCCTCCACCATATGCACTTTGGAAGTGATGACCATGTATGTTGGAGTTATCAGAATAATTTCTGCATATAGAATAGTCCCTTTCCAGAATTTCCAGCAGTGAAAGGTTTCAAGAAAAGTGGCTTGTCATTATGAAAAGAAAGTCAACAGCCACACAGTTTTATTGGGATTAGAGAATCTGCCTGTATTTTGTGAGGGGTTTTCCTTCCATAGCACTTGCTGGGGAACTCTTCGGAGATTTACAACAGGCCCAGGCCCATAGCCTGCACCTTTGGATGACTCTGGCTGTTGATATGGCTTTATTAAAGCATCTATTGTAGTTCACTTTCATTAGTGCCATATTAAAGGCTTAGAAGCTAATACAACTCTCCGTTTTCTGCTGCTGTAGTTCATACAATATTAATATATTAAATATCATTGCCTTCAAATGACTTGTGATAAACAGAGTCAGCAATATTCCCCTGGGTTAGTTCCTTTGGTTAAAGAGACATACTTCTACTGCAGTGTGGTAGTGGCAATAGTATTTTGACAAACAGCTATAAAACAAGAAAAAGTCATACTTTCCAGTATTAATCCATCAGGAAGCTTTTAGGGATTCATCTTGTCTGAAATATTCATAGGCAGCAAAATGTCCTGAATGCCCTACAGAATTTGTGCAGAGTCAGGCAGGTGATTGATAGTGAAGTTCTGTTCTGAGTCACTCACAGTGTGTAATTCTATTTGTCTTGCCAAACACTAAAGAGCAAGCATCTCATAAAATGTAGAGGTAACAGGGCTCGTATTTTCACCCATTTAAGAAAGAACCTGGTGTCTTCACTTCACTGTACTTCACTGAATGTAACAAATTTCCATTAAATCAAAAACGAAAGGCACAGTTTTCCTAGTGGAGCACTTAGAAACTGTATTAGGCAGGTGTCATTTATTGTACCATATATATTTGTGTACATGATTTCAAAAAACCTCTCCACAATTTTACTTCATAAATGTCTGAGATAAATCAATTGATAGCTTTCTCACTTCATTTATAATGACACAGAAAATATATTGGAGATCCTACCATTCGGTCCTTAAGTAAAAATATCCAACAATCCCAATTGTTCAATAAAATACCTGTAAGTCAGTAAATACTGTCTTAATTTACCTGGTTATACTAGGACAAAGTAGGCAATAAAATACACACTTTGGGTTTGGTTACCTACTTTTGTTAAAATGCCACAGGTTTTTTTTTTTCTTTCGGTGTTTTTTTCAAGAAAATGCTGGTTATATTTCCATGCCCTGTCATTAGATTACTTCCATTACTCTACTGTTCTGCAAACTTCTAGGGAAAGACATCTGGCCTGGTACAAAAATATGAATTAAATATGAAGTGGCAGCTTAAACTCTGCCTTTCATTGTTTTTCTCATTTTAAGCTGGGCTATCAAAATCGTTGGACATTTTATATACTGTTTATTTTTTGTTTTGGCCGGTGTCCATGTAGCTGCTTTCCCAGGGGGCTTCAGCTGATAACATGCAGCCACCTTCCTTTCTGCTGAGTCCAGCTGCATCTCTGTGAAAACCTGTTTTGACAGAACTTGTACAATGTCCTGCTGCCAGGATACTGCTGGGAATAAAACCCAGCCATACCCAAAGGGGATGTACATGTTCTATAGTTTCAGAGCGGGACACACTCAGCGCCATCCTGATTGGGAATAAAGCTATTCATGCAGTAACATAAGTGTCCCATGTAGCAACCTTTGCAGCCATCAAAGGTATTACAGCTGAATTGTCTGCCTTTTGCCACATTTCACCAAACTGGGAAGTTAATGAAATACTCATAGAAATCCTCCCTGGCTTCCCCAAGAATTCACGGCATTAGTCAAGAAAGTGGACTACGTAACTTGTTTCTTTTCCTGCCACCTTAATGCTAATAAGGTACCCAGTGACAAACACCTGATTTGTGCTGAATTTTGCTGTGTACCGCTTAGACACAAGCTGAGGAAGACTGAAACCCTACTCCAGTCTTCAGTAGGGAAGAACTATTTGCTGATCCTGGCTGGCAGTCTGCATGTCATGGATGCAGTCCAGGGGACCCAGAGCTCAAACTGGTGGAAACTCATTGGCCTTGTTAGTGGGAACAATGCCTATCACTGCATTAAAAATGTGTCCTGTTTTTCCTAAGCATGGGTGCTGTGGGATGTGGGAAGGGAAATATGCACGCTCAGACACCTCATTTTTATATCGACTCAGTAAATTCAGCTATTTTACCTCTTCTGAGGGCAACCAACTCTGTGAAAGACTGCAGCATTTCCTAACTTGCTCTTAGGACTTGTCATGTTTGGTTTCGTTCTACTTCACACATTGGCCATGTAGTGCAACTAGAACCACATTTGTTTGAGAATGAAAATGCTTCTATATGGATACGAAGTAGGCATTTAAAAATGTGCTTGCGGTTGAAAACTGATCACATAATAAAGATAAATCCAGTTTTAGTTGGAAGAAAAGGGAAAGTAGAGAAAAAGGGAAAGAAAAAAGAAAAAACGATGAAGGGCTTACCCACTCCATGCAGAGGGAAAGTCAGATTACAGGCAGGAAGGAAAAAGGGGGAAAATGAAGAACAGAGGAGTGGAGAACAACAGAGAAAACAACTCTGTCCCTGTAAAACAATAATTTTTTATTCAACACCATCTTTCTGTTGCCCCATAATTTTTGTGCTTAGACAATGTTCATCTGTTAGCTTTTTTATTGAATAATACCCTGTTTTTTTCAAGAAACATTATTTCACTTGCATTTCTTTTCACTGTTTGCCTACTTTTGCCTGTTAAATCAGATGAGTGGAGAAGAGTGTGAGGCTTTCTATTTTTATATAGAACAATTTTATCTGCTGGTAAAATCATGCATGGCACAAAACAGCTCATAGAATTGCCACAAATTATGCACCAATTCACCCTCCCAGGTGTAGTCTAGATGAACCAACAAATATAAATTCAGAAGTGTCTCCACATGCAAGCCTGGTTTTTTTTGCATTCTTATTCCTCTAAGCCTCATTGAAATCAGTAATGTAAGCATCTTCTTTCAATCAGCAGTGAAGACAATTGAAAAAATTACAAAACACAATAAGCTGTAAAAGTAGGATTAGTGCCTTCTGGCAAGATATTAATGGTACTGATTATACTCACATCTCAACAAAGAATCAGTGGGCAAGATTCTCAGCTGATATAAAGTGATGTCAGCAGAGCTGCGTTGTTATAATATCCCAGGTGAAGATGACATTCTACTTAGGGAAAGCCACGTTGCATCCCTGGTTCCAGAATCTAATTACCTGGAAATGCTGGGGAAGAGCAGGAAAGTGTGTTACTTAATAGGTCGGTGTCTGAGCAGATGAACGGCTTATTGCCTGCCATTAAGACTCTAGAGTGCACTGTAGTTAAACAGAAGGATACCTGTGGAAGGTACATTTGGCCAAAAATAAGTCAGGTGGTTCTCTGCTTAAAATGTGAAAATAGAAAGAAGGATCAAAATTCCACTCAGTATTGCCTGGATTCTGGGTCCTATCATGAAGTCCATGCAGCTTCTCCTCTGGGATCAGGCTGATGACTGAAACTCTGGTAAATTCCAGTGTGGGTCCTGCCACTGTGCAATAAGGCCAACAGAGACACTTAGGCTGTGATTTCTGTGCTCTGGGCAAGTGTAAAAGAAGGTAGAGTAAATGCCTTTTGAAGCCATTTTTGTGGGCAAAACTGAATGGTAAAAAGGTTAATTATTTACACTGTCTGCCAGCAGTGTAAGAACAGCATGTGTTCAGAACGGGAGTCAGAGTCCTGCTGAGGAATATGATCAAGATAAAACAAATGCCAAGAGACTAATAAAACAATGCAAATGACAATACTTGCCTAGCTTGGTAGAGCAGATGGGATAGGATAGACATACAAATAAGGTGAGGTCATTCTACGAGGATGTCACCGTATGGGGGCAAGAATATTAACAACGTCAAAGCTCGATAAAGGACAAAAATGGAATTATCACATGAATAGAATACACATTTACACAGAATGCAGTTACAGAAAGGTGGTGAGATATTTTGGTGAGCGCTTTAATAAAGAGCTCAGTAAAGGTGAACAACCATTGGTTGAGCTCACTGTTGAGGAACTGGTTTTTGACAAGTTCCAAGAGGCATCAGGAATGTTCAAACAACAAAGCTTCTGGTATCAACCCACTAAATTCCACTGAAGTATTAAACATATAAGGGAGAATTCAAACAAACTGTCTACACATTCATTTCATTTGTTTGGAGGTTTGAAAAGATACCAGAGGACTTTTTAAAAATAAGATGTTATACACCTGGTTTTGAGAAAGGAAGATAAAATGTAAGAAGTGTGAAAGCATTCTGTTCCTGTTTATGCCTGGTAACAGCCTGTGTCTGAGGTCTTTTTGCATTGACTGATTCACCCTAGAAAGGCAGTATAAGTCAGATCATTGCAGAATCGATATGAATTCCAGCAGAAGGTGTTCAAATGTAGCTACTACTTGAGAAAAGAAATATAACCAGAACATACACATATTTTTATATCATTTTTAGAAACAGGTAATAAGTTCCCATGCAATGACTTGTGAGATACAAAAAAATAATTTAGAAGCTCTTAATAAAGTGATTGCATTGCCTTGGTTGTGTATCTTTGGCTCCAAAAAGCTGCAAAGAAAAGGAATACCATGTGTGTTTTGTTTGACAGCTGGTTGTCAGGTTTTGGAGAAGCCTGAATAGACATTCATAACCCCCAATTTCAGTACTGAGATAGTTTGTGATCTAGGGCCATTAATTACGGATAAATATTGGTGAGGGAGGAAGTTTAGGCATAGACAAAGAGCTTGAATTCTCTTCTCTGCTTGTGGAGAATTATAGCTCTATTTAGCTACTAAGAAAGACCCTGTTTCAGTTTTACCAGGCCAGGTGTTCCATATGAACAGGAACTTAGTCACTTAAGGAAGAAAAGTACAGACAAGTGCATTAATAAAAAGGGACTTGAATTTTTGTGTCCACTAAGGCAGAATTCTATTAAGAAGTGATAGGAAGTCTCTGCAAATCCACACATAGCCAAAAAAGCAGAACCCAGCTTAGCTGGAATAATGAAGAGAGATTAGATAAGTGTGCTTAGGAAGGCACTTATGATGGTGTTTGATCCTGTGTCCATTGAAGAGAAGGATGGAGAGCAGGGCAATATTTAAAAGCAGTGAATAGGAATCACCAACAATAAGAAAAACATCCCAGTATATTCCAGAAGAAGATAGGGTCAGTCTGTGAGAGAGGTCATGCAAGGCCTACAGGGCCATGTCCCAAGTGGGACGTGAATTTCAGCGGGCGTCAGGAATGGTAAATAAATTTTCTCTATGTATACCTCCAACACTAGGAACTGAAGGTCAGGCTGATGAGTGGGCTGCAACAAATGCCCGGGCTCATATGGGGAGTCTTCTCTGGTAAGAGAACTTCCTTGGGACGGTAAATAAATGTGAGTGTAGCTGTTAAACACAGAAGAGCTGATGTTAGCAGAAATTAATTTAAAGTTTGCTAACTGCTTAGTGAAATATCTGTGATTTTTCGTCCTCAGGTGTTTGGAAGTACTTTTTGGTACTGCCTAATCGACTGACACTCATATACGTATCCTTGAGCAATATTTCTGCCTTTGTTCTATTACCATAACTGTCACCAACCCCATCCCCTAGCTCTGCTACAACACTTTTTCACTGGAGATCTACATATCACACATATACTTTTGTAGAACTTATTTTCCCTTATATTTGAAAAAAAATTTAGTCGCTCATTTCTCTTTTTGAATAGTTGCTTTTCTTTTCAGACAATGGCCGATACAGAACAAAGATTCCCTTCTGACAGAGATTTTTTTTGCTTACCACATTATCCACAGCTTCCCTGTTTTTCACCTTCGGTATTTTAAAAGGTAGAAACAGAACTGGGTTTGATGCATTTCATTTCATCTGAGAAATAAAAGAAACACAGGGTTGAAAGCTTAGAGATGGACAAAGGGTTATTGGAATCTATGACTCTTCTTGCTGCTTGTCTTCTGTAAGGCTCTCCTCTTAATATTAAAAGCTGATCATTCAGTAAAAAGTATAGCAGAGAAAAAAATACTCAAAAGTCACTTTTCCTATATTCAATAAATATTATAACTCTTAGATGTGCTATCATTTTATAAACCTATGTGGAGGACTATTTTGACTACTTTGATATATACAATTTGACAAATAGATATGTTTATGTCTCTGTGTATACAAATGGATTACAGAGTATAACTTATAAAAAAGAAATACACTTACTTTCCAGATACAAGGGCTTCTTGTCTAACTTAAAAGTTACTGCTTTTTTTTTAACCCTGTGGAGCTATTTACTTTGGAATTGTAACAAAGAGAAACAAAACTTTTTCTGATCCTCATAACTTGCACTTTGTGTCTGGTAGCTGACAAGTCCCTTTCTGATAGTTTTTCTTGATGTTATTCTGCCTCCAAATACAGAGAATGTTACAATTTTGGTCTGATTTACAAGAATTTAGAAATGCATTTTCACTTCCTTCCCAGGAGGCATTGTTATCCTTTAGCAACTCTATTGTCTGGTACAGCAGAAGGAAGTTTACCACTTTGATGTGGTTTCCTTTTAAAGCAGCGCAGAGTATTAAACTAGTGATCCAGAGTTGCAGAGAGTCAAAACCAAACAGTGCTGTTTCAGAGAGCATGCATGAATTCAGCTCCAGGAAGAAAAATTAATACTCACAGCCAAAGGATAGAATAGCAACACTAAATTTTAGCTTTTGATAGGTTACTTAAAAATTAGTTATATGAATGGCAGCAAAATTGAAAGCATATTATCCTTATAATTAAACTATGATTCACCTGGTTAAAAAAATATTATTTTCTTAAAATTCACACAAATTATCTACTTCAGTTTAAATTTGAAAGAGATAGATGACAAGTTAATGGGAGCTACAATAACACTTTGGTTGAGACTTAATTAGTGGGAGCCATCAGACCTTTCATTTTGCATGTTATTAATCTTTTTCTACTGAAATTGTTTTAGCAAATCACAGTTCACACTTTTCTGCTTGTGTTTGGCAGCTGAATCCAAATTCTCTGGGATAAAATGAGTTTCTCTAGTTTACTCTCATGTGTGGATGAAAAGTTAAATCACACTCAGTTACCACCTACCTTGGCACAGTTGTATATGAACAGAAAGAACAGAATTAGCATAACTACCAACTAAGAATGAAATTAATTATTTCTAGAAGGATACCTCTTGGCATCATCATGTTGTTCTGCATTGCTTAAACCCGGTAGTAAAGCTTAACTTCTGGGGATGCATACACTGCAGCCAGAAAAAAAAGAAACTATAAAAATTTCTATGTGTACTGTAGAAACTTGCTTCTGAAAACCTTCACTGGAAATACGCAAGTGTTAGACATGAAACCTGGCTGAACAGTCAGGCTCAGGGAAGCCAGTGTTTAGTGGTGTAGCACTAGGATTGCTACTGGGAGGAATTTATTGCTTCTTTATTAATGATCTGGAGCATGGGACAGAGCGTACCCTCAGCAAGTCAGCAGACGATACAAAACTGGGAGTGGCTGATACAGCAGAGGGTTGTGCTGCCAGCCAGAGGGACCTGAGCAGGCCGGAGAACTGGGCCAACAGGAACCTCTTGAAGTTCAACAGAGAAATGCAAATTCCTGCATCTGGGGGGGAGCGTGTACCACTGTGTACCACCCAGCTGGAAAGCAGCTCTGCAGGGAAGGACCTTGGGGTTGTCATGGACAACAAGCTGTCCATGAGCCAGCAGTGCACCCTCATGGCAAAGATGACCAACAGTATCCTGGACTGCATTAGCAAGAGTTTTGCCAGCAGGTCAAGGGAGATGATCCTTCCCCTCTACTCAGCACTGGTGAGGACAGACCTGGAGTGCTGGTTCCTGTTCTGGGCTCCTCAGTACAAGAGAGACATGGACATCCTGGAGAGAACCTGGTGAAGTGCCACAAAAATGACGTAAGGACTGAGGCATCTCTCCTGTGAAGAAAGGCTGAGAGAACTGGGACTGGTTAGCCTAGAGAAGACAAAGATCAAGGGGGATCTTATCAATGTGAAAAATAACTGATGGGAGACAATGAAGACGAGGGAGCCAGACTCTTCTCAGTGGTGCTCAGTGACAGGACAAGAAGCAATGGACACAAATTAAGAAACATGAAATTCCTTCTGAACGCAAGAAAAACTTTTTATTGTGTGAGTGATCAAACACCGGAACAGTTTGCCCAGAGAGGCTGTGCAGAATCCATCATGGAGGTATTCATAAACTCCCTGTACATGGTCCTGGGCTACTTTCTCTAGCTGTTTCTGCTTAAGAAGGGGAGTTGGACTAGATGATCTCAAGACTTCCCTTCCAGCCTAAATGGTTCTGTTTGAGTCCCTGCGATTTGACGGCATATTAAGGATTTTGTATTGCACCATTTGTTCAGTGCTATGGATCAGTAAAAACAGTTGCTTCAAAACTTTATCTTACCTTGTTAATACTGGACACCTTCCTCATCCTCTCAGTTGACATACTGTGGGGTTTGCCAGCCAATTCAATGGAAGCCATTGGTAGACAGTCAAATACAAAGGGACCCCTTTGTAGACAGCTAATCCTAAATCTCTGAAACCATGCCTAATGACAGGGACAATAGACATTAATTTTCTAAAGGAATATACCTCAGAGCTGAACTAGTGATGGCATATAGGGGTGTATATATATATATATACACTAGCCATAGGTGTAAGCATTGGGAACAAGCTGCAGATGTGACTTTCCTGGCTGGGAAGGTAACAATTGAAATACACATTAGATATCGTATTCTGTTTCTTGGCTGCTTAAACTCATGCCCATCTGTCAGTATGGCAGTATGCCGGTTAACAGTGTGATATGCCAGTTTTTCAGGTCTTGGGATAAACTGGAGATACACTTAGGTAGGCAGCTTGAGCATGACACTAAACATGATCTCTTCAGCAGGAGTCACTGCTTGGATGATGGTATGAAGATGTCAATGCCTGCCTCTTGAGATTTTACTTACTGGCGTAAATACCAAAGATGTGGAGAGAAAACTAAGAAAGAGTTTGGGAGCCGTAGCTGCCAGAAGGAGAGTTTGCATTTTGTGGACAGTGTGAAAGATTCTTTAAGCAGGAGTACATAGCATATTGTCTTCAGAAGCTGAATGCAGAGGACATACTTTTATGAAAAGAATTCAGGAGACAATTTCAGCTACAAATATTCCAGGCTAGCTCTCAATGCCATTTTGCACACCTAAAAACTGAAGCTGCAATTCAAGTGGTATCAAGCTGTAATTGTTAAAAAATTATTTTGCTAGGCAGCTTTTTTTAAGATCTCTTTATACAGATGAATGTCAACCTACTCATGAACTGTTTGCTTGCTATCGATAGCATTTCAGTAGTGTGAAGTGTCCTTTAACAGAGAGAGTTTTGCTTCTTGGTATCAGCTCTGCTACATTAAGGAAATTATGTTCTTAATATGTTTTACTAGAGATGAATTTAAAGTTTGGCATGAGCTGAAGTGCTTTGTTAAACTGAACACTGTGAGTATAATCTTCATAAATTGCTTGCATTAATCAAAAAGGGCTAATTAGTAAATACGCTTATTTTTGGAAAAGACTGCGTTCATTTATTAAGTTAAATAAAACCCCCTCTTCCCTCTGAGTGGCCCATGTAAAGAGGATGACAGATCACATCCCAAATATTGAGGGGAGCTAAAAGCTCCTTATTAAATATTTCCAACAGGTAGACCTCACCAGGAGGAGGTGGAGCTGCCTGATGCTCCATTATGTGTTGGATGTTGGATATCTGTGGAGAAGCAGAACAACACAGGTTTTCAAGCAGCAGCATAACTGTTGAGCTTCATGGAACATTGTTTCTTCTGTAGTTTTAATTTTTCACACTATGAACCTATAGGTGAGAGCCTCAGACCTTGTCCATCATGATTAAATGGATCATGTCCATTTGAGCCCATGCTCAAAACCTGTTGTCTGGGTCCACTGAAAAGAACATACTTCATTTTGCTTGAGCCTACGGGCATGCGAGCTCCCTAGAAACAGCTATCATCATGTTCTGCAAGGCTGAGACAATAGTATATGTGTCATCTGCTCTTCCATGTGTAAAACAGCCCTGTTTACGTGGAGCTGGAGGAAAAGTAAGGAGAAAGCACCGGAGGTGATTCCGGTGTTTGAATGGTTTTGCAATGGAAGGCTGAAGGTAGGAGACCGACAGTGAATTGTAACCATGGAGATGCCTACTAGTTTTTAAGTTAAAAAAAAAAAAAGAAGAAAAAAAGATTGAATTCTCTTTTAGGAAAATTGCTGCAGTGACAGTGTCAGTCTGCTGGAGTTAACCCACCTTTCACCCTGTGCATGTATGTATTCTCCATACAGGGCACAGAGGCAGCTTGCATATACGGTCTCTGAGCCCCTGTATAGTTAAGGCACTGTCAGTGTGGCTGAATTCCATGTGCGGTCATGAAGAAGAGGAGCAGAGATGGCTCCATATGTGAATGGTGACATGATAGAGTTGTGCTGGCAATGTGGGATTTCAGCTGGGGAGTGGGTTTAGTCCTCCTTCTTCATAATCCCAGCCTCTCCATCCCCTGTTTACATAGATCCAACTGATTGCAGCTTCACTCTGATTGACGAGATTTGGCAGGTGGGTTCTGGGAATTGGAGAGGAGCTGCAGTACAGTAGTAAGGATGTAGGTATTGTCAGGATTGCAGCAGGAGTGACAGACAGGAGCTAATGAGCAGGACAGACAGCTTCAGCCCACCCCAGGAAAACTGTGTCTGAAGGAGGTGGAAATACTATGTTAATTTTCATTGCAATAGGAGGTCTCTGCCTGCTTGTCCATCTGCCTACACATTGCTCTTAGATCGCTCTTGTGAGCGGTGAGAGGAATGCTTCCTATAATTAATATGTGAATTCTCACATCAACCCGCCCTATCCCTCCATGCAGAAATACTCGTGTTCCCATTTTATAGATATGAAAGCTGTACTTCACACTGAAAGGTGAGATACTTGCAGGATCTGCAGCAGGAAATTTATTTTTGAGCAAACTGGGCTCTGCAGGGAGTCCAACGTTTATGATCTAAGCTGGGTAGCCCACTCAAATAAGTAGTGATTTCCCAGAAATATTTGTAATGAAATGAGTGGAGAGAGAAATAGAATTTCTGTCTGAATTGTTCATGATATTGCCACTCAAGCTATCATTGAACTGTTCAACTTGAGACTTACCAACAGATTTGACAGGAAATACTCTCCTGGAAATTTTATGAGATCTTCATTCTTCCTGCCGGAATGTGAATATTAAAAACATAAAAGTAAGCTTCAGCCTGCAGTTTTAAATAACTTTCACATTTATTTTTTGTCTTTTGTAACTCTTTGAGATGCAGACTTACTTCCTATGATCAAAATCCTATTGCCTTTTACAGTAGTTTTCCCAAAATAAATTGAACCCTGCTGACCTTGACCAACATAAATTTTCATTAGAAACAGTGGAGCGTTTTTTTTTTAATATATGTATAAAAAAATCTAAGCAGGATTTGTCTCTCAGTGTTTGAATGTAAGACATCTGAAAGTTTTATAAATAGCAAACAGAATCACTTGAAAAAAAAACTATTTAAGAACCAATGATGATGATGGTAATGAAGATACAGTTTTAATCATGAGACTAGATTTTTTTTTGCTTTATTTATGCTCTTATGATTATACAGTTCAGTTAAAACATTCTAAAGAGTAATAAAGCAAAAATTTAACAATGCAAATGTGATAATTATTTTTATTTTGTTTATGTTGGAAAGGCTAATTTTTCTTTTACAGAAGTGGCTGATCATTTTATCTTTTATTCAGCGTACAGTTTTCTGCTCAGTGCTTTTAGAAGCTGGATTTTAAAATACTGTAAAATGCGAGACTAGGTAAGCCTTCAACTGTTGTGTGTGTCAACCCAAAAATAAAAATTCCAAAGTAAAAGAAAAAAAGTCAAACCACATTTCCAGAGGAGCACCAGAGAGCTTTCTGTGGCAGTTGGCAGCTACATAAAGGCATTATTTTGCAGATATTATTGTTGATAGGTTTGATATACAGCATGGTTTGTCTGAGCCAATGGGATATTGTCCTCTTAACAAATCTCATCATGCCAGCAGTGTTGCTTCTATAGGATGGCTTATCAGCTCCAACCAGAGTCTGCTACACTTGCACTTGCCTTCATAGCCTGAGAGGAAAATAAATTGTTCCCAAGCAGTTAATAAGAAAGAATTATTGTGAGTAAGATGCATGACATTATGAGAAAGCATGGTGTTTTACTGACTAAATGTTTCTTTGCAACCATCCCCATCTTTGCTCACTTGGCACCATTCCCTTTTCTCTCCCCCTCCCTTCCGGAAAAAAAAAACCAACCCACCTCGGGTTCAGTGTAAATGAAATGAACATTTCATTTCTGGAACAGAGTCTCTTTAAACACTGTTACTGATGTGCTATTCTATTTCAAGAAGTGTACTTATGACACTTCTCCTCTGCATTTTAATATAGACATTGGAGCAGGCTGGAGAAGCATTCCAATACTGTCTGTGTTATGACAACATGCATCTTCATTTTTGCTATCTATGCAGTTATAACTGAGCATATACAAATACACTGCATAGTACATGAATATTAGATCTGAATACAGCTCTCCTTTTTCTGTGGGTTAGCAGAATCACTCCTGGAAAATTAGGGAGTTAGGTACTGAAGGTATGCAGTTTATGGGCCAAATGCTTCTCACCTTACATATGTGAGTGGGTCCATTTAAATTAATGGAGCTGCACAGGTAATAACTCTGAGTGGCATTTGGTCTTTTAGTCAATGCCTCACAACCATTGTCTGGGAATCAAAGACAATGGGGTCTTTGATAAACTGTAAGCTCATATGATGACTAATAAATACAAAGGGAAATCCAAATACAAAGGGAAATGTAAGCATGTTGTCCTATGGCTTCACTGTCTTTTATGGGGGTACATAAGATCCTGATTAGCCAAGCAGTTAAGCACACCTTTAGCTTTACACCCCTGGTCAAATCATGTTTTGGGTAAGGCAAAATGCAAACTGTTTGCTTAACTGTGACTTTATCCAGAGCAAATAGGGAAATTAGAAATCATATTTTTAATTGAATTGACACAATTATGATTCTTTGTAATTCAGCCATATACCCATTTGTAATCTCAGTGCTCTCATGTAGGGTGTCTGAGAAAGAACTGAGAATTCTTATGCAGAAACCACATCTGAGGGAATTCTTCAGTATTTTATTGCTTTGAAATGGAAAGTGACTGTGAAGATCAAAGTACAAGAGAAATACACTGATAAATACAACACTATTACAACTCCTAAGTGTTCTGGACTTCCTTAGTATCTGTAATCTGTGGATCTCAAAACATTTTCAAATATTATTTAAACCTTTTAACATGGTGTGGACACAGTTATTCAGGTTTATAGGTAGATAATATTACAAGCAGAAACGATCACCTATTCTGGGAGAGGCACTAAATGACACAGCTGCCTGTGATAGCAGGGGACTGACCACGAAAGTAGTTCTGTATATTTTTAAGACAACACAGTCAATTTCTAACATACCTGGAAATTGAACTTGTACCCTTCCTGTCAGCATTCCACTTCCTTTATCTTGGCGTTTGTCACAGTTAGATTTAGAGCTTGTCAAAACTCGATGGAAATTTCAAAGATCATGAATTCAAACTGATTTCATTGTTTCAATGCAAATCTGTATAGACTTTCTTTTCTTCAATCAATATTGGGTTTGTTAAGCCAACATGAATAAATGCAATCTTCTTAGCACATGCAGTCATTTCATTACAATATTTTGATAACCCATAGGCAAGTTGTGACATTTCTCAAATTCAGCTCAACCAAAACTTTCCCTGACATCAATTTAATAGCACAAGAAGTTACAGGTCCCTTTTCCAGTGAAGCAGCTCACTATATGTATATGGATGTGTATGTATAATATTGAAGCATTGCAGCAAATGTGCATAAGTTCACATACTTTTCTTCAGAGTCGAGCTGAATCTTATCTGTTCTCACTACATTTAAGAAAAGAAATGATTAGGTGTCTGAGATTTGCAGAAACAGTAATCACACAGTGCATCAAATCTGCATGTGTTGGCGAAAACAGTCACAACAAAATGTATTATGCAGAACCACCAGTCGATTTGATTAATTCCTATTCAAAATAGAGAAAGTGTAGGAAGATTTATTTCTTTTTATTATTCTGCACTACTAAAGCAAGTACGAAGAGAAGGGGATAAGGGATAAATTTAATTGAAATCGAGATTGAGACAAGCAACATTCATAAATTCATATCCATGCTGCTCTCCCAGAGCTTCACAACTAATTGCTTTGATTTTTTCTCCAGTTCTTATCTAGGCCATCCTCCATATGGCTCCATGTGCCTGAGTGTTTTCACCTTGAATTAGTTCTTTGTGTTTTCTCCTCACCTACCCATAGCCTTTCTTAAAACTCGTGTCCGAGAACCTTAGACTTCTCTTCCTTTTGCTGCTAACAAAATATTAAAAATTACCTACATTAAAACACCTTCTAAACAAATCTGTGGTTAGAATGCATGCTTAGTCATTTTGAAGCAATTTGCAGTCCAAGTCAGTATACATCAGCACATCTCCAATGAATTCTGATTCTCTCCATGCTGATTCTTGAGCATTGACATGTCCAGTTCAGAACTTTGAAATAAAATGCACAGAGTAACTAGGAAATCAGTGACCTCCTGAGACTATTTCCATGCAGAGAAACATCTGGTGCCCTAAAATAGAGTCATAGGCTTAAAAGCAGATAAAACCCAATATACACTTGTTAACCATGAAGGGGCAGAGGAACATTAAAAAAATAAAAAACTAAATCTACTTAGGTTTTTGAAAAAGAAAAAAAAAAGATAATATCCTAAAATGTCTGAGAAGCAACTGACCTCTCAAACAGATAGACATTTGCAAGTGGGAAAGAGGGAAAATAAGAGTAAATATAGTGTATTAAGAGGGCTGCAGCTCCACCAGCAAGAAGAGGTGAGGAAGCACTGTGGACTAGCACAGACGTTCTTCTTGGTATTTTGAAGTGTGTGTGTGTGTGCGCATGCCATGGGCATACAGTTCCCCTGCTCCCTGATCAAACTGTGATAGCTGTACCTAAGGGAAATGGAAGGGCAAAAAACTCACAAATAACTGCATATGGTTGAATTAGACATTTTTTAAGGCAAGTGGTGAGGTCCTGGCTAAGGTGAATGACAATCCCTTGTCTTAGAGAAACAATTGCCTTCAGCAGACTCTACTAATAGTATAGCTGGTAGAAACAGCAGTACTAGTAGGCAGACTATTTCTTCATATCTCATTCTTAGGACTAGAACAATGTGACAATGTTACTCTGATGTTCATAAAAATGTAGTTTTTGTCTAATTGAGGTGGTCCAAACTTCCCTGGGGGGAAAAGATGCACTGGACCAAGCACAGGATGTGGAATTCAAAACTTCTAATTTGAATGCTGAAGAAACAAATCCACATGAAACGAAAACACTGTTTAAGTCCCTTATATATTTAGAATTATTATGTTAAAGTCTTAGCCACATTGTCTTACCTGTGCTTAGTGGCAGTGGCAATTAAGCTTAGAATTATATGTCCAAAATTATTTAGACACGTTAAGCAGGAGGCACATTATATGGGTACAGCTAATGAAAGTGTATTCCAGTGGAGTGAACCTGCATTGCAAGACTGTACAGTTTTCCAGTAAGAAGCTGAACTGCAGGATGTGCAAAAGTAGAAGAAGGACAGGTCTGGCTTCCATTCCATAGTGGAAGAGGGGATACTCTGAGGGTAAGTCTCAGAACTGATTCTAGCTCCCTGGAGGTCATCAGTCCCCATCAGCACATAGACAAATGCATTTATGCAAACAATTAGGTAAATTTTTATCTGGTAATACCAAGCAGAGTTTCTCATTAAAAGCTGTTTAAGAAAAAAACTGTTTACCAGGGTCTATCCTGAATAAAGGTGCTAGCTTAGATAAGGGCTCAGATCTACTATATATTTAACAGTAGATAACCTTAAGGGTGACACTGGTATTTTCCATTAATGAGAAACTGTTTGGTTACGGAAAAATCCACACTATGATTTATAGCTTCAAGTGCAAAATCAACTTATTTAAAAAACCATACGTCTACCTTTTTAACAAACAGTTTTAAGAACAAAAGCAACTCTATGAATATTGTAAAAATGTATATAATATTTAGTATACCTTTTCTATTAAAGCAACATTAAAAACAAACTAAGAGGTGTTTCAGAAACTTCTTTCCTAGTTCTAGTGAGTGGGTAGAGCAGTATAAACTATTATTACCACTCAACAGGCAATTGACGCCTCCCTGCAATGCCACAAGAATGAAACACGGCCTTGTCTCCTTTAGTACAAAGTTGGCCTAACCCACTCATAAAGGTAGCTCAGGCCCACCCTGCCAATGAGAACAGATTCTGCCCTGTTGAAACATCTTCAAAATGTATCAGGAGGAATCTTCTCAGCAGCCAACTCTGGCATTCACTTGGTCAGTGCAAAGTAGGTATTGAACATTAAGTTTGTAGTGGCACAACTACTGTTATTCTACATGCTTGTTGTGGACCTTTAGATCTCAAAGCGCCAGCTGATCTGCCAGATTTGGCACAACGTTTAGCAGTATTCTCTTACTTTTTCTTCCCACTGCACAACTCTGGTTCGTGTCCAGGTAACTGCCAATCTTATGTGTCGAATAAGGCTTAAATTCCATAGAAAAATAGTATGTGGTTACCTAATTTAAAACTATGTGTAATAGCAAATGTTCTATGCTGTCTTTATAGGAAAATTAAGTCCTTTTGCCTTAGAGAAACACTACCGTATAGCTGTCAAGGAAAAGCTTTATTTAGTGGAGAAGAGGGATCTAGCAAGACTAAATACTCCTTACCTAAATGATTATTAAATGGATGGTTGGAGATCTCTTGCCATGATCCAAGGAAATACTAGTATCTTAGATTGTGTGTGGATTTTTTTAATCATCTTCCCTTCACATCACTCCCATACCTCCCCAAAGTTTTAAATTAGCTCACTCTTCCAAGCTTTCTTTCCAGTAATTTTTATCTGATCTGCTGAACTTTGCTAATACGTGGCTAATGTTCCAGTTACAAGGTGCAGCAAACACCTGAGCCCAAACACGAGAAGGAAAGCTTATTATTAATATATTTACTCCCTGCCAGATGTAAAATACCATCTATGCTACTTTTCAAATTCAGGCACATACCATTTTCTTGCACACCTTTTCAGACTCTTAAGTGTCCTCCAGCTGAGGTAGCTACTGATACTAATCAGGGTGAAGCTTAGGCTTAGCCTCACAATACATACGGGCTCAATTAACAGGGAAACTTTGTTCTGGTATTTCTTGATTTCTGAATTGTCAGTTTGAATGTTTCTATTTTGTTGTTTGCTTTAACACTTTTTGAATAATTTCCTTTCACCTGAATGGGCTAATCTGAGGCAGCTATTACATCTGTTAGTTGCCCTTGATAACAATACCTGGTACGCAGGTAAGTATTTGCATAGTGAGTGATCTGCCATCACTTTACTGATGCTAATTTACACCAGCTGAGAGTCTGGCCTACTACTGCTAACTTGGAATGGACTCATTAATTTGCTCAGGCCTGCCTTCTTTGCTTAATAGTACCCCTGCTTCATAATACTAATGTACCATCTTGAAACTTGCTGAAGCAAAAAGGTTTTATCAAAACCACTTTTGCTCACTGGTGACATGTATCCGTAACCTTCTCCACAGGTTGTTCAATGTGATGCCTATAGTACCTGAATAAAATTATTCTAAACTTTTCTCTGTAAAAGTTATTCATACACTGTGTTTATTGTGTATAATTATTCATTGTACCATTCGGTTTCTTGCATGAAGAAACAATATTTAAAGCTCAAGAGTGAATATGTTTTAAAGATTATGAAATTAATGTCAGAATGGAGATTTATGTATTTAGTACAATGTTCTCCTACCCTGGGAGTTGGCAATGTAGAGTGATTATTAGCTAGGTTTCTGTTTTTGTTGAGCAGGTATCTTTTCTATTATTACTCTGTTCCACTATATGATCATATTTCTTTGCATAATTTAGATCTGATATATGCAAGGGCCTCCATTTTGAACAGACCATATGGAGAGCTCTATGAGTGCCCAGGGAACCAGAAGTATGCAATGATTAACCATGGTTTCTGTTATTTGTCGAGCAGATGAAAAGAGCTGTGAAATAAAAGGTATTTCATGATGGTTTCTATGTCCTTGTTCTGTCCTTTGTTTGGTTGTGCTACACTAAGAGGAAAAAAGGGCTAGTTTTAATATAGCAAAGGAAATTGCATACCCATTCACATCATCCAAAGTAAGAAACAAAGGAAAAGATGACACTGGAAGAAAAGGCACTGATCTATATAATAGGTCAGTGATGATGAACTAAAGGAGAAAAATACAGGTATACATATGTATATATTTCCTGGATCTATATTTTACTGGATCTAAATTATCAATAAATAGATAAAGGAAGAAAAAAAGAGACATAGAGAGGGAGAGGTTTAGAAGACATGAAACATAATTTCAAAATCTAAAAAGAAAGTTATCAAGCCATTTCTAAGACTATCTCTTCTCTAATATCTCTAAAATTTGTTAGCCTCTGTTTAGTTAAGGGCATAAATAAATTATTTATGTTGTCTTTCAAAAGAGAGAAATACAGCATGGTAAGGTCTATACTTCACATATAGTTTAACTTAACATAAGCTAATATGTCTACATGACCTAAATTTTAGAATATGCAGGTGCTGGTATTTTAAGTTGGACTATTAATGTGGCAATAGAAAGTCTAGCACGAGATCATTTCCAGAAAATTCATGGATCATATTTGGCTTTACATAATGCAGCACAACAGATGAATAACATAGGCCCTACTTTGGGATTAGTTTAAAAGACCAAAAACTGGCTACCCCCACAGCTATGAGCATGTTATGTAGCTCTTTGACGTGTTGAGCAGACACTGAGGACTGCTGACCCAACTTGTTGGAGCCATAATCTGTGTTCCTGTCAGTGACGCATTATGCCCAAACCATCTACTGCAGTAGTCCAGACACAGAGCTAATACCATGATGACACATGTGTTAAGAACTCCAACAAATATATCTGATGCAGAATAGAGGAATTTTCTTTCCTGGATGCAGTTAGTGCACTGTATTGTGTCACTTACATATGACCTGTGTAGCCTGTTGCTGTTACTCCTATACAGACAGAGGCTTTGGTTGATGATCTCAAAAGGGAGATATTAATTTTTTGTAAAGAGTAGGAAATATAGAACTTAGTAGAAAATATAATCAGATAGTGCAAAGAGAGTGAGTGAGGTAAATTAAATTATTCAGGTTAATTTACAAATTGGAGAGACAAGAGAGAGAAAATAAAACTGAAGAGACCCTGTGTAGATATTCATTGTGTTTATCAAACACAATATGAGATGAAAGGAATAATTATTCTGATTTTTTTTGGCAGAAAAGAACAAGGATAAATTATTATTTTAGCAGAATGAGAAATTAAGTGTCTGTTGTCCTAGAGGTTAGGCGTTGGAATGAGGTTCAATATAATTTTTTAATAATATTCAATAAAGAGTTTAATACTGCAACAGTGGGGACAATAGTATTTAAGCTCATTAAGACTTCAAAGTCTTGAAGGAAAGAATTGGGCCAGATACAACTCATGAGGGTTAACTTGAAATAAACTTGTATTTCAGATTTCATAGGGAAAAATTGTTTGGCTGGAAGAATATTTGGGGGGCATATTCACAACATTTTGTGGCTAAATTCAAGTTACATAATAATTTAAGAAATTAAAATCTTAACTTTAAATGGATTGTGAGACTTTCCCATGAGAGTGTCCAAAGCAATAGTAATACCGCTGTATATGCAGAAACTGATAATTGATTCGAACACCAGAAGTGCTGGTTCTGAGACTGTTCCATGAAAGTATTGAGGCACTAAAAGGTGATATTTGTTAGCAAATTAATCCTGTCAAGCCTCTGAATGAGTCTTGTTTCTTCAGTTCTATCCTCAAGAATACTACAAATAGAGACTTACGTTTTCCCTAAACTGAAATTCACCTATTATTACTCCTATTATTGCCACATTCTCACTCTTACTGTTATTAACCATCAGTCTTTTGTCCATTTTATTCATTTCAGCTCCACAGGAAAGAGGGAAACAATACCTGCAACAAGACAGTGAAGAAGAAAGAAAGCAATTGCAACACAATTTGAAGATGCAGAAATAAACCTAGCAGGACATGATGGTAACAGCACATACTGTGTGGTTTTTTTTCCAAATGAGTCATGAAGACATTTATTTATTTTTTTCTACAGCAATTTTAAGAACATGTTGAAGCACTAGTATCATTGCAGGTTCTACCAGCTTTTCCTCTTGGAATGTTTTAAATGAGGATTCGTGGAGACATGTTACCTGACTACAGTAAGCAGAACGAAAATGTGCAAACTCAACTATCGGACTCTCCATTCCATGCAGCATCCCATAGACACTGGAGTGTAAGGTCACACTTGTATACTTTCTTCCTCAAAGTCCTTAAAGAAAGAAGCATGCAGCTCTTTTAAAACTTAATTTTCAGTTTTTATGTATGCAGCATTTGATGTTGTTCCTTTGTGCAAATAATATGATAATGTCTCTACCTTTGGGAGACAAGATTCTAACAGCTGAAGGGAAATACAGTCTCCCAGAGGAACTGATCCAAAATAAGTTTGGGTGTAAATAGATGCAAGAAATTGTTTTTAATGGAGTTGTATCAATCTGGAGCTAAATTAGGTCTATGGTTGGTCCAATACTATAATCTTCAGTCAAAATTCCCATTATTATAATCAGAGTATGTAGGATGTTACTGTAAAAAATGATAACTCAGCCGCATGTCCCATTTGTCTTTCAAAGGGAAACTGCAAGTGTTTTTCCCTTTGATCACAAGGTTAAAAAATATTTTTGTCACTTGACACATCTTGAAAATACAAATAATGAGGCAAATCTGTAACTGGTGTAAGTAAGTACAAATTCAATTACACCACATCTGACTTTAGCCTCCTCATCTTTTGACTGGAATTATATTATTAATGATGACATAATTCATTTTTCCCCCATAGCATTAAAGCACAAAGAAAACACATCTAGAACAAAATAACTAGTACTGTTAGATATAGCTTCAGGTTTTGCATATATCAAATTTTATCCATATTATTTCACTATTGAGGGCAGCAACATATATGATCTTTTTGACTATGGAAGGAATTGTATTGGTCTGTTCTAATAGGTTGCTCTGTCTTTTTAAGTTAATACCATTTCTGTATCAGTGTTGTTAATTCTCATCCTTTTATTCTAGTTCTCATGTTTTTTATTATCTTTTTATTTTATTATTTTCAAAGTAAAATTCTTGTCCTCTTGGTTATAATAAAGCTTGTGAAAATATGACCTAAGTGAACTTCAAAATAAATAGAGTTAAATATTTTAAAAATCTATTTTAAAATAATATTTTTAAAGCCAATTTTATTTTTATTAAAGCTGGACCTAAGATTTTTTGAAGACTTGAAATTGGTAAACTTCTATCTCCCCAGAGCTGCTGGTTGAAAATCTTTTCTTACCCATGACTGACATATATTGAGAGAGCAGAAAATGAGTATGCAGCCTCCCAGTTGGCTTTCTGTGAATTATTTATAGATGACAGAAGCATTAGAGAAGTCCAGGCAGCTGGACTGTGTGTAAGACTTTCAGTGAACGATTTCATTTAGAATGTTGTTTCAGGGAGATAATGTAATTAATGTAGTTGGGAGATGTGAAATCTCACACACTGCATCTGGAAGTTTCTCCTCAGGAAATTCTTGTAGCTCGCTGTTCCTGTCAAGCAGGGTAATGTGCCTGTAAACCGCCTTTGACAGAAAACATATCACTGCATCAGCAGAACCAGAAAATGACAAAACATACACAATGTGAAAGAGTGAATGCCAATGTCTTTGCACAAAGAAAACACACTCATATAAGAAAAAGAAATCTAAATCAGTTGGAAGCTTGTAAAGTGCATCAAAGAAACAGCCTGAGCCAAGAAGATGTTCCACTGGTTCTCTTAATAGCTAAACAGAACGCTTGGAATAAGTGAGAAATATCAGTATTAGGCACAGTAAACACCTGCTTCGCACAGAGAACAACACAAAAAGCCACTACAGCAGGTAATGGGTTTTGGGTTTGTTTGTTGTTTGTTTGTTTCCATTGTAGCTGTCAGTCTACAGTGAAAAAGCAAATAAATCTTAGGGCAAATATATACATTTCCAGATTGATTAAAATCTTAAATTTATAAACCTGAATATTCAAAAGCCTCCAGAGAAAATAAGCTGTTGTTGACCCTTTTTTGGCTATTGAGTTTCCTGCCTTTCAAGTCACATTTTCAAGCTTTTACTATTAGCCATTAATCCAGAAACTTAAATAAACTTAACTGTAAAGAAACATTAAAGATTTGAAAGAAAAATCAAAATAAGAATACTCTTCTCAAGGGCCAGTGAAGTGTTTCTCACTTCCTTCAATACAAAACAACCCCATCCACTTCTAAGCTCTACTAAAGTTAAACAAATGCTCTATGAATACATTTTTTCATCTGTGGAAATTATATAAAAGAAAAGTAACTCTATGATAGTCATTTGTGCAGACAGGTCTCTGATGAGGATGGAACCTGGGTATGCCATTATTTCAAATGAATTATGCACAGAAAGAAAAATATTTTGCATCCTTACATGGAAAGAAAAGGGTAAAAACAAACTGCTGGAAATCTCCCTCAAAAGGATGGCTATTTCTTTCTTAACTACTGTTAACAAACGCAATCACTATTGGTTACCATATGGAAATGGCTGCCTACTGTTCTTCTATGGGACTATGGGAATGTACAATATCTCTAAAACATAACAACAAAATATATGTCATATTTTAAGGAGAGATTCTTGTTTATAAAATCTTGAAAACATTTGCAAATCATTATCTAAGTAAAATTAGGCCTGCTTGTGATATGGATACTACAATATTATCTTTCAATCTGCTGATTTTAATACAGGGACTTGCAGAAATGAACTAATGTAATTTCCTATGTGCTTTAAATGCTGTTTTAACTTCCTCTGCAACAAGATGAGAAGAAATCCTTCATTGCTCTGCTTATCCACATCTTTGAAAGAGCAAAAGGTTTAAAAATATAAATAAAATGAGAGGCTAAATGAAATGACACATTATTTTAAGTAGCAATCTTATATTTCAGAGTGAGCCTTTAATACAAAATTTAGTCATTTTAGTAATAATGGTAATTGTATTTAATAATACTTGGCTTACTTATTATGCTTTCAGCCTGTATTCATCTTGCTTAAACATATTCAGAGCTGAGCTGTCTTGTAACAATCCAAATTTGTTATAACCAAAAGATGGCAGCACTCCATGCAGTAAACATTTCCTTCCACTGTTATTTCTATTCACAGATCTCTCTGCAAATTCCATTTTATAGTGCTGTATTTTGAGTTATCCTAAGCAGAGGACTATTTAGGAAGCTTTCAAATGAGAGCATATGCTTATTAATTTGGAAAGGTTAATGTGGTTTTAGAAAGCTTAAAAATAAATTCCTTTAAGTTTAGTTTCTTCAGCATAGTTCCAGACTAGTTAACCATCAGGATTAGATAACCAGAAATGACAAGCTCCAACCTGTAGTCTATTCCAGGGAAACCTTTTCTCACTTTCTGGGGACTTAAACACCAGAGAGTTTTCTTATATATATCTCCTGACTCTTTTCACCATTTTTTTCCTTCTCTTTTTTATATCTTAGTTTTGCTGTTCTCCTCTTCCTCCTTGCCCTGTCTCATTCTTTACTGTTCCCCGGTCTCCTGCTGGGCAGACCTAAGCATTTGTGCCCAATACCAGCTCCCTGATGTAAACAGCTCCTTTACTGATTATCACTATGCCTCCTGTGGTTGGAGTTACTTTACCTTGTTGTGTTATCTGATGCTTACACACTGTTATACCCACAGTGGTCTGACTCCATGTTCCTCTGTGAGACTGAACATACAGTGAGGCAGCTCTTACCCAGGGATAACAGAGTATGATGGGGGCAGATGCTCAGTGATGGTGTGGCCTTGACCATATCATGTAATACAGAAGCATTAAGGAGAAGCCTAATGACTTCAAAATACACTTCTCTCTATTTGGAATTAGGAGCAGTCATAGGGACATACAGAATGATCACTAAGAAACCTGGATTTTTAGTTTGGTTTTAAAAGGTGAAATTAAGAACTGAACTATTACACAGAACAAATCAAGGGGGGGCGGGGGGGGGGGGGGGAGAAAGGAATGTAGGAAAAAAACCCAAGACTTTACTGTTCAAAAGGAGGAAAAAAGTGGAAGGTCTAAGAAATGAACAGCACAAATTCTCAAGTCACCATCGAAAGTGCCAAAGATTTCATGAATACTGTGATCCTAAACAAGAGAATAAAACAATTAAATACTTCCTTATATGAAGCTTTTGGCAGAAAAATGGAACCATTAGGCAGATGGATGTGAGAGCCATGACCCACCTGCAAAATTTTGAAAATATTTTTAAAAAAATATAATTATTATCTAAGCCCTACTTTATTCCCATGCAGATACCTCAAAATAAATGAGAGAAATACTTCCAAACAGCACAGGCTGCTAAGCTCTAAAAGGAACAGGTGAAAGCGACCAAGAAGCCTAAGCACAATACAGAATAAGCGCATCCAAGAGAATCCCAGAAGCAGGACACAGATAGGTCGATCCAAAACATAATTCATTGTATGTACAGTGGGAAGCTGCATGGGGGAGTAAGAAAAATGTATGGAAAATCAGCTTTGGTGCAAATAGTATGAGAAGTAGAGAGGCTTCAAAACGGAATTTGCAGCTATATAATGCATGAAAGAGAATCACACAAAATAATGTTGATGTGAGAGGCTACAGTATGTGTAAAGAGCCACACTGATGGCGTTGGGGTTTTTTTGCTTGTTGTTTTGTCATCCACATTTTTTTACGGACTAATTAGACTCAAGCCTAATTTTATTCTTTTCTGATACTTATACTTACCTAGACCTGTGGTTGCTGATGATTTTCAGAACTGTGTTACCAAGTTCATTAAGTGAGGATATGGGATCTGTCACATGTTCCTTTCTCTTCCTTTCTCACTTCTCCACTATGGTATAAAGTTCTGACTTTATAAGGGATTTTTTTAACAGAGGCTATGCTGAAGAAGGGCGATTTGCAGGCCTTTGTACTTTGAAGCTGGTTCCATTTAATAAGCTAACAAGTTTTTTGACCTTAAAAACTGTTGCATGGCTGACCTGAAATCCAAGGCCTTGGGAAAGGGGAAGTAGAAAGAGGGCTAAGCATGAATATTCTGGGACCTTCGTGTATTTTAATGTAATCTATTTTGAGTAGTTCCTTTGCTATCTGGAAATTGCTGTGTTTCATGACATGACTTCTAGTGATAAAGAGCCTCACAGGAAAGCAATAAAAGCACCTACCAGTATCTTTTCTTTTTATATAGAAATAAATCTTAACAACAAATGAATATCAATCAACAGCTTCATTTTCCATAGAATATATAAAAAACTAGCAACAATGTGAAGTAGAAAGAATGGTGAAATGTTAATTATGTTTAGTAAGAAGGTAGGAAGTAGGTACCACACTATGAAAAAAGTAATGATCCAAAAATCAAAGGCGTGTGAAATTTCTCCCTGGCAGGAAGCTGCTTTATGTAACAAGATGGTACAGGCAGTAGATCTGATGATAATATTTGACAATAGTTTAGGAAAACTGGGCAAGGGAAAAACTTAAGCCATATTCAAGATAATGCAATCACATTTCCAGAAGAAAAGGATGTAATAGAACAAGATGCCTCTGGAGTTAGATGTTTACATGTGTTGTGGGTGAAAATGCCAAGTAAGTGCTTTACTTACCTAGAATGAATAGGACTATCAAAGAACCTAAATGTAAGGGTAGTACAGAAAAAATCAGCTGGACTTTTGAGGAATTTACATCTAAGGAGTTATGCTGGTTACCTGATCCTTTGAGAAAGCAGTCTTAATTGTCATTCTTTCGTACCATGACTTGCTGTACCTTGTGTAACTGTGGTTACACTCTGAAATGTTAAGAATTAATCTGAGGACAAAAAAATGGAGACCTCTTTAGTAGCAAAAAAAATTATTGCTAGTATTAAGGATGAATTGTTGTGAAGTCCAGCTCTGGAAATTTTCATGAGCTGAGACCCAGTACATTTCTATGCAATACAAATACATTTCTATTGTATATTTCTATTAAATTTATGGAGTAAGAAATACTTTAATTGTGTTTCTATACCATAAGAGTATAGCAGGTGACCTCCTGACTGTACAGGAAGGGAATATCAGAGAACCAAATGAAGCAGAGAATGTTCCAGTCATGCTCCATGTAATAGTGGCCATTAGCCCTGGGAGCAATTAGTTCTTCTAATCCTTAACATTTAAATTCTCAGAAAATGCCCAGCGTTTAAGAATACCAGCATGTGAAAGAAACCAGAGAGGAGACTGATGAGAGAAATGGAAAAGTCAGTTCAATTTATGCAGCATCGCTTTACCATTATGTTGAATAAAGTGCAGTTTAATTTTTAATCAACTTTGAGTCCACACTCTATTGTAACTCAGCACAAGATAAATGAAACAACTATTCTATTGCAAAGTGACCCTTTCTTGAAAAGGCAATTGTGCTATAAAATCCTGAAGTACATGCCATGTAAATGTACTTTTATTCCTGAATTCAGGCCTCTCAATACCTGCTGTATGTGATATACCTTTCACCAGTTTACCCACAGTAATAGTAGTGGTAGCAGTAACCAGTGAAGACAATTTCTTGTGAAGATATTTTGATAGAAGATAATAAAAGAGGTCTTAGCAAGCATTCATTAACACAGGGACTTCCAATACCTTTACATAATCTCTGTGAGATTGTCCATCTTCTGCTACACTTCATTTTGGTATTCATAGACAGTATTACAATACAAATTTGTATGCCATAGTCTGTACACTGATTTTCCCCAAACTTCCCTTACATGTTTCAAATATATGTGTTTGCAGTGCAAAGCTCACTGAAATTTTAAATCTAAACAAAAATCAAACTGTTAATATGAACTCTTTCTATTCTATCTGCCTTCTGTAATAAAGAAACTTTAAAAAATGGAAAACACTTTGTTTTAGTTTTGGGGTGAATGAGGATAAATACTTCAGATTTTAAAATTAAATAAAATCTTGGGAAAAGCTGCTGAGCTTTTCTTTACAAGCTTTTCTAAATTTCCCTTGTTAAACTTGGGGATCAACAGGTTATTATTGACTCTTTGTTTCACTACATATGTATCTGTATGTATTTTTTATGTAAAATACTTCTCTCAGAAGCTTCAGTTTCAACAATCAGTTTTTCTTATTAGCTTTATTTTTAAGTAAACATTACCCAAATTGTAAACATAGTCTAATGAATAAGTGGTTGGTTTGTGGTTTAGGAGATTCAGATTTAGGGTCAGACAATGGCTTTCTATGAAAACCCTAACGTCCATTGAACTGCCTGTACTTCTGTTTCCTATTTGTACCTTTTGGATAGAAATTACAGGATTTTCTGTGTTGGCACATTAAGAACATAGCCAAATCCCAAGCTTTAAAAAAATCATAAGAATAGTTAAAACTGTGATAAAAATCTACAGTTTTTGTTAATACTTGTGGTCTGTTTTTTGAATCTTTGATTGTGAAGTCCTGTAGACATAAGGAGTGGAAAAGTCATTTTAGATTATTTGTTTCTCAAAAAAAAAAAAAAAAAGAAAAGAAATCTAGAACCCTCACACCATTTCTACACTAGGGCTGTAAAAACCACTACCTATGTCTACACTTATAATGAAATCTTTACAGTTGATGACAGCATTATCTGTTCATAATGTGCCAGATGTAGGCTGGCCCTATCATACTTGGCACCCGTGAGAACAACTACCACAGGGAAAATATGGTGGTGAACGTATGCTGTGCCAAACTGGATTTGGCCATAGAGCCGTGAGTACATTTGTAATTTCTTCCTCTCAGCTTAGTCAGCAAAAATAACAATTTATTTTTTTGCGGCGGGAAACCCAAACTACCAAGAACCTCAGCATTGTTTAGAAGCAAACCCCTTTCATGGAAAACAATGTATCTAATAGAAGAACTCTAGTAGAAAAAAAATATATTTTTCCCCAACTGGCCAGTTTTAAAAAACTCACCTTGACTTTATTTCTGTTACCCTTAACTACACACAGCAATATGTGCCCCTGTGATCAAAAGGCATGTTTACTGTAATTCTGTAATAGCTTATGCAGGCTCTTCTGTTCCCTGCAGCTTCTTGGAATGCAGAAACATGTTCGTTTACTTGTCTGAGCAAATCTGATACCATGACCCCTTGCCAGCATTCTCTAAGTTGGCTGCCTGTAACAGTAGAATAATTTCAAGATGGCACTGTTAGTTTTTAAAAACTTTAAAAAGTTGTTCTAAGGTAGATCTATTTGAGGTTTATTTTGTCTATAGCTATGCCCATCTTAGGAATATTGGTGTTACCTCTTTAGTTAGAGCAGTGAGAGTATACTTTATGTGTAGTAAGCACGGAATTGAAGTCATATTTCCCTCTGGCATTTTTCAGTTCCTGTTTGGCCTTTTTTGAACAACATCTGGTCAATTTGTCACTTGCAGGGTGTTAAGAAACTACTATTTTAGCTGGGCTGTTTTTTTTGTAAACAGGGTCTTAAAGACTCACATGTCCCCCTTTATTTCATGAGACATGATGGATATTCTTCTCACTATATACATGAAATTTGGTGACCACATTTAGGTTTTTTTTCCTGGTTTTGCTTTATATGAATATATGGAAATGACAAGGTTTATTTCCAGATCAAATGACTGGGGTAACACAGTGCAACTATTCAAATGGAGTATCCTCAGACAGTTTCAATGTTGTAATTCCAGAGTTAAACAATCTCAGAAGGAAAATGAGAATATATAGTGATGAAAAAAAAAATATCTAAAATTTACTATGAGCTAGAGAATTCCTATTTAAAGAGGGCAGCTTTTTGCCCAGCTGCCATCAAGTAGGTGGACAGTCTGGAAGAAGTATCAGCAAAAGTGTTACTCCAAAGGCAGCTCTAATCTAGCTTGTTTAAGCATAGAAAATGAATCCATGGCAGCTCAGCTTCACTGCAAGCTTTGCAATGCGTAACTGGGACTCAGTACTCAGCAGGTCCAGTCTCCCCAGCATATCCATAGGCAAGATTATAGCTTAATCATTTACACTGACCTCTTCTGGAATAAAAACTGCTGTTGCAGGAGCTAAACCAGAGATGCTAGAAGGAAAATAAATGCACCAGGCCATGGGGCTGCTTGATGAATACAAGGAGCAGGCCAATGCTAGACAGGCAGAGAAAGTGGAAAATGAAACTAGAACAAACTGAATTTTAAACTCTGGTGCACCGAGGTAGTGGCAGAAAGGGCAATACTTCACCCGAAGTCTGCAACGTAGGTACATAGCATTATGGATGTCAGCAGAAACTACAGAAGTTAATCATTGTAACACACAGCCTTACAGCATGAAGAAATAGTTTTACAGGCAATTCGTTTTTACTTGCTAATATCTCTTTAGGCATAATCACTTCCATCTCTGCTACTGCAGGATTCATGTATTATACTCTGAGCTTCGTGCTTTGTTGTATTTATGGAAGTTGATCATAAACACCAAAAGAAAGAATTATGAGTTTGTTGGAATGCATCATTACATTCCATTCCATTATGAAAGCATAAAAACTGTATCCCCTCTGCATGAAGAAACAGGGATTGATTGTGTTTTTTAAAAATATTAAACTAAGTAGCAGATAATATTTTTGCCTAATGTGAATTTACACTTGAGAGTATAGAAATATCTTGTTTAATGCTGCAAAACCACTGTAAATGATATTATATACATCTTGTATATACTACATATGTGTTATACATACCTTACTGATATTTGTCAATAAAGGTTTGGTGTCTGTACATCCAAAAGTTGAAGTTAATTTTAATGATTAGCAGCCATATGAGCATGTAAACATCTAATCCACGGTCTCTGAAATGACATTAACCTGAAAGCCTGAAATATCCGTTATGCTAACCTCACAAATCTCAGCCTTAGCAATTATTAATGTGTGGGACATGAGGCAATTTAATCCCCAGTTGAGCCCAGCACTAGATGCAAAAGAACAACAGTGATATCTATTATGTCACTTTGCATCAATTGTTAATGATCCATTTTACTAAATGAAGAGCACTCTTACTGCATGAACTTGTCCTGAAAATGGAAAATCTACCACCATATATAGGCCTAACAACTGAATTCAATCAGCAAGTGTTAAATGAATGAAATGGACCAAAATTTTTCCTTCACTTGGCAGAAGCCTTGAGTTGTGCATGTGCAAAGAGAAGCAATGTCTTCTGTATGTTATTAGTGCTTACTCTTCTGTCCTCTCAAAAGTGAGGATTTAGTCATTAAGCTGCATTTAAGGTTAACCCTGCTGAAAAAATCAAGAGCTGCAACTTACAATATGTTGTCTCTTATTGTCATATCAAAATGATTGTAAGTAGAAATATGGAAACACCTGAGAGTTAAAGAAGGGATAAAAGTATTTTTATAAGCCTGGAGAATT
The DNA here is from genome assembly GCF_949628215.1 of Phalacrocorax aristotelis. Classification (NCBI taxonomy): domain Eukaryota; kingdom Metazoa; phylum Chordata; class Aves; order Suliformes; family Phalacrocoracidae; genus Phalacrocorax; species Phalacrocorax aristotelis. The sequence goes on along the minus strand of NC_134277.1, from coordinate 30,251,223 downwards.
ACATATACAAATTCTCTACCTTGTACACAGCAGTGTAGGAATGAATACACTGTGCCCTGTCAGATCTCAAGATAGCTGACCCTTACATATTGAAGTGTTGAAAGAAAACACTCATGCCATTCTGTCAGACTGAGGTCTGACCTAGCCTTGCTACAGCCACAATAAGGCATGGTTACAAAGTGATTTTCTGTAGGAAATTGTTACCTATAAGACTAACGCTAAGACTGACATAAAACTATTGCTAAGGAAAATCTTAACATCTGAATAAATATGCCAGTCAAAATCCCAAAGACAAGGCTTCTGCTGGACTCATTACGTTGGGTGTTATTTGAATTAAATTGGGTGCCTTTAGGGAAATCACCCTTATTGGGATCATTTGAAAGCTTTAAGAGGCAAGGTAAGAGAGGAAATCTGGTTTCTTAAAATGACAAGTGGCCGCAGTACCAGAGCGTGCTGGAAGGAAATTAAGTGAAGCAGAATAAATGTGTAAAAGTGAAGAATAAAACATATAAGAATATAGTTCTGCAGGGAAAGGTGCAAGGGACAAACATGAGTGAAGGGCTTGAACAGTGTGAATTTCCACAATCATGGGAGAATAAAGTTTAAAAAAGTGCTGGTGAGTCACACTGCAGACTCACCAGCACATTAGGATTTGGGGCTTCAGTGAGGCTTGGTGATGGGTACTGTGGCTGTGACAAAGTGGAAGTGGTTCTGCACATGTGTGCTGGAGTACATTGCAACTTATCTGTGTGTTTGTTCTTTCAGGTACACCAGAAGTTTTATTGAATAAACAGCTCTGAACCTCTTGCACCTTTCCGCAATTAGTTCAACATTTATTGCAAATCCATCTGATCTCAATTTTTGTTTACTGTTGTATTTTGTCTTTATGACATTTGTAATTATGTGCTCTTGAGTTCTTTCTCTGCTTGTTTGCTCTTCTGCAAAACACAATATTAACCCTTCAAAAATCCATTTGTTTCTACTAGCTAGCTTTGAACCACTTATTGCTCGTGTCACAAATGAGTAGTCCCTAATTAGCCCATCCTTTAATTGTTCAGATTCCTGAAACTTATTTAGACTACTGTTGCACTGCCAATGGTCAGTGGCCCCATGTGAAAGCAGGTTTTGTGTGAGAAAATCAGCCTTGTCAACGCAGTGTAGAAGTCTTACATGGGCAGAGTGGTCAGACAAGACTACTACCTTGCACTCCCACAGCTTCCATCTCACTTTCTTCATCTGCCAAATGCTACCAGAACAGCTGAGTCTGGCACAAGCAGTTAGAGGGTGACAGAGGCTGTGGTGCTGTGCAGAGTGTGTTCAAAGTAATTGGAAAGCACATTCTGTGGCCGAGGGCCCAAGACCTTATAACTGTCGTCGGTGATCCAAGGCATAGGGCATTTCCATGCTGCGAAGAAAAGTGGTTGAAAAGTGTGCCTTTTCCCCAATCTTGATTTTCTAAGAAATAGAAATGGCTGACAGTTTGCAATCTGCATCATGTTTCTGCTGAAAAATATACAATTGCAAAAATAGAAATTGTTTCTTTCTATTGTGGAGCACAGGACTTAACAGCCTCTTATTTTTCACCAGTAGTACTTCTACCAGAACAAATATTGGATATTTTTAAATTTATCTGAACAAAATTACCATGACTGTTTCCTTCAGTTTCCTTTCAGAACAAAGGAGAGAATGTCTTCAATTTATCCACTTTTGACAGATAACTTGTCAATAACTATTCGACATGATCATTAGTGCGTTGTCATATGAAGCTAATCTAAAATGTGATGATGTTATGGAAGTAAGTCATGAAAATAAAGATGCTACAGACAGGCTGACCATGGTTTAGCTGGTGCAAACTCTCCAGAATTTATATTGTTGTTTAGCACTGATAGCTACACTGTTTCCCTTTAGCTTCTCCAGGTATATACTTTATAATATATACAAAAGATGTTTTGCTCATCTTAAAATATCTGAGTATTTATGCTACGTATAACCGCATTAAGTTTACAGTCTATCCCTTTGTTGTTCAGCCTGGTCTTTTCTCACTTGCTATGGATCTCATGTTAGCTCTTCAGTTACAGATTTCAGGGAATTGGGGTTTATCTTTGAATGTGACTCAGCAATTCATGAATACATAACTTTGTCAGAACAGCTGGAGCGTGTCTCTTACCTGCTCTGTGGGTTGTGCTAAAGACTTTTTTCATAAAACGAGAATTTGTTAAAGTGCGACTCCAATACAGTAAAATCACCATTCAGAGCTGACCTTGGAAGTGGTATTTTTTTACAAATTGTTAAGTGGTTAATGCTATATTTTGTTTTGGAAGCTTTTAGAAAAGACGTGGTCATCTGAAGTCAACCAGAGCTTTGTCTTGAACTTAATTTTTTTCAATTTTGTAACAATTTATTTAATACAAAGTTAAGAACAGCTGAATTGAGAACATTTTACAAGGAAATGTTCTAATATTTTATGAGTTGTTTTGACACTGTTTGACAGCATTTTTCCCTTCACCAGTGAAATTTCAGCAGAGTTGACCCAAGAGACTGGTTGTACTTACCCAGAAGCTGAATCCTGAATCGCCATGGCTTAAAGCCAAGCTTGAATGGCTTCACTGGCATTTACACCTGAGTTTACTGCAATTAAGTCCATACTTTTTCATTTGTACAAGAGATTAATGATGTCAATGGCAGCTATCAGATAGATCTGTTAATAGGACATTCCTAGCATTTCTTGTAACCTACTATAGGTATCAAAAATGAGTTAGTACTGAATTGTGAAACTCTTTCAGTCATACTCTGATAGCTTCACAGAGGTGTCTCTGAGCGTAGGTGAAAGCAGGATCAAAAATTTACCAGCAGACACTCTGTCCTGCTGAAAACTCGTCTTTTGCATATTTCTGTAGCTATTCTTTTCCCTCCTGAGAAAAAATTTGTTTTCATGGGTGGTGGATTACTGCTAATAATGAATGTCACAGAAAGGTTACATATGTCAGATTTCAATTTGGCCAAGGTAACTTACATACCTGCCACAGTTATCTCTCTGCAAAAAGGAGACAAAATAACTTCTGCCTTCTATCATCACTAGTATTGGTATTAACATTAACATCACTGTAGTTTTTTGCAAGGTCAGATTCAAATCTAAGTTCTTTCCTAAAGCAATAAATGCGAATTGGACCAAGCTCTCCTGCAAAGCCTGGGAACGCAGAATATCTAGACTTAGTAGGCTGTGCCTCTCCTTTTGTGGATTCAGAGTCGTATATAAGCCAAGAACACTTTCTCTGGTCAGAGAGGGCATGGTAAGCACAGCAAATGCAAACTGACAATACATAAAAAATTTAAGGAAACTTGTACTAATTCTCAAAACCCAATAATGAATGAGAAGATATCTGTCCAAACATTACACTTTTTAAACCTAGCAATTTTTAAGCTAAGTCTTATATGATTTTTGAAGGTTTGGGTTAGCAATGCTATTAGTATTTTCAGCAGCCCATGTTAACTTTCTAGTTAGGGGTGGAAGTGCACCTAAGTAAATAGTTTTAGTTGAATTAGAAGCTTACAGTACATATGTGAGAGGAGGTAAAGATATGTCTACTAGACATGGATTCCAGGAAACTTTTCCATCCATATTTAAACCGGAAATCCTAAACATAGTTTAAGATTTGTGTTCCTAATTTTTGCCAGCAATTATTTTCTACGTCATTCCCAATGTGTTGCTTTATTTTTTATTATGTGATTGTGAATCTGTGAGTGCAAATAAGGAGTAACAAAGTAGAAAGTTGAGCTTTGTATCAACTCTTAATTGGAAGCAACGGAGTCATCTGCAAAAATCTCCACCAGGCTGGGACAGAGATAATACAGTAAAAAAATATTGTCTGTTTTGGTGCTAAGGGTGAATATACAATGATTTAGTTGGAAATAATTTCACTGAGCAAAGTTTGAAAATTCTGTACATTTTACCAGGTATAGATCTCATACGTATAGATCTAATTTGTTTCTTTTTTGGATTTTTAGCAAAAAGCTAAAGTGAGGTGGACTTTAAACTGAAGGACCTGGGGAGCGGCATCCAAAGTGGCAGTGCTAGTGTGACCACATTCAACAAGGGGATAAGCCAGGCCAACTAGAGCAGCAGCAAAGGTGCCTTAGCTGCCTCACAAGATGACAGTCAGAAGACCAACCACCTCAAGGGTGTGCATGGCTATAATGGGTCCTTGTGCATCCCTCCAGGGAAACCTGCATGCTCAGCTACCTCTCTGAAATGCCTGTACACCAATGCACACAGCATGGGGAACAAACAGGAGGAACTAGAGATCTGTGTGAGGTCGCAGGGCCACGATCTTATGGTAGTTACAGAGAGATGGCTAGAATGCTGTCATGGATGGCTACATACTTTTCAGGAAAGACAGGCCAGCAAGGCGAGGTGGGGGAGTTGCTCTTTATGTGAGGGAGAAACTGGAATATATCAAGCTCTGTCCAAGGCTGGAAGAAGAATGAGTCAAGAGTTTATGGGTAAAAATTAAGGGGCAGGCAAATATGGGTGACACTGTTGTGGGTGTTTGCTACAGGCCACCTAATCAGGAATAAGTCTGTAGAAGAAGCCTTCTGCAGACAGCTGGAAGTAGCCTCACAATTGCAGGCCCTGGTTCTCACAGGGGACTTCAACCACACTGATGTTTGCTGGAAACGCAACATGGTGAGGTGCGCACAATCCAGGAGGTTCCTGCAGAGCACTGAGGATAACTTTTTGACACAGGTGGTGGAGAAGCCAACAAGGTGGGATGTGCTGCTGGACCTTATAATAACAAACAAAGAAGTCTGGTTGAGGATGTGAGGGTTGGGGGTAGCCTTGGCTGCAGCAACCGTGAGATGGTGGAGTTCAGGATCCTGTGTGGTAGAAGCAGGGCAACAAGTAGGATTACAACCCTGGGCTTCAGGAGAGCCAACTTTGGCCTCTTCAAAGACCTGCTTGGAGGAATCCCATGGGTTAGGGCTCTAGACGGTAGCAGCGTCCAAGAGAGATGGTCAATGTACCACTTCCTTCAGGCTCAAGATTGGTGCATCTCTGTGAGGAAGAAGTCAAGCAGAAGAGCCAGGAGACCCACATGGATGAGCAAAGAGCTTCCAGAGAAACTCAAGTGGAAGAAGGACGTTTACAGTATGTGGAAAAAGGGACTGGCCACTTGGGAGAAATATAGGAACATTGTCAGTGTAGGCAGAGAAGCAATGAGGAAGGCCAAGGCCCACTTGGAACTAAAGCTGGTAAGGAATGTCAAAGATAACAAGAAAGGCTTCTTCAAATACATCAGTAGTAAAAGAAAGACTGAGGACACAGTGGGCCTGCTGCTGAATGAGGTGGGTGCCCTAGTGATGCAGGATGCAGAGAAGGCAGAGTTACTGGATGCCTCCTTTTCTTCAGTCTTTACTGCTAAGGCTGGCCCTCAGGCATCCCTGAGGTGAGAGAGAAAATCTGGAGAAAGGAAGACTTCCCCTTCGTTGAGGAGGATTGGGTTAGAGATCATTTAGGCAAACTCTATCCTCACAGATCCAAGGGCCCCAATGGGACGCAACAATGAGTGCTGAGGGAGCTGGTGGATGCTGTTTCTAAGCCACTCTCCATCATCCTTGAAATGTTACAGAAGTCAGGAGAGGTTCCCGAGGACTGAAGAGTAGCCAGTGTCACTCCATTCTTCAAAAACAGCAAGAAGGAGGACCTGGGAAACTATAGGCCAGTCAGCCTCACCTCCATCCCTAGAAAGGTGATGGAATAGTTCATTCTGGAGGTCATCTCCAGGCATGTAGAGGAAAAGAAGGTTATCAGAAGTAGTCAACATGGATTCACCAAGGGAAGATCATGCTTGACCAATCTGACAGCTTTCTATGATGGCATGACTGGCTGGGTAGATGAAGGAAGAGCAGTGGATGTTGTTTACCTCAACTTCAGCAAGGCGTTCAACACTGTCTCCCATAACATCCTCATAGGTAAGCTTAGGAGGTGTCAGATGAGAGGACAGTGAGGTGGATTGAGAACTGGCTGAACAGCAGAGCTCAGAGCTTAGAAGGTCATGATCAGTGGGGCAGCGTCTGGTTGGAGGCCCATAACTAGTGGTGTTCCACAGGGGCCTGTGCTGGGGCCAGTCCTGTTCAATATATTCATCAATGACCTGGATGAAGGGACAGAGTGTAATGTCAGCAAGTTTGCTGATGATACCAAGCTGGGACGAGTGGCTGATATACCAGAAGGCTGTGCTGCCATCCAACGAGACCTGGACAGGCCAGAGAGCTGGGCCGAAGGGAACCTCATGAAATTCAACAAAAGGAAGTGCAAGGTCCTGCGCCTGGGGAAGAACAACCCCATGCACCAGTACAGGTTGGGGGTTGACCTGCTGGAAGGTGGGTCTCTTGAGAAGGACCTGGAAGTGCTAGTGGACGGCAAGTTAACCCTGAGCCAGCACTGTGCCCTTGTGTCTAAGAAGGCCAACAGTGTCCTGGGGTGCATAAAAAGGAGCATGGCCATCAAGTTGAGGGAGGTTATCCTCCCCCTCTACTCCACCCTAGTGACAACACATCTGGAGTACTGTGTCCAGTTCTGGGCTCCGCAGTTCAAGAAAGAGAGAAAACTACTGGAAAGAGTCCAGCAGAGAGCTATGAAGATGATCAGGGGACTGGAGCATCTCCCTTATGAGGAAAGGCTGAGAGACCTGGGTTTGTTCAGTCTGGAGAAGAGGAGACCGAGGGGGAATCTTATCAATGCTTATAAATATCTAAAGGGTGGGTGTCAAGAGGACGGGGCCAGACCCTTTTCAGAGGTGCCAAATGACAGGACAAGGGGCAATGGGCACAGGAACACAATGGGAACACAGGAACACACAGGAACACAGGGGCAATGAGAACACAGGAAGTTCCACCTTAATATGAGGAAAAACTTCTTTACTGTGAGGGTGCCAGAGCAGTGGAACAGGCTGCCCAGGGAGGATGTGGAGTCTCCTTCCCTGGAGACATTCAAAACCCTCCTGGATGTGGTACTGTGCCCCCTGCTCTAGGCGTATGTGCTCAAGCAGGGGGGTTGTACAAGAAGGTTTCCAGAGGTTCCTTCTAACCCCTGTCATTCTGTGATTCTGTGATATGCTATGCTATTAACTATTTTTTTAATATTTCAGAATGGAAAACCTGTTCAATTACTTTTTATTTGTATGCTTCTTTTTCGTAGAACAAAGACTTAATTCTGACATCCGAATACATCAAATAATGTCTCTGATGTCATTCAAATGGGTATTTTAATGTAATTGTAAGGTATACTAAGAGAAGCAGAGGGCATATGTTAGTGGAAGTAGCTATTGGAAGGAGCCAAAATGATCGAACACCTTAAAGGTAATTGCAAGGGAAATGAATCCATATTAGAAGTAAAATACTTAAAACATTCCCTGGTGTGAAAGTCCTCTTTAGTTGTAATGGTGCTAGCAAGTGCTCCTGTAGTACTTTCTTATAGTGTATATTTTCTACCATCAGATAAGATAAATGGAAATGTCTCTTTGTTCATTGACAGTGTTGTCCCTTCTGACTGAAACATTTATTCAAGCCTGAAATTTTAACCCTGCTGACATGAAATCATAGTTTTCTGTCATCATGTCAGTGACCCACATTAATGTTATAAAAGTGTTGTAGAACAGCAGCACCTGGGTTCTAGTTTTTGTAAAATAAACCTTTGTGGAAATTGGGCCAACAGCATAAATTTAGCACAGACCTTACTGCTAATGTTATATCTGAAAAATCCTTATCTTGAAGGCATACTGCATGCCACAGACAAGCCATGCGATACCTGGAAGGATTCATTTTTTTGGTAACCTACTTCTAGTATAGCAGCATGATGTGAAAGGGTGCTCTGGGGAAATTTATTTACATTTAAAAATAATTCAACTTTAACAATTTAAATGACATGCTTTATAGATTTATATTATATTTAGTCATAAAGAAAATTATCCAGGGCCTCATGTACTTGCCAAATTATGAAGATGCTTTTGCTTCCTTTGGTCATGTGGAGCAGATCTTATACAAGTAAATATTTCAATGAAGCCCAGAGTTGTTACTCAAATGAGTCTCATACTTTGAGTGTAGGCAAGATCGGACAGATCATAAAGACCTAATTTTACCTTTTTCTTCAAGCACAGACTGTTAAGGTTCAAATTCCTAGTTTCTGTTTCCTGTTCCCCTGTGTCTTGTAGCAAACAATATTTTAACTTCTGCACACTGAAGTGCATGTTCATAGCAACTGACAACTGTAGTGACATTGTTAATATCCCACATGAAAAGAGAGTTTATTTTGTGCTCCTTATTTACCTATGTATTGGTATGAACAAGTTCCCTCACAGAAAAATGTGTTTTTTATTTGGCTTCCTCCTTTACTCTGTCCAAAACTCTTCTGTACTGCTAAAACATTTAGCTTGTTGTGGTATCATTTACAATTCAAGTGACCTTCTTGCGGAAATCCTGCATTTCTACAGTGCCTAGTATATCTATTTAACACATTATTGATAGTGAAGTTCTGACAACTTAAGAATTAAATAAGTATGAAAAACAAATATCCTGGTTTTATGATGTTCTCAGTTTGCCTTCTTACAAGTGTAATGTTTCCTCATCACAAGAGTCAGCAATAGACACATGTGGAATTAATCTACTGGTAATTGCAAGTGTATTCACATTCACAGCAACAGAGGAATGGCAAAATGATAACTCCTATATATCTTCTGTTTTAAATTCTGAATTTTGTTAGCCTGTGTCCTGAGCTGATGTGACCCTGAGCTCCTACTGAATGGGAGACCCTTACTACTTTACCTGTTGCTGCTGCTTGGAGAATCATCCCAAAGGTGGAAAGTGGCCTGTGAGTTTTCCTAATGGAGCAAACGGCATGCATCGCTCTCCATTTTCCCGCACCAGTCATTATTCTACCAGCAGCTGACTTTGTTCACTCTTTAATGAGCTGGGCAAAATTTGCCTAAATATTCTATATCCTGAGAGAAAAATAATGAGTGAAAGGGGTAGAAAAAACAGACCAGTCTTTGGCTGGTGTAAATTCATGGAGCTCTACTGCTGTCCTCAGGTAAAATTATTCAAATAAAATAAATGGAATGGTTCCTCTGCTTTGCCCAGCTGAACATCTGGTCCATGATTTTGTTCTGTAAGAGAAGTGACTTGTTAATGATGCGTCTTTTGTTACCATTACCATTTTCTTATTAATTTTTAAAACAAGATTAGGCAGATATAATGATAGTAACTGCTTTTAAAAGTTACTCTGTACAGATGAGTACACTTGGCATCAGAATTAGTTAAATTACAAACAAAAACAGAAAGAGAGAAAAAAAAAATCCAGGTAGGTCTAACCACTCTGTAATTCTACAAATTTATTTCTCTAAATATGCAGAACGTGATAACCAAGAGTGAGTTAACAGCGGCCCTGTGAGGGGAAGAGGGACTGAGAAGCAAAGGACCCGGAGTGAGGCAAACACAAAATCAGCAAGATGGAGCTGAAGCAAGACCACCTCCGGCATTTACATGTAAGCAAGGAGGTGCCTTTCTGGGGGGAAACCCCCACCAGACCCTCTCTGGGAAAGCAACGTGCTGCGGTCCCTCTGAAGTGCCTGTACAATAATGTACACAGCATGGGGAATAAACGTGAGCAGAGCTGTGTGTACTTGAAGGCCTACAATCCTGTTGGGATCATGGATGCTTAGTGGGATGACTCACATGACTGGAGGGTTGCAATAGAGGGATAGAGGCTCTTCAGGAGTGACAGGCCAGGAAGACGAGGGGAAGCCGGTCTTTATGTGAGAGAACAGCTGGTATGCATGGAGCTCTGCCTTGGGACTGATGATGAACTGACTGAAAGCTTATGGTTAAGGATTGAAGAGCAGATCAATATGGGTGACACTGTAGCGTCTGCTAAGGGCCACCTGATTGGGAAGAATAAGTGGACATGTTCTTCTACAGACAGCTATGAGTAGGCTCATATTCACAGGCCCTGGTCCTCATGGGGGACTTCAGCCACGCTCGTACCTGCTCGAGGAACAACACAGCAAGGTATAAACAATGAAGCACACTCCTGGAGAGAATCAATGACAACTTCCTGACCCAAGTGATAGAGGAGCCAATGAGGAGAAGTGCTCTGCTGGATCTCATACTCACAAACAAGGAAGGGCTCATTGGAGAAGCAAAGGTTGAAGGCAGTCATGGCTGCAGTGACCATGAGATGGTGGAGTTTAGGATTCTGAGTGGAGGGAGTAGGGCAAAGACACAGCCCTAGCCTTCAGCAAGCAGACTTTAGCCTCTTTAAGGATCTGCTTGGAAAAGTCCTATGGGATAAAGCACTGGAGGGAAGAGGGGCCTAAGAAAGTTTGTTGTTATTCAAAGCTAACCTCCTCCGAGTACTGTCAGGGTGACTGAACACTGGAACAGGTTGGCCTGAGAGACTGAATATCTCAATTTGTAGAGATATTCAAAAGCCATCTAGACACGGTCTACGTGCCACTGCTTAAGCAGTGGGGTTAGATAAGATGACCTCCAGAGGTCCCTTCCAACCTCAGTCATTTTGTGCTTCTGCAATTCTGAGATTCTGTGAACTGATATATAAAGATTAAGGAACAGTTTACTTGACCTACATTTTAAAACATACTTAAGATAAATTTACTAAGACAAATATTGGTTTTATTTAAACTGACCACACTATTCCCTTACAACTCATCCTATAATCTTACATTTGATATTTGGGTAGTTTTATACTAAGAATTAGTAGCCATTTCTAAAAGACAAATTGTATCCATAAGGTGTAGCATCTAGACAAGGCGATCTATTCTGTTATTAACACAAGCTATCCTCCAAATGAAATTGAAGCAGGGAGATAATCAGAAGGTAGAACTACAGCTGTGTTTGGTATATGGCTAATCAAAGAATAAAATTGTTTGCTCTGATTCTTATTCTATTGTCCTGCAAAGAATTAACCGAAGCAGCTAACAATCTAAGCATTTACCTTGTGAATATGGAAATTAAGGAAAAGGAAAAATGCAGAAATCACGATATCACAGTTACAACTGCCCCTGAAAGATGGAGTAACCTAAATAACAATTTATGTCCTCAATGTTAGTTTCAAGATTAAAAAAAAAAACCAAAAATGTTTACAGCTTGGCAGATTTATCAGAGCTCTTTGTTATCAGCACATGGTCAAGATTATCATGTGTGTAAAAATTCACCCTTAAATTATACAAATCTTCTCTTCCTGGTGAAAGTAATTCAAGAAACTTGACACTAGTAGCAACAAATGCCTGTGTCCCACTTCTACACAGTGAACATACGAATAGATACTGATTAAGCCAATCTGAACTCTTCTGCTAATCCTTCCTGAGGCATTATGTTTTTATTATTCAAACTGGAACTGTGCAGTCTCCTAGCTACCAGGCTCTATTAGTCTCTGTGTTGTGCATATGCATATGTGTGTGTTTGTATATGTATATAAATATATAAGTAAACCACAGAAGAAACTAGAACTGTTTCAAGGACTAAATGTTCCAAAGCTCCTTGGCAGTCAGTTGACATGAATCTCTGTGCTTTTTTTTATAATTATTATTCTTTTTTTAAAAGTAATAAGGTGTTTAAAAACAAGCAGTTTCACTGATAGAATAATAAGATCCCATTTCCAAGGTGTAGCAGAGAAATACATAGATGTCTGTAAAACCTATTTTTGGTCACTCAGGCACTGGTGTAAAAGCTCTATGTACCAGTGATGCTCTGAAAGGTATAGAACTATACATCCAGAAGGAAATTAGGGCCCTTGCAGACAGACTAGCAAGATTTTAAGCAAAGGCAGCCTCATAATGGCATGTACTCTGTTCTATAAACTATATAGTTTTTGCATTTTTCTCATTAAATACATATCTGATTTTTTTCCAGTAGGGCAATAGATGATTAAGTGTGTATCTGCCATGAAAGAAGACAATATCTAATGAAATACTCAGTGTAAAATGTGTTATGGGGGATTCATCCTGCCTGAACTCCTGGTCACAATAACAGGGTCCTGAGGGCATTACTAGGCCTTACTGGCCCTGACCAGTACACATTACTGCAAACCAACCTTGCAGGTTTTCAAGTGACTACAAAGCAAGCTCTGGCTCCTGAAGTGTTCCATAACTTTTCTGGTGGGCCAGAAATTATCCATGAGAGGGAGAGAAGAAACTGGGGTCTGACAGGGGAGTGAATGACTGCAGATTTTTGCTCTGTTTGTGGTCTGAGATTGGAAAAAGATTAAGAGGAATGCCTAAGGATGTTACCCATATGCTCTCTGTTCATAGTGCAGACTCTGCCCTTGGCTGGGCTCAAAGTATTATACACATCATCAGTATAGGCTCCTAATTTATGTGACATTAAAAAGTTACTCTGCCACAACCCCAAAGCCCTTAGTTTCTGCACCCAAGGGATGGGCTTCCCCCACTGGAGTGGTCACTCCCTGGTCAGTGGCTGCTCCCCCAGAAGCAGGGATGGCTGGGGCCCAGCTGCAACGTGGCCAGGGCAGCTCCTCTAGCTGCTGCCTGCTGCTCTGGGGCAAGGGCTGAGAACAAGCGCCAGCTCATCCCTTTCCAGTCACCTTCCCCTTGCCCTTGTGAGTCCCCTCAGACTCTATTTCCCACCTGTGTGCACAGTGGCACCAGGTGCTCCAAAACTGGTGGAGGTTTTGGCGGCAATGGGGCGCTCACACTGGTGTCAGAGCCAGCTGGGCGGTTCATGGCCTTCTCCCGGCATGGGGCACCCTGCAGCTCCCCACTACCACAGCCTACCATGTGTGCCCAGCAGTGTGAGAAGGCAGTCTGCATCAGGGCAGTTCAGAAGCAGGTCATGAGGGCCCAGCTGCGAGTTGCGCCAGAGAGGAGCTGCTGGCTTTCCGCCGGTGAAGTGTGTGAGGTGAGTTTAATTTAGGCACCCAAGCTGTGCTGATGCTGGATGTAAGCCATATGGACTGGCAAGCCAGGACTAAACAGTGGGTTTGGACCCATGTTTAGAGTATGGATGTAAAAATCAGCAGCCTGTAAAAGGTCTGTGGAGCAGGATGTGCTGTGGTTAAGGTGACTGTGGCACACTGCCCTAGACCTGAACATTTTCCTCCTCATACATGTGTTGAGCTGCCTTAGGAATTAAGTGGGGAATTGCTCTTTCCTTCATTTATGGGCAGAGGAATTAATGACTAGTGTAACTGTAGCATTGGGGAGTTTTTTTGCTAGAAGACCTAATAAACCTGCTGCTGTAGGCCAAGAGGAGTTCCTGAGGGCAGCTCCTGAGGGTGGTTTCTGAAAGACCCAAACAATTTCTCTCTCAGTAGTGTGGTTAGAAGTCACACACTGTGCTGTGAAACCTCTAAGGGGCTTAATACACAATAGACAGAGAAAGTCCTGCTATAAGATCAGTTTTCATGCATTTTGCAATAATGCAGAGAACTGCTAAACATTGCAGATGTCTCTGAGCTAACTCTCTATTTGTCAGGGATGAAACTGTGAATTTTCAGTACCTTCACCTCCATTAGCATGCTTCCAAGAGAAGCAGAACTTGAAAAATGTGTTAAACATTTTTTGCTGCACCATAAAATGTCTTGGCTCCCATTTAATTTTATCCATGATTATTTACAACAAAATGACTTTCATCTGCCTATAAATCCTTACCTGGTACATTCTTTTTCCAAATTGCTTTATTAATCCTTAGTTATTATTAATTAGAAATGGCGTGAACAACACAATCATTTCCTTAACTCTGGCAGACAGCTGGCTTTAATAGACTACAAAGCATGACTTTTGTTTCTAGAATTTTTCTCCTGCATTAACAATATCACATGGTTGAAGAAGATAAAAAAAGAGAAGAAATATTTCCGAGTGTCATTTTTAACTGTAGAGAAACAATGTTTTATTATAACTATAATGGATTGAAACTCGTGGTATGTTCTTAAATAACATAGACAGGCAAAGCAGCTAGCTTTTTTTTTTCTTTTAGATTTTTCAGAGCCCCTTTTTTAGGTATCAGTTTACTCACTTGTTAGCAGTAACACTGGTTCCTCTTTGCCATGTTTGTGGGACTAACAGATTATATCATGTGTGAAACAAATCACATAATTTCCCTGCAGTGACAATTGATCAGGCAGAATGTTTACATTTAACAGTGCAAGATCTTGGTAATTGCTTGGCTCAGGAAAAGCACGAATTTTCCCTGGATGGTGCATCCTCTTCATGTGCTTGCTGACTATGCTTCTTTGACTTCTTTTAGCCACCTGCTGGAAGTCTTATTGATGATATAAAAGGCATGTGAATAACACTGAGTACCAGAGATGGGAGAGCTTTCAGCTTCTACATCTAAATTGTAAGCAGAAGAGTGGAGAACCCCTGATAACACTGAAAATGTTTTAAAACTTTGCATTTTGTGCATATCACACATGAATTTTTTTCTGAGCAACTTTGTTATTACTTTAAATGATCTGATCCATATAATCTGTTAGCCCATGGAATAAAAGTGCCACTAGTTTCCCAGCTGATATTACCCTACTCTCGTGTGGGCCATTGATCCTGCTCCAAAATAGAGAAGAATTAAAGGATTCCAATCTTCTTCTCTGTCCAAGCTTTTACAGAGAGTGTTTTGGAAATTTGAGACACTATTTGCTTCTGAATTAAAGAAATTAATTATAACTGGATCTGGAGTTTTACTAATATAATCAGGACCAAGGATATAAAATTGTACAAAATGGAAAATCTGTCATTTAGAGAGATGTTACAATTTAAATGTAAGAAATATGGCCCAAGGACTATGAAATGTTCTGATGAAAGAATTATAATGGAATCTTTTTAAAAGGAGTTAGTGTTATTTACATCTTCTTAAATATTTACATAAGTGTGCAAGGGAAGGAAAATGAGGAATTTTATATATACTAGACTAAGTAAAAGAAATCTGATGCATAGCTTCAGTAAAACTGAGAAAACACAGTAGAAAGAGAAACATGATTGAAGTGAAGTCTGATGAATGACCATTTGCTATCAGAACTTGTATTTCTTTTAGACAAGGAAACATAGGTTTTAAGAATAGTTTTTAATAACTTTCCTACTTCATTAATTCTTAACTAAGATAATAATTTCTGTAATATTTGTTCAAGAAGCAGGGTTTCATGTCTAAGGCTAGAAAAAAAAGGCTAGTTTTTCCCACAATTCCTTGCACGACCTTGAACAATTTGCTTTTCTCTGGATTTAAGCTTTTGATTGCTAATGTGTACAGAGGCACATCCTTGTCTCAGTGATAAGGTAAAGATGTTATTGTTTGTGATTTGTTGAAAAGCTATAATCATGGGATACATGTGCCAACACATCTCACTCTGTGGATGGATAAATACTATTTATGTATTTATAAAAATTGAATGTGGTATTTTTTTTTCTTCCCACTCTTTGATCAACTTTATTTTTACATTCTTGGAAAAGTAATACCTATAATAAAATCTCATCTTCTTTCTTCTACCTACAAGTCCTTATGCAGACTACCATTCACAGAACTCAATTGCATAGCTGGAGTGCCCAAATATTTCATCCCCCCAACACTTTTCATTCTGTTTTGTATGTTTGGAATTGTATTTTTGTATGTTCTGAAATGTATGTTGTATATTGAGAGTTCCTACTGTAAGGACCTAGTCTTTGAGCAAGGCATAAACACTGGATGCTAAAGATTAGTTACTTAATATAACAGTATTTCATCGTAACACGTATTTAGGTGTATTCTGTACTTTTTGTCTCCATTTTTGGTTCTTTGAAATGGGTCTAAAAAGATTTACCTACACCTTGGATGGGGTCTTGAGATTAAACTGGTCATGGTAGTTTTTGAATCTGGAAAGCACCAAGTGTTACGAGAGGAAGGTAGAATTAGGGGGACTACAGCTATGCATAAAAGTCCTTCTCAGTACATGCAATTCCTGTTTTTGCAAACTAGGAACGAGCTTGGCACTTTTAACCAATTACTGCTGAGGTAAAAACTTTGAAAAGCTTTTCTCTTTTCCAGTTTTATTAAATCAACCCCAGCTATATAGAAGAAAGAATATTCTTTCTACATACAGCATTATGCTGCACACTGTAAACTGTCAGAAACACTTAACTTCATGCTGAAAATGTTTTGTATGTACTCTGTCTCTCTCTTGATATTTGCTATTGTAAAAAAGAAAGGACAAGTAAGGCAGCTGAAGGTTATCCTCACACCACACAAAAAAAAAAGAAAAGAAAAAATAATCTTTTCAATTATAAATAGTGATTCTATGAAACAGCTGCAACACTTTTCTGAATTCTTTGTTTCTGACTGCTTTCCCTTCATGCCTTGAGCAACCAAAAGGATTAATACTGAGTAGTTATTTAAATATAGTTACTTGCTAAAAATCCTTTGCCAAGATCAGAGAAAAGGGATTAGGATTAAACTGTTCTAATCAAAAGTAGTGTGGGTTGTTTTGTTTTGTTGTTTTGGATTTTTTTCTGATAGGGACTCTTGCTTCAAGAAACAAGTATTAATGTTGTAGAGACTGCAGCGTTGTATAATGCATATGTCTCAGCACCAATAAATGTCTTCCTTACTAAACAGAGAGAAAGGTTTTTTTCACTTTTGTCTATAGATGTCCAGTGGAGGTATTAAGGGATATTAAGGACAGTATTAAAATACCATAATTTAAAATAACATCAACATTCTGTGTGTTTCTATTTTTGCAGGTTTGTAGAATGGCTTTGGCTTGTATGACTTCCCTACAGAAGTCTCACACAGAAAGTGTATGACTCTAGCTTCAGTTAGAACTCATCCTTGGTGTGACTGCAATTGTAATAATGACTGAAATGTTTTCCTGTCATCTTTACTTCCTTTCTGCAGCACATGAGGTACAATAAAACAGGGTACACAAAAGATGTCAATGTACAGATAGCTTCTTAAGATCACACTGTCCCATTGGGTCTTCTTTTCCATTGTTTTATACTGTATTTTCTTTTTTTTTTTTTTTGAAAATGAGTGCTAGCGAATCTTTGCTGACATGATTCTTACTGTATTTAAATTACAGCTGGGTAGTCAGCTAATGTATGCATGTATGTGAAAACACATTTTTTAATGAGGCATAATGGATATTTTAATGACAAATAATGTGGACATACTGGTCTAAGCCAAACTTTACAAGGATACAGAGTCAGTTGCAGGGGTCATGGTAGTTTGATAGCTCTTTTCACCTGAACTAGTTGAACTGGTACAGCATGTCAGATATTCCCCATTCCTTTGCAGCACAGAAACTGGGAAAAATCAGTATTTCTGGAAAAACAGATTTTTACTGCCTGGCTACCTAAAGTCCATCTCCATCTAGTGCTTCCTGAAAGAGGTGTTACTGCCTTTATTTCTCTGTGGTCTTCTGTATGGTACTGCACCCACAGAGTTAGAGATTAAGGAAGTTTCAGGCATCACTTCTACACTTGGAAAGGAGAGAAAGGGACCTCTGCTGCAGATTACTTTTAATTACCCTGTTGCCCATTTATAATCACTAGAATGAGCAAGTCAGTGGAAGAAAGACAGGAAATTCTCAACAGAGTCCGTAAAGTGAGGAAGATCCTGACTGATCTGGTATTAAGATGTAATCACTGCTGATGTTGTTTAAGAGAGAAGTACTTTGTCCAGTGGTAGGAGATTGACTGAGAAGGCAGAATTGTTAGAAGTTATCCATAAGTATTTGTGTTAAGCATTATCTACAGGAATGAGAGAAACTATCCAAAGTGCAACTCTGTGTTGTTCTTCCTTTATTTAATAATTTGTGTGACTGTAAGCCTGGGTGACTACACTATTAAGTGTATCTTTTGTTTCAGAAATTAACTGTAATCTCATTGAACGTAAATAAGAAATACGGTCCATCTGCTTGCAAAAACATATCCTAGTTGTAGATGAAGACTGGCTTAGCTGGTGCGGGAACATTGCTTGCTGGATCACTGTTGATGAGGAAACAGATTGGAAATGGATTTTGGAAAATATTTCTACAGTCCCGTTCAGCAGTGAGCCCTCAGTAGGTTGGAGATAATTTAGTGTTAATCTCTTGGGGACAGAAACTGTCTCTTTTGTAGTGTGTGTCTACAGTTCACAACACATATGAATCAGAATCATGCCTGGGCAGCATTAGCAGTAGTACAAGCAGTGATAACAATGTTGTTTAGCTGCCCATTTCATGCTGTGATGGTTAAAAAAAGTTCTGGATAGTTTCAGTTAGGTGGAGAAATTGATAGTGGAGGTTTTTAGCCAGTCTTATTTACTTACAGAAAAATGCACAAGCTTTGTTCACCTGAAATGGGAAGTTTCAAACAGGAAAGTATTTACATTTTGCCTGGATCCCTGGGATGTCTCATTACTAACTTTGTTTTCAGGAGAGGCCCTAGTTAATGTTGCTGTAAAGATCCGCTTTCTAAAAATTTCTGTCCTGACCTCATATTTTCCCTCTCTCAGCATGAGAGGAAAGAGACTCCATCTTCTGGTTTTCAGATATATGCTGTTTAATTCTGTTCAGCTGGAATCTAAACAGATAGTTTTATTTGCACCAGGTCTGTGGATTTAGTACACCTTCAGCTTGAACAATTTCACAGTGATTTTCTTGCCCCAACAACATCTAGGTTTAGCACTGAAACAAAATAAAGATTTATGTAACAACACGGAAGGTACAACCTGAAGAGACAAGTTTAGAAACAGAAAAAATTAAAATACTTAGTAACTGGATATCCCTCCAGTTACTTAACCTCTTGTCTAAACCCCCAAGCTTACTTCTGCCCTTTAAACTGGTCTTTGTAACAAACATTTTTACCTTTGCCCTCTGCTCTGTATAATCTTTCCAAGCACTTCTTAGGTAGGCTTCTTTGGAGATAGATCTTGGGACATAAATGCAATTGTCTTTAATTGTTCTTTGGGAAGCCATGTGCTCTGTTTTTGGGTTTCCTGTCAGTCCTACTGGGCTAACTGCTCATAAACAATATAGAGATCTCTGTTTATACTTAGATGTTGTTAACTTATGCATAAGAAGTCACCTGATATTTTTATACGTTCTGACTCTAACATCTCTAGAACAGCACTGGCAAATGCCATATTATCAACATAATTGGCTGGCCCAGCTAGTGGTGTGTTGTCTGCTCAGGATATGAAGAGAGAATCGACCTTTCCCAGCTTTTGCTGAAAGTTCATGTCATATAAACTGACATTGTGTTTGCTATATTATGCTTCATGTCAGATAATAGATTCCAAAATGAAGGATGATACCCTAATCTCCCACTACAACCAACACTATGCTTTCTCCTCCTTTGCACAGTGTATAACTAAATTAAGTAGATAAGGTGTCAAAAGCTACTATACTCTCGCATTTGTAGCCAGGGTTCACACAGACCAGCTTTTGCTGAGCCTTAACTTCCTGCTGTGCTGTATGCTTTTCCTCCTCTGCCAAAAGGTCAAAAAAAGGAGCCCAGCATTTATCTAAAGAAATAAGTTTAATCTGCCTCATGCTCACACCTCCTGTCAGTATCCCATTTTTTGAATAGTTGGGGTGGTGCTCTACATGTGTCAAAATTCTCCTTGAGAAATACCTAGGATATAGTGTAGATGCTTTGGACTTTCTTTGACAAAATAAGTGACCTCATAATGCATAGAAGATGATGTCTCAGGATGACCTTTAATATGAACAAAGAGATCTATGAAAGGCATTTCCTTTGATCCAGCTGTTAGACCTTGGTATGCATTATTAACAGGAATGTACATAAACCTCTTTGGCCTTCTGGCTTATGCATATACTTTTACTGACTTGTTTAGAAATTAATTAGATCTAATTTTATACTGAGCATATTCTGGGTATTGACAATATTTTTTTTTCATTTTTGTACTTACAGATGTTTGAATCTTAGTGCCTTTTTGCTTGGAGCCAGATGGAACCTATCCAAGATATGACTAGTCCTGCACCTGACTGCTCTTATATTGTCAAAAACATCAGTATAGCTCAAGGTCCTTTGAGAGCATACACTGCTGGATTTTCTGACTTCCTGGCAGTCTGTTTTCTTCATGTGGTTTGTGCCTAAGAAAAATATTACTTTTTCTTTTCTAGTAATGGAAACATGTAGGTTCTTACTATCAGTTGTAGTTGTGTGATTTTCTGATATTTAATTGTGGGATGAGATGGTGGACTTTTATAGATTCAGAAACTTTCCTATGGTGCAACATTCCCCAGTTACCCAATAAGTCCAATGTGGATGCCAATAGCTCTTGAGAATGTTTTTATCAATGAGCTCTGAAAATGTTCTGTTCAGTGCAGGTCAAACCAACAGATTGTATTTTTCATAACTCAGCAGGTATTTTGGATTTTAAAACAGCTTAGGTGCATTAAAAATATTTAGTAGTCTAGCTGACACCTTGAGGTTTGCTTTTCTTCTCTTTTAGCCATACCAAATATGTATCAGAAGTGATGAGTTCTCAAGAGGGTACCCAGTGTGTTATGGTCTCACTGAAACTGAACAGATGCTTTTCAGCTTTGCTGAAGCTAGGTTCCTAGGAAATTCATTAGCATTGTACGTGAAAATCCCTTGGTTTTAGAGTTGTTTCCAGGTGACAGTAGCAAACAATGAGGAGTGTAGTCTTTGTTTTGCATGACTTATTTCCTTGTTTATTTAAAGCTATACTTACCTTTTCAGGTTTTCTGTGCATTCATGACTACAGTCCTGTGAGCTTCTTCCATTGTGGATTGCAGGTAGATTTATGCAAGATGGTTATGAGAAAATGAGGTGTGAGAACTTAATGCTGGGTCTCAGACCTTTGGAAGCTCTGTCTTGTAGAGGTTTTTAACTGCCCAGCATGGGATGCCTGTTGAATGCTAAAAGGAACTTAGTAGCTTGTAAATTAATTTCCTTATTTCCCCACGACATGATCTTAAATGTTTAGATACATATGGCAATCCAGGTCAGGCCCAAAGGGACTGATGATTGCTGAGAGGAGTAAATCATGAGATAGTCAATTTTCTGGAGAAAGTGGCAGTGCTCTGGCAACGGGGAATACTTTGAAGCTGTGAAAGCTTGTTCTGAAGTGACAGAATCAATGTCCACGGCATAGGTTTGAATGCTTTCTTATTAGGCAGTCAGACCTGTTGCTGGAGTACCAAGGGATCATCTTAGCTAATCACTGGCATTACCCGTGACAGGAGTCTGCGAGGCCGTAAATAACTTACCCAAGTTATTTATGTAGGAAATGTTGTCAGATGGAGTTGTTCTTTTAATGTTTTATGCAGATTCAGATTACTCCTTACCAGAGCACCAGAAATTCAGACAGAGCAGGAGCAGTCTGGGAAACCATTCTCGCTCTTGAGACAAGTTTTAGTCCCTTTGACAAATGCTGCTCTTAGTAACATGGTAAACACCAGAAAGAATTGGCGAGAACAGATTAGACCTCTCCTGCTGTATGGTTTAAAAATACCACAATGCATTAAATGGTGTCTGAATGGTGTCTGACCTGCAGTGCAGCCCAAAAGCAATGCTACCTCTTCATCTCTTCACGCTGAATATACATTGCAGCTCATCTGCACAGATGTGTCAGGTCCAGTGCTTACTGGCATTGTTGCATTTACTGCACCTGCCCAGATCAGCTACTTCACTGCACACATACCTATATAAAGTGCATTCCACTCCCCAGCTTGTGCCTGCAGGCCCGATAGGATAACTGGGTAATGGGATGAGGGACCCATAGGCTGCCTTGTGTAACCAAAGCAATGCACAGGACCTGCCAGACTCTTCTCTGAAAGGTGGGGACAAGGTGCTTGCTAGATGAATTGTTCTGGTTGTTGCAGCTTGCTGCCATGCAGTGTCTTTCCTGAGACCCCTGTGGAGCTTCACCTGCTATGGAGAAAGATGGCCCGGTAGACTACCAGATGGATGCACAGACATGTTGTGGAAAAATATGCACACACTTATCTGTACTCATATTAAATTTGAAAACTTAAAAAATAATAAAAAATTTAGCATCTTACTCCCACAGAAACAGGATTTTGTAAAACTAACTTTTTGAATTTATCTGATTTACGACAGAATGATAATGTTACACTAATAGAAAAAAGGAAAAAGAGGTTGCGTACTGCTTAACTAAACAAGTTAAATGACTCTAGGAACATCATTGGATAGATTCCCAGTTGGATTATATTGTTTAGTTCTATTGATTTGAGTGGAATTATTCCATTATAAACCGAGTGAATAATTCACTAGGATTTAATTTGTGCACTAAAATCAACACACAGAGATTTATGTTCAACATTTTTCTGCAATCATCCATAAGCCTGTGTAGAATTAGGAAGGTAGGGCCAGGCAAGAAGCTTTCCTTTGACAACGTTAAAGCTACATCCATATATTCACGCCATATTTAAAACTAGATCTGGGTCATGCAAATCTGGTTATCTTATTTACAGAGATTTTGCAATAGATTCCTGAAGTGCTAATATCCTATCTTTATCAAGTCACATTTAAAAAAACCTAAAGGCCACAATAAATATTTATAATTATATCCAATCAGTATAACTGTAATTATAATTACATACTTTATACAGTTAGTATTTATATAGCCAGTATTTATACTCGATGAATGCCTTAAATATTTAATTAAAAGTTTTTTGAAGTTTTTGAAGTTTTTTTAAAAATAAACATATTTCCTACCATTCATGAAGTTTTTGGTCATTCTTTTTTTTCAAAGGCATGACTTTCAAAATGCAGTATTGACAAAAATATATTCAGTTCCTTTATTCTCACAACTTCCAAACTCATGTAACCAACTATAGGCTAGGTCTTTCTCTATCTCTGGTAAATTTTGGACTTCTTGCATTCTACCCTGAAGCTATAAATAGTTTCCATTCAAACTTTCTGCTCAGATTTATGAAAACTTCTTAACTCAATGCAAAACCGTACTCTGCAGAGTCTAATTTAACTCGTGTGCAACACTCCCGTGCTGCCTTCTGTGGTTGGTTTTGTGGAGTATGTATCTCGTTCAGAAAAAATGTTCCTCCACTGGCTTCTCATGGTGAATTTATGGCCCACTCTGTGGCCTGAACAACACATATGATTCAGCATTAGGTGTTTTTGTGCTTAGGAGACTCAGCAGTTTTTAACTGTAAACTTCTGAAGGAAATAAACAGGAACACTAGTAATGGGAGCTGTGAAGTTTGGCTTCTGCTGTATTTGCACTTGAGCTTCTTGCAGTAAATTTAATTGTCTGTTAAATACATTGATAGAAAATATACAAACAAATAATATTTTTAACAGTGTCATTTTTCAAAGGAGTGTTCAGGCCCCGTCGGGACGTATGACTACTCAGCTCACCTTTGAGTCTAAGAGCAGCACTGTATTGTAGTGTAACTAACTGCTATAGTAACTGTCAAGAGAGAAGCAAAACTCAACGACTTAGCAAACTGTTTGCAGTAAATTGAGGAATGTACAATTTTCTTTACTGTTCAAACTCAAGGGCAAACTGGTTGGCTCCCAGTGCCTAGTATTTATGAAAGCAATATGTATTTATGTATAGCAACATTTAAGCTGCAATGTACTTTTAAACATATAAATGTATAGTTTTATAACAAATATGTTGAAGTAATAATTGATGCTGGAGCAATACCACCTTACAGAATGACCTTAAAAACCATGACTGATGAAATGTTAAGCCCAATTCTGGACAGCATTTAACACTTCCACACGACAGAGTACTAGTGGAAGCATCCAGAGGGTACGCTTTTAATATGCTAGATCTGTATATCAGTTTCAAAATGTTAAAACAAAGATAAAGTCAGAGGAATTTACCCATAGAGCTGCTCCTTTCAGCCCAGTGGAAAAAAATTCTAGTCTTTCTTTGTGACTTATATGATTATAGATTTAGTATTTTTAAATACTGATTGGCCCTTGTGATAGTTTTCGATAGCTTGGAGAAACTGTCCGATTGCCTCTAATTCCTTGTCCAAACACACGGGGTTTGTGCCAGCTTTTCTTCGTATGGCCATTGGGAGTCTTTTTTCCTCTACTTTTTGACTTTTGCCTGACGTGTTGTGTTTGCAAGGCCCATTGCTCTCCTCACATGACCAAGCCATCCCAGCAGCTGTCTTCTGTTGGCATCACTTGCACAGACTCATGGGACGCAATTATTGCAGAAATAGACACTCTAATAGAGTTGATAGTCCTATACAATGTATGTTATTAATATATTTATTTGGAAGCTTTTGAATGTAAAGGCCTGAATGTGTCATTTCATCCATACCACTGGAGTCCATGTTTCGTGTATGTTCACGCTGATGGCATACTCATTTATTCTGAGTTTTACCTTCAAAGTATTTGAGATATTCTTGTCTTGTCAGGTTCCACTGAATTTTACAAGTGCTGCTATCACAAAAGCAATTCTACTTTTGATTTCCGCTTCAGATTTCTCTCCTTTGTGATGGTAATTCTGAGATACCTGAATGAATCTACTCATTCAAGTTTCTCAACTTTGATGTAAATTTCTTGTTGCGTATGAGAATTTTCCATTGTCCTCTCTCTGTTTTTTCCTTCCTGTTTGATCACCAGTCCACGGGTAGTAGCTATGTTGTTCGATCTTCTAGCTATGGTCCTTTTATTCCAATCAAGTTGATAAAATCTACAAAGTAAAGATTACAGATCTTTTACCACTAGCTGATAACTTTGACCTAGCAGAATTTTCAAGCACTTTGCACTTACATGTTCAAGGAAAATATGAACAGAGATGGTGCCAGAAGAAATCTGTCTTTCAGTCAATTCTTGTACAGAATCATTCAATTAATGTGTACCCTGTGAGGATTATACTTTTCAAATTTCTTCTAAAGCTTTTAATTCAAGTTTCTAATGCAACCTGAACTTGCAGTTTTTAGAAGGGAAACCTTGTGCATTTTACTGTGAGGTTAAAAGAACTGTCTTTTTACCTTTTCTATTCATGGAATACTATTTCACATAAAAGTTTCTAATTTTACCTTTGTTATTCATTTATTTTTGAGGCCTGAAGTATTTAATAGAACTATACTCCTATGCCTACTACAAGGAATTTGGAGACTTGGGATATGCTGTGTGTCAATGCTCCCTTCTGACCTGAGTTGCTGTTTGGTGGAATTTATGTTCTTATCTAATATATGGAGCAGGTTCTGAGATCCACGTCTGCTCAGGGAGGAAGACAATACCCTAATGAGCAGGTTATACAAACGTTTGCAGCCTATTCTGTGACAAGGAATATACAGGTAATAAACCTACCTCACTAATCAAAGTTTTCACAGGAGAGAAACAGAGTTGTCACATCAAAATATTCCCTAGTTCTATGGTTAGGGCAAAATTGTGTTGATAGGCAAGGGATGTGATTTCTAGTCACCTGAGATGAAAAATCTGCATCTCCCAAATCCTAAAAGTCTGCTCTAACTTGGGGCTATTTATTAAGTAAATAAAGGAGGCAAGAAAAGGAGGCAGTGATGGTATTTATTTTTTCTTATTTCTTGCAAGGACTGCTCTGATTTAATCTCATAATCTCAGGAGATGGTTCACAGCTGTGGTTCTTGGAAAGTGATGGACTTCTAGCTCTATCCAGATGCTGAGTGTATAAAAGTTTGTAAACATGCTACATAGTAGAGTTCAAGCAGAGCTGGTACACAGAGTGATTCAGAGATACTTGGATGTTCAAAGTGAGGTATTTGCTTTAATGTAGGACTGCAATCAGACTAATAAGCCTTGACTGTCTGCCAGCTATCCTGCCTAGTGAGGTGTACACACACCTACACTACATACTAACATGGCCTAAAATATGTTCCTTAGCCTGGTCTTCTTCACGCTGTTATAATTCTGAGTCTGGACCTGAGTGCCCTGTTGCCCAGATCTTAGTATTTGCCATGTCCTTGAAGGACTGTACATCAAGGTGAGTTCTGTCCTGGCTTTGGAGACCATGTAAATATACTTGAATTGATTAGTCTAACACTTGTCAAAAAAACCCCATTCTCAGTTTGATATAGGCTTATTTCAAATTTCCTCAGATTTTATGCAGCTGCTACCCAGATTAAACATTGGACAGCAGTCTTTCTCAGTATCAGTCATGCTTAGCTCCTACTTCACAAGTTGTCATATGCCCAACCATGCAGTGAAAAGCCCACAGCTTTTAAAATGACTTATTATTAGCAAATGGCTGAGAATTTGGGTAGCTATGGCTTGAAAAAAAAAAAAGGGACTGAGAATTAAGAGTTTATTTGGCTGTCAGCACTCAGCAGGGTGTTGTTAGTAATCATTAAAAAATCAGTGTACTGAAGTTCAGTGCAGTCCCTGAAATCCCACTCCAAATTCTTACCTCAGTTCTCTTTCTCTAAAATTTGCTTATTGCCTATCAGTCTTACTGTATGTTTTATAATCACTAACTTCCTGAATTTAGTCAATGATCTGTTAGTTGGTGTACCTGGAGCAGATGATGAGAAAAATAGAAAGGATGGGATTCATCAAGGGTAGTGTTTGTGCCCTGGGCTCCATTCCTAGTCAGCAGAGATGTAGTCAATATAGTGAGTAGAGTCTAAAGTGCAATTTGTCTCATCCTAAAGCAGCTGTCTAAGAGAAGTGAAATGAATCAAACCTTGAAAGTGCCCATTACTCTCCACTGACTTGAAAGGGAGCCAAGGGGGACTAGCTTCCATGTAAGCAGCCAGACACCAAGTGTTAGACGACTTGAGCCCTGTCCTACGCAACTAGCAGTATTTAACAGGTGTGTAAAAGTACCTGTGAATTTGTTACATACACGCCTATTCTCTTTGAAAGCCAGGTGCCCAGGTTTGTAATCCCATTTTAGGCTGAAAGCGTTAATTCCAGAAGACTTGGTATTGCATATGCAATGTAAACTGCTGAAGTTTGGGCACACAATTACATTCCTTTCTGCTCTAGATCCAGATGGTCAGCACCCATTTGGGGAGAAGAGGTAAAGAAGGTGACTAGGTAGAAAAGGGGTGGATTATTCCATGTAGTTAAACATATCTGAGTTGTAGCTATGAGATATCAGTAATACCTTATATCTAAGCCTGCTTAGCTAACGTTGCTTAACATTATGGTTGCTTTGAATCTAATGCATTCTTAGGCATCTAATGCTTCTGTTGCCATGCAAAGGAATTTAAAATTGTAAAATTATGATTTGCTTTTTGTGACTGCTTTCCTAAAACTTGAGTTTAGCTTAGTATTGAACCTTGTGTATATACTTCAAGTTCCTCATGTCAAACTTCAAAAGATATAAAACATGCTTTCTGGGTGGAAAACATTTTTCTCACTTTATAAGCAGAAAAGGAAAGAAAAAACCATAAATGTAGGAATGTAATTTATAATAAATCCTTTGCCCTTTGTGATGGTCTCCTATAATCTGAAATTTATGTCCTTTTCCACCCTGTATTAAATACAAGAGAAACGGAAAAAGTCCCCAAGCCCTTTCAATTTATGAAGCAAAGAAATAATGACAGGAAATGGGGATTTTTGTTTGTTCTTTGGTGTGAATTCGCACAGGCATTATGATGAAGTTAAAATGCAGAGGTTAATTGAAAAATGCGATAAACAAAGCCCCTTGAAGGTCTCAGAATAATTTTTCCTGGCAGCACTGACAGCCTACTACCATCGGGCACTAAACCTACTCCGAACTGCTGGAGATAAAAAAAAAAAAAAAAGAAAAGAAAAAGAAGAAAAGAAAGAAAAAACCCTAAAGTTAATTGTCTTTCTGTTCCTTCCACCTCATTTCAGCACAATTAAAACTGGGAAAAGTCATTCTGTCTAATTTGCATTAATGTACCTCTATGGAAAATAGCTTAGACGGTGGTTTTTTCCTTTTTCCCCAGTTTATTATGGACATACTTAAAATAAAAAGAAATGCAGCAGAGCAAATTGCTATGGAAAACTCATGGATAAGGATCTTGATTCTTTTCTTCAGTTGTTTTGCTGCCAGATAAATACTAAAGATTTAATGTTACACACAAGTATTTCTTCAGTAGATATTCTTTAGTCACAGGACAGAAAATGTTGAAATAACCTGCTGGAGCCCCATCATCTCTGGCTAACCCCCTGTTACTATTAAGGGAGAAAATGTTCTGTGGGCTGTGATAAACTCAGCTCTTCACCTGCACTTGTATGTTTTTCATAACAGCCTTCAGAAAAGCTGCATAAATCCTCACTTATACTGTGTTTTGAAAATAAATCCAATGCATGATCCTATTGCGTGTAGTATTTAATTGTGTAAAAGAACTCAAAAAAGTGGTTGTTGCATTCATTTGCAGTACCATGTTTCCACTCAGTGTTTCAATTTGTATTTTAATAAACACATTAAGGGGGCTCACTTGTTGTTGGAACCATGTTACATATAATTTCTTATTGATGGTGAAGAAAAACAGTGTATTTTTCTCTAAATAGTCAGTATATGAACTCAGTCTGCCATTTATATTGATAAGTATGATTATCCATGCAGGCCTTATTTTCAATGTACTGTGTTTATAGTTCCCATTTGTACATCTTGCTGGAGCTAACGTGTTCATAACGATGTGGAACAGCTGGCCACAGACTGTTGTTTCTCATTAAAAAGACATGTTTCCTGAGCTTTTGGGGATTCTTTGTACTAAACAATACATACAATTGACATTTTGCCCTTTTCATTTTCCTTTAGCGCTTCACTGCAGTGAGATATCTAGGCTTCAGGATTCTCAAAGAAGACCTGAAGGGCTTTCGAGAGATAAAACCAAGGAGAAAGCTACTTTGGGTCATTAAAGATCCCAGGACACTCTTTGCAAGAAGAGTGTGGGAGTTGTTATTGTCCTGGACAGATTCCAGCTTGTATAGCTGCATTGTAGGCTATATAATCATGTATTTTCAACAAGGTAATCTTCCCTTGAAAGGCTGCTGTACCATGCTATTGAACCTATAATGACCACTGTATTTTGCTCCAAGAATGACTTCACCCCAGAGGTGGATGGAGGAGTTCTTTCATAGTGATTTCAACTCAGACAAGATAAAACTGTACTAATTACACCAGAAGTTTAGTTTCCATTTATATCGCTCAGCAATCATAGGAGGTCCACCTGAAGAATTAGTTTTGGTTTTATTTGTTCAAAGATTTTATGCTGTGATGTAATAGTTTTTGTGCTCATCTACTTACTCTAAAGTTGACTGCTTTTTTAGTATTTTCTCACTTTAAAAAGAAGTGGACCTAAACTTGAAAGCATCTTCTGTGATTTGAAGGGGTAAATATCATGGCAGTAGTGGGAAGGAGGGCTTGTGAAGTCTCCGCTCAGCAGCTGATTGGAATCAGTGGACAGTTAGCAGAGCTTATGGTGCTGCACCAACAGACTAACTGAAATCTGCAGCCAGCTTCTCCTGAGCTGTGAACTGTGCACCTGCTGTCATTTTTCATGGTTACTGTTTAATATTGGCTTATTTAATGGAAAGAAACAATCCAATGTATACAGAATTCTAATTTAGGAGTGAGGCCTTTAATATTAAGTTAAAAATGGGAAAGAAAGGAAGAAAACGTTTTACTATAAAGTCCAAAACATGGTGATGGTGAAATCCAAATTGTTGTGATGACATCTGTAATGTGTGTTTCCTTTATCCCATATTTACACACAGAAAAGCTGTCTCAGGTTTTCCTCAAGCTTGGCACCATTTGTGTGGTTTTAAGTCTGTGAAAGGAGCTAAGTTTCTACACGGAGAGTCAATGGTCATTTAGCACTGGGATGCGCCATATAGAAATACATACTTCTGTGAATAAGTTGTAGTGAATTGTTTTGTAGTACCCTTTTGTGTAGGAAAATACATATTTCCCTGGTACAAATCTTAGAGATTGAATATACAAAAGATATACTTGAAATATATTTCCAGCTGTATTAAACTAGACATTTTGTAAAATTTGTAGCTATGCCTGGGAAAAAACCATGCAGTGTGCTGAGTGTATTTTAAAATAGGTAAAGATTAACGAGCATACATGTACAAAAGAGAGAACATTTCCATATCCATGCATAACTTATGCGGGAATCGGTCTCAGTGCCTGCAGGCTGAAGTTACTGCCTGATGCAAGTGTTATGAATGGCAGCATCTACCCCAAAGGAAAATCATAGAGGTGAAAAAAAAAGGGGTAGGAAAATCCTACTTGTACGCTATGCTGTTCATAGCTGCAAAAACTGCAGATTTAGCCAGAGTTCTTCCTGATACTCCCTCTGCAATCATAATTTTCTTTCAGACTCCGATCAGGGCTATGACTTACACCCATTACACCCATTGCAATGAGCAAAAGCACATTCTAGTTTATTACCATATTCTAATCCAATATAGGAATGTATTCAACTGAATGCCTAAAAGATACGAGAATGATATATATATATATATATATTTCCATGCCTTTGAATATACAGGGGTTTTGATTTGTGTTTAAGGAGGAGTAAGATTTATCAAGTAACAAAATGTCCCATAGGGATTTGTGCTGTTGTTATGTGGGTGGCTTTTGCATTCAACTCATTTTGCTTTCATTTTCCTTTCAATTTGAATTTGGCCAACCCTGAAGTTCAGATCTATGGCATTATTTTTGCTATTTTTCTGAAAAAGACCCCCAAAAGATACTTGGGTTGACATGCCATCATCTGAAAAATATCTTTAGAATGCTATCAATAGAACACACTTGAGATATATCAAGGAGAGTTTCTGATTCTTTCCTTCTGAGAAGCAGTCTGATGTTTCTGATTTCAGAGAGATTTATTTGCCATAGTGATAACAGAGTGGGATTAACTGAGCAATGGACACATATAGAGCCTGATGTAAGAGCCAGTTTTATTTCCTTCCTTCCAGGGGTTCCGGAATGGTTGAGGAGCTTCTACATGGTGATCTTCTATGGTTGTGCATGGAAATATTTGGTGGGAGGGATCTTCGACACACCTCCCTGGAAGAGATGTGTTGAAGGTCGTGTACATTGGCATAACTGTCAGCACTTTACTTTGCCCTTTCACCCTGTGTACTTTGCAGTCTGAGGGGGTTATGCAATGCCAAAGCGTGACTTCTTGTAATTCTTGTGCCATTCTCTTTGCAACACATGTAGTTGAGGAGTGTGCTGATTTTTTTACTCATTTGGATATGAGTAGTCTCATATCCACAAGGAGAAAACATGTCAGTAGTATTGCAGTTAATGAAATCTGCTGTCAGAGAATTTAGAACTAAAAATAGATCCTGAAGAAACCCTGCATTTCATGTGTGCCTTCTTTCCCCTATATTACCTCTCTCCCCTCATCTGAGATTCTAATCTGGAGTAGAGAGTCATGGACATTTCTGCTCAGAAAACTGGATCTGTGGCTTGACCTGTAAGAAGTTATTCAGTCTGTATCTACAAAAATTATGAACTGTAAAAAAGCATATTGAGCATCAGTGCTTTCTTATGTGATCTTTACAGTTTGGGAAGGGGGCTGGCCCCAACAAGGAGCCAATCAATCACCTGCACAGCTGCTCATCACTCCCCCCTCCCCACCTTCACAACAGGAGAGAAGAAAGCAACAGCAAAGCAGAGCATAGGAGGTGTTCCATGCTGGCAGAGGTACAACCCAGAAGGGACGGGGGTCTGTGGATAACTAATGCAGTAGCAGCTGCGTCCCAGAAGGGACTGTGGCTTGTGTAGCTTGTGTACTCTGGCCCATGCCAGGGCAACAGAGAAGAGGAAACTGGCATTGCTTGTTGCCTCACCAAAGGGATCAAGCATAGCCTGCTGCAACAACATGGAGGAGATGAGCAAGTGGGCAGGAACGGAGGTGTCTGTAGCAAAGCTGAGCCTAGGAAAGGGGGAGGAAAGGTGTTTCCCACAGGTGTTCAAATGTTGTCTTTGTTTCCTGATACCCAAATCAGTAATTAAATATTTAAAATTAAGGTAAATTCTCCAAGTCTGTTTTATGCATGACAGTACTTGGTGGGTGATTTCCCTGTATTTTTTTCAACCCATGAGTTTTCTCTCTCTCTTGTTATTCTTATTTTCTCCCCTGCCCTTATGTGGGAGGGGACTGAATGAGTGGCTATGTGGGTGCTTGGCTGCTAGCTGGGGCCAAGTCACCACAGCAGTTCCAGAATCCAAGATTAGAACACAATTTTCTATAATCTGTTGTAGTTTTATGTGTCAGAGACAGTATGGCAAATCTTTTAATTTTCACTCATTTAAAGTAACTAGGAAGGTCCATTTTTGACATTCAAACATTACAAGTTCTCTATACATACTTGGATCTTAATACACTGCAGCTATAACAGCAAAGGGAGGCATTTTTTTCAGGTAGACTAATTCAACTGCATTAGTTCTGTTGCCAAGACAGGACTGTAGTCATTAAGGAGAGATAAGATTTAGGTCTAAAACTCTAAAATCTACTATTTCGCATAATCCTGAAATAGAATTCAACTCCTAAAATATGCGTACATTATGTATTATACTTCCTTTCAGAATCTTAACTATATTTTTTGCTGTGTTGCCTTCTGTCGCAAATGATTTATTTGCAGATTCAGTAACCCAGAACACCCAACTCTGCTATTTTTCTCTGTATACTAAAGAGTTTTGCCCTTTTTATACAAATCTGCAGGGAACCTTAAGATACACCATGTTTTTTTTCTGTGTGTATTGTTTTCAGTAATGGCAGACTGAAGGCTCAGCGAGAGGAGATTTTTATGGAATCAGAATGTGATTTGCATGCCTTATAGGAAGTAGTTCTGCATTAAAATGTTTCAGTCATCTTTGTTTCCCCGACTTCTGTCATAATTTTGATTTTCCAAATACAGATGGCACAGACTTGATCACAAGAATTCTAAACAAATAATTCCACAAGATCATAGAAAATTTTTTCTCTATAATTAACTTCTTTAAATGTCTCTATTCTTCCTATTTCTTCCTATTTCTTATATTGTCCTTTTCCTTATGTTCTCACCATTCAAATCTCCCTTCAAGACAGCATGGCATTGTTGATATAATGATCAATAGGAATTGAAAGGAAGCCAAGAAATCCTGCCCAAGAATCAATGAATGTTAATACTATATACTCATTGTTAATTGCTATACACTCATTTTATATCCTTTGTGCACTTCCTGTTTTGCCTTTCAGGCTGTTCGATGTTAAAAAAAGCCCTGCTTTGGCATAGATATATCATGACTGGAGACAAGTTTAATTTCCTCTGTAGGCTGGCTTCTAGTATTAGTCAAGATGGAACCAGCTGGTGTGGAAATAACATGTGACCAATTTTGCACAATACTTGGCTTTATGTCTCAAGTGTTCAAATGTTTTTGGTGGCTTTCCCCACTGTGAGCAGTAATGTGAAACAGTCATAATAATGTTATTTGTTGTAGGCCGAACTAATATCAAGACAAAATTGCCTCCCAGTGGGAGAAGTGACCTTTTGGTGGTGAGCATTATATGGAACACCAGATACAGTTACAATAAAATAATGATATTTTAGCAGTCTATGATCCTATTTGCAAGATAAGCACTTTTTTATATACAATAATAGGAAAATAAGGAGAACACTGAGAAGAGATCTCCTTTTAGTATGTAACACAGAAATTATAAATGTGTGCTAACAATGAAGTTCCAAGTAGGTATACATAGAGGAATAAATGCCATATACTATGGGTTATATTTTTTTGTATTTGACCATGCCTTTTTCATCAGTAACATCTGGTCTTATACATTTACTTAATTTTAAGCATGGGAGTCCCTTTGTCACTGTTAGAATACTCCTGGACTTGTTAATCTTGTACACTTGATGATGCAGATGTGCACTTAAGAATTGGCATGAAGTGGCTGAATCTTAAAAGGTCACTTCAGGAAACAAAGCATTCACATCTGGCCTGACTGTGTCATAAATATATGCACCTTAAGAGTGGATAGGGTTCTGCCTGTACATCTCCATTTTAGTTTCTTGACAAATGAATGTTTCTATTATACCACAAAGTTATCTGTGTTGGAGAGTTCTGAATTCCTGCTGGGGTACTGGGAGATGTTAAGAAGATTTCCATATTTGGAAGTTGGTCAAAGTAGAGGGGAGGGTGTCAGGCTGAAGAGAGGATGGTTATGATAGCTATGCCTGGCAAACTCAGTCCAGGGATTGAGACAATTTCTATTACCATTAGCCAGGATGACAGCCAGTTTGACTCTTTTGGCTAAAAAGTCAGAATGATTTTTCCATCCAGGTCACTGACCTCGGAAAGCTATTTTATTGAATTGACAAGTTTTCAACATGTATTTTGATAATTGCATCAGATGTTTGGGATCATTCTATGAATTTCTGGTTGAAGTCCTATAAATGGATAAATTAAAAAACAACGGCTAAAGAATGTTAATTATCAGCTGCTCTATTTGGGGAAACTGTTTTAATTTCAGAGCTACATAAAATCTTTAGTTTGTTCATTAATTTGTCATTCGAACTTCTGTAACCATCTTTTACCACAAAACCTTTCGTGGTCTTTCTGCTTTGCTTGCACAGTCACTTGAGATGTCAGTTATTCTTAAAACAAATACATTAAGCAGCTTGGAAGACAAGAGGCATTATTGTCATGAGCAAGTCAAGTCATTAAATCAGCATCTGGTTAGCAAGGAAGGTGTGATGTTTGTGATGACATTAAGGTGAGAAGGAAAGTAATGATAATCTTCCAGTGACTACGTAAACAATTCATATTGTATACACTGTACTTAAGAAACCAATACAAATTTAATGTAATCAGTGATAAGAATGCAAACAAAAACTAACAATAAAAAACCTCAGATGTACTGCTACAGAAATAAATAGAAAATAAATGTTGAAGCAGGGATGTGTGAACGGTAAGAATCTAGTGCCCTATTCAGTAAAGATTAATATAATTTTCTTTAAAAAGTGCTCTCTAGGAAAACTCTAGATATTTTGGTAGTAACTCTGTTGACAGATTCCTTCTTTACAAATTTCAATGCAAAAAGGAATTTGACAATTTTAAGGTGAAAGTGGCCCTAGAAGACAGAATTTTTGAGTTTAGTCTTTCTCTGCTACAGGTTTGCTCTTTTCTTGGGCAAATCATGATGGAATATAATCCAGAGCACCAAAGTATTGACCTTTTAAGCAGCACAAGCTATAAGCTCCTATTGATTTTAGTCAGCATTGGGTGCTTGAATGGTTGGGCCTGACGATATCTGGTAAAACACTTGACTGGAAAAGGCAGATCCTTAGAATATTGCTGGAAATATTAAACATACTTTGGATGGCAATCCTGGATAATTATCCTCCTTCTACCTCTATTCTCCTAACCATAAAACTTTTATGGGAAGTCAGAACCCTTGAATAGTGTCTACAATGCTCAGATTGACTCATGTGTTCAGTTCCTAGGGTGCAGCAGTGATTTCAGCAGGCTTCTAACATAAACTAGAGGAAGAAGATGGGAACTGATAGAATTACACTGTAGCAAAATGGTTCAGAAGATACTGTTGCTTGGGAATTTTCTGACAGTATTTCTCATAATTTGAAATAATTTATTGAAAGTGATTGGGAGGGTTTTTTGATATCTTTTGGTATATTAACCTAATAGACTCAAAGCATCTTTCACTTAGGAGGTGTTCAGGCCAAAATGTATTTTCTAGACAAAACCGCAGATATGCTGAACATAAATATTTAAATGCTATGATTAGGTGTTGACAGCCTAAACTCTACTCCTCCTTTTGTTGTATTCAGAACAGGTAAAATTTGTAATTGGGTCTCCCACAGAATGAGTGGTTGCCTATACAGTTCGTTACTCCTACTGGAATTTTTCTTTTTTCTGTTTATAATAAATAATATAATTCAGGTCTCTATTTTAACAGAATAAACATTGGGTTGAGATTCTCTTGGATGTTTAATAGTATACATAAAGTAGAGAAGTGACAAGATGTAAGGCATTCTGCAGAATAATTGGATTGTTGGCCAACTCAGATATTCAACTCTGCTCTAATGTGTAGGGAAAAGCCTATCATATCCCAAATGAACACCTAAACAACTATCAAGGGAATATGATCTTGTTTCCTAAAACTGTTCGTGCATTACAGTTCATCTGACAAAAGCATAATTACCCAAAACACACCAGCAGCTAGGAGAAAGATTTAGCCCAAATGGTAAAATCGTCATATTTACCTCTTCTTGTTTTGAAATATAGCAGTTAAGAAATTACATTTTTCACTTCAACTTTTTTCAGTTTTTCTCATAATTAATTTAGGCTGTGATCCTTTCTTTAAAGTCTTTCACTCTGATCACCTCTTCTCCATATTTGACAGTTTGGAGGTCAAGGAAAAAAATCTCAATATGTGACCTACTGTACAGCAGCATACCTGTAAAGGTGAAATTTCCACCAGTGTCATTAGTAACATCACTGCAATCTCCCAGCATAGGTGTTCTGTGCAGTTGTAACGTGGAGCTTCAGTTGCTGATTTAATCTTAAGTGACATTGATATAACTATTCTATTGCAAATTCTCCTAATGCAGACATGCCTTAAATTTGTCAAATCAGTCAGCGGTTTCTGCAGGTTGAAAAGACATCCTTGGGAAATGATGGCTTGAAAAAGGAAAAGTAATCATTTGCCAAGCCTTAATGGCTCTTCTGGTGGCCCAGATCAAGGTGACAAAACAAATGTTCTGAGAACAGGCCTTTACCTAAAGTTGAAGGTAAAAGTAAATGTTCTGAAGCAATAACTTTGCAGTAAAAAGCCTGCTTGTTCTATAGTCTTTCATGCTAAGATGGAGTGCCGGCTATCTTTTTTTTTTTAAATAAAATCTGAATGTTAGGTCCACACTATTCGAAGCTCAAGGACTTGTCATTTGAAGTAGATTTGATTGATCTGCCCAAAACAAATACACTTTGCTGACAAAGTGCTAATAAACCTCTTCTGCAGTCACAGAGTGCTTCTTTCGAGATCTTACTGTTTGTTGTTTTGAAGCGGTGAAATTTATAGAGAACTTCTTATAAGGTTCTAATTGAATTTCACAGGAGTAGCCCTGGTGTGACCCAAAATGGGGGGAAAAAAATCCTCAAAGCTAGTCTCTGTGGAGCTAATGATTAAAAACACTAAATGGGAAAGAGAGGTCCAAGCTAGAAATAATCAACGTGAGACTTAATGAAGATTTTTGAGATAAGTTAAGGTTGATAATGTCTACAAGACATAAGGCCGATGAAAAGATTCACAACAACAGAAAAGTGTTTATTAAAACACCTTTTAAGACAACTTAGGAAATAACAAAAGCTGCCTTTAAGTTTTCCTATTAAAGACTAGGTGAATTAGATAATTTTGCTACCCGCAGCTTTAACAG
Organism: Phalacrocorax aristotelis; assembly: GCF_949628215.1. Taxonomy (NCBI): domain Eukaryota; kingdom Metazoa; phylum Chordata; class Aves; order Suliformes; family Phalacrocoracidae; genus Phalacrocorax; species Phalacrocorax aristotelis. Next base: position 30,213,889 of record NC_134277.1, on the reverse strand, counting down.
AACTTTTTAGCAAGGTTTAGTTGACTTTGAAGAACTTTAACAATCGTTGTCATAAGGCTTTTTATGAAGTTAGTGACTAAAGAACTACATAAATATTATTTTCAATAAATTTCAGCAGGCCTGAAGTGAGGTAACAAACTCTCCTAGTTGTGTCAGACCAATTTACGAGTCTCAGACTAGCTTTCTGATCGAGTTGATAAAGGTATGAAAGCTAACTTTGAAATTTCTTAGGCTATATGTAGACTTTTCCTAGTTTCTGGAGATCTATCATTTCCGTTCCCGGTCCATGACATGGCCCTTGCTATATTGTAAGCCCATGCTGGGGTATGAACTGAGCACAGGATAACTTTGTCCTCCCTCTTGCCTTTCTAAAGTCAGCACAACTGACTGTACTACCTCAAAGAGTAGGCGAGAGACAGAAGTTCTTTGCCACACCTAGTAAAGATTTTAACTTCGTATTGGAGCTGGAAAGCATTTGCAAATAGGACAGTCAGTGCTGAGGTCTGAAATGATTATTAGTTACTGGAATAATTATGGTGTCTGGGAGTCACAGCCTCCAGTGAGGTGTCTGCTATACCAAGTATTGGACAATGGGTGAAGAGCCCAAGCTATGCACTTCCTTGTGACTGGTACAAAAGTCTTTAACTCCTCTGATGTAATTTCAATACACAAAATGCTTTATTCCCACTCTTCATTTTAGTTAACAAAGAGGACACACTGGAAGGTATTTCTTTGTGCCTAGCTCTAATTGAAATATGAGGTATTACAAAGAATTAGCTCTCTGCAGAGTTGAGTAACCTGATTAACATAGCCTGGGAAAACAGGTAAACAACAAGGTGAGAGGTTGTTTGTGTTGGTTGCCACTTTCTGCCAAGCTGACAGGATGTGAGCTAGCTTTGAGGCTGCATGGCAAGAACTTAAGTAAGTACAATTCTCACCAATGTACTTAAACAGCTTCTAGGTATGAGCGGGCTTGTGTCCCATTAATTCAGGGTGTGACTAAAGCTGGTACCACTGTATGCCTCTAAGTATGCTTAACAAAGTCATTGTTTATTAGTTAACTTGTTATACACCAACTGTGTAAGACAATTGTATTAAACAATTATCAACATGGCATTTCTATCAGCCTCTGGTCAACTGTACATTTTTGTACAGTCTTTACAACTGTCATTCAGGGTTCAGCAGCTGCAGTTCTCTGTTTTTAAGTCTACCTCTTAAATTAGCTGGAAATTCATACTGGTGTAGAGAAGGTGTCTGACTTTCTGAGCTACAAAGAGAGACGTATGTTTTTTAAGTCTACAGGTTTTGCCTGGTGGCTTCTGACAGTAGTTTGAGGAATGTGGTTTTCATCTGCAACATCCTCACTTTTCTTGGGCTCTAAAATAGGGCTTGCTGATTTGAAAAACTGATTCTGGAATTTGTTCTCAAGATTGGCAAAGGAAATATCTTATGTATGCTGACCTTTATGACAGCCTGTGAAGCCTCTGCATTTGAGCTGATGCCTGAGAAAAGCTAAGGTGAAGAGATGGCACATGGATGGATTTTTAACTCTGGGAAATAAGCTTTGTGTGTGAGAAAGTGAAAAAATATATGGTTTTGAGCAAAGAATGCCGGTTCATTTTCGTTTTGTGCTTCTGTTAGGCTTCACTCTAACAACTTTGTCAAGGGCAGCTAGACCCTAGGACCTTCACCCTAATGTTTGATAGGCTGACATAAATAAAACAAATAACTATACAATTTTGTTAACGCTGTATGCTCCAGTATTCTCTCAAGCTTTGTCATGTCTCAGAGTTTTCTACTTCAGCACCAACAGACTATCACCACCTATCATCTCAATTTGCATCATGCCTACTGAAGCCAGGCGATGGTGGGAGGCTAGAGGGGTAAGTTTGCTGTACTTTCAGCATCCCTCACCTTCACTTTACTATTTTATGTAGCTCTCCTCCACTCTTCCACTGACAGTGCAGCATCAATGAAGCTAAATATCTGACTGGATAAACAATACTGCTGATTTAAATATTTACCTATTTCACTATATTTTGTGGCAGTTTCATGGAAATCCTATAGTTTATTGAAGTCAAATGTAGTATGCCATTTGTGTGTGTGTTTTAGCAGACGGCAATATAAATCACAATCCAATGGTGCTGAATTGAGTAGCATAAACATTGTGGGTATAACTATGCTTCCATTACTCACACTGTAAAGCTAAAAGCCTTCTTTGGCAATTTGGTTGTCTTATAAACCAAGAAAGTAAATCTGATTTGAATTAATTAATGAAAAACTAAATTAATTTAAATACTTTTTGACATTAAGGTAGTATGCTAATTGATGGCTAATTTTCTATTTATATCTTGTTTCATGTCAGTTAGATACCCATATTTTATTTCTAATAATATACTAATTTTATATGTATTGTTGATGCAATTTTGAGCATATTATGATAGCAACTGAATTTCCTTGTGAATGGATTAAATCATAAAAAGGGTCCTTGTAGCAGTCAATTGATTCTTACTGTACAATAAATGCCTGTTAACTGAAGTGCAAATTAAATACTTATTTGCAACACATAATACAAAGCATTAAGTATAAAAAAAAAAGGGCTACATTATAGACCCACAATGTGGAACCAAAAATAGGCAGCTTCAGAGCATGTTAAATATCCTTAGCAACACACTAAAATATGACATGGGAAACAGTTTACACTTGAGCAATTATCTGATAAGAACCAGTCCTCACAGTGAACCTATTGCAGAATATGTATGCAGATAGTGTATATATACTTGAGCATGTCTACAGACTCACAGACAGGCACAGTATGTCTGCTTCTGTATGTACATAATAAAACAAACGATCATAATATGTATGAAAATACAGTAGGCATGTAAAAATTAGAGATGGCAGATAATAGAAGATTTGAATAAAGAGTATTTTAGTTCATATTTACAGTGAAGTAGATTTCCTGTAAAGACAATGGAAGTATACTGAAATGCAGCTGAAGTGGTGAATTAAGTGATGAATTAAGTCAAAGCATTGTTGATGATTGGGATTTATTGTTTTTCACTCACTTAATGAAAATAAATATAAAATAAACATAAAATAAACAGACTTTTATATATTATCATTTATGCAGCTTGTTTTGTCTCTCTTTTCAGACTCAAAAGAATATTTTCTGTTCCTTTGGCATGTTGTCCCCCTAGATTACATGAGCTGCCATTTAAGGAAAGTTTCCAAAGTAGACTGACATATTTGATTATCTAGCTTTTTGAGCCAGGCCAAGTTCTCAGCTGGCATAAATCAGCATAGCTCCTCTGTAGCACAGTGCAGTGCTGACTTTCATCAGCTGCAGATCTTTTTGTCTTTTTTTTGTTTGTTTGTTTTTCTTTTCTTTTTGTTCCAGCTGTTAAATTAAGGGGAAGAAAATGTGTCTTTTGTTGCCCTGTTTGTCTGCCTGATCCTTTGTTTCCAAATAATGAAAGTAAGATCTTGTAACAGAAAGTAGGTAGTCATAACTGAAGGTGGTGCTACCCATTTTGCTGCTAAAATATTCAATATACTTCACTGAAAAGGTGGAAATGATAGCCACTGAGCATTTGTTAAGAAATAATCAGAGGAATTCCGAATGAGTGATTATATTTAGGAGGAGATAACAGTCTTTTATAAAAAATTAGAGCAGCCGTTGGTTGATCTGATTATGTTGGCTGCCAAAAACCCACAGGGAAGTCCTTTCACTCCATCTGTGTAGCCAGAAAGAAGAGAATTGGCATGGGAGCTGTTACTCTGGCTCAACATCCTTTTATACTGAGACAAACCTCTTGCGGTTACTCATCAAGGTTTGAGAATAAGCTGGATGGGAAACAGTTTTCTCTTCCCAGTTGTAATTTAAAGATATAGAGAAATGTTGCCACAGTTGGATAAAAATTTTAAAACCTGGAAGCATCAAACTGGAATAAAATTGTAGCAGTCTGCTAAGCAATGCTAAAGCAATGGCCCTAATTTATTTCTGTGTGAGTATAAACATATTATTCTAAAACTGGCAGTAGGGATAGGCATTGATGACCAACACTTTTCCAAATTACATATCTCATTTTCATTAAATGTCCAAAAGCTTATAAAAGCAAGGTCAGATGAAGAAATCCTTCATTATCATTGTTAAATTCAAGATTTCCTCTATATCTGTTTAGTACCAAGATGTAGGAGGACATGAGTTTGAAACAGGCAGGATGCAGCCCAACAAAGTGGGCTCCATTGCCATGTGGTTTAGAAGTTCCTGGGTACTCCAGGTACTTGAGATGAGGAATACCCCAGTTTTTATTCAGGAAAGTCTACATATTTCATGTTTATTGAGGCCTGGCACAATACAGAAAAGCTGGGGGAGTGGCTATTAAAACATAATACATTGAGGATAATAATGATTTTTTTGCTTCCCAGAAAAAGAAGAAAAAATAACCAGAAAATAACTGCATTAAAACATAAAACTTGCTTGTTGTATTAACAGCTCTCTAATGCATGAAGTTTGTTTGAAATATCTATATTCTGTCTTTGGAACACATCAAGGAATTTGCATTTACTTTATCTTCAGACACAAACAAATAGATTATTTGCAGGTGGAACTTGATCTCACAGATTGCATATGTCCTACCTACACTGTCGTTCTTTCCTGACCTAAATAAAGTTGCTAATTTATTTTCTAGGAAAATTTTCATTAAAAACCCCAACATTTACTCGTCCTGTTTTAGGCATATGCATTAGCATCAACAATTCAATGCCATGCACTATTTTCTGGGTGAATGCTGCAATAATTACATCTATATTAACATTTGCATAAACATCCTGTCACCTTGTGAAAAAGTTATCTGGAAGGGAAGAGAATATGACAATATATTTCCTTTGCCATTTCTGATTCAGAAAAATAAAATGAGCCATTTTCATTCTAAGGGCATAAAAAGAAAGTGCCGCTTGGGTATCAATTGTAGGTTTAACAGCAGCTAATCTCACCCATGAGGTTATCAGCTTCTGGGTTTTAAATCACCTTTGATACCACAGCAGGCCTTATGAAGCATGCGCTGTGTCTAGCATTACCAGTGAGAATTAATATTATTCACAGCTATCAAATACATGCTAAAACAATATAGCTCTGTTCAGGCAAGTATATTTCCTAATTTCTGAGAAGAATTTATCTTTATATTTCAACAGTGCAAAGACCTAAGACCAGAAATGTGCTAATTTGTAAAGGTTGAATGTTGTAATCCTTGCTCATGGGAGTAATCCGTACTTGAATGCTTCAACAGCTTCGCTCTGAGTACAATTACCTGAGTTAAATCAGGAGATTCAGTACTTCAATAAACTAATAAGTAACTGAAACATATTCAAGCAATAATGGCTGTAAAGTTTGAAGTACATTTTCTTCACAGTTGTAATTTTCAGAGACTGAAAAACTAGAATTTAGAAACCTACTAGTTGAATTTAGTTCTACTTATAAAAAACACCCATTGCAAGAGGATTTATACAGCTAGTTAAAATATGGTGCTACTTATCCTGATCTTGCCTTCCAACAAGTGCATGTGAATGTTGTGCATCTCATCTCAGGTCTTCCCTATGGAAACTAAGATAAGGAGTAAGCAGAGCTACTGTCCCTGCAGCAGCAGTGGCCAGCAGGATGAAAAGAACGCTGCCAGAGGGCTGCTACAAAAGAGGGACAGTAAGGGTGCAGCTCTCTACCACAACAATGAAAACTTGATACAGGAATTTGTCCTTTAGGGAGTAAATAATATTTTTTTCATAGTTTCATAATGAAATAATCACACTTATTTTGCATTTATTGGTAAAATTTTATCTATACAGCTAGTGTTTGATGAAAAAATCATAATATAACATTCTTGAAAGGTTACTGAAATTTGGAGCTCTGGCTTAATGCTAAATGATAATTTTTGGGAAAAATACAAAATAATATTAAGTGGGGACAGATAAATTTTTTTCTTGAAGTGGAATTTAAAGAAACATTTCACTTCAAACACTAATTATACATTTCGTTTTTGCTTTGAAATTTTAATGTTATGCTTAAATTAAAATAAAAATATTTAAGTAAACAACTTAATTTCAATTGGAAAAAATGCTTTTAGGAAAAAACAAGATATTTCAATTTGAAAGTGCTGGCCATGGGAGATACTAATGAAATAAAAATATTCATGAGAATTTACAGTATCTCCCACCAACAAAACCCACAAACCTATAAGAAGCTTTTGACCAGTCCTGTTTCAGTTACATATGAGTTTATATTGCCCTGGAGGAAGAAGGAAACATGATGTAAATCAGTGCTGTTCAGATATATGGTGTTTCTAAATGTCATCCCTATACTAACGTATCAGTCTGTTGTAGTAACAAGTTTAAACAAATATGAATAAGTCCTTAAGATGTTGGGCAAAAGAGAAGACAAACTGCCCAGCTTGGCTATTGAAACTGCAAAGCAATATGACCTTGCCCACACTGTCAAAATATGACTTCATTGAATCTCATCCTCTAGCTAGGTCTTGTTTCACCAAGAGAGATGATGGATAATTTTTCAACTCCCATATTTCTGGAACATTTCCTTCTCTGACAACTATAGAAAATGAATGTATTGCCTAAAAATCCCTGTACTTAGAAGTAGTCACATCTCATTTCACTCTTCTTTCCTCTTTTTCATTTATAGATATAGACAAACTTTGTTGTTGTTTTTGTTGTTGTTGTTGTTCAGGATGCTTACTTTCCTGTTTTAGAAAATTAGGGATTGTTTGTGTTACCTCATGTTAGGAAAATGCTTGATTTTATTTGTTTCTATGCAGGAAAAAAAGAAACACTTCTCTCTCTCACTTCATAACCCACTCACCCATCAAACTTTTTCATAAAAACATGAAAAATGATTAGTTTTTAAACTTTTCATTTTATCTCTCCTGTAGACAGACATTTTGCAATGTATTTGCCTTTATATGACTAAAAGAAAACTAAAATGTGTTACGGTGTTTAGTTTGTTATAGCTAATTACAGAGTGAATTTTTATGAATGCCGTATAGGAAACAGTAATTAAGAATGCCAAGTTAAACATTCAAGAGTTTAGAAATAACAGATTTAAGGCAACTTTAACAGGTTCAGCTTTTTAATAAAGTTTTTAGTTATGAGATTTTACAGGTTTTGTCCCCAAAAGTCCCTTGATTTATTCAGTATATAGGCTAATTCTCACCCATGGGGAGGGACAATTATTACCCTTTATAATCCTTTGCAACTATGGCATTGCATGCAGCCTTTAGATGCATTGGTTCAGAATAGCTCCTATGTCCGTGCTATGTACTTACAAGCCATCAAAAACTCTGTTATACCTTGAAAAGAAACTCCAGGCCCAGTTTAACTGGAAGACTGCAGCAGCAGCTTTCAGAATGACATTGAACTGCTCGTGCATACCACAGGATGCCTGCGACCCAGATTACATCCCCACTACTCTGTGCTATTTAGTCTCTGACGCTGTATATAACACATCTGCAGACCCCAACCCTGTCTCCCTCCACCATGTTGCTCCACACCCTCCTACCTTTTTAGCCCAGTTTCCAGCCCCCACCTTACAGTTTTTCCCCTTTCCCCCACCCCAAGTAGACTCTGCATCCTTCAGTGTGTAAGAGAACTGAGGCTCACTGAAAGTGTAGCTATGGTTTTTCTTCTGCATTGTTAACTGTCAGTGTGAGGTTTCTAGCCTTTTTTATTACATAGCAGATCAGCACTGAACACAGAATTAATTTCTTCATGGGCTCTATTGTGATGTTTACTAACATAACCCAGGGCTGCTGCACAAATAGCAATGGATTTATTTTCATGCCCCCCTGCTAAGAAAAGGAAATGGCATTGTGCAGAATAATTACTGATGCCCAAATGGAGGTGTCTGGGCCTGTTTTTTCATAATACAGCTCAGTAATGCAACTACAGAAGGTCTTAGGAAGGTAGGGCAAGAGTGGGGGAAGAGGTGAGCTGGATAAGGATTTGGGACTGAAAACAGACATCTCACCAGAAAGTGGTACCAAGGGGGTATGAAAGGGGCTCAGAGCTGAATCTGTCCTGCAACCTACCCTTCAAGTTACCCTGCGATGCAGCATTTTTAGATGCTAATGGTATATGTTGACTATACTTATGGTTGCAAATGCTTAGTACTTCTGTTCCCGTGCATTCTTTGCACCGAGATTCTTATGTTTGGTGGAGGGTAAAGAAGATACCATCTGCCTCCTATAACTTTTGGAGAGGAAAGGTATATTGCATGATTAATGTCTATGCTAACTAATGTTCAAAAACATGATGCATCTAGTAAATATCATAATATTGTAATAATAATAACTTAGAGACTTAATATGCTTAATATGAAAGAGTGCTCTGAGGGAGATTGCAGGAAGGAAATTCTGAATCTATTTTATTGCCTTCAAATATTGCATGATTGAACTGTTTGAGTTTCCTATTATGTTAAATTCCTTGCCTTCTAGTAAGAGTTTAAAGTAAAGACAAATATCAGCTGGCATTTTTATTTTAGTCATTCTGTCTACCTATACCAACTGACCAATTGTTAAGCACTGAAAGCAAAAACATTTATTTGCTGAGGATATACTGATGTTAAAAAAAAAATGCAAGACTAGAAAAATGTTGAAAAATGTTCTGAATCATCTTTAAATGCATAGGTATACTGATACACAAATATATACATATATATTCAAACATCGTTACGATCTTCACCAGATTTGTGTACAATCACAAAAAGCATAAGAGCAGAGTAGTTGTGCAGTTGTACACAACATCTTGAGTGAACTATTGCACCCACAGCTTATTTTGGAGTTAGGACTGCCATTTGATTTTAGTATTTCTAAACATAATTCACGTCAGGCCTAGGTATAGTGGATAAATAAACTATGAAGGAAAACATTGTTAGTACGGAAACCTTGTTTTCCGGGATGGTGTAATATGTAGGCCATTAAAGAACACACACACTGTTTTCTAATAGTTTTTCCCTTCCTTTCTAACTTTTTGCACTTTCTTTGGGACTACTTTTCATTTGGGTAGTGCCCTCTAGGATTCTAAGGGATATGGTAACATAGATAGGTAAGTAAAACATGCAAGTCGACAACAAAGTAATAAACACCAGTTTGAGATGTATCTGGAAGCCTCAAATTAGTGTGGCTGGGATAAGAAGTTGTAAGCAGACATTTGGTTCCCTGACTTATCAAACTCAAAATTATGTGATACAGGAGAAGCAAGAAGTGCCATAAAATGGTACATTGATAGAAATAATATATTTGGTGATAGTAATCTCACATTTTTTATGTACTTTTAGTGCTTTTATCTTAGGTAGGTTTCCATTACTGAGCTTGCTGCCAACATCTGCTTCCACCTAATGAAAAAGGTATTGCTGATGTAAAATTCTGACACATTTGTGTTTAGAGTATAAATTCACTTTGGTTTACTTTTAATTACGAGACAGTGATAAATTACTGTGTAATTATCACATTTAAAATGGCAAGCTGAAGCAATGACAAGTCTTTTTATATTTTTCATTCCACTTCTACTAATAAGCGAACATGAAATGGTTCAAAAATACTACTTCATTTTGTCACTGTCACAACACTATTTGTACATCTGTTCTCTTTCTAGTTTCTGAATAGCTCCCTCATTCTTTTGCCCTGAACAGGAATTTTTTAGTTCTTTCACTTTTGGTCTTTGTCTGTATAGTTACACTTAAGAAAACTGATCTGAACTGCTGCAACCAGATTAAGTCATTCCGCAGACTCTTTCAGAAAGATTAGCACTGTTTAACTTGTTGATAAACAGAACAATTTCAAATTTCTAACTTCAGCTGCTATAGCTGTGCTGAGTGTCCTCACATTCACAAACTGTTAGATTGGACCTTGAGCTGAATTATGTTGAATTTTACTATATAAAATAGCTACATTGCTCAGAACATCTGGCCCATGATCTGTGTGTAACTGGACAAAAGAGATGCCTAAAAAAGCTTGAATATAAAGCTTTCAGTTTCTACAGCTTCCTGGGGAGGGGATGTCTACAACCTAACAATGCTGAGCAAAGACTTTTTTCTTTCTGTTCCATCCTAAGCTCCTGCTCCTTCTTTTGTCCTTACACTTAATAGAGAAATGTATTTAGGAATTCTAAAAAAAAAAAAAAAACAAACGAAAAGGCTAGGTAAAAATATGCCTAAACAGAACATGTTTAATAGATACTAAAATATCAGCATGTGCATGAAATGGTTTTTTCTAGGCTCTTTTAAAACTTGTCTGTTAGCTGAGGCCATAGTGGGCATGCTTCCCTCTTTCCCGTTTTAAAGAAAGTGACTAATCCTTAAAGCACTTGTTCTGAAATTATGAAACAAAGACTCCAGAACCTACTGCACTGAAACCCCTAGGAGATAATCAGGGTCTCTCTGGAGTGAGGTATTAGTTAATCTTCACCCTTTTGCTGAAGTGATACCGATGTGTAGCACACCATTAATGGTGGAAGAGGTTTGTGGTTCTGTGGTCTGGGGACTCATCTGGGGAGGAGTACCCTGACTTCTGGTTGCAAGACTTTTCATCCACACTGTTACTGGAAAATATGTAAACAGAACTCAATGTTTTAAATAACATGAAAAATAGGCATAAGTCTGTTTTATTTGAAGACACAACATTCTCTCAGATTTAAGTTCTTCAGACTTTGTTTTCCCAAGCAATTGACCACTGGTCCTGGGAGTGCTCCTTTAAAATGGGCCACAGTACTTTCAGCTTATCTTGGGGACATCTTTTCTTGATCTGCCGTTCCTTAACAACACTGAAGTTTTCTGCCAGATAATTCTTAACTTGGTTTATATCTGGAAAGCTTTATCAAGTGGACAATAATCACAATCTTGTTAAGTATGTGCAATATTTATTTACACATTTATAAATTGCAGGCATATGCATAAATGTGCAATATTTAGAACACTTTTAGAAGTCCTGTTGCAAATCCAGCAACCAAAGAGCCAAACCCAGTATTAACACCTCCCTGACAAGTCATGGGAACTTTTGCTCTTCCAGCTGATAAGTGCTTGTTTCAAGCACTAAATTATTCTGAAGAGAAAAGTTATGAAGTAATGGGAAAGAGTCCCATTAATGGCAATCAACTTTTATTGCAGATCTTGAAAGTCCACTGGCTGGAAAAGTCCTCTGGACTTGGAAAGTGTGCAGCACTTCTAGGATTAATCCTGCAGTATAACCAATAGGACACAAAATAGTAGAGACAGTCTAGTCCGTGTGTGATATTGAAAAACATTTCCAGCACTTACTCCCTCACACAAACTTTACTTCTGTTATTGCAGTTCTGACACCCACAGAGAATGAGAAACACCTGCTCATGCTGATAATATAGCATGAATAAGAAAAGATTGCTGTGCCTATGGGAGATAGGACAAACTTTCCTGAACAGTTTCCCTCTCCCACAGGAAGTGTCATAAATTCTCTAATATAGTCTAAAGAAATCATCAGCCTCTAAGTTTCATATTCAAGGTTACGCCTCATTTACTCAGCAATGTGGAAGGCTGTCAAATTATTTTTATGCTGATTGCGCTCAGTCTGTATTGTAAGACTTTTACATTAAGAATCGTCTCTTTAAATGGTTGAAGTAACTGAAGTGATGTTAAAATATATGGATATATATTTTAATAAAAGATCCCATGATTTGTGTAAGAATTTCAAGACGTGATGGATGTTTCTTTAAAAAACTTGCATTTAAATGCTATGGGAACATAAACTGCTGTTCATATCAATTAATGGCTCTGGGAAACTGTTGATTAACCTAGTCTTTTTCCACCGGTCAACAAAAAAGAACATTACAAATCTGTGTTACTATTAGCAAGTAGCTGTTGAAATGTCTACATTTTTTTGAATCAAACCTAAATGCTCTTTAATAAAATGATCTAATTATTTTTAATTGAAGATATGCAGATAATTAATTTAAACATCTGCAACCATTTCCTGTCTAGCAAAAGCCTGGGATTATTTTTTCTCTCACTTTTGTTATGTCTGTAAAGATTTTACTGAAGTCAATGGAGTTATACTAGTATAAATTCAGTCTGAGAAGAATGTTAGGCCTCTAGATCAGAAGAAATTTAAATCCAGTTCAAGCACTAGCTCTGTTTTTCGGAATGGTTAGGGACTGTTATCAGGATTTAATTCATTTCATACACAATTCTGAACAAATAATTTTATTAAATCAGTGACTAATAGAGAAAGACCATAAATTTACTTCCATTATAAGGGCCTGAAAGTGAGGTTTCAGACATCTCAGAAGTGAAAGAAAATCTTAAGAAAGAATAACAGCTGGATGAAGCACAGTAATTTTATAATGTGCTCTGGCTGTTATCACCAAGACATCTGTTTTGGAAGGTGAAATATAGAGAGGTTGCAACGAACTTGCTATGAGTGAATATTTTTAATGAGAAAATGAGTGAAAATTAAAGGCAGTAAGTGCTTGGGAAGAAACCAACAACCCAAAATAGAAATTAAAAAGAGCAAATGAGGAATACTTAGAGATGAGTTCTTGGGTACTTTATGAATCTCAAAACAGCATGAGTGATTAAGTGTGGAAACTGAACCTTACCACTACAGTGAGTGGGATATATCTCTTCTAAATTACATGTCTGAAAGTCAGAAGTCTAGCACTGAACTGCTTGCCCTAGGCTCCCTTTATAGTCAATAGAGAAATCTAGGTATCTCTGGAGGGTGATTCATCTCTGACTAAAATAGGCATCTGAGATAGGTCAAATGAATTGCCCTCAAGAGGTGCCTGTTTCTCTCCAGTTCAGACTTAGATGTCTAACTTTAAAATGTCTAGAGCTAGGTGAGATGAATCCCGCTTCAAATCGTCTTGATCTCACCTTGTTCCTCCACTGAACAGTTGAACAGGCATTAGCAACAGGAAATCCCTAAGGCACGTCACAATGTAGATACCCAGTGCTGACCAAGAAGTGAAGAATAATGCAGTCGACAGACTCTGCAATTAATGTTTTTAGCCAATGTTTTTAGTGTAGAACTTGGACAAGTCTCTGTGACTTGTAAAGCCTCTTACATATCACTCACAAGAGGGCATCTGGATGAAATGTGCCCTTCCCGATGTCCATTAAGGCGGTGTGAGGTCCTGGGTTAGAGCCAAATAGGCTTTGCTCCTCTTGCTCAATATCTGAGATTTGTCTACGTTGCTGTGTGCAGTGTTATGTCAGTAGCTAAAACAGATAAATTCAGCCAGGATTTCCTTCTTTAAATGTTTCTAATTCTTCATTTTATATCCAGAGAAGCTGTAGAAATCATACTTCTGGGTTTTTCCCTTGTAATTTTTGCCTCTTCTTCTGGAAAAGGGAAAGCAGGAATTTGTATGTAAACTTTTATAACTTCATGTGATTTTATTTTCTAGGATACAGATTAGTGTGGAATTTCCTTACGTTATTCATTACTTTACTTGTGGCTAATCCCATATGAAAACATCCCTTTTCCTTCTTGTCACAGAGCACAGAACCAAAGCTTTTCATGAGACTCTAATACATAACACAGTTGTCCTTGGAATGCCTTATCTGCCTAATATAATGAACACATACATTACTTTCTGTTGTTTTTCCAGCACCCTGATGATTCTTTTTCATGACCAAAACATATCTTATTTTAACCCAAAGTCAAAATAAAAAAGAGAGTTTAAAAACTTATTATCTTCTGCAATTTTTCTTAGAAATTATAGTATATTTATTTAGGTCTTCTGGGAAACTTAGTATAATGGATAAAAAGACAAAATTAATTAAAAAACAATAGCTGATAGGATACCTCCATAGAAGAAAAATATGTTTTTCGTAATTTTTAGTAACTTATTCAGGATTTTATTTAGAAATGGATACATACTCTATATCTTGAATGTGCATATCAAATGAAATATCATTAAATTGTATATATAAATTAATTAAACAGTTGGGAAATTGAATTTAGCAATGGATCACTGGCTCCAAAGTACAGCATTCTACCTTGGGCTAAATTAAAAAGTAACCACTTGGTGTTTTGACATCTCATTAGTAAAACTGCCTTTACCACACACTAGTCTATTTGAGTGATAGAAAAGAGTGAATGCTAAATGTGTGTGTAAAAGATTTGCTGGAAATAGAATAGACCTAATCTGAAAGGGAAATATAACTGGAAATGATGGCTGGATTTGTAATTATCGGAATGAAAAATAAAGAAAAGCTTGGTTTTCCATATTCTGTCTGAGAAATACTGATGGGTCATGTATTTGGGGAGTGAATATACTATTGGCAGTTTTCAGTATTGCAAAGTGAAAAACGAAATGGAAGAAAAATGAAAATTAGAATGAAGAAGTAAATGTAGGTGCTTTATTCAGTTTGCTTCTTTGTGCCATTAGACAAAAAAGAATTAAAGAAAAAAATCTGTTGTTGTTATTTGCTGGTTTATTGGTTCAGTATGTGCCAGGCACACATTCAGATCCCGTTTGCCTTACAGGGAATCCACGACCAAGTTCCAGAGTTTGAAAGGAATTGCATACCTGATACACAAAAGATAAGTGCATGGGAACAGTACAATTAAAATAATTTGCACAATGTTTTGTGGTGCTGCAGGTTCTTGATTTTTCTAAGAATCAATCCTTAATTTCTGCACTCTTTCATAACGTTTGTCCCTATAATCTGTCTTCTTCCTTGAAAAGCATTTAGAGTTATTTGTAATTCACCAAATTTAATTTGCCTTTGTTGCCAAGTCTGAAAGACCGTGCTCCATCGACACCCTCAATTACTGCTCAGTTTATTCTAACCCAGGTAATCATGTCCTTTGTGACTTTGCTTTTTCTAACTCTGACCATTTGGACAACATCTTACGTTCTGGATCTCTGCCCTGACCTGAAGTAGGGAGTGCAATCTTCACCGGCCTATATTGTAGGATGACTTCTCCTCTCCCTAAGGTGTCTTTGTACAAACTGTCTTCCTGATATGAACCCACTTCCGTTGTTATGCTGCTGATGTTTGTCTTTGCTCCTGACTGTTTTATTTTTTTTTAAATCTGGTTCTGCCCTTTAGACCAATGGAAATCCCCATAATGTATGAAATCAGGGCCATTTCATACAGATTCCCATTTTGCCTAGGTTTTTTAGCATATGTGTGAAGAATGCAATCAATACTGATGTTAAAAACTTCCCTCTACCAGTTCAAGAAAGTGAAAATCCCCAAAAATGGAAATATTCAAAGCCTAAAGTTCTCCCCCGGCAGTCACCACTAAGACAAATTTTCCTCATATTAGATGCACTTCCCCGTGTTTTCCAGCTATATTTTTGAATTTGCCAAATGACATGCCAACATGTGTTTCGAGATTCATACAAGTACAATTTCGTAGTTATTCTCCTTTCTCAGAAAACGATAAATCCTATGTTGGTGGTTCCAAATTCTAACACATACGGTTTATCAGCACAGTTGGACCCATTTGTCGTAGAAGTAATGCTTACACCAGTCCAATTACTCTAGATCTTTATGGTATTATTATGCCCTTTTATACTGAGAAGTCACAAAGAGGAGAAAAAACACACGCATGTTTCTTGAAGACGCCAGTAATGAAGCCCTATAATCAGATTGTGCTAGACTGCATAAATATTTGAAATATATTGTGGAATTCTTTCATCGGGGGTTCAGCTTTGTGAGTATTGACAATTCCAAGTGGTTTTAGTAGTTCTAGTCCTGATTTTTCTTTAACTAACAAAACAATAAGTGACATTTCAGGTATTGACACATAACAAACTACAAAGACAGAGTATTTAGGCTATGATTCAATCTGCCAAATTTCAGTCATTGGCATGACATGAGAATTTTTCTTAGTTGTGAAAGAAAAGATGAATCATGCAATAAAGCTAATATAAGGTATATATCTCAGTGAGCACATATCAGTGGAGATGCTTCTTTCTTTCTATTGATTGTCACCTAAGTCTACATATGTACCTTAGGATATGCTGGGCATTATTGAACTGAATTTTATGTGTAATGCTTAGCAACATGCGAAAATTTTCAAGACTATACCATACATGCAAAGAGCAGGAATTTCCACATAATGGAAGCTAATGTAAATTGAATACAGACATTTGTGTAGGACCTTATTTTAACTTCTGCAAAAATATAAACAACTGGAAATACCTACCTAGTACATCTATCTATAATAGTCACCAGACCATCTAATAAAACCCAATTCACAAATCCTGACTACTTTTTACACAGGGAAGGGGTAAAATATGAGTAAGAGCTAACACTGATGTTTTGCTGCTGAGACTTGCAAGCATGTGTGATGAACCAGTTACTGCATTCCGCTGGACGGTAGTAGTAATATTTCCACTTCAACTGAATATCTGGCTCAGTTTTTTTGGCTCCAACATAAAAAAAACCTGGCAAATTAAAGCATCTACTGAATCAGCAACTCTGTGAGCATCTGGTAAAAACTGAAGCAAGAAAATTCTGAAGATCAAGATATTTCTACTCGGTGCAGCTTGGCCCTATTTGTTATTTGCCCTGAGTGAAGTATCAGTACATTCAAGAGATATATTGACTAACATTATATAAAACTTCGAAGAGGAATAATACTTTTAGAAATGCAAGCAATTTAAACTCTGCTTTAAGTGTATTACATATTGTGACATTTACAATATAATTGCAAAGACTGTCTTCAAAGAAGGAAGTTTGCTGTGCTTTATTGGTCAGATGCTTTGGTCAATTTTCATTTCATGCTCTCTGTTGATAGTTGTATGCACCATTTTTTTATACCTCAGCTTTACTACTTTTCATATTTACTTGTACATGAAGATGAACTTTTAAATTTGAACCTCTTTTCTACTCCCTAAGAAAAAGTCTGTATGTAACTGTACATTTGCTGTCACCCTTCTGTCCTTCATGTACTATATATCTCTTTGAATATAAGCTTTACTGGGCAAGATTTGGACTTCCCTACATGAATGGATAGCAGTTAGCCCATTGTAAATTTTTGCACTGGTAAAAATTAAGTAGCAATAAAAATAAAAATAGTAATGACAGTGATGATTACAATAATGAAAGGACAAATCTTTTATTATAGAATGGTTATGTTGGCATTTATATTTACAGGCAATCTTTCTATTGCTTTGAAGGCTGAAATCAGCATCAAGTGACAGCTACTCATTATCTTGACACTAACATAAAATTGTACTGACATAATGCAAGAATAAAAGGTATCTTGGGGCATACTGAAGCTGGATGGAAAGAAGAAGGGCAGTCCTAAATTAGCATGTGTTTCATTGATCATAAATAGCCCTTGGTTGTTAAAACCTGGCAAAATCCAGAGCAAGAATGAAGATTGCATTACCATTTTCTACATCAGATCTACATTTTCTGCAATTTTCTGTATTGGATCAGCATATTTAGAATTATGTGTATAAGATGTATAGATCCTTTTGAAACCTAGCTGCATTTTCAAGGGTCTAATCAAAATAGAATGGCAACTGAGCATGTATTTAAAAGATTGCCATGATTAACATACTGCTGAACATCAAAAGAGTTACTGGGCTTTAACTACAGGTTAGATTAATTTAGTATTAATTTGGCTGTCTTAAATTCAGGAGAATTGTCAGTGAAGACAGGAGTCAGTGAAATGACCTAAAAGGTATTAATTACCTTTCTGTGGTCCTGTTAGTCATCAAGCTTCAGCTGGAATGAGTGGCTGTAAAGGAGATATCTACCTTTCTGCAAATAGGAAAAAGTGAGATTAATCCACGTAAAATATTAAAAGCAATTTTTTTCCAAATAATCTTAGACCTATTTTTGGGTGATCAGATTTGACCAAACAAATATCACAAATTGTTTTGTCCACAAGGCATCCAGTGATTTCAAACCAGTTAAATTATGGAAGAAAAAAATTTATATAGGTTATACTTTCATGTTTTCCTACAGTGATTAGTGGCTGGGCAAAGGGAGGATCATACTGTGAACTCATTAACGCTGTTAGGTAAAATAAAAGGCAGTTTTAACTAAGTAGGTTGCAAAATGTTAAGAAGCCAGCAACACTTCTTATACTTCATATTATGCCTGAAGCTTTTAAGGTGGGTTTGGCAACATTTGTTAATTAAATCTTTCACCCATGAACTGGCAAAGCTGGTGAAATCTAAGGTAAACTTTTAATTGTGCTGAGTAAGAGCAATTACTAGTGGTGTATCAAGGAAATTCTAAATCAGTGGTAATTGGAATGACAGGCAGGACTTTGCTCCAACACTTCATTAAACTTCTATTTTTATGGGGATTTCTTCATTTCCACTGGAATGAACAAGTCAGTATGCATGACTTATTCTGCAATGAACTTTGATGAATTTTTCTAAGTACATTAAAATGAGCTGCATCTTCTGTTAATCCAAAGACCCCTCCGCCCATACATATGGTGATAAACCCTCTGATGCACATGCAAGAAGGCAGGATAATGGGCATGAAGGACAATCATATATGTATGTATATAAATATATATTTTTGCTTGTCAGTAATAACTCTGAACTGCCTACAGCATTCACAGTGCCTCTTAAAAGTCAGGTATTGTACTGAATTTAAAATTCTCTTATGCTGAGCAGGGAAGGAAAAAAATCAAACACTTTCTGAATTGGGCCCAAATATCCAAGGTTAATTTTCTGAGAAAGCTGCAGCAGCTAGATAAGGCCATCCCCTGCAAATTAGTTTTGCCTGCCTGGATTACAGCTAAATTTATGCAGCTTGCCTTATCCTTTCAGAAGCGCCTCTGAAGTGTCGTAATTAACTGGCACACATAAAGTGAGCAAATTTTCTGCTTGGTGGCAGCCATTCCTCATTTCATCTCAGTTCTAACCCAAATGGAAAGGTAGTTTCTTATTTTTACTGTCAAAAAACCCCGACAATCCACCAATACTTTACAAGAAGTCTTTGAAAACAAACATGAAACAGCTTCAGAACAGAGTTAGGGTTTTAAAGAGCACAAATACTGCTGAGGAAGCAAAGTGGTGATTTTGCATAAGAGTAAATAAAAATAGAAGATGGAGATATTATATATATAAATATATGTGTTTGTATATAGGTATACACACACACATTTAGCTTTCAAAATTTTACAGTTCAGTAGAGAATTTCTGTCTCTTTTCTTTCTGTTAAGGTCCACACCCAAACTACATGTTAGGAAGAAGTAGATATGATGCATGCATGTCTATATTTTAACATAATAGTAGAGATTTCCCAGTTGTCTCTGAGTCATGTGTGAACTCCTGTGTCTTTATTTAGGAAAAGTAAAGAGCATATTTAATATTTCATGTAATTTTTTTCCTTGCTGATTAAAACGTTTTAATATAGTAAAAAAAGTTATATAATTTAAATAAATCCCCATTGTCTATATTTGAAGTAAAACTGGCACACCTATGTAAACTTGATGAAAACAGTGTGCACCAGAGAAAATTTAATCCCAAACTATGCTAATTTCTTTCTTTTTTTGTATAGATTTTCACTAATCTTCTTGTTGCTGTTGTAGTCCTCAAGATTTTCTGCTGTTATAATATTTTATACTATCTTGCTCTATTTTTCATATATGTTTCCCATTTGTCCAATTGTTTACCCTTTCAAAAAGCCTGTCAAATAATTTGGCAATTTTCAACACATTTTAAAAATAAAATATCAAGTAAGTGCTTTCTCCTCTCATCCCCCCTCAAATTCTTGTGTTATGAAAACCTGTGGAAGTCTGTGAGAATGGCTGTTTGCTGAGAATTCTGGTGATGAATTGCTGCTGTGCTTTATGCAACAGTGTCTGGATTTTCTTCTCCTGTTAGCAAAAGTAATTTTTAGGTTTGCTATCAAATCTTCACGTTATCCATTTAGAATGTTGCAGAATATTCAGTATATTACAAAGCATTGTGCGCTAAACTACCTCCATTTCACCTAGTCTACCTTGGTGGAAAGCTCTATTTTTGCTTCCTGAAAATTGATATTAGAGCTCAGCTGGGAATTTTTTACAATCTATTTTTACTCAGAAGTTTCGGCTATGTCAAATATAAAGCTCTTACTCTGCTAGTAAGTAGATCAACAAGTATGCTGCAGTGTATTAGTTGTACAGAGCATACCCCATATTGTAAATCTCCCAACAATTGAGTAATGGCAGCAGGAATCAAAGGGACAAATTCTGCTTTCAGCTTGACTGGATTGAATCCAGAACAAATCCACTAACTTCACTGGAATTACTTGGGATTTAAGCTAGTGTAACAGTTAAGCAGAATGCATCCCCTCCTATTTAAACCATAGTTCTAACAGCTACTTATAGCAGAGATCCCTGGGCAGCGAAATGACTGTCAAGGACTTGCACAAGAAAAGAACATGGCAGCAGCTCATGGAATTTTTATTTGCTTAATCTTCAAGTGAATAAGATGAACATTGTCACTGCCTTGACCATGGTAAAATATCTTGAGGGCTGCCCTGTGGAGAAGACTGTCATGTAAAAACAGTGGAAGCTGAAGAAATGTTAAAACCATATGCAATTGGAAATCTCTTTAAAAGAGCTGAAGAAGTGAAGACGAAGACAGCTGGATTTGAGCAGAATCTAAGACTCCATCAGCAAAAGCCTAGTGAATAGAAGCCTAATTATTCATACGAATTTTACAGGGATTAATTGGTCTTTAACCAGGAAGTCCATCAGAAAACACTGAGAATTAATATCTGTGTACTTCAGGATTAGAAACAGTTGACTAAAGGACAAGTTATAGGAACCTAAGAAAAAGGAGATGGAAAATCTGAGGTTCACCAGTGCTGGCATTTATCCCACACCCTTGATGATATCCCAGTAAATTAACTGGGTAGGTATCTAAAAGTTCTCTCATTGCTATGAAAAAGCATTTCAAAACTTTTTGAGTTGCAGACCGCATATAGCCAAAATCATTGTGCAAAGACAAGAGTTGAAGGAAGGTACAGCTCATGGTAGTCAAACAACTGTTTCACTTCCACCAGTGCACTTGCAGGAGACATCTGTAGTGGAGAACAGATGATTGAACATTAAAATTTGGCATCTGTCAGATGAAAACTGTTCATTCTTATAGGACACTGGTGAAAATTTTCTATATATTTACTAAAATTATTGGACGCTTTTGAGAAAATGTAGTCTTCAGGGGTTTTTTGAGTGTTTATTTTTTGTGTTTTTCTTCATTGCCTTTAACTTTATTTACATTAACTTCCTTTCGTCATGTGTTTTGTCTCTCCTATCTTTACTCTTGCCACTTTAGGCCAACCTTTTTTCTTATCTTCCAAGTGTGCAATTTTTTTCTTTATTTTTTTCAAAATTTTCATGTTTCTGTTTATATTTTGCAATTATCAGCATCACTATTTTCACTGCCATGAGTTTTCTTTTCATTGCACATAAGTATATATGGTAGACTGGAATCAGTATCTTCTCTTAATGTGTTCACTCATAGACAGATTTATTGGAGAGGGAATATTTCTCTGTGCTGTTTCATTTCAGGAGAATGATGAGTGGGAATGGTTGGACAATTTATGTTACTGATAATCCATTATAGCAAACCATCTTTTCTGCTAATGCATGTGTGCTTTAACAAAAAGCACAAAGAGGGGTACAATCAGAACATCTGTGATTACAGCCAGATTCTTGCTAAAATAAACAGGAAGGTCTTAGAATGTATAGAAGTGAATGTGGCACCTATGTTTTCATAGTGCCTTTCATTTTCCACTGCCCCTGGTTATAAATATAATAAAGACAAACCTGAAAAGCCTTCTAAAATAATAGCAAAGTAGTGTTGCGTTACCTGTGGGCTTTATGGAAATTTGTGGGCTCAGTTCATGGTTCAATATCCCATATCTCTAATTGCATTACTTCTGTTTAAGAACATCGACTGATGCTTTCTGAATTATCATTTATTCATAGTAATAATTATTCTTTTAAGTAACTGTAGTATTTAAGCACTCTTCCATATTCTTTTGTAAAAATGAGGGACTAGTTTATAACAATACAATTATTTGTTTCTTACACCTTCATTTTTTAAATAACAACACTACTTTTTGAATTACTGTTTCTTCTCTCAGATTTGTATGGACTGTATGTAAGACTTGGTAAACATTACATTAAAGGGCTCTTTTATTTCTTTTCATGTTAATACCAAAATCCATAGGATGATCTCTTAGAAATTTATATTTTATAAAATATTCTTATAAGTGTATATAAAAGCAATCAGATTTAACATAGGCATCTTTAAAAATACCAAAGTAAAGAAATTGTCATGCTTTGTCAAGGGTTCTCACTGATTTTTATTGTTTTATAAATCCCAGCCATCCAGTTGCTTATATTGAATTTAAATTAAACCTTAAATGAGTAACTGATACATGTATAAAACTAATGAATAAAAATCCTGTTTACCAATTAGTTAAATCCAATTAAAGCTTAAGCTGATAATTGTATAAACCTCTGGTATGAAAAAGAAAAAATGTGCTCAGAGCTGTTGGCTCCAGTATATGTTGGAAGATATTTTTATTGAGAACGTGTAACTGTACTGAAACATTGAGTAAAATGCTAATTTAACTGTGGTAAATCAGTGATATTGAAGTCAGGACTAGCAGTTGCCTGTTGTTGCTACTGTGTTTTCCAATAACAGAACATCCACAAATCTAAGCGGAGAACTGGTGTTCGAAACTCAGCATGGGTGCATCTGTTACTCATTAACAGGTCTTACCATGAAAAACGTGTTATTTTCAGAAGCTGCAATTCTATGTTAGTTATCCAGAAAAATCTCTCCTGAAAGGCAGATCAGATCTGGATAGTTTGGTGTGTTATAGTACAGTGCAAAATCCATATTGCCTCAGTTGTGATTTGTACCTTTCTCACTTTCAGAATTCACTTGACAAAAGAAAAGTTCTCTTCTATTTTCACACGGCACAGAGCCCAGGCATAAAGCAGGCTTTTCACAGAGCAAAGTTCGTAAGTGGTATTTTACAGATGCAGGATATAAACTCTCAGCTGCTGAAGTTTGGACTGGTTTTGAAGGCTTTTCTGAATTATACAGAATTAACTCACAAAGGCACATCATAGTCTGTTGCGCCATGATATCTTTCACTCAGCAATAAATAGGCTCTATGCTTGAATTTCACCAGCATATTTAATATGTTTTTAAAGTAAAAAAAAAAATCCAGTAATAAAATTATTACAATGGCATTAACATAAAACAGAGAAGTGAAGTAGTAAGTGCAATTATTTCCTATCTGCTGCATCCTCTGTTAATTGAGGGGTGATTGAGACTAAAATGAAATACATTTTGTTACATCTGCACCATAATCACAGTGCTTCTCCTTTAATTTAAATTCTGAATGAAATAACTGCCCGAGAAATGTACTCAGAATTATAGCTTTTCCTATATAACAGAGTTCACACAGTCATGGCTTCATTAGTGAAGCGGAATGATGTCACTTTTTTGAATGCATAATATTAATACCCATAAAAAGAAAAGCTGCGTGAATGAATAGAGGACCTTACGCCACTGTTGCCATTAGTTCTTTTTCCTTTGTGATTGCTTTCATTTTCACGACCTAAACTCCTGTGGACTGGGCTGCAGGACCATGAATTAGATGTTGTAGGAAAACTTTTTACCCAATTTGATGGAAAGGCAAGGGCAACAGAGAGCTGCTGCTGCTGCAGCAGGTATGAAGATGACAGTTGTTCTGAATTCATGGTAGCTCTTCAGAATTCATGTTAGGAAGAGTCCCTTGGAACTACAATGGCTTTTCCTTTCCTTATTTCCCCCCACCATGGAGTGAAGGATTTGCTTTACCCCACTAATTTACTAGTCAACCCAGTTGATCAGAAGCTGGAATTGCTGGAAGTGGCTAACTTGCCATAGCTACATTTGGTGTATAGCAAATCAAAAAGAGAAGCAGTCCCCTCTCTCCACCGAAGGGGAAGGGGCTCACTGGGTAAGCTGTGGTGTTGATCAAGAGCAGGTCTGCAGAGGTGCCAGGGATGTCAACAGTGGAGCAGTTTATCTTTTTGTTCTCATTCTTGTAGGGGCTCTAGTTTTCCTTCTTACCTTGCTCCTGTCTCCTTTGTCTTTTAACCATATATGGGCCTTTTGCATGTTAGATTTGTGCACTTTTTATCTGCTAAAGCCAGGCCTATTCAGTTCTTAGTGCTGCATTGCTTTAGTAACCTGTGCTTTACTATTTTGCATTTGTGCTCATAACCCCCAGGCACTGTCCTGTCTTTTACTTTCATGGCCTCTGCTATGATCTTGCTCTTTATTTTAAGGGTCCCTGTTCCTAAGGGAAACTGGTGACTGCATGGCTGCCTGGTCTTGAGGAAATTATATACCCTGACTCATGCTCAGGACTATCATCCACCTAAGGCCTCATTTTATTATTATTTATGCACTACAATCTGGACTAAAGTCTCTCTATTAAAAAGACCGGACAGTTGTCAAGTAGTGGTTCTCTCTTTCGCTGATTATAAGCCCATGCCCTAATCTATTAGATGATCTGATATCGTGCTGTTTTGGATTTTTTGTTGCTTTGGGAGGGGTTTGGGTTTTTTTTTCTTTTTTTAAGAAAGGAAGTTAAAAGAGTATACTAGGACTTGGGAGATTTGTGTTTGGCACCCAGATCCTGGGCAAGTTGTTTAAAACTTGGATACTCCTCAGTCGCCTGTTATATATACCCTGTATTGTCATGTATATTTTTAGTGTTACATTCCAAGCTTTTTGAAATAGTCAGTCATACACTATGACAGAATATCAGGGCACCTAGATATTATAAGATAACAGTGACAACAAATATTCACCAATTAAATGAAAACCACTTTGACATACATAGATGAAGTTTTTTCACTAATATCTATGAAGCGCAAAAGTACGTCTTCCTCCAAAACCATTTTATTTCAACAATCTCAGTCTCAGATATTTTTCTTAAATGCTCATAAAAGACCAATATTTAGGTATATGTTCCTCAAACATTATGACAGAACAGATTATCGGAGAAAGAAAGTGGAAATAAATAATTCCATCACTTTTAAGTGTTTCTTTTCTTAAGAGGGAAGGATGTAAGTAACTGACATAAAAAAAGAACAAACCACAAAAAACCACCAGGACCAAAAGCACTTCCTTTTCAGATTAGCAAAAGACATAAATGCTTGGTATGCTGTTGAAATGAGGATATATTAAGCAAAATGCTATTGACATATATATCAATTGCAAAACACTCATATCTCCTGGAGTCAAGTTTTTGCCCATGATTGTAAATACGGAATGAAATCAGTAGGGACAGAGAAACTTTCAGTGCAGTTTTCTTTGGACTTTTGTTTCTGAAAGTAAGTTGAGTGGTTTGACAATTCAGAGAAGCCTTAGCAATATACTGGTGTGCACAATTCGGTCTGATAAATAACTTGAGCCTGCAGTGGTAAAATAGATAGTTTTGATTCTGTCATGTTGTTTCAAGATTAACCATCAAAATTTTTGATTATATGACAGAAATATTTAAGAAACCAAAAGGCTTAAGAATGTTCCATTTGAATATTACACATGAATATATGTAATCAGTGGAGAGTAAATAAAAATCTTGGGTGAAAGCTGTGCAGAGCAACTCTTTATTCCATTCTACCTGCTTTTCCAAGAAGACAACTTGTGTTGTGTCAGTGCATTCATAAGTATAAAAACTTAAGCCATTCTTAAGTTATTTCAAATCCTTAGCCTCCTAGGAGAGAGGGCAGAGAAGACTTAATTCTTAGATAGAAAGTCTGCTGTTATCTAGCTGCAGGAAAACATCCTCAAACAAAACAATATTCCAAGGGAATGGGGGTCCTATTGCTGCATAACAGCTCCCAGAATTGTTCCTGCCATGGTCAGGAGTTTAGAACAGCTCCTAGCCATTCCTTCCCTCCTTGAGAAGGAACTTAGAAGAGCCTAAAATACATGACTGGCCAAAAGCTCATCTTTTAAATTTCATCCTGAGGGTCACAGGTAGGATACTTCTTTCAGTTCTCTGGGTATTTGTAAGAATACACTTTTATGTGAGCTAGTAGCTAAACTGTTGTTATGGTTACTCAAGAGAAACAGGCATTTGTACAGCACAGTTCATTTGACCTGTTTTAGATGATCGCAAGAGTACAAGATTAACTACACTGAGAAATTACTATTTATCTATAGCGACTATAAAGTAATTCAGATGCAGGTATCTATATGGTAAATGTCTAAAGTTCAGTGAGGTAAATCCTACTAAAGATTAAGCACCTAAATCCAACTAGAGATAATCTTTAAGTTTTGTAGTTGTTATTCCATTATCATCTCTAGAATCAATGTCCAGTAGCCAACCCTATTGCTTCATAAGTATTACACTACTACTGGATCATTTCTGGCTATCTAAACCCACTGGAATTTCCAACATTTATGAGAGTCATTACAAATGCATGCCAACAGGCTAATTTCTGAATTATTTAAACAAGTACACTTCTCCAGCAAAGCAAAGGTGAGTAGGAGATCACTATGGGGCCACAGAATAATTGTTTTTCATCTGGTGGATTTTTTTTATTAAGCATGTAATTGAAGAACAAAAATCTGTGGCAGCTAACTTTCTGCAGATTAATAATTCTGCTGTTCAAAATGAAAGTCCTTGATTACACAGCAAATACACGTATTTCCTTTATAACAAATATTTGGGCAAAGGCAAGATGAAGTAGTAAACATAATTGAACAAACTGAGATTATACACTCTTCTTTTACTGTAAAGAAGACAAATAACCTTCCAAGCCAAACACCTGGACCTTTAGCTCTCAGGCAAAAAAAGGAACTCGCCTTTTATAATTAAGCTACACTGTCAATCCATTGAGGGCAAAGATACGTTTGTACACTTGCTATAAAGCCAAACAACATTTAGAGGTGTGGAAGCCATCAAAAAAGGGAGGAAGCGCTTTCATGATAATTAAAAATATCTTTTTTCCACTATCCTTTCTCAATAACTCAATCTACTCAATCTAGGGTTAGATAAAAGAATTGCACATTCAGAGAGAGCCTGGTATGAAAAGATGGTATGCAACTAAACTATATTGGTTCAGTAGCTTTTTTAAAAAGTGGCCCCTCTCACGTATTTTTTGCTTTATCTCTGATTTTTCTTTTCTACAGAAGCCATTAAATGAAAGTCTGAGTTCCAGCTAGCTTAAATGGGACAGTAGAAATTTTCAAAGTGCTTTTATAGAAACTTTGGGTCAAGATAAAAAACAAGCCACCAATTCTGTATGTCCAGGGATGTAACAGCTTTTTTACATTTCCCTGTTCTATATTTTTATTTCACACTGGGAAAGAAGTATTAAGAGAGGTTTTCAAGGTAATGAATAGGAATTAGGATTTATAGAATAGGAATTAGGATTTATATGTCTCACTATCCTTTGTGCCTCAGAAAATATCTCCCCCAGTGTATTTGAGGCTTGATCTAGCTTCTGCTGAGATCAGTGAGTCTCATATTGATTTTTAGGGAGAGCTGGATCAGGCCCCTCTTACATTAGCTAAATCCTGCCTAGACCAATATGTGTATGAACTGACAGTGATCACCTGAAGATGAAATGCTGGCTTTAAAAACCACTATGCTACCTCTTCTATGGCAGAAAGGAAAAACAAAAAGTGTGCATGTGTAGGGGAGAAATGAGGTGCTGCTGGCAATTCTGAGCCTGTACAATTAGAGTTTTGATCATCATTTCACCAGGCAAGCGAAGATATAAAATCATAGTTAGTGTGTTTCTGCACATAATGAGATAAGTAGAAGTTTTTAGTTAGCCATTCAGAGCAGACATTTCTACTGACCTCCTGCAGGAAATAGGTTCTTGATGCAATCTCATATTGATTGAGCTGCCAGACATTAACTGATGGGCAGCCTTTCAAGGATACTGTTTTAAGAAACCTTGCAATGCTGTTTCACAATTCCTTGTTATGTGCTTAGACCTGAGATATCATGAAGAAGGAAAAATGATGGAAATTGAAGTAGTGTTACTTATGTTTCACTTTCTCATTAGGACCAAAATGAAACAAGTGGGAGCAAGACGTTAACACAGGGCTTTGTTTTTTGAACAGGGAGGGCACTGACTACATATGAGGACAAGGAGACATTTATTGTACATTGATCTGCATCTAATCTGTGCTGTTTGTGGAGCAGGTTGGCCAGTTGCCAGCTCTTATCTCTGGCTATTGACATTTTACATCTTAAGGACCTGTCAAAGTTTGGAAATTGGTCTACATGTTCTATACTGAAAACATAAGATATCCTAGCTTCATAGGGGTTCAAAAAATCAGGAACTGGAAGAAATAAATAAAAAGTGTGATAGCAAAATATGATGTCAAAGTATGTATGCCCCCTATATATATGTATGCACCTGCACTCCTACTGACATTAATCAGTAGAAATGGTTTTGGATCTTGATTAGAAAATACTTATACAGATACATCACAGTACCCATTGCTTCTTAGGATAAAAAAAGAAAAAACTCTGGGCAGTTTTTAATAGAACAAGGATTAAATTAGAAGTCAAAGATATTAAGTAATGTTTTCAAGGGCGGCTTTTCAGAAATGGAGTTTTCCCAGGGGAAGCGTGCATAAGAAATAAAATATCATTCAAATTTTACTGTGAATTCATACAAATATTTGTAGTTATTCTGTAATTGTGTTTCAATTTCCCAAACATTTTTATTTTATTAAGAGGGTTTAATTTCTGAGACATAAACCCTGGTATATGACAAAAAGTAAGTGCAGTTAGCAGAGCAGTGTTAGTTATAGAGAATAAAAGCAGAACACAGACCTTAATCTTAAATTGAAAAAGACTCCTTATAAGCATTTCAAATTGGTCAAAAGCTGAAAGAAAAACCCCTACTGTGCTTAAAAAAAGAATGCAGATTTTTTTTTACTTCACTCTGATTTTCAGACTGCAGTTTTCTATTGCTTAAAAATATTTAGAGATTCCCATTAATATAATAGTGATTTCTCTCAAATTTTGTTATTCTTGAAAAATTTCATAAACTGCAGTTTATGTTAGCTATATTAATGAATTAAAAAAAAACCACAACAACGTAATCCCATTGCATTACCAGTGATTCGTTACCCTTCTGCATATCTTCCAAGGAGAGAAAAGTAGGAAGTGGAGGCTGACTAATCCATTAACAGTTATTTAGACAAATAAGGTCTAGGAACTACTGCATTTGAAGGAAGAAATTTGTGGTAAAAGAAAATGGTGAATACATTGGAAGAATATATGAAATGGTTTGTAGCTGATTTCTAGAGTAGGATCAAGAGTCTTGATCCTACAGCCTGTTCCATACAGATAGATATTATACCCATATGGCACTGCTTGCTGTATCACGTTAAATTTGTAAGACATATGATATACTTACCAGTTGGAGCAGGCAGCTCTAATTTGGGTACAGGCCAAAATGAGCAGCAAAGCATGGTATCATTTTTTTACAAGGTGGTGGTATTAAGGAACACCATGTTGTGGTTTGATTAAATAGCTAGAAAATGCAGACACTGGTAGAAACACTAGCAGTTCAGAAGTATTAAGAAAAGACAATTTGTCCCATCCTATGACATACAGTTTCATTTTAAGTAAGCAGTAGTTCTGCATTCTGTATTTTGCAAAGAGCTATCCGGTGATTGTGCACCATCAGTTAGGACCATCATCATTATATTTGCTTGCAAGACAGGGAAAACTAATTTTTAGCTGTTTCTAGCTTGTTCTGTTTCACACTTTTGCTTTTAAAGTAAGCACGTGGTTCTGTTGATGAGTTTGGTATCTGGATAGAGGCAGCTGCAACTGGGAATTCTGCACCGTTTGTGTAATGTGGGGTAGTGTTTGGTGGGTGAAACACAAATGACTGCTGAAGTTCTCTTCAAGACAAGGCAGAAGACAAGCAAGACCACTGGAATATGGCTTTGTTGATGGCCAGGCTATTCCACATCTTTATATAACAGGTGGCATTAATGGAGGTCATTGTTCAAAATAGGATAACGTAGTATCTGTTTGGTATCTTCAGATTTCTAATAATTCAGGTTTGGAATGAAGATGACCATTTGACCCAGATGATGAAGGACCCAGTGGAACTTGTTGCTCATCCCAAAAGCCAGTGTCCTGATTAATTTCTGCAGTGAATTTTTAAATTATTAATCATTTGGTTTAAATGCCATTCTCTGCACACAATATCAGACAGTGCCATAAAATATAATCCTGTGGACTAAATCTGAAAGCCATCCAGTGCCCTCTGTGGCATGCAAATTCTAAAGCCATTTACTTCCTACTATGCAAGCACTGAAAGTATGACAGAGCCATCTGGAGTGCTGAATCTCTTAAGAAAAGATGAACAATGGAATCTTTCTTTGTTTAAGAAAAACCAAACCACTACCAACATGAAATAAAGCTTTAGTATCAGCTTTTACCCGTTAGCTCAAAACAAAGTGTCAGTTGAGAGGCACAAAATGGATTAATGGATTCAGAAGACGACAACCCATTGGCATTGTCATATTCATCTGCCGTGAAAGTAACACTCGGTATTAACTTCATTTCATAACAGTTAAATGGCATTTGTCACTGTTAGATGTGACAATCATCTGTTCTGCTCCTCTGCCTTTTTGAACTGTGAGTTCATTTGCTGGTACATGTCAGTGAATCAATTATTTTATGACTCCATTTTATATTTCCTTTTTATATTACATTACAAGCAGTGGGAAAGGAAAAGGAAAGCTGCTCCATAAATTAGCTTGGCTAACCAACAGTTAGAGTGCTACAGTATACCTGCAGTGATCATATCCTTGAATCAGAGGCAGAACAGAAATGTGCTGTGAATTAAAACAAATAATCCAAAATGAAAAGAAGCACTCTCCAGAAAGAATGGAATTTAGTTAGAGATGTAGCAAGCATTGCTGTTTACAACCAGTCATTTAATTACTGACCCATGTACAGGACAGAACCCGCTCTGCTCTCACCCCTTCATGCTGAATATGATTCACAGAAATTATTAGTGTGCTGTATTTCTACAAAATCAAGTGGGGTTTTTCCTCTCCTTTTCCCTCCAGTTGGTAAACAGAACAGTAGGATTATTAGAATCTCTGTATTTTCTCTTCTCAGCATTTCAGAGATGACATAATTGGCTGGGGGAAAGATGTTTATTTTCAGGTAAGAGAATCTTAGGGTACTGAAACAGGCAGGATACATTCTCTGACCTGTTCTGTTTTCAAGTGTTATGAAAAATCCTGGGGAATGCTAAGTGAGTCACTGTAGCGGGTGTCATGAAGGGTCTGGAGAGTAGGAAAATGTGTTATCTGCCATGTGAAATTCTTAAGAGGAAACCCAACAGGCTGTCAAGGATGAGGAAAAGCCTTGGCTGTTGCATTCTGTTCAGCTTCTTTGCTAGGCTTCAGTCGGTACGGGCAGATTTTGTTTGGTGTCTTTGAAGTCTTGCATCGTGATACTCTGTAGGGAAAGCAAAATGTCCTTAACATGCTGCCATCATATAATATGCCTTACCTGCTGATATGAAGACCATTGACTTCAGGTATGTCAGGACAAGAAATCAAGTTCTCTTCATAATTCTGAGGATGCAAATTCCCAACAGTTCACAAATAAAAATGTCAGCTGAATGACTCCGGTCCTATATCAATGCAGTAAAAAGTATCTTTTTAAGTAAGTCATTGATCTTAATTCTGATAATTTCCATGGGGACACATTGTCCTATAATATTTCTGTTGCAGAATTTTTGACAAATATATCTGAAGAAATATACATTAAGAGAATATATGATGATGAAGAATATGCTCACTGAATCAAGAAAACAGCCATCAGGAAATAATTTTTATTTTTAATTTGAGAAAATGTACTAGTGTATCTGCATAGGTTGAGCTGGGCTATGTCATTCGGCTATCCAGCTTAGGCTAAAATAACTCTCCTGTTTCTGAAACTGAATTTAGTAACCACTTGTCACTCTGTGCTTTGTTGTATTGTGCTATGTACACAAGCTATATGCAGTTGTAAGCCTCATCCTTTCTAAAAATGTGCAACTCTTTGTCTGGATCTTCTACACAGTTCTGCCGCTAACTATTCAAGGTAAGGACTTTACTCTTCAATCTACAATGCTTTTTCTTGGAAGCATAGGTAAAGCGTGAGAAATTCTGCTTGTATGTGAAGGAAAACTACAGCAAAAATTCTTCTCGATAACGGGGAAAAAAAACCTAAAGACTTTACTTTTTTTTCACTATTTGTTGATGAAGGAAAATTACCACAGAGACTTCATGGTTATGACTTCTCCCTGGCTAAGAATGTTGCAGGATGAGAGTTTCCCCAAGCTTCTGCTTTTTCCTGCACAGCAGCACCACTCCACCTTCCATTTTCTCCTCTTGCATTTAAAAATATCCATCTGCCTTGGACCTGTACACCTGTGTGCTCCAGCCCTCCCGCCATAGTAACAACCCTTCATTGACTTTCTTCCAGTTGTTGATATTTCATTTCCACTGACGAGGCTCAAAGCTAGATACAAGACTCCAGACGCCATCTTCCGAGGGTTAAATGGAGGGAAATAATAACTTCCTTCAACCTGCTGATTATGTACTTACTAATCAATGCAGGCCAATATGTGGTTAGCCATCAGTGTCGCAACAGCACACTGAGATTTGTGACTTCATGACGATGACTAGAACAAGGTGGATTTCCCACTGGCTGCTCTAGCACTACATGGAGCAGGAGTGAGGCATTGTGGTTACCCTAAGTAATTTAGAGGAGCTTGAAAATCAGCTCATTCAGAGGTACCTAGAAGCAATGAGATACCTCCTGCCCTTACCATGACCTGTGCAAGCTCCAGGCAGAACTACAGTACTTGCAAGAAGAAGGAAGTGATGGGAGCCATTTTAATGAGAAAGTGTTTAAAGGGCTGAGGCAGTAAACACTTTTGCTTGAAAAGATCAGATAGTACCAATGTCTTGCACAGAATAAAAGTGAGGCATCAGAGGAAACTTGCAGGAGGACTGCAGTGTTAACAACCTATTCTTATAAAAAAGATTACTGTGCAAAAACAATGACATACTATGAATCCTTTTAATTGAATTCATAAAATTAAATTAATTTTAATTTCTTCTGGACAGGTGCAATATATTTTTAGGAAACTCAGGAAATCAGCAAAACATCCACAGCTGATGAGTTGTTTTTCTCTTGTATTTTAACAGAGGAAATTGGTCTAACGTGTTAAAAGCAGCTCGGTGAGAATTTGCTGTCAAGACTGGAGACTCAGCAGCATGGTGATTTCATGATAGTGTGCAAAATAGGTAGATTGCTAACTAATCAATTTTTAAGATAAAAAGATTAACATTCACAAGTTGGAGGTGATTAGACTGATGTCTAATACAAACTTGATCAAAAGCTATTCATCCAAGCAGCTCTGACTTTAAGAATATTCAAAACTGATAGTTCAAGACCTTCTGTCTTTGAAGGTATTCATCTGGGAGCAGCAAGTGTCAGCTGCTCCCCAAGGGAAGGGGAGCTGGGAGCCAAGGGTGACACCAAGACAGGCAAGGGTGAGAACTGACTGTCAAGGGCACAGTCCCATTGCACCCAGGCAAGAGGAGCAGGGCAGGCCTGAGTATGGAGGCACAGTCAGCTGCAAGTCCAGGCGAGCAAACACCCATGTTGGGTGTAGTACACGCAGGATCCTGGCAGAAAGTGCCTAATGCCACAGAAGAAAATCTGGAGCCATATAGTGTCCAGGAGAATTTAGAAGACATTCCTATGTCAAAGAACAAAGAACATGAAAAAAATTAACTTTGTGTTGTAGGACAGAAAGAGCTAAGATATTAATGGAGCTGGAAGTCTGGAAGAAGAATAGGAGAGTTCAGGTAAATCACAGAAATCATCGTTTTTACTGGAAGGTCAGGTAATTCTTATGTGTAAAATGCAGGAGAAAGAGAAGTTTTAAAAATATTTGTGTATATGAATTTTATTTTTAAAATATATTTGCTTGTACTGAATGTTTCTGCATGTTGGTGGATTATGGTATTAGTCCTGTAAGGTCCTGAATACCCTAACTCCTGGCAGTATGGCATGAAGCTGTTTGCTACAACATAGTTCAACAATCTCAGTGCTCTAGCTCAACAGTCTTTGCTCAATTATTACCAATTAAAAAGAGGTGAATCCTCTTCCTGCTTCCAATTTGGGAAATAAATTGAGCTCATGAACTGCAGAACAAGCACCTTGTTTTCTCATTGCAATCTGGTTCATTCAGATACTTAAAAATGAAACCTATTCCTCTCACAATCAAACTGCAAGCGGCATTTCACCCATGTCACTTTGTCGATTCTTCCATTCTAATCTCAGCCAAATGGACTCAGAGATTTATACAGTATATGGACACACAGATGTAAACAAACATAATGCTGATAAGGTGTGCTTTCTGGCTTGCATTGTCTGTCAGGCAACTGAGTGAGATAAGAACCTGTTCTGCTGTTACACAGGCATGGAAATGTTGGATACCCCTTACTGCAGAACTAGATCCCACTATGTGAGGAGCAAGTACCTACCTTCATACAAATTGTGTGCATCCATGATCTGCCAGTATGGGAAGATACGCTGTCAGTGGAGCAGTACTTCCAGCATAGGTAGTAGGACAGTTTTAGAGAAAGCAGACTTAAACCTGAATATAATTTTGCTTAGAACTTTCCCTAATCTATAAATCCATGTACTTTGCAGCCTGGTACAAAGCCAGGGGATATTACTATTGAACATGGTACTCGGTAGTGCAGCTGCTGGAACTTGGCAAAAGAGTTCGCCAAGAAACTTTGGCCATCAACAATACACAGCCCGCTTTGCAACTAGTCAGAGGGATGCAAACACACAAGGATATAGAATTTGCAAGTACAGCTGCGAAACAATATGCGGTGAAGGTGTTCGTCATTATAGAAACTCATCAAGATCTATATCCAGTCTCATTAGCTGTCTCCAGATCTGTTAGAAAACCCGAATGTCATGAACACAAACAATTTGCATAAGAAATGTCCAAGCTATGAATTGGAAACAAGATTAAAAGAAGAAACAGCTGTGTGTAATTGTCCATCCCCTGTGGAGATTAATATCACACATTACATGAAAAATCAGATTTGGAAATGAGGTTAACAGAAGAATTAACCAGAAGAGGGAGTAAGCAATACCTCCTACACAGTACCGTGTTCACAGCCATGTCTTTACTGCCTTTCAGTGGCTACTCTGTTTTGAAAAATCATCCTCGAGAGGGCTGCAGGATTTGTTACCTTGCTACATTTAACACATTTACTAACGACAACAAATTGATTTTTATTTATCTGGCAAAGCAGACCTTGATCTTTCCCCTAATATTTAATCCTCTTCAGCAATGTAAATAATGAGAAAGACACTTGCAGATCTGATTAACCTGCAAGTTCCTTTTTAAGCAATGAGCGATCAATACCAGTACCAACTCCATTAAACAATCCTTATCACTGCTTGAGTCTGTGGATGCAAGAACACAAGTATATGCTTATTTGTATTATAAAGACTCAAAAGTGGTCTAGTTTTAAAAAAAAAAAAGGAAAGAAAAGAATAAAAATCCAGATTCTATAGACTTCAAGAAGCCTTTATTAGCCCAGCCATGCATTAGGTGAGACCTTTTCCCCTCCTGACAACCCAAGGGACTTGTTTTGCTGTTACTGTTGCTCTCATAATGTAAATCACCTTTTTAGAAGTACATCTGTAGAACTTGGTGTTTTTACAAAGTGCTGAATGTCAGCTTCCATCAGATGAAAGTCTTCTAATTATCTGCAGAACAGGGGTGAAAGCATGCCATACTGACCTATCAATGTTTTAAACCCGGTCTGAAAAGCAGCATTTTGAGTGATAGATTAACTCAGTTTCCAGGCTTGTGGTTCCTTAACCGGAACTGCTGGTGAGGAGGTATGAATCAGTGTCAGCCCTTGAAACTGTTGTGAATTCTTAGTTATCAAAATTTTAATTGTAAATGTTGAAGTAGCAACACATGAATGGACTATTTGTGGACTTCTTAGCATAGCATTGCAAGCCACTGTCTGACAATCATTCCTAACATTCTTGTAAACATTGGTTTCTCTAATGAATTTGGAAAACAAGGTAGGTAAGTTGTGCTAATATTTACTTTCAGATTGGCAAATGGCCACAAAGCCTACAATTTTGGGCTATTCTGGAATACACTATACTCTTCCATTCTTACCTGAAGTTAGATATC
Source organism: Phalacrocorax aristotelis (assembly GCF_949628215.1). Lineage (NCBI taxonomy): Eukaryota > Metazoa > Chordata > Aves > Suliformes > Phalacrocoracidae > Phalacrocorax > Phalacrocorax aristotelis. The sequence continues at coordinate 30,177,611 of NC_134277.1, read as the reverse complement.
TGAAAGTTGAAGATTATGTTCCTACAAATACTCCAGTATCTTCCTATGGAAGAATTGTTCAGATGACATCCCTTAGAAGCGTTGGTAAAGGCAGTTACCTTCTTGTGATTTAGATCAGCGATGGCTTGGGCATGCTGTCTATATGCCTTTTGATCTCCTCGTGTTTAGTAAATATGATGTGTCAGCCATGTAGCACAAATTCGCAGTATAATTGGTTGGACATATTTGGATAAAAACTCATTGTATTTACTTGTTTGAGATTTCTGGACTCATGGCAGTCCGGGCTACTGGACACCCAGAAATCAACAGATTAAAGCCTTGTGTGAAAAGGTTGGTAAATTTGTGTCACATGTCATGGCAGATGACACAAAACTAGGAAACAGGCCCTTGAGCTCCTGAAGAAAGTTACCATTAAACAGAGCAACTAAACAGAAGTTGTTGCAATATCTCCTAGCTTGCAAGGATGGCAGCTGCCTTCAGTCCCTGATGACTCAATTCAAGGGTGAGAGGTTCTTTGCTATTCATAGCACAAGGATGAGATCCTTTGTTCTCTTAAAGTTACTGTGTAACCTGTCTCAGAAAACAAAACTGTAAATGGGTCATATAGTGCAGCTAGATGACAGGTACTCAAAGCTGATGAAACAAAAATGCTTCCCTGCTCATCCCCATGAAGTATATTTAACTTACGTTACTTGCAGGAGCATAGTAGCGTTCTACTAGGTAGAATTGAGATTGACAGTCTAGGGTGATTTTTAGGAAGTATTAGAACTATATATTAAAGCCCCAATATCCACATTTCTTTTGGGTGTAATCAGGAGACCATGCTATGCTTTGTACGTATAGAATAGTTTAATTCTATAGAATAAATATAAACTTATTCCTATAGCATGTAAACAAATAAAGGCCAAATATGCCAACTTTGGCCTGATTCTTCCACAAAATATGTGCTCATCTTTGTTCAGTTATCTGCCCACTTCCCATGTATCTAAGTACAGGCCTGAAAGCCTTCTGACTGTAGAACTCTTTAGGTCTAGGCTGGAAAGTCAACTGCGAAGGTGAAGACAGCAGGTAGGCAAACATCCTCTGTCAGTCCTTTCTCTCTTAAATTTAACTCAGTTCTTATTACTCCCACTCCTTTCAGCTGCACTGTGTTGATTCCTATCCCTCATAAATCTTCATGCTTTAGGATCTGAATGAGTCAGTGACTATTTGCAGTTTGACAGAACTGTCTTTGATTGCTTTGCAAAGAACACTAAGCCTTATCCAGCTTTTCTGAAGAAATGTTTCAAAAATTACGTAAAAATCTCCTTTTTGGCTCAGTGAACAGTCCATTGGTCTTTAGCAGTATAACACCTTGGAAGGAGACCTGGAAGATAGAGAACATACTAGGAGTTAAGAAGCAAGATGTAGTAATGATATTAATTCACAGATAGTCATACTGGGATTTAAAGAATTTGACTTTTTAGCCAGTCCTTGGAAGAGATAAAAAAGGGATTAAATTTTTAAAAATAATTTTAATTTCATCACTTCCAAGAATAACAGCTCTTGGTTTCTTATTATAACCTCAGTAACTGAGCAGAGTTTACAGGATTGTGTAGTAGGGGGACACTTACATAATCAGGTAGTACTGAAAGAAGAAAAACATCCCCAGCTTCATATAAACCATGTGAATTTAGGTGATTATACAAACCAGTCATCTAGGCCTTTCAACATTCAGTGGCCTGTCCTTGGTAGACAGTTACTATTGCTTGCAACAGTCTTCATCCCTGACCCCAGACAGAAAGCACTGAAGCAATATATTTTGATTTAAATGAAATCTTTTCAGCAATTTGAATCAGAACTGTTCTGCTTCTCTGGTAATGAATACAAGGAGATTTCAGAAAAGGAGTTTCAGCTGCTACTTGGCTGAATATTCAGGGGAACAACAAAAATGACTTTACACGAGGGACAAACTCATCTTCAGGTTAGTCTGCATAAACTGAAGTTAAACTGAAAGTTTAAAATTAGCCCCGCATAACTTGAAGCTTTTGACCGTTGTCACATGTTCAGAGAAAGCAAACTGAAAAATTAAGAAACCTTTCCCTCACCGTGATCCTCTGAATTGTCTGCACAGACGTAGACTATGTCCATCTTGTTGAACACACTAAAAGCTTTAGACTTACATTCAAAGAAGACACAGGCAGAGAGGCCTGTCTTGTTGACAATTACCTGCTAGCAGTAATTGTTGTCCCAGAAGAAAAAAGCATATTTACTGTTGTTCACTGTAGCATACAAGATTTCATGAAATGTTGCTATAAAGGGGAGAGGAAAGAGAACGCTGTTTTAAATTTGAAAAGAAGACTCAAAAATAATGAAGCGTGCAATGTGCCTGTGTGCAATGTGTGTGCAAAAGTGAGACCTTGATGCATTTCTCTCCCTAGGGGTTCATTTACCCTGTTCAAAGATCTCTCTATTGTTATGTCATGGTTTTGGCTGAGATAGAGTTAATTTTCTTCACTGTAGCTAGTATGGGTCTATGTTTTGTATTTGTGCTAAAAACAGTGTTGATAATGTGGAGATGTTTTAGATGTTGCTAAGTAGTGCTTACACTAGTCAAGGACTTTTTCAGCTTCCCATGTTTTGCCAGATGCACAAGAAGCCAGGAGAGGAGGGGGCACAGCCAGGACTGCTGATCCACACTGGCCAAAGGGATATTCCATATCACATGACGTCATGCCCAGTATATTAACTGGGGGGAGTTGGCCGAGGGAGGCAGCAGTTGTGGCTTGGGGACTGGTGGCGTTGGTTGGTGGGTGGTGAGTGGTTGCATCACTTGAGTTTTTTCCCTGGTTTTTGCCTCCCTCTCTCGTTATTTTCCTTTTCTTCTTCTTCTTCTTCTTCTTCTTCTTCTTCTTCTTCTTCTTCTTCTTCTTCTTCTTCCTCTTTGTCCTGCTACTACTACTACTACTATTACAATTTTAATTATTAAACTGTTATCTCAACCCATGAGTTTTCTTATTTGCTCTTCCAAATCTCTCCCCCATCACACTGGGGTGGGGGGAGAGAGTGAGCATCTGTGTGGTGCTTACTTGCTGACTGGGGCTAAGCTACGACATGTTGATACCAGGGTAACCACACGGCCATTTTCAGCCGAAACTTCTGAAGTCTGGAGCTTTGATTGGGCAATGGTATTGAGGCACCTTGGAGCCCTGAGAACCCCAGGATTTCCAGACTCCTTGCCATGAACTTGTCAAAGGCTTAGTCAAATCCAAAATTACCAAGTATTTAGTTTGGTGTGGAACTGGGAATCTAGACACCTTGAGATAAATTCAATATAATACGCTTAGGAGGGCTCACCTACAAAGTATGGTTTCATGTTTCCAACATCATACTTTTGCTCCACTTGAATGAGTGGTTAGGTTGGAGATGAAGCAAAATGAGGAGAAGAAAATCAACTACTTTTCTCATTGTTGGCCTGCTTTGGAAATAACAAACAAGTCTGTATTAATTTCTAGACAAATAAAAACATTAGTTCCCCCCCCCCCCAAATTCTTTATCTTACATGCACATAGAGAGAACTAACCTATGTAACTGTTTTGTCAGCTTCTACTGAACTTTTTTCTCTCCTCACTTTTCATCAGAAAGATGCTTTGAAACACTTACACGAGACAGATCAGGCTTGATAATAATTGTGTAGGGCTGCAGCACCAACTGGGACTTCCCCTGGCTTCGGGGGAGTTGCTAGGCTACTATCTTAAAGAGACAACTCACTTGATTAATTGCAAATACAGATTGCTTTATGAAAAAGTTAATACATTTGTAACAACAAAGTCTGAGTGAAATAGCAGGCTGATTATCAGAACCTGCAGTATTCCCTGAATACAGGATTAAGGAACAAAAGTATAGCTTTTAAAAACAGATGCAGCCGCACTGACTCCAGTCCTGCTTTCAGTGTGGTATTACCATGCCATCAGTAAAATGCCATTTAATGACAATCACAAAACATTTGTTTTTAGCATGTAATATTCAAAATAAACATTACCTCACTCATTTTGTATTAATCTAACTGGCAAAGAACTGATGTAATATTCTATACTCCCTCTAACCCAAATCTGCCTTGGAGGAGAGTATACATCTGGCATGTGTTTGCACTGGATGTCAGACTGCTGATACTTTGCTTTTTCATTAAACGATTTATTACTTGAAACTCTTCAAAGGGCTAAGCAGCTTTCATTCCTCAGATCATGGAGTGATTTTATGAATAAATGTAATATGGTAATACATAATGATAATTACAAATATATATTTAAAAAAAAAAAGATGTAAGCACCTGGTTTCTTATGAGTAGACCTTTTCAGAAATTATTTTAATTTCCATGAAATATGTTGACAAAAACTGGAGAAAAAAGTCTTTGAAATTTCCTTTGCCCGTTTCTAAGATTTTTCTTTCTTTCTTTTAAAAGCAAACAACAAAAAAAATCCCCCAAGCCCCCCAGAAAACCCCAAATCGTCTTGATGTTTCAGTTTTGCTTAGAAATCTGAAACAATTTTAAAAATACTTTCTGGATTTTTTTTTTAAAGCTACTTAAAGCAAATAGAACATTTTCAAGCAGCTTTATATGTAAATCTTTACATAAGGAGTAGGCGTCTGCTCAACCTGCTTCTGATTGTTCTGAAAGCTTCATTAATAACTTGTATTTCCCTTTAAAGCCTCAGATAAAGTGTCTCTATGATTTGGAAGCAGTTTGGCTTGTCTTTTGCAGTCACAGCGACGGAATGTATTAGGCTCTTACTGGTAGACCCCAGTTTAAACCAGGAGTTGTTAAAAAATGAGCAACCTGCAATGAACTGAAAGAGCAGGTGAGGGAGTAACAGCACAGCACAAAGCCTCAGTGGGCAAGCTACAGAGTAGAAAACATCGAAAAAAAACTCTGGAAGGAATACAACTTTTAAAAATCAAACCCACAAAGCTTGAAATCACTGGGATGTTACAGAGATTGAAAAAAGGAGAGTACGATTAATCAGTAACGTAAGGCTGACTTGAGGATTTCTGCAAGTTGTGTATGTTTATATGTGTTGGAGGTAGATGGTGGGGCACCTACAAGCTCCAGTATATTAACGTTCTGTGTGTGAAAGCCAAGGAAAAAAGATGTAGGTCCTCTTCTGGGGCTGAAAGGCAGTGGGGAGAACGCAATGCCCTTTGCTGCTGGCTCACAGTAGATCAAGTTTGTGAGGGACAAATGTCATCTTTATTTGTAATTTATTCATAAAATGAGATAATCCTACATCTTAGTGTTCCACACCAGTTTCATTCTCAGACATAAAACTGGGGGAAGGTTGTATGTATTCTAGAAAAGCTGGGGAATATAGTATATCTTGGGGCTATCCCACTTAGCTTTATATCCTTAGAGTGAAATATATTGTCACTGTCCTAAGAAAGAGGTGAGGAAAGCACTCTGTGCAGCAGGGTGTTTTGACAAAATGAGACAGGGAAAAAGATGCCAAAGGTGGATCAGAAGGTCTCTACTCCTGTTTCATAGCCCATGGAGGTAAGGAGTTCTTAGTAGTCATCTCAGCCTTATGACTGTGAAGACATTTGGGAATCATGGCACATAGGGTCTATTTCAGTGGAAATAAAATTGCACAAGGATGTGACCGGAGCCTGTGGATTCTAGTGATAAATAACAAAGGAAAGTTTTGTTGAAGGATCAGCTTTACGTATCAACAAGAAGATACTTTGGCAAGGTCCTAAAACAGGTTTTAACTGCTATGACAAACCAAGCATTTTATATAAAAACCAAGAATATATTCTGAATTTTGTTCAAAAATATACTTTATTTTACTTAAAAAGTCAGGATTCATTGATATGGAGAAAACATTTGGACAGGTTATGACTATTCCTTTGGGTAGGTGAAGGAAGAAATTAGTTTCATTTTTTCAGGTATATTATCTTTTCATGCTATACTGGGTTAACATTTTTTTTTAATGGGATAGTAAAATCCATCTTCTGCTATTCACATAATAAAAGACTTGGCAAACTTACAGAGCCGTGAACACTTGGTTTCTGCATATATGAAACAGGTGTTTGCATGTAACTAACAGGATAAATCTGTTGCATGGAACTATCAGATGCAACTGTAGCACTTCTACTTACAGGCTGAATAGTCAGTAGGACAAAATTTTTCTTCAGGGTGCCAAACATAATGCTATACAGTGAAAATCCCCTTGCTGTTGGTACTCTCTTTTTTTTCAGTTTTCATATATTATACTTCCTGTAAATTTTATGAATTTCACAATTCTTATATTATGTTTTTAATTTTTTTAAGAATTTTTGGTCTGTGTTTTAATGGCTCCCCTATTCTGGTTTAGAGTCTAAAAAAAGAGTTCTGATTCAGGGCTGGAAACTATTTAGTAGACACCATATCAGCTCTTTTTATGCTCTAAGATGTGAACTGGTGATTCTTTCAACTGATTTCAGTCATTTAGACATAGTCCTAAGAATTAAGAAAGAATCATAGGGGGGAAAGCAATTTTTAACCCTTTGTCCAGTCTTTCAGCTATTCTGGCTGGAATTCTTGGGTCAATGGCTGTCAGCTTTGAGTATTACAAGTTTTAATAAAAATGTGGATGACTTGCATAAAAGTCTGTAAAATCAATTCCTGCATTTACAAAATAACATTATTTCTGGTATTTCTGAAGCTAGATTTTCAAGTCACTGTTTTTTAAATATATTTGTCTGCAATTGTAGGTAACCTGAAGGAAGTAAGTTTTGGATTCCTACTGAAAGAAAATAACGTAACTTTAAGTTCTATTTTAAAATGACAACATGAATTTCTTATGCTTGAGTACTACGGGAGAATGACAAGAATAAGCTAACAGAGCTCTAAAATCCTAATTTTGTTTAATAGGATTTTTTTCCATTGGCAGTCAAATACTGAAAGAAGGTGGACAAGCAGTAGAAATCTTTCTATGGGCATTCTCCAAAAGCGTGTTAGAAACACATGGATCAGAGGTAGAGCTAATGCTGTCTCAGCATGATGGGATGGATCAGGTAACTTTTTAAGCTTCCTATATGTATTTTTTAATTTCAGTCCATGATGTTAAAAGGATGTAACTTGGACAAACCTCATCTACCTTTGAAGTTCCATCTAACTTCCAAGTTTTGAGTGGAAGAGCTGGGCCAGATGAGCTTATGAGGTTTATTCCAACCAAATGGTTCTGTGGGTTTTTGTGGATTTATGATTATGGATCCACATATGTAATGCAACATTAATTTTCCTCCTGTTTGCTTTCCACTGTTTTGGTATCTTATTTGCCATCATTTTCATATCAGAGCTAGTCAGCTGTTTTCTATGTGTACACATATATATGCACACACATGCACACACATACATACTACACTTACATACACATGTATTACAAAGGGGTTTTATATCTTGATTCAAATGTGAAACAAAGAAATCTAATTCTGTATAGATTTTCAGGTGTGTCAAAAGGTTTGGGGATTTCATATTCTGAAAACTAAAAACATCAGTTGGGGGAAGTCACATTTCATAATGCAAACCTAAATATAAAAATTCCCAAAATATTAATCTTACAGTGTCTGAGTCACAGCGAGGTAGATGAAAGCATGAAATAGCCATTTTCCTAATTATCTCTCTACAGACTGGAGATGAAGACAAGAATGCTTCTGTCACACTGTGTCACAGCACAGCCACTGCTCACTTTGTCCTTTTTCCATCTTTGTTTACTGAGGAGCAATCAGTATAGCAGCATTAAAGGAGCCCTAAGAAAACCATCAAAGTCTACCTTTATTTAAAGAAAAAAATAAGGGACTCATCAAAAATCCATGATGTGTTGAGAAAGGCAGGCCACCAATCTATGTCCAGCCAGCCAGCACTGGCAGTTTCTAGCTTTCAGATTTACATCTATAACAATTGTTAAAGTCTAAAGGACTATATCTTCAGTCGGAATAAATCAGCGTAACCCCACCAAAGTCAAATTTTAATGGAAATAGAAAGGACTAGCTGTTCTACTGAATACTGAGATATATTGCCAATACCCGGCTTATTTTTCTGCATACTGCTTGTCACACAGAAAAAAAAGGCACAGTAAAACTTGTAGCATGTCGGATTACTTGCTTCTGTCTGAACCCCAAATGAATAACTGTTACAATCTTCCTGACCTGATGCTTATATTCTTTGTATACTCTGCCAGTATTTCATCCTTGTTCAAGTAGTCAGAATTTCCCACAAAAGCATTTGTAGTCACTGCGGAAAAGCCACTGTAAGTGAGAGATTTAAATATCTCCACCAAATAAACATAAAAAACTTATTATTGTGTTGAATAGAATGAATGCTTACTGTGCTGCTTCACTGCTGCTAATAAACCATATCGAGTCAATTTACTCTGTCCATTCAGTAGTCTCAAGGTATCAAAACTGCAGCTTCGGTGCTGGTTTCACTGTTAGGCTGAAAAGGTGGCAGCTGCTGTGGTAAGGGAAAAACACTTTCCCTTTCTGAGCAGTTGTAGTGAATACTTCCTGCTGAATCTCTCTGAAGACAAGGGAGAAAACCTTGTATATCATCAGGTCAACAAAATGCAAATAATCTTTTGTCATTCCTTTGCATTACTTTTGTTTGTCTCTCATTAGATAACACCTACAAATGAAAAAGATGGTCCTTTGGTTTTTTTATATTGTGCAAGAAATTGGAAAACATGCATTTTACCTGGAAGGCAAATAACGAAAACAAGACCTACAAATGAAATAGTGGGGTGCTAGCGTTCATGACATTTTCAGTTATAACTTTTTCATAGGCATATGTTATCTGCAGTATAATTACTCTGTAACTAGACTAATGTTTTTATATCTGTAATGACATCAGCATCTGACGCAACTTGAAGTCTAATGTAATGTATGAATTATTCCGCTACCCCACTGTCTTGTCACAGGATGGTTTTAAGAATCCTGTCACATAAACCATATATTTGCTGAAATTCAGCTGGAATTGTTCTCCATACTGACAAACCTACTACCAGTTGCTTAAAAATATTTTGAACTACCTTTCTTTCTCTTACTCTATTCTAATTACAACTATATAATAATTAATGTATTTTATTATGAAGTATATGTTCATATGGTATTTTTTAGCTTCTGTACAATTTTTTACTGTCAAACCTAAGCAGAATATGGAAGAAGCCATTAGCTTAAACTGCAATGGGGAGGATGGGGTGTGATAAAGTCATCTGATGTGATTTGCACTTAAACACCAAGTCTTTCTTGTCCAACAATTCAGCATTAAGGAACAGGACAAGAAATAGCAAAAAGTGTCTGCAGACTCCAGCTCATTAATTCAAGGATTACTTAAGTTATTAGTGATCTTTTTGAAGTTTAAACCATTAATGCATATTGGCTTTGTTTCATATGATGGCTTTATAATGTCACTTACATTGAATTACCAATGAAGGTGAAATCTGCCAAGAAAATAACACCAGCTTCTATTTACTGTAGGAAATAACAGCAGCAACAACAAAATATGTTAAAGCAGCCCCAACACAGATAGTAATCTTCACTATTTTACCTCACAGCTTCCTTCAGCTTCTGGCCATATGCTAAAAGTTCATTCTCTGATGAGCCTTTGAGCTGTCAGTCTGTCTCCCTGGCTTTTCTCTCATTTTCTCCTCAGTATAAATGGCTATTTGCTGGAAATTGTTTTATATCTTGCCTGACCATTTGACTGCAAGGCATCGTTACTTCTCATGTCTTCTATTAGAGGGACAGTGGACACAGCAGGCAAGCTAGGCCAATTAAGTGGCCACTACCATTAACATTAACCTTTTTAAAAGTGTGCACATTATGTCTTAGAACATATTTGGTACTAAATCAGTACCTCAGGGCAAGAAAAGTGCAAGTGAATCACCAATTTTTCACTTTTTTGCCTCTGTATAAGGGCACAGTCATTGGCTTGTGGGTCAGCCACCCCTCTATGTCAAATGCACAGGAGAAAGTTAAAAAAGCTCCTGATTTGACTGCCACCAGTGCAGCCTATTAACTGTAATATTATTCTTCTGAAAAAATCTGGTGATGCTTTATATTGACATCAATCTTCAAACTATTTGGAACTTTGGGATAAATTTCCACAATTTTAAATAAATATCTGAATATCCCATCCCTTCCTCTATTAATTCTTCTTCCCAATAATCCTGCTTCGGGAAGAATATGTTAATTCTCTATTTTCTGCTCTTGTCATGTGCCACTTCATTTGGAGGAAAAAAGTGTGGCAGGGTTAGTATTCCTATCTCTGTATTTCTCCAGGTGGCACACTGTACCATATTGTTTAATTCCTACTATCCTATCCTGATAATCTAATTTCATGCAGAAGGAACAAGTTACCTCTCTGGTGAGTTCCCACTGGTACCTTACTGCTTCCACAGTCAATGAATTTCTGCTCATCCCTAAATGTTTAGCAAGAAATGTTGGAAGGAGAGAATCACTTTTATTCTCATTTGCTGCAATAGAGCAAACAGGAGTAGAACTAGAAGGATGGGTTTTTTCTGGGTTGTGTCTGTGATTGGGTTCCCTGGGGACATCTATGCACTCACTGTAGGATCCTGAGCTTCTGAAGCTAATTTCACATTATCCCCACTTATGATGCTTTGGTTTGCACTGTAGAGTCTTTGGACTTGATTCTTTTTGGATGAAACAAAACCAAAATAGTTTCTAACAGGCATTCTGTTCACAAGACTGAATTAGAACTGGTTGAGAATTCTGCCACATCCCAATACACTATACATATAGTGTGGCTATCTCATCACCAGCACAAGTTCTTTGCTCCCGTTGAGCTATACTACCTGCTATCACAGATGTAGTCTTTGATGCTTAATAAGATGCAGCTCTTCATTAAAGCTTCTTTATTGACTGGGACTTCATGAAAAGTGTTTCATGTCCACCTGACTACCAGATTTTTATAAAACTGATCATTAAAACCTTCATTTCATGACTTCTTAGACAAATTTGCTTTAAGCTGATCAATGGGTTCAGAAGGTATTAAGGAGTGACAGCTGAATCACCTGGCAATCTCATATGCAATGTGATACTGTATTGATACACTCTCTCTTTAGGAGACCAGGTTGAACATCATGCATGTAATTCTAAGGAATTGTACTTAGAACTATGATGATCAGCAGGGGACACCCTAAAGCTGTGAATGGGGAAATAACTGGGTATTTGCCCACTGAAGATAGTAAGGCTCAAATTTAAATTAAAAGCTTATTCTACCTCAATAACTTATTCTACCAGAGACTTACATCTTTGTCTAATTAGACTGTGTTGAACATGACATTTTTTTGGAGAGTAATGACTTCCTGGGGGGAAAAAACCTTTTATTTTTTGCAAAAATTTAGTTTTTGTGGATCACTTATCAGATTGCCTTTCAAAAGCTAAAATCTCTTTCTATTTTATATTGTTTTATATGGTGAAACTCATACCACCTCTTTTCCATCCTCAGCATTTCCTTTAGGGTTTCCAAAAAATCTCATGAAGTTTGATGTAAAAAATATAGTGCCTTTTTTTAGTTTTACTCTTTTTTTTCCAAGGAAGAAAATAAACTTTGTTTCTCAAGTTGTATTTGTCCAGATCACCATTACATAATTTCAATAGCCATAGCTTTAGTTCCACATATTCCTCCTTGTACCATTGCCCCCCCCCAAATACTCAGCTCCTCCCAGATGCTCAGCTCCTCCCAGATTTGAAAACAATGTTGGTGAGGGAAATAATTAACTGTTTTCTGCCCTCCCTTCTTCCCCCTACCAACAGCACCTTTTTTCACTGTTTTTTTCAGATCTTCTATTACCAAAGTTAGCAATGTTGCTTTAATGAAGTAAGGTTCTGGCCACGTTTTTTAATGTAGCATTAAAAAGTTTTGAGATTCAGATCAGTTTTAGGAGTCTTTTAAGCATCTAAGTGACTTTGCTGGTGATTATATAAATAACCTTTAATTTTGCATATCTCTTCTCCTTGTTAAGCGTTTCTTAACTCTGAATCAAGTGTTCATGCAGCAAATGTCAAGTTGAGAATTAATATGCTATGAAAAGAGAGAAGGGAAATACAGGAAAATAATGTCCAATGAATTTGCAGGCAAAACTATGGTGTTGAACTACTTCCTCTGAAACTCATGCTTTTTTTGAGGAGATCCATAACAACACCACATCAGTGTGCAGGTGAACACAGTGCTTGTGTCTCTTGTTCTCTGAATCTATTCCACAAATTAATGGTATAAGAAGAACAATGTATGGAGTGGGTTCAACATACTCTGACCTCCAGCTGGGCTCCAATCTGTCAGAAAAGTTTCTATCTCCTTATATGTGCTATCTCCACTTGGATGTCTCTGATATCTTAGGACATGTCAGATGGCACAGTGCACTCAGCAACTGAACTGAGACCTTCCTGACTACATTAAAGTGAACTGACTTGTTATCTAGAGTTTGGTGAATGTGTTTTCTAGGTCTCTTTCCTCTGTGATAAAGTTAAGGCTACTGGATCACAGGTAGAAACACAGTTTTAAATATCTAGATGCAGATATTTTCATTTGTAGCTATATCCCATTCAAATTATTTTTTCCATCAGTCATTAAACATAAGCCACTGACCTCTGCAATATTAATTTCAGTGCATGCCTGGACTTATGCTGTTGCCACTGAGTAAAGCCTGGCTAAATACCAGCAGTACCAGAATCACTTTGAACTCTTCTAGCTTCTTTCTGTCTTTTTAAAAGCAGAATGTATGGTCCACTGTGTTTCAGCTAAGGTGCCTCCCTATGCTCTGCACTGAGGATGGGGGATAAAAGAAAGGGAGAGGGATGATTCTCGCTGGATCTCAATAAGAAGACCCAATAAAAAAAAGGCTTAATAAAACATCTGTATTAATAAGAGAGATAAGAAGAGGGACGTTAAGAATAAGTGATTTTTATGCTGTTTCAGATGCTGGGCACCCCATATTCATGCAGCATTGGGTCGACCCCATGTGGATTTTCCCATGGCCTGCCATGCAGAACTCATCTATGAAGACATTTTTCTCTTTTTGGTCATTTGAGCTAGTATATAATTTTCTTATAAGAAAACAAATTTATTCATCATTTCTAATATCAATCAGAAGGGATGGTCTCATGAGAACTTCCTGATGCACTGCTCAATAAAGGCAAGGTCACAGGGGTGACTTAGTTGTGGGTGCTGAGTAATAGCTGGCTGGGGTCGTCCTGCGGCCAAGGGATTTGAGCAGCACAGCACAGCCTGATGCTGGAGGTGCAGGACAGTGCAGCACGGCACAGGTCTGCATTTGCACAGGTTAACTGTGATGTGTATCACAACCTCTTTAAGGTATAATGGTCTCCTGGCCAAGATCACTGTACTTTGTTAGGAAAAATAGCTATTACATGGGTGAAGGAGGTATCTTCTTAGCACAGGGCCCAGTGATAATAGTGTCCCATGTTGGCTGAAGCTTTCTGCTGGGGAGAATGAAGAATACATTGTGGAACAACTCATAGGACATAGCTGTTTTAGTGGCTTTTTTTTGTGTGAAAGGCTTTCACAGAATCTGATGTCTGTGTGTTTCTATTATTTATGTTTCAATAATATACCCAATATAAAGTCTGATGTATATGAGATGATTTTCATAGTTGCTAGTTAGCAATGGATGCAAACAAAAAGCCCCAGATAGCTATTTATAAGCATTCCTGTTATAGTCAATAAACAAAATGAAGAGATGTTCTTCATAGAGCTTGCTTCCAGTCTTTAAACAGTTTTGCACAAAAGATCTGCAACAGCAATAGGCACACAAAACATTTTCCGTTACCTGTGGGCAATAAATGTGCCTTCCACATGTTCTCCTGACACCATTGCACAGCTGTTTGCACAACAGTGATACCATGAAGAAGGAATTGGTCTTTTGAGCACTGCCCAGTTTCATAGTAGGTTTAGAAGATATGGTACTAGAAATGCCATGATTTTGGTAGGAGCGAAGCAGTGATAAATTTCAAAACTAAGTCCAGCTTGTGCGCGTCCTAACATAAAGAATAACTGTGCAAGTCAGTATTATAAAAGCAATGGATCTATATTTTCTTCCTTTCTGTCTACAGAAGGAAGATATTAGAAAAAGCTCTTTATTAGTGAGCAGATCACCCTGATCAGTACTTTCTTTCTCTTCTACAGGAATAAGCTACTAGAAAAAGCCATTTATTAGTAAGCATGTCATTCTGCTTATGTGAGCTTACCAAGGGAAAGAATATATTAAAACTTGTCCGGGAAGAGGTGAAGAAAAGAAATAGTGTCAGAGGTAAAAGTGGGAGTTGAGCATTCAATTGTGCTTGTTGCAGGTACATTTTCTAAGATATAAATCAGGTCAAGGAAGCTTCAGTTGAATCATATTTGCTGAATGAACAGATAACTGCACTGAAAGGATGCAAAGTGGGAGAAATAAAGAGCAACCCACACTGCTATAAATGTGAACTGCAAACCACGTAAATAGCATATGTCCCACTGAGAATGTGACAGGTCTTTCAGGTACTTACTTTTATTTCTAAGCCTTGGCCAGCCCAAGCTATCAGTGTTACAGATTCTTGCCAGTTCTTAGCAGACATTTCATGAAAATTCGCATGCATATTTCAGAAGCTAATAAATTGGCATTTCAGTATTATTCCTCTTTTAAATGTACCACTAACTGTTTTGTATCCATTGTAATTTGTATCCCATGCACTAAACATTACAGCAGCAGGGTTTGAAATTAGTGCCATTACGTTGCTCGCCTTGATATCTGTGTAATAATAAACAGCCTTTCATCAAGGGTAAAAAAGTGTATTATTTAGTAAACTAAGTGCTTTTTTATTGTTGCTTTTTAAAGCTGTATAACTGCTGTTAAGCAGCTCAAAGTGGTTGGCACCAACTATTTGCAAACTTAGAAAATGTCCCTTTTTGTGCAATTTGCTCACTTCAGAAACCGTATTTATTTTTTTCAGTCTTTATTTTTATACCTGTTGGCTCCTGTCTCAACCTTTCTATCTAGTTGCTTTTGGGAACTGTAAATGACCAGGGAAAATGTTTTCAGATGACAAAGATAAAGTTTCTTGTCTTTTCTACACGGTGCAGAGGTCATGATGGGAGATCAGAGACAAGAAGCAACTTGTTATTTTGTTAACAGGTACAGGGACTCAGAGCTTTGTTACACTTTACCAGAAGCCGTTAGAGACGTGTAATAAGCTAGGAGCACCAGTATGGGGCTTGATGTTAGGCTGGCAACGAGGTGTAGTTTTGTTCAGGAATGGACTGGAAGAAGGCACTGGGACCTGTTTGGAATATATGCATGGATGTTGTCATACATATAGGTGAGTCCGCATAGATAGTCCTTTTGACATTTGGTTCAACACAGAATAAATGACATAAAAGTTTTGCCGATCCTCAACCCCCAACAAAGACAGCAGAGTATAAAAGAGCCATCTCTTTTTTTTCCTCATGCTGCCTAGCTGTGTTGTGCCTGATAAGAAGTACAGCACTGACTTGGCCTCTGGATCCTAAAATTATAGGGGTTGCCTCAATTTAAACCTGCTTTTCATTAAAAGATGAATATTTCCTTTTATATTTTATTGAAGTCAGCCAGGAATGAGGTTCTTGTGAGTTATAAAAGAATACTACGAAAAGCAAATATTTTTTCTAATAAATTTTATAGTACTTACTACTGAAACCTATGAAAATTCTATGGTATCCTATTATTTTCCTCTTTAATTAATTCCATTTAATTTTTTTCCTAACGACAAAATCCTCTGAAAGTATTACTCCTCCATGGCGGAGCCTGTTTTGGAAATTGTTATGCAAATCCAAATCCTGCAGCCTTCAGAGGGAATCTGTGACAAAAGTGAGACAGGCACAGCTACCTCCAGTCAGGCAATTCTTTTGATTAAGGTTCTCTGCTTTAAAACAGAGTTTAATCAAGGATAGCAAAACCAGAGGAAAACTGCTTTCCAGGTGTGTCTTCTTGTGCAGATGGTGTGCTGCCAAAGAAAATCAAAAGAAACTTAATTACAAGAATGATCAGCAGAGTCAGACAGGATGAGAAATTGTGCGCTCTGATAGAAGCTGTTCATTACAAAACAACGGCACTGCTTGGCACGTGGCGAAGGACGAAACCGCTTCTGATGGATGACAAAGGCTTTTTGAAGTCTGCTGAGACAGAGTATTCCATGCTGTAATGTTTGAAGCATTTAGAGGATATGACGATCACTTGTCCTTTCTCTGGACAAGCCTAACCTGCAGGGGAACCCATGCTGCTCACTCTTCTGGGCAAATGGGCAGGCAGCAGTCCTTGCCAGTCTGCTTCCTGACAGCATTTGTCATGCTTCAAGGAGTGGCAGCACTTTAATGCAGTGCTAGAGTCTGTTTTGCAGAGAAAGGCAATGTTACTTCTGTACGAGTGAAGTCTATTGGCCAAGATAGATCTGGGGCCCTGTTGTGCTGCCTGCTGATGCCACAAGTATGTGGGCATGGTCTCTGAAATTTTGCAATCTCAGTAGCCACTTAAATTTTTTTTTGAGGTAGTTGAACACACCCCTCCATGTACCTGTACCCAAAAGTGTTGAACATTTAGGGTTTCGGCAAAAGCTAGCATAGTAATATACTGTTGTATTTACAGATTAGAGCGGGATGTGGAATCCTTTCTCATCAGCAAAGCAATGTATCATTTACCTTTGATACTGATTCCTGGCTTTCTCCAGTAAAGATGATAGTTAAACTGTGATTTTGCAGCTGACTGTTTGCGACTGCACCCCCAAAGAATCCCTCTGGGACTCCATCCAACTACAGCATCTGGCCATAGGGAGCTGCATGCAGAGCATCCTCATTAGTATGTGCTGAGGGACAAACCTTGTCTTACTACCTGTCTTGTCTACAGTTGGACATGTAATCAGTGGTCCATAAACAACAATGCATTTGTCAAGGCACTTCCGATGAAACAAATTCTAAACTCTGTTAACTGAAATGAGATCACGACTCTTCCTCCACTGCCCTGGGACTGGCAAAGCACCATTTACTGGCATTGCAGTCGCATGCCTAGTTTGGTGACAAAAAATCAAATCTGCAATCAGCTGTCCAAGAAATAGCAATGCCAGTTTCTCCTTGGACAGCAATATATTTCTATTTTTTTTCTGGGGGTTCTACAGACACTATTGAAATAATTTTAGTAACACCACAGAGTGCACAGAGGCCTAATCCTCCATAATCAAGGGATAGACTGTCAATGACTTCAATGAGCTTTGGATTTGGCCTGGGTGAATACAGACTAGGAAAGAGAAAGAGCCCCTCCAGCAAGTAAGTGACAAAGCTGGGATTTAGACATCAGTGAGTGTAAGTAATAACATCCTACACAACTCCCCAGAAGGGCCTCTGACAGCATTCTGAGGCAGAAGGAGGAGGGAAAGGGATGAATATATCCCAATAAATCTCAGAGAAAAAAGGGCAAGCAAGAGGAGAAAGGTGGTAGAGAAAATGTCCATCTGTAGGGTGAAAGACTAGAGGATGGGCTTAGCTCCTCCCTTACCCTCAGTTGTCTTCTTTCCCTTCCTGTCCCTTGCTCTGGACTATTTACTTCAATAAGTTTCCTTGTTCGAGCTTTCATGGTACAGGTTCTATATCTGCCACTGCTTTTTTGGCTGCTTGCCTGTTGGTAACTGTCAGGAGATACAGCTTCTGGCAGTATTGAGTCACTAAGAGAAGTGGGCTAGCAGGACACTTAATAATACAGGGATCTCAAAGTACTTTACAAACATTAATTAATTAAGTCTTATGATACCTTTGTGAGGAAGGCAAGACTTATTAGATTTACTTCACTTCTGGGAAAAAAGAATGACAAAAGACAGCTTTTTCTAAAGTGTTAATACGTTTTTATTATATGCATGTGTAATACATAGTTAAAAATTATAGGCAGGCCAGATTTCATACATCTGCCTGCAGACCCGTGTACAAACAACATGAAATCAAGGCATGCAAAATTAAAATCCACTTTTGAAACTGCTTATAATGCATAACCTTGGAAAAATCATTAAGTCAGAAATAGAGTCAAGAAAGTGAATGCTTCGGCCTACTTCCACCAAAAATGGTGATAGAGAGTGAAATTAAACCCTCTGGGGTAAGCTCAGTATTGATATCAGGCAAGTAAGATGGAAGGCATCAGACAAAATTAGGAAGGTCTCAAAACACCACTACTTTAGTTTACCCTCACTTTGGATATTTAGGAAGCCAGACATATAATCTCTGTCTCAGTAAGAGATCTAAATGCTCACAGTTTTTTCTTTCTGCTGCTGTCTCCTTTTTTTGCCCAAAGACATAACAACTATTTTAGGTAACTTCACACTGTGAAAAGGCCTGTGTTATGTAAATGAAATGAAGACATTCAAGAATGAATTAACAGATGATTGTGAGGCAGGACACTTATGGAAAAAATGGTGAGGTGATTTTTAGCAGCATCTAAAACTTGGCTTCCAATGTTGACTCAAGTATATAGTATTTTCTGGTGATTGCTCTGAACCTAAAACTGATTTCCTTGTTTATATCTGTCTAAATGCATACCTGGTTGGTCACTTCATTTTATCCCACAATATCCTTGCGCCCCAGTAATTTTGTTCAATCAGTCCTGTAAAGACCTGTAAAAAACAAAAGGACGGATCTTAAGTTATGCATTAGGGAGAAAGTGTACATTGCAGACAAGAAAATTTCTGTGTGGAGACACATTTTTAGGTGGCATTTTCAAGAATAGTAGCCCTTACATATTTCATATTGCATATACTGGATGTTACATAAGAAACAACCCAGCATGTACAAGACCTCTGCATGGAAGACTGCTACCTGTGGCAAACCTTCAGGGGCTAATCTACTTCAGAGAAACAGGAAGTGTAATGAAAGAGAAAAGAAGGTAAGAACATCCTCTTCATAGTGATGGGAAGGTCCACCTGCCTGAGGCCATGGTTACTGTAAATCTTGCAGGGCTGAAACAGCAGTCTACATGGACATCTTGTAGAGCTGGAGAAGGAGCCAGTGTTCAGGGAAGCAGGTGAAAGAACCAGGATGAGTAAGTCTTTTGGCTAGAGTGCAGGAGATCCTGGTCAGACTTCTGTAGGCCACAAACATCTCATGCATCATTGTCATATCTATGTACATGTTGTTCTTGGACAAGGTGCTCTCTGTCTGCCAGTTATTCATCTGTTTTCACTTTAAATGTCAAACTTCAGTGCTCCAGTGGCTACAAAAGAATCTTAGTATTTCAGATGCCACTTCTCCATTCTACGTCTAAATTCTCTGTTTATGGAAGATGGTGAGAATTGCCTCTTTTAAATCCTCACTTTCCAATGTGAATAAGAAGTTAGTTTTCTACCTGCGCTTTCAAACAATGTGTTTCATATCTGTGTGGCTTCCCGAACCCACAGCATTGTAGTGGAATTTAATCTACCTATGATGAAAAGCCACAGTGGTGCTGAGAAGTAGCTGCCAACACAGTCAAAGGGATGCAAAGCCTTCCGAATCTCAGATTTGCTCTTCTCAAGGAGGAAAGGTAATAACTGAAGTTAGAACACTAACACTGTTGATGGAATTCACAGTTTACTTAGGAATGTACTTTGCTGTAATTATGATCCAGAAAATACTTTGATGGAAGATTGTACCAAGCAGACCTGTACTGCTGTGCAAGATTAGTGTCATATATCTGATTCTGAATACTGATAAATAGCAACACAATTATAAGCTAATTGGTAAAGTCAGAATTAATAAACAAGTTTGCAGCAAGCAAGTAACATATTGTGTAATTGTTTTCAGTAGATTTTAACTCCTATTTTGTTAATATTTCATTTTTGCAGATTAGCCTGGAGACTCATCCTCTGTATCAACCTGGTAAGTTTCAGCTTTTAAAGTTCATATGCTTTCTGCATACATAAAAATTGCAGTTCTTTATATAGAACACTTTTTAATCCTTGCATAGGTAAAGGAAATGAGCTGATTTTGCTCACATTTACCAAAAAGAAAATAAATTAAAAATATTCACCTTTGGGCTGAGACCCAGCGTAGAAAATTTGACTCAAAAAGCAGAACTTTCCAGCTAGTTATATATATGTGAAAATACAGAATTTTAATAAGGATGTTTAAATAATTTACCGCTACAATCCAATTGTGAAATTGAAATGTAAACTTTTGTATCAGCTTACAGCATGATGGAACACACTCAAACTGTAACCCATTTGCTGTTTACAAGGTTTCTGGTTGTCAAACTGCTAACCACCCTCAAGTCTGTGCCCAGGAATACTGAACATCTGCCTTAGACATTTGCCTGATTTGTCCAATCACAATTTCTGAATTTTCACATGAAGCAAGGAAATCATTATTAAGGAGAGAGGGACCGTAGTAACACATCTCAGAAATGTATCACTAGGAATGATATTAAAACATTCCCCTGACAGTGACTTTGGCAACAGTCTGCTAACTTGGTTCTCAGCCTGCTGGTGTTATCCAGCGCATGCAGGTTAATTTGCCACAATGCTTTCTCTTTCCATATTTTGCTAGCTGTGACAGTGAGTTGTGCTGGTGGGCAGGCCTGTGCGCCATGTCTTGCAAAGTGCTTTTTGGTCCAGTTCAGAGAATCCATTATTCAACCCAGCTCGAGTCATTTGAACTTTATTTAATGTGTTGGTACCTTCAACCTTGCTCCTATTTGTTTGCTCCTGCTGTCAACTGTGGCTTCAGCAAGGACCTTCCTATGCGTTGTCTTGAATTAAAAAATACCATGTGACTTTTTTTTTTTTGTTAAAGGCAGAATAGTAACATACAGTTCCTATATCCTTCCCATACTTAACATTTTACCTATAAGTAGGGATGCTTTTCAATCCCCTGTTCTTACAACCTGTTTGTTTCAGATCACTGCCATTCTGCGTGTTCTGGTAGAGATTACATAATGGTATAATTGGAGATATTTCGGGTTTTTATCCACAGAGGCAGACATGTCTTTTCCTCTGGAAGCTCTGTCCTTTGGCATTTCTGGAGAACTGACTTAAGCAAATGAAGCACTACTGTTTCTTTTCACTTGGCTTGGATCAACGAGTATATTATCATTTAGTGATTAGATGGCAGATTTATAACAGGTTTGATCCAAACATGAAGAAGATGGATGTCTGACAGCCCACTCCTAGAAGAAAGTTAAACAAAGAAATCCTTTAGTGAAATGGATCCTAATTTATTCTCATGTGTTTCAGACAAATACTGATACTTCCAGCTCTCAGAATATTGTAAACAAACCCAGGCATTACACAAGATATCCGAGCCTTTCCAAAGGTTTAGAATGAAAATGAGGACTGTTCATAAACAGAGGTGATTTGAACATTGGTGCACCCAGATTTAATAGCCAATACAAACACTTGCACAATTTATTTGGGCTAAAGCAACACACCTTCTATATGAAGTCATAATTTAAATTAAAGCCTTAATGGTTTAATCAAAGATTCATTATTATTCTAAGTGCAATGGTATTAGCACATACAATCTGAATTATCCCATTACTATCATCATTAATGTAGTAATACAGGTAAAACTGATATAAATAAACTTCCTAATAACTGCCTCTTTCTCTGGTGTTGTGCTCCCTGTGTTCCTCAACAACAAGAAGGGAAGGTTTCATAGCGAGTAATCAGTATTCAAAGTTCTTCACTGGGACAGCTATGTTAATTATGGGTGTTTCTTCCTCCTCTTTGCCAGGAGGAGAATGATGTTAATGTTGATGATTTCTTTCCACTCACTCTGGGGTCTGTGTCTATTTTTATACATATTCCAACATGCACTACTCATTTTCTCATTTTTCAGCAATTCTACAATTCATCCATATAACTAATAATAATTATTCATTAACATAATTAATCATAACAATCATTAATAGCACACTTTACAAAAACAGCAATATTCTAGAAGACACACACTTATGTACAGACCCATAGAGACATGATGTTCTAGTAAACAATTTCTATGAATATCTACCAGTTACAACATTATCATTGTTGCATTAGGAAAGTTTCAAGAATGTCCCATGTTCATGCCTGGTTTTGACAATGTACTTTTGAGGAATGGGTTGATGGTTACTGAAGAAATATGAAAATTGAAGAAATTGAAGAAACCAATATGCTCATTATCTTTTAAAACTGATTAATTTAATACGCTCTCTGTTTTCTGGTTTGGTTTTTTTTCCTTTTCCAATCTTTTTAGTTTCTTTGCTTTTTGAAGTTGGGTTTTATTTTCAGGGTTGGTTTTTTTTGCAACTGGGAAGATTAGCTCTAGATCTACATAAGCATTAAGATATATAACTCCTTGCTTTCAAAAGGATTTAGACACTTTACAAGAAATTAAAGGGAGAACTGCAGTTCTTTGCCAATACAAGCCATAATATTAAATAGAGTACCACATAACCTGAGACTGAATTTTTAGTTGGTAACACTGAATATTGAGATTGTCATAAGTCTGGATTTTAGACGATATGTCCTCTCCTTGCACCTAAAAATATAGCCTGAGTGCACTAAGAGTATTTTGGTTATTTGTCTGAGAATTGAGAGGTTTTGCAGAAGTGGTAATAGTAGCAAACAGCTCCTTTTTAAATTGTCATGTATTATTCACACCTTGCCTTAGGAAAGAACGGTGCTTTCTCAACAAATTAAAATGAAGTTTTTTGCCCTAAAGTACTTACAATCAAAATTTATAGGTCTGATTACGCTCTTGGGTGTCCAAAAATCCAGGACAAATGGCCCCTTCACATGACTCATCAGTTCTAAGGGACATGTTTCCTGGATACATAGGTGGTTTTGAGCATGAACTGTACACATGGTCTCTGTGATAAATCTAGTGCTTTTTGAATGGAAATACAGGAACTAGGTCTTGCCACGCTTAAAAAAAAAGTTGTTTGGTGAGATATCATCAGAAGAATGGGAAGAAAGTCTGAGAAAGGCATGTTAATATTGATGCAGTGCTGAGTAAAGGTATTTTAGCAGATTGTTTTGAACATAGGCTTGACAAATAAGTACTTGTGGAGCGTTTAATACGTGTCACATTAACCGTGTAACCATTTCTCCTAACAAAAGTAGGCAAAACTATTTGGTGTAATTCTATTGTTGTTTCTGTTTCCTTCCACTCCTGCAGTTTAGATGTAACTACATTTTAGTTTTAGATATTGCTTTGAAGGAAGCATTTGCTGGCCTGGTTAGCCTAGTTGTGCTCCACGCAACATTCATAAAGCTCAGTGTAAGCTCAGATGGGGCAGCCAACTTCCCCGTCTTTGGAGGAAGCAATTTGCCAAGGGTCAGCATTCTCATGCCAAATACTTACAAACAAAAAAACTATCTTGGCCACTAAGACCAGGTTGGTTTAAAGGAGGAAGGTCTTTTCATCTTTGCTTTCTTTTTAATTCACTGGCCTGCTGTCAAGCCCTCTGACTTGCAAATACTTTCTTTATAAATTATCATATATTATTCATTCCATGCCTTAGGAAAGGATGGTGCTTTATAGACAAATTAAACTGATTTATTTGTGCCCCAAGGTGCTTACAATTTTTATAAGGCATAAAAGTACAAGGGATTGCAATCAAAGGTGGGGAACTAGGTGATGGGAGATGAAACTACAGAAAAGAGTATCTTTCTCATGGCTGGCTGAAAGATTTTCCATGAAAAAATGTGGCAAGAACTTTGAATCCTATGTAAACTGTCACACACTGAATCATGGAAAATGATGATGTATTAGTCAGGTAATTAGCAAATTCTTTCTCTTTTTTTCATTGCATTCATTATATGAGAAAAATAAATGCTGTTTTAAAAATTATTAGAGTTGGACAGGTATATTTCTCTCTTGTATTCCAACACTCTCAAGAATGATCTCAACTGGAGAAGAAGGTAGTGAATAAAAGCCTTGACAGGGGTCATTGATGGGGAAGAAATATTATGAGGAATTGTACCTAGAGTTTGGAATTTAGTGCAGAGGAAGAATTTCCTTCTGTTCCACAGCTCCACAGAAAGACTGCTGTCTAACTGGGCCTTGGAAAGGGATGGCTTGTCTTAGTACTTTTGGTTCAAGTATGTTACTGACTTTTTCAACCTGATACTCTATCTTAAACACCTAATGGGAGTTCAAGACGACTGTAATTAACTCACTTGTTGCTAACAGAACTGCTGAAATGAAGCTGTTACTTCATAATGCACAGAAGTCTTTTTGTGAAATTGTTTCTGTTATTATATAAAATGTTTTTATTATTTTGTAAAATGGTTTTCTTAGCAAGTGGCAAGTCACCTCTGAAGCTTTCTGATATTCCCACCAAAGTTTATATCAAAATCCAGTCAGTGTTAATAATATGTAAGATCAGCTGTCACAAAAACTTGAAACTACAGCCTCTATGTCAAAATACTTGGAGGCTTCCATACTCTGTTCTAATGCCATCTAAGAAGGAAATTCACTAAATGGAACTGTAATTGCTTCCCAGTCCCAATGCAGAATAATTAAAAACCTCTACATTATTAAATTTAAATACAGGCTCTACAATATCCCTACATCCTGTAGTCTCAGACTGGGGATAACATTTACAGAATGCTCATTTGACAAGCACTCGAACAGTCACAGACATGCAAAATCTTATAGCCGTATTGCTTTAAGTCTGTTTCTTAGTGTTATCCTTCGGTTTTCTAAATTCGGGGATGGTATATGAAGACTTTCTTACTCTATATTTTGATATGGTTTATATAAATTTATAAAATAGATATTATAATATATAAAAATTAAATATATAATATGTCTATGTATTTCACCTTGTGTTCCACAGTGCTGTGACATGACCACAGATTAGATATTATGTTGGTGGTCTGAATTTGGTGCGTTTTACCTACCTCTAACTTTTTTATAACCTCAGAGTAGAACCTGTTGAAGCCAGGGTAGATGTGGCAGGCAGGGGTTCAGTAAGAGTAGCAAATAGCAAGAATGAATTAGGATAGTTGTGTGGCTAGAGGTTATCAGTCATGTTATAGTACTAAGTTATGCACACAATCAGAATATTGTGACATAGTTACAATACATGTAACATCATGAAGACATGAAGCTATGATTCATTTAAGTATTTTAGCACCTTTGCATTTTAGATAAGACTTTCTCCAGTGATCTGTAATTCTGAAATTTAGCAAATTAGGCCACTGTTTAGACATATGTCATAAAGGAGACTTTTATATATCAGCTCTAGCCAAAGTGAATATTTATTCAGAAGCATGTGGTGATTCTTGAACTCCTATCTTGAACAAAGAAAGGACAATGTTCACAAGCAGAAATAATGAAATGCAATGAAATCTATTATTACTTTTGTCTTCAGCATCTGTTGAATGAGGAAAATATCCATTCTTTTTACCAAAAAAAAGCAATAGACAATAAGGTATCTATAGATGTTTGAATTCTCTTATCATGGTTCTACTAGTAGTGGACTGCTTTGAAATCACTGACTGTTCCTAAGAGAAGACGCTTACACCGAATTTAACTATCATTACTGTGTGATTTCCAGTTAGGAAAGAAAACAAAAGTACCCTGGTGTAATGGGCATAATCTGAGGGACTCGAACTAGATGTCATCTGCATACAGATGAAGACAAAGATGGATAATTTATCCATGTCAGTAAACTGCAGGCTTTTTGTGGAAATGTCCTGTTGGCCTTCTGAACTCTGGTAGAGTGGTTTTGTGCCATAAAAGGTATGGTCTGCCAATAAGCACTTAATTTGTTTTTGATATTTGGAAAATTTCAGCCTGCAAACTCAACTAAAATTGTATTAGATTCAGGCAGAGGAAGATGCCAGTCTCTGATGAAGAAAGAAGGAGCCTACTGGGACATGAAAGATTCAAAACCTCGGAGGAAGCTGGCACCATGGGAAGTTCTTTCCTGGAATCAGAGGAAAGTCTGTATATGAAGGAAATGGATGAAAAAGAGAAATGTTTCTTCCAGTCTCTAGACCTTTTCTCCCGTCACTGATAATTACTCCCAGCTGCGAAGACATACAACTGGTCCTACAAAGTGATTGTCACTTCATTTCATTACACCAATTATCTTTGGCTGATGTGAGAGCATACATTTATATGTATATAACTTCTGTGTATTCTCTAAAGAAATTATAGTCCAGAAAGAAGGATACTGAACAGAAAAGTATGGAAATTTATAGAGAAAATTAATGAGGGAAGCTAAGGACACCGAAGAAATAGCTTTTTTTTTTTAATGAAATCACAGTCAAAGTTTAAATATGTATTAGGAACACAGGAAACCACAGCAACAGTAGGACATAATTAATGATAATCAACATTGGTTTTTTAGATAATAGGTCTCATCAAAGTAAATTCATGTATGATAACATTGTAACTGTGTTTGAAGATAGTAAATATAGATCTTCAGACTAATAATGTGGATAAGTGAATACCTCCTTGTATCTAATTAAAGAACTTTGCAGCAGTATACTGTATCAATAATACATGGATTTAAACTAGATGACTGACAGGTCTGAAAAAACCAACTGTCAGTGTGAAATATCTCTTTGGAATACTACTATATTAGTGTTAATGGTAAAGGGAAGAGTGGGATGGGAAATAATGTCGAGAACAGGTCACTGTTTGTAGTTTGTAGTTTGGCTGGTAAGCTGGGCACGTTCTTATTTTACTGAACCTGACAAATGCAGAAATTTGTTTCTAAAATTAAACCCTGGAGGACAAAAGGTGAGGTTTGTCTTGGGAAGCGATGATCTTGGAGTAGAATATGATTTCCCAGTTCCCGAGGGCAGTGCCATGGTAAAGAGCTCTGATATGGTTCCAAGATGTATAAGCAGATGACTAATAAATAGCTCATGTGCACTGAGGAAGCTAAGACTGGATGCTTCTAGACAGCTTGAAAAACTGGCAAGGGCTTAGGAAGAGTCACAGAACTGATATGAAACTGGAAAACTCCCACCATTTAAACTTAAAGAGCTTGCATTTATTGACTTATCATAGAAAAGACAGAGGACACACTTAACTGCAGTGGATAATGCTCTTCCAAGAGAGAAATTATAATGTTCAGCAAGTAGATGCGTAACAAGAACCAATGACCAATAGTTAGTGCCAGGCAGATGCTAAAGCAAAGTAAAGCACAGAGAAAGTGATTAATAATGAGAGGAAACTACCAAGCAGATTATCCATCAATAGATATAATTAAATTAGGAATAAGTGTACATTTATTAGAAGATGTTAGATTTTAACCAAATGCAAATTATTACAGTCAATATAAGAACAAATACTGTATATCCAATGGATTTTGATATGCCGCAGTTGCATAGATGATCTTAGTTTTCTTTTTGGATTTAAATTCTTTAGCTGGTTTTGAAAAAGGAATTTAAAGAATGAAGGCTAGTCCAGGACTAGGCATTCAGTCTTTAAGCACTATAGTGACTATGTGAGCTACGTAAAGAAGATTGCATATAGCCAGTAAGTGTCTCTATGAGACAGCATCTAGAGTTCTTGTTAGCATTTCAGCTCCATAGTTATAGTTTATGCATTCTTCACTCAAGTAAAGTTTTAATTTCTTAATTAATATTTTCAACAATAAATCTCACTTCTGGAACTTCAGATCTTTTGCAGTTCACTCAGAAGTTGTAAATATAAATATAATACTAGACTGATTTCAAACAGAAACTGATTTTTTATTCTTGGGATGAAATTTCTGTTTCTCATTATTAAACCCATAAAGCACTCACTCTTTACAGAACTTACTTTCATCTCTGCTGTCTGGCTCTGAAAAAAAAAAATTATATTTCAAGGCCTGAAAATCTTTGCACAGAAGTTATGTTTTCCAGGCTATCTGGGCTTATAGAAGTACAGGAGTAAAAGTGTACCATGTGTTGAAGAAGATGCTTTCCTCAAATATCCTTCAGACTTCAACAGCGTTCATATAAAATTTAATAGGATACATAATATAGATAAAAAATTCAAGCATAAAGACCAGTTGGATTTGGTTTAGTAGAACTAGACAGCTGAATCTAAACATTTTTTTCTGGATTTCTATATCTTGAAGGGTGCCTTCAGGTGGCCACTGGTGAAAAAAAAAGTTATTGCCCCCAAATATACCCTTTGATTTTTTTTGCCAGGAGCTACTGTGCCCATAGGAGAGGTAACAATGGCGAACATACACCACTTCCTAAGACACTCCAAGTTATAGGTGTGCATATTATCTTTAACTGCCATTAATAAAGTGGTAACCTGTACTAAAAGAGCAAAGAAAAGCAGGTCTCTGAAATCTTCTGAACAGGGAATGTACAGCTATCTGGAGTCACGCTAAGAGTCAATATGACCTTAGTCTTCTATCAGTCATGTCACTCAGAATAGTTCAGGGGATTGGCAGTATATTCAACCTTTCCTGCTTCATAGAGAAGTGAATTGGAATACAGATTTGGTTGTAAAAACTGTAATTACGGAGCAAAATTATTGCTTTCTGGTTAGGCAAAGGTCAGAAAAGAAAAATAATAAGGAAGTTTTTTAATACCTTTCTAATTCAGTGACTAAATAATTTTTGCAAAACTTCAAAAATTGGATGCTGGGTGTGCTAGCCCTTCGTCAAAGTGGGAACCATTGTACTATTTCACTTATGGGGGTATCCATGTGAGGAGAGAGTGACTAAAATAAAATGTGTTTTGAAGAAGTACACTTTCATACTAAATCATTACCTATCGCTTTCTTATATCCCAGTAAAGAGTTCGGAATATAAATTTACTGCGATATAATACTATTAATACTATTAATATGACATTACTTTACGTGCCATTCTCCAAAGCATTTATTAGTGTGTCTGACACCTGAACAACAAACTTTCGAACATTCATTTTCCTGACGGCTTTATAAAAGTGACCTATGCACTATAAAGGATTCCTTCTCTACTTAGTCCTTGTCTGCTTCCAGGCACCGATATATCCATTTGACTAGAATACGGTTTGGCATTTTTTTTAAGAACTTTTACTGAGGTAGTAACAATACTAATATAAATAACAGTAACAGTATAATGATGTATTACCACAAATAGCTGAAAACAAATGACAATTAGAAAACAAATGAATAAAATTCTGATCTGCAAAATGTTCATTTACTCTGCAATTTACAATGGGTATTCCTATACAATGGTACAAATTAGTGACGTTCTATTGTACACATAAATAAAATCAGGAAAACATCTGTTTATTTCATTCTAGCTGCTAAGATGCCTCAGGGTTTTGCAGTAGAAGAACCCATTGAAGGATCAAGGCAATGCCTTACTGTATATCGACTGTACGCAAAAATACATTTTGTCCTGTCCTCGCCTCTCCCTTATTTTCTGTCTTATTTCACAAAGGAACAAAAGTCAGATAAGCATGTGATAAGCAGTGCGAAATGATGCACAGGAAACCATATCTACAATGGCCACAGTAACGCATCAATGCTCTCGGGAAGATCCTTTCTTTCTGCAAAAGTCCCCTACAGCTGAGCCAGTTGCAGCTGTTTGCCTGTGGAGAGCCTTGGACAGCTGTCGTTCTATAACAAAAAGTGCTGCAACTGTAAAAAAAATAGTGGTTGATATCGTTAATGACATTAGATTTATTTATTCTGATATTTATTTTATTTATTTTCAAACAGCTCTACTGTTTGAAAATGGGACAATGACACTTTCAGTTTCTGTCAGTCCTCAGATGGCGAAGCCGAGATGATTTGTATGGAGATGGTTTTGGTCATAAATGGAGGAAAATCTGGCTTCATTGTCTTCTTTTGAAACCTTTCCCTTTCTTTGTTTCTCACAAACCTACTTATCTTTCTCCATCCTTGCCATTACCTCATTTGAATCTTTTGTAATATCAGAAGGGTACCGGACACCCTTACTGATAACTCTACTACTGTGGTAGGACTTTTAGATTGCCTGATTCTGACTCGTCTCATGTGCCTAATGCCTGAGTGTCTTGACTAGATGGCAGTGGGGGCTTGGCAGTGTGTACAGAGAGCAGATAGAACAACTAAGACCAGATAGATGTTCTCAGGCCTTAGCAGTCCTCCAGCTCATCAGAGAGACTTACCTCTTGGGGTAAAACTATTCACAAGAGATTTTATGGCTATGCCTGCATTGGCCCTGGCACTGAGAGTGGCCTGAACCTTTGAGTTCTAAAGACCTGCTATCTGTAATCTCTATTGTCATTGCAGGGAATCAGATGCCTTCATATCCTGTCTTGCAGCAAGAGTTATCGGGTTCTAGGAAAGATGACTGTTTTTGTGTTTGTTGACATTGGCTATGTAAAATTACCATAGGGCAGGAGGGGTGCACGGAGGTGTGACACATGATTATCACAGCCTTCCCTTGCCCAAGAACCAAGTGCAATAGAGACAAGGTCTGAGTGTGATAAGCCAGAGCAAACAGGCCCACACAACTGGCATAACGAGCCTGGGATCAACAACTAGAGGCAAATGATACCTGGAATTGCTGGAAAGGTACACTGTGATTTTGTCAACTGATTGGATTGGTGGCCTGTGTTGACATCTGGCTATAAACCCCTCTTTTAATAGTGATTTGGAGATATGTCATTATGTAGATGTCCAACATCATGTAGAAGCACAGAGCCCAGAGTGAAACCATGACACCTTGGAGCAGAGCTGTCTCTCAAGCGCCCAACACCCAGAGAAAGTGTTTTCCTCTGCTCTCAGATGGGCCCTCCCACCAGAGTGGCAATTGTCTATGCAGCAAGTAAGCAGGACATGAATTTGTGTTAAAACCCAAGCTATTTCTGTTCAAGAAGTACTAACTACAAGTGCCTAACAGCTGATTCTGAGGACAAATAATGCAGATAAGATGCAGATTTATTCCTGAGTTAACCCTTCAAGATGTTCCTGCACACCAGAACAACCAGAAAAACTTAGGGCCACTGCCCTGTTTCTTGTTTACATCTTGAATGCAGATATTGTAAACAAATATTGGGTGTTCTGCAGTTCAGTGGTGAGCTACTGAATGGGCTGGCATTGTCATTGCAGTGATGTTCCCAGGCTGCTGACTGTGGGAAGGGGCAAGCAGGTACGGCAGCTGGCTGGAGAAGGACCTCATTTCAATTCTTGCACCAGGCCCCCAGCACTACTCTCTGTTATTACTTTTAACAAGTCTGAGAGATTTTATTTTTAATAAAGGCAAACGTTTCTTGCCATAATGTAATTACTTTTCTAAAAATAAGTTTAGCAAAACTGAGGGAAAATAAGATTAGTTTCTTAGACAAGAAGGGCTGAAGCTCTCTATTTCTCTGTCTAGCTAAGATTGCATGATAGAAGGAGTTGGGAAGGAATATTAAATGATGCTAATAAATATGCTTTGAATATACAACAAGCTTTTGGTACAGCTTTCTAAAATTAAATGAACTCAATAGATGTCTTCCCATTGACTCTTCTTGGGTTTCGATCAGGCTGTAAAGACTTGTCACTCCATTTTCAATTAAACAGTCTGAACTCTCTGACTCAGCATTAGCAGGAAAGATGGGTAGAAAAACTGCTGGAAAAAAAGATCATTTTAAATCATGCAGTCAGACACTGCAAATAAAAAAAGAAATCCATTAAATTTTAAACTGCAAATCTAACTATATACTATTGGTTGGTCTGAGGTAGCAACCACCGTAAACTGTACTGTGGAAAAATTTAGATTCACTGTCACTTATTTGGAGATTACATTTGGATTGCTTGGGGATCTTCAGAGAACTGAGCAACACAGGAAAAATAAAACTAGAAAATCAGAATGTTCTGAAAACTCCTAGATTTGGGGTTCTAAAATACATGGGCCACATTATAGAACACAAAAGCAAACATTTATATTCAGCTTCTTATGTAAGAAGCAAGACAAAGAGACTGAAATACTGCAGAAGACAACGACATTTTTTCTTTTTTGATGTTAGGCTAACGAAGATCAAAATTGATTTGAGAAAAATCTCAGTATCACTTCTATTGTTTTAAACAAAACAAATTAAGATTTGGATGGCTTTATCATATTACACAGCTATTTTACAAGGTTTTTCCAGTATGCAATACTTTTACAGGGGATTTTCAAAGTAGGGTCCAATGTGGGGTAACTGATGAGAGCACATGAGCACCTTTTGAAATTTCAGAAGGTATATCTGAAAAAAATCGATCCTATCACTTATCCAGAGGATCTCTGATATATACTTTTACTATTGTGCTACAGTCACTATTTTAATTGCCTGACTTACCCCAGACATTCATATAAAAATGGACATTACCCTCAAATTACTTCTGAAAGACTATGTCATAACCTGAAACATTGTCATAAAATTAATTGATCTGTAACTAGTAGGGACCTTCTAAAATGCCAACAAAGGCTTTCAAGCACCTTCTTTTCCTCTATCAGAGAAAAACTTGTTAGGGATGAAGAAATTTACATTTATCAAGACACAGAACAGAAGTTTCATAGCTGGAGATCCCCCAGGGAGGTTATTCTGCAAGAGGCCCTCTGTCTCATTGAGGTGTCCTTGAATGGAAGAGAGGAACTCCACTGGAGACTCATTCAACTCTTCTTGAAACTGCAGGAGAAACTGGCACAAAAAAATCTCTCAAATACCGAGATGTCCTTTTTCCTCTGTAAAGAAAGCCCTTACCTGAGTCCTAACTTTTATTAACTGGTTTCCAAACATCTTCTTAGCATTTGAAGAAGTCTTATTTCTTATCTACCTTATGCTGTCTCCTAATTTTCTGAATTTGTAAAATGTTTTGGTTATGGTGGATATAACAAATCATAAACAGTTGTACCACTTACAATAATTGTCAATCAATAAGTAAGATAAATACTTTTTTCCTATGCTTATGAATGTAAAAATCAGGTTTTCCATAAATATCCATGCATTTAACAATATACTTACTAAAGCGTTTAAAAAATTAAAATCTTTTCTTCACCATTAATGAATTTTCAATACAGCTGCTACATATCTGTATTTCTGGTGAGCAGTCATAAAGGTTTCATGCATTTATATCCCTACTACAAGACGAACAAGGCTGGGAAATTGTTTTCTTATTACTGCACTTTTTTCTTACCAGAAATTTACCTTCAGCTTTGATCTCTGTGTGTGTTTGTACACCTGCCATGTACGCCAGCTGTGCACCAGGAGCAGACTGCACAGTTCTGTTCTATGCCCAGCAATAACATATGTGGAATATTCAGAGATTACTGTTCAAATTTTAAGTGACAATTTTATTCCCATTTTATCAGGCATGATGGGCAGCTCTTCACAACTCACCGGATTTTTGGAACATTCCTTTGGTGTACCAGTATGCCATTACCTTGCTGCTTTGCACTGGAGTCACACAAATTCCAAGCTTTGTTACCGAGGCCTGCAAGGCATAAGTAATGTGACTTTCTAGATAATCTTCACATGATGCATGAGGCAAGGGAATATGATATCCTCTCAGCAATGAGATCTCTTTAGGGGAGTAGCCTTGGGAGAGAATGTGTCAGGAGTCGCCTTGAAAGCTTCCCAGAGGACTCTGATGTTATCTGCTTCATTATTCTGGCCTAATTTATGAGAATGCTTTGAGAGAAAATCAGATTTTAAATTATAAAGCTGCTAATGCATTGCACATAAGAGTCAAATTTCCCCTGTGGCTGAGCTTGGTGGAAGTGGACAGCTGGAAGAGGCTTTTTGGCTGCTGCTGTAAGTACCTTCCAAACTCCTTGTGGCACAGTGAATAAGGGTACAGGTGTTCTGACCTGAAGAGATGCACTGAGGCAGTGCACGTGCATTAGATGCCAATACAGATGTATTAGCAGGCCAAGCTCTGAAGGCAACATATCTGTGTTTGTAGGTCCTGTGTTTCAATTAGAAAGCGCTACCTCTGAGCAGAATTTACCAGCTTTCTTATGGGATTATGAGAACCTGCCTTGTTTGTTTCCAGTTTCAAAGATTATGTTCTTCACTTCATGGTGTGGACATAACTTAAGGTGTGGAAATAACAATGGAAGGTGGAGCAGAGCTTCCCCACAGCTTCCTTACCTTTTCTTTCTTTAACTGGAGCTTTTGATCAAACCTAAAACGCAAAAGCATTTAAAAAGACATGTAAATTTATGTCACTGCATAAATATTAAATGTAATAATGAATGTTCTACTAGTATTATCTATTTATATTTAAAAGTTGCCATATGCAGGGCAATAAATACTTTGACATTGTATATGTGTAAAATAACCTAGCATGCCTTTTTCACCTTAACTCATTTGTGTAAAACTCCATTAGGAACAATTGTAATGACAGTCGTATATATCCTGAGGGACTGGTGAGCACTAGCAGATGCTCACCTTTTACTTATTGACTGATAGAAGTTGAAATTATGGGAATTTTGCCATCCATCATGCAGGTGCTGAAAGACTAAGGTGATAAGTTCAAAGAGCTGATGGTTAATAATTAAATATAATAAGCATCTGCTATTGTTATTATCCAGGGCTGAAATGTGCTGTTTAGACACAGGGTAGGGTTATGGACAGCATAACTCTGCATTGCCTCTGAAAGGATCAGGCAAGAATTGCCACTGACCTGAACAAAATTAGAGCTTTCCCAAGGACTCCTCTGCAATAATTTTTAAACACTTCAGCCCAAATTCCAATCTCCTCACTCATTTTGACCAATACCAATATAATGTCAGTGTAATTACTGTTGAAGTAAAGGACTAATGGGACAGGTCGTACAATGATGACCGTCAGTCCATGCCTGTACATGGAGTGGGTCTCATCTCTCCTAACTTTAAATTTGCTAATTTCAGTTTAGGGCATTTAGTTTAAGCCAGCTGTTCAGGCTTCCTCTATAGTCAATGGAAAGAGATAGGCATCTTCACAAGGAGCTGAATCTGGCCTAAGGTAATTTGGCTGAACAGTCCATTGAAGATCTCCTCTCTCTTTCTCCACCAACTGGGGAGGAAGTATAGCTAACGTTTAGACTTTTAGATTAAATGAATCCCAATCTATTACCTAAGACAAATTAAGCTGATAGTTAAGGCAAGTCCATACCCACTGACAATGTTATATGCTTCTGAGTATAGACCTTGAGGGTCTTTTTTAATTTTTCTTTGAAATACAATGAACAGCTGGAAGATGGCAAATAATAAGTTTCAATTGTATTGCACAAGCGAAATAGATTTTTCGGTGACCCCTAATAACGCAAATCTAGACATCCCTGGTAGGACCTTACTTCTATTTTCATTACCTCTGATGGGGTAGATGCTTTTTTTTTTTTTTAATCACAGATATCTTATTGATTGAGGAACCTAAGTAGAAATACATGTTAAATTGAGCAATTATTCCACTTACACTATTGACTCTGCCATTTTTCAGGTCATTTCAGTCAGCCAGTGTTTTTAGAATTATTTGTGCTTAAAAATGTGTGGCTACAATACATGGAAGCAGCAGAGACAATGCAAACTGCTAATAACTTTTATCAACTCTTGCAAACTGGCTTCATATAAAATACCTATGTGAGCTGTGAAGAAAATGGCTTCATATAATTTACCTATAGTGTGAAAAAAACAATATTTCTACCACCAAACAAAGTTAGAGTTTATTCATGTGGGTATAATTACTTAGCCAAATATGTCTAAATCTGTAATTTTTTAATAAAGTAGGCATATGCAGGGTCTGACGTCTTTTCACAGGTATAGCTGATATTTTCGATTAATTAATTTCCTGCTATTCTTATTTTAAGGCGGGGGGGAACAAAACCAGTTATGCTCAAGAGAAATAACTTCCCAAAATACTTTGAAACATGTTCATTACTTTGCTAGGCTCTGACATATAGTTTTTCCACAAAAGATAGCCTTTCCTGGTGTGGCAGAGAGGGCTGGAAAATGAGATTAGTTGTACCACGCAGCCATTTCCAGAATAATGCTTTCAGAGCTGCAAGCTGACTTTTGCAGACATAAAAACCATACTGTGTTTAACGATGTACCAACTCATGTACTTACTATGACCTAGTGTAATTAGAGTTAGATTGTGCCATAGGAGGTAGCAGCAGTAAGTGGTGTGAGCAGATATTACATAATGCCAAAATGTTTATATATTTCAAATACACAGTCACTGGATTAAAAGAATGACCAGATCCTGGAAATAGGCTACAGATCTGTACCTCTCCCTCTCCTGTGCCTCAGTTCCTAGACTAATATCTTGTGTTTGCTTGCTTGCTCTCCGTCTGACTTCTTATGACTCTTGCTCCTCTGACTGCTTAATTGGCAACTTCAACAGTCCTCCTCCTCCAGCTGCTGCCCTCTGATCTTCTCCCTCCTCAAGACTTTGATATCGCTCTGAGTAAGGCCTGTCCCTAAGACCAGAATTACGGCAGTTGGGTGAAAAGTAGTTTCTGCCTTCTCCACTGTCTAAGCTCTGGATGGCAACGGAGCAAGTTAGGAGATAGGTACCTAATTCTCCAGCAGGGTATTAACGGACATGTAGAGTGCCTAAGTTTAGACATGTGGAGAGCTTTTTGGTTAACTAAGGAGTTTAGATACTAAGGGGTTTAGGTTATCCAAGTTTTAAGTATGTTCAGTTAATTGTGCTGAATCAGCTTTCTAGACTGCCACCTTAAATGTTTGCACCTGAGAGTCACCAAGCTCTCAGGCTAGGGAAAAGCAGCCTTTGCCACATTCTCCAACACCTACAAAGAAGCTGCTTATTTTGCCATTGAAAATAGTTTTCTATTTCTGGCTTCTGCCAACTTAAAGGATTGACATCTGGAATTGAAAATTTTTGCAGGTCACAGACATAACTGGTTCCTAGCAAATATTGCCCAGTTCTGATATATTATTTGTGTTAATAAAGAGAATGAGAATAGGAAATTTCATATACTGGTATCTGAAGAAGTGGGACCATGACCGTGTTAACTTTAACTTTGCAAAGCTTAAAATACCTGGAAGAAGTGAACTGACATAGAGCTGCTGAGATAGTGGCTAAAATGGCAGAAACTCCACTGTTAGATTATGTAAAGGCCTGCATGCCTTGCTAATAGATAAAGACTTGAGCTTTGGCTAAACTGATAAGGATTTTCCAATTTAGTGGACTGTGTTTGTCTGCTTCATGGGACCACTTCTATATGGATAACAAAAAAGAAATTAAAAAAAGAGAACTCTGCCTAAATTATATTTGGATGTCGTTTAGTGTGATTAAAAAAACAGGAAGATAAACCATAGTGCTGATGCCTTTGTATCTGAAATAAATTAGAACAATCTAAGACAGTGAGAGACAGTGAGTTACAGTAGACAACTACTAATTTTAGTGTTAGACATATTGTAAAGTACATGAAAGTTTGCAACACCTGAAATTTTTATCACACAGAGGAACTGTTCTTTAGGATTTGTTTCTCTTTGGTTGTGTTTGAAGATAATGATAATGTTTGAAGATAATGATCCTGTTACTGGCCAGGGGCCAAAAGTTCTCCCAAGTATTCAGCCTGGGAAACATCAAGGAGTCTTCCTCTGTACTTAGGAACACAGGCTGACCATTTACTGATGTAGTGTTATCACTGTACTGAAGTTTTAGCTATTTCACATACCCTAGGAAGCTGGCAAAATGAATGGAGAGCATAGGCTGGACTATACACTTTGAAATCCCCTGCTGAGCTGTGTGGAAGGGACAGTGAGCATCAAGTGTCTGTGAAGTCTGGTGCTGTGGTGCATGTGGAGTAAATACATCTTGCTGCAGAGCAACATGCATTTGGTGCATGTTACTGTGGCTGATAGAGGAGCATTGGCAAAGTGGAGAGCACATCACCTATTCCAAAATGAATTCTTTTCTTGTCAACGCATAATAGCTGTAATCTGACAGCCAGCAACATGGATAAAGTAATGCCATGGGGACAAACAATCAAAAACCAAGGACCCTTTAACAAACTTTTTAGTATTCTTGGCAAGTGACTTGGATCAGAATTTCAGAATCAAAGAGAACTTGGATATTGGGGGGGTGGAGGGGAGGGGTCACAAGTTAAGTAATGTGTGTTTAAGACAGGGAATTCTTTACCATAATATGTCGTAAATGCTAGAAGTTTATATTGCTTCAGGAGAAACCGTACAAATGCATGCAACAGGTGTATACAGAGGATTAATAAAAGCCTACTGGCTACCCCTAGCTCAGGCAGTAACTGTACTGCAAGTGATTAGTAATGCAGGAAATACTTAAGAGGAAATACCATATAGTGTTAACCAATTCTTGTATCTTTTCTTGCACAGCCACATTTGTCTACTGTCAGAGAGTGACTGCTGGGCTAGTGGAACATTTGGTTTAAGCTGGTGTAATCACTATGCAGGAAGATACATAAATTAAAATGTAGCCAGTCTCACCAAAATTTTCTGAAATTGTTGTTGGTTGTCCTGTATAATGTCAAGTATTCCCTGTCCCAAATTGTGCCTCTGCTTCTCCATTTTTGGCTTCACAGGCCATTTTTAAAAGAAATATAAATGTAGTAAGTGCAAAAAATTCTGTTACCAAAATGTCTCCTGCTTGCAGGGTAGGATACAGGTCTTCATAATACGATCGCATTACTGCTTCTTCATGGAATTTAAAAGTACTTTATCATGTATCTTTTAACACATTCTGGCATCCCATAACAGGTCTTTTCTTGTGCCTGATAGACATTTCTAGCAAGCACATGCTTAACTCACAATGAGAAGAGAGCTTAGGAGGAGTCAACAAAAAAGTTGAACAACATAGAAAACTGCACTCTAGAACTCCAAAAGTAGGCAGGTAATATAAAATTAACCAAAAGTAAAATTTTAATATGCTTATGACAAATAAAAAAGAGACCAAAAGTTTTTTTCAGTATAAATCGATACAAATATAGGAAATATGTAAATAAAAAAGTAAAACTTGCAGGCATTGATGAGATCA
The DNA here is from genome assembly GCF_949628215.1 of Phalacrocorax aristotelis. Classification (NCBI taxonomy): domain Eukaryota; kingdom Metazoa; phylum Chordata; class Aves; order Suliformes; family Phalacrocoracidae; genus Phalacrocorax; species Phalacrocorax aristotelis. The sequence goes on along the minus strand of NC_134277.1, from coordinate 30,138,686 downwards.
AGACTGAAGACAATTTAGGTATAGCAATAAATGAAGACTTATTTTTCTTTCCTTTCACATAGAGTAATGATGTTGAAGAGAGAAGAAAAAAGTTGGATGGCCAAAAGGAAGGAAATTATGGAAACTGCTACATCTGAAAAAGCATATGCTGAGGGGAGGGCTTAATTTTTTTTCATTAGAAGGAAGAAAACTTGTAGTATAAGAGGATAGTTTTGGCTCAAGAATAAATGGGAAAGTATCCATGAAAGTATTTAAATTGGCATTTAGGTGTATAAATATCAATGTGAGACTCTGTGACATATTACTAGCAGGAGAGGAAATGAAACGAAGCCTAATGGTATTAGAGTGGGTCTTGACCATATTCTGAAAAACATTTGCATCGGGGTAGTTTTTTTGTACCAGTCCTGTGCTATGTATTTTCCCTAAATGATGTTTTCCTTCCAGAAGTATTCTTATGAATTTGAGATCTAAGGCTGAAATTACTACACCAATTAAGGTAAATTCCTGTATGTGGGATTTTATCTCAGCAACATTTATGACTGGAGATTTCTTTCCCTTTAGGAAAATGGAAATTTATGTTCTGTGGGATAAGAAAGAAATTTCAGAATAAAGTATCACCTTGCAAAGCCACTTTGATTTAGTTCAGTTCAGGCTTTAATCAAAATGAGGAAAGATATTTGTATGGCATAGCTACTGGCACGCAACTTAGCTGCCTTTCTTAGGAAACTTGACTTACACTCAGTTGTCTAGGGGATACTCGAGAGAACAATTCAGCACATCAAAGTTAAACTCCTGACTCAGTCCCTGGAGGAGTCTTTCTTTTGCAGTGGTTACGGATGGAGTTGAGCTTCCTACTTTGGGGCCTATATCAGGTCTGCAGATATCTGGTCTGAATTGCTCTACCAGGCTATAGTTTATAAATGACATAACAATAAAAAAGGACTAGTCCACAAAGCCCCTAAACTCTATGAATGATGATACATTTCATTTCTTTTTGTTTTCTCACATCACAGCTGACCTATGCAATTTGCTGTAGTCTAATAACATGAAGAATTCAAGTAGGTGCTATTTAGACTTGAAACTATTAGTTCTGCAGTGATACTACTGGAAAAGACAAAGACTTTTAATTTCTCTAGCTATCCTGTGAGTAGCTGTACATTTCCTCTGTATCAAAAGGTATAGTCGGAGTACTTTAAGGAATTCTTAGCAATTCTCCCGTTACTGTGGTCAGCTTCTGTATTGCTTTTGAATGTTTAACTTCTTTTTCTCAGATCTCTGGTGGATTGTTAACCCAGCTGTTATTAACAAACTTTGTGTGTGATGACATATTTTCTTCCTTTTATATTTCTTTCAGTTATTCATGTGCATCAAGTACTTGCTTATATTTATTTTTGTTTTGCTGCCCATTATATTTTGCTAGGTAGCCAATTTTTTAATAGTGCGTTGCTCAGGGTTAATTAGATATTGATCTCTATTGCCATGCATTTGTCTGGGTAGGTGTTCTAAAGGACTGGTGCTTATTTTGATGATGTGCATTGAAGAATTTCTAATTTCTGCTTTTTGTTCTAAACTACAGTGTTACTAATCAGCAACAGTTACTAATCAGTAACGTCTGCAACTCAAGACCTCTGTTATAATTTCATTTGAACAAACACCAATACTACCTTTGAAACAGTGATAAAAATACCATAAATCCTTAAAATCCAGAGATGTGACTTGCAAAATTATAGATTAAACAAGTTAATGTTCTCAAAATGTTAACAAAAAAACCCCAGCAGATAAGTACCTTCAATCTAGTTTTCTATCCCTATTCCATATATCCATATGGGAATCCCCAGCTTCTGTTAAAAAACTTGGTATGGTCGACAGTCAATTATGCTGACACAAGCCAATGCCATATATATTTTGAGACATACAAAGAGAATGGTGAGGGATATAGGATAATATAACCACACAGGGTTAAATAATTCTTCTTCAGAGGAAAGCAAAACTAAAATATTCCTAAAGGTCACATGCCATCTCTTCAGACCATTTAAGGCTTCTGAAATGCCACTCTGAAGTAAAATAACCTCTACAGTAGAGTCATTCTGTTAGAGAGCCAACTAACATCAGTACTGAGATAAATGGGAGTGCAGAAAATTGATTTTATACTTGTACTGTAAGTGTGGTCAAATGTTGTAGGCCAGTACCTCAAACATGATTCTATAGTACTGCTGTGCCTTAAAAATTATAACACAGAAAATATAGTTAAATACGCCTTACTATATCCTTTCCTTGCTAGCTTTACATTAAAATGTTCACTTACAAGTTTTATTTGCAATGTGGCACAAGCTTCATTTTCTTTGTACTTTATTCTTTCTGTTGATAATACTTATAAAGAAACTGACCTCCTTTTTCCTTCATCAATCACTTTGTCTCGTTCAGCAGTTTCTCTTATTGCAAACCAGCTCTTGCAGTTTGACAGGTGAATAAATGCATACTTTCCTTCAAGCGAGACTGACAAATCCTTAATAGAGAAAGAAGTGAGGTTTTATGATATTTCAGATAATTATTTTTCAGCAGGATTGTTTTAGCATGGAGAGATTGTTGAGATTAAATAAAAGTAGCATTTGCACAGATCTAATTTGAGTGTACCAGATCTGTTAGCAATTCTGCATAAGCTTCTGGCTGCCAGCCTGCTTTTTTTCTCCTCTTTTATTTCTGTTTCAGATGTTTCTGATTTGAGGAAGCTTGTGTCTTTTTTGGCTCCTTGCCTTAGCTCTTACTGGTTAAGCTACAGTACTATCCAACTGGGACCAGCCATCTCTTTTCAGGTGGTTCAGACCTCATCATGGTTGAGTAACAGCAAGAACAATTAATGCAATATTCTATTACTTTCTCCTCTCTGCAGTGTTAAATGGTCTCCAGAGTATGTAGGCAGCAGGACGATGACATTTTGAGAAGACCCAGTGCATTCTCAGCAGCTCAAAAAGAAATAATTTGGCCTTAATTTTTTCCTACCTAGAAATTAAGAGGATTCATAACAACCCTAGCTTAGTGCAACATACATCTTAGCATGTAGTGTTAGTGACAGTAGCCAAATAAGTCCTTTTGATAAACCATAACTGTACATTAAGGTAAACATGCTAAACTGAGTACATAGTCAGGAATGTCTATGTGAGGTGTCTTACTTGACTTGATTCTTGATGCTTTCTTCCAAAGATGAGCAGGAGGTGGAAAGGCAACGTGGTATTTCTGATCTTCTGTTCTCTGGCAATGCTGGAAATCTTGTTTTTGTCTTTTCCTGTTGAGTATAAAACAAAAATCCGGCAGAGCAAAAAACCTAGAAAAATTAGGGAATTAAAACTGAATATGCCATTTAGGCCAAAAAGTACCAGCGGCTTTTTTAAATTTGTGGGTTTTTTTTCCCTGCTGCCCTGTCTTCTTCAATAAGACTGCATGCAAGTAAATGCAAGAAGATGTTGCTCAACAGATCAGTCTTTTTAGGCATGTGTAAACACAGACTTAGTCTCACCTTGAGGCATATCATTTCTCACCCTAGCAGTGATCAAAATGACTCCTTTCAATTGTTCTTTTGGGATATTAATAGAATTGGAGGAAATTACGTTAATTCTAGTCAGGCAATTCTTCAGACAATTTGTACTTTTCTGGAACAGAGCTATCATTACTGTAATATTGTTTGTAAAATGAAACTAACAGATGATCAGCAATTTAAAAAGACAGTGTGGCTGGTGACAGGACCTACTACCTTGAAAATAAATTATATAGGTTATGAAGGATGTGCCTAAATAAATATTTTAATAATGTCCTAAGTCTTTGGGTGTAGTATGTCAATGGAATTGGTAAAATTTAATTTAATTTTGCCTCTAAGTTTATTACAATGAGAAAATCTAGTTTCTATTTTAGAAGTCTATTACTAATATGTTACTTTTGCTTCCTGAAAAAAAATTACTTTTGTAACTTTTGTAACTTCTGTACACATTAGTTTTGTACTTTTTGTACTTGTCATTACTTTTTGTACCTACTAAAATTAATAGATCATTATTGTAAACACAACAAATGATTTTACATAAAAACATATAAATTCTTTATTTCACATGAAAGTACATCTGGGCACAGTTTCAAATGCACAAAGCCAATCACAGTTTCAAATAAAGATACTCAGTACCCAAAGAGAATTAATGAGAGTCAAGGTTTCTTTCCAGCATTGTCTCAGCGAGTATCCTATAATGTTCATCTTCAGTGAAGAATGATTTCATGCGCTACTATGAACACGTTTACTCAGTAGTTCACATCAGCCAGACTCAAACTATTACTAAGAAATGAGAAAATTTGCCTCTTTCGCCTCTCTCCGCCTTTCATAGTTTTAACAGAAGTGGACATTGTAATGCAAAGTTTAAGATAAATCAGGCTCCGAGTTTACATCCTCTCTTCATTGTATGTGATAGGATGGTTTATTCATGAGTACAAATAGACCACAGGACACTTTTGCATGATCTTTCATTGGGAAGGATGGTTATGAACAACAAAAACCCAAGGAAGGAAAAGCCCCACCCTAATATTTAAAAAATAAATCAGCATAAAATAAAATACAAAGTAAACTCTTGTTTCAGAGACAGAAAAAGAACTATTTTTCATGCTAATTCTTAACTTCCACAGTGCTAACACCCAAGGGGACTGTAAGTGGGTGTGCTAATGCAGAGCACTGGTTTTGACGAAGTGTGCCATACACAGAGTCACTAACAACTCTCCAGTACTTGAAATTCACATTTATAAGGGGCACAGGAAAAGTAATGCAACCCTGTGATTAATTAAAACCTACAGCACAGTGTTTTGAGTGGAAGGACTCACCCTTTAGGCTCAGCTAGCTGAGAGTCCCAAAAACCCAAGAGTATCCATCTTCTTTCACCTTTTTTGTAATAGGTCTGTTATAATCAACACTGGATAGAAGCCATGTTAAAAAAAACCCTGCAGAACAAGAAAAAATAGCGCCCCAAAACCAGCCAGGGATAATATTATTAACGATTATTTGTAAGAAGTATTAAATCAATATAAAGATCAAGATATAACACTTCATTCAGTAAATGTAGTTCTTTCAGTGTGGAGCTGGTACGTGTGCAAAAACCAGGAGGGAGGGATTGTTGGAAAACTTATGGATACTGAATAAAGTATTCTCACTTTAGCTAACTGGCATACTGCCGTCTCTCCATCTCCTCAATTTTCAACTTTCCTCAACTTGTTATCATTCCTAAAGAAGGCTTGCAACTTCCTCCTGTTACATAAAAGATATATAGTCCTCCCAGTTTGGCAGTAGAAATAGTAACAATGGTTGAGATGTTGTTGTCCTAAAGTTGTTTTCCATATCTCTCTCCCAGCCAGTATTGCCCCTGCTCCCACAAAAAGAAAAGAGAGAAAAAAAAAAAAAGCTGGCGTGTTTCTAGCTTCTCTGTAAACATCCTGCTGGCGTATTGAGCAGAAATTATAATGGGATAAATACCTGCTGAATTCTGAGTCTTACTGAAGCTTACAGGGAAATACCTGATATGGGTGGTTCTGTTTCACGTTGCCCAGCTTGCACTTCCAGTTTGAGGTCGAAGATTATACAGATTCTGGTTTCATCTGGCATGATTTGCTCATCTTAATTTTAAAGGAGATTCCCTGAATCAACATTTATAGTAATGAAATAATTGTCTTTAGCGATAATTAGTAATTTTGGTTTATTGATGAGCAGGACACCTTAACACCAATAATTAGATTTAGAAACATAATTAAAATTAATTAACATATGTATTGCCATTAAGGCTCAATATTCTCATGCTTTCTCAGTCTTATTTTGTTCCAATGTATGTTTTGTCCAAGAATTCCTGACAAATTACAACCGTTTAGATGAAATTCATGTATCATCGATAAATGTGAAAAGTAAGTAGAAGTCTTACTGATTGGTGTCTACAGAAGCCTCAGTTGTTAAACTCAGATTAGAGTGCATTCCAATGGAAAAATGAGCAATGGTTACTTTTCAATAAAGGAATCTTCCATCTCTTTTTAAAGTCGGCATCAGCCATATTGGTTCATTTGCCAGTTATGGCTTTGCACTTTTATTTATAGTAATATTACACTAATGACTCATCACAGTCAAGTCTGTTTCTGAAAGCAACCAAAATAAAAACCTTAAAATGTGCATGCTGCTCTGTGCAATTATTGTATTGTACCATCAGCCTGAAAAAAATATCATGAAATAATGACCTGTTAATTCAGGTCTAGAGCACATAAAAAGGAAAAGCTCAGAGAAAAAGAGATAATCTATTAACATCCAGCTGAGAAAAAGAATAGCTATAAAAGGTGGCACCAGCTCAGCTGTTTATTTATTCATAGATGCTAACCAAATAAGCTAGAACTGTCACAGCAGGCTTTTCTTATACATTTACCATATCCTTTTTAGTAAGTTTCCTATAAGATAAAAATAAATCAGAATCATATTAGCTTGCCTGTAGAATAAGAAAGTTAACAGCAATGAGACTGCACCCAGATCTGGTGTTGACTCTACAAGATCTTATTTTAGGATTGTGGCCAAATGTCCCACATAATTAATTTAGAAACAGGTCCACAATAAAATGGAGAGCCCAAAGAGCAGCAGTTTTTGAGAAAGTTCAAATGAAGCTATTGATCTAAGGTAAATTAAATTCTATAGCAATGTGTTCAGTGCAAGTCTGATCCAGTACAGGCTTTTTTCTTTTTTTTTTTTTTTTTTTGTACTGAATAATGAGCTCACTCTTTGCACCTTCTCTCTCAAAATCAAGTGAACATAAAGATGCAGGTCTTGATCACCTGGAAGTGGTTACTGAGATAGAAATGTTTTGGTGGTGGTGTGTTTTTTTGTAAACTAGACAAACACAGACTTTCAATAGATTTTGTCAGACTGAAATCTGTGAAATTCTGCAGCCTGTTATTTCTTTAATTCATTTGCCACTCTATGGAAGTGATTCCCTGGTTATTTTGATATATGCTGAACCATGATAAGGATTTTTGAATGGGGTGAAGCGAAAGTAAACTCTGCTTCTGGGAAAGCCTATTCTTTTAACTGAAGGTTGATACAGTGTGCATCTAATGATAACTTTTACCTCTGGCTCATGGAGATACTTCCTAAGAGCTATTGTTTTCTGAGGTATATTAGATTACAGCAAGTGGCATTTAATTCTCATTCAAGGCATAATAAATGACCATAGATTCCTTGTACGACAGCATTTGTGTAATTTTCTACAAATATTTTCCTTTGACTGTTAAGACATGATATGTCCAAAGTTTGTGAATTTGGGATATGGTGCCATTTCTTTTTTTTCTCTTTGCAATGAATGAGACAGCATCAACAACTGGCGCAATGAAAGGCACAAAGAATATTTCAAATGCATACATCAGCCGGCCCTGATCTTTGCAGTTGTGACATAAAGTATAGGTATACATTTGGGCCTTTGCCATTACAAATGATTACACTGTTACCTACAAACGCATGCCCTTCAATCTACTTTAAATATTCTGCTTGCAAATAAGCAGAACACAGTCTAACTGTGAATCCCAAAACTATGTCAGAATGCATGCAATGTAGCACACAAACTCACATCAAAACTGTGAAATTGTGTTTTCAATTGTATTTCCCAAGACACCTTTTCAATTTCTAGACAAATGAAAATGTTACGATTTTGAATATCTTTGCTTTCTTGCTCATGTAAAAGCCTTATAAGTGTAGATATAGTTTTCTGAAAAAGTGGAAGATGTGGCTGTTCATTATAAGAGCAAGAAACTGCAAGAAACAAAGAATTGTTTCTTGAACTGGGGACAGCTATCGGGAAAAAAGTAAAACATAAGTACTTCCCCTAATCTCATTTCAGTACAGGCTGTATATTGGATCAATTTTATCTCCATATGTTCTCAGAATATTTTTCTCGTTTACACATAGATTATTTTAATTTTCTTTATCTACTGCTTAAAGGAAGTTCACCTACAAATCCTTCAGAATTCAGCAGCTTAACCTCATATGTAAAGAGAGGTGCTTATGTCATTCAAAACTGATAAAAGACATATTCTTCTCTTACTTCAGCTCTTCTATTTTAATAGTCAGAGATAAATTAGTATTAGTAAGTAATAGATTCAAGGAGTCACTGTCTAAAAGCTCTTGTAATCCAATGGTAAACTGAGATCACTGCAAAGAATTCTAGATTGCCTTAATCGGATAGCTGAGAGTGCATTACGTCAGAGCTTATTACTAATATATTTGCCAACATGAGTTTGAATACTTCATGAATTATTTAGCATTTTTATTCAGAAACTGCTGAAATTGAAAAACTTCATCTTTATAAAGAAAAAAAGAATATGTTAAAATTTGTCTTATTTTATCAGATCATCTTTATTAACCAACTATTTAGCAAATATTTCATTAACAGAAAAGAATACCAAACAAAACATATACATAAAGAGAAGGATAGTGTTTTTAAAAACATTTAGTGAATAATCTGTTAAGTAATCAAATTCTTCTATAAACACTCATTATAGGTTTAGTATGTTTTTGGCACATCTTTAATCTTAGAAATATGATTTTCCGAATCTGAAAATCTGAAAACATTATCCAAAAAACTGTATATTTTTACTTGAAACATCTGATTCTTGCACATATTCAGAATCAGATTGCATGTCTTTCATTCATTCATTTTTTCTGTTCTGTCCTACACAGTGAAGACGGTTAAAAAAGGATGATTGGCATTCTGTTCATAAATCAGAACTGTGGAAATGAATTGTTGAATGGGGAAAATTACCACTCTGTTAATGCTCTGAAGATATCAATTGTTGGTTGGCATAATAATGAAAAGAAATTTTATGGGTGGATTATATAGGGCTGGAACATAAGAAAGTACATACTGATTCAGATCCAGGATCTGTCCAGTCAAGTATCTCAGCAGTAGTCATAAGTAGAAGCTTGGGATTAAAAAGGAGGAGATCAAACATACATGACATTTTGTGTCTGCTTTCCTCACACGGGATTTCCTGAGCCTGCAGTGGTTAAAGTGTTTAGTAACCTTCAAAATACCAGCCTTCCAAATACTGGTCCAGTTTTCCCCTTGAGCCATAACATCACTTGGCAAGGATTTCTGGAAGTTTACTCTCTGTTGTGTCTCTGGCTAAGTTACCTCTATGCCATCCTGAAAAGTCCCATCCTATTTAAACATTCTTTTCAGGTAAGCAAATAATTAGTTTTGACCATTTTTATTGCCCTTCTCTGAACATTTCCTAGCATTAGAAATTGAATACCAGTTGGTAGAACTAGAAAAAAACACCACATAGCTGGAGTTAAAACCGAGGTGTGCGGTGTGAAAGGGTAGCTGAAAGCACCTCTACACCTGCAGTGAACCAGGAGAAAGATCAAATAAAATGTGGACCCGCTCCAGAATGGGTTGGGTGACCTAGTGGCAAAGAAAAGTCTGAAACCTAATGGTTTCTTTACCTTGGTCTTTACTGACATCTACTTTCAGGCCCTCAACTCTGTGTCTAGTTGCAGAGTTTGAGGGGGACATAATACTTGCAGTAGGAGAGGAAAGAGTCAGGGGCTTATACTTGCATGTATACAAGTCCATGAGATCAAACAGCATGCATCTGAGTGGGCTGGTGGAGCTGGCTGGTGTTGCGAGGCTACTCTAATACTTTTGAAGGGTCATAGAAATTTGGAGGGGTCCCAAATAAATGGAAGAAGGCAAGTTTCATGTCATTCTTCAACAAAAGCAAGGAGGAAGATCTAGGGGACTACAGACCGGTCAGCTTAACCCCAGTCCTGTTGAGGGTTGGTGAATTGTGTAGCCTGATGGATGTGAGGCTGCTGCAGTTCTATGTTGCCAGGTCCGGCTAGTAGGAAGGCCTAGCACATACCCTCCAAAAGTGTGTACGTATGCATAGACGTATACATGCACATTATGTGCACAGCAGACATACAGAATAACACAGACTGAAAACAGTACCTTCATCAGCACACACAAAAGTGTACACAGCACTCACGCAAACATGAACACCATGGAAGGCCTGCTCCCATGCTCTGATTAGCTTTGAAGTCAGTAGTGAAATATATACACATATATTATGTATTACTGCTGTAGATGGTCTTAAACACTGAAGGTATACTGACTCCCGTGTCACGTGGTCTCCTCTGGCAGCTGGCTCTGTGACCTATGAGCCCCTGAAGCTTTTAGTCCCACTCTAAGCGCTAGTACTCAGACAGTCAGACAGTTTCACACAAACTTAAACAATTTGGATCTCTCCAGCAGCCTATCTGAGATACACAGTTTATCCAGTGGGTAGCTCCTAGATCCCTGGTCTGCCCTAGTTGCTGGCTTTTGGATCTATGAGCCCCTGAGGTTCATGCGCCAACTTCAGTTGCTGGTAGTCAGGCCACTTATTTTCCTACCTGTCATGATAGATTCTTGCTAGCATTCACATTTAATCGCTCAGAACAGGTAGCAAAATCAGACAAAATACAGTTAGAAATATGACTTAATTAGAACATTGGACAGACCGCAGTGTTGAAGTGCAGGGTGTTGACAGAAAAGCGAATTGACCAGCAGCCTGTTCATACTTGGCTGGCCCCATTTTCCCCTTTTCCCTTGCTTGTTCCCCCTCAATCCACTTGATCCCTCCCTTTCCCCATCTTTGGGAAACTTCACATAATGAGCCTTGCACATTTCCACAGTCTCTTTAAAACATGTCATAATCTGTTTTACACAATCTCAGATTACTTTTCTCCCTGCATGTCATAGAAAGTCCAAAGTCCTTTAAACAATTGCCCCTTTGATGTAGTCTGCTGTAGTACCATGGATCTTGTAGGTGCCTAAAAAACTTCCTGCATTATTGGACTTGGAAAAGAGTGATGAGTGATTCAAAGTCTGACTGACAGCTGGTTACAAGTGGTGTTCCTCAGGAAATGGTACCGGGCTGTTGATGTTTAACACCTTCAGTAACTATCTGGATCATGGGAGGGAACTCAGCATGTCTGCAGATCTGCAGATACACCACATTGAGGGGCGCCATTGATTCTCTGGAGGGAAGGGCTGCTATCCAGATGGCCCTTGACAAGATGGAGAAATGGCTGGCAGGAATCTTACAAGGTTTAACAAGGGCAAATACAAAAGAGTCCAGCTTCTGGGATAAAATAAATCCCTTATAGTAATATGTGTGTGCAAATGACTGTGTAGAATAACATCTCTGCAGAAAAAGTCCTAAGGGTCATGGTGGACAGTAAATTGAAAATGAGTCACTAGTTGACATACGAATGAAGGCTACGTGCATATTGGGCTGTGTTAGCAAGAAAATGAAATCAGATAAAGTAAAACAATTGTTCCCTTTAGCTTGGCACTTAAAAGACTTCATCTGGAGTATTGTGTCCAGTTTGGACCCTCTAGTGCAAAAGAGAAATACCCAAACTGGAATGAGTCCAGTGGAGAGCCACTAAGACAGCTAGAACATCTGAGGACAGGCTGGGTGAACTGGATAGAGAAGTGAAGGCCAAGAAAGGATCTAACTGCAGTCTTCCAGTATAAAAGGGTGGGTCACAGAGAAGACTCATTTCCAATGTATGCTGTGAAAGGGCAGAGGCTACAGATAGACATTGCAACAAGAAAAATTCCATCTATATATAAGGAAAAAAATCACAGCAAGAGTGGTTAAGTACTGGAGAGAACTTTTCTATCTCCATCCCTGGAGATTTGTAAAACTTGACTGGACAAATCTTTGAACAGCCTAATCTAACACTGAAGCTGGTCCTGCTTTGAAATGGATGTTGAACTAGATGATATCCAGATATTCCTTCTAAATTATATTTTTTATAATTTTTCTACTTTATCTCATCGGGGATGAGGGGATGGAAAACGGACATGAAATTGTATGCTGCCAACATTTACACAATGGCACAGGTATTAGTTGTGTTCTATTTTCTATATTCTCCTAATAGTTCCCAGCATCTGATTTGCTTCTTAGCTATTGCTTAGCACACTAATGGTGGAAGAAGCTCAGATAAATTCCAAACTATTCTTAGGTGCAGGCAAACATTTATGCACAAACTTTTAAATAATGAATGCACAAAAATGTATGGGTTTAGTTCACTGCTCCTTGCATGTCCCAAGACACACGTATCCTGAATTTTCCTTTTTCACATCTCTGTCATCTTCCTAAAAGAAAATAAATAGGTATGGCAAAAGAAGAAAATTACATTGCAGCATTTGAAGTATTTACTGATAATATCAACAATTCATCACGAATTGAATGAGACCAAGCTGTCCAGAGATGCTTTAAAAGGATGGCAGGGAACTATTGCTATAGAGCCATGGGAGTTGCCTGTACCTTAGATCTGAAGACTATATAAGTATGACTTATGATGACTGCAGGAGAACATTAATGTGTTGTACATATGAAAAGAAAAACTCATAAAATACATGGTCCTTATTTCTATGGGAACATAAGAATAGTCTTGGATTATTATCATCCAAGTAACAGCAGGTGTACTCTCAGGAGTACGTTTTTTATTTGATTCTACACAATCAGATTGATCTGCAACAAAGAAATGGAATAAATTTAAACAACATAAGACCATAATTGGCTATATTCATCAGACAGTTACATGAGCAAGAAGGACAGATGAAATACCAAAGTGCTAAAAAAGACATTTATCTCATGATAAATGCATAATTTCAGCAACTTGCCGTAAATATTACCAATTGGACAGATCATGACCTCATCTGTTGCCAGTTACACTCATTAATATTTTGTGTCATCTTTTATTTTGCAACAAAGCCACAGTTACATCACTCTCATAACTCTAATGCATAGTAAGTAAATTATATTTAGGGGTTTTTTTTCATTAATTCTTTTTGTGGTGATTATGCATGTGCCCTTTTTGTCTGGACATACTTATTGCCAAAACATCTTTATTAAAGGCTTTACACAAAAGAACCATGGCAATAAATATTAAATCAAAGAAATTAATAGGAAAGAAAATAATATGAGAACTGATTTAAGATTTTGGGAAGCTACTTTACTTTTAAAGATCCATCTATCTGGCAGTGGTTTTGTTATGCATGAACTATCTTTGGCTTGTAATCTTTCCTAGCTGACTTTGGAAAGCTCCTCTAATACAACTAATTTCTATTAGCCCTGCCAAGTCTCTTGGCTTACCTGTGCAGCAACACATGTTTGTCATGGGAAGTACAGAACGACGTGTTTATTACATGTACTTTCCCCCCCTTTTCTGGTGCTTTAAGATATCCTGTTGATTTTGGAACAGCTTATGCCTTACTCTCTTTTGGCTTCAGGTACAGATACTCACAACAGCTGGGAACTCAGCAAAGGGTAGCAAAAACTGACAACAGGAAGGACAAAGTCTGTCAGTAAACCTGCCCCTTCCTTCCTTCTGAAGGACTAAATATTTTTTCACTAGAGAAATATGGATCAGTTTTCAAAGATGACACAACTTATCTAGATAGTAAGAATGCTATTTTTCAGTGAGAGATGTATTAGACTTCTTGTGTCCTTGTTCATTCTGTGAAGGAGAAGGTTTCTCAAACCGTAAACTATGCTTCTGGAAGGAAATAACAGAGCTATGCCATAGCATAAATGACTGAATGAGTTGATGTGATCCTGCTGTGCTTTAAAGATGCTCACAAAAGAACATCTGTTTTAGAAATTTGTGGTGACATGCTTTATTCTGACTTTTAATTTATTGGTATTAAAGTTTTGCTTGAGTACTCAATTTGATAAATCGCTTTTAACAAAATATTAATTGCAAAAAGATTTCCTACACTCAAGATGGAATTTCTGGTCAAAATCAAAAACCATGTAGGTAGATGTTGGTGAAAGCACCCAGGAAGATGATACATGTGTAAGATATAGATCTGGGCTTCTGCTGACCTTGATGCTAGTCACTGCATGAAGTAGTTGGAAGGTTTCTAAGCTAAATCCTTGCTCTGTCTGCTTTGGCTTGGCAACTTCAAACTTTCTCAACAACATCTTTTGTAGAGTATAATACTGAGATTTAGAATAGGCCTCCTTTAGTCTTGCTTGCTGTTAAGTTTCTCCTTTTTATGAGTAAAAATAAAAATAAGACTTTTGAAGGCAGGGAGACAGAAGAAAGAGTTAAGACTAACATGTGATTGTGAGATGAAATATAATGAAATCCAATGCAAGTTGCAGAGTACTGAGACAGTGCTTTACACAAAGATAACCTTCTAATAATCCCACAAAAAAAAAAAAGCCAAAACAAACACCAGAAAACTAAACTACAACTGCATCACTTCTTTAAGTATTTAGTATGATTCCCCAATATTTTGGTCTAGTTGTACATTGGTGTATATATCTCACTACTTGTGTCACATCAATTCAGTGATAATGTACTGGTGCAACACAGGTTATTTTGGAGTCATTTGGTGTATTATCTCAACTACTGCTGATGGATAGACTATTATATTGTATTGCAGGGAGGTAGAATGTTTAAGATTGAAAAGACTGTCAGCATTTTCAATTAGAAATGGCATATTGATATAGGGCAGAGAATAGCTTGTATTAGCAAGACACTTGCAACTTGAAGTCCCATAAAAAAAGAACAAGATTATATGCAAAGGTTAGTAAGGAAGAGAAGCTGTGAAAACAATGTAATGAGCTTTATCTTAAAAATAAGGAAAAGATACATGCTATTCTGTCCAAAACACACACACAGATTGCACACATACACTTGTATAGGTTGGATAAGACATTTAAGACCATTGAGTCTAACCGTAAACTTAACACTGCTAGTCCACCACTAAATTGTGTCCCGAAGCACCACATCCAAACATCTTCTAAATACCTCCAGGGATGGTGACTCAACCACTTCCCTGGGCAGCCTGTTCCAATCCCTGACAACCCTTTTAGTGAAGTAACATTTCCTAATATCCAACCTAAACCTCCCCTGGCATAGCTTGAGGCCATTTCCTCTTGTCTTACTACTTGTTACTTGGGAAAAAAGAGACCAACACCCACCTCACTATAACCTCCTTTCAGGTAGTTGTAGAGAACAGTAGAGTCTCCCCTCAGCCTCCTTCTCTCCAGACTAAACAACTCCAGTTCCCTCAGCCGCTAGCCTCACCAGCATTGAGTACAGGGGGTTGATCACTTCCCTAGTCCTTCTGGCCACACTATTCCCGATACCAGCCAGGATGCTGTTGGCCTTCTTGGCCACCTGGGCACACTGCCATCTCATATTCAGCCAACTGTCGACCAATGTCCCCAGGTCCTTTTCCACCAGGCATCTTACTCTTCCCCAAGCCTGTAGAGCCTCATGGGGTCATTGTGGCTCAAGTGCAGGACTCAACACTTAGCCTTGTTGAATCCCACTCAGTAGGCCTTGGCCTACTGTATGGGGTTCAACTGTGGTAAAATTTTGTAAAATATTATAGAACACTTAAAAGTATTAATCATAACTTGCCCAGACTGTGTATGATCATGAATGGATACATGGGATGCACAAGAAAATTGGAGAGGGAAAAAGAATACAAAATTTCTCAGGTCAGGAGGATTCTGAGTACTTACCCGTAGCAGCACTGCTGCATTCATCTAGGGTGTGAACATGGTTAAATGAACAACTGGAAAACAGTATCCTTAGTCCTGTTCACCTTGATCAGCAGATCTGAGTCAACAGGGAAAGCTGAATTTAGTGCATCTCTTTAAGGAGTATAGTACAGACACTTCCAAAATGATACCATAGAACTGGGGAATGTTCTTGGCTTGTCCCTCTCTAGCATGCAATTATATAGCCAAATAGCCACAACAAACCCATTTATTTTAAATCTTCAAGGTTATTTATAACACAGGAAATGATACAGGAAACATGTCCTCTAACTCTAAGGATGAGGAAAAATTGGTAATTTAGTAGATTCGGTCTTTAATTAAATGCCAAATAAAGTTGTATGACAATCCCTGGGAATATTTTTAAGAGGTTGCTTAAGACAGAAAACTGCTTGTCTGAAGTATACCCTTTACTAGTTTAGTGTGTATTTCAGTCTTATTTGTATTATGACACAGCTGAGAAATTATACTCAATTTGTGCTAGATGCTGTTACAGCATAGAGCAAAGATAATGGATGCCATGAACAAACCTTTGAGGAATGGAGTTCTAAGTGACAGATAGCCAGCAAAGCTAACTGTAATCAGGTTTAGACTAACCTATTCTGTTCATATGGTATTATTTTATTCTTTATATATTTCTAAGACAAAAACTTCCTATAAAGCTTCTTGTGTTAAAATGGAAGGGGAAAAGAAAACTGGAATAAAATGCAATATTGTTCATATAAAGTTCACAGGTCAAGCTAAATATGTTGAATTTATCAGGGAGTTGGTTTTCTAGATAAAGGAAACTAGTCAATCCCTTTTTTTTTTTTACTTCAGCAAATGAAAAAGCATTTATAATTACTTCTGTACAAGAAATAGTGGAATCTCAACACATAGAAGGAGTGTATATTAATTCATCCTCTCAGCTAGTCTAAGTTACTCCTTGCCTCTCCAAGTATCAAAGAATAAGGAGAGATCAGCAGAGAGCTGGAAAAAGAGGAGAGCTGTGAGAATGTCCTAGGATTTCACCAGCAGAAGTTAAGCAGTTTTCAGGGCGCTTCTGGAGCAACTGCTGAAAATATGGCCTTCAATCTTCGGCTGCTATTCCAGGGGACAGATGGCCTGAGGATTCTGTTAAGTATTTCCTCTAATGAAGTAAATCGCTTAGTGTTTCTGGGTGCTCTTCTTCTTTCTATGGGAAGCAGTTATTTTAGAGACCGGATTTTGAGTGAGGATTTGTCCCTGGAGAGTTTGAAGATCAATGGTCTCTAGCTTCAAAATGAAGAGAGTTTTAAGTGAATGAGTTACTCTGTTACTTCTGACCCCACACTGAAGTTTGCTGATAAAACATGAGTCTCCTATTATCTGGTGTCCACCAGTGCCAGCAGAACTGAGTCCTGCACTTAACCTCTACTTTCTCATTGTCAGTTTCACCTTCAAAAATCTCTTCTGATTACATCTGAGCTGACTATGGCATTGCTTTCTCATCATTGCAATGTAATTTTGAGATTATAAAAAAGTTTTTAAAACTCTTCTTAATCATATATACAAGGCAGTCAGTGAAAGCCACAAGTACAGGATGCATTCACCTGAAAGCACCTCATCTAAAGAAAAGCTGCTATAAATATACCTGGCTGTCATATTCTGCCTTTTATACTAAATTGCATCCATATGTTTTCAAAATGGGATACACTTTGGCCATTCCTCTGTTACATGATTTTGTGATGTGATTAGAAATACACCAATACTCAGCGTTGTTGCTATTCAGAGTAGAAGGTGGGCGGTATGAGAGGCAGTCGGACACATGATCTTAATGGAATTCAAGCACCAATGATTATTGGAGAAACACAGTATAAAATTATCAGTCTGACTTTACCATTGATTTAATTTGAAAACACCTAGTAAATGTACTCTAATCCTTCCTGGTCTTTAAATAATTGCAAAGATATTTCTAGGTTGATGGTTTTTTTTCTTTTGCATCTGAACAGCAACATGTAGTTTCATACTAAATTTTTAAAAAATTTTCCTTATCATATTTTGCTCCCATGCACACTTGCAGTTTTGTGATATTCACACTCAAAACAATTACGTAGATGAGAAGACAAAATGAAAAAACTTACGCCCACATTCTCTAATCTGCACATTAGCTAAGGTTAGATGTGGCACAGGATGAGTATGTTTCACAAGCGCAGTAAATGCAAGACTCTATCTTATCCTACCTATCATCAGCCCAACTAATACACTCTTAAAAGTACTGCTTCTTGAAAATTTAGGGTTTGGATAATCTATATCCTTAGATAAGGAGAAGGGAAAGGGGACTATCTAAGTGTATTCTATATGTCTAAGACTAGATATGTTCAGTAGTTATTAATAGTAGTTCTGTAGTTAATTCAGTTTGCCAACTCTTACCTGTGGTTTTCACTACATTTTCTGTGATCTTGATTATAGAACTCTACTTTTTAATTTGCATTTTGCTGCTTTCGTTTTTCCTTTGTGTCCTGGAAAGGTGGAAGGGAAGAGCAGAAGGTGAAGTAATAATCATATACGCTGGTCATTAGGTGCCCCTTCTAAAATTGTGTTTGTACAGACCTAGCTGATACTCCTTAATGCACAGGGAGAGTAGAGAAACCTTTCCTTTAAACATGGTATTAGGACAAAGAGGACACAAATTTGCCACTACATTATTGCTCTTTTTCTATTTGATTACAGAAAATATATTAGCGTACAGGTTATACTAAAATACTTTCTTGATTTAGAATAGCGTGTGTTTATGGGACAGATAGCATTTCAACAATATCTTTTGGAAATTGTCCAGAACTCTCACCTCACTTTTGTTTATTATATCTTAGATTTGATTAATGCCTGCAATGTTTCTGTCTTTTCTCTTTTTACTCTTTAAAGTACATAAAAATCCGAATGGGCTACACCACCGACTGTTAGAGCTGTACTATTTTCTCATAAATAGATCTCTTCAACTGTAATTTTTCGTAAGACTTTAATAATTTAAATTAAATTTTCCTCGTTGATTGGTCCCAATTTACATGAAATTTTGTATGACCATGAATTTTCATAAGCCAGGACTCTGTTTTACAAACTGGTAATAAGCCTGCAAATAAATATGAAAATTTAAGCTGCTAAATCTAAGAAGATTCTGTTCTTAATGAGTTAGTCCAGCCCCTCAGAACATCTGATAATCACAGCAAAAATGATCATTTTCCAGTCCAAGGGATGAAGTAGGACTTTGTAGTGAAGACTGGCATCTTCTCTAAGGAAGCCTTGAGCTAAGGCTGACCACAGAAGTGAAGTCTGCCTCTTGTAAGGTCTTCAGGATTCTCCTGTTAGGCCCAACACAAAGAATTCGTTGATTCAATGCAAAGATTTTTCAATAAAGCTATGAGGGTATATGGTCACTTCATTGTTATTGGGATGGCTACGGCAGTAATCTGGGCAGACATTAGGTCTGAGACAAGCAAGGTAAGTCTGATTCATTCCCCTAAAGCTGGCTTCTTCAATATCCTACCATTGCTAGCACATATACCGGGAGTGGGAATGACCAAAGACCATGCCAGCCTCCAAGACCTGCTAAAGGGCAATGAGATAACATAATGTAAAAGAAGTTCTGTTTGTTTCCTTTTTAATTTTAAAAGCACAGGAAATAACGTAGAAACAGCCACATGCCCTACTTTGCAAAGCATTTCTGTAGCTGCAAAACCAAGCATTGTAAAGTCACAGAATGGCACATTACCTTGTAACTTCAGATCCAAATCCCCTTGCATATGCATAGTCACTTTGATTCAATGGACACTTAGCATCTTCCATGGGAGCCCATGCTTTATTCAGAGCATTATCTGGACCTGCTGGGGCTGTGAATCTGGGGTGCTTTTCATGCGACCTATCTCTTTACTGCCGAAGTTGTGATATGAATGAAACAGAAATTTGGATTTTGTCTCTGCTGCAGAGGTCCAGTTTGGTGTTATAGTAGAAGTAGCTAATCACTGCTTTCCGTTTTCTGATTTCTATTGGTCTGAGCTGTTCTGGCTGTTCTCAGATACAATGTAAGTCTATGAGAATATTGTCTTGACCATGGTAAATGCTACTTTATTTATGCAGTTTGAGAAATCAGTTGCTAAATCCTAAACTGTGCACTGTAAACAAGCAGGTACTTTTACTCCCACTGTCTCGCTGGTTCAGCTTGCTATCTGTAACGTGGGGATAATAGTAACCCCTCACATCACATTGCACTTTGTGAAGATAAATTAATGCTTGTGGAGCATCACAGTGCTTAGTGCCAGAGAAAAGCCCATGAGGAAATTAATAATTCTGTCTTCATTGCAGCTTCTGAATAGTGTGCAGTAGATAAAGCTTAAGTCCACAAAATGAACAATGAGGGTAAAACAAAACATTGAATAGCTGTTCTTTTTTAATTGATCACCATCCATTCTGTTCACTCAATGGGGTAGGGGTGCTGTGCAGAAAAAATACAGTGCGCGATTGTATATCAAGAGCCTGTGTCATAATGCATATGCTCAAGGGAAAATAACTAGGGCTGCAAAGACTGTTGAGTTCTCCCATTGTGTAATTGTATTTGATTTTGCCTCTGTAATATCTATCACATGTTTTTATGTATAAATCTCTCCGTTGCTGTTCCTTACCCCTTCTTACCTGCACACAGTCCCTTGAATTCTACTTTAAACAATATCCTGATAAACAAAATATTTTCCCACAGATGTTTTCCTTACTCGTTCCTTCACATCTTCTCTCCTCAAGTCTCCATCATTCTTTTGTGCTATGCACACCAACAGTGTCTCTAGAAGGGGAAATGTCTTTGCTTCTTCAGAAGCTCAAATAATTGCAATGCTTTTTGAAGTTCAATGAATTTGTGCTTTTAGCAGTCTGAATTAGAGTATGATACTCATGACTTATTGTAGTCTTTACTTTTGGGGTAGAGAATCAAAAGTCATGATCAGTCAGATACTTTACATAATTTAATACCTTTCAAACTTGTTCTTTCTTTAGTTGGATTGTTTCTTTTAATGTTTTCTCTTCCCCAGAAAACATATTTTTTTTCCCCTTTGTTGATAGACCTTAGGATGCAGTCCTTTTGTCTAATAACACTGAATATATGTTTATTATCTTTTATTAAATGAACTGAGCAAGGACTCAAGTGTGTGCTGAGATGGCAAAAAGAAACACAGGTCAAGCCATGTTAATTATTTTAGTATGTACTGGTTCATATGACTGGAGAGGAAACAGTAAAATCCAGTAGTACTTTTAAAAATTAATAACTACAGGAAAATTACAAATTCCAGCTCCTACCTAGCACAGTCCTTAGTGGAAGAAAGTAAAACCTGATTGATACTGTTCCTTCTTTTTTTTTTTTTTTATTTTACATCTGCACTAGCTTACAGACCCTCAGAACAAATAGCTACCTATATTTGACAGGAGCTATGAACCTTGTGACTCACCTCTGACATCTGCTGCAAAGGAAGATGCAAGAAGCTTTTCCAAGGACAGTTCTGGAATAACCAGGAGTTTACTCTGAAGCCCACCAACTACACACTGAAGGGCTGGTCCTTGAGCATTTTTAGACTTCATGATTTGGGGAAGGCTAAGCTCATGTGAACTTCAGCCATGAGGCAGAGCTTCTTTTCTGTGGTCATTTGCAATTACAATAAATGTTTGAAAAAAAATGGGGTCTCAAGTAATTTTACAATTTTGACCCTCACAGATACCTGCATCACGGAAGCTTTGTAGTATGAA
This sequence comes from Phalacrocorax aristotelis, assembly GCF_949628215.1. Lineage (NCBI taxonomy): Eukaryota > Metazoa > Chordata > Aves > Suliformes > Phalacrocoracidae > Phalacrocorax > Phalacrocorax aristotelis. Next base: position 30,117,320 of record NC_134277.1, on the reverse strand, counting down.
TGTATAAAAATAACTGTTTTCTTCATGCTGAAATAGCCCTCAAGTTACTTGTAAAAACAGGACACCAATTGGCAGAGACGTTGTTCAAAGGTCATTTTTGTATCTTTTTCCAAAGTCATAGTGAAGTCTGATTTTCAACAAGATGCAGCATACTCAAAGAATATTAATGTCTTGTCTTGGAACACTGCTCTGTCTTGGATGTGTTTTAATAATGTCAGTTGTTTGTCCTCAACCTTTAAAGACTTTCTCAATGAAGTTTTAAATGGTTTAGGCTTATTGTGTGTTTCGGGCCCTGCATGGCCTCCTCTGCAGCAAGACTATGCATTTGTATGATTCACAAATTGGTATTTGAATTATCTAGGGTTTACCAATTAAAAAACAATCCCTTTTCTTCCCAAATTTGTTTTCCCATTTTTAAGTTTTATATCCTTCTTGGCAACTTTTAGCAGTTATTAAAAATCTCAAATATATATAAGCAAATATGAAAGTGGGATTTCAATGGAGTAAAAATTATCAAGTTTGCTTAAGGGGGTAAATGGACACTGTTATGATAAAAATTCCACTCACTGGTGTTCAGTTTTCATGCTCTATTTCAAGCCTCTGGATACTCATATTGAAATTAGATTCTCATTTGAGAGCTAGCAAGGTATACACTATGCATAATAAACATAACCTACGCTGCAGACAATCCAGCTGTAAAAAAGTAGGTGCTGATACCATTGCTATTTGGTGACAGGAGGTGAGGAAAGGTCAGCATCAGGAAGATGCTGAATGAATACATGGGCTTTGTTATCATGCAAACTGGCTGCCATTAATCAAAACTGAGCACACAACGCAGAGCACATTAAATCTTAAACAGGCATCTGATTTCTGGACTATGATCTGGAAACCCTACCCTACAATACAGAGCTTCCACACATTTGTTGTAGCTACAAGGGTCTGCTTGTGTAGCTATTTGTAGGGCAGGGGACAACTGAGTTAATATGTCATTAACAGACTTTCTTTGACAAGAAAATTGTGTATGGGGAAAATATTACACAGAAAGACGTATTTTTAGTCTTCGAGTTTCAGTTATGAAGAACTTTAAAAAGTACATTTTTAAGCATATAAAATCTGAACACAGTAATGCAAAGTCAGATTTTAAATAAACTGCTGAACAGAGACAGAAATTATAGCCATTGAGCTAGCATTGTAACTATCAGAGCAGAAGTTATAGTCTGAATACATATAGTTAAATGTCTAAAAATCTTATCCATATACATACATTACTATACTGACCCTGTGATCAAATGTAATTATGCAGATTTTTACACGATATATTTTATTTCTAGAACATAAAGAACTGGAAAGAATAGAAGTTTAAAAGAAACTATGATGTCTTTTGAGGAAGTCACAGAATAAATCTCCAAAGCTGAAATAAAAGTGGTGTTTGTGCTTTTCCTTGCCTTATCACTCCACTTGGAATGGCTAAAAAAGAAAACCAGAAGAATCTCTTAGAGTTTCAGGGAATGCCTGGCATTCTTGACTATTTGATATGCCATAGGGAAGCATGTCATGCAAAAGAAAGTCTTTATCTTTTATCAGCAAAAAGTAATTCTGTACTTATTCTGGCACCAATGTAATGAGAGGCATGCCTATATAATCTATATTGTCTTCAAGGCTGGTCACCAAAGCATTTTGAATTATATCTTTCACCTTGAAATGCTAGTTTAGACATTGTAGAAAGCCAAGAAGTGACACTGATTGCTTCCAAAAGTTTCTCTAGTAAGCCCTGAAATATGAACTGGGCAAAAGAAAGAGAATCCATTCCTCTCCATGTTTTCTGTGTGTAGGATGTGAAATAATCATGTAAAAGATTTGGACTACTTCTGAGTATAAGATTGGTTACGTATAAGAATAGACTGGAAATCCACTGGCATTTCTAGAAATTGGATCAACTTAGATATGTCTGGAATTGTTTGTGCATTTTTAATCTTTCCTCAAGGAAGGGGAATTGGCCTACAAGGTCTCTTTCAAGCTATTGATCGAGTTTTATTTGATATTTCTACTTATAAGCAAATCTAGTTTTGGTTAACATGATATTTCTTTAGATTAAGTGTTTTAGTTTGTTGATCCTGAATTAAGCAGCTGGTATTGAACTTATGCTGTTGCCTCATGTCTCTCTTCCGTCTTTTCAGAAAATACTTGGTTGTCCTTCAGCAGTATTCTTCTGTGGCCAGAAATGCTTGAACATCTTAAAGGCAAAGATAATTACTAACTTCACTTTTATTCAAGTCTACATAAAGGCAGCCTTCATTGTTTCCCATAATAGGAGCACTTGGAACCCAGCCCATATATAATACAAGCGACATTCAAAGAAAAGGAGAAATCCCTGTCACTCTAGGGATTCTGTGCAGTTCATTGGATAATAATTTCAAATGTAGAGTATGTCTCCATTGCATAGTGAATGTCAAGCTCTGAGCTGTCAGGTTAACTTAGCTGAGAAGTTTCATTTTTGTCTGTGTCTTTTGGCATGTGTTAAGACTGGTGATATTGTGGTAAGGTGAAGGTTCTGTGATAATGAATAATTGCTGAAGTAAAACATTTATTTTACCCAGTAATTCATTTATTTTACCCACTAATTTCAAGAGAAGAAAAAATGGTGTTTTCTAATTTAAAAAAAAAATAAGGTTGAACTGAAGAATTTGCTCTTCTAGCTCCCTAATGCGTATCACAAAGTGACAGTGGGCCAGCCCACTTACAAACCTCATTCAGTTTTGACCCACAACTAAGATATAAGAGAAAGGGAAAAAACTTTGCTAAACTCATGTGAAAAGCTTTTGGTATATACGTGAGGGATGTGAGACTGTGGAGACTTTGCCAGAACAATGTCTAACAGCAAGTAGGAATACAGATTCAGTGTTTTCGTTGTATTAAAAAGCAGTATTCATTCATACAAATACTATGATTAATGATTGGAAGATATTTTCCTTGTTAAGACTATGAGTAGAATCAGAGAATCAAGTGTGTTGGAAGGAGCCCTGGAGGTCATCCAGTCTAACTCTCCACTCAAACCAGGTCCAAGGACCTCCAAGGATAAAGACTCACCACCTTTTGTTCTCCTGTTCCAATATTTAAGAACGTTTATCATCACAAATTTGTCCTTGCACCTAACTGTGATTTTCCTTCTTGCAACTTGAGTCTATTACTTCTTTTTCTCTCACTGTGTACCCCTAGGAAAGTCTGGTTCTGTCTTCTTTATAATCTCCCAAACATAATTAAAGACTGCAACAAGATCTTTCTTTAGCCTCTGTTCTCAAGGCTTCTATGTATGGCCTGTATGTACAGGGTATAAACCCTGTAGTATAAGGAACTGATTGGCGAAATTATTTTCAAAGGTTAGATTAATGGAAATATGGGAAAAAAAGTCAGACCCAATTTTAACAATTTAGCTGTGGTGGAAGGCGGAATATGTACCGCAGGTCACTTACTACCCATAACCTAAACCTGCATTGTGCTAAGCAAGCTTCGTCTTAGCTCTCTAACTGCTTATACAGAGAACAAATAGAGTTTCAAAGTAAAATTTCCTATTTACCTATAATTATCCTGTATAGTATCCAGACTTGTTAAGTCTCATTCATCATCCTGTTTAGAGGGCCTCTTTTCCCACTCCCACTCACTGATAAATGAAATCATGGAAAACTTGAAAATATTTTATGTATAATAGTAAAATAAGTTTCTTAGTTCAGCTGAACTTCTGAAGTTTTATTGAGTAATCTGACTGATCATGAAATTATTTATATTCCCTGTTTATCACATTGAAATTACAGAAAGATTAAATTCTACTTTGAGAGTGTACACAGATTTGGATCAGATATTGAGGTACTGTGTTAGCCAACCTGAATAGTAAGGAAATAGGCTTCCTGGACAGACCACGGAGAAAATAAATGACAAATTGATATATTTTTCAACAAATCTGTTTCTGCAGGAATATAATTACAATAAAAGTATGACGCCTGTTTGCAGTTTATGTCAGCTGCTACATAGTGAAAGAGTCTTGATGTGTATTTTATTGAAAAAAAGATTATAAGAAAGTACCTGCTTGCTGCCAGTGACTGTACCAATCTGAAGTTTGCTAAGACTATACAAAATACAGCTTAACTGTATAAAAAGGTAAGTTAACTCAAGGACATTTAAAACATCTAATGGTGTGGATGGGAGAAACATAAAAACATTAAAGATCTTATCTGATTTAATTTTCAGGCCCTCAATATGTGAGTTTTAATATTTAACACATAAAAAGTACCAGGAAAAAATACTGCACATTGATATAATGAACACAAGGGAAACCATTTTCTTTTGCATAGATAAGATTCATATTGCAAGGGTCAAGCAGATGTAATACCAATGTGATTTTTAAGGAAATACGTAGCATAGCATTTTACATTCTTGGTTATTCTAAGATTAGTAAGATTCCCAATGGTGCTGTGTATCTCAGTACTTCAGTTTTTGTATTTTCTGTGGCAAAGCCTGTGTCTGTAGGCCAACATTTCTAGTCAAATCATATCATAAATAAGAATTTGACTTCATGAATATCTGATGTCACCAGTCTTTTCATGCAGCTTCTTTTGATATAAAGTAGCTGATAGTTGACAAATATGCTATGATTTTGGATTGTAAACATTTTATGTAAATTATCTGTGAATTTTGGCTTAATTTTTTTACACGTCTTAGATAATACCCAGCCTGTTTTCTTCACCCGCTAAGAAAACATGGAGATAGTTCTTTGGAATTGTCTCTTTCCTCAAATCGCTCCAGTACATACATACTTTGTCTGTCCACCAGCCACTGAAATGGTCTGCTGCAGGTTTATTAATTCAGAAATGAAAATAGTTCCTGGATATTTAAGGATCCTAGCTAGTCTTTGGGAAGGACAGTGTCTCACCTTGAAACTATCTGCCTTCCCTATGGTCATAAAGTGATTCTAATTGTCAGTAAATTAATTTTTTTATCCAGAGAGAAGAAATTGTTCTTAAATGATAAGTAACTAAGGGACCACACCACAAAACTTTGTCTGACTTTCCACCTGTGTGTTTGCAAAACAGAGAAGTGGAGAGGAGCTATGGTGCCAATGGTAAGGTAACGACCTGTATCCATCAGCTAATTATATGGCAGCATATAATTGTGTTTTGCAGTGGTAATTGATATAGTCTCAACACCACATACACATGGTGCTTTATAAACAGAGAGGAAAAGCAAATCTGCTTTTGCAAAGGTATGTAATCTAGAAGCTTTTTCACTGAAGGCAATCCAGCAAATGCAGCTAGGCAGTGATGAAGTTGATGACTGGCACCTAGGCAAAGCTGAAAGTATCTGTGTGTAAGAATGAGAGTTACATTAAAAAAAAAAAAGACTCAAAATCCCAGGATCATTTTTAATCTCTCAAAGGGATCGAATTGTTTAGGTGGGACACTTAATACAACAGAATTCTGACTAACCTGTCTAGAAGCAACTGCAATTTGGATTAATAACAATAAACACAAAACAGGTCCTTCAGATTTGGAGTAGTCCTTCAGAGCAATGAAAGTAACGGGGAGGAAAGAAGGCCTGTCATTTATTGTATATGTCACAAGCAATATAAATTGCATAAGTAGCATCATCTGGCTTCTTGTTGCCAAAAAGGTAAAGCATTCAGCACATGAAGCAGCAGCTGTGGCAGCACTGAAAGCTGGTGAAACCATTTTGAGAGTGTTAGTAATGGAAGTAGCAGGTGGGGAGATATCCTTGCCACTGACTTGTTTTCTGGAGTGACTTGATGGATCTGCCTGATACTAGTCCTGCCAAAATAAGAGGTGCTGTTGTCTAACTTGCCACCATCTTTGGCAAATAGTTCAATAATTTTTGTTCAAAGTGACAGAATTTAAGTGATCTGAGACTTAGTTTCAAAAGTTATATTTAAGGAATAAAAGGTTACCTATTATTTTGCTTTTTGTCCGGTCAGCTCTCTGAGTGCTGTTGACAGCAGCAGTACATTCTTGCAGTGCTTCATCTGCTTCCTTCGTTATCTTGCTTGACCAACAAGCAATGTAATTGTGATCGTCAGAGTATCCATTGGAAAGAGATGGATTCCAGGAAGGTTATCTGGGGGGTCATTTTAAGAGAGAAGTGTGAGAAGTGGGTCAGCCTTTTAAAGACAACTGCATGTCAAAAAAGTTTTAAATGTTTGAACAGTATCAGCAAAAGATGAATGATTCCTTGACAAAATACACAGAAAGAAGATAAAATAAATTTGCCCTCTTTTTGGCATGACACCTTAATTCTACACAAATGTCTAAAGCGGCTTTGACTGTCTCTTTCTTTTAAAATGGAGAGAGTCCAAAAGAAACAAAATAATGTCAGAGCATACCACTGTGAGTCCACCAAATCAGTGAAGCTGGATTTTGTAAAGAAAGATTAACTATCAGGACGACTTTAAAGAAAATTATTACCTGAGACAGAGCAAGTGCTTAAGGTCAGAGTGTGATTTCATTTACACCAGCATCAATCTGGATTACCTCCATTGGTTTCAGGACAGTTGTCTTCAGCAGACATACTCTGGATTTACAACCGTGTAAAACCACCACTTAGCACACTGTGAAGTGATATGCAGACAGAGGCAGTCAGAGCCAAACTCTGCCCCAGGTTATATCCATGCAACTCCTCTGAAGTCACTAAGTGTTTTCTTTGTCTCCCTAATGCTTTGCAGTATTTCTTGTCTCCTGTACAATACTTTTCTTTCCCTGACAAAACCTTCTGCAGTTCTCTCCGAAAAATGATGATGAACTAGCAAAGCAGTGACCTTTTGTAACGAGAAATACCACAACACTTCCTGCCTCACCATATTTTAACTGTTTCCCTTGCTGTACAGCTGGCAACAAGGGGCTGCTTTTCACCTCCTTTTCAGTTTGACAATGGCAGTCTACAGGCTTTTCAGTCCATTTTGATTGGTTTCTTATTTGCATCTGAATGAGAATCAGCCTGATACTTGTTTTCACAAACCTGCAGAAAAAAATTGTGCCTCCTGTGTTAGGTGCATAATGCTGAGTGAACTTAATGGAGTCTGTGCACATAATTCTACAGAGACATGGATTCTGCGCCTGGTGAAATTGCAGCGGGATAGTGGGCTACTAGAGTTGTTGAAAGGGGATTTTTTAAAAAACACAGCTGCCCTATATCTGTCTTTTCCTGAGAGGTACAGCGTTAGAGAAAATCTGCAATACTGTGCAGCAGCACATCTCCTGTGTGCTACTTTTAGCTCTGTGGCTCTGAGTGCAGAAGGGAAGACCATAAAAGGCTGTGTGGATAATACAGCCATTTCCTAGCGTTTGCCTAAATACCCAGGGGCACTAATGAATCGCTTTACGTAGAGTGATGTGTCCCTGTACTACTGCATTTTCATCTTTCATCTTAGAAGTTCTGCTTTTTTGTAACCCATACTGCAGAGTGATACCGTGAGGCCAGCTAAGCCAACTGCTTCAGAGACAATCCTTAGTACATCTTTGATATGTTCTTCAAGCTTTTTTCCTCCATCTTCACCTAATAAAGTAATCAAAGGCTCAGGGACTTGGCCATTGGTACTCACTAGGTTTTAAAAACATTCAACCATCAAAACCTGATTTATTAAATAAGAAAACATATCTATTATCTGTACTATGTCTCCCTCTTTAAAATAAAATTTAGCTGAAGATTCTTACTGTATTCCTGTACTGTCTATGAAAGAGACTGAAAAAGTAAAAGTATAATTTTTTCCTTCCAGAAACATTCACAACCTTTCTATGGTACCTGCTCTTTCACCTCATCAAAGTCTAAACTTACTTGACTTTTACTGCTCTAACATGGATATCCACAATTGAATTAAAAAACTGAGTTGCCCCATATCTATATACTGGGGTACGTTTAAGAAGGGAATGGCTAGAAGGAAAGAAGGCTGGGACAGCTGAGGGCAGGGTTGCACCAGAGGAATGAAGATAAAAATGGTTGAGGGACGAAAGAGCATATAAGGAGGTGGAAATAGAAGAAGACAGTGTTTTGTAACGGCAAGAGGAAATTAATCTTTGGCATTTCAGAAGAAAAACTCAAAGCACAGGACAAAGATGTGAGGATAAAAATGTGGAGACATATATTAAGCAGGAGGAAAAGGGAAGAATTCAAAGGAAATGAGAAGAGAGAAAAGGGGGAAGAGCTGGAACACTGAGGTAGCTGAAGCAAGGGAAAGGAAGGTGAAGAAAGTTTAACACAGGCTGTAACAGAAATAGAGATGAAGAAAGAACAAGAAGAGGCAAAGACAAAATGGACAGGAAAGTCCTCTGAAACAGGAATTTTCTAGACAGATGAGCCACGAAACAGAAAGGAATAGCTTTATGCTTTATTGTGAAACCAGCTTTGCAATACATACACAGACTACTTCTACGGCATGCCTGGATTTTCCTTCCCATTTACTCCCATTTTATCTCAGATACTGGTTTGCTAACATTATAGTATGTACATGCTTTTCCTGTTTGCTTTCTCTCCACAGGTTTTCTCAGGTTTATAATCCAAAGCACTCTTACCATTTTGGCCTCTCATAGGCAAACTTTGAGACTGTGTGGATCATTGTCATGCCTGCTATGTGGAGTCTCTTGTGGGGAGCAACTGCTACTGATGTAAGAATTGCTCTTTCTTCCCCAACACCTCCCCACTTTTCATCCTTTGCTTTGTAGATCTTAGTTTATAACTTTATGCCAGGGAAAACCAGAGTTTAGTAGACAACGTTTGTCAATGATAGTAATTTAAATAATCAATAAGCATTATCTAATAATATACATTTGCAAAGCTTAGTAGCCAATTATCATGTGGATCATCTGCACCTGATCAAAATGTGCTCCAGCCAGCGAACCCATAGGGCAACTGAGCAGGTCCTGATGAAACATCATGGTTATTGGTAATAATTATTCAGGGAAACACCTGCTACACTGAAGTGGATGTCCAGAACTGCACACTGTGGAAATACACCCATTCCTTCTTTTCCCAGCTGGCCCCTGGGAAGAGTCTTTCACTTTCTTCTTCTTTTTTTTTTTTTTTCACTTTTTTTTTCTTTTTTCTTTACATTTAGAGTTGAAATGTCATCAGATATGGACCCACAAATAACCCTTTGCACACTTAAGTCAGTATCAGCATCTTTTGTGCGACAGTTGAGTCCTTGATGATTTCATCCAAAGTAGTAGAGATTGACAATCCAGGTTTAATTCTACACAGTCCATCTTCTATATTAGATCTCATTTTAGTGGTTTTCTTTGTAGAGGAATCTGTTTGTAGTACAATGATGATCTTTAATTATTTCCAGGTTTGTTTTCCTGAAATAGATTTAAATATTTATAAAATTATCTACGCTTATAGAATATAGGTATAAACCTGGATATTGTGCTTGCAGTACAAAACCAGTAAGTATATATAATCTTAATCTGTACAAGACATTAGTGGTGCTTAGAAAACCGTCAAGGACAATAGCAATAAAAGGGACAAGGGACAATGAAAGAACTTCAGTTCCAGAAGTGCATAATAGGCTTTCCTGAAAATCAAGGATCGAAATGTCTTCTCAACGCAGAAAAGCCTCAGCAGATCTTTTCCTAAATAACAATTGAGACGTGGTAATTGTACATTCAAAGCATATTTTATAAAAATATTCTTAAAATAGTATTGGGCTAATTTCTGCCCTCTGCTAAAGAAATACAACCACATTTGCTGCAGAAAGGCTTAGTTTAGTAGGAGAGAAATGGTTGTTAATGAATGAAGAAATTAGTTTAATTAGTATATAATTTATTGGGCCATTGAAAGGAGTTACTGGAGAGCCCACAAATGTGTCTGAAGAAAAATATTGTATTCTTCTGTTCTTATATCTGCATATTTCTAAGGTTTTCAGTAGACACATTACTAAAGAGAGACAGAGTAAGGTCACACACCTGCAGTGACATTTGTAGATATTCAAAAGTGGACAAGAATAAGAATTTAGCTTTACACGTGAATGTAATCAGTAGAACTGAACTCTTTCCATACCTTTCATAGTCAAGACCATGTATAGATTTTTACTTAGTCCCATCTTTACTTCTTCCTCTTCCATTTATCTATCAGGTAATTCTGACCCTGTATTTTTCCAGACACTCATTTATAATACAGAACTTTTGTAAATGTGGGTTATATCCTTGAAAAGAAAGTCTGCTTTTACACTGTCAGCCTGCATGAACACTATTAAAAAGCTATATCTCTTTACGCCTCTACAGCCCTCTGCTACTCTCTACAAACAGAACCTATATATTCAAGAAAATATATTCAATTAATATTCCATGAAAGTAAATCCTTTTGGTAGATCTCTACTGCAGTTGGTTCAATGGAGTAAAGAATTATTTAAATAACTTGTATAATCTCTTAATCTGTGATAATGAATGAATGAATACATAAACAAAAATTGTTGTATGCAATTCAGTTAGAGAGGTAGAGCAGATTTCTCTATTGCATCTGTAATCTGCTTTTGTTACCATCTCCTTAGTTTCCTTTGTGCCATTTCATTATTCAGAATAAACAAATAGAAACATGAATTGAAGATTTCTGAGCTTCAGCTTGTTCTTTCTTACTGCACTGTAGTACAGATATTTTTATTCAAGAGTTGTTTGTCTGATATTAATTGCTTGTGTTTCAAATTAAATTTTGTAATAGATTGCATACTTTTTTGTCTTTGGCCACAGTTCTCAAGTCACCTTGTCCCTTCAGGGTTACTAGATTGGACAGGATTCCTAGCTACTTTGAACTTCTGAGCTGACAGAAGCACTGTGCACTAGTAAAACTACTAAAGAACTGGATATCTTTAAGCAATCAGTCCGCACCACCAATTGAAAATGACATAAAATAGATTAGAAGCTTGAAAAAGAAGTGCTGACCTTTTAGCAGGTAAAACACCAATGCAGTTCTGCCTATTATACAGCTCTGTAGTGATGTATTTCAAAAAATGTTTTTGGAAATGCCAAGCACTCAATCATTACTGCTTAAGGATTTTTTAGAGGAGTCAATAGAATTGGTAGAAAAATAACCAGAGAAATTAACATGATTAATGTGTACATTATCCTTTTTTTTATTTGAATATCAGTTTCCGTAGCTCCCCACCTCCTTTTCCAGTGAAACTTTCTTAACACATTTCTTTTGCTACCTCACCATTGTTGTAGACAGTATTTTATCAAAGGAAACATATCTCTGCCACATGAACTATGACATTTGACTTTCCCTTTTGATCTCACCATAGACATTTCTTCTCACAGATTTCCCACAATACTGCAAAAAAAAAAAGAAGTATTTTGTTCTTCACCCAATTCTGCTTTATAATCTCACCTAACATATAAACATATATATTGGATCATCTTTTCAGCATACTGTGTCAGCTCCTAGCTATTCCGCATCCAGAACCTCACATATCAGTAAAGACACTTTGACTGGTTTCGTTTGACTTTATACATTCTCCGCATTTTTGCTCTCTTCCAAAGATAAGTGACTAAGATTGTAAAGGTAGCAATCCTATGATATTAAATAGTATATTCTTTTCTTTTTTGAGCTTGTTTGTATTTGCAGCTTTATTGCTGTTCCAGAAAATTTCAGATATGGTTATGGATTTGTATTTCATTTTCTGAGCAAAATCATAGAAGCAAAGAGGACTGACTATTAAAATTGTTATGATCAGAGCTTTGGGCTCCAGGGATGGCTTAATAACTGAGAAGTTACAAGGGGATGTAAATTGGCCAGGGATATCATACAAATAACAGGAACTGTAATGAATAAATGTAGTTAGTAAAGCCTACTCATTTATCCTTCAAACCTCTAGAGCACAATGCTTTTATATAACTTCCATCACTGGTAGGATCATAACAAATGTTGTATTACTCCACAATATTTTTTTCCTGTTTTGTAAATATGACAAAAACCATTTTATGAAGGTGTGTGTGCAAAACCCTAAACTTGACAGAGAAAGGAAGAAAGCTAGAACTGGTTGGTAATTTCTTACACTGTTTTGGTTAGAATGATGTCAGCAAAACCAAAGCAAACCAAAAGAACCCTCTATAACCCTCTCCCACTGATCTCCTCCTGCTTAGGCAAAAGAAAAAAACAAAAAGTGTTTTATTGGAATGTGTCACTTGTGACCAAAATTCATTCAACTCTTCATTTGTAGCCATTTCATTTCATATAAAAAAACATTTAGTGGGCTACACAGTGTCTCTGAAGTCTGGTGAGCTACAGTATCCCCCCAGAATTAGAAATTCGATCAACTGAAATGTTTCTTTTTAATGGCAGGTATATGGCAATTGCATCTAATCCCCTTTTATGTCATGTTTTATCATGAAGAAAATTCAGGGGGAGAGAAATAGAATCTAAAGAACATTCATGGAGCGGGAAATGTGTTTCTGCCCATTTCAAATATAGTTTTAAACCAAATTGTAACTCTTCCAAATGTGAGAGAAGAAGGATGCAGCAGTGAAGTTGGCATTTATGCAGTAATATTGTTGGCTTGTGTCGTGGTTTAGCGGCAGCTCAGCCCCACACAGTCGCTCGCTCACTCCCCCACCGGTAGATGGGGGAGAGAATCAGAAGGGTAACGCTCGTGGGTTGGGATAAGAACAGTCTAATAATTAAAATTAAAAGAAACAACAGTAGAAATGCAATGTAAAGGAGAACAACGAGAGGCGCAAAGCCCCGGGGGAGGGGGAAGGGAGGGGAAAAGGGGAACGAACTGCCGAAACAAACCGCGCGCGCCGCAGCCACCCGCCGACCCGACGCCGCGCCGCCCCCGCGCTGCCACTCCCCCCCCTCAATATATTGGTCATGGTGTCACATGGTATGGAATGAACCTGCCATTGGCCAGTCGGGGTCAGCCGCCCCCACCATGGCCCTGCCCCTCCCAGCCCCCCCCGCCACGCGGCAGAGCGCGGGAAGCTGGAAAGGTAGCAGACCCCCACAGTGAGGAGAATTAACCCCTTCTCAGCCAAAACCAGCACATTCTCCACCCCTTATTCCATACCATTTACACCATGCCCAGGTCCCATATGATGCAATACAACCGTACCAACTACCACCCCTCCCCTTCCCATCCTTTAACATAATACACAGACATCATTCCCTTAGTTCATGGACCTTCCCTGTAAAATGTCCATTAAAATGTCCATTGAGTTCACCCAGTCCATTACTCTGGGCTCCATCTGTTGTATCAGTCTTTCCGGGTGGGAGAGATGGTGTGTGGCGTTGGGTTGCTGCATACCGAGTCAGTCATCGTTCCATCACTGCTGCACGGCTTGTTTCATAGTTGATCTTCCATGGGTTGGGAGGCTCGTACTCTGATATCATTGATACAACACAGAGGTGACACACAGTATTATATAGCAGTTCACATTGTGCCATTCAGTTCATTGACTGTTTTCACCCAAAATCAAATCCCCTTGAGGCACACATCGGATTTCTCCATCCTCCCGCATCACCCACCAAGTGCACCCAGGTCCTCGAGCAAAAGCAATCCCACGAATGGGTTTGCCTTTGCCGGAGGCAGGAAGAACCCAGACTGTTTTGCCCAGCATACTTTTTGTGTGCACTACAGGGACTCTATCCCCTTCCACAGTATGTAGGACTTCTGACTGGGCAGGGCCAGCTCGGTTGGCAGATCCCCTCGTGTTGACTAACCACGTAGCTTTTGCTAAATGTGTATCCCAGTGCTTGAATGTTCCACCCCCCATTGCTCTCAGTGTAGTTTTTACCAGTCCATTGTACTGTTCAATTTTCCCAGAGGCTGGTGCGTGATAGGGGATGTGATACACCCACTCAATGCCGTGCTCTTTGGCCCAGGTGTCTATGAGGCTATTTCGGAAATGAGTCCCGCTGTCTGACTCAATTCTCTCTGGGGTGCCATGTCGCCACAGGACTTGTTTCTCAAGATCCAGGATAGTGTTCCGGGCAGTGGCGTGGGGGACAGGATATGTTTACAGCCAGCCAGTCGTCGTTTCTACCATTGTAAGCACATGGTGCTTGCCTTGGCGGGTCTGTGGGAGTGTGATATAGTCAATTTGCCAGGCCTCCCCATATTTATATTTCAGCCATCGTCCCCCATACCACAGAGGCTTTACCCGCTTCGCTTGCTTGATTGCAGCGCATGTGTCACATTCGTGGATAACCTGTGCAATAATATCCATGGTCAAGTCCACCCCTTGATCACGAGCCCACCTGTATGTTGCATCTCTCCCTTGATGGCCTGAGGTGTCATGGGCCCACCAAGCTAGAAATAGTTCACCCTTATGCTGCCAGTCCAGATCCACCTCAGCCACTTCAATCTTGGCAGCCTGATCTACCTGCTGGTTGTTTCGATGTTCTTCAGTGGCCCGACTCTTGGGGACGTGAGCATCCACATGCCGTACCTTTTCAACCAGTTTCTCTACCCGGGCAGCAATATCTTGCCACAATGTGGCAGCCCAGATGGGTTTGCCTCTGCGCTGCCAGTTGCTTTGCTTCCATTGCTGCAGCCAGCCCCACAAGGCATTTGCCACCATCCAGGAGTCAGTATAGAGATAGAGCACTGGCCACTTTTCCCATTCAGCGATGTCTAAGGCCAGCTGGATGGCCTTTACCTCTGCAAACTGGCTCGATTCACCTTCTCCTTCAGCAGTTTCTGCTACTTGTCGTGTAGGACTCCATACAGCAGCCCTCCATCTCCGGTGCTTTCCCACAAGGCGGCAGGACCCATCAGTGAACAGGGCATATTGCTTCTCATCTTCTGACAGTTTGTTATACAGTGGGGCTTCTTCAGCACGTGTCACCTCCTCCTCTGGTGATAATCCAAAATCTTTGCCTTCTGGCCAGTCCATAATCACTTCCAAGATTCCTGGGCGACTGGGGTTTCCTACTCGAGCCCGCTGGGTGATCAGTGCAACCCATTTACTCCACGTAGCATCAGTTGCATGGTGTGTAGAAGGGATGTTTCCTTTGAACATCCAGCCCAGCACTGGCAGTCGGGGTGCCAGGAGCAACTGTGCTTCAGTACCAACCACTTCTGAAGCAGCTCGAACCCCTTCATATGCTGCCAATATCTCTTTTTCAGTTGGAGTATAACGGGCTTCAGACCCTCTGTATCCCCGACTCCAAAACCCTAGGGGTCGACCCCAGGTCTCCCCAGGTGCTTTCTGCCAGAGGCTCCAGGTAGGGCCATTCTCCCCGGCTGCAGTGTAGAGCACATTTTTTACATCTTGTCCTGCCCGGACTGGCCCAAGAGCTACTGCATGGACTTTTTCTCGTTTAACCTGTTCAAAGGCTTGTCATTGCTCAGGGCCCCATTTGAAATCATTCTTTTTCCGGGTCACTTGATAGAGAGGGCTCACGATCAGACTGTAATTTGGAATATGCATTCTCCAAAAACCCACAACGCCCAAGAAAGCTTGTGTTTCCTTTTTGCTAGTTGGTGGAGACATGGCTGCTATTTTGTTGATCACATCCATTGGAATCTGACGACGACCATCTTGCCATTTGATTCCTAAGAACTGGATTTCTCGTGCAGGTCCCTTCACCTTACTTTGTTTTATGGCAAAACCAGCTTTCAGAAGGATTTGGACTATTTTCTCTCCTTTCTCAAAAACTTCTTCCGCTGTGTTGCCCCACACAATGATGTCATCAATGTATTGAAGGTGTTCTGGAGCTTCTCCCTGTTCCAGTACAGTCTGAATCAGTCCATGGCAAATGGTAGGACTGTGTTTCCACCCCTGGGGCAGTCGATTCCAGGTGTACTGGACGCCCCTCCATGTGAAAGCAAACTGTGGCCTGCACTCTGCTGCCAGAGGGATTGAGAAGAATGCATTAGCAATATCAATTGCGGCATACCACTTGGCCGCCTTTGACTCCAGTTCGTATTGAAGTTCTAGCATGTCTGGCACAGCAGCACTCAACGGTGGAGTGACTTCATTCAGGCCACGATAGTCTACTGTTAGTCTCCACTCTCCATTAGACTTCCGGACTGGCCATATGGGACTGTTAAAGGGTGAGTGGGTCTTACTGATGACTCCTTGGCTCCTCAGTTGGTGAATGAGTTTATGGATGGGGATCAGAGAGTCTCTGTTGGTGCGATATTGCCGCCGGTGAACTGTTGTGGTGGCGATTGGCACCTGTTGTTCTTCGACCTTCAGCAACCCCACCACAGAAGGGTCCTTTGAGAGACCGGGCAAGGTAGACAGCTGTTCAGTTTCCTCCGTCTCCAAGGCAGCTACACCAAAAGCCCACTTGTAACCTTTTGGGTCCTTGAAATACCCTCTCCTGAGGTAGTCTATGCCAAGGATGCACGGAGCCTCTGGGCCAGTCACAATGGGGTGCTTCTGCCACTCATTGCCAGTTAGGCTCACTTTGGCCTCCAATACAGTTAGCTCTTGAGATCCCCCTGTCACTCCAGCAATGCTGATAGGTTCTGCCCCTATATAGTTTGATGGCATTAAGGTGCACTGTGCGCCGGTGTCCACTAAAGCTTTATACTCCTGTGGGTCGGACGTGCCAGGCCATCGGATCCACACAGTCCAGTAAGCCCGGTTATCCCTTTCCTCCACCCAGCTGGAGGCAGGGCCCCTCTAGTCCTGATCATGGCAGTCACAACTCACTTCCTGTAAATGTGAATCAGCAGTCCCTCTATTACACTTAGAAATAAAATCTGCGCTTCTACTCCTCTGCCTGGGGACTTGCTCGCTGGAAACTGGAGCAGCAGCTTTCCTGGAAGAGCCTCCCTGAGTGACTGTTCTTCCTTGCAGTTCATGTACTCGTGCCTGTAGGGTCGAAGTAGGCTTGCCATCCCACCTCATCATGTCCTCTCCGTGGTCACGCAGGTAGAACCATAGGGTGGCCCGTGGTGTGTATCCCCTTCTTTGAGCCAAAGGACGCTTATTCCTAACAGCTGAGACACTGCTCTGTCGAGGTGGGGGGTAGGACAGATCTTCTTTGAGTTGCTGGACCTCTTGGGATAGTTTCTCCACAGCAGAGACAAGCGAAGAAGAGATATTTGTGTCGTAATCCCGGAGTCTATCTATCACCTCTGCCACCGTTGGTGTCTCGTCATCTTTCCAGGACATCACTGCCAATAAGTTTGCATGCGAAGATGGTGCGCTCCGTACAAACTTCCGCCACACGGGTCGTGTGCACTCGGCTTCATCTGGATCTTTGGATGACCGTTGATCGTCTAGGTCACCATAAATCACCTCAAACACAGCTAATTCCCTGAGATACTGGATGCCTTTCTCCATAGTTGTCCATTTTCCTGGGCAATATGTAACATCTTCTTTAAAGGGATACCTTTCCTTCACTCCAGACAGGAGTCGCCTCCAGAGGCTGAGGGCTTGTGGTTTTTTTCCAATTGCTTTGTCAACGCCCCCTTCCCCAGAAAGGGATCCCAATTGTTTGGCTTCTTTTCCCTCTAGTTCCAAGCTACTGGCCCCATTATCCCAGCATCGGAGCAGCCAGGTGGCAATGTGCTCACCTGAACGACGGCTATAATCTTTTCGCATATCTCGCAACTCGCTTAAGGACAGGGATCGGGTGGTCTCTATTTCATTTATTACTTCTCCCTCCTCTCCCCGCGATGGCCCTGGTTCTTCATCATCCCGTTCTAAACGAGTTGATGTCCGCTTCCAATATTTCGTCTTGTGTATGGGGGCAACTGATACTGGTACGGGTTTATTTTCTGAGCTAGCTCCGGTACTTGTTGTGGGGGTTTGAGTGGCTGCAGTGCCTGTTGTCAGGGCTGGATTGTCTACAGTGCCAGTCACTTTGCATTTCAATCCAGAGACATTCTCTTCCCCCTGGGGGCACCGAATACTGTTGAGCAGGGCTCGGTATGCATGGGCCAGACCCCAGCATGTTGCAGTTATCTGTGTCTCTCTGGAGTTCCCAGCGTAACAACATACTTTCTCCAAATATTCTACTAGTTTTTTAGGATTCTGCACTTGTTCGGGGGTGAAACTCCAAAACACTGGGGGTGCCCACTGCCCTAGGTATTTGCCCATGCTATCCCACATGCCCTGCCACTCGTAACTATCAAGCCTCGGGGCAGATTTCTGGGTGATATTCTTAAGTTGCTTAGTCAAAACCAAAACAACATGCCCAAAAACTAACAATAAGTGCACCTTAACCACCCAAGGATGTTCAAGATACAAAAACGTTGTTGTAACAAAGGCACAGACATCATAGAACAAAGTTGCAAAGGTACTATTCTGTATTTCCTCCATATAAAATCTCTCAGAGGAGGAGGTATAGTTGCTAATTGCCTCAACAAGGTGGTATCCGAAGTACAGTAACGGTTTCAGCAAAAACGCCAAATACCAGATAAAGCTGAAAACGAGTGTTTGTATAACAAATCTTGTAGGCAAAACATTACTAATCACAGCAGAACACAGCAGACTCAACAAACCAACACCGACTTTTAACACCAACTGCAAAAAGGACAACATGGTGCTGTGACCAGCAGCTGTTGTTATCTCCAACCCTTGAGCCCCACGTTGGGCGCCAAAAAGACTGTTGTGGTTTAGCGGCAGCTCAGCCCCACACAGCCGCTCGCTCACTCCCCCACCGGTAGATGGGGGAGAGAATCAGAAGGGTAACGCTCGTGGGTTGGGATAAGAACAGTTTAATAATTAAAATTAAAAGAAACAACAGTAGAAATGCAATGTAAAGGAGAACAACGAGAGGCGCAAAGCCCCGGGGGAGGGGGAAGGGAGGGGAGAGGGGGAACGAACCGCCGAAACAAACCGCGCGCGCCGCAGCCGCTTGCCGACCCGACGCCGCGCCGCCCCCGCGCTGCCACTGCCCCCCCTCAATATATTGGTCATGGTGTCACATGGTATGGAATGAACCTGCCATTGGCCAGTCGGGGTCAGCCGCCCCCACCATGGCCCTGCCCCTCCCAGCCCCCCCTGCCACGCCACGCGGCAGAGCGCGGGAAGCTGGAAAGGTAGCAGACCCCCACAGTGAGGAGAATTAACCCCTTCTCAGCCAAAACCAGCACAGCTTGCTACAAGTATTTCTCTTTGATAACTGTGTATCTTTCTCCTGTTTTTTAGCAAAATAACTTAAATCTTGGCACAGAAGCCATAAATTCACAGGACTTTGTCTTAAAATTTAAGACTTCATGATGACACACATTGCAGTCTGTCATCAACTTGCGATGAAGCTTTTTATCACAATCAGTTCTCAGCGTAACGGACGTTAGTAATTTTAACAGTGGTCAATAAATGTGTGCATCCAAATTATTAATATAGTCCTAGATACCAGTAGTTTTCTAAATACTCCTGAAATGCTGAAACAAAGATCAGATGACACTTTAGTTGGGAAATCTGATAGGTTTTCTACCTTCCATTACCAGTACTGTAAAAATGTACTTATGTATATTCCGAATGATGGGAAAGTGAAACAGTGTATTATGGAAAAGTCTTTTCCTGCTGAAATGTGTCATATTTTACATTAAAGAATAGATTACAGTTTTTTTTTTAATATGTGACATAGACCTTTCATCACAGAAATATTATGCAATTTTATTATATGCTGTTTGCCCAAAGTTTTGAAGTAAACCACAGTATTCAGTATTAAAAGTAGTACAAAAGATTCTGACATTATGTCCAATAGGAATATATCTTTACGAGTATTTGGTGGCTGCTAATGTTTTTCAAGTTTCTTTCAACTCTTTGATATTTTGAGAGGATATTCCAGTTTATGAGGTATACCTGCCCTCCCTATGGACTCCATGGTGAATGACTCCAGCACTCTGTTTATGAGAAGAACTTTACAAAGATCAATGCCTACATGGGTACAGTGTGATGCCAGTTTTGCCCCTGAGATATAGAAGGAGAATGAAGCACAACCATATAATTTTCTTATTATGTAAGAACATTATGAAATGATTGGTTCAGTCAAAAAACTGCCAGTAATTTTACTTGCTTGGTCAGATGCAAGGTTGTTCCTCAGGAAGAAATACACTGAGAAATTGTTTTATTTTCTTTTGTCTGAGTGCCTCTTAGAGCCACCCTTCCCCCAAAAAATTAGGTCCTAACATGGGTCCTTTAGGGACTTCCTCAGTGCCAAATCCCACTCTTTTAATAACTATCGATGGAGTACAAAAAACGGGTATATAATCCTTCTTCCTTCATTCAGTCCCATTTCTTTTGGAGTACTATTTTTTTTCTTTCTAGTTCTTGTTAATCTATTCACTCTTTCACATATAAATATATACAGACTTTAAAAAATGAGATTATTAAATAATACTTCAGATCTCTATGTTAGCATCCAAATCTACTGCCTGTCATATCTTCAGGACATATCAAAGAGTCTAATTTCATATCTTTGAATCCTCTTTGTAACATCTACTTGAACTCGTCCATTACAATGAATCTATGAAATCACAGATTGTGAATAGTAATTTTTAAGACTTTCAGGATAGTGTCCTTTCCAAATATTTTAGGAAACTATTATTTCTGTCTTTTGCTCTGAAAAAAGCATTGTTTGATTTTAAACATCTAAGGGAAATGAATAATGTATATATAATTAGGTAAAAAGAAATGAACATATTTAAAATAGTGTGTGGCCTAAATGAAATTGCATAGCATAGAACATTATTATTTTGTTACCTGGAATCTATTTTTCCTCCCTTTGGTATTTGTTTCATTCGCAGCAATGGTGAGTTTTGGGGGAACTTAATGTTGTAAGGAAAGGCATATATTGCTGCTTGGAAAATTGTAAGGAGATTTCAAATTTTTGGAAAGTAAAGTAGTAGAAAATCATGATGGGAAAAATAAAATAGATCACGTTCAGATACTAAGACGGAACAAGGATATATTCTTAAGACTGTTCATGCTTTGCTGAATGAAGTTGCTATAAACTACTTGCCACAGTATTTCAAGGAGCTGCTAGGTTTCCTGAATTCCTACAGCTTTCCCAATTTCAGTAGAAGCTCACTGTGATCACTTATCCAAAGATACGTCTCTTTTTTAACATCAATGAATAATGAATTTACATGCCAACTTCTGATGAGTTTAGTTGCTCATATGAAATCATATTCATAACAAAGTAATAAACTCTGAAACCACCTGAAATGAGAAGAAAGAAAAAAGTTGAGCTACTTAATGCAGCTTTACCCCTCCAACAATTTGATCAGAGCTCACCTCTGATGGTCGCCTGATTTTGCATGACAGGTGGTCAATACCTGTTTTCATTTATTCTCTCTTCTCTCCTGGCATCCCATTCAGTCTTCTTGAAGCTACTGGTTTTTTGATACAAGATAATTCAGTTTTATATAGTGTCCTGGGTCCTAATATTTTAATTCTACAATAACAGCATCAGAATTTGCATTCAGGGCTAAAAAAAAAAGCCTGTTCTTTCTGCAAATCATAAAATGTTTTCTTGCTACTGTTATTTCAGTCAATATATTTTAGGTTAAGTTTAAAAGAAGTAATCAATATACTGATGAGCTTTAATAATTAAAGAATTTCCTTCTTACTGACTAAATAATTCTTAAAGAATGTCCATCTGAACCTGAAGTATGTGGCAGGAATAAAGACGAAAATGTAGTCATATGGTGTTATTATGCTTTAACGAGAATAAATAATTCCTGGACTCTAATATGATCTCAATAACTTTAATTTTTCTTTATTTCTATTAGCTGACTGCAGGAAGCTTATTCCTGAGTAACTTTGAAATCAAAGGCCATAAATTGAATTGGTTGCAAGATATGAATTATGAATTATTGAAGTAAGTTTTTTTCTAGAGATGTGTTTGACAAAACACATTTTTTTTAAAAAAAAAAAAGAAGAAAAAATATTTCCATTTGTATTGCGTATACAGGAAGCATTTAACACCTAGTATTTTTTTTCAATCAAAAATAAGGTTTCCATTTTCTTAAAAAGGAGGGATTAGAAAAGGGCATTGGTAAAACATAAATATATTTGCTTTTGCTCTGGTTTTGCAGAATGACTATTTGACCTGTTGTTTGTTTGGTGATTCTCCTCAAACTAATAGACTGAGAGTAAGAAGTTGTTGTTTAATAACGCACTGTAACAAAAGCTAAGGAATTCATAGAAGACCTCTGGATCAAACATGGATTAAATGTGTTAGAATGATAACTCAGGCAGCAGCAACTACCTACAGAAGATGTGGGGATGGGGAGCACAGATAATTAACTCGTTGAATGAAGACCTACTGTAACAGTCACAGCTGACTGCTTCCTGGGACTTATGCGGGTTGCTGGTTTCTCTTTGACACTGACTGGGACGCTGTTCCAAGTAGAAGTGTGGTCCAGCTGAAGAAAACTTTACATAAGAGAAAAAAAAAGTCAACTCTTTTTCATACCAGAAGTTAAAGAAAAACTGCATCATACTTTACTTAGTTAAAAGGACATTGAAATTTCATTCTGCAGTTATTACTGATTTTTTTTTTTTGCACTAGTTACTTTTAATTTATTCCCTTCCTACACTAAGTTAAAATGCCATGATTTTTTTATCTCTGGGAAAAACCCTAAAATATAGTTTCTGCAGGTATAGATTACAATTAGTATAGAAATGTTTTTTGCATTATAAAACTGTATTTACAAGGGTAATTTTAGAAATAAAGAGCTTTATGCAGTGGGACATATATCGTTTTCAACCTGCAGAAAAACCGTTTTGTCATTGAAAAAATACTGATTTTTGTTCAATATTTGCTTCAATGGCTAAATCTGCACCACACTTTATCAGATAATATCTCACTGAAAGTCTAAAAATTACTTTAAAATATACATGGCTCTGAGGTGCATATTGTTGAAAAGCTGGAAAGAACTCCTGATAAACTTACTGGAGAATATTACTCTGAGAAGTCATCATTTTTCTTGTGGTTGTTTCAGGTGTGACACCTTGCCAGTTCATAATCAAAGAGCTGAGATTTTTCTGTTCTGTGCAGTAGTCTGTGGATGCTCTAGAAATCCTTCCATTATTTGATTTTGGTCATAGCTGTACCTTAATTTATACCACTGTTGCAGCTATTGACTTCTGTATTGGCTTTGGTGGAGACATTCAGGGCACAGGATACGCATATGTTGCAACTTTCATGGTAATGAAACTGGAGAGCTGCACATTGCCAAGAGCAGAAAAGTTTCCAAGGAATAGTAAGGTTATTAAAAAGATAAAAAGCTGTCACATCAGTGTCTAAGGTTGTCCAAACTGTTTTCAGATGAATAGTTGTCTGCCTTGATGCCTTTTTGACTGTGTCCTGGTTTCAGCTGGGATAGAGTTAATTTTCTTCGTAGTAGCTAGTATGGGGCTGTATTTTGGGTTTGTGCTAAGAACAGTGTTGATAATGTGGAGATGTTTTAGTTTTTGTTAAGTAGTGCCTTGAGAGTGTAGGCTCTATAACACCTAATTTTTAAATATCTACAGCTACAAGAGTTGAATCTCAATCGCATGTTGTTTCTTCTGCCAGGAGGAAAGTAACAAGTGATCTTCACCAGTCAGCAGCAGTGCACTGTCTATTCCATTGTAGTCAAACTAAATTGACCCGGCATTTTGGGAATGAGGGAGTTAAGCCCCTGCATGTTACCCTCCCATTGGAAGCAGAATAAAATAGAAGCAAGAGAGTTCCTTTCCCAAACTCTGTGATCTTGGTAGATTGTATGAGAAATAAAGTAACACTTAATATTCAAGAGAGCTTGTCAAAAAAATGCAATTCTCAAAGAAATAGTGTATGTCGTTTCTTTTGCTCATATTTTTCTGTGAATATGATTGATTTTATTTGAAAAAAAAATGTTTCAAAGAAAGATTTTTCTTCATTTCAGTCAACCCTTTTCCACACAGACTTAGAAAAACCATTAGAATGTACTACAGATGTGTAGTACTGAAAGACCAGTGAATTCTTCTCTTTGAAAACATAAAAGATACTTGGACATTATGCAACTAATGTTTTTCAATTGCATTCCAGAAAAGATACTAATTTGGCTAAGAAGTTATGATATTACAAAGCTTCTATAATAATTTCAAATAAATAGTTCATCTTAAATGAAACAGGAGGCAAGGGCTGTAAGAAGCAGCAATTCATGTCTGCGTCTCCTAAACATCCAGTAAGTATATTCCTCTCATTTATGTACCTTCTGTGTAGTGGGATGAAATACTTAACTTCCTTAGACTAAACTGTCCATCATATTCTAAAAACCAGGCTCTCGCAAAGTTCAGAAACACAGGAACCCAATTTGCAGATGGTCATTATCTGTTAAAGTGAACCAAAGTAAGCACTAGAACTAAGTGTTGCTGAATTTTTTTTTAATACTGCAAAAGATCTAAGGGTTGTGCAGATTGATTTCTTGTTATTTGATACTAAAAAACAAACACAAGATGAAATTTTATCACTTCAGGTAAAGGAACACTTAGAATCTGTGATGGATTGAAATGCTAAAACATGTTTAATTCATATAGCTTTAAAAAATCTTTTGTTTTTTAATTTTTAATTTTTGTTACGCAGTTGGAGATGCTATGTTATTCAATTATTTCTTTTTTCTTGTAAGGAGAGAGACAACAAGAAGAAGGAAGTATTATAAGAAGAGATCAGGAAATTGAGACCTAATAAGGGAAACTTAAAACCCAATTCATTAGGTTGGATGGAAGCAAAAGCAAAAAACATCTGAAAAGCTTTATAGTCTAAATAATTGCAGTGTTATAGAACAGAAAAGCTTTTGTAAGGCCCCAGTCTTGAAATTTTATGTATGAAAAAATCTCATTTATAAAAGTGTTATAAGCAGCTTATATATGAAGAAATTATTAGGTAAGGAAAAAGCAGATATTAAGGAGAATAATCCTGATATAAGTATTTCTTTTTGACAGGAAAATTAGGGGAAAGTTTTTTCAAAAAATACCTAAGCCATCATAAAGTTGTATTAAGTCAGAACTATTGCTGGGATGGTGCTGCCTCTGTATAGCTGAAACCCTCTAGTTCCCCATGTTACAAAAGTATCCTAGGTAAGATTAGTCCATCTTTAGCTATATATTTAGAAATCAAAAGTGAAAAGCCTTGCCCCTTCTAGGAATCATATTATTCTTCATAAATGCCAAAGTTCAAAATTTCTTAACAAGTGTACTTTTCTGAAACTGTTCTCTAATGGTCTGACACTGTTAGGCCGAAGTGAGAGATTCCCATCTGGGAACACACGCACACGCTGCCTCTTCCAAAAGGCTTTCTAGTGATGTGTCTCAGCTCATTAAAATTTTTGACCAATGAGTTAACTTCACAATTTAGCAATAATACGTTAGCTCTCTCAGTGTGACTTTTTCTTAGGGGGAAAAAAAAATCTACTTCATTGCTAATAATTCCTTGTTATTTTTATAAACATTTTCTCCAGAGAGTTAATTAGTGTCTGCTAAAGTTCCTGATGGGAGAGGCAAAATGAGTGCTCTATAGCACCATGGGGAAAATGTTCACATTTTATGTGAATACAGAAAAGCAGCCCAAAATAAACCTGACCCCGTGAATGGATGGTAGCAATGGTATTAAGCTGTCCTAATAAGGGAATTTTATCTTTGAAATAAAAATTGTTTGGTTTATGAATATTTTTCCTCTGTTCTGTTGTCAATGGACAAATGTCTACACTGCTCTGCTTTGATATTTCCCGAGTATTTGAAATACTGGACACAGGGACTGGAGATAGATCCTTTTCTTTATATTTCAGGCAATGATATAATTTTTCACATCAATGGAGAGCTCTCTAGGTGTACCAAATCTGATACTGCATCTATAGAGAAGACCCCAAATATACACACTTAATAAAAAGATGCTGTTAAATATGTTTCCGGAGTGGAAAGATTTGAATAAATACTGGCATCTCTCCTCAAACGAATCTCAAAGGACCCACCAGGCAGTTAATCCTTTACCTTGATCTTACTTACCTGTGAAGTCCTATGTATATTAAAATTGGGAAGATTATAAAATTAACATGGACTCCAGTTTCAGCTCTATGAAGATAAATTCCAGCTTTATTTTTCACTATCTGCAGACAGCACCCTCATCCACCTCTGTGGGCTCTTCAGCAGGTTTAATACCTAAATGAGAAGGATCTGTCTAAAACTTAAGCCAAGCTAGACAGGAGTTGTGGTGTGCCTAGAAAACCTTTTTGAAGGCTATAACTCAGTGCTGTGCTCATGAGGGAAAGATGAACTGAGTTTCACCAGAAAATTCAGGAAGAGTGTAATAAGGAAAAAAATCCATGACATAACAGTCAATTGCTAAATGATCAGACACTCACGCCAGATACTGCTTCACACTCAATTAATGTTAAGACTAAACTAAAATAGGGGCTCAGCGTGGCTTTCTCATATTTCAGACAAGTTGTGTAGTAACTAGATTTTCTGGCATTTAGAATTAAGAGTGTCCGAAGTCTTCCTTTTCTGCAATTAGCCATCATCCAGGGCCTGAGAAAACCCTTCTAGTCTACCAGATCTAGTAGTATTTAAAGGAAGTTTTCTTCCTTTGTGTGCTGTGGGGGTGTGTGTGTGCATGTGTTTAAACTGTTGCCCGCTCCCACGGTCTGCATTCTCAGGGTATGCAAGAAAGCTTGCTTAAAAGAAAGGAGAACTATCCTCTCCCCATGTGTAAACAGATAGGCCTGAATTAAAAGTGCGAACCTGAACCCAGCAGCTGGCATTCAGCTGAGGGTGTAGCACAGGCTTAAGCCCGTGCCTGACTGAATAGGCTGGCAGCTCCAAACATGGTTCATCTACCAGTGAACACCCTGGCTGCCATGGCACAGGCATGGCAATCACAGTCGTCATGTACAATGGGTTACCTTTTACGCTTGTGTTCAGCTGTTCCCAAGCACTAGCAAAATTAGGCACACGTTAAATTGCTAGTTTTAACTCCTGAAATTAAATCCCAGTTCGCCGCCCCTCTGTCTCAGAGATGCTATGGTAGCATCAGGACAAGCAAAGCTGGTGGTGTTACAGGTAAAATCCTTGGGCTGAGGCAGGTTTACAACTTTGCAATGTTAGAGGGACTACAAATCACTTGTTCAGAGAAAGACAAGGCCCTTTTTTTTTTAATCAGTTTTTTTTGCAGTGCCTTCTGAAAGGAGGTCTAAACAATTTATCATTCACGCTTTTCCATGGTGTACCACAAGGCAGATTTTGGACGAGTGTTTGCTTCCGCATTTCTACTGTATCAGAGTGTCAGGGGATGATATAAATACATAGACTGATATTACCATAACTATGAACATATGGATAAGAAAATATTTGCAATAACAGCCACAGAAGTAATCTTTTACTTTCTATTGTTATTTCATGAATGCATAATATGTTTTTCAATTAATATTTAATGTCCTTAATGCAGGGTGTTGTTTTTTTAAAATATCTAGATCAGTTTTCTCCTGCCTAAAAGATTCCTAAAGATAAGAGGTTGTGGCCAATTTCACTGCAAGCTCTCTCACAAGAATAGCTTTAAAATACATCAAACTTCAGCCATTTCAGGCAATTCATGTATCCAATCTGAAGCTTATTCTTCCATTCTGTTATGCCTTCAGAACTTCCATTGACATGAATATGAGCCCTAGAAGTTTTACAAAAAGTTAATATAAATGTTTTCATAGCTTAAAAAGAAAATATAAAACACCGCAATCAGTATTTACTTAATTCAGCTTTCTTCTAGAAGGGTTTATGAACCAGATACAGCAGATTTAGGCCAAATGAACCCAAAAAGTTACGTCTTTGTGGTGAGTATGTCTACAAACCCTCTGTTGTATTTCTAGCTATTTCAGTTATTGTTTAGAGTTCAGCATGCTTTATTATCATGATGTGTGATTATATTCTCAAAGCACCTAAATAAAATGTTTGTATCTTATCAGCCTCTTAGGGGTCAAAGTCTCTGCAGATCTAGACCCTGAAACTTATCTAAGTGCCCAGCTCTCATTGATTTATTTGGGTGTTAGGCTTCTGAATGCCATTAAGGCCATCGATTTAGAGAGCAATTAGTTTCATTCGAAACTATGTCTCTGAGCTACTGAGGGTGATTCACCATCTGGAGATGTTTGACTCTGCAAGAAAATGCAGACACCTAGCAAGGCCAAATATTTAATTAGAGACTGCCAATATTAAGCAAGCTTCCCTTTCACTTAATATATCACACATAGGACTGCGTGAAATGAGTTACTTGTAAAATAAAGGGGTTGTCTCAGGTTTTTTGAAAAACTGACTGGCACAAAAATACCCAACCCCCCTAAAATTATGGAAGCTCTTTCTGACTACACTCTTGTGTGCAGTTAGTTTCTAAATACATGGAAATAACTGAAGTGGTAGGTTTCAACATCAGAATATATTTCAATATCAGAATCAGATACATATCAGAATAATTTTAAAAGAAAGCAGTCAATAATCAGTAGTAATATAAAATACTGGGGCAATCTAAGATTGTGTAGCAGAAAGGAACACATCTAGGTTAGTTTCTTCAACATAAGTGTTTTTGATACAAAAGGGTTATAGAAAGCTCTCTATCCATATTCTCATTATCACTTGAAATTTACATGCTGCTATTTCAGTACTCTAGATATATTTTTAAAATAATATCATCTTAAAGCCTGATCACCTGAATTTCTTCAAAATAGTGTAAGCACTCAATTTTCTTATTATATTTTAATTATATACAGTATTAGAAAATGTGAAAAACCTTAAATCTTGTTCTCCTATTCTAAAGTGTATGCCCAGAAGTCATAGGTTAGAATAATTTAAAAACATAACTTAAAAATAAATCTATTTTATCTGTAGTTTTGTGCATAATGTGAATTTTAAGTGGGAAGGGTCAGTGGAATTAACTCTGAATGAATACGACAACTATTTCTCACCAGTTGCTTTAGAGCAGTAATTAAATACATCTATCTGAACTTTGGGGTTCCCAGCCAATTGCAGATATGGAATTGGACACTGTTTTGCACATATCAACCCCTATCTGTCTGCAGAACACCAAGGCACATGAAGCACTCAGCAATTCGCAGGTCAGATGAAAGATATGTTAGGCTGCAAGGCAAAGTTCTGGCTCCAGAAGAGGCAATAGGAAGTAAAAGTTAATGGAATATCTGCTTTGTTTTATCATCACTCAACAGGTTTTTCTTTTCAAGCAAGAAACCCAGAATTGAGTTGCACGTGGCTTATTAACTCTGATATTCTACAAACATGGATTCATGAGTTGTGCCTACACAAATAATTTTATTTTCAACAAAGATCATTCTGTGACCTTTCTACTTCCTACAGCTAAATTATAGTGAGCTCATTAGATTATGGAGATTAGTAACATGTAGGCAGAAAAAGAACCAGAAACAGGTAGTGATATCCAAATGACTTGAGTAAAGGGGAGCATCAAATCTCATTTTTTACATGCCTTTGATGAGGAACATCCACTAACGTAGCAGTTTCTCTAAGAGGAACTTAGTGGATGCCATTAAAAGTTTTATTTACAGGTATTGGACTCACTTAATTTTGCACACCTTGTATACTCCTCAGGGGGCTAATTGTACCAATGGAAACTTAGGAGAGAAGAAATGGGTGCTATGTTGCATTGCAGTCAGGATAGCAAATCTATTTATTATCTACTGAATGAAAAACTTGGGACTTTATATCTTCTCTGAGATAAAGCATGGTATGAAAATGATGTATGGGGAATTTAGTGGCTCCAGAGAAAGTGATAAATATTCATTGAAAATAATCTATGAGGATAAAGAAGCACCTTTTTGGCAAGTAAGAAGCAATTTCAATATTTTATGGGGGATTATTTCAGTTACATGTTTTGAATTAATTAAAAAAAAAGACCTTAGAAGTTAACAAAAACCAAATGCTGTCATGAATAGACATAACAAGAAAATAAGATTTCCATTTTGTGGGAGTTTTTGATGTTTTCAAAGTCAATTTTGGCCTGGATTGGAATGAAACTGTTCAATTTAAAGTGTTACAGAAAATCACATATTTTATAAGATATACACATTCAGGATCCTACTGATACTTGTTCAGAGATGACACCTGATCCTCTGTGACTTTATCTTTTGTCTTTATATATTTTGATCATGAATTTTACTCTGGAGAGAATTTCTCTGTGAATGAGCATGTCCACTTGCAGGAGTAGTTAACTTAAAAAATCCCCAAAGCAGTCGCATTTGTGAAACACTGGTTTCTCTCATTACATCTGCCTGTCTATTTCTGAGGTAAATTATTCTTACTCGGGGACTTTTTCATGACAGAGGAATCCATGAATCTTTAAATCGTTGGTTGGGATATGTTGCAATCAGTAATAATGGTCACATGTTC
This sequence comes from Phalacrocorax aristotelis, assembly GCF_949628215.1. Lineage (NCBI taxonomy): Eukaryota > Metazoa > Chordata > Aves > Suliformes > Phalacrocoracidae > Phalacrocorax > Phalacrocorax aristotelis. Next base: position 30,086,997 of record NC_134277.1, on the reverse strand, counting down.
CCAGCGGCTCAGAGAGTGGCACACTGACTTTTTGGGAAAATTGGAGCTGCTGTTAGAAGTAGTTTGAAACCTGGCTTATCAAGAAGAAAGAAGGAATATTTATTAACCAAACTCTCACACACTCTGTAGCCAGTGAAGCCTGTTTTGAGAACAATGTGCTTAAGAGTTAGTGTCAAGCTTTCATCTTACATAGATCCAGAGCCTCTTTGCTTTTTCCCTATGGTGGCACCTTTGTTCTCTGATTGTGCTGTCAGGGTATTACCATGCCTGATGCTTTCACCCTTAGGGATTTCAGACCCAGACTGGCTTTCCATCAGCCTCACTGACATACAGCAGTGCCACAGGGAAATGGCTCCACACCCCAGGAACTGTTTTCTATGGGAGGTAATGTCTCCTCTCCTGGTGCTGATGGTCCTGCACAAGGCTGTGCCCTGTCAGGGATACTGAATTTTTCCACTGATGGATTTTGTAACTAATGATTGTAAGTGTAGAAAGCTCTCAATATTATTGTTAAACACAGGAAAGTGTTTGTGGCTGCCCAGATTTCTCTCATCTCTCCCTTCTCAATTCTTTCATTCAGTGAGAGAATTGATACAGCACTAGGGACAGTGTTACAGAACTGTGAGCTACCCTCCCTCTGAACACAGCTGATTGCTGGCTTTCTGAATAAGCAGCTTCTTTGCATTATTTGCCTTAAAATGATGTCCCTGAACATATCCTCTCCACCCAAAAAAAAGGCCAAACCAAACCCACAAGAAACACATGCACTGAAAATAAAACATGGCCTTGAAAAAGAAATGTATTTTTTGTGTTTATCCATGTTCCTTCCAGATATCTCCTATCATCCATCAAAATTCTGCTAAAGCTCTCATCACAGTAGTCCCTAAGTGTCAAATCCATCTCTTTCCCATTAATGTAGTTATGACAATATCTTTTGTAGTTTTCCATCAGTGAATGAAAATACAGAAATTAACAAACTATATTTCAGAATATGACAGCATAGCACATGTACATAATGAGTAGTTGGTAGTATTTTACCAAGCTGTTTATTTCAACTAGTTTAATTTTACAACTTATCCTATTGCGTTATGAAACTAGTATATACATTTTCCTGGAAAACTGTTAAAAAACTGGACTTGAAGTTACAAAGATGGGAGATTTGCTTCAACAGTATTTGAGTACAATGTAAAGCTACTGCTAATGGTCTGAAAGAAGATTTACCATTCCTGTAACTATAAAGACAGCAGTGCTGAGACTGCAAGAATAAGGAATACTCATTTCATCAAAGCACCAATTTTGTTCACTAAGTAAGAAGAAATTACTGCCAGATCTATGGGGAAGAGATAGTGAGATTATCCCAGTTGTAAAAAAAAAGAAATTCTAATTGAAGTCAATTAAGCCAACAGAGTTGATTCTTCCTTCTGATAGGTGCAAGACACATTGCTACAAAATGTATCTTGGAAAATCAGGCTCTGAGCTTCTCCCTATCAGAATTTTTAAAAAACTAAAAATTATCCCCACTGTGCTTCTGTATTTACAAGTTGAAGCATTCTGTCACCTCATTTTATATCCTCTTTTCCTGTTTTATATATACACCCTTAGAAAAGGAAAAAAATCAAGATCAAAAAATCTAAGATTTTTTTTTGGCTTGTGATTACTGGAGATTTTTCTACTTTCACTTTTCAACTTTCTTTCTTTGTGAATATTCTTTGAGGAAATGAAATTTAAAACATTTTTATTGACACTGGGCAATCTTTTAAGGCCTACACAACAATACATTCCTAGGAGCTCCAGCAGTTTGTATAATGCTCACTAGTTCTGATGCTGGATGCCTACACAACAAACTGGAACAGCTGGGATCTTTAGCAATGAGATGAGGAAAAGTTAAGTGAAGGACTGAATGAAAGATAATTGGATTTATGCATCACTGCCTGGCTAGAGAAAGAGAGAGAGAGACTTTTATTCATGGCCATGAGCCAGGAGTATTTTACCAACAAAGAAACATGGAGAGAATTCAACCCACTGCAGAACTTTGAATATCTTAGCAATGAGAAGATGGGTACATGCTGGAAAGACCTGAGTCCTTCTCCTTGTGGGCTTGGAAACTGAATTCAGATCCCGCTCTGCACTGAAGAGGATGATGCAATTGCTCAGGGTTGGAGACCTCTCTTTTATGATTAACAGAAGAAAAGGCTCAGAGTAACTTATGTGTAGAGCATTGTGCATGATCACAGGCAGAAACTGAGGTGATTAAAAAGCTCAGCAGTCTCTGAAAGGGCATTTGAGGATGGCATTTGAATAGCAATGGAGATTTTCCACTTATATGGTGAGTACTGAGCCTTATGCTCAAGTGTTGTGTTGCCTCCTATATTTAAAAAGTAATACCTGAGACTTCAGAAACCAAGTGGATTAAACAAAAAGAGAAACAGTCCATTCTTTGATCCTGAAAGAAAGTGTGAAATGGAACAGCATCATGACATACAAGAAAACTTCCTTCCCATTTGAAAGAGGATGTCTGCCTATTTGGAACAGTCTTTGTCCTGTGCTATCCCTGAAATGGGTCCAAACAGTGTCTGCAGAGTGCAAGTTAGCGAGGCTGACATGGAACTTGGTAGTCTGTCACAATTAGACAGTTTTAATAATCACATAGTAAGCTCAAGCCCATACTTTAGCCCTCCTTTAGCCATCCTTACAGCATGGATGTAACAGAAAGTCTCCTGGGGACTGTGCTACAACAGTTTCTTTTATCTGGAAAGCACCTAGGCACTACCATGATGTGCAGCAACATAAAACCACAAAGTAAAATGCAGAGTGTGGTAAGCTCACACACATATTTCACACTGCCAGATGTGGTGGGATGGGTCAGAGCCACGTAAATTCCTCATCGTTAGCCACCGGGCAGTTTTCTCCCTAGTATCCTCTTTGATCTGAGTGGACTGCCATGTTAAAATCCCTGCCAAGGATCACACCATGAAAGACAAATTTCACACTACAATCAAATGGGTGTCCTAGGCAATACTGACAGTCACAACTAACACACCAGCCATAGCAGAAAGGCTACTAAAATGGCAGGCAAAAAAAATAATTATACAAAAGACACTTCAGACTCATAGGAGTATGAATATTGCTCCCTGACAAAACTGTGTAACGGTGGCTATTACTACCTTGCTTTGTCAGATACAGGTAGGATTGGGGCCTGAGGATAAGCAGCTGCATTCAACTTGTACCTGATGTCACAGGGAGGGGAGAAAAGATGCACCGATGTGCCACAGCCTCATCCTCATCCTGGAAAGGTGAGGTACCTTCACACTTAGGTGACTAACCTGAACCCACCTCTGTCCAATGTGACCAGAGGAGGGAAGGCAACTGGAAGGGAAGCAGGCAACTGGAAAAGTAGAGGCAAACTGTCAGGTAATTTTTCATCACTGTTATCTGGTGAAGACATCCATACTTAATACTATATTAATACTGATGAGTTTTTTGAGAAAAAAGCCCAGAAGGAATACAAAGTGCTTGAAGGCATCTCTTTATGACTCACATGTTCCCATCAAAACTGCTGTTGCATTTGTCAATTGATGAATGAGGTTATTGGCTGAAGACATCTCTGTCCCAGTCAGATCCACAGAAAATGGACACCTGAGGAAGTAAGCATAAAGAACTGTTGCATTAGCCTTCACAGCTTTTTCAGAAGCATTAGTAAGGGCTAGAGAGTATATCTCTGTAAATACATATATTTTTATATATTTTTTTATATATATATACACATGCACACATATGTGTATATATATACAGCCCTCAGAAAAGTTTGGTTTGCTTCAAGCTGTAGATGAAAGTTGGAGCTGATTTTTTATTTAATGAGCTGATTCATCCTAATGGATAGTACAGTGCTTTCTTTGCCTTTCTCTGCATTCTGGCTGCAGAAAATGCCACATGCTTGTTACTTAACATAACGTCAGGCTAGTCAGGGAGGACACACATTAGAGAGAAAGACAGAGAGATCACAGAGCTCAGTTTAGAAGTCTGGCTTCCTTTGCAATCCTCCTTTCATCTCATTTCCTTATGTTTCTGTTTTTCCTGCATCCTGCTTCTGCAATGAATGATGATGAAAGAACATTCTGTGTAACCCTTGGCAATCATTTTTTTTCCCAGGTAATTTCCTCATGTACCAAACAAAAAACCAACACTTTAAGTAGATGATGGGTCAGATTTCCCAATTACCAGTGAACAATTTGGTATATACATAATTACCCAAGAGAGATAGATATTTCATTATATATACGCTAAAAGTACCTGGCTCTCTGGGGTAATCATGTGTATAGATGTTCTCAGATGCCTTTTATGTGTCTCAGATGCTTTTTATAAGGAAGAAAAAGAAGCTTTCATAAAAATTAATTTGTCCCAAATGTGTTGTTAGACTTGAAGGGCTCAGTTGGTAGAATTTGGATCCAAGAAAATCTTACAAGTTTGAATGATGGCTGTTTGGGGAACAGGAATCTACAGATACAGCAGTAACCTATCAGTTGCCTTCTATTCCTAATTGTTTGTTTGGATTTGATTTCATTCAATAAATATGGTAATAAGATTTAAGGAGTGAAGACCACACATGCAATCGAAAAAACCATAAAGGGAGTCTTTTAAAAAGAGGCAATAAAGAAGTGACATCAAGCATTCATAGAAGAAATATAGAAAATCTTCATGAAGTATAACCTTGAATCATAGTAGGATGCTGTGCTTTGGATTATATGTTTTCTGGGAAATATGTGAATATTCATAAACTATTCTACAGTATTTTGCTGTTTGACAGTAAGATATTATAAAATATTACAGATTGAAGACACTTCAGCTGCCATCAGCTGATTTTATAAAAAGCTGAATTTTTCTGAAGATAATTTCAGAAGAAAATTTCTGAACAATGAAGACTGTATGATAATTTTGCCAGTTGTATTCGGTAGGGAGTCATTCAAATAATCTAATCTAAACTCCTACGTGATACAAGCCATAGAATCTCCTAGAGCAAGAAAGAATCACTGCTCATCTTGCCTACAAAAACCTTTTCATTCAGTATAGTTCACAGAACATTTTGGGCTTTACAGTAACTTTGATGTGGTGATTATAATATCGAATTAACTTAAGCTTACAGTGAATGTGGTGTTTTGACCATGAGCCACTTATTTTTAGTAGCTTACAGTGGAAATGAAGCTGCTTATGCTTCATCTCATTTTCAAGTTTTGTAATTTGTCCTTAAAGTATGATATCTATTTTTTTTTCTAAAAAAATTAGCATAGGATGTATTTCCTCATAATTTTTTAGAGCTACAGTAACTGAAAAGGTTCTGAAATCCTAAATTTTATGTGTGTTTGTTCCCCAGTGAAAACTGAATTCTTTTAACTTTAAAAGAAAAAATATTAATTAAAAATATTTAATATTTAGTATTGCTGCTGCTAAACGGTTGCTGCCTGTTTATGCAGTGTACAGCACAGCGTCATGAATGGTGTATATGCCGCAACCTTTAAGGGAGAGGGCTCAAACTGTATATGCCTGGTAGTTAAACACTGACCTCAGTCCAGTGGTGGACACTGTAGGCCATGGCTGCAAAAAGAGATGTCAAGAGGAGCCAAAAAAGAAGAACTTTTTCAAAATATCCTCGGAAAATAAGGTCCTTTTGTTTGCTTCATGGTTACATTGCAATGGTATTGAGTCTAGTTCTCAGATTCACTGACTTATTTTCTATTGACACTCCTAGGACTTTCTAAATTTAATTTTTCTTTCCCAATTCTGCCTGATTATGAATTAAATTTAACACTTGAATAACACAAAATGCAAGACTGGCTGCATAAACTTTCCTTCTCAACTTTCTTTACCAATCTCATTTCACCTCCAGAGGTGGAAAATGAAGGACAGCAATACTTGAACAACCAGACCAACAGCTAAGGAAACATTCATCACAGAAAGGGCAAAGACCTTTTCCTTACCCTTCTCTTTTGGATTTAAATGTGACACAATGAAAGATCATATATTTAGATTAGGATTTTTCTCTTAAAGTTTTCCTAATAAGTTAAAAGAACTGGTTTCCAAATAGTTATAATATGGTAGATGTATTCATTCTTAAATGGAACCGATCATTGCACATGATCATTTCTTTCCCTTCCTTAGATGCAAGATTTGCTTTTCTGGATAGTGCACTGAGCGTTCCTTCTAACCTTGTTTGTTTAGTTTCTGTGAGATACTGGGTTGCAAAAGGATTTTCATACTTTCAGAATATATACCTTCGTAAATTCTTAGTTAGAAATAGAGCACCAAGTACACCAAAGGTATGATAAATGGAGTTGCAATGACCTTCACTGCAGCTTTGCAAACAGCTTAATTGTTAAAATAAAGTGAGACTTGTGGAAAAAACAGACACCTACAGTATTTTTCACACACTGTCTGCATTGTATTGCACAAAAGCATGTTTTTTTTCAAGACCACTAAAAATTTACAAAGAAGCCACAGAAAAGTGCTATATGCTAGCAATTCAAAATCATCAATGAAAAGGGAAAACCAAGAGCACCTAACACAGCAAACTGAGTTTTATTGTGATGGAAGTAATTATTTGTCAGTTATTCAGGGTTTCTGCTTTAGTAACAGACTACTTTCCTCATCATTATAGTGTGTGGATTTTGCAGCTGGTAAAACAATGTATTTATTATATATCTGCTGTCAGTTTTATTTCTCTTAAGCATTAACTTATCCTGGGAAAAATATCTACTCTGCAACATCAGTCTCATACAAAATAGAAATGAATAAATTCAAGATGCTGATCAGAAAAGCATGGTACTCCCAGTTGTGGGACCCTTTATAATGGCTTACATGAATATTTCAATCATCTAAAATATCACACTGAAAACAGCATGTTAGATCAATGTCCTTTAGAAGGCTGCAGCAAGCCCTTTGTGTAAAGTCATCATTTCGTACACATATTTTAAGATACCTGTGCCATAGGAACCTGTCTTTTGAGATAGCATTTGCCAAGTTCCTATGAGTATAGATTTTATGTCAGTTGAGAGTAGCAATAATACTGCACAAGTTTAATAGAACTATATCCTGGTGGAAGAACCTATAGAAAAGGGAAAAAATAGCTCTACAGTGTATGCTTAACTGTTTCTTATATGATACTAATGTCAACTTTATCACTTTCTTTCCTATCAGTCAGATATTTATGTATGGCTCAAATGACATATTGAAAGAGATATTTTCCTTGTTGCCAAGACTAAAGGAAGACACAAGATACTTCAGAATGGCTCGGTACTTAAAAGTAGATGATCTACGATAAGAAAGTTCCATGTTAAACTGCTAACAACAAATAGATTAAGACAGAGACAGATTTAAGGGGAAAAAGGTCATTGACAGTGTTACTGGGATGCAACATAAGCTACCATCCTTTTTTCTATATCTCTTTACAAATTCTACAAATTCTAGAAATCTATGTAGTTCTCCTACTGCATGTATACTTAAATTATTTTCAAGAGAAAAGGAGACTATAAAGATGGATAATGGGGAACAGTTCACTCACTGTTACTCAAGCCAGCAAGAATAAAATGGTCAGTGTAAATGTGCAATTCATGTTGCAAAATGACACTCATTTGCTTATCTATTACACTCCTAAATTTCAGAACTTCCCTTCCAGATAGAGTTCTTAGGCTATTTTGATTGGAAAATTGCTATCACCTCTACAGAAAAGGCATTCAGGGCATTGTCTCATTGAAGTTTTCTCTTTGTCTTTTTTTTTTTGCCTTGTTGCTTCCCTTAATCTAAATTAATCCAGTGCTGTGTGCTTTCCTTGATGGATGGGGGAATGAAACAATTTATTTCACAAAATAAGATAATATTGAAGTGGATTTCAGTTTCAAATTCCCAGAGCAAAAACCTAATAAACAGAAGACATCAAAACAGCTTGATGTTCATTGGCAAGGGAGTATAAAAAGCCAGTTCTTTCTTTTTTTTCTTGTTTCTCATATATAGAAGCTTCGTCCCAGAAAAGCAGTGAATGCAGTATTTCCTGACACACTGTTTGAAACATTCTTTCCAAGTACAAAGCAAGACTAACACTGGTTTTTGCCTTTAAGGTATAACAAATCTCATCTAATTCCATTTCTTTAAGAAGGATAGGTGCATATATTGTAAAATTATTTAGAATATCACACTCCTTCAATTGTATCCTACCCAGAGATACCCTGAGAGGAATCTTGGCATAGGTCTACACTGTCAGTCAGGTTTGGGTGTTGCTTTGGACCTATGATCACACCCATTGCCTGGACAATTGTGTCATTTTTTATTGAGCCGGGCTACCTTCTCCAAGACCAGAGTCGTAAAACCAAACACTGCTGAGAGTCTGAATTCTGTCTTTTAATATGGTCTGCTAAGTACTAGACTTGGAGTCCTCATATTTAACAGAAGTGCAAGTTTAACTTGCACTAGGTTTCACAGTTGCTGCGAACAGCTTGTTTGTAAGACTAGCCTATAAAAGAAGTCTTTAATTAAAGAAGCTTAGTAAAGTTTATTTCTGCAATTCTAATTATTAGATAAAGCTTTAGCACATGACTTCAGTCTACATGTTAATATAATATACAGTTTCTTGTCAGGCACAGTTATACCCTTGCTAAAATATGGTGACAGAACTATATACACCCTTCTAAGTAATGTCCAATTTATAGCTTACATGGATACAATATCAACCACTTTGATTTATACTGTATGCCCTCTAGCAATACAATCCAATGTTCTCATTGCCTTTTTTTATTGCAGCAACAGTACTCAGTGCATTAAGGTTGCTCAGATTTTCCTATACTAACTACCTGATCTTTCCAGCAAGTTCAAAACTTAAAGATATTGTATGATGGCTACTCTGTCCTCTTCTGTCTACTATTACATTAATATTCCTCAAAGTCATTCCTGGAAAAGCAGTAATCTATGACTCATTTTTCCTTTGGCTAAATTGGATGTTCTTAAGTAAGCCAATATATTTAATCCTTTAAAATGGGATCTATGGCAAATCACTGCCTGGAAATTTTAAAAGTACAACCACTACATTAAATTGTGTGCATTTTTCTTCTACTTTTTCTTCTCCATGTGCTACCTACACTTTTCTCCAGACTGCATTCATAAGGTCACATATAAATTTTTCTTTGATGTTTTTGGAATTAGAAGTCTTCTAGCACCGTTTTATCTCCTGAGTATCTTAATAATAGCCTTGGTAAACAAACTGCATCCTTTACCTGATTTCATGCAGTAAGACTGCCCAGTCACACTCTTTGTCTGTGTGTCAGTCAGTCTGCTGGTCTGTCTGTTCGCTTGCCTTTAACCCATTGGCCAACTTCTTCAGCTGAACAAGAGATGTAAAAATCCCCAAGATTATCTTACTACAAATTTTGTGAAAAAAGAAGACTACCTACAGGGGAGAGATATGTCAACATCCCCTCAGCGGGGCCGAATATTTTGAAGTTGCAAGGCATTTTATAGAAGTTTGACAGGCTTATGATGTGGCACACAAATTCATGACAAGTTCAAAAACAGGCTTACATATTCTGATCTTTAGCAAGTCTTATACACACTTGTTCCAAGTAAATAAGTAAATGTATTTTCATTTTTTTCTGTTGAAGTTTTTGAGTATTTCCCCTGGAATTTTTTTTTAAATAAGATGTTCTTTTAAGGTCTACCTAGAAGGCAAGTAAACAGCAGTCCTGCTTTTCAAGCAATCTGTATCATTGCATTTTCTAACACTCCATCTGGGAGCTCCCCAGTAGTAACACCTTGAAGAGAGATCACTGTAGGCTTTAAGCTAATTTAGGAAATCTTAAGCACCCAGTCTATTAAATTCTTTAAAATTACATACTCAGTAATACATGTTGGGTTTTTGACTAAGAAAATATCCCACTCTGAGAAAGGAAAAACACCCTAAAACCCCTCTTTAAAAGGTAGAATATTTACATACGTTCTTCCAAAGACCGTTATTATCATTGTTCAGTCTTTTTTTGTTTTAACCTGGCAGATTTTCTAAAGAAAAGGAAGAGGACAAAATAAAAGTTGAGATTCACAACTGATTTTTCTTCCTTCCTAAAATCTGATGTAATGTGACTGTACATGCAGTTTGTGTTAAAGGAAGATTCTATACGTGTGCCAAAATAAATGGTTATATCCGTTGAAAACACAGATTATAGAATGAGGGGAGGAACAGCTTTTCTGGTTAATTTAAAGGCAAAATCTAATTTCTACAGATACGTAGTACAGGCCAACATGGTTTAAACAAGCACAGCTGTATACACACAGCAATCAAATGCAGCTATGGGGACAATTCCTTATTGACAGCTAAAATTGACTATAGAAAGAACAGATAAAGCATGGATAGATCAATATTGAAATGAATAGTAAAAGGTCATAATTTTCCTTCATCACTACCTAGAACCAGTGCAACAATGTCTTGAAAGAGAATAACCAAATGCAATCTCTCTCCTTTTTATTTTTCCAATATTGATTTCAGTCATAATGAAGGCAGGAGAAGAAGAATAATCTATTTTTCTATAAGATATCAAAAGCTGCCTGTAAGTAAATACTGGCACTTGGCAGATGTGTCAGTTTATTGCAAAACACTTTTCCTTTTTAATCACTGTAATTCTATAAATCTTCATCTGACATATTGGTGTGAGCTTTTTAGACCAGATGTTCTGCATTTCAGTGCAAGAAAACAAAACAGAAGCGAACCCAAATCTCTCAAAGACTGCTGTAGAAACCCCATTATTTTTAAAATGAAATATCACCATGTTATGCTGTGTAACTTAATAGGTGACAATTATCATTACCCTTGAACTGTAGTAACACACAGCCCCTCCTTTCCACCTTGATCACTGTTGCCTTTTAATTGAATCTGAATATTTTATGAGTAAGAGATAGTAGGAGCATAGCTTTTTGGCCTTGTTAGGTCTTCTTGTAGAAAACATCTTATGTGATCCTTACAGGTGCATAATTTAAAACTAAGGGATAATTTCAGAGCTCTTAGGAAAACTGTCGTTACTAAAAACCCCAAATGCACACTGTAAGAGCATAATATAACACAGTGGAAACGAGCAAGCTGTCTCTCAAATGAGATTCAAAATGCCACTCCAGCAGATCCAGAACTAGTGAGTTCCAACAAAGTTCAAAGGTAAGGAACTACCTAACAATGCGAAAATGAATTAAAAGACACAAGACCAAAATTAAGAAATCAATAGGAAATCATGTCACTCAGTGTCCAAATTCTCCTGTTACATCACACTTAAAGCATCACTGTCAAGAAAGCAACCCTAAGTGGCATAAGTGGCATATTCTCTAATTATTTCAATGGGGGGTAGCCATTTCCTTTAGAGTATGTGTTGGTTTTCTAGAGATTAGGAACTTGAGAAAACCAAAGTGTATATTTTTGTGCATATAAGCTTGACATTTCATCCCAAATCTAGCCATTCCTGAACAGCAAGGGAATATCACTGTTTAAATGTAACTTTATAATCTATTTGACATTTCTGAGAAGGAAGTTATATATCAGGCTATGGACTGGGTGGAGCAAAGTAATACGGAGAGAGATTAATAGCCTCTAGAAGACAGATAGGAATTAGTGCTCAGTGAGGCAATAGATATCATTCAGAATAGGATTAAAAGATGAAAAAGACTGAAGATAATCTTTTGACATTCAGCTCGCAACCTGATTCTTAGTTTACAAGTAGAAGGAAGGTAATTGCTAGATGATGAACAGGTCAGTATCTGTTCTCTAGGGTGTCTGAAGGGTATTCTAATTAATGGTTGTGTAACATCACCTCTAAATTGCTTTCTAAACAGAAACGTCTGTCTCTTCAGCTTCAGGGAAACAGCTTCGGGATTTCGGAGAGCTCATCCTCCTGCCAGCTCCTGCAGTTCTCCAATGGCACAGCAGTCTGTGGGAGGTGACAGCTAGCTGAGTGGGTACAGCGCCAAAGACACCTCAGAACCACAAGAAGTCATGTTTTTTTCCTTTAATCATTGTATACGAAGGGTTTGTGGTTATGAGGCATTAATAATGGAACCTAAAGCACATAAAACCTCAGAGATGTAGCTCCGCATTTGTGGTAATATTTATTTTTCCTGTCTAAACTCCAAAAGATAATTTTCTCTTAGTCAAGAAGCAGAGATCTGAATTTACAATTAAGCATAAGCTGCATTCCCAGTAAACCAGTGTTCCTAAGAATGGTTGAACAAACTGTGATTAAAACTTATTTATTCTGGTTTCACATTGTTAGGTCAAGTAACTTGCTATATCAGTGCAATCTGGAGATGAAATAAAATCTGTGACAGAAGCAAGATGCCATTAACAAACATTAAAATAACTTTTTAAAAATTCTGCATTTAATTTTCTACCTTCAGGATAGGGGCTGACTGGTTGGAATGGATGCAGGAGGTTTAAAACATTGCCTGAGAAAGGCAATGAGAAACCTTGCCTTGATTGCGCCATGCACAGCAAGCATGGTTGCTATTCTATGTGTGCCTTTACGTACACAAACATTGACAAGATCAGACTGAGCCAGAACACTCAGAATATTTTCTGATTGCATCCAAAGTGTGTATTGACGTTCACTGTCCACTGACCTTCTTGCTGTCTTCTTCCAAATAATGCTTTGAATAACCTGTGGGAGGCTCTGCTTCCTTGCTGCTCCATTTCAAATTGCAGGATATTTCACAAGAAAAATAGAAATGAGGGAAAAGAAAAAAGAAAAAACCCTTCACTTTTCAGCATCAATAACGAATTATTCCTTTTGTGCGAAAAGAAATTATGTTTCTTTGTTTGGGTTGTTTTCCCTGTTCAGTTCCCTCAGAAAAGATCAGCTAACAGGATTAAAACCAAAGATGGTAAAGACTTATGTGAACATCTTGATGCACGATTCCTGTCAAAGTATTTAAATGTCTTAGGCCATATAGATTTTATTTATTCCCAGGACCAGAGCAGAAAGACAACATCAGAAGGATACTTTTCATCAGATAACACTGATTTTTCAGAATTTCACTGCAGCTATTCCTACACATTTACACTTCAGGGTACAATTTCTGGTCAAAAGTAACATTGGAAACCTGCTGCAGAACAGATCACTGATTATGAATGGTTATACTTTTTTATTCATAGTTATACTGAGGCTGGGACAATTTTTTTCTGTTGCAACTGTAGTGCCCTTTGTACCTAATGGCATGTTGTTTTAGTGAAAGAACAAGCCAGCTCCATTGACTTGATGAGATAGTTATGGGTCTTGCTCTAAATTAGTCTTGCTCTAAATAAAGCAGTATTGTAATATAATCCAGTGTACGTCTTGTCTGTTGGAAAAGGTATAAATACTACACTCCTGCCATACATGGAAAATGAAGTTCTGCTCTTTTACCTCATTCCTTTCCTTCAGTACTCTGAAAATCAAGATCAGCTTAGGAATTTTTCACAAAATTAAAAAATACATTAAAGATTGAAAGCCCTATGAGTTTCATTGCTTCATACTCTACAGGCGCACTACATGATTTGCCATATATTTTCAAATGTTTACATAGGTGGCAAAATTGCCAGACTCAATAAAAGAGCAAGAAGGCACATCTCTGTTTGCATCAAGGGAATTATGTTTGCATAGGCTACATGTACTGTTTGGTTGCTCAAAAATGAGCTCATTTTCTACTCCTCCCATAACCATTTAAAAACTATTTGCTTACCTTATTTATAAATGGGTTGTTGTAATGACCTCATTCTGTGCCAGAGAAAAGTGTATTTGTCCTTGATGATGTCAGTGAAGTCAATGGAAGTGAAGGTGTCTTTGTACCTTATTAGCTACTGAGCCATGTCTGACCATTTAACATGTATCTTCACCAAAAGAATGTCGTGGCACAGATGAAATATCTTATAAATTCTGTGCAACCCTGTGCCAACTTGTCAAACTCAATATAAAAAATGCCATGTGTACTAACAAGTTTACTAATAAGCCATACTTATTGTCAGACAAGCCTGTGTTTTGCCACTGAAAACAAAACTTGAAGAACAGAATCTTTTGCTTTTTTAAACTTGTTATTTTTCTTATATAGAATACTGAATTAAGCACATTTGTATGCTTGTCAAGAAAAGAAGAAATAGCACATTATCAAGAAAAATCAACAGTAGAATAGCTACTTTTGCAAAACTGGCATGGGGTAGGAAGTATTGAAGGTTTTTCTAAAAGCTGAATTTAACAATGTTTTAAGTAGATTGGCACATGGCTTTCCAGAGTCCCATGGTATATAATAATGATGTTTTCTGCAGTAGGATTTTTACCAAATCTGTATAAGCTCTGAATGTTTGAATGAAGCACAGCAGCAGTGGGGAAACACAACAGGAGGCATATGAAGTCTACAAATAGACCCTGCCTTTGTAGAAATGAACTACACTTTTTTTCCCAGTCTGGTGCTGAAGGCGGGCAGCTCTGACACAAGCTATGTGAAAGAGTTCTTCCTGGTCAGCTGAGTTAGCTTCTTTCTGCTCCATAGCTCCTCTTGTAAATGCAAGTGCCACTCTGTTTGCCGCTCCTTTCAGATTATTCGGGTAGTGTTAGCTGCTGTTGTGTGTTTGCTGTTCTTTCTACATATTCTTCCTAGCTTTGTCTTTGCTTTTATCCAGACCTTCTTCATTATCTAACCATTCTGCATCACTTCTGTTGTAAACTCTGCATATCTCTACTGTTGCTACATTTGTCCTTTCAATACAGCAGACTTACTCCCCAAAACAAATAAGCAAATAGGCTGCCGCCCCCACCTTTTTAAACATTCATGCAATTAAAGCACGTAGCAAACCAGCATGTAAAGTGCCACTAAAGATACATCAAGGTGACTCTTGCCCAGGTTTCTCCTTCTGTCTTGCCAAACAAACATCTGGCCTTAAATTTCCATATTAAGTGTCTGACTCAGCTGAATTCATGTGATAAGTTTTGGTTTCTTTTGTCCTTGCTGGTATAAACAACAATAATTAACTAATATAGCAGCAAAACTTTAAAGCCCTAAACTGAAACATTTCAATTGCACGGGATGAGTTCTGAGAAGGCACTTAGGTGAGAAGCTGGCTGTCTGGGTTTGTCACGCAGGTGCCTCCCTCATTTCCTACAGTCTCTATATGGAGAAATGCCTCTGGGTCCCTGTTTCAGGGCT
This sequence comes from Phalacrocorax aristotelis, assembly GCF_949628215.1. Lineage (NCBI taxonomy): Eukaryota > Metazoa > Chordata > Aves > Suliformes > Phalacrocoracidae > Phalacrocorax > Phalacrocorax aristotelis. Next base: position 30,071,814 of record NC_134277.1, on the reverse strand, counting down.
GTTTGGATTGACTCCTATAATGGTACATGTTGGGCTGTTAGCGCTAAGACAGCACGTCATACTCGTCCTGGATAATAATAAATTACTCTGGGTAATTTATTCCATTCTCCCTGTATTTCTTGTCTCTTCTCCAGCTTTGCTTTAAAAGGACATACTTCCTCTCTGACACTCAAACTGAGAGGCTGAAGAGGTAGAAACTGATTTGTTCAGAAGTAATATTTGATGACTTCTGATCTGCCTGCACTGGCACAAACCATGTCCTCAGTTAATTACCTTAACTTCTGAGAACTGTCCATCAGAGAACCCAGGCTCAAGCAGAGCTGGGTGAACACAGCTGAACTAGCTCTTACTGAGCTGGATCAAGAACTAGAAATAACCCAGCTTGGTATAGTGCTACACTATGCTTCTCAGTTAGTACAGCCATATTGCCCCTGGAACTGGAATTGCTGCTCCACAGTGCTACGCCATTTAGGCACACCAGATTACCTAGGTTTTCTACTAACTTTGTAAAATTAGGGTTCAGTTCATAACTTCAGGAAGAAAATCTAGCTCTACCTTCCCTGATCTTTTGAATTTTCTTTTCTTATTTTTATAAATGGCTGTTCAGTGATGTGAACAAATGCACAGTTTCAAGGCAAATGTAACCACCTTTCTTAATTCATTTTAGCAGTCTTTGCCAATCTGGGTTCTAAATCTGACCCACAGAGACTCTTGTAAACTGTACTGTAAACCATTACAATAAAGGATATCCATAAAATATTTACAAGAAAATTATTGAAGAAGCTCTTGAGAGCTTAGGCTTCCATTCTTCTTGGTTTATTGATTTCCAAGTAAAATTGTAGTTCTCAATTTTGACAAGGTGGTGACAGAAAGAGTCAAAATAGTGGACATTTGAACTTTCTTCTTGACACTTATTCATGCCTAAAAGATGCGATTACTTGCTTTTACTTGCTAAATATTCAGGGTTTTTTATATATAAAGTATTAGAAGAATAATACGAGTAAAGTCAAATTTCTAGTAAGAGAAAGTAAACAATGAACATCAGGAAAAAAAACCATATAGGAATCTGTGAATAAAACACTGGATAATGTGGTTTTTTTCTGGACTCCCCCATTATACAGCATATCACCTTGTGCAACTTATTTTTCTTTATCAGCTTTGCAACTGTTTTCTGTTCTATGGCCTTCCTGCAAATCTCTTCACAAAAGAAAAACAAAATATGGGTTTACTGTGGCCTCTGAAGTGCAGTAAGAGTTTTACTATTGACAAAGTCCATAGTCCTCTACTAGATAAATTTCAATTCACAAGAAAATATCAAAAATCAAAGGCAAGAAGATAATTTGAACAATTTTATTTTTATAACTTTCACATTTAGCCATTTTATGGTATCACATTAACAAAATAAATTCTGTTATCCTTTGAGATTATGTAAAACTGATTCAGCATTTTCTCTTGAATTTGAAAGACCAAACATTAACAGATTAATTGGACCAGCTGCTGGAAATGAGCAGTAATATAACCGTAAAAGTTTTTCAGATTGCTATCTTTGATTTTATCGTGCTTGGTAGCTTGTTAGTTTTACAACTGCATATGAGCTAGAAGTACTTATTAAAATAAATTATTGTATGCTATTTATGACAACTGAACTGTTAGTAAAATTGCGTGAACACACATTTTTCATACTTGGTAGTTATCCCTTACTTTTGAAGATATGTTTCTGCATAAAAATACCGTTAATGATTTGGGTGCTGTGTCTCAATTATAGGGGTTTTTAAGAGGAAGAGTAGTCATGGATGTCCCTGAATGGGTTTCTGATCATTAGATTACTGAGATTTCATCAGTTGAAGGGTTTTCTCTAGCAAGGAAAAAGAACTATGGCTGGAGTATAAAACATTTTCCAGACATAGAGGCAATTTTCAGTGACTAATTATAGCTAGAGGTAGCTAGCAAAAAACATCAGTGTAAAAAAACTCCATGAGTGAATTTAATTTGGAGCTGGTAGAAGTACAGTTTGAAAAGTGTTTGGCGAATGATCATAAACTTATTCGTTCCTCAAACAATCTCAGTGTAACTATCTGTAATAACAGTGGCTTGATTATGGATAAGATAAAAGGCACATTTTGCAAGGGTACTTTTTGCGTAGGTGTGTATCAAGGATGAGTGAACCAAATTTGTTCGGGGATGCTATAAGAAACTATTAACTATCAGAACTGTCAGGTTTGATGCTCAAAACATAATGTTGTAAATATATTCCTCCTAAGAAAAGTTTGGGTTTTTTCTCTTCAAGTTTTTAAAATGAGGTTTGGCAAGGCAGGAGAACAAAATTAATTCTGTGGTAAAATATTTCGAATTGATGAATACTTTTGGATAATGGAGACCTCAGTTCAATTTCTTACTCCAAAGTTAGTGCAGGTCTCTTGGATTTGCAATGGAATACAAGTATTCCAACAACTATTTTTCTTCTGTCTCCTGAAACTCATTAATGAAAGGATTTAGTAGTTGCAGTATGTTTTCCTACATTTGTCTTTGAAATATGCAGTTCAGAGAGTAGAATTAACATTCTGCACCCCACTGTAAGGCTATGCAAATTAACCATTCCAAAATGAGAGTCATGGATGCACATGGATGACCTGAAGGACACAATAGGGAAGAAATGAATTTATTTCAAATGCCACATCTTCCAGGCAAAAAAATGCCCAGTTTACCTGGAAAGTGGCCTTGATCTATGCTTGGGATGTACTGTCTTCACCTTTTTCTTGAACATTTCTATCAAAGGATGAAAAGGTTTCTAATTTCTGTTAAAAGATTGCTTCCTCTGACCTTTCCACTTTGCACTTTGGAGGAGATTTTATTTCAGTATCTTCATCTGTTTAAGGCACTCCTACAACCCTCTTGTGAAAAGAGTTATCTTATTCAGCAAAGACTGGGTAAGAAAGGAAAAAAGGTTTTTAACAGAAGACTGTTGCATTAAAAAAGTTAAAAAGAAAAATATTCCTTGGCCCTCTGCTAAATAAGAACATCATCTACTGATCGAAGCCTTCACTAAGGAACAAGGACAGTTCTTTTTCATCTCTGCCTTTCAAATGGGAGACTGAACCAATTGGCTGGAGAGTTAATATTTAATTCTTTGTGAAAACTGGTTATTTGAACAGATAGACATAGGAATATCAGGCTGCATCCAGAGCACTCTGTCCAGTTCTAGTCCCCACAGTTCAAAAAAGACATGGGCAGACTGAAAAGGGTCCAAAGAAGGGTTACAAAGATGATCAAAGGGCACAGAACCTGCCCTATGAGGAAAGACTGAATGAGTTAGGTCATTTTACCCTGGAGAAGAGAAAGCTCAGGGGGGACTTCATCACAGTGTTCCAGTACTTCCAGTCCAGTCACAGAGAGGACAAGGGGCAACAGATACAAGTTGCACCAGGAGAGGTTTCATCTTGATATAAGAAAGAGATTTTTTTGCAGTGAGAACAATCAATCACTGCGACAGCCTTCCCCACAGATGTGGCAGAGTCCCTGTTGCTGGAGGTTTTCAAGACATGACTGGACAGGGTGTTAGATAATCTTATCTGGCCCCCTTTCCCAGAAAAGTTTGGACCAGACCACCTTCTGAGGTTCCTTCCAATCTGCGCTGTTCTGTGCTATGCCTTTAAACTCCAAAATATGTTATAATGATGCTTGACGAGGACAGATATCAGGGATGAAAAGCAGTATGTTTTAAATATCCCAAAGAAAAGGAAGTTAGCTGAGGACTTTCCTATCTTAAGTGAATACTTGAACAGCAGGATTATTGTGCAAAACATGCTCTGCTTCCTTCTCCTTTCTTCAGCATTGCCTTTTAGAACTGGGTTTGATCCTCAGCAAGTGGCTGCTGGCGTGAAACTTCATGTCAGACACATGCCCAAACACTACCCAGTAGCATATTGAAGACAGAGAGCAAGGCGTCTCTAGAGGACACTCAGAGTTTTCCTTCAGGTACAGAGATGCAAATTTTTCTCTGTTGTCTGTAAGAAAACTAGGCATTTCTCTTACAATCTGTAAATGTAGACTCAGAGTGTTTAAAGACAAATATAGTCAAAATTATAAGCTTTTGAAAAGCGTAATTTATGATAGGCCAAACAAGGACAACCAACAGACATATGAGTTAAGGCCTGAAACACTGTAGGGAGAATGCCTTTTCGCCAAAGTGTTCACAACCCTATAGGAGGAATATGGTTGCCTAAGAATTTTTCATAGGTAAAGCAATCTTCCTTCAAGAATATTGCTGCTATAGTACTACTAAGATTATAAAATTTTTGGTCCACAATCTTTGTTAGAGAAAAGAGGAATAATTGTGATAAAACCTCGATTTTTATTCTCATTCACAACTAAGTACAGCAGGTTTTAATAACTGGATATTTGAGAAGCATTTCAAAGCTAGGTGCAAAATTTAAAATTACATTTGTATGTATCATACATTTTATACAGAAAGGGGTTTATATATTTTACACTCTGTCCTGTAATTCCTATTAAGTGTAATGAAAGTTATAAACAAAAGTGTGCATTATAATCACCATATACCCCAGAAATCTGACTTTTTAAACCTGTGTTCTTTTACATTTTTAAATAAAATTCGTAAATCAACAGACTACAAAAGAAATGAAGCAGTACAAACACAGGGATCAGACTAAGAAGTTAAATAAGGGTACTACAGGAATATTAGTCTGTTTTCACTCTCATACTGTGAGTGTAATGCACTGGAATTATAACTGTATGACTATCTTCTCTACTTGCTTTTCTCATTTTCTATGGTCAACATTATATTGAAATTATTGTAAGGGCAAACACCATTGTACTGTTACAAGTACTTTCAATAGGTAAAGTATACAGTATAAAGTCTCTACTGTTGCTAAGTAAATGTCATCTTTCCCAAAACCCACCAGCAAATATTGATCAAGAATCTCAAGCTTTTCAATGAGCTCTTAAGACAGAGTGAATTAGTTTATGCAGTTTCAGAACACTTATAGCTCAGGTTACAACATCACTATACGTTGTTAGGTTAACTAAGGATGCAGAATGCTTTTTATAATTTTCAAGAGTGTAGAAGATGGTTACCTGACAGTCTGCATGAACAAGTTACTGTAAGGTGAGGTGGTTTGCATGTCCTTCACGGAAAAACATGAACAAAGTTAATTCATGAATACTGAGGGAGCTGGCTGAGGTAAATTTGTGGCTGCTCTCAATAATCTTTAAACAGTTGTGGTGACTAGCATAGGTGCCTCAGGACTGGAAGAAAGCAAATGTCACTCCTAGCTTTAAAAAGGGCAAGAAGGAAGACCTAGTGAACTATGAGCTGGTCAGCCTCACCTCAGTCCCTTGGAAGATGGTGGAACAACTAATCCTGGAAACCATTTCCAGGCACATGAAAGACAAGAAGGTGAATGGGAGTAGTCAGCATGAATTCAAGGGGAAGTCATGTTTGACCAACCTGATAACCTTCTATGATTATATTATTCTCTGGATATCATAGGTTCACGTGTCAGGAGGTATTGTTAATAATTTTGAGACTTGACCAGTTACATAGCTCACATGATTACTTTCATGATTATTTCTCCATCTTTTCACTCTCTTTCCCTTTGCTTTCTAGCTGTTTTTAGTCCTGATGAACAGATATGGCCAAGAATGTCCCAGCTTTCATTGGTGCAATCACAGTCTTTCAAGATGTTTCTTTTGTGGGTCAATAGATGATTGGCCTACATATCACTTTGTGCAGTAAGCCAAACTGTTGGAGATTCCTCCACTAATTTTCTATAATCAGAATGATTACACTGCGAAAAAAGAAGACTCTGAGGAAATAACCTAGTATTCCTCCCTTCACTTTACTGATCTATGTCAAAATCTGTGATAACAGAGGGCAAATATCAGGAGCACAGTGAAGGGGTTGTTGGATGTATTAGCACTCCAGTTCTAAGTCGTTACCTGTCCATCTGATCTGTCACAAGCTATAATGTACTTTGCACTAATGGCAAAAATTGAGTTCTTGCTGTGTAGGTGCCACATGACTGAAGATCAACCTTGTAAGGTTCCTAAAAGCTATCATTCTCTACCTAAAAGTCCTGTACCTCAAAGGTTTATCTAGTCAAGAATTATGTCTCCAAGAGGGACTAAGAAAGAGTATTTTAGAAAAGGTGTACAAACAAGGTAAGCATGCTTTATCATGAAACTCTCCTAGCCTCCACAACTTTGCTGATGTTTTGGGGTTATTTTTATAATTTTTTAGTGTCCCTTAGTAGGTTTTTTATTGCATGAATTTAGTTGTTTTCTGAACACTCTGCTCACTTTAACATTCATATTGTTCTGTAGCAAGAGATTTCAAAGCCTCATTATGAAGTTGTGAAAAGCTTTTCTTCTGTGAAAAGCTTCCTTCTTTTTGTTTTGAACGTACCACCTGCCATTTTATGCTATCTAGTTCTTGAAATATTGAACAATCAATTCTTCTTTCCCCTTCCTATAACTGCTGTGATTTTACAGACTTCTATAATAGCATTCAGCATTCATTTTTTTCCTTTCAGGAAGGTGGTAGCCTGCTTTACTCTTCTGCACCAAGCTGTCCCAGCCCAGGGATAGACTCAAAGCCAGAATGCCTCAGCTAAACTAGACATCTCCTTGTCAAAACTTTTCTCTCCTGTATCATCTAAGCTGTGGACTTAAAGACAACTAGGGTATGCCCTGGTACACCATACATAAGTGCATCATTACAGCTGGTAGATTATGATCCATATCAAGTTGTAAGATGAAGTTCCAATGTATCCTTTCCTCTTTACACACAGAATCACAGAGACTTGTATAGGTTGGATAAGACCTTTAAGATCATCAAGTCCAACCATAAACCTAACCCTGCCAGTTCACCACTAAACCATGTCCCTAAGCACCACATCCAGGTCTTTTAAATTCCGCCAGGGATGGTGGCTCAACCACTTCCCTGGGCAGCCTGTTCCAATCCCTGACAAACTTTTCAGTGAAGTAATATTTCCTAATATCCAATCTAAACCTTCCCTGGCACAGCTTAAGGCCATTTCCTCTTGTCTTACTACTTGTTACTTGGGAAAAAAAGAGACCAAAACCCACCTCACTACAATGTCCTTTCAGGTGGTTGAAGAGAGCGATAAGGTCTCTCCTCAGGCTCTTTTTCACCAGACTAAACAACCCCAGTTCCCTCATCCACTCCTCTTAAGACGTTGTGGCCCAAGTGCTGGACCTGACACTTATCCTTGTTGAACCCCATACAGCTGGCCTCGGCCCATCGATCCAGCCTGTCCAGATCCCTCTGTAGACCCTTCTTATGCTCAAGGACACCAACACTCCTGCTCCACTTGTCATCTGCAAACTTATTGAGGGTGCACTTGATCCCCTTGTCCAGATTGATAAAGATATTAAACAGAACCAGCCCGAACACTGAGCCTTGGACAACACTGCTTGTGACCACCCACCAACTAGATTTAACTCCATTCACCACAACTCTTTGGGCCTGTCCATCCAGCCAGTTTTTTACCCAACCAACAAAGAGTACACCTGTCCAAGCCACAAGCAGCCACTTTTTCCAGGAGAATGCTGTGGGAAATGGTGTCAGAGGCTTTACTAAACTCTAGGTAGACAACAACCACAGGCTTTCCCTCATCTACTAAGTGGGTCACCTTGTCATAGAAGGAGATCAGGTTAGTTAAGCAGGACCTGCCTTTCCTAAACACATGCTGACTGGGCCTTTAGAAAATAAGTAGCCAATGGTATCTCAAAGATCAGATCTCTGTGGAAATTATAGTGCAGAGGCTATGCCCTAAGACTATGGGAGGTATGTCAACAAGCTTAACTAATGATTGCAGTGATCGCCGTAAAAGTTGTTCAAATAACTGTGAGAGCAAAAGCTCAGACTGATAGAGAAGGTATGCACAGCAATGTCATCAAACACTGCTTCTGAGATAACAGCCAGGATGAAGGTAATAATACCTGACAGAAACCGGGGGATGAATTCAGTCCAAGGGGCATTCATTCATAATGCAAAACACTTTTGAGCAGAAAAAAAAAAGTTCCAGAAGTAATGAGCAAGGTGAAACTTTATGAATTCTCATATCAAGTGCAATTTTTGAATGTGGACAGAGCCAGCCAATAGAAAAATCGTATTTTCTGTAATGAAGAAAACGTATGCGTGGTACTGTGCCTATATTTAATCCTTCAAAGGTGTCAAGACTTCTTGCTGATTATCATGAACTTCAGAAGCTGTGAAAGAACTTGGTTTGGTTAAACATTGGGATTTTAGAGATACAGTTGGCTGAAAAAATATTTGGGGTTTCTCTTAGTCTTCTTAGATACCTTAATGTGTCTGATAGAGTGCCTACAGAGGTGAAGGTCTCACTGTGCAAGGAAATGTGCAAAATGTATTGTGGAAGAAAGTACCAGCTATAAATTGCTTACAGTTTAAGTAGAAAAGATGGACAGAGAATAGAATAAGAAAGCGAAAAATCAAGTAATAAGACAAACTTTACATAATTGTCAGGTTCAATAGGCAGTCTACGCAGAAACAGCGCCAGAATATACACTGCCTTATTCTAAAGTTAATAACTTGCCACTTGCATCACTTTACATTGCATATGACTTTGGCTTCCTAAATAAACTGGATGCTGTCATGTCAATAACTTTTTTTTTTTGGCTCATTTTACATGAATTTTTACAGCTAGGCTTGTAGGACTAGAATTTCATTGTGTGAAAATATTTCTGGAAATTTGATTGTAAGTTGCTGTTTGTGTTCACTGAAATCTTTTATGCTTTCAGCATCTCAGGGAAGCTTAGCTGTATAACATTTGTCTTCTTCAAATAACTGCAAGTAACACAGTAGTGCCTAGGCAAATGTACAGGTCAAACTACTGAACCAAAGTATTTACACATATTATTTAAAAAAAAAAAAAACAACTCTTAATAAAATAAAACTCTCAAATAAAAACTCTTGATGAATGAAAGCAAAATCAGTGATTTCATACCTGTCTGGGAGCTGAAATTCTTCTCCAGCTTAAACTGAAGATTTGCACCTGAAGCTTGAAACACGATTCTGTCTGATAAGATGTTTCTGCATATATCTGGGACACTCAGGTGGGAAGCTTTTGGCAATAAGACATGTCAAAAGTGGGAGAGAGAATTGTATGTATGAATTTGGAGTGAAAAAAGGTTGTAAAAATATTTGTTTTAACTACCAGAGCAGTGACAGTTTTCTGTAATATCAGCCTTTGCCTCCCTCTTTGTGAGCAGTGAAGGAATTAATGATTGATATCTTGTCAAAATTACAATTATATCAAGATAGTTCGGGTCAGTGAGGAATGTTATCTTTTTACTGAAAAAAGTATGGTCAAAATGGGTTGTATTTTGCTTGAAAATAAAGTGCTATGATGGTGAAACTGAATGTGAGTTCCATTATTTTTAATGCTGACTGTGTGGGATACAAAATAAAAATCCATTCCCAGCTAATCCAGAACAGGTATGAGCATGTCATCTCATTTCTGTTAAATTAGCCAGAATACAGAAAGCAATATTTATGTAAGCTCTGTGTTTATGAGAAGACAGATAATATCTGTTTTGGCATAAGTCTGTAGTGACTGGATCATATCTGATCCAAAGCAGAGTCTGCTAGAACCTCCATACATTTTTCCCTGAGTGACTATGCAGTGGTAGACATTTGAAATATGTCAGTGCTGTATGTCATATGCTCACAGCACACACCATTCAGAGGCCCTAAATCCAGATTGCCTGTCTTGTGGAAGTGTGATATTAATTGAATTGTCTTAAAAGGTTAGTATCTAGGGGCACTCTGAGATGCTCTAAGGTATCTAAAACAGCTGTATGCACCTAGTAGATATGTGGTCAGACCTGGCATGCAATTAGCCTTCTGAATGGGAGCTAGAAACTAAGAAAAATATGTCAGGGAGGCTGAAGTTTCACCGGGCATCTGCGTCTCAGCAGCTGAGTTCAGCCCCTAGAATTGGAGGCAGCTCTTGTAAATTCTCTGATACTGAACTCAGACAAAGTATCAGTGAGAGTATGACTGGAGCTGGGCTGAGCTGAGCTGAGCTGAGCTGAGCTGAGAGTCAACACTATCATATGTGCTGTGGTATGCTATTCAATATTCTAGTGTAAACCTTTCAGTAATAATACCATGTTGATTACAAAAACATTTTTATAATGGACTTGTAAAAATGAGAGTGATAAAGAAAGCATATGAATGTACGGTGTCAAGTATTAATCAAATTATCCCCAGTAAGTACACTACAATAGCCATATATTAGAAGCAAATCAGTACACCAGTGGCTGCACAGACCCTTATCTAACTGCAGTTTGGGGAAAAAAAGTTTAATTTGTACTAAACTTTTGCTTGCTTTGCTGGACCACGATCCAGGTTTGAAGCTACTCAAATGGCCCATCACTTTTTACACCTTTGCACCTCTTCTATGGTTTGGGGAGCATTTGGTGTACATTTGGTAGAAATTTAAACCTGAACTTCCAGTTAAGTTTCCACCAACAGAAACTTCCTTTGTGCTCACTAAAACCACTTACCAAGCAAAAGCCTAAACAGTAGACATGCTAAGGGTATTTCCTTCCAAAATGTACCACTGCTTTCAAATAAGATGTATCTATACACAGATGTATCTATAAGTATGTCATAAGCCCACCACTCAATTAATCCACAAAGACACAGGAAATATACAGGTTTCTGTCTTTTTTTATACATATTTTTAGTAATTTTCTTCTGTTATGCTATAAGCAAAACAATGAATTATCAGAAGTTAGAATAAGAGCTGCCATTAATATTTTCTTCTGTATGTCTTAAGCATTTGGTATTGTTTTGGACAGGATGCAGAACTAATTTTGGCACTCCTTTTCTTGTGATTCTTTGGATACTGGGGACAGGTAAAGGAATTCTGGAGTTTTCTTTGTATGAACTTACCAGGATGAATGCTGTATGGGGAATGCACACAACAATGCAATTGCTGCAATAACCATTTCCCTAGATAAAGCAATTTTACCATATCTGCCACTGTTTTAATGCCAGATACATAACAATTATTGTTATTACCATCATCATCATCATGATATTAAGCTTTCTACTGCAGAAATAAAAAACCTGGAAGTCCTGAGAATGGTGCAGGTGGAGAAAGGTAGGAGGTGGGGAGTCCAAAAAGCATAAAATTGCTTTAGTCAAAGCTCAAGCATCTCTGGAAATACCACTAGGCAATATCTTTGGTCCAAAGACTATAGTGAAATAGCAAAAAAACTGGAAATACATTTTTACTACATCACAACAGCAGACTATTTCTATTTTCTGTTTTATAGGTCAAGCAAATATTATATAAGCGTTTTTTAATCTGGAGGGGAATACACGTTGGATTAATTTTGAAAACTGGTTCTGTTACTACACATGCAGAAATGTACTGGAAAAAAAAAAAGGTGTGCTCATAGCAGCAATTCTGGCAATACCCTAAAGAACAGGTTTTTATCATTACATATCACTTATTTTTAAGAACTGCCTGAATGAGTTACTTCAAAAGCCTCTTTCCCAGAATCTCATCTTTAGTCATGGCCAATAGGGGATGATAAGAAAGTAGGATAGTGGTAGAGAAGGATCCTTCCACAGAAGGTATGGTATGTAGTTTAACAACTTCCTGGGCCATTAGTTGCACCCAGGTCATTGTGTTTAATAGCTACTGATACCACATATCCTGCATGAATTTCTCTAATTTGCCTTTAAAATTTTGGCCTCTAGAACAGCCTGTAATGATAAGTGCCACAATTACATTAGGTGTCATGTGAAAAAGGTGTTTTTATTTATCCTTTTCAAATTGTTGTTAGTTCCACTGTGTGCTCTCTGTTCCTTTATTGTAATAGTGAATAAACATTGTTTATTCACGTCAACTATGCTGCTTATGTGCTCATAGATTTCTGTACAGTTGCCTACTTCATTTTTTCCTGAATCATTTACAGATCTGTGTATGGTAAGTTTTTACTTCTAGTAAAGGAGGTAAACAGTCTTTTCCTTCACTGTGTATGTGGATATGGATTTTCCACTAAGAAAAGCCATATTCTGTGAAACATCAAGCCGCATTTTCTCTCAAAAGTATGAGAAACCACAACATTCAGAGCTTTTGCCATTGTTTCCATTTGTAATATGCAGTCCAGAAGCAGCTGTTTTTGAAGATTACACAAAAATGAATCAGGCAAGTGGACCCTGGGAATGACAGAATCCTACCAATTTGCAGTGTCCCATTTTTCTGTAGAACCACAGTTTCATGATATAGTTTAACTGCTGGTCTAAACTACTGCTAGTCTAAAAAATTAACATAAAGCAGCAATATCACATTAGCAGCACAATAACAGCACAGTCAAGTTCTGTAACATGCTACACCTTTAACCAAAAATTTTTCCAAGGGCAAAAAATGGCTTCAGATATTCATTGGACTAAAACATTAAAATAAATATAGCAAATGAATTCTTAAAAACCTATATAACCCTATTTTCTTTTACCTATCAAATGGAAAATATTACTTTTTTATATATATATATTTCTTTTATTGTCCTATTCCACTTATTTCCTCTGTGATGTTGAGTACCCCACAGAACAGTGTGTCCTTTCATCTTGATTTTTCCCAGATAGCTAACAATTCAGAGGAATCCAGTTTGGAAACACTTTACTATCTGCATATAAAGTACAATTTACATCTAAAAATATAAAATGTGTTTTTTTCTGAAATGTAGAAGATATGAGGTTTCTATTTTTTTGGCCCAATGAGGTAGTGTTAAGTAGGTTTTGGCTAGTATGGTAGTTTCCTAAAACTCTATGGCTGGATGATACAAGGTAAAACCTGGGACTTGTTGTATTGAGCATCCACACCCCTCAAATATAGATGTCTAGTTTGGCTAAAATTAGTCCTCTGGTCAGGCCTGGCCTTGTGCTCTTTGCTGGACTTTCTGTACATTTCACATTCAAACTCACTGCAGAAAAAGAAGAAACAGGCCCGGTGAGAGGCACCATAAATTTAGGCCCCCTGCTGTCAACCTGCTAACAGGCTGGTCCAGCAGCAGGATGGAGCAATGGTCCCTCATGCCCACAGCCCACCTGGCCCACCCAGCCCTGAGCAGCTGGCTGCTTTGTGGTTCAGCTTGAGGAGGAGCGTGGGCCATTCCTTCCCTCACTCTTCATTCACTGCCACTTGGGACCATGCCTATTGGGGGTGTTGCATTATGCCAATGTGGAGTCCATCCTGCTCTACAGCCATTACAAAATCCTTGTCTACCATGTGAGATGAGAGATCTCTTTTCCTCTAGCTACAAATATCTCTTTCAAGCCCTTTAGGCAGATTTTTCCATAAATATGGGGATATTTGGGCAGGAGTCATAAGGATAGCTGCCCAAATTCAACATTTTCAGAGCATGCACAAGAAAACATATTTAAAGGAGCATGAGAATTTTCAAGATATGACTGAAGCCCAATGAATTTACACAACTCAGAGCTGAACAGGTCTGGAAAGCAGACAGACTGGAAGAGCCATCTGTGACACCACTAGGTTTTGGTGCCCAGCTTGCAGCTGAAGTGGGGCTTAGGTAGACTAAATCCCATAGGGAAGTTAATTTATACAATGTCACACTCTTCCAACAAACACAGCCACAAAACAGAGCTGTAGAATAAGAATTCAATGTCAAATGATTTAAGTAGCACTGTGAATTTAACAAGACAACTGCATTTGTTGACTACTGCAATCCTCTATCTAGAAAATTAATGGTTATACCACCAATACAATTAAAGATACAAATTATTTGCATTAAAATTGAGTATCAAGACAAGTTTTTAACAATTGTTTAAATAGTTGCTGCTCTTGGGTCATTATTGGCATTAGATATACTAGAAGAGTTAATGCAGGCAAAATATTAAGAGATCAGTTGTTCTACTAGAAAACATTAGTAATGTGTGGAGAATGTCCTGTCTCAGATGCTTTGCTTCTGAAATAGAGGTAATGTGCCTTTGAAAGAGGTTTTAAAGTTCTGCAGTAGTGGATTATCGTGTGTGCTTGGGCCAACACAATAACATTCATCTTTAAAGCATGAGGCTTTGGAGACTTGGTAAAATAGATACAAGACATTTTAATAACAGACATATAATAGAAGTAGAATACAGTTTTGTTCTTCCCTTTGGATAAAATTTGTGTCATTGAAGTAATGTAAGTAAATTTTTGAGAATAAAAAATAGTATTAGTAAATGTATCTCTTCACACATTAAATTCTTTAATATATATAAAAAGTTATTTTTTTTTCTGTATTTTGAATACTTCCAGTTCAAAAGCTAGTTTAAAAATTAACTTATTATAGAAAAATAAAATTCATTACTGAGTGTGTTTTTTCATATTTAATAAACACTGATAAAGGTACAATAAAGAAGAGTTTTATCAGAAGCCTGCATTGAGGAAGACACATTCTCCTAAAATGCGCTCATAAAAGCACAGTTCAACCTAAAAGTAGCTTCTGTTAATCAAGTGTGTAATATGAGGTCAATATTCTGTATTCAGGCAGCAATATATATTTACAGTGTTTACTCCCCGATGATGTTATAGAATAAGTAAAAAAAGGCCAGACATTCAATACTATATCTGAATTGAAACTCAGCCCAGATTTATTTCTGCTTTAAACTTGAAGGCCTGAAACTCATTTTAATCTAAGTGATATTTGCTGTTGTCACTAAACAAATCAGATTTGATCTTCTTGTTACAAATACAAACTTATCTCTCTCACAAGGTTGTCTGTAAATTAAAGCACGAAGATATGTTTAAAGCCCTTGGGCCAAACTGGAGGAATTTTAAACAGGCGAACGCAAACTACCTTGTGAATCTTCTGGGTTGCTTCTTTATGTTTTCAACATTTTTAAATAAGAATTTGAACTTGTCACTGTTCATTCTGTAAATAAGGGAATAACATTCCTTATAGTTTTTTAGAGAAAAAAACATAATTCATATGCAATCAGTTAAGAGAGATTCCACTAACTTATTCAAGATGTCATGTATAATGCTCTTAAATTGCCAACACAAACTTTTTTCTATTAAAATAAACCTCTGGGAATTTAGGTTGGTGAAACTTTCTGTATTATGATTAGTAATGCCTTGTCTAGAAAGTGTACACAATTTAACTTTGAGTTTATTTAATTTCCAAAGTGTCTCCAGGAAAGAGTTTCTTCCAATTATCTAAGAGACAAAAATGGCAAGTAAAGTACTGAGGGAGATGTTTCACTGAGAAGGGGTTGGCTTTGAATCATCTCTGCACTTCATTATCCTCCAATCAAGCAATCAAATTTCTCCACCTCTGGAATTCACATTCTGCTGATTATCATTTATGTGCTTTAATTGGTTACACTGTAATTTCTGGCTAGACCCTTATGAACAAAAGGACTGTTACTGATGGCTCATTCACAGCTTTAGTCCCCTTTTTGTAGTTGGCTAACAGATTCCCTCCAGATTTCTCTATCATCACCTACACAGCTCTCCCACTGGCTATAAAATACTGCAGCAGCTTGTAGGTAATTGATCAGACAAGTGAACTGTAAAATATTCATTTTCTACTTCAACAGCTAGATAAATCTCTTGGGAAGTGGATGAAAATATTGCTTATGCACATCAGGGTCGATGTAGTAATAGCAAGGTTGCTGATAAGCAGGGGTCTGCTACAGAGTTAATGCTTAATTCTGTTCCACGCCAGAGATGGGAAAGCATGCAGTCTCCCTTTGCCTGCAGCTAGGAGTCTCATTATATACTGAACCTGAGGCATCAACACCAATGCACTAGTCATGGTGCTTCAGGGATGGTGCTTCCTGTTTTGATTAATCAGGTTCATCTTGGTGTAACATGCCAAAGAACAAATTAACACTTAGTTACTGTAACCAACATGCTAAGTACCAAAATATTAATGAATAGGAGCGCAGGAGTGAAAAGTGACTGACAGAATAGGAAAAGGAGAGCTAAACCTGCTTTTTTTTTTTCTTTTCATCAGCAGTTATCTTCACGATCTCACTTCCTGAGGTTTTTTTGCACCAAGTTTTCAAATACCTGTCAAGGTGCTTTAATTGAAAGCATTTAAAGGCAAACTGCATACAGACTTGTAGAGCAACAGCAGAAGATAGTGAATTCTTTTCATCTTTATCTTGCTGGGTTGCCATAGCAAGAGAATCTGAAGGGAATTAGCAATAGCTTTGTTTCTGACTCATGTTAAATGTGTATTAGGCAACCTTACTCGAGCCCAAAGTATACTAATCAGAAAATACATGCAATCCCTCCACCTGCTTTTTTCTCACACAAAAAAGAAAAAGTGAAGCTTAAAGTACTGGAATATTAACAGCAATTTTTTTCCGAGGTGAAGCAGCAGAGAACATGCAATCGTTTCCCATGTCCTTGGAGTGTGGCGTCAGCCAGCTTAAGACCAGGCATTTGAAATAAGAAATAGTAGATACTATGTATGCCACAGTAGTTGTGACCACCTGGGGAAGACAAATGGAACACTACAATTTTGCAGTGGAAAACCAAGTGTATTAGAGGTGCTGCAGCATCTACTGTAGAGATACTGACAAGTAAATCAGCCTTTCTTAGATGAGAATTGTCATTTGCTTTAAGAACAGAAGATAGGTCCACGTTTCTTTCCATATCAGCTAACTTCTGATAATTTAAACTTAGTGCCAGAGAAAACAATGGTAATAAATTGGTCAATCAGAAAATTTGGACAGCTTGCCAACACCAGACTGCATCAGCCAAAAATACTTTTTTTTTCCCATTATACTAGTAAATAGACTTGTTCACACATAGTCATGATTTTGAGGTGAAACCCCCAGGCTGGGATCACCACCATTACAAATGCATGCCATGGCATTCAAGACTCTCTCAGGTATTCTCTAGTCACTTGTCAATCCAAATATTCTGAAATGTGTTCCATCACTCCCACAGGCAAGGCAGGCTGTGCATCTTCTGCAGACAGTGAGACTCGGCTTTTTTGTTTTTATGCTTTCTATATTTTTTTTTTAATGCAATTAAAGCAAAGCACTTTAATAAACATTCTGAAAACCATATTCTGGGTTTCTAGAATCCCAGGTGCAGTGTTGTACTTCATAATTGTTCTGAAAATGACTGGTGAAGATGGAAGTACCTATTTATAATGAGAAAACTATTCAAAACAAAGAAATATTAGAAAGCACTACAAAGCTAAGAAACACTAATGAAAACAAATACTGGAAATAGTACACAGTTCCCCTTTGTTGTCCTTGATATAATAAATCCTGCTATTTTAGCACTTCCTAAATTTTCACACAGTTAAAATTTAATTAAAAACAAAAATAAAGTCCTGTTAGTAATGAGGTGATAATGAAGTTCACCATGCAAATCAAGTGTCTGTTTAATAACTGTGTGTAACCTTTGCTCTTTGAATGCCATGTGTGGTGAGGGTAACGTGTTTAAAAGGAAATAGATGGATAAGGAACTCTCTTTTCTACCTAGGTTTTAAATTTTATTATTTTCTCTAATATATATTTAGAGTAAAAGAACTGAACCCTTTCCTTTCCTTCCCTTTCGTCAAAAATAGCTTCTTTTCTTTATTTAGATAACAGGTGTTAAAGAAAAGTCTTCACCTTTTTTTTCTCTGAAAATATTTTTATATCCATTTCTGTCCTTGCTTTTGCCTCCAAATTTCTATTCATACTTCACTAAACTGTACAAATTTTGTTTGGGAACTTCCTATATAACTCTTTACTATGAGCCACTCATCTCTGAAAATAGGAATGCCTTTGTTTTCAGAGGCTCTTTTTACATTATTCCATAATTTCCTTTTTAAATCCAGCTAGATATTGAAATCAGGAGCAGCTTAGTTAAACGTGTACTGTGTTTTACAGATTTGTTTCAGTATTAAAGTCATCTGCCTTCCATGAAGTTTTGAGAAGGATCAACTCCCCTTTATGGGTCAACGCTGCTTAGAAACGTTTAAGCACTACTGAGCCTTAATCACCTTGGGTACTTTTCAATCACCTTTATGTCAAGCTCATCTCTCTTTTTCTATCTATCTACAGAAAATGTATTTCGTCTTCGAGCTGATTTTTTTTTTTTTAATAAATAATGTATTTCTGAGAAGCACGAGGGGGACACTCAGCTATGCTACTGTGGAGAAGGTGCAGGAGGGGAGATGCCCAAATGTGTGTTGCTGCCCCTCAAGTTTAAATCATTTTGCAGAGCACTGTTGGTAGGTTGGCAAAGAGTTGAATGTGAAGAAAAAGACAAATTTTGTAGAGGTTGTAACATAAACAGGAATACCAGCAGAAAAAAGCAGAAGGGAGATCAGAGCTAGAGTTAAAGAGGAGAGAAGAGGAGAGAGGGGAGAAAGTCTGTAAGAATAAGGGGAAACAAACAAAAGCAAAGACATATATAAAGCAATGCACTTCTCTTTCCTCTTTCTTTTGCCTTTTAATTGCAGGTTTCATTGATGGTTTTCTTCCACTTAACTAGGATGAATTTGTTACTGTAATGCTTATAGTTAAAAAAAAATATTTTTAACACAAATTCACCAGACTAAAATCACACTCTTGATACCATAAAAGCCAGTTAAAGGAACATTCTAAGACTCAATTTTGGACTTTTAGCAAGCAGGCATTCTTCTATTACAGCACCGGATGCATGGGGGATAATTCCTCCTAGCGTGCATACCTACTGGACGTTTTTACATGAAAGTTAGCACACCACATCTATCTAATACATAATCACTGACCTGACTAAGCATCCTCTTCTTGCATTGGTCTGTATCTTCTTTGCTTAAATTTAAAGCTATAGTGCGATTTTAATTCACTGGGCAAGCTCAAGAGGAGTCGGGGGGCAGTGCTTTCGTCCCTCAGCTGAGTCAGTGGTCACAATCTCCCCCGGCTAGAACTACCTTTCCTGCAGTTTCTATGTTTCAGCGCCTTCTGGGCCAAGATGGTCCTTTCTATCACTGCTGACAGATTTGTGGCCTTCCCTTATCTTCAGGATGTTTCCACTGTTAGTCCTTGAAGTTCTACTGAGTAGTATTCTTTTAGGAGGTTCTTGACAATGAGGCTTTCATTGCTGATACTCTCTTGTCTGGCCTAAGCATTATTTATTATTTTGTTAAATTTCTCAGGTGTTAGCCTCTACTCCTAACTATGATTCTTTCTTAATGACTGATAAGTACTGCTCTATTCCATTTCATCCAAGAAGAATAAATATACACACACATTTGAGGCAACAATTCTAGTTCATTGGCCAGGCATAAATTAAGCACATCCTGTCTGCCACAAAAGGCACAGTGGAACCTTCTATCTTTTAGCTTTTGTTCAAGGTATCACTGTGGTTGCCTGCTTTGAAGTCACTGTCCTATCCTAGCTGCTTCAGCCTCTTTTACTAAAAAAATTCTTCATGCATCCATGAATCTGCTCCAAAATGCTATTGTCCTAGTCCAAGCGCCTTGGTACTTAGAGTAGCATAAGTTCAAAAAAGTTCTAGAAAGTAGGCATAGTCCCTGGAGAAGTTATTTTAACAATGTATTGGGTTTACATAGCAAGGTTTTGTTAGCAGGGAGAGCTGCAAGGGTGGCTTCTGTGAGAAGATAACAGAAGCTGCCCCCATGCCAGACAGAACCAGTTCCAGCTGGCTCCAAGACAAACCTGCAGCTGGCCAAAGCTGAGCCAATGAGCAATGTTGGTAGTGCCTCTGAGATAACATATTTAAGAAAGGGTAAAAACCACTGTGCAGCACCTGTGTGAGAGTAGTGAGAACATACAGGAGAAACAACTATGTAGGCACCAAAGTCAGTGAAGAAGGAGGGGGAGGAGGTACTCCAGGCACCAGAGCAGTTTCCCCTGCAGCTCATAGTGGAGATCACAGCGATGCAGGTTGTTCTCCTACAGCCCTGGAGGACGATGATAGAGCAGATGCCCACCATGCAGCCCATGGAGGATCCCATGCTGGAGCAGGTTGTTGTGGTTTAGCCCCAGTCAGCAGCTAAGCACCACACAGCTGCTTGCTAGCTCCTTCCACCCCGGTGGGATGGGCAGAGAATGGGAAGAGCAAAAGTAAGAAAACTCAAGGGTTGAGATAAGAAGAGTTTAATAATTAAAACAAAACAGTAGTAGTAGTAATAATAACAACAATATAATAAAAAGGAAAAGAGAGAAAAAGAATCTGGGGGGAGCAGGGATGAAAAAACCAACCAACCAAATAAGTGCTGCAACTACTCACCACCCACTGACTGACACTGCCTGAACCACAATCACTCCTTCCCTAGCCAACTCCCTCCCAGTTCATATAGTGGGTATGACATCATGTGGTATGGAATATCCCACTGGCCAGCTTGGATCAGCTGTCCCAGCTGTGCTCCCTCCCCTTCTGGCCTCCCATGCCTGGGCAGAGCGAGGGAAGCTGGAAAAGTCCTCGACCAGTATAAGCACTACCTAGCAACACTTAGCATCTACTTAGCACCTACTTATTAACAATTAAAATATCATTGTGCCTTCAACACCATTCCCACACTAAATCCAAAACACACCACACAGCTACAGTGAAGAAAACTAATTCCATCCCAGCCAAATCCATGACAAGGTGGATGTGTCCTCTAACCCTGCTGAGAGTCTGCACTGGAGCAGGCTCCTGGCAGGACTGCGACCCTGTGGAGAGCAGCCCATGCTGGAGCAGTTTTGCTGGCAGGATCCTGTGGGGGACCCATGCTGAGGCAGTCTGTTCCTGATGGACTGCACCCCATGGAATGGACCCATGTTGCAGCAGCAGAAATGCAGCCCATGGGAAGGAACTATGTTGGAGAATTTCATGAAGGACTGTATCCTGTGGGTGCGACCCCAGGCAGGAGCAGGGGAAGAGCATGAGGAATAAGGAGTAGCAGAGAAAAAGCTTTATGAACTGGTCGCAACTCCCATTCCCTGTCCCCCTTTGCCACTCAAGGGAGGAGGTAGAGAAATCGGAAGTGAAGTTGAACCTGGCAAGAAGGGAGGGATGAGGGGGAGGTGGTTTTTTTTATTATTCTTATTTCTCACTTTCCTATTCTATTGCAATTTAATTGGCAATAAATTAAATTATTTTCCCCAAGTCAAGCCTGTTTTGCCCATGATGGTAACTGGTAAGTGATCTCTCTGTCCTTATCTCAACCCATGACCTTTTTACCTCTTTATCACATTTTCTCCCCCTCTCCTGCTGAGAAGGGAAAGTGATAAGAGTGGCTTGTTGGGAACCTGGTGACCAGCTATGGTCAGTCTATCACAAACAGGCAGCCAGGGATGATGTTTGTTCCACGGTTTGAGGTGTAAGAAAATACAGATTGATTTTATTCTTTTTAAAAGAAGGAAGATAAAATGGTAATAATTCTACATAAATCAATCATCAAAAAAGAGACTTGTTTCCATATAACCCTTCTGTTCTGGGGAATACAGATGCAGACCTGTCACTTCCTAGGAAATGCCCTAGTTCACAAAGTCATATTGTCTACTGGCTGCAGTGGGAGGAACAGCCCCGCTGGAAGGCTGCACTGCAGTGCTTAGGGCTTGCAAATGGGAGCGTTGGGTATTCTGATCCTTGTCTCTAAGACTGTGTTTTGTATCCTACATTTAATAGTGGCTGGAGAGAAGTCTGTAATCTCATGAATAGAGAAGCTTGTGTGCCATAGGGATATTGCCCCAGAGGAAGAAAAGCTGTATCTCCTGCACAATGGGTAAGTGCTCTAAGCTATAGGCCATTATAGAAGATGATCTGCAAGTCCCAGATCCCACATGTTAAAGGAAACACAGAAATAGAAGTTACATTTCCTTTCTCTGAGTATTATGCTTTTCTGTGTGCAAATAATGGCGAGTTTAACACCATTTTCTGTAGGAAATTATATATAGCAAGAGTCTAAATATTTGTGCAATATTTCAACTGGAAATAATACAAAAAGCTCACAAACAATACATCAAAACCTTAGTATACCTCATATACATCTACAACAAGAAAAAAGAGAGTTGTCTTATTGTTTGAACACCCTTCTACTGCTTTTCATTTTCTCTGAATGCTTTATCTGGCTGAACTTGGCCGTTTTTAGGTTCTTTATGCTATGACTATTTTTCCTTTAACCACTGTAGTTTTTGCAGGCATTAACAATAGTTGTTCTATAATTCATTTAAATGCTGATAAACCTTTTCCTTTCATTGTAGAAATTTGATGTGTCAGTTTTCCCCTCAGTGCTGAAATACAGGACTCTATGCAAGATAGTTCTTTTGTTCAGTTAATCATCTACCTGCCTTTCCATAAAGGACTCTACCCCACTTTCAACATCAACATTTCAAAAGTCCTTTTCACCATTTTACTTTTTTTCCAATTCTCGTTGGTTATCAGTGGTTTTACTGAATAGCTATAGTCAATGTCTTTGCAGTCAAAAAGTTCAATTACTGTAGTCACTGCCATGAATCTAGATAATTTACAAAGATCCCACTTCCCAGTTCATTCACTTCCTTTTCAGCAGAACTCTCCCAAGGACTGTATACATATATCAGCTACGATTTGCATGAACACCACATTTCCAGCAGGTTTTGGGAAAAAGTAGTATATATGACAGTATATATGACCCTGATTGAAATACTTCCAGTATTTCTGATTTATTACACATTCCTTATTTATGTCTTGTTTCATCTGTGCCAACTCAGTTCAAAAAAGTTGAAATAACAATGTATTTTAATTTCACCGTGCCGTTTTTCTTACTCCAGCCTTTGCATGGTTATACAGAAAGGAACAACTGGGCTATGGTCCCTTATTCAGAGATTTTTTCAGGAAGCTGGGACAATTCATTCCTTAATTTCCAGTGGAAATGGGGTAGTTGGAGACCAAAAGGAGACATGTTTTGACAAGAATCTACTTGGAGTATAAAAGAGAAAGAAGAAGAGCATTCCACAGAAAATGGGAAATAACTTACTCCGTCCTGTGGACAAGAGAAAACAATGAAAAGAAACCTCAAACAACCATGAGTCATAAGAATGTTGGGCTCATACTTTCTTCTAGAGCTATTCCTCAGGGGTACAGCTAACTTTAAGACTATACCTGACTTTGCAAGGTTGCCAGGGGAAAGTGTTGTAAAGCACTTCCTGCACTAATCATCATCATTTTATTCAGTTAAGTATTTCAGTAGAATACTTATTTAATCCACTCTGACTTTTACGTGTTCATCTCCTAACCCTTTCTTTCCTCTTGAAAATGTTTATGGACTTTGCTCTGGAGGTTGGCAGAAACACCTACCAATAAATCAGAATTAATTTACTGGTTTGCATGCAGATACTTAGGAATCATATGGCCAAATGTTCGTGTTTGGAATGTGTCACACACCATCCAATGTCTAATTGCGCAATCTAATGTCTTGAATCCATGCCCAAAGCTCTGTTTTCAGAGTCATAAAATAACAACTGTGATATAGCATCACTCAGCTGGTGTTTTAGGAAAGTAGATCTACACTAACAACTCTCAGGAATCCAGATTCAATATAAAGTTGTTAAACACTAATTCAAAAGTGATTTAGAAGTAGCTTAAGGGGCATTTGAAATTCAGTGTATCTGAGAATGAAGCATAGTCCAAAGAAACCTACAGAAAACATAGCAAACATTTTAAATGTGTTCATAAATTAACACTTTGATTGTTGTGCTACCCTGTACATTTATAACATATATTTTGAAAAAGAAATACCATATTTGAAAAGCTGGAATAATGAAACTAGAACATGAAATCAATGCTTTTATTACTGATAGAAATTAAAAACCCAAGAATGGCTAAATAGATTAAGAAAAAAAGCATAACTTTTTAGCCTGTAATGACAGGCTAAAGAAGCAAGAATCTAATTTTCAGTGGCCATTTCATAATAGTCTTAAGAGTGAACAGATATTTCAAAAGAACATTTTTCTATTTGTCATATATTTCTCCTTTTAGAATTATTATTACAGTTATATTACTATTTAAATTTGTTTTTATCAATTCTTGTTTGCTTGTGTTACAATAAAAACTAAGGATTTTCATGTATAAAAAGAACAGAGACTCTCCAGATATATACTTACCCAGTAAACATTTTTCAAAGCCATCTATTTAAAGTGCAAGACTTATCAGATCTTTTGCTATTCAACCAGAATTAATTGATCTGTTCAGGGCACAATTAACTGTCTTTCCAGATCTGTTGCTCCCTTTTGTACCAACTGTTCCGCAGAAGGCAGCTTATGCACAATATAAGGATAAGGAGAAGAGCATGTGAAAAGAGCCAACAGCAACTTGCAATACAATGAGGCATTGAGAAGAGGCTTGTTGATGTTGCTCAGTGAAAAAGGAGAATAGAGTCATGTGAAGTAAAAGATTTCAGAGAGCCTAGAGGAATGGTAAGAATGATCTAATATGTATTATAGAGTTCCTCTTAAATGGAAACCAACATAAATTATTCCCTTTTCTTTTTTTTCCACTGCAGGAAGAGGGTGGAAAATTTTGGCTTTGGGTGAAAAATGTTTGTATCTGGGGCTCAATAACCATAGGAAAATTCCTAAGAATGAGCATATACCTTCCTTCCAAGTGAGATTAACAACTTTCTTTAGAAAATTTTTTACAGGATTTATGCTGACAAAGTTTTGTAGCAGCCCCAGTACATTCAACAAGGTGTTATGGATTTATACCATTAGAAACAGAGGATTTTAGGTCTTGTTGCCCTGGGAGGGAAGAAGTGTAATTACTTCTTTATGTCATTTTAGACATGTTTCTTTGTTATTTTAGACATGACTGTCTAAAAACAGACCTTTCACCCATTAAAAAAAATTTCTTTCATATGTAAGCATTGTGCAAATCTACCTGGAATGCCTGTTCTAATAATAATTCAGTTTACTCAGCCCTGAGAATAAATGCTAATGATGAATGATGAATTTTTCTTAATTTAACCAGTCCATTTGTGTAGTTAAATTTCTCTTTTTATTTCAGAGTAGGAATGAAGTATGACAACATATCTACAGTCAGTAAATTGGAAGTGGTGCCTGATAAGAGTTAAAAACCCCCAAACACTCTGGTAAGAAAATATCTTCTTGTTTATAGACAAAAGGGAAAAGAGCATGTTTGTAGAGGAATTACCAGAATATCCAGAACAAATATTTTTTTATTATTAAATAATAACAATCTTATGTTAATTTTGGTTTTGGTTAGTAAATGTACTCTTCTTAGCACATGCCACTGCTAGCATAAGCATCCATTTGAACTGGCTGTCAATACTGTGAAGAAACCATGTTTACCAGCATCCTTCAGCCTAGTCTTCTGCAGGCTTGCTGGATCATATATGGAAATAATAGTGAGGTAGCGTAGGATAATGCAAATCCTTCTTTTGGTTTTGAATGAAGAGAGAAAATGAAAATCCTAGAAGGTAATATCCAGAATGGCCTCCTGACCTCACCTTGGCAGTTACAAATCTAGTTCTTGCCTTGTAAACTCAGGACAATCCATTTTCTGAAGGATATTTTTGTTGTTGTTCTTTCTTTTTTGAGGGGTTGTTGGGGTGGTTGATTTTTTTGTGGCATAGCTATTTTGGTTGGTTTTGTTGCTTTCCTTTAATAGGTATGGTCACTGTACTATTCACTAATACATTCAGAAAGTAGACAGAGCACAGCTAGGACAATATGGAAATATAGATAGGCAGCATAATAATTCACTGAGACTTGCTACAGCTGATTCCTCCTTGTACCCCCTTATGGATGGAACAGAATTCTCTGATGCTGAGTCTTTTAATGCCAGTGTTTAGATAAGGTACCATTAATAGCAGTCTTTCAATATTTTTCATTTTGTCTGCTTCTAATTTTTGGGTGCAGAGGTTCCTATGTTTCTGTCCTTATTTTCCTTAGTTTCTCAGAAATGCTTTCTGGATACTCATGACCTCACCTCAGTAAAATATTCTTCCTCCCGGTTCAGGAATCCAGTGTTTGCTTCAGCTCTTGATTCCTGCACCTTCATGCAGGTACTTTGAAACTGCAGCCTTATTAGCACGTGCTGTTTATTTGTTGAAGTGCCAAAAGGCCTTAAAAAATGTGGGCCCCAGTGTGCTGGACACTGCCTATAGTGAATGACAGCTCCAGCCTCAAAGATGCTGTTCCTCTGAGACAGAGGGGAAAAAAGTGATAAACCAAACAATCTAGAATGAGAAGGAAGGTCAGATAACATACAGGCAATGAAGACTCATATTCCTTCTGTCCTGCTCCAGGTACTGTTATTGGTAATTGGAATCCCATTTTATTCTTTATAATTGATCTAAACAGATTCTTTGGTGTAATGGAGGGAAGTGAAGACTCCTGGCTAAGATGACTTAATTAAAAACACCATGCGGGAGACATTAAAAAATGTCTCTAGAAGATTTGTGGTTTCTGAGATGGACAAGATAGTATGGTTAGTTCACCACATCCTAGAACGCTAATATATTCTAGCAAGCACCAAAGATAAGACTTGAAAAAAATTAACATGCTACTTCTTTTTAAATAGACGTTCAGAAGATATTATATTACTCTGCAATTGATGCAGCAGGAGGTTCTGTTTTTATAATGAATAATTAGGCTACGCAGTAAGTTATGTTTATATTAGGCAAAATAAGTGAAATCAGATTCAGGCTTTAGGTATCGAAGTAGAAACCTCAGGCATCCAAATAGAAATATAATGTTGGCAATCATTGAAAAAATTGCATTGTCTCTGAACCTTATACAACACCACTAGTGCCAGGGAAGTCAGTGGCCTTATTCACTGTTTTTGGAGTTACACACATGCATAACCATGCATAAAATTAAGCATTTGCAAACCTTTTTGAATGATAATAATTTTATCTGCAGTATGAAAATTTCTTAGTTTAGTAACATTATGCAAAGTAAATATGTTTTTATATGCTCCCACTAACTCTTTCAAAGGAAAACTACTATTAGCTGTTAATTTGCACTTCGTAGCTAATAAATTATGAATTTTCCTCCCTGACAACATTCATTTTTTCAGTGAAATGCATACCCTTTGGGATTCAGACACTTTTCTGGTAATGAGCAGCTTTCTCCCTGCAACATTTCAACCTTCTCATTGTAAAATCTGACTCCTATTAGAACCAGCGTTTTTAGCTCTGCAGATTCTTCTTCTCCAATTAAAGCTTCCTGTCGAGTAGACCAGATTCCTTCAGGAGGGAAATGTTAAAAGTCAGTGGATTATGGAACATCATAAAGCACACAAAAGCCTAAAAATTGTTCCTAAAGGCTAATAAATTAAAATACTTTCTTGTATAATAATTGGTTGTGATTTTAGTTGAATACCCTGTAAAGCAATACCACAATATAGTCCTCCTGATCATTGTGAAAGGTTTTGAGCAGCAATGAAGTAAGAAAAATTCCAAGAGAATTTAGAGTAGGACAAAAAAAGAATATAAAACTTAGCTTGGATAAATTCAGTGTAATACATCCATGGGAAGACAATCTAAACATATAGATAGTCTATAAGGGAGAGATTTCTAGTAGGCAGGTGTGCTGGAAGAGATTTAGAGATTGGATGGATCACAGATTAGATATAAGATTGTAATGTAGTATGAAAAAATAATTTATTTTTTTTTTTTTGTCTGTAAAGGCGCTGGACAGTGCAGCACCAAAATAATCTGCTGCTTGGCTTGACCTTGTCGCACCTCGGTCTTGCTGCTGTTTTCTGT
The DNA here is from genome assembly GCF_949628215.1 of Phalacrocorax aristotelis. Classification (NCBI taxonomy): domain Eukaryota; kingdom Metazoa; phylum Chordata; class Aves; order Suliformes; family Phalacrocoracidae; genus Phalacrocorax; species Phalacrocorax aristotelis. The sequence continues at coordinate 30,044,070 of NC_134277.1, read as the reverse complement.
GAGAGGAGGATCAACTTGTCTAAGGGTCTAATTCACACAAAATTCGTTGAAAACAGTAAAAGCCCATACAATGGCGTCCGAGATCTGTGAATGACTTTTTACACTGTTATGAGCTACTTGTTAGCAGAAAGACATGACACGCTGCACATAAGTTGAGGAAAAACTCCCATGCGGAATTACAGTAGCACTAAGAATGGATGTATATAGAATGATTACATAAATATAGCTGTTTAGTAACAGAGAAAAAACAATTAAGAGAAAAAATCTGATTATAAGGAGGAAAAATAGAATGAAATTCTGACTGTAAAGTACATTCAGTGGTGGAATAATCTCTTTGCAAGGAGAGTTTGAGACCCACGCACACTGAAAGTTTGATTTTGCAAAACAGAAAACTCTTTAGGGGAGATGAGTGTAAACTGGCAGGAAGGTGGTGAAGTCACAGTTTCACCATCAGTATGTACAATGTTCTGAAGTTCCTTCTTCCTTGTGCCAGCAATGTTTTTAGGTATTGTCCCATTGGCAAGCATGGATTCACATGTGGCTATCAAGTGCAAATACATTCTTATGTGACTACTGAAACTGCACCTGCCACAATCTACTGAAGCTGCAAATTGCAGCTCCTGGTGCAAATTTGCAATGGCCATAAGTAAGTGGAGCCACAGCAGGAAATCATTAGTGAGCTGTTGCTTCTAAACAACGGAGTGAAATACCTGAAGGAAAAGCTTTTAGCATTGTTTATTTTTCCCCTTTAAAGAGAATTGTGTGTTAACTGGAGATGTTTCCCAGCCTTACCCAGCCTTCGGTAAAAAGGGCCCTACACAGAGTGAGAAGGTAGCCAGTGAAAAAAACACTGTTTCACGAAGACAAACGTATTTTGTTAATATTTACCTCCTCAAAACAGCTGTGAGGACCTGAATTCCTTTTCCTTTTTGCTGACATATCTAAAAGAGTTAGTGGTAACTATGATACTACAAAGTTAGCTCAGTTAAGTATATTTGGGAATGGCAGCTCATCCAATTTTCATTTAACTTACTTCACTAACAAAAGTTATACTTGAATAGCACTGTCCCATGCAAAGTCAGCTTTAGAAACTTCAGAGTATTAGTAGCTTGGGCTAGGTTCAAACTTCTGACCTGAAGGAATAAGCTGCTTATTAACAGAAGTTTTGTGGTTTTTTAGGATAATACACCAGACTCTGCATCAGGAGACATGGGACATATTTCTATCTGAGCAACTGATTTGCTGTGTGACTTTGGGAGTTGCAGAGTAATGGTGAGAAATGCACACACTTAACAACAAGCTTGCTTCTTTCCGCAGTTCAAATGGTAAACGTCTTTTAGCAAGAGAAGAAACCCCAGTCTTTAGACCATCTTTCTTATACTCTTCAAACATGTATCTACTTGAAATGTCTTAACCTATAATTTAAATTCAAACACTCAACATATCTGTTAAAACTTAATATTTTAAAATTATTTTTAAAGACTTTAATTTGAAGGTTTTCATATGATTTAAAATTAATTTGGTCTCCTGATTACTGTTTTGTGACTAAGTGGTCTATATGATCTGTGCATAGCTGGGCTGACAAGCTACACTCTCACCTTGATGTGAAGGCGACTACCCCAGCCCAGTGGAGCTTAGATCAGATCAGCCTGTTGTGGGTAGGAAGGCAAATTAAGACTCTCAAGAGGCCAAGGCAGCAGCGAGGTGGGCAACATCGTTTGGCAAAAGCAAGTCCTCCTTGTTGGGGGGTGCCAGTTGATTTGGGCCCCTCTGCTCTTCTGTTAAGCAGAATTTTACCAGAAAACCTTTTACAGCAGAGTCAGTCCAACTTTTGAAATAGAAACAGAAGCCTTGTTTCCTAGTGAACAGTGAGGAACAACTTGGGTTTTTTAAAACCCCCTGTACAATTGCTCTCACGAATTGGTAGTCTTATTATGAAGTCAAACTACAGGCTTAGTCAGGCTATATAAACATTTCAGGAAAACACAAGAATACCAAATCTTTTAAAGACAGTTGTAAAGCCTTTCTGGAAGTTTTTTCTTTTTACATTCAGGATAATGAAAGTGATAATGATTTTTCACTTTATAGACAAAATTAAATGCTTAATAAGCTGAACAAGTTTCAGCTAAATTTCTCTTAATTGCCAACTTCAGTTTATTTTTTATTTGCTAGCCTCCCTGTGGAAAATAGTACAGAGCATTTCTAAAATTGCAATAAAACACTGGAAAAATTTATTCCCTGTACTGTTTTTCATGGACTTACTAGTAACAGCTTCTCATTTTGTAGTGACTATGAAATATATATTCTAGAAAAGTAAAATAAAAAATATAGAGATTATTTGTCAGGTACATGATCCCCAATATGCTGGCACTCTTCACATAGAGCTTAACATCATCATCATTAAGCACCTTTTGAATGGCAATTTTTCTTAAGTAAATCTCAAGTGCTCAGCATAAGAAATCAATATGCTTGCCCTCATTTTGCAGCTAGGGGAGCAGAGAACATGAATTAAGGGCTTTCAGAAAGCCAATATCAGATCTGGGAACCATGGTTAGAGTCATGGTCTATCTGAATCCTATTCATTAACACACATATAATTTTGCAGAGAGATTCCATGCTTAAGTTTCTTATTTGGTGGCATCCTGTGCCAGGAAGATAATAATGAAAACAAGCAAACAAGCGAAATGAATAAAAACATCTGGGAAAGTAAGGGCTTTGAAATGCAGTACAGTATTTGCAAAAGCATTGTGAAATTCACAGCATAAAACATGGGAATACTCCGTGCGGCTTATATCTCCGAGGACAAATAGAAAGGTGTTCCAGACTGTCAGAAAAGTGTGCAGTATCTACAGGACTAGGCCCATCAAATATGGATTTTTATAAATGTCAAGAGTTAACTTGGGCAGGATCTACATCAGAAGGACCAGGATCTTATGTTTTCTGGTAAAAAGTTTCTATTCTAATCTCAAAAGAAATGCAACGTGCATTTCAAATGCAGGGAGGAATTAAAAACCATTCTTTCCAAAATACCTATTTTGGAAGGAAAAATAAAGGAATAACTCAAAGGAACAGCAATATACTGTCTTTCAATGGCCATTTCAGGTATACATTGAATAGACAAGACCTCTACAAGTATATTTACACACAGCTTTAACTGAGAAAATATTCCACTCAAAGACTGACTGATCTAGCTACTAATAAGAATCTGATGATTCTTGGTTACTTTGATCCCAGTTATTATGGCAATAAAATGGGTTAACCACAATCTAAAATAAGACAGTACTGTGTAAATTATTTTAAAGAAATAACATGACAGAGATACAATAGAAAATCATGACTGAGAAATACTGAATGATAACTTTAAAATCTAGAAAGTAAGGGAAAAATTCATGATACTAATTAAAGTTCTCATTAGATTCCCAGTATAAGAAAGAAGAGAAAAAGCCTCTTTATTTCTCCAGAGACAGTTTTAGCAACATGAAATGAAAAAAAAAAAGGCTTAGTACCAAATCATTTGCGTTTCTCTCCCTTACAAGCACATACAAAATGAATTGGATTGCATTTTGTATGGTAAAAGGACTTGAGCTAAATCACAGCAAATACTTAACCATTCACAGTTCCCTCTTAACAACAAAACAGAGGGCTGATGGGTGTAAGCACATACATTTCTGTGCTAGTGGAGAAGACTCTAATCTTCTGAACACTAAATAGAATGTTTATATTGAAAACCTGAAAGTGAGGATTAGATATAAACGTTCAGATTATACGTTTAACAGCTTCTGTGTCCAGTTCTTTAGGTAAGAAACCATAGATCTGCTTCACAGCACTATATGTGATTTACAGACCCAGATAAAGAAGCCTTTTTTGCTCTCCATGCTTGAGAAATTCCTTAAGTGATGACAGCAGCACTTTTGCTTCAATATTTAGAAAATGTGTTGTGCAGGGAGAGCAATGGTGCTTTTTGAGCCAAAATAAAATGTCTGAAATAAGCTCTTGAACAGACTTGTATTTCCTATTTCATCACACATATTTTGTTTGTACACCTACACTGTACAAACTGTAGGTGTAGAAACTGTAAGTAGTTCCTTATTTGTTGCATTAATAGGTGAAGAAATTTGGCAGAAACTAAACTCCCTTGAGGTCAGCTGGTGCTCAGATGTCAGGGCATAAGGGCAGCTGGGTTTAGATTCTGAGTGATACCCAATTCAGCACTGTTAGTCCGCAAGGGATTCACTAACAGTATGATCATTATTAGTCTAGTGCCCAATTCACTAATAGTGCGGTTTACTGAAGCAACAGAAACACAGGTTCTTATCAGATTGCCAGTGACAAATGCACTGCCTGCAAAGCACATGCAAGTATGAAGCACTAAAACACAACACACAAAATAACAAGCTTGTTCTCTAAATTTCCCAGGGAATCACTTGGTAAAACCTAGTGTTCGAGTCTTACCCAATAGACGTCCCTATAGGGAAGAAGAGAAGTTCAGCCGGTCGACTGATCCCAGTAGTCTATGATGGTATCTTCCCTAACGTCCCTCTCTCTTGGGATCATTTTTACACTATTTTATGTTTAGGTGGAGTTTGAGTTACCCTAGTCATACATACTTTCGTCATTGATTGGTGTGGAAACTCCTTGCTTCAATTTAAAAGTATAGACTAAGAGAAATTCAGAGCACATGCTTGGTGAGGGTTGGTCATACCTTGGAGGCAGGCAACTTTGGGATGGAGGTGTGTGTTTTAGTATTATAATGAGGTTATAATAAGCAAAGTTCATCCACAGGGCACAGTATTACTGTGCTGGTTGGGCATGGTTCCATGGTTCTATCCAGCCCCTGGATCTGCAGTGATTTATGGACGAGTTTGGCCTTGAAGCCTTCGCTTCACTCCCTCCTCCAGTTAGCTCTCTTAGATTAGTACACCGAGCCCCCGCAGTGTTCCTAACATCTAAGAGTGCAGGTGGTGTTGCTTAGGGAACAATCACTGAACCAATATCCAGCACGCCAACTGCATTCTACTCTAGAAGCTAACTTCTGTGAAATGTGGATATAACTTTAGCCTCAATAATTTCAACCTCAGTAATCACACCCAGTAATCATTCCACACTCACTACATACCTCAGTAAGACTGACCTGAATTATTACCAAAACTTAGATTAATCATTAGCGAAACAGAAAAAAAAAAATCTAAATTAATTCAGCTTAGCATTTTGAAGAAAAAACTGCTACATACTTACAGTTAAGTCTTACAACTCGCAGATCTGCAGAGGGTTTTATTTTTAATTAAATATCAACTAAATAAATTGAATTTTTTTCCTTATGAACATGACAAGCTTCAGCTCTATGCTTATACTTTGTAACACCTCAAGTCCTCTGTTCTTCATGACAAAAGACCTTAACTTTCTTGCTGCTCTGTAAAAGAGGAACTAGCTTTCCTTCAGTAAAATGAAAGATCCTACTGTTCAATACAAATATATTTCTGCTGTAATTTCTATCTCCTGTTTCTGATTTTTTATCAGTTTTTATTTATATGCTACAATGAAACACCAGAATGTAGGAACAATCATGAAAGGTCATAAACATCTCTGAATGTGGCTGGCTCAAGATACTTCAGAGAAACTTAAAATAGCTCTAAGGTAGACTAATCTGAAGAAGCCTCCTATTTTCATTAATCTCTAAGAATTACAGTCCAAGTTAAAACATGAAGGAAATAAGAAATACCCCTTTAAAAATTGCTAACTACATTAAGTAGTCTTGAATAGCACATATTTCCTATTGTTTTTTGGTTGAGTTATTGATATTTTTTTTTTTGGTAAAGCATTTTATGGTTTTGTTTATAGTATAAAAAGACGTGTTTACTCTTTCAAATTCAAGTTCTTTCACTTAGAAACTGAGTGCCTTTTTATTCTTGGATTATATCAGAAAAAATACAGATTTTCGATTTAACATTACTATTTATGACATAGGCATCTAAACGTATTTGTTATTTTATGTTGATACTTTCTACTATTCATCTTATTTTGAATGCAACTCTTCCAGTCTTTCCAATCTTTAGAACTGATTTTTTATTTTGTTTTCATCGTGCTTGTTACATCCTTGTTTAAAATATACTTTTGTTATGGATAGTATCCTGGGAAATTCTACAGATTTAAATAAAGGTGTTATATTGTCCATTCCATCATCATTGAAGTTGTAACATTTAGCAGTGTAACATATTACTTTTTATGATTGCAGCAGCACATTGACAATGACCTCTGCTAAGAAACCTGTAGGACGGTTAGTGTTCCATTGGTTAATTTAGATATGGTTAATTTAGAAAGCTGATTTTTCAGGTAGTCCGCTCCAGCATGGTCAGCATTGATAAATTTTGCTGTCATGCTACTCATTCATCTAGTTCATTTTCTTCCTCTGAAATTCTTCATGGTTCTCCTTCTAGCTGAGTAACAGATTTTTTTTCTTTCACTTTTCAGATTTCAGTTTCATTGCCCTCCCTTCCAGTTCACTAATAAGAATAAGAGAAGCTATAATGAGGATATTCAGTCAATCATTTTATATATTTTTCCATAATGAAGGTTGCCTGTATTATCCTAAACTTTTTTTTTCTATTAAGTGCTTTTTGATCCTGCCTTGTCCCATACCTATAAGAAATTATTTGGTTTCCTTTCCTGAGGAATCAGAACTTCTAAAAGTCTAAAGAAATTATGTTGGTTTACTCTTTAAATTTTATTAACCACTTTAGCATGTGCAAAGAATCCTGGCTTATGAAGCTTTTTTTCACCCCCTTTTAAAATATAACAGTCTGGGAACTTTTAGAGTGTGAAATTTCTCACTTCTTGTTGTGTTTTTAATGATGCACTTCGGACAAGCTTCTAAAAATAGGTAAAAAACTTAATAATTTCCAGTTTCATTTCTTTAAATATATGAAGCACTGCTTTTTTCTCCTATGTTTCTATGGAATAGTGAATACTTAGAGGGAAAAATTTGGGAGTTTGCAGTTTTGAGGTTTCATACATCTTGTTTGTTATGCATGAAATTACAGGAAACTATTTGTAGCATGTAGGGTTTAGTAGTATCACATTGCTATATATCAGAAAACAGTAGCTTTCATAGTAATCTTCCCAAAATTTCTGAGTGAAAATTAATGCAAAAAAAGTAATTTAACTTCTCAGCAGTGTTCTTATCTTCCCTCATTCCTTTGTGGGGATTTAGAACATCTGTTGGTTCTATTGCAGTCATCTTCTTCCAAATGTATTTTCATGGCTTCTGGGTATTGGTTTTAAAACTCTTTAATTTTTTTTCTTCAAAATCCATTTTTACCCTTCTAATTTCCCTCTTACTTCATTGCAGTTATGTCCTTGATTATCAGCTTTGCTAAGGTCAGTCTTCTTATATTCAGAGGATTTGCATGGTTGAACCAACCTCTTTCAAACTAGTCTCTTTCTCTAGACTTCAGTGTATCCCATTCTGGTTTTCTACCTACCCTTAGGGTGTTAATTGACAAAATTCTCAGAAGACCCCACACACTAAGAGTCAATCAAAGAAATGAAAAGTTTAAAGTATTTATGTCAGTATGGATGATCTTTGTCTCGACAAGACTCAGATTAATTTCATACTATGCTGCATAATGTTCCACTATTCTTATGCCCATCTGATTCAATGTGACTTTTACCATCCACAGCAACTTATTGTTCTAAGCAAAGTTCAGCCAACTAAACGACTAATTCCTTCAAATAGCTAATATGTTTGAAAAAATGCAGCTGGTGTTTGAAAGTATTTACTTAGATGCTAACTCTAAAAGATCGTTAGCATTTCAGGAAACTTTGTCTAGAGTAGAATAGAATGTTTAAGTTGGAAGGGACCTACAACAATTATCTAGTCAAACTGCCAGACAAATTCAGGGCTGACCAAAACTTAAAGCATGTTAATAAGGGCATTGTCCAAATGTCTCTTAAACACTGACAGGCTCGGGGCATCTGCCACCTCTCTAGGAAGCTTGTTCCAGTGTTTGACTACCCTCTCAGTAAAGAAACGCTTCCTAATATCTGGTCTAAACCTCCTGTGGTGCAGCTTTGAACCATTTCACACATCCTATCACTGGATACCAGGTAGAAGAGATCAACACCTCCCTCTCTACTTCCCCTCCTTAGGAACCCTTAGAGAGTGATGCGGTTCTCCTTCAGTCTCCTTTTCTCCAGACTAGGAGAAACTTGTCTCCAGACAAGCTAAAGTCCTTAGCCACTCCTCATAGGACAGTCTTCCAGCCTTTTCACCAGCTTTGTTGCCCTATTCTGGACATGTTCAGTACCTTAACATCCTTCTTAAATTGTGGGACCCAGAACAGCACACAGTACTCAAGGTGAGGCTGCACCAACACTGAATATAGCGGGATGATCACCTCTTTTGACTGGCTGGTCATGCTGTGTTTGATGCCACCCCAGGATGCCATTTGCATTCTCGGCTGCCAGGGCACACTGCTGACTCATATTGAGCTGCTGCCGACCAGCACCCTCAGACCCCTTTCTGCAGGGCTGCTTTCCAGCTGCTCCTCTCCCAGTTTATACTTGTGCCTGGCATTACTCCATCCTAGGTGCAGAATCTGGCATTTGGACTTGTTAAATTTCATCCCATTAATCATTGCCCAGTGCTCCAACCTATTTAGATCCCTCTGCAAGGCACCTTGTCCCTCAAGAAAGTCAGCAGTACCTCCCAGTCTGGTAGCATCAGCAAACTTGCTAATGGTGCATTCAATTCCTGCATCCAGATCATTGATAAATATATTGAATAAGAAATGGTCCTGGAATTGAATCCTGAGGAATGCTGCTGGTGACCATCTGGCTAGCCAGATGTAGCCCCATTCACTACAACCCTTTGAGCTCTGCCCTTCAGCCAGTTCTTCACCCAGCGCACTGTGAACCTGCTCATCCCACAGTTGGACAACTTGTCCAGAAAGATGATGTGAGGGACAGCACCAAAAGCCTTACTAAAATCCAGAAAAACTACATCCATCACCTTCCCTTCATCCACTAGGCACGTGGCCTTATCAAAGAAGGATATCAAATAAGCTAAACAAGACTTTCCCTTTCTGAACCCATGTTGACTGTGCCTGATTGCATTATTCCTGAAATGCCTTTCAATAGTACGCAATATAATCTTCTCCATAATTTTTCCAGGATCTGAGGTTAGACTAGCAGTTTTGTAGTTTCCTGGGTCTTCCCTCGCTCCCTTTTTGTAGTTTGGAATAACATTGGCTGGCTTCCAGTCAGCAGGGTCCTCCCTAGACTCCCAAGACCTTTTGTAGATGGACAAGAGGGGTCCTGCCACAACATCTGCTAGCTCCTTCGGTAATCTGGAGTGAATCCCATCAGACACCATGAACTTGTGAACGTTCAGCTGAATCAGCTGGTCCTTTAGAATTTCATTGTCCACAAATGGGAAGTCACTGTTCGCTCACTCATGGTTGTGCAACTCGGGACTGGGCAGCCCAAGGTCTGTCAGTATTATTAAAGACTGAGGCAAAAAAAAACACTGAATGTCTCTGTTTTTATTTCATCCCTATTAGTCAGATGACCGTCTTCAACAAGTATCAGTCCAATGTTTACATTAGACATTCTTGCTACAAAATTGCTTCTTTTAGGTTAACCAACATTTCATTTCTTATGAGATATTTCCCTACACATTATAATTATCTATTGTCTTTAGTAATCTTAAATGTCAGTCCTTTAATTTTTTTAAAGGCAGAAGATAAACTTAATTTTTTAAGGTTGTATTACATGCAACAATATCTATCACTCTTCAGTTCACAAGCAATAAATAATGAGCAGAACAAATTAGCATAAAAGGTGTATATGGTTCCTCAGTTACAGACAATTGAGAGAATTAGGATCCTAACTAATAAAATTAGGATCCTAACTAATAAAAGAAAAATCTTCCATACATATAGTTTTCTGAAAAATCACCAACACAGGGATAAAAATTTATTTTTCAGAAGTTAAAACTCACACTTCCATTTTCAATTAATACAGCTGTTTAGTTTCATTCTCTATGTCTCTCTACAATTCACATATATAATACATTATTTGTAAAATTTCTACTTCTAAACCAGCTATCCTAATGGATAGTCTGAGACCAGTAAGTTATTGAGATTTTTATACTGAAAAGTGGCCATTTTATGAACTTATTTTCTCTCAAAATTTCAGAACAACTTTTTGTGCTCAAGTTGGCATGTACTGTGAACTCACCATAGAAGACCTTGAAAGAAATGTCTAGATACTGCAAGAATGAGTCATACTTATTCCTTGAGAACAATCACAGATTATCACACTTTTCAGTTCTATGAGGTCTTGAAACCACACTTAATCTGAATTTTTTCTGGTGTCCAGTATCAAAGTAAAAGGAACTAAGTAAATCATATAATGTATCAAGGATTGAGCCAAAATCATACGGTCCCAAACTAGTAAACTGTATATGCCTTTTGAAACTGTTCAAATTAGAAACCACACTTCTAACACCCTTGGTCTAACAAGAAGGCTAAACTTATTAAAAGTTCTGCAGCACTTTTGGTAACAATTTTGGATCTTAAGTTTACATCACTGGACTTGTTTTCAGGTTCTTCATCTTTTTCTCTGCTATTGCATTCTGTGTAAAACCGTAAATTAATTCTTGATGCCCTCATTTCAGCACGTGGAAAAGTAGCCATTTGATATGAAGCACTACTTTACTACATAAGCTTCTCTGACCCTAGCTATAACCTGCTAATTTGCATCCAGTGAAGGGCTGCCTATTTACAGAGACCTCAGACAGCATGCCTTGGAAAGTATGGAGAAAAAATAACTAGATTTTTTAAAGGGTGCAGCTGTGAACTACGACAATCCTGGACAAGACATTTTATAATGGCTTCCCTAATGAGCACTTTCCTGTTGTTGTTGAGGGTTCTTAACTCTTTTGTTTGTTTATCTCTCAGTTTTTAAGTGTTAGCAATCATTGCCTTAAGAGCTTGTTCATCAGACTGAAATCTCTAGAAATTCCTATATAAATATCAGTCTTATTTCTCCTTTCTGGTGTTAAGAGGGCTGCAAAGGAGTAGTCTTAGTGCCTTAGTATTTTGCTTGTTGTTATGCAAAACTAACAGGTGAAAGAATAAATTATAGAGAAATATATTTTAAAATCATTTAAGCAGTGATGACTGAAAAAAACAGATTCAGTTTAAGTTTAAAATAAATTTTTCTTTATCCAAATTAGTTGCTATGTACTCAGGTATTCTGGATCTTCTGAGCACTCTTAAAAGAGATTGTTTACAACCTTATAAAATAATAAACAAAAGCACCTAAGAAATAATAAGTAACAACTCTTGGAATTCCAGCCTGGGCATGGCCAGTCCCTCTCTACTCCGTAACTGCCTACTCTTTACAAGGTTCCTGTAATAAGTTGCCATACATGCTTTTATTTAATCAGAGCCTTTTTTAATGTCCAGTGTACCCTTCCTCTGAAGGAAATCTGTACCACTTTTCCCATGACTTCACCTGCCAGCTGCCTACTACTTTGAGGAAAGCTTGCATCTCCTAGTGCAAGTAATGCAGTCGGTGTGCATGTCATTGCAATTAACTTGTCAAGTTATCAGAATACTTTAATTTTGGGAAGAAAAGGATCCTGCCTTCATTGAGATGATAGAACTTTTTTTTTCCCCCTATCAACTGTTCTCATCCAGGATGGTTTTTAGCTGCCTTCTTTGGCATGTTTGTTCAGGCAGCTACATTTCTTTCTGTAGTTTCAATAAAAAGTATACAAATACAATTAGAAAAGGGTTATATGTCATTAACTGAGAGGCTGTAAAATGTGGCTGAATATGACAGACACTGTTCACCACATTCAGGGGCTCTGTGTTCAGACCTATGCAATGGCAAAGACACATCTTCTCATCTATTAATGTAAACTGAAATTCATATTGTATATTTACATTATTTAGTAGAGGTGACTTAGAGTGAAAAAGTGGGAAAGAAGTAATGGAAGGAGAGGAATTAAGAAAAATTATTATAGTCACTGTTGACCAGAGACACAACATTAAAAATGACAATTTTAAATGTTGCTTTTCCGATTTTGTCATCTAACAGCTAAGTGTGAGCCTCCTCCTACAATCTTTCTGTAGGTAAATTTGGTGCTCTGACTGAAGTTTGAGCCAAAATTTTAGAGTTTCAGCTTAGTATCATGTAAAAAATGTGTGGGATACTCATAGTAATTTTATGTCTTTGTCAGGTGCCTTTGACTGAAATATCCCTAAAGTGTTTTGCAAATGTAGCGAGTTACATTTTAGCAACTAACTCCTGTGATCAGTTATAGAGCTGAAACAGAGATGCAAAGAGTGCATAGCCACAGAATGATTCAGTGTCATAATTAGGAAGAGAACCAGAAATCCTGGGCTTAAAATGCAGATTTAATATGAATCCTGGTTGCCTCACTTTAGAAAACCATAGCCAGACTGTTTTAACAGCAGGCATGCCTGCCTTTATTTTCTTTTATGTTCCTGTCACATACACAACTATCCAGGTTGCCAATTCAGCATCAAGAAGTGGCCATTACCTAGGAAAAAAAGAAATCTCATTTTCACTATGTACTCATAAATATAAATACTTCTATGAGAGGGCTAAAGTATTAAGCTGTGACTTTCTTTGATGCTGAAAATGTTGAGCAGCAAGATTTGATGGTGAGTCTGAAGGGTACCTGGACTGGATGTCTGTGGCATTTTGCAAGGGAAGGTTTTAGAAATCAGTTTTAAATCGATTAGTTGTTACTACATGGGAATAACAACTGTGATAGCCATAACTGAGTCCTTATAATCTTCCAAATGCCGACAATATTAACCTGTGTAATATTCATATGGGGTAGACCATATCCTTCTTTTACACAAAGAAACTGTTGCAGGAGCTCAGAAAGCTGAATGTCCACTGACTTCAGAAATGTTGCTCACAGTGCACATTTCTAAATGCCTGGTTCCTGACTTTGTAGTACTAATGGCCTGTAACTCAGATCAAAGTCAGTGGGAAGTCAGTTACAATGTGTGAAAATGAGGTCACAGGAATATAAAGCTGAGCACAGAAAGGCTCCTGGATGGCAGGAAACTAGGCAATCAGATCTTAAAATGACATAACCAAAACAAAAAGGGAGATTCAGAGACATATAAAAGATTCAAGAACTGAGGATCTCCAGTTCGTAGCCTTTAGCTATTAGAGTACACTGCTCTATTACTAATTCTAAAACTAGACAACATTATACAATGAATCTCTGGCAGCCCTGTATGGTGTCTTTTAGTTGTGGGGCCTTTTCATTATCCTGGGCTTGCAGGAAATTGAAATTAATTGAAGTGTGAAAATGTTCAGAGCTATTTGCCAGAGATATCTGCATGCTTGTATGACATAACTGGTAAATCAAGTTCCCTGCTTACTGGTTAGCAAACATAATAGCAAATGCTGGTGAAGGCAGATGTAAATACATATAAGGCTAGGTAAATCTGGAAATGTCCATCATTATATTTTATTTATTTTTTAGTAATACAATAGCAATAATCCCTGACCAACCTGATAGCTTTCTGTGATGGTGTGACTGGCTGGGTAGATGAAGGGAGAGCAGTGGATGTTTTTTACCTCAACTTTAGTAAGGCATTCGACACTGTCTCCCATAACATCCTCAAAGACAAGCTAAGGAAGTGTGGGTCAGATGAATGAGCAGTGAGGTGGATTGAGAACTGGCTGAACAGCAGAGCTCAGAGGGTCATGATCAAAGGGGCAGAGTCTGCTTGGAGGCCTGTAACTAGTGGTGTTCCCCAGGGGGCAAGTTTGCTGATGATACCAAGCTGAGAGGAGTGGCTGATACACCAGAAGGCTGTGCTGCCATCCAACGAGACCTGGACGGTCTGGAGAGCTGGGCTGAGGGGAACGTCATGAAGTTCAACAAAAGCAAGTGCCAGGTCCTGCACCTGGGGAAGAACAACCCCATGCACCAGTACAGGTTGGGGGTTGACCTGCTGGAAAGCAGCTCTCTTGAGAAGGACCTGGGAGTGCTGGTGGACAGCAAGATGACCATGAGCCAGCGCTATGCCCTTGTGGCCAAGAAAGCTAGTGGTATCCTGGCCTGAATTAAAAGGAGTGTGGCCAGTAGGTCGAGAGAGGTTATCCTCCCCCTCTACTCCACCCTAGTGACAACACATCTGGAGTACTGTGTCCAGTTTTGGGCCTCCCAGTTTAAGAAGGACAGGGAACTGCTTGAGCAAGTCCAGTGGAGAGTGACCAAGATGATCAGGGGACTGGAGCATCTCCCTTATGAGGAAAGGCTGAGAGACCTGGGTTTGTTCAGCCTGGACAAGAGAAGACTGAGGGGTGATCTTGTCAATACTTATAAACATCTGAAGGGCTGCTGTCAAGAGGATGGGGCCAGACTCTTTTCAGAGGTGTCAAATGACAGGACAAGGGGCAATGGGCACAAGTTGGAACACTGGAAGTTCCAGCTAAACATGAGAAAAAACTTCTTTACCGTGAGTGTGCCAGAGCAGTGGAACAGGCTGCCCAGAAATGTTGTGGAGTCTCCTTCCCTGGAGACATTCAAAACCTGCCTGGACGCAGTCCTGTCCCCCCTGCTCTAGGTGTGCCTGCTCAAGCAGAGGGGTTGGACAAGATGATCTCCAGAGGTCCCTTCCAACACCTACCATTCTGTGATTCTGTGATTCTGTCTGTAACTTTCACAAATATGTATGTTAAACGGCAAAGGAAGCCCAAAGCACTCCTCTAAAATAATCTGTACATTATAATTCCAGTTAAGGAAGTTATTCCTGTCTGTAATGCATACAGGAAGAAACGCAGTGGTTAATATAATGGGCTTGCTAATAACAGCAGGCAGCTAGCATTCACAGGAACTATACCATACCTGCTGGGGAATTTGCTTGGTTTAATTTATAGTGAAAAAAACATCCTCTGTTTCAAGCAGAGAAATACCAAATGAACTGCCTAAAATTAAGAATGGCAGCGAACAAGGTTGCTCACTGATTTGAGGAAAGGACTGCCTGCTGCATTGAAAATTTTAAACCATGAGGCATTTGTAGTAGGACTGGAAGAGACAATTAGAAATCTGTGACAGACTTGCAGAGAATAAAGAATGAAACTAGGAGGCATTTTTGATCCTAGGTATCTGAATTGGGTACTGAAATCTTTCATTGAAATACATGACCCAAACTAAGTGAAAATTTAGGCTGCTGCTTTTATAGAAAGTCCTGGCTCCTGAGGCCATGGAACAACAGGATTTGTGCACTATGGCACTTCTAAAAGCTTAAGCATGAGCCAGAGCTCAGGTCAACTTCAGATAGAGAAGCAGAGGTATTTGTTTAACGTTCTTATGCTTGGAAATTACAAGTGTTTCCCACAGGATTATCTCCTGTTAGTTTTCTCTCCCTATTTGACATGAAGAACAATGGAATCCCATTACATCCATTGACTGATTTATCTCTAGTTAGCATTGTGTTTGAATATTCTCAAAAGCTGAATACAAAACTAACAGATTTTCAAAAGCAGAGCCAATGTATAGGCAAAGGATCAGGTTTCCTTTCCTGCCTTACATCATATTTATGAGGGTGTAACCTGGCTGGCTTCAGTGCAGTGTCTCCGATTTATAACAGTGTCTCTTGGATCAGTATTGCACCCCCAATCTCCATGTTGTAAAGACAGAATAAAGTCTGCTAAGTGTTTTAGTGGCAAAAGAGGTCACTGAGATTGTAATTATCTTTAATTGACACTTACACAAGCTGTAACATTCTTTATGTGCTGCTGAGTGGCAGAAGGGTGTGAATGTCTTTTCTATCAAGCAGTGCAGGGGAAAAAACCCAAAGAACATATTTTAATTCTTGTCCTTTGAACTGATCATTCACACTGCTCAGTGCGAATGGGAACAAGTGTACCAACACCTATGGGAAATGACACTTAGAAAGTAATTTTTTATCCATATAAGTGATCACTCTATTATATTCCACTCTAACATAAAAAGCTCTCTAGCTACCACCACACCCCAACAGACTCTCTTTTAATAAATAAATTCATGTTCTGCCATCTTTTTGCAATGAACTATCAAGTGACAAATGATGCAGCATCTCCCTGACAGTACAAGAAAGGCTATGTCAACATTTACATAAAAGAGGTGTTTCTCTATAAAAAGTATCCTTTTTCTCTATAAAAATCATCCTTTTCAGATGGTTCTTCCAAAGGTGTTAAAAGGTTACATTAAAAGGCTTTTACTGTCCCATTGGCACCTGAAGGGTTCAGGACCTTCATGTAATGTTTAGTGCCTCTGTTGAGAAATCAGAAAATTTTATTTTCATTTAATCAGTCATAGATTTGATGTATCTCTAGCTAGAAAATATTTGCTATTGTGTTTACTCTGAATATGCTATCCAGTGGAAAAAACATTCTGTAAGTAGTTTCTAGTGAAGAAAAATCTCAGTTATACGTAGAAGATTAATTGTTGACTCAATATGACTACCAAAGGCTGTTTTCTCAAATGTTTATGATAAACATTCAGAATACTAAGGCTTAGTTCTTCAAAAGGAGATACTTGCCTCCCATTAAATGGAAGGAGATCTCCATTTCAAGAGAGTAACATATATCATGGCTCAGATGGCAAACCCTATCAGCCATTATTTCAGAAATAAGCATTCTACTGTTTAAATAATATCATTGCAAGAGTGTGATTTGGAAAAGAAATAATCTTTCTAATTTTCTGAGTAACACACAGGTTAAATAAAGTATTTATTGTCTTTATATAGGCAGCAAAGAATCAATTATACCAATAAAAGAATGTAGAAAATATCATGGAACATCTTACCAGTACACTTGAGCTCTGATTTTGGGAAGAAAAAAATGTTCAATATATATAACCATGCTTAACTCTTTCAAAGACAGTTTAAAAGACACTCAGTGAAATGGATGGGGTATTTGTTGTATTGCTAAACTGGATTTTCTTCTAGATTCCTGGTTTTGGCATATATTTTTACTAACAACAGATATCTGTTATTAATCTGGATTAAGTTTTTCCAAAACATCTTAATGATTTTGACTGCCACTGAGTTTTATCTTCTGGTTGGCAAATTCTCAAGTGATTTTAACTGTTGTTTAGGTACCCTTGAAATATTTAGTCTGAAGTTTTTAGTTTCTTCGGAAAAGCACACTTTTCTGTACAATTATTTTAGTTTTGACTGTGATGCTTAAAGCCAAAGGTAATAACACAAGCTTACAATGAAAATCAGCCTTCCTAGATGACATAATGGTGAGGCACTTAATCGTTCAGTAAATTTGCAGGGCAAACAGACAGTAACACGTACTGTTCAGAAGCTTTCGTTAACATTTCCTAAGGTGCTGCTAGTACTGACAAGGAAGTGAAGTCATAAACAACAGGATGTCAAGCAGGAAGAGGACTGTGTGCCAGTGTGTGGAGCCTGACACATTTGTGGCTTATCTCATATGTTGTCTTGTATGAAGTGGAAGAATAACTCTATAATACCCCTTCTCAGGTATCATTTTCAAGAACTTAAGGCATTCATAATGTTAGTATTCTACATATTTTTCTCACATTTGTTATTGAAAATTTTTTATAATTTGGGCTAATATTTTTAACATTTAAAATGTGCTAACATCGAGATTTACTTCATGAATACATTCGTTGAAACAAACATTCAGTTAAAACAGTAAGAAAATGGTCACATTTTCCGAATCACAAAAGGAGAATTTATGAGAATTTTTGCACTTTTAAAAATATCATTGAAATTATTTTCTTTCGGAAAAGATTTTACAAATTTTTGTGCAATCTAATTATTTACATCATACAAAATAATAAGAAAAGCAATATTATATTAAAGACCTGAAATTAAGATCTTAAAGGTTGGATTTTCTGTATACTTTATTGGTCTTTCACTTTGTATTTTTGTCAGATAATGCAATATATGTGATTCTTGGCAGTTTAAGACTGGGGTGCTGTACAATATGTATAAACTCATCCTTGTTCAATGTAATATAAATGGCAGAATTCTCAATCTGCTTAGACTTTGTCATAAATCTCAGGCCACATAGCAAGTGGTCCCTGCCTTGTAGTTGACAACCTCAGTGCATGTTGGATGCGAGTGTATTAGAAGAAGAACAGCACATTCTTACTGACGGTTTTGATCATGTTTCAGCCACAAAATCAGCATGAAGAAAACAGAGACTGCATTTCACCTTTCCCCTGCGGAAAACATGTTGAGTTGGTATGCGTTAATGATGATAGATTTAAATCTATAGGCAAATTCGAGTTCCTCAGCAGCCTGTTGTCTCACAACAATGCAGCTGGAAATGAAGTTGCACAGACAATAAGGAAAGTTACTTCTGATTTAGAAAGACTGAAATAATGCCCTTGAAAAGAAAAAGGCAGTAGTCCTGAAGGCTCAGCTATAGCAGTTTAGGTACTTGATGTGCATACAGGACCTCAGATTGCCTCAAAAGAGTTTTATTTCTAGTTAACATATAGTTACTGGGAAATGTCAGAAAAACAAGCGGAAGGTAAATCTTCTCTTATATACTATTAATTCCACAATCAGATATTACAGGCAAGACTGTCTGCAGTGGCAAGAAAATCTAGTGATGTCTTTAAAGTGATGGATAAGACTGAACTGATAAAACACAAAATAAAAGATGGCCAGAGGACAGTAAGAATAATGAAATTAGAAAGTGATATCTCAGATTTCTATATTAACAAAAACCTAATCAACTGATCAGTACAATGCCAATGGTACCAGAGGCAATAAGAGGCCAAAAGAAGAAGGAAGATCTCTGGAAAGAGTAGAAACCAAGTTCTGATTTGTTGCTGCTACATGACTCGAGAAACCGGACTAGAACCGGGCACATAAAAGAAATGGGACTAATTTCTCACTAAGAATTATTCTGCATAGGTTCAATGGAAGATGATGACAGAGGAGATATTTCTCAATTAAAAATATGTATGTGTCTGTCTCATATCTATCCATATACATGAAATATGCATATACAGAAAGAGTATAAAACCTGTATATATTTACTCCTTACACAGTTGGTTAAGTATGAATTAACCTTATTCCAGAGACCTATGCCAAGAATTCAGAGCATTGCATAAAAGAAACAGTATTTTAAAAAATGTAATGCCAGCTGGTACCCTGGCATGTGTTTAAACAGGTCCTTAGAAAGCAAGACATAATTGTTTCAAAGAAGCTATTTGTCTATTAAGTTGTTTTAAATTTCTCTAAATATGTATAAAAATGAAAATAATCATAAATATGCGGCAGATCATAACTGTTCCAAAGGTTATGTCATGGAATGTAACTGTTCCATGGTTAAGTATGGATTATTTTCCATACTCTTCTGTGAGTATTATAAAATCACTATATAAGCCTAACAGCTCATTAACTTGCCATTATTTTAAATGTCAGAAACCAACAGTCTTGTGGAAATGGAAATTCAAAGTCCTGCCTTTCACTGTATCTTTAAAGACATAGGTACATCACTCAGCCCAGTGGTACCAGTATCCATCACTTACTATCCAATACACTCAAACCTAATTATCCAGGATAATGATGGGAAGGAACAAAACACAGTAATACAAAACAACTTTATTGAAGAGGACAGTTGATTAGAGGGGTCTGTTAGTCCTGGCCAGTGATGGACTAAGTGCCCCACAAATGCAGATGTACTGCATCCAAATGACCTGCACAGGGACAGCTTGGGATTGCGTGAGGTGGGTGGTGGTGGTGTGTTCTCAGCTAATTTGATTGTTAAACTGTATGCCCTTTCTATGAAAAATCAAGAACTGAATAGGTAAAGTAAGTGAAAGAGAAGGAACTGCATAAGCCATGGGAAGGAAGAACAAGTCCCACAGATGTCCTGGAGACCTCTCAGAGACAAAGCTGTTACCTTTCACTTTACAAGATAATATGGAGATGTCATGTTGTTGAAGTCCAAGTAAGGGCAAGGAAGACCTGAATTCCAGTCTCTCCTTCAAAACATGAATTGCATAAAATACTTCAATACCCTTTGAAGCAATATTTGAAACCTAAGTTTTCTTACATCCCAGCTGAGTGTGCTGTTAGCCTGTATATTCTTTCTTTTGTTCAGTGGGTAGTGAGTTATTCTGTGCAAAACAGATCAGTGATTCCATGCAAATGTTTAGAAATTTCCTTTCTAGAACAACGTTACTCAACAATTAAGACATTTTTCTGGGAACTGAGGAATTATAGTTCAAATTACTGCAGGTAGAAGAGGACTATTTGAGGTGTGGTCTTTCACATTGTGCCTAAGCATTGTATGTAACAAGGGAATTAATGAACAGAAAGAGGAGGCCAGTAGTTACTCTTTTTCTGCTGTTTTGTATGGATGGCCATAGCCTTACGGGTGTGCTGACTGGCCTGTGGTGTGTGCATAGGCTCGAAGCTTTCATAGCCTAGCAGCATCTCTCCAGGTTTATAGCAGAGACTGTCAGTTAAGGACATGCTGGACAGCCAGGACCAGCAAGCAAAATGTATAAGCATTCACATCGCTGGCTTGAGGGCTGGAGAAAAGGTTGCAGAGTAGATGTGCATTCTACAGGACCCAAACTTAACTTTCTGCTGCCTGCCATCTCCTGGATGCAGGCGTATGGGAGGAGGAGATACATCTGTGGGTCAGATCACAGGGAAGATTGCTGGGGTGTGAAGTCTGTATCTGACCATAGGATTAGTGCGCATCTGGCCACATGAGAGAGCCTACACATTTATGAGCCTAAGCCCTGCACTTCAATACTCCTCTACCTTGCATATAACTCTGAACTCAAAAAGGTGTATGGCCATGTAGCAGGTAAGAAACTGAGACTCAATGCATTAGGCATTCCAATACCAGATGTTTTTATGGACTCTAAAAATATGAGTAAGGAAGAGCATCAGGGAAAGGAAAAAAAAGGTTTCTATTTTATAAGTTAAAAGCACATCTGAAATACTTGATCCTAAGTGGCTGAAAAGTAGCTGTAGATAACTTCACACTAGGAATTAGAAGGCTTTGAACCTTGAAAGATACTTTTTTTTCAATTTATCCATATATTTAGTGGGGACCAGGAGACTTCCTAAAGCTCTTTCTATTAATGTGTTACTGTAAACACCTTAGCGGTGTATTGAAATGAATACAAAAGGAGCAGTTTACTTTTCAAATATTTATCTTGGCCTTTATATATTGAAATAATCACTCAGAAAAAAATTGTACAATTTTATATGGTCTAGCCCTTACAGGATCTAGTCAAAAAAAGAAAGAAGAATAAATGACCCTCATTAATACTGATAGTCCATGATGTCATCAGATGTTACAGCTGCACTGCTACTGCTATGTAGGCATCATGTATGGTTCTGTAAACATATTTGGGGTTTAGTTATTGCCTACAAATATTGAGTTTGGCATGAATATTTTTAATAAATAATAAAGCCAAACTTGCACTTTCTATACTTAATTACAAGTAGGTTCTATGTTCTGGAAGTTAAAACAGTTTGCAGAAATACAGAGATCCTATAAACTCACTGAACTCAAAACCAGCTAAGTAGTAAGCTAGTTCTGGCAGAATTGAAGGGGACACCACTGACTTATTCAGACTATATCCTGCAGGTGTTCTGGGAACTTTGAATTTGTAGAGAGCCTGGGAGAATGGGACCACCATCTCAGTGAAAACTGTAGAGTGAAAATGGCATACACATTATAGAAAACTTAGAAAGTCAACGGGATAGGGTTTCTTTCTTTGTACCCTCTAGTAGTGAGGTCATCACTGGGGAAAAATACATGTATATATATTTGTTCTAGTAATAATAAAGAGCAAACTAAATGGGTTGCAAATGAAGTGAAAAGCTAGTGAAGAACAGTATCTATTGCAAAGCTGAGACTTTGCATTTTGTAAAGGATGGGAGGACTTGAACAAGACAGTATGATGAGAATACACATTAAAAGCAGTGTTTTATTGTATTTGAATACAGCCGTATGTTACAGCATTACTGATGCTTAGGTAGTCAGTGCCAGTAATCACTCAAATACGTATTTTGTACTAGGTAATTCTAAAATTAAGCTGGAAGTCTGAGTCCTTTCCCTGGTTGGGAGTCACAGGAGTTTTCTTCTCTTTTGCTGGAGCACATGAGATGGCAGTTTTTATCTCTAGTTAATATCCTTTCTTAATCTTCTTTCAGAGGGACTATCTGCCTCAGATTGAGGCCAGAGTGATTCAGAGTTAAAAGAATGTGTGTAATAGAGATGTGACATGTTTAAATCCACTCCTTAGGAACATAATACTCGATTAGGAGTATAGTCTGGCAGAGAGTGTAGAAAAAGGCTGTGAGGGAATTCACTTCTAGTAAATTACCCAGAACTTCAGCAAAATGCAAAGTGTAGTTTAACTGAAATATGGTATAAAAAACTTGTGAAGGGGAAGTTTATTTGGGGTAGAAGTTTTTTGCCTGCACATGGGAAGCTGACGTATTGTACAGAAGAGATAATACAAGAGTGGAAATAATATTTAAAATATAACATGGTGAAAAATATCGGATATGTTACATGGTTTTTTCTCCCCCCAAATTTTCAAGTATTGAGAAGAAAATAAGAAAAACAGATTTGAGGAAAATATTTTTGGAAGCTGCAGCCTATTTAGTTTTAAATAAGCCTTTTCTTTTAAACAACTTTAATCTTAAATATTCCATTACAAATCAGAGATTTCTATAAAGACTAAAAAAATAGCTTTCAGTGAAAAATGTGTTGACAGAAAACGTTGTAGGTCTGGCCCATGAAAAGTGTTACAGCACTTTGTTCCACTACCTCATTCTTTTGTGCGGTAAACCTCAAATCTTCCCTAACCTTTAGAAGCTAACAACAGCTTTAAAGCATTACAGTGCTTGTCAATAGTCAGAAAGCCATGGTGATGCTGAGAGCATAGTTTCCTTCCACCACTCCTTCCCCTGGCTGTCTGGTCCTGCTTAGGCCGACTGCATCACTCCTTACTTCAGGACTGGCAGTCTGTCTGTATTCCATCCATACCTTCCCCTATAGTGAAGTGATTCTCCCACAGCTGGCTTCAATACCTCCCCGTAATGACACTGTGCACAGCATGGGTCCAGTAGCGGTTCACAGCATTTTTGCCAGGAGTGGAATGGGGCAGCTGGAGCATGGTCCTGCTTTTTGCTTGTGCCTAAGAGCAGAGAAGGGAGAAGGAAGGCAGGAGGCAGGACAGGGGCTTGAAATGTAGCTGAGTGAAGTGTAGCTGCATGGAGACTTTTTTTTACCATCTACACCTCATGTTTACTGTCTCCAGCGTCCTCATGAATGTATTTTCTGTGATTTTTTTAGACAAACTAGATTAATTAGTTATTGGTATTTCTTATATTGAATTAAATCTTATGCAGAAAAAGATTCTGAAGTAGTGGTGATTTCAAAAAACTTTTTCTCCAGTAGAAGAAAATAAGAATTCTAATGTGATTCTCTGAAGAAAGCTTCAAAAGTCAGGTAGGCTGAAGGAAAATTCAAAGAGAAGAGCCATTTCTACATTTGCCAATAGAAGTTAAATTGTTGCCACACTGAAGATCTTTCTCAGTGGGCTTATTTTTTTTCTGCTCCTATTTTTTTTCATCATTTGTACTTTATCATGAAAGAATTTGTCCTGTTACTGTATGAATAGAAAAAATTACAAGGAGCCAAAACTCATATGGACAGAGCTATATGGGACAACTAATATTTTAGGCAGCTGAGATGAACCCCATTTTTGGTAAAATAACAATTGTACTGAAATACATTTATTTAGGCTGGGGCAAACTACTGGTTAACTGTATCAAAACCCAATAAATGCACCAAAATCCTTAGTATGCCTCTGGAAACAGGGCAATCCCTGTTATTCCAATGTACAAGGCTAGCGATCAGCATGCATGAGACACCCTGTGATAACTGTTTTATTTTAGGACAGTTTAAAGTTGTCTTAAAGCAAAAAGTGAAAACAGAGATACAGATTACGATCTTCACAGAAATGCAAAGCTAATTTTCTTAAGGTACATTGGATATGATTTAGAGTAGATTCTGCGTACTGCCTTCTTCATAACTTTTGCATCTTGAACCTAATGAAGCATTTATGACTGATCAAACTATAACCCTTATCTCAGTCACAGGTTTTGACAGTTGATACAGTACTAATTGAATTAAATTTTGTGGTTTGTGGGCAAGCAGAAGGGCATATTATTTAAGCAGATTATTCTTCTCTTAAATCTGGAGTTCTGTTATATAGCCAGTGGTTGAAAAGGATCCTAGTAGATCAAAACAAGACACATACAAATGTATGTATAAATATTTGTTTAATTACTAGTATCTATTAGTTGCTTAGGGATCAAATGAAGGCACACAGGGAAGGAGGAAGGATTCCTTTTAACAGTGATAGAAGTCCATATGGTAGAGAGGTCTGCACCTGCCTTTCTGTAGACACACAGTCATAAACTCTCAGTGTGCCTCTGAAGCTTTAAATCTGGAAATGGGGCTTGGTTGTGTAAATCTTTTGGCACAAGGTTTCTGACCATTGGGAATTTTAAACTATAAATTCATTCTGGTAGCATTGCCCTCTGTTCCTAATTATCCTTGGTTTTGGGGAGACTTTTGAAATCCCATTAGACATCAGTCTTCATTTTTAAACATTAAAATACTCCTTAAGAATTTAAGCACTTACTAGAGTTGTAGTACCAAACAAATCAACATATATTTGCATTAAAAAAACAAACACGTGGCTCTTAATTTCATGTTTCTAAAATGGAATATTCTCTTATTCAGTGAAGTGTTGAAAACATAAATTCATGTTTATGAGAGACAGAGATATATTATTATCACTAGTTTTGAATAAGGAATTAAACATGAAACAACAGGTTGACTTCCTGAGAAAATAACCTGAAGTGAGAACTTCAAAGTCCCCACACTATTTGATTAAGCTAGTGTGTATGCAAAGAATCAAGAATTGCTAGCATAAACATGACAGGACTGTAGAAAAGAACTGTAAAATTTCCTTCCAATATAGTAGTTTAACTACTTAGAAGAATTACTGTTCTTTAATCCTGTAGAAATTAGAAGATAATTTTTGCACTTTTTGTTTCTTCAAAACACCTATACCTGCTATGATTTAGAGAAGATTTTTCTTCTATGAATAAACTGCCTTTTCTTTCTGTTAGGACTCTTATCAGAGCGTCCCCAGAAGAGGATCCACCCCACTGCTCCCAAGCAGGGTAGGATGCGTGAAAGGCAACTGAGAACCTGTGCCTGTGGTACCACTACTTGGCTGTTTGGCATTGAAGGCGTGTTCCAAAAAGGAGGAAGGCCATTTCAGATCAGGCATGAGAGATAACTGATGCAGATTTTTCTCTCTCCACCTAGTATGTAGGTGTCCAGGATATGTGCAATGCTAGGAGGCAACAGTTTTTAAAAAGTGACCAGGAAAATGAAATGGTCTTAGCATTGTAATATTGGAAATCAAAATAACACATTCTCTGAAAGGTTAGACACTGATAGAGTGAAGCAAATGTACTCTGTGATAGGAGAAAATAATTTTTTTTTTTTTTTAGTAATAATACATTTTTTCCCTACCTTTGGCTTCTTTTCAACCAATCCAGAGCCTTCTAGTTATAACTGAGCACATCTGCCTGCATCACTGGCTTTCAAGTACACCCATACAATTTCCAGTAGTCTCTGCAAAGGTATGCAGCTGATGGCTATTAGCTTATGTGGCTATGTTTTGGCTGGTCTGTTGGCCTGCACACTGAGGACATTTGCTCTCTAATAATATGAATTTAGAACCTGAGTTGCCAACTTTGGTTTTCCATCCACAGCAGGGAATAATACAGTAGAGTAAATACATGCTGTATCTCATGCTGCCACAGAGTTTGACTACTGTTCACACACTGCAAGCATTTAAATTCTTCCCACAGGTCAGTTAGAAACTGCCACAAGGACCGATTTCCATGGGTTATATGGACCTTTGAAGAGACATTTATATACCATAAATTGTACATCTGATTTGAAGAGCAGTGATATGCAGCTTCTTCCCATGTAGGCTTAGCCCATATTATTAACTACTTATACAATAAGCATGCATCACAATGTAACGGGCTTAAGTCTGACACAAGGCTTTCAATAACCTTGGCAAAACAGAGAGTATTGCAAACTGTACATACACATTCCTCAGCAAGAACTCAATACTGCAGTTTCCAACTAAGTAACTTTTGTGGTTAATAGCGACAATAGACTATTTCAGAGCACTCTGTGCTCTGCAATGTGTGAAACAACTCTTTTCTGATATCACTGCTGCTTGAATGTTATGTTAAATTACTGATATTTGGCTCCCAATACTTGCAGTCTGAGCCACCCAGTCCAGTCGTTTCCAGAATCAAGCCCAGCTGCCATATCTCCTGTCCCGGTCCAGCCATTCTTCTAGTGCTCAGGCAACAGACTACAACAATATCCTCTCTAGCTTATCCCTCTTAAGGACACTATACTAACCTAAAGTCATCCAATGTCAAGTCATCTTCTTTTCTTTGTTTTTGAAGTGCTGACAGCCTTCTGCAGTGAAACATTATCTAAAACACCTCAACCCTTTGTCTTGGAAATAACAGGACCCTTCCCAGTGAAAAAATGTCAGTCCACATAATCTTCTGATTGTTTTTTTTTATTTGCCCAGAAGTGTGAAATGAGGGAGGGACAGGGAAGGTCCCAGTAGAAGCTTCAAAGAGTGAGTCCAGGGAGAACCTACATGGTGTTGAAATCTGGTTGCAGAGCTGATTAGATCTTTCCTGTGGAGTCAAACAAGGAGGTGGGCAGAAAAAGAAAGGGATCTGTACTATCCTACAGTGTTTTGTTAGTTATTGTACACATAAATAATAATTCAGACTTTCTATGCAGTTCTTTCTCAGTCAACTGATTGCTAGTATTCAAAATACTGGATTAGTAGTGGCAGGTTGGAACGGCCATATTTTCTTAAACAGTTCAATTTTCCACTGAGGTTTATTTCTCCCAAAGAGTAAAATGAAACTAGATTGTGCTTTCAAATATTACTTTCCCTTTGTTACAAAACAAATCTTTAAAGCAAGCGGTATTTTCTAATCATTTTCTTGAAAATTAAAATAGGTGTCCATCTTCTTTTTCTGGATATATTTTGAAAATTAAAAAGAACTACATGCTAAGGAGCTATCAATGGCAAAATTTTAAGTTTTGTAAAAATAAAGGGAAAACAAATAGAGATGATTCTTGCTTCTCATGGAAGCATGCCAAGAATTTAATCCTGCTAGCTCTCAGGTCACATTTTATGGTGCTGGATGAGAGCTAATGAAGTTCATGTTTTCTCAGGGAGAAAAGGCTGAAGAAAAATAGCACATTTCTTTTTCATTGATAAATCTTTATTTTGATTTTGAGTTTACATAACTTTTCTCTCTTCCATAGAAATTTATATTTCCTAGTGAGTTTCTCATTCTATGTGATATGGGAGAGAGAATGATTACTTTTAATAGAGATTGTCAAGTTTATTTTTCCATTGAAAATATAAAGTTTTCAGAGAAAAAAAACAACTCATGGAATTTTCAACAAAGCCCAAAGCATCTTCATTGAGATCCTACGTGTTTTATATTGAATTTCCTCCAAAAGAGACATTTTTTTGTATCAAGATTGAATTAGTCAAAGTTAATATTTTGTCTTGAAAAGCTTTTTAACCAGGTATTTTTATTTCATCTGTCCTATTATTTGCCTGCCCCACTTGGATAATCTAGCTAACTGTCTCAAAACTAGATAGTACTTCTAATTTAGTTAATTTTGTATTCTCAAATCATAGCTTATTTGGATTCCACACAGATATTCTTATATCTAATTCAAAGCCATACATCCAAGACACATGAAAAATATCTTTGACAGGAAGCCCAATAAAATGTGTTTTAAATTGTAAAGATAGCAGTAGTTAGTACTTTTTTTTTCACCTGGAGCATCTGCTAGAAGCCAAATTTATAGCTTATTCCCATAGTGCACATCAAAGAAATACAATGGTCAAGCAGCAAGTTTTTAAGACTGAGTTTTCCAAAAGCTGTTGGTAGTTAGTATCTTTTATTATACTCTCAGATATCATGTTGCTGGATACCTATAGATGTCATGACAGAATCAGGGCAAGTTATGCCGATATTTTCAACAAGAAAATGGATAAGAACCACAACAGAATTGTCAGAAGAGAACTGCACGTTTTGTTATAGGAAGACAGAATGATTAACACAGTAAACACAGGGATTCATTTGAACAGAAGCAATGGAATTACCAGGTCAAGCTCACTTCTTTTGTCTCCCCTAAATAAAATTACATGTAAGAGCATGTGAAGTGTTTTTGTCTTCTCCTAGGAACATGGTGTGAGCACAAACTTTTAATATTTGTGTGTTTTTCCTTATAAAAATCCATGAACAAAGGACTTCACCACTTTAAAGGTTACATAGAATTTCAACAATAGGTTTAGCTGATTTGAATAGCCTTTTGGCATGTTGATTTATGCTATAAGAGTGGCCAAGGTTTTTAACAGTTTAAACAGGATAATGGGGTAGAGAAAGCATGCTGAGCAAAATGCATTCAGATATTTAAGGACTTAAAATGTCTGAATTAAACTAAACTGACATGTATTCATTCTTAGCAAATTTGCTGTCATTATATCTGGAAATTCTGAAACCAGGCTGAGATCACCTGCCAACTGATCTGAGGGGATACTGGTTCCCATTATAGGAACTACATTTCAAGCTGTCGGCCACATACCTAGACATTAAGTAAATGGTGCAATATCTCAGTAAAAAAGTATTTCAAAACTAAGGCCATTTCAGCTTTGACCAATCTTTGCTGAAGATGGAGATATAAAAAAAACCCAATAATAAAAAGAAACCCAAACAAAACCACCCTAAGTAATATAGAAATATGTTACTGAATTAATCTACAATCAGTACAATAAGATGGCCCCATCATACCCTGATCATGCTTGTTGGTATACGTTTCTATCAGGAAGTCAACCCCTTAAATACCTGAGGAAGTCTCAGAATTCTGAGAGGAGGATGATTTGTTTAATGCATAAATAGAAACAACTATAAAATCAATTCATTTGTATTTTAACAAGCATTTTATTGCCCTCTGACCTAAACTACCTGTGAAGTTCAGTAAAGCTCAATTAAATTTGGGTCATCCAAAGACTATTTCTCTCATATAGTCTTTTATATAGTCCTCTTATAGTCTCATCCCAGGTCCTCTGTTAGCATTTTTCATCATTTCTGTTGTTTTCTTTTCAGAGAAATTTGGTGATCTCCAGAATTTTTTTTCCTGCAGCATTGTTCAGCAAACAGCCTGTAAGGATTTCAGACCTGGTGTATCAAGATGTTTCACTACACTGTTCTGGTGCACTGGGACTCACTAACTTTAATAATCGAGGGGCTAACCCAAGATACTGTGAGCAAAACTTTTCAGAAAATGGGCTGGAATTTCTGAGGTTTCTCAATACAACCCATGTTTACATTTTTTTTCTTGTATATGTCTCACAGGTGGATCAAAGTTGGATGAGCTATATGATAATCTGTGACAGGCTACACACACATGGATGGTTTCTCTTGTCTCTACTCTTCTTCCTATGATCCCATGCTGTTGCAATGGAAGCAGAGATCCCTTGGCATATATGAGACTTGATTTATTCTTCTGTAATGTTTACAGTGCTACAGCTAAATTGCTCCAATTTTTGAGGTTGGGAACTGTAAATTGCTGAGAGTTTGCATATGATGCAGGATTTAGCAGCAAAGGCATAGAAAAAGATACTTATGTTTGATATTTCCAATATTAGACACCTAAATCCTCAGTTAGACTCTCAAGTATATGGCCTTTTTTTTGAGCAGCTGCTGTTCTAGCTGACATCAACTGACACTATGGGTGAAAAAGAACCTGAGATATTAGAATCTTTAAAGACAGAGGGACAAAAATAAAAGTAAATGAAGGTGTTTTTTAAGCTAGTGTAAACCATTGTGGTTAGGACTAATAAAAAGAAAAGTCAACTTTTTTTTTTCATAAGAAGTTGGATTTTCAGTTTTACAGAGTTTTTAATAAGGATGCAACTCTCCTGACTTTATTCGCTAGGCAAGCCTAGCTGCCAGGCCACATATATTAGGCTGACCTGCTATATGAAGAAAGACTTT
The DNA here is from genome assembly GCF_949628215.1 of Phalacrocorax aristotelis. Lineage (NCBI taxonomy): Eukaryota > Metazoa > Chordata > Aves > Suliformes > Phalacrocoracidae > Phalacrocorax > Phalacrocorax aristotelis. The sequence goes on along the minus strand of NC_134277.1, from coordinate 30,013,840 downwards.
GGTCCTGTGCCTCCAATAGGTGAGATAAAGTTTTATTATTGGGTAGTGAGATACAAATTCAAAACCCCCGCCATTTAGTTCATGAGCCTTGACAAAACTGGAAACAGATGAACCCTGAAATTTTAAACTATCGGTACAAATATATCTCTATGGAATCTCCTAGCAACTTCATTTTTTCTGTTTTCACAGCACTTTTTTTTCTTTTCCTTTTTTTTTGGTGTGTGTGCATCTATCTATAACATCCCTCACAGTGTCCACAGCCTTACATTTAACACAATTAATGGTTTCTTCTTAACCAGCAAGGAAACCATGATTGCTCCACTTGGAGCCTGCAGTGGTGTCTGAGTGCTGCCCTGTCAGGGATCCCAGCCCTCCCTTCCAGGAGAGCTGCATTTCCCAGAAGATATTCCAGCTAGTACTCAATCATGAGCGAGTACCCTCCAGACTTGGAAGGCTTTGGTCTATGGATGAAGTATTTTATTTATGCATGCATGCAGACTGACATTTTGGTTCAAGATGAACCTGGGTCACATATATCCACTTGCTGCTAAAGCATCAGACCTGTTTCAAACACCTTTCCTTGGTACCTACTATTGGCCAGTGTCAGAGACTAGGTGGGCACATGGGAACAGATGGGATCAGTGTGGCTGCCCTTATGCTCTTGGCTGGTGAAGTGACCGAGGAGGAAGGCTTGTACAAATCCATTAGGGCATGCATGAGCATCTCTGCAGGAAAGAGCAAACCTGACGAGACCTTCCTGCAATCTCTGTTACAAGCTCATTTACATAGATGAGAAGCTGCAGTTTATATCATTGCCTCTTTGTCACATATTTAGGCAACTAACCTGATGGATTCAAGTCAGATTATAACAGCTCCCTTTAGAGATTTCAGAGTACTGCAAGTACTGCACCAGAGATATCCAGCAGAGCTGAACGGCCAATATGTTGCTATTCAGACTTGGAATGCAGCCCTAACCACACATTTTTTTTACTCCTAGTTCCTTTAGTATTAAATATATCTTCTAGCTCTATTGTTAAGATATCTTCTAATACCTTTAAAGTTAAGAAATGTACCTATATGTGTATCTGCATACCTAGTATTTTTTTTCCTTTTGCTATGACTGCATATGTCTTATTTAGAGAAATATTTTTTCTTGTTTTGTGCTTTACCAATTGTCACAAATACATACCATTCTTCTACTTTGTGTTTCTAAATAGCAAGCAGAGCTGGAAAGGGCTTCACACTGTGATGTACTTTCAAAACAATTTAGCTACTTTGAATGTAAATTTGATAAGTGCAAGCAGCACTGACATAGCTGCTGTACAGCTCGCAAAGCCTTAAGCAGGTGCAAATGAATTCACTTTGTCCTGAGAACTTGCACCTGGTGGAGAGGTCTTCTTACAGCCAGACTGCATGAGGTGGAGCCGCTTCCTTCCAAACTGAGACAAATGCTCATGCTGCATTATTAAAACAAAGTTCTACTGCAGGACCCACTTCACTCTGATGAGCAAATGCAGAAGCACTAATTGACGGTTTGGGGAAATCTAAGCCTGCTAAACACAAGTTCTGTAACTCTTGAAAATATTGTTTTCAGATCTCTTTTTCTGGATTATAGAAGTTAAATTATGTGTAGATCAGGGAAAAAAGTTAGTAACATGAGCAAATCCTGCAACTGGAAGTTATTTACGGTGAACTTTTTTTTAATTAAAAACCAGCTGTATGTCTCTTATATAAGTGTTAGAAATATCTATATTTTCATGATGTTGCTTGATTTGCTAATACTAAGAAATGCGAAAAAAATTGCTATGAGTACTTCATTCCAAATGGGGAAAATAAATAGCCTGAATTTTTAAAGTCCTTACTTTTAGATACGTGTGCCAAGTAACTCTAACTTAGTTTTAACCTTTTTTTAAAAAATGTCTTATTTCTTTTCTACTGACAGGTTCCAAACTCCCTTCCTATTTCTCCTCCTGTTTTCCATTTTCTTCATTCCTCTGCTATTTGCCAGTTTACTGTTTGTTTCCCTCTTATATTGCCTTTATTATTCTTTTTGGTGCCTATCTCTCACTCTCCCTCTCCTCTAGATGTGGGTTTCTTTATGCTTTCAAAGGAAAGGCAAAGAATAGCTGCCCCTCCCCTAACACACACATGCACACACCCAAATCCACCGGGTGCTAAGCTTGCTGCAGCTCCTCCACCACTGCTCTTCTTTGCCTAATAGAATATTGGCTTTTTTTTCCCCCTCCTACTCATCTCCCTGTACAGAAATCAATGTTCTGCTACACTGAGTGGAGTGACAGAAATGCAGCAGATGCCAGCCCAACAACCTGATGCACAATGAACTGTTCTCCAAAAATTCCTCTCTGGAAAAAACAAGTAGAATGAAGTCACACTTTATTTCCTCCATGCACAGAGTAGCAATTCCTTATTTTTATTGGCTCTTCTGCCTCCTCCTCCCACCCCCCACGCCCAAATTCAGAAGTGAACAGCTCAGGCTTACAGGATACTAGTTGAAAGAAAGGGCTTAAAACTGTTCCTTCTTTACTGTATCATAATCTGATACAGGAATCCAAAACATAAATGCTGTTGCTCTCTTAAAGGCAAAGAGGGAGTATTACTAGGGCCAGAGAAATCTTTTGGGGGATTAGTGGTTTTTTTTCTCAGATTAGGAGACATTAAAAAAATTTCTTGAATCCTTGACTGTATTTCCCTGAGTTAATCTCCTCTGGTGGCTGTTGGGATTTGCAATGCCTACCAATGTCAGTCATTGCTGGTTATGCCATGCAATAGGATATGTTGTGAAGCAACCCACACACTGACCATTCAGGAGAGTAAAATTATGCTCCAGTGCTAGAAAAGGTGGATGACAATGGATTTCATTTTCAGCTGATGAGAGCAGAGAGATGAAGTACACAGGTTCAATCTGCTTCCAGTGAATTCAACATGTTACTCTTCACAAATTATCCATCAGCAGCTCCTGATTTTATTCTGGACTTTTTTGGTCATTATTCAGCCTCTGATTTTTATTTGTGTGCCCTGTGTAATAAAAGTAAAATCACTGACTTCTGGCCTGTTTTTGTGGGCATTGTCGATACCAAAAATCTGAGGTTGTTTTGATTCATTTTTTCATGCTGAAATACCATTGCTTTTGTTTCTTGACAGGTGAATGTAACTAGTGGGCTCAGACTCAGTGCTGGGAGTAGTAGTTGAAATTCCATTGAGGAGACCAGTCAGCAGCCTGTTTAGACAACCACGGCTTTTGACCTGCAGAATGAGGTTAATAAGAGCCTACTGGATTTTCAAACGTGTTTTGGTAAAAAATTGGCTAAATATTATGTGGAGATGGGTAAAGGGAGATTTTGTTTTCCTTGCTGAAGTGGTTCAACTAACCCTATACAAGACTACTGCTCCACACTTGGCTCTTCTCTCCCTGCTTTTCCACAAATATATTTGGATTGAGAAAATGAAAGGTAGAGGAAAACTAGATGTTGTTAGAGGCTTACTGGCAAGTCATTTAAGACACAGGAAGGTTAGACAGCTGCCTGTGCTGCATCTTTGTTAATGTGACCCACTGAACTAGTTAAAAGTGTTCTGTTCCATGGAAATTTGATCTGAAAATATTCACCAGTGTTTCACTTTTTTCTTGGCATTATACCTGCTGTTGTAGTACTTCACCATGTACCGGAAAAGTATAAAAATGAATTATGACTTTAGTTGTTTTCAGCATTACTCTATCTTGCTTCTCAATGAGAACATGAGTTGAATATTTGGTTTTTTTTTTTCCTTCCCCAATCTTTTTTTTCTTGTGTTTGAAAAACACTTATTGTAACAATGCTGAGCAATAAAGTGCTTTTCATTTTCAAAGCATTAAACAAGGAGTGACTAATTACATTAGCTGTTTGGCACAAGCGCAGTACAGCCTTGATCCTTCATTCAATTAGAGCTTGCTTTGAATTTGGTCAGGTCAGATTGCATCCCAGTTAGGTGTTATAACTCAGATCGTGTCCTACCCATATTTTCACAATTACTGAGGTAACACTAAGAGCTTTTGACAAATGAGGTACATTTCATTAGGTCTGTTTAGCAGACAGGGAAAGCAAGTCATGACAAAATGGAGTTAACTTAAAAGCAATTGGCAAAACCTTGGTCATTAGTCCCTGTGAAGGTTGAATTTGTAAGCCTTTTGCTATGGGAGGACCAAAAAAGGAAAGAAGGGATGTCAGATCCCTTGTTCAAGTACGTTCCTAGTCTTGCTGGAAGGGAGGAGGGACCACGAATTGATGTAGATGGCACAGGTGACATAAGCATGAGCCTGGACATTCCCACAGGTGCCCTTTCTTATTCTCTGCTCACAGACGCACACACAGACGTACATACTCGCCATATCTATGGAGAAAAACTCCAGTGGGTAACACAAGGGACAGACACCCACATTTTAGCAGAGGACTAGCGAATTATTTAGTAATCCCAACTAAAAAACTCTGAACATTCAGTTAGTAATGGACCTGCACGCAGGTGGCCCTGTGCCTAGTATTTCTGTCGGCTGCCACAGCGGGTGGAGTAACGTGGAGCATTTGGAAATTCACAGGGATAAAACGAACTGAGCGACAACATCAGATCGCAACAACCTTCTGCGCTGAGGGTTATCAATCTGTAAACGGGATTTAGTTTTCATGCTTGGAGCAGCCGCCTGGTTTTAGTGCCCAAGGACCTATGCCATCAGTGTCAGCCCCGGCTGTTTCTGGGCACCGGGCGGGCGCGGGCGCGGGCGCGGTGCGGAGCCGCGGCGGGGGCCGCCGGCCGCGGGCGGGGGGCGGGATGGCCGCCGGCCGCTCGCCCCTTCCTGCTCCCCTTCGTTATGTCCCCCTTTCCCCGCGCGATGGCAGCATTTCTGAGCAATCCCGCCGGCGCCGGTGGGGGAAGGAGGGCGGCGCGCCGGGGCTGGGAGCGGGGCCGGGGGCGGCGGGGACCCCCGGGGACCCCCAGTGGCGGCGCTGGGGCGCCGCGCCCTGCCCCGCTGCCCCGGCCGGTGGGTCGGTGGGTCTGAGGGGAAGAGGAAAAGGCGAAGAGCGGCGGTAACGCGGGTCCTCGCTCAAGGACAAGATGCTCGACCCTTCCCAGCTCCGCAGCCTGACCCGTGGCAGCCCCCCGGGGAGGCTGGTCACCTTCTGGGGTATTTCGGGCACGGGAAACGTAAACTGAATGTACCCCGCCATCTCCCGAGAGCCATCACCGTGCACGGTTTCCCTGCTGCAGTCCCCATCTGAAGCGTCTGCTGCCTGTGGAAAGGGCAGAGGGATAGGTTCAGCTTTTCTGAAACTGGCCTTTTCCCAAAAAGAACTTGTCAGTCTCTTTGCAAGATGGGAACTGGGGAGGGAAAGTGGGAGCGCAGCGTGTTGCAGGGTGGTGCCCTTTCCAGAACTGCTGTAGGACCTGCAAGGTAGACCTGGGAGATAAACATATATTTTTCTGACCTATTCAGCATCTCTAGGCTTATTCTTATCTAAGGACACTTTGAGTTCCAGTTATGAAGTGGGGAGCCCAAGAGTACATCTGTCAGTGACCACTTCCCAATTAGTCTGCAGCCTCTTTTGAAATAAAAAATGCACACATTTTTTTAAAAAAAGTAATCATAATTTTTCAACTTTTTTCTCCCCAAGTTTGCAAGACCAAATGTATTTTTACTGGGTTGATGTACAGGGCTTTCACAATGCTGAAATAATTTATGAAGATGGAACCGGACTAAAGCCTTTTATACCACTCTTGAAGAGTGGGTTAACTGTCTTTTGCTGGAATACAGTTTTATGGTGTGCTATAAAATACTCTATAACCTATTTGATAGAGTGGAAAAATAAATTTTCTTCAGCATCACCCTTACGTTGCCACAATGTACCTTTTTGTATATTACCTGACTCCTTACGCTTCATGTTCAGCGAGGGACTACTCCTTTTGCATAGGTCTGCTATACTCATAAACAGCTATTTCCAGCATGGTTGGGACAACAGTTTGCAAATATTAAACTATTGTTGTTAATTATAAAGACTAAGCTTAGAAATCATCAGGAAAGCTAGATAACCTACACAAAGTCCCTTTGTTTGTCTGAATGTATTCTCCGTGAAGAAAATTTGATATCTGAAAGAAAATGTTGTTTTAGGGATGTGGATATAAGCTTTTGCCTAGAGTTTTGATCTGGAGACTCAGATTTTAAAATAAAGTCCAAAGCAGTAGAAACAAAGGCTTGACATAGGCAGCAGCTACACAATGGATTCAGATAACCCAAATCCTGTTTTTCACTGAAGCCCTGAAGTTAGGGTATTTGACTTCTCCTTAATGAGACCGAATACTGTGGAAGCATGTTAGGGGGAAGTAGTGAGTTGTTGCGCCTTTTGTCTCAGACCACGGTCTGTTTTTATATACATATTCACCAATGCAAAGGCTGGAACCGGGGCATGAGTACCAGAACCACCAATCTGTTGTCATTCTTTTCTTTTTATTTTAATAGGCCTGATGAATAATGGAGAGGCTTCTTCTAAATGAATAGCTCTGAGAAATTAAAAAATCTTCTTTCTACAGCCTCTTGATTTGGTTATTCTGTGCAGAAATATGCAATCCACATTCAAATCCATTTGGGAGGAGATTTGTATTTTGTTTCCTGACATCCCAAGAGAGACCCTAAGACATCAGACTATTGTTCAGAAGGAGGTCAGGACTCTCAACTCTTCTCTGACTTTTGGCCAAAACACAAACTTTTGCTTTTTCAGCTATTTACAGATTCAAAACTATTTTACAAAATTTTGAGGCGATCACACAATACGCAATACTCTACAGAAAATCACTGGCAGATTCAAGACTTTGGCCTACAGTTCCCCAATCTTAGTTTACAGGACTTGCATGGCTAGTAGATAAAATCTGGAAGCTTGAGGTTTACTCCCAGCTGTGCCACTGGATTTACACAGTTCCTTTACCTCCTCTGTGCCTCAATTTTTCCCCTTGGAAAAGTGCACCTAATGATTTTGACTCCCTTTTTCATTGCTTTTGTCTTCTAATAAATGAAAAGAGTATTTATTTTTATAAGTTATCACTGATGGATTATTTTAGCAGTTTCCAAAGTAAGGGTACCTTCCACCAGAAAGAAGGCAAATTTCTCCTCTTTCCTTCAATGAATAGAAATATTGAGTATGACAGTGCCAGGAGATACAGAAATTAGTCTTGCCCTTTTTGCCCTACTATTATAAATCCAAAGACATTAATGACCTTGGCCCAGCATGTCTTGTGAATTAGCGACTAGATGAAAACACTTTTCCAAAATGGACAGTGATTAATTCTCAGTAAAATTCACTAGGCATCAATCAATCTAGTGAAATCATTCAACAGTGTTGTGGAAGAATCTGAAAAGACATAATTTATGAATCTGAAAGGTGTTTTAAAAGTAACAGACTTGTAAAAAGAATCTGTTGAGTAATATATACTATTTATTTAGAAACTATTTAAATATGTATCTCAAGGGACATTATGATTATCAGCTTTCCTGTGTGTAATGAGAAATTAATATAGTATTATTTCATCTGAACTGTATGGAACATGGGACAAGTGCATCCGCGACTGCATAGCAAGCAATGGAGGAAAACAGTGAGCTTTTTGGTATTGCCTAGAGTGTAATCATGGAAAAATAGAAACTATGTTTTACCTTTCTATGAATAAAAACACAATGTTTTCCTAAGCAGTTTTCCATTTCTGTTCTAAATTGGCCTGGCCTGAAGTTGGCCTGCAGCTTAAAAGACAATGAAATGTTCTCTATGGAGAAAACTTCATGCCACTAATAATCTTTGCAATCTGCTTGGGCTTCAAAACTAACAATAGTAAGTATATGGGTAGTACTAATCAAAATTCTGGTGAGGTATATGGTTTTGCTGATTACAGTTCATATGTTATATATGGACAGGTACACATGCATATATTACGTGCGAGTTGCTCAGTCAATGATGCAGCATGCCCCTTGAAATAAAAACAGCCTTGATTATACTGGAATAATAACATTTAGTTTCAGGTATTACACCTTGTGGAAGGTTGTTGCCTAAATCTAGGAACATGACCAATATGGGGTCAAAAGTTCTTAGTAACAGGTACTTTTAAATTCTCCAGTATTAGATCTTTGTGGCCTTGAAGTATTCTGGACCATCATAGCAAATACTACATTTTGAAGTCCTTTATCATTCCAAGGATAGATAAGTAAAAGGAGAAGGTGAAGCATTAGAGTGTGTGGGTGGAACATTGAATTCTTTTATAAAGTAAGCTATAAAAATTATGTCCCTCTAGTCTAAACACCTATTTGTCTTAAGGTTGGTCATACTCCCAGGCTTCATATATCACCTACAAAGGTCTCTGTTACAGGAAAATCTTTTAATTCTCTACTCTTCAAAGCAATCTATTAAAGCCTATCTTTTTAGCCTACCAAGCACTGCAAGGGGATATATGGATGTATGAATCGTGCTTCGTAGCAGCAGGACTGAGCTTTTAAAGGCAATGGGGTTTGACAAGCTGCAAAGGTGGCCTTAACAGGAGCTGTGCAAAGAACTACCATATGCCAGATTATTTAGAATTTATTATTTTGAATGTGTCCCAAGAATACGTGTCTTGCTTCAGAGCGGAGCTGCAAGCTGGGGCTCAGTTCAGTGACATCAGCTATTGCTCATGAGCTAAGGAGGATTCTGATCTAGGAAATGCCAGTCTTAAGGTGTAGTGTGCTGTCAAGGCCATCCAAAGTTTGAACTTGTTCAGTGTCACTTTGGTGTGCTGTGGAGTTGAAAGGCAGAACAGCATCTGCTGTTACATGAAGGAGCTTTAGTTTGCCAGTAAATCTTAAACGAATACCAATTTTAGTCCTTTGAGCAGCAGAATTCTTTTGAACTCCTGTTGGATACAGGGATCTCAGGGATCAATCAGACTACTGCAGGCAGGATGAGTTCATTCAGTAGCAGCAGCTTTGGCACGAAAAGAGGATTGTTGGAGCCTATTTTCCTTTTAGCAGCAGGAGTAAGAACTGTAAAGAAACAGGACTCAGTGAGATTGCATGATGCATAAACAGTGTGTAATCCTCTGAATGTGCAGGGAATTATATACAAATGAGGAACAAGAACAAAAAAAACCCAGTTGTTTTTGCAAATGCTTGGTGCTGAATATCCAAGTTTGAATTGTTGGTCAGGGATGCTTTGTTGTTCAGAGGGGAACTCTGAAACCATATAGCACTTTCTAGTTGTTCCTCTGGGATTTAGTCAGAGAAGTCCAGAAGGTTAATGTATCTGTATTCAGTGGTTTCAGCTCCACAGGTTTTTATTTTGTAAATCAGATAAAATGCATTCCTTTTTACATTAACAGAATAGTCTGAGGGAAAAAGTATTTATTGGATAGGTTTCTATAAACAATCGTAGAATAAAACCTGGGGCTTTAGTAACTAGAAGCCAGAAGGGAAAGAGAATGAAAAAAAAAATCTGATATGTACTTTCCTAGAAGTTACACTACAGAAAATCTAATGGCACACAATCAGAAAATGGTAAGAAATAAGATCTATTACAAAGAACAGGTTATAACAGTATTAACTTTTTTTTTTCTTCTTCCTTAGGCATGCTTGTATATACACACAAAAAACCAGAAATATATTTTAAAAAAAAATCAAGGATCATATGCATTTATTTTTCCTAGATTCTTTTTTCTTATTTTCATGGAGGCACTTTTCATAAAATAGTCAAAGGCTATAATAAAGGGATTAAAAGATGTCTGCACACAGGCATGCATGCATGCACATACATGCATACACCCATACTATATCTTGGGTAGCAAGTTTCTGTTAATTATTTTTAGGAAATAAATCAAACATAGAAACAGAAACGGAAAGATCAGTAGCAGAAGGGTTTTGACAAACATATACCTGCAGCTGCATTTCTGTTTCTATGAGAGATTTGATTTGACATCCGCTCATGTTAGCATTTGGAAGAGAATAAGGCTTGGCATATGCTACTATGTATTTTCCTCCTACAGAGGACAGAAGTGGCAAGCACCCTGCTATACCTTTTAAATTGTTCCCTTATTGCACAAATTGAAAGAGAAATATTTAAACATACTTCAGAGGTTAATTTATAACAATTAGTTTCTTTCTTTAAAGTCACATTTGTTTCCTATTTTTTGAAATCTGTAAAAATACAAACCACAAGAGACCAGTAAACCTTTCTAATTTCCTAAAGATAAGACAAGCTTTCTTAAGGAACCAACTGTACCCAGTGCGTGAAAAAGTACATTGTATCTCTGTGTCTCTCCCTTCTCAGGAAAACAGAGATGGAATCCCCTCAGCTACAGGATAAGGGATGAAGCCCAGCATACAGGAATTGTTGAAAATAGAAGTTTTATTCCAGTTATTACCCCCAAATGTATGAGGTGCTGATGGTCTTGACTGCAGGGGCTGTTGAGGTTATACAGATGTATTATTTGTTAAGCTGATGTCAATGACGTTGTCTAGCAGGAAGCAACAAAGACTCAGCAACTGAAGCTGGACAGCCTCAAACAGAAAATAGGGTGTGCTTTTTTAACAGTGAGGGGCAGTTATTTGTCAGCTATGCAGAGGTATGCAAAGGTTTCCGCCACTGAGCTCCAAACCAAGCCTGTCTATCTCTTGAAATAATGCTTTCTAGCTCAGCAAGAGATTTTAGGACTTAGTTCAGGATTGATGTAGGGATTCCCACGGTCTTTGTTACAGGTCAGATGAGCTTATATAACCGTCTTGTCTGGTCCTCGGCCCCGTGAATCTTTTTGCCAGCTAAACACAGGGGTTAGTCTATACATCCAACAAAGATCCCTCTCATTCTCCTTTCACTGCTCTCGGAGTCTCAGCTCTGACGTGCTGCAATGCAAAGCTGTACTCCAGAGTATCGGTATGCGGTTATGTGAAACAGGCATGTCTCTCACGCAGCTTTTAAGCACCGTAATGGTACATGTGAGAAGACAGCATGCTTTCCATTTTTTAGTTTAACTTAGTTGTGAAAAGTTGTGTCAAACCTCTGCACCTCAGGCAATATAAAGCAAGCTACTGTAATATGCAGCTAATTAATCTGAACCCCTGTATTTGAGCAGCCAAACTTCATCAGTACTCACCTTGATAGGCAACTCCAGACTTGCTGCAGACCTATTCTGCCTACAGAATACTTAAAAAGTCACACTCGCAGTGTAGGAACCAATTCATGTGTTTCAGGGGAAGAAGAGGAATAATAAAGTTTTGTAATATACTCTGAAATCTTACAAAGAGTATACTGGCTTTGAATTATATAATATTATTTCTTAAAAATACACTTTCTCTAGTGCAACAATGACATTATACAGAACAATAAGCTCAATCTAAATAAAATTCAGGGACCTGATTTAAAGCTGGTTGAAAATTCCCATGTCACTTCAAAGAACTTTGGATCTGCATCATTTGAATTTTCAGCATTTAGTGCAATTTGCCCTGCAGAAGAATTCCTGTATGCTACACGTGAGGAAAGAATGTAAGAAATTTCAGAGTTGGTCACTCAAATCTCTTTGGATAATGACTAGGGGGATATAATACACCAAGCAAGAAATAGCCAAATGCTCATGGAAATGCACAGAATATTTTGCAAAGGCCTGTGTGCCTCCACAGAGGAGAAGAAACAGGCAACAGTGGTTGACTATATGTTAGGCATTTAAACATGTGGAATCACGGACAATAATGTTTTTCATTAGGAGCTCAGCTATCAGTACAGTGGTAGAAAACTCTCTGTAGGCAAAAAGAGGAGAAATTTTAAGAGTTATAAGAGTCCTGTTACCAGACAAAATAGTCAAGGTTACCCATGCTCAGGCTAGAAGACTCAGTTATCAGAATTAATTTTTCTACACAGCTTTGTCCTGTTTTCACTGAGGCCAGGCATTTATTGTTATTGTTATTTGACCTAGGAGATTATCTGCACTCTCAAGTTTCTGTGTCTGGCTGGACATTAGTTTTCCCGCTTTTATTTCATTCAGAATCACCAGTGACTTGTGTTTTGCAGTTCTTAATGTGACAGGTAACAAGGACAATGGAAAGCGCTCTGTGACAGATGCAACCTTGTTGGCATCTGCAGGTGCAAACATATTTTCTGTTTAGCATGCTAAAGGGCATCAGTTCAGAGCCTTAGGTGGTTTGGAGCATATGCTACTGATGAAAATAATAAGAAATAAGAGTATTTTGAAGACATGCAGGCGAGTCTGTGTGGAACGTTTAACTCTCTGAGCACTGAGAAGAAATGTCTAGACTGTATCAAACTAATGAAGCGCCTGCAATGATGAAAATAAGCCCACTAAAAGTGTTCTTGTGAGCAAAATGCATTAGTGCTCTTGTACACTGCTACAGCACTTAATGTTTTCTGTTGCAGCTTCCTTAGAAGACAATTGCCCTTGATATCATGGTGATATTTCAACACTTCTTTATGGCCTCTACCCAGACCCCTATTATTAAGCATTCTTTCTTCATTAATAATTGATGCCTGTGTTTAAGGCTTCCATTTGAAAATATCTTTCAAATCTACTTTATTAGATTTTGAGTAAATGTTCCCCAAATCTCCTCAGCATTTTGTTAAAAATGAATGTCATATATCTTTTGATAAAACCTACAGAGTTAAGTGCCTAATAAAGTACTACATGACTAAAATGACTATTAATATTTTAGCATTATGCTGAAGTATGAGTGTTCTCCCAGCAAAGGTATGAATCACTGGTTTTTCATTTCTTTAATTCTTTATTAATTGGTACTTGAGGCAATAAACCATAACATATAACTTTGGCTTCAGATAAGGTTTAATGAGTGCCTGACCTTTGCTTGGATAATTCTCTGTCAGTGAACCAATTCAGGGTAACCCTTTGAAGCTTGAATTCCTGTATTGAATGCTACTTGCTTTTCACTGTCCTTGACTTAAATGGACAGTCCTAAAAGTTGCCTTTTTATCTAAAAAAGGCTTTCATAAGAAAGCTTTCTTTTAAAGGACTAATTTACTGGAAATTTAAATTTTTTGTATCTCTCTCTTTCATTAATTATTCTGCAACAGAACAGAAGTCTGATTATAGCTGGAACTGAGGACCACCTATCCTAACATAACTGAGTTATATAGCCTACTAAGCTGTCATAATCTGCATGATGGCTCTTCCACTTAAATGTACATTATGCATATGGATATGCAGTAAAAAATCCAGCAGAGTAAGTTCTAATTCTTTTAGAGTCCCACAGAGTATATCTGGAGAAATCAGAAAGTTATTACCTAAATGAAATTGTATATTGGATAGGGGACCTGAATAGGTTTGATACCTTTCAGGTAATTCTAAAAAAAAAAAAATGCAGGTACCTAGCTGGTACAGGCTCAAAACTTGATGGAAGTCTCATGAGAACAGGATTCCCCAAGGGGATCTCCAGTACTTTCTAGTTCTGGCTGGATTTGAAATATTATGAGAGCAACCACTCATGCTTTAAATTGGGATTTATGTTTTCTCTTCTCTGAATCCCAAAGTGCAGGTAGGTATGAGGAAATGTGAAAATGACTGGACTTACTCTGACTGTAATGATATTTCATTATTTTAGATACTACTGAAAGATTACGCAAAGTATTCTGTATATCTTATTTCTGGGAGAGTTTCTGACTATCATGCTTAGTGGTAGTATCACGTCTAACACTTGTTTCTGGAAAAAAGTAGAACCTGATTTAAAAAAAAAAGAAAAAAGATAAAAAGCAGACAAGTCTTTTAGCAGAAGTAGCCCTGTTATTTGACACTGAGCATACACAAGGAAGACTAAATTAAATATTTTCTCTGCTCTTTGGCAAGTATATAAGCTAAGGCCAGACACGTCTTATAAGAATACCCTACACACTGGCTAGCATGACCAGTGTGTACATTATATTGTCTATTGAAAAACTGCTTCTGCATATATAAAATAAATAATATTCACTAGAGCAGAGTTTGGAAGTTGAGCCTTATGCTTCTGAGCCATTTTAACGCTCAACAACAGATACCTAATGAATGAATACAAAAGTAACAGCTTTACTTCAAAATGCCTTATATTGGCAGTGTTTTAAATATATTCAGGGGCTCCGTTCCAAGTTTCAATCAGAAAACCTGAAACTAACTGTCAAGGATACACAAACAAGGGAGAGTTTGTCCCCATCCTTTTGTGAAGGCAGATAATTAATACATATCAAATCAATATAAACATATCTGTATGGTATCAGATTATATCAGTAAATCTAGCTTGAATATTATAATATTTCTATTTGTCAGATTGAAAACAACTTAGGGGTTTTGTTTTGTTTTGTTTTTAATTCTATACTTAACTAATACTATTTGTTGCAAATAATTCACATCTTTGTGCATTCACAAGTAATTTAATGATTTACAATTGCATTCTTCAGTAAAACACTCTGAAAAGAAAATAGCTAGTCCTAATTACATGCTTAAATAAACATGTGCTTCAGTGCTTTGCTAAAACTTGTGCCCCAGGCCCTCTTCTTATCATTTGCATATGTTGATTCAAAAGATTTGAGAATTTTTACCTGCACAATCTGCCAGTTTCCTTGTGGAGTCACACTCATTTCTGTATCAAGATTTGGGCTCATTCTTCACACTGAACATGCCATTTTCAAAGACAAGATATCAGGGCTAACAGGAGCAACCTAGAAAGGAAAAATAGATCTAGCTGCTTACAGCTAACAGCATAAACCTATGGAAACAAGCTGCCTCACCATGGTTAAGAGACTCCACTCCAGTGAACAGAATTAATTAAGTTCATTTCCACGCAGGACTGCCCTTGGTCCACAGAGAGTCAAAGGGCAGTTGAAGAGTATAATTACTTGTGTTAAAGAGAAAATGGCAATGGGAGTTAGCCCAGCCTCACAATGTGATTTAAAAGAACAGCATGCCTTTATTGTATTTTTAGTTTGATGTGGGTAAATTATAAAGTGGGGGAAAAAAAGCTCTATGTGAAACAGTACTTACCAGACATAAATGGAAACACTCATTCAAATTCTTCATTCAAAGTAGTGAAGAAGGAGAAAAAGAAAAAAAAAAGGCTAGCTGTTCTGATAATATGTCCGGCAGTAGGAACGAACGCCATCAATTACGGTTTGCTTGAGATTGTCATGAGAATAAAAAACAATTGCCAAGTAAGGACTGCTAATTTTTGACCTTATTAGAGAATATCAGATGTTGTCTTCAGTCATTCCCTTTGATCCAGTATGCACTAAGATTTTGTCCATTTTCACCTGCTCTGTACTGCACTGTTCACCAAAGCGTTACAGTTATCTTAACAGCCTAACTTCGACTACAGACTCTGTATCCCTCCAGGCCTTTTTCAAAGCTTGTGTAGCAACATATATTTTTTTTTTGCCATCTTCCAGATGATTGCCAAGTTTCTGTCACACCTGTTTTTTATTTTTTTTCCCCTACTTACAGTGGTATTAGGAGAAATTTAGTACAATTTGGGATTACATTTTTACCCTGAGCAAATGATATAAACGTAGTGAGAGTCAGTTGTTCTCCTTTTCTTTTATTGGTACCAGTCAATTAAATCAGGCATGTGGGAAGGAAGGAGCTGTAGCTGTGGTATCCATCCCATTTCAACAACTTGTCACTCCCTCTTTTTACCCCGCCCCATATTGGGAGGACTCAGATGGGAGTTTATCAGAGACAGGCATAATGCCACTGTTCCCTTTATTATACCATTACAGCTTAACAGTAGTTCAGTGCCACAAGCAGCTCTAAGAAGCATTACCTCTTCGTGTAAACTTTTATTCTGGCTTGAGCAGATCTTGCGGTGTTGGAGGCTGCCAGAAAATGATGCTGGATGAAAGGGAAGTATAGGGGAGGCTGCACCTCCTTATTACAGGACTAGTAAAGCTGCAATATCCTACCAAGCTTAGAGACAAGGACATGGTGAACTTCATCTCATATTGACAAAGGAATAACTATACAGGGATTTTTTTTTAGGTGCTGGAATAACTTCCTCTAATTCATATTTCTAAGATATAATTGAGAATAATCATAAAAGATTATGCAGAATATACAGAAGAAAGCTCTGAAAATTTTCCAATATGTAGAAATGAGAGGCATATTTTTTTCTCCTGGACACCCAGGTTTCTCTGTTACTTTCACACTTTTACTGTAGTATATCTGAATATTTTTGAGTCTAATAATATCAAGCTGCAATATAAATCTCCTCAAAGGATATTGGCAAGCTTGAAAATACAGGCAAAGATGCTGAAAAAATCACGTATTGTTGTAGTTGTGGTAGTTCCACTGTCTCTGCCTCTCCTCACATTAGCAAGTCCTCCCCCAGAAACAAGCATTTTAACAGCTGTCCAGAATGCTTATCTGGATCTCTGTTAGCTTGTTACTGTTGTTTCTTTTGTTTATCACTTCTAAAGAGGTACTTTTTCCATAAAACGAAAATAAAGAAAAAACCCTGAAATATAAGCTGTATCAAGTGTATGGCCTCTGTGGTCCTGCTGTTGTGGTAGAGGGACAACTACCATGAGTAAGAACCATGGTTTTGTCCTGTTGATGTACTGTAAATACAGTGTCACGAAAGGACTGAAATTCACCTGTTTGTTTCAAGACCAGGCCGTTATAGGCTGAAGTAGCTGCTGTCTCCAGCCTGTTGTGTTATCACTCTAATGCAGACATTTGAGGGTAGAGTTGTGTCCTAATTCAAAATTCAAATTCAGGACCATTTCTTTCAGAATAAGTCTTACCTAAATTAGGTCCTTTATTAATTTTATAAAAGACTGTGTAATTATATCAAGAACTCCCTAAAGTGTGTTCCTTTTTTCCCTACTCTTTCATAAGATATATTTCTGTTAGATGTTGCTCAGTGAAAATGTGTCGGCAAAGCTGATTGATAGTATAAAATGAGAAATGGGATAAAAAAGCAAGTCTGTGTCAGGATTATATGCAGAACTGAATTCCAGTTTGTTGAGCTACAAGTGTTCAAAGAACAAAATAGCACCTTCACCTACCAAAAAAAAAAAAAAAAGAGAGAGTCAAGATGTAATTTCAGGACTAAATAAAAAATAACCCAGTATTACTTGGAGTAGAAGTTGCTGTACTAGCTGACTTGGACTGAACTTATTTATTTCAGTTGTAAATGGTTCAGCAAGAAAGCTAAACCAGTGTGGAAGCAACATTAATTGCTGAATCAGCTGTGTAGTGAAAAATCAGAGGGCTCAGAGCAGCATTCAAAAACTTCACAGTGATTTTAAAAATATTGAAAGGGGGACATAGAGAAAAAAGTGAAACATAAAACTTGAACTTCAAAATTCACAGATGCATAAGAAAAAGGGTAGCAACAATGTAATGGTATGTAATTATGTGACAATATTCATAGACTAGAGCAGTATAAAACAAAATTGATGAGACAATTCACAAACATAAAACACAGCTATTCTGTTTATTTGGATCAGGTCCTCTTTGTAGAGAGGAAGGAAGGAAGGAATTTGAAAGGATTTTCATGATTGGAAAAAGACAGGGTTGTTTGTCCAATTGCTTATGTAGTACTATATAAAGGCTAAAGCACTTGTGTGATTTAGCGTATTTGGATAGCAGATGCTAAGAAACGTGATTAGGGGAACACAGAGCTGCCATGTGTAGGAAAGACTTACAGACTTCAATGACAGCATTGCTGTTTAATAGGCTTGGGCATTAGATCTCATTTCTTCTGCAGTGGCAATGGATAGTCTAATGATATTGCAAGTAAGCAGAGAAAAACTTCCTGCACTTCAGCCCAATTTCTAGTTCTTTGCAGTGAACCTGGGTATGTTTATTATACCAGTGAAGAGGAAACTACTGTATGCTCCAGGATTTGTCATACTTACCAGATTTGTCATTTAGGAACACAAAATTGGTGCCTGATAACATCGACAGAGAAAGCTCTGGAGGAATCTCCAGACAACTAAGATATATTTTATGGGCCAGATAATCCTCTGCAGGGGCCTGCCTCTTTTCATTGTCTATCCAGGGAAGCCATGGACAGCTGGAGTTCTGGCTTTGATGGCTCAAGACAGATGACGCTAGTCTCACTCATACTGGGTAAATGTAGTACAAAATAGAGCTTTCTACAGTGAAGGAAAGCTACAAATTAATGAAAAAAGCCTCTCCATTTAGAAATGTTTGGTAACTCATAACAGGTGTATTCCTCATGTGATAGTCTATATACAGCTCAACCATTGTATTTCAGATCCTCAGTTTAAGTCATGGTCTGGCAGCATCTGCCCACGTGCTAAGTCCTGTTGCTCTGACTTGCAGCTGGGAACAGCCATTATCCAAGTCCTGGTTGGGAGAATTTGGGCTGATCCCTAGCCAACCTCAGGACTGGATATTCCTGTCTGTTAGCAGGAATTGGCTTTCAGTGTTGTTATGTGAACTATGTTCTCACACGTCTTCGCTCACCCCTCACTACCAGTGAGAGCGATGACTTCCCAGCATGAGAACGACCTTCTGAGGAGGATTCACATTACTCATCTGACATGCTTAGGGAGCTACTTTCCCTAGGCTCTGTGCATAGATAAGGGAAAAAGCCTTTGGAAAGTTATTCAAAGCAGGATGCAGCTTAAAGGCTCAAGATTCCGCCTAGAGGCTATAGAGAAACCATGGAGAGAGTAACTCTAGTTTAGACCCAAAAGTTTGCCTCTTCAGGAAGCAGAGGCAATGTACTCATATTCTAACCTGGTAACTAAACAATGTGAATACCCCCATAGAATTGTCTTTATTTATTTGATACTTAGAGGTCTGTAGAAATGTCAGCAGGTAGTTTATGATTAAACATTATTAATAATAACTAATTGAATTTAGTAAATGACAAAGCCAAATAAAGAACTGAAATTAATTTCCAGTAGTTAGCAACATCACACATTTCAGTCCACTCAGTTGAGTACACTGTAGCCACCACAGGTCCCACCAATATATTACTAGATAAATATCGAGAGCATAGCTCCAGGAGTGAGGAATATCAACATATAGAGATGGATACCAAAAATGGCTGAACTTCATATTGCAGTTTATTTTAATCTGGAAGGAATCTAGCTGCCAAAGAATCAGGTAAAGTATTTGGAAATCTTCAAAAGCCCATATTAGGTTCAAATACCAAAGGTGTAGAGTAACTCTGTGTTAACAAGCATCTCTTGCCTTTCAGGCCTCCAGACAACCTGCCTGTATTAGCCCCAGTTTTCTCCCTCAACAGCCTATGTGTATCTGACATGACATTCATTCTGTCCCACAGAGGTAGGGTATTATTATGAATGGCTGTTCCCCACAAGATGCAGTACATTTAATCCATCTGACAGCCATTTTGTAAAATGAGCAGATGTATTTATTAATCACTTGCTAAAAGTTTATAAGTTTTGTCCTGTTACATCCACTGTTGGATCAATGTTCTTCACTGCTTCTTGCTGTGGCTGCTGCATGTTCTCGAAGATGTTTTTCAGTCTGCCATGACCTATGAAATTTTCTGCCTCTCTTTTATTACCCTGGTGTCTGTTATTCCTGGTTATCAACTGCTGCTGGGAAGCAGAAATATGTTTTTTCAAATTTTCATAATTTCCATAAAATATAAAGATGACTAAGCTGTCAAAATTAAACTGTCAAAATTTCTTCTTGTTTTCTTTTGGAATAAAGCTCTGGGAAAAAAAAGAAAAACCATATAAACATTAGGTAATATAATAGTAGCTCTTAAGTTTAGAGGAGAAATACTGAAGTAATACCTGAGATTTCTTATATTATGAATGATTTAATTTTTTAGGGTTGGGGTCCTAGAGAGAAATAGATACCCAAAGAAAGGGTTTATCTTCATCTTTCCAGTTTGTTTATCTAGCTATATCAAGATAAGCTTTGCTGTAGATTTCTAGTTTCTCCTTTGACAGTAGCAGTATCACCTATTTCCATCTGAGAGTTTCTTCAGGATCAAGTCTGTAGTGGGAAATAGCACAATATTTCTGTATTATCACTATCTGAACAAGATGCCTGTTCAACCCATTTCCTAATCTTAAAGATACCAGGAACCTCAGATCCATTTTACATCTCATAACCCCTAAACTCTTACACCAAGTATATGAAGTTCAGAATTGAAACTTTACAGTTAGCGATAAAAGACATCGTGCCTAGCAGGTATGTCAGCTCAGTGCAAGTTTTCACATACCTGATTTGTCTTTGTCTCAGAAAATGTTTCAGATTCATCATCCTGGAGGCTGATGAGCTATTCACTGTTATTTCCATCAGGATTTCAGACTATATTCTGAAATGTCTCTAAAAAAAAAAATCCCTAGTGATTACAACTCGTTTTTTGAAATTGGGTCATTCTGTCTTCCCATGCCTTGGGATAACCAATTAAAGAGAGGATAGCTAAAGAACCAGAAGAAATCCCCAAAACTCTGAGATCACCAGCCTGTCATCCATCTTCAACAGCATCAATTTAATTTTTCATGGTGAAAACTTAGTATCTTGGGACCCTTAATAATAGTCTTGACACAGTTTTTAAAATCAACAGCTCTAGCTGTTCACTGTATATTTAACAATAAGGTGAGTGTCACTAGAAAACCGTAAGACAGCTGTAAAAAGAGATATTACGATAGAAGAAGATGCACCATTTTATAGTAAGAAATTTGGCAGCATGTAACCGAATTTCATAATTTAGTCCTGGATTTCTTAAAGAATGATAATTAAGATGGAAATATGTCTGAACCTGATGAAACTGTTTTCTAGGAAGGATGCTCTTTACTTGAGCAAGAGAACTCCACAAGGCTGAGAGAAGTTTGAGAGTGTGCCAGTGTTGAAAGGGCCAACATCATATGGATAATCACAGAGCAGTTGGTCTGACATGAGTTGTGGTCGAAATAATGGAAAAGGTGACACGGGATTCAGTTTTTAAAGGGATAAAGGATAGATATATAATTAAGGTTAGTCAGGATGTTCTCTAGTACTCATTTGGAAGCTGTAATGGGGATGGATGCATGTGTTGTAGGGAGGTATGAGGAAGAAGCGTGAATGTTGGAAGTGATATGTATGCAAATATTAGGTGTACCTGGATTGTCAAATTGGCCTTTACTGGGCAAGAAATTTGCAAGCGCAAATTACCTTCAGGCTCAATTTAGTGAATTTAAACATCTAAGTAGCAATTGTGTATTTGCATCAGGCCCCATGACATCTAAATGACTTAAACTGGGGTGCAAATAATTGTAGAAGAAAAAAAATTGTGCCTGTGATTTACAATAATTAAAGCTATAAACAAATCAATATCCACAAACAAAACATAATATATATGTCTCTTATCTTTAGATAATGATAGCAAAACTTTCCTCACAAATATTTTGCTGTATCCATATACCTTTTCCTATTTCTTGCACTGCTGATCCGAAAGTAATTCTCCAGTTACCTGTGAAAGGTGAGTTAGTTTTCAAATATGCACCATCAACAAAATACAAGCACCTTCACCTGTATCACTTTGTCAACATTTGAGGCTATTTAACTGGAATGCAGATACCATTGGCTAGGCATAGAAAATACTAACCACTATCAGTGACTTAATTCCTTATTCTAAATTGTTTTTAATTGCAAGATGAAATGCAGAAAAAAAAAACAGACAAAAGCCAACTCTCTCTGAGTTTTTGCCACTAGGTCATAACTTCATATTCTGTTTGCATAATATTCTTAGGATTGTGTTTGTTGGTAATTTGATAGAGGATCAATGTGACAGAAGAATGCAGTGTGGAAAAATACTTCCTTTTGGTTTTTGATATTTAAAAATACTTATGAGCTGCTTTTTTGCTATACAGGTCACTATTTAATCCTTTTTTCCCTCTTTCTCAACTCCTTGAGAATTCTCACAGCAAACATTGACCGAAGAACACCTTGGCTGAGGTAAGTAATTCACAAAAAATTAGAATAATGATTAATACAGGCTTTGGAGGAGTTTCATTATAGTAGCATGTATTAAAGCTGTAATTGTATTTATTGTATTCATATTTAGGTAGTCTGGGAATAACATATTTGTCAAGCTTTATCTGAGTGACTTTTCATGGATGTGAAGGAAATTATACAGTTGTTATAGGAAACTGCTAGATGAATTAAGAAATACCTAACAAAAAGAGACATCTATAGTAGTGCCTATATAATGTAAATCTTCCCCACACACACACTTTCTATCCTTTGTTCCTTTCACCAATACTTTCTATGACTTTTCTGCCTTGTCCATCTTAATAATTTCATAACTTCTTATCTGGCTGCAATTTCGAGCAACAAGAACTTTTTTTGGTAGATTTTGTTTAATTGCTTTTGAAAGTTTTGCGGATTTAGGTTATTTGGGTTTTTGTACTAGTATTTAACAGGCTTTTGGCACTCAGTGACCAGATGATGCAAAAAAAAAAAATCCTCCCTATAGTTCTGGTAACTTGATTCTGTGCAAATCATTAAAAGAATTACTTCTTCTGGAACTTTTTGCAGGTTAAGTTCACATAGGTTAAACCAAATCAGGATAAAAGTGATTTGATTTGTTAGCAACGTATAATTAACCAGCAATTAGTGATCTATGCATTCAGGATCAATACCAGCAAGTCAACAGATAAATCACAATACTAGACACTTACTAAATGTTAGTATACATCTGCACACTTCTCAACAGCTTTCTATGGCTGATCCTAGAAAATTCTAATTGCATCCACATTCCCCTTCCCCCAGGTTAAATGCACACTCCACCCCAGAGGATATGTGGGCCACAAGCAGCATCCCTCCAAGCTGCACACCCTTCCTGTGGGAAGTTTTAAGCCCATCTGTGCTGCTCCCCACAACTGCTAACCCACATGCTGCTACGTACATACCTGCACATCTGTTGCAGGTCCCTGTGTATTACACCCCATACTGTCATCCACCCCATAAGCTGCTCAAGGCATCTGACAGGGGGGCTGCTCTGTCCAGCCTTGGCAGTGGTTGTGATACCCAAGGGCAATTTCTGGCAATGGCAAGCCTGGCATTGACTGCTGTTGTTTCCTGCAAAGTTTCTCTGCACTGCTACGAATATTTGCACCTCTTTTATACTCCTTTGTTAAAAAATCTCTTTGTAATTCCCTGGTTCAGTCTGGCTGGTAGCCATCTTCCTCGTCAACATGATCAGTTTTGGGCAAACACCCTCTTGCAGAGTTTTCGGCGTCCCATTGAGATGTACAGTGCACACTCTAGTTTCTGTCTCAGCAGCTGTGGCTGTCCAGGCCCTTTTGCCAAGGATGCTGTGAGCACCCCACAGATCCCAGAGGGGCACAGGCTATCAAAGCAGGGACAGGCACAGAGCCAGGACCTTGAAAGAAGAAGAAAGGAAAAGAGACTGACATAAAGTATATGAGAAATATTTCCAACACATGCTAAGGTGCTATCGCAGGACTTGCTGCTTTACGTAGCTACTGACTGTTTTCAGTGCTGTTTCTCCAGCATAGACGTTGAAACCTCATTGCCAACTCTTGCTTTAAGTCATTTTTTTGAATTGACAATTCTATGAGTGAGTTGTTCTTGTAATTGCCCCTTACCAGAACCTCCTGGTGTGGCAAATCAGTTGATCAGTTTTGAATAAACAATAGTCTCACTGATTCTGTTAATTCCTAATGGTAACTCTAATCCTCTACGTAAGGATCTCTCCCTCAGAAATCTGTATTTAAATTTGTTTGAATTCAATGTTCATTAGAATTAAAAACCAAGAAAATAAGCAATAAACCTGCCCATGATTCTATGATTTGGTTTCCTAATTTGCTACAACTCCAGCAAACCAAGACACCTTTTGGTTAAATTGGTGTCACTGCAAACACCAGCTATCCTAGTAAATTTTATCTCAAAAAGATCATCCCTCTTACTATGTCTTGGCTTTGAAGGAGAATGTGGAAAGATGTATTACTATTATTATTTGGTTATCATAGTAAGTAGTTGGGTTAGGAACCTAAAGGAAAATTAATCAGGAATTAAACAAAAGGAAGATGTTATAGGCCTTAATTAAAAGTTTGAGAGTTCACTGTGTACCTGAACCCAGACTGAATTCTAACTCTGTGCACATTCCCTTAGAATAGACAGAGATACCAATCTTTTTCTCACTTTATTGGAGGTGGAACCAAAGCTTTGAGGAAACAAGTCTAGGTTGTGGATGGCTAGGCTCAATGATTAAAGCAAGGCTAAAGTCAACTGTGGGGAACAGAGATAGCTACTATGGTCAGGAAAGGCAAAACCAAGAATTTGAGTTACACCTGGTGCAGAATGAAAGATTAAAAAAAGTGTGAGGGCTGAAGAATGGACAAAACTGATGAGCTGAGGAGAAGCATGGTCAGATGTTGTCCAAAGCTTCTAATGAAACTAAGGAGTCCCTGTTGGAAAGTATGAGTCAAAAGAAAGAAGAGGTTTCGATCAATCCTAAATAAAAACATTTTGGTTTGTCATATTTACATTGAAAATAAAATTCAAAGAAGCACAAATTTAAAAGCAAAAAGTATCCCACAGGAATAAAATATTTTGGGGGCACTTAATAAATAAACAAAACAAAGGTAGAGGTAAATATACACAAATTTGATGGAGGTAGTATTATTTTATGTAGGGAAAGCCCAAAGTTTAGTACATTCACCTGAAAGTAAGGCATCTATATTCAGGGTTTGGTTTGGATTTTTTTGTTTGTTTCTTTTTTTCTCTTTTTTTCTGTTTAAAAGCATTTGAACCTATGTTTTTTATTCTATTTAAAAGCATTTGAACCTACATAGCACAGCACTGTATGGTACTATATATTCTGACGGAATAGAAACAGCTTTTTGCCAATAAAGGTATTACCATTTTGTCCAAGTAAACACGAAAACACTGGAAGCTCGGCAAACTTAAAAAACCACTCTGTTTTCCCATTTGATAAAAAAGCTTTGGTCACCTCACACATTGTTCCAGTTTCTCAAACTATTTATGCATTGACTCAGAAGGAAAGTAAAAAAAAGCCACACACAGAAACAATTTTCTATCCAGTTATATAGGACATGCATGTGGGACAAGGTACGTAGGACTCTTGTGTGGAACAAGCTTTCCAGTGAATATTTAATTATTTATGAAAAGTGGTGTAGCATTGGTAGGGCAGACTGAGAATACCACAACTGATATTATCCTAGGATGTGATAATTAGTGTTTTGCAGCGTGGAAAGGGCTCAACCTCCCTCAAGTGAAGGCTTGACCCTGGCTGCTGCGAGGCTTAGTAACCAGATCATTGCTAGACAAAAGGCAACAACTCTTCCTCCTGAAGTCTGAAGGGAGGGCCTAACCTTGAAAAACTGCTTGAGATGGTTTGGTGTATTTAGCCAAAACTCACAAATCATTTTGCAATTATTAAATAATATCGTTAGTAAATAAAATATTTGTGAAAAATTTGTCAGCCTTGAATTACAGTATCTGTTTTGGAGCAGACAATGGCATGCATAAGCTGCATATTTTCCTGGAAAGTGCATCCAGAAGGAAGATTCTGTTTAACTTTAACATGAATGTGAAAATTTTCTTAGTGAGGAAGATAATGCTTTATACATTATCAATTAAATACATCAACTGTCCCCTGTAAAAGCATAAGGTATATTACAAAGCAGTTCTGTAGAAAAGTTTCAGGACTTCGTTAATTAAGACAATGACAGCTCTAGCACCATAGGAAGCTATGTTTTTGACATAGAACTTTTTTTTTTAAATTAGCACTTAAAACATTAAAAGAAAACATGCTAAGTATCACAATATCTTAAAAATCTTATAAAACGCTGACAATGCCCAATGTATGTTCAGTCAACAATCTTGTAGGCTATTAAAGTAGGAACATGAAAGTGTTTAGCAAATAAATAGATTGAGTCTACTGGATTTATTACATTGTTCTCACAAATGAAAAGAACATAATGTTTTTACATTACAAAAGCAGATGCTTGAAAAACTCTCTCTATAAGAAATCAGCCTTGGGCTTCTGTTTTTCTTCTGTAGTTGGCCAAAACCAGTGCAGTTTGTGCATATATCAGGTATATGATCTTAACCCGTTAAAGGACATAGTTTAAAGAAAAGGGATATAAAGCTATATACGTCTAACAAGGATGAGATACAGAAGGAAACTGAATTGAGTTGATTGCCTGATTGTGAGTGCTGACTGACAAGTTTAGCATGTAGGTCATGCCAATATGTGACCTAGAAAAAAGCTGGACTCATTTTTTTTAGATGATTTTCAGTGATGATCCTGTCTAGAAATGTCCCTTTTTTTTTCTCAAAAATCCACATGAAGCTCTCCCTATAGAGGCTGCAGTAGCAAAGGCAAGGATTTGACTTCCTGCAACTGTTGCTGGAGAAGGATGGGTGTAGAGACAAGGGATGCTTTCTTCAGGAAACTAAGTCTGTGGGAATGAGTGGGAAGTGGAAGGGTGGAGGTAAGTTCTTGAACACATGGAGGAAGAGGTACATGCCATGTTTAAAAAAAATATTCTGGGTAGATAGAACAAAGAAGTCAGAAAAGTGATGAGGTATTAACAGACAGAGAGGAAATCTGTATCCAGTTCTTTCCTCTCCATCAGTGATATCTGGGCTAGCTGTTCACAGGACACCTCTTTTATATTTGCATTTAATATGAATCAAACTGAAGCTTCTTTTTTCTATAGGCACACTGACAAAGGTGCAATTCCATTAATCGACTTCAGTGATGTTAAGTATAATTGCATCTAATCTAATATGTGATGTAAAATGCAGACAAATCACAAAGAGTATTCTAAGATTATGGGAACTTCAGAGAGGAAAGAATATTTCATTGTCTTGCTTTTTCTCAGTCTTTTATAACAGTAACAACCCTGATTCCATACCTAACTTCAAAAATTTTATGATATTGTAAGGCAGGATTTGTTTATGGGCATCTATAAGAAGAAAGATTAAAAAGAAGTATTTTATTAAAGATTTTTTTACCATAGTTTTAGATTTAGATTTTAGATTTTTGAATATTGTAAGAATAATAGAAGATTCATTGTCCATTTATTGTAACCCCAATAACTGCTGCTTAAAAGATTTTGGAACAGCCCCAATACATGTGCAGTAGCTGAAATTTGCACATGCAAATAAGCTGCATTCTAAATTCTTTAATTAGTTGTTGATTTAGAAGCTGCTGACTGAGATATTCCCTGATTCTGTCTACTCTGACATTTACTAACTCATTACAATTTAAGGAAGACACTGAGACAAAAAGACAAAGAAGTTTCTTAAGGCCTGTATGAAATACAAGCTTTTCTTTTAGGACAGTTTTAACACATTAACTAATACTTTGTTTACAACAGCAATTGCAGTTTCTAGTATTTAAAAAAGGCATTAAAAAAAGGATTATCACCTGAATTTGTAATTATTTCTGTTCTCCATTTATCTGTTTGGTTTGTAAACATTTTGAGGCCACTGGGTTGACATCTCCAAAAGCTACTGTAACACAAAAAGAACATAAACCAGTGGTTTAAAAAATGTTTTAAAATAATACTATCAAAATTTATAAGGGCTAGAGAAAAAAAAGCAGCATTACAGAGAACGACTGAGCTAAGTGGCTTAAAGGGCAACATGGAAGTTTAAACTTTTTTCATAAGAAGAGTTATCCTGGTGGACTAGAAAATGTGTGGCAGACAGGACTCTCTATGGTCACTGTACCTGTAAACTGTGTCTTTAAAAGAAAATTGTATTGGGTTAGAGTCTAATCTTTCATCCAAATTTCAAGTCAAAATGCTGTTCTGAGTTGAATCGCTGTGTGGCAAACCATAAAGAAACAGTGATAAGCATCTGCCGGTGGAACATGAACAGCTGAACCGTAAGAAGCTGTTTCCCTGTCTGCATGTCTCACTGAATGTGTGGCTGGACTTTGTTGTGTGACTTTCAACTTTTCACTAGATTTTCTTTTATTATATTTTTAGCTAGTTTTGAGCAGTAACTTTTGTAAGGCAGCTGAGATCTGTTGATTGATCTGTGACTTACAAGCTTCTAATCTGAAAATTACTGAAAGGGGATAGAGTCCATTTACCTATGGTACACCTCAGCAAATCCCCATGATGCCAGTTTATCACTGAATAGGGGCTCACCAAACTGCTGAACCTGTAGGAAGAAGCTGCTAGTAGTCAGCCAGCTTTGTCAGGATGTGCCAGTTAATCTTTTCCACTGCAAAACAGTTTCTTAAAGCTAAATAAAAATACACTGTTTATTTCTTGCTTTTCACTCTTCAGATTATTTTAAAGATGATAGAACGGTACCCTATGTCCTGGCACTATTTTTGAAGTCCATATATTACAGAATTTGAGTGCTTGCCTATATAAAACCTATTGAATTTATTTCCTAAAGGTGCCAGAGAAAGTTTCTCAAGTATTTCTAGCAAAAATATCTTCTCTGTCTAAAAGATCACACATGTATATAGCTTTCATATTTTCAAACACTTTAGTATTTTCCTGTAACTCAGATACTGTTTTCCTCAGCTCCATTTTTTCAGCATTTCAACAGCAGCCACTGAAAAAACTGCCAAAGGAGGGACTCTATTGCTCTCATTTATGGCTGCTTTTCTTTGCTGAGCAATGGCAAAGAGTCAGCAGTGCTGCATACCTTCCTTTTAAAACAACCTTGCTGGCACTTCATTTTCTCCCCAAGAATAGATAAATCTGGTATATGTTGTCCTGCTTTTGCTCTTCTGATTAACTCCATACATAAAAACTGGGGTCTCTCTTAACCTCTCATGTATGCACTATGGCAGTCCTTAAGGCTCTCTGAGAAAGCAAGGGAGCTGGATTTTTGCTGTGAAATGACATTTAGGCACTGCCTCCTTTTCTCCCTTCTCCACCACAAACTTTCAGCACCTGTGAAATCTGTATTGTTTGAAAATAAACACAATTGCAGCGGCACAGCAGACTGAAGGCTTTGTTTATGGTGAAGAATCACAACTTAGGAGAGTCCTGGAACACAGGTTTTTCCATCAAGAAAGACAAAAATCCTCTGGAAGATATTTTGTTCTGTTGCCCTAGAGTGCAACATAGAATTTTTCCCCTCTTCAGCAGCAATGTGGGTGTGTCAGACAACACACAAATGATTTGTCATTTTGGTTGAGCCCTTTGAAACCTTGACACAGAAATCACTCCTTGATTGAAGAACAGGGGAATGGACACTAGTCAGACCTTGATGAAATAACTCCTCAGTGAGTGATCATGATGCTGTGAAGCACATAAAAGGATATCAGATCTTTCCCCACAGTATACACAGTTGAAGGCCTCAAAGCAACAAACCTGTGTATTCCACTGCAGACTGGTTAGCTTTCTGATGACCTCTGAAGTATTCCTATCTTTCTTCCTATGAAAATCAATACAGCATTTCTTATGCAGAAAGATAATGAATCTACACACAGGGGTTTGTCACTGTCCATTCCAACCTGGATCTTTTGATTTGGGCCCTTGAATGCTAAGGAACTACCAGAAAGTAAACAAATAAACAAACAAAACAAAACAAAACAAAACCCCAAACAGACAAAAAAAAACCAACAAAAAAACCCCAATCAACCAACCAACCAACCAACCAACCAACCAACCAACCAACCAACCAACCAACCAACCAACCAAAACATTACTCTGAATGGCTGCAGGCTCTTTGTATAGGTTTGAGGCCTAATTTAAGAAAAGACAAATCTCAAAGTCACGAAGGAGAGGAAACCAGAGAGAAACAGATGAATGCATCAGCAATAAGAAAATCTTTGAATTAACTAACTGTGTAGAGAACCTGCTTGTTTCATGCATATTTATAAACTTATATAAATAAATATATACTCGTAACAGTCTTCTGTGTTCCTTTATCAAAGCTTAACTTTTATCAATACTGTCTATGGAAAATTAATATAAATTAGGGATAAACTACATTTTATAAAGGAAAAATTAAATAAACTGCTCTGATTTCATTTCTCTCCTACTCCATTTGATTTAATTCCTCCTGGGTTTCTTAAAAAATTGTCACTATCTCTATGTCAAGTTTTTGTTATGGCTCCCATTACAAGCTTTGCCAAAGCAGAGATTTCAGGATCTGATTGATTGTAAAGAACATAGTTCCTTCTCCTCAGATAGAAAAGTGTCTCCATCCCCTCCCCTCCCCTTCCCTTCCCTTCCCTTCCCTTCCCTTCCCTTCCCTTCCCTTCCCTTCCCTTCCCTTCCCTTCCCTTCCCTTCCCTTCCCTTCCCTTCCCTTCCCTTCCCTTCCCTTCCCTTCCCTTCCCCTCCCCTCCTTTTTCTTTTTATTATTACATTATTATAAAATTGTCTTCCTACCAAGACACAATTAATCTTTTCCTTTGTGGTCATTTACACTGATGCAACGTGTGAAACTATTATTTTGATTTGGTCATAGTTCATATCTGTGAGACAGAGGTGTGATCAGCTGCAGCACTGTGAGACAATGATGAATGAGGCCTTTAGAGCTTAGCTTTACATTTCAAGAAACAGCAAAAGAGACTATAGGAGAGAAAAACTAAATATATGGCATAACACTTGTCTCTCAGAAATTAAGAACACTAAATCCATATACAGAGACTTGGTTCAGCAAACACAGAAGAGAATTCTAAAGAATACAAAGCAGCTCGTAGTTTAGCCATAAGTCAATAGGGTGAATTTGAGATTCGGGATGGGGGAACGTATGGTTTGTTCTGTAAAACATACCACAGGTGTCCCAGTGATCTCATTTTACTATTTATACTTCCGTTCAAGGGCTTGGATTTCCTTGTCAATGAAGAACAATTTTCTCTAAAGATTTACAAAAAATAGGTTCTTAAAGGACAAATAACTGGAAGTTAATTACAAAACAGCACTTCAATCACAGTTATGCAGATATCTTCTGGGTGGGCTTATGTCCAGAGGTTCCTATCCTTAACCTCTGGTCCAATTCTTCTTGATTCACTTCCTACTTATATATAACTTTTTCACAAAAGTAGATTATGCAGCAAATTTGAATTCTTCCTCCCTGAACTCAATATCAAAGACTACAGAAGGATATTTAATATGAAAAGATTATTCTTCAAGTATACAAATTGCAATGGACAAACTGTGTTTCTGTGTAGTAATCCAAAATTTCAATCAAAAATCATTCTTCATACAATATTGTTAAGGCTGGTATTAAAAAAGGATTTGCTAAATACTGAATAGAGAATCAGTCAAACATTTATTGCAAAATGACATCTTAAGTAGAGCTTTTTCTGAAACACTAGATATTTTATTTTGTATAGATTTTGTTTTCTGTTTCCTCTTATGTGCTACAGACATTATTTAAATATCATTGTATTAAACAGAGAAAAAGACCTTAACTTTGAAGCTTCATTTGGAAGTTAAATTGTATTTGTAAATGCTTCACTGAACAAAATTTTTCAAATATAATTCAAGTATAGTAATCACGTTTAAAATATAATTTTTCATAGTTATGTCCCATCTGCTCAATACTGATAAGGAGTTCAAAAACTAAGCTATAAAAATCAATGCCACTAAATGCTTATTAATTATATAGAAACTTGCTTAGCTTACTGAGCACTTTTAATAACATGAATGTATATTCCAAGGTATAGATGCAAATTTTAGAAGATACATTTTAAGTATAGTTAGACTGCACAGAGTTTATAAGCATCATACTTATTATTTTATTTAATCTGATTCTACACTGAGAGGATCATTTCACTGCAGGTAAAGCACATAATTTCTGCCTGGGGAAAAAAAAAGTCATTGCATATTAAAAGTCAGTGGAGCATAGTGGATAAAGCTGCATAAAACCTGCTTTCTATAATTTTCAAAAAATTATCAGTAAATTTAAGACTTATGCCTAATTTTCTCAGACAACTTTTAACTCCAGTAGCATCATGAACTGATTTAACCTACCGGTGGTGCATGAGGCATTCAGGTCAATTAGATTGGCACAAGAATGTTTCATGGTTTTTCTCAGATCCAGCCTCACAAAAGACACTGGAGAGAGATAAACTGCATTAATGATAATTTTTTTGACATGGATAAGCATGGCTGCAGGAAGAGTCATCAACAAAACCAAAGCTTACAATATTAAAACAGCAAGCCATAGACTAGGGAAAGTGGCAGAGTAGGAATGACTTAATTAGAGGTTTTATGAGCACCTTATTGGGAGGTGTGTGTATAGTCTTTATTACTGTAAATCTTGTTCTGGCAGAAGCAGGCACACCTGAGAATAAAAACAGTCAGTACCACAGACAATTCCGAATAATAGATCATAAATTAATTTCTATCTGCAGCAACACAACCAGAACTTGACCTTGCCACTACAGGCTCATAACCCATGTTGGATATGTCTGCACCACAAAGGAGTGCCACCTTCCAGAGCAGCTCTGAGAAGTACACTACATCTTCTCCTCCTTCCTTTTTACTTTGCCATTCCCAGTAGGTTCTGAGCAAACGCATGGGAAATGTGTTTTGGCACATTTGGAAGTTGAAAACATGCAGATGCCTTTGCGTGCAATACAATGGGAAGATCAGTGAACCTTATCCTCAGGACCGTCTTCAAACATGGTGGTTATAGGTTGTGCATCCTACAGATCTATGCAGCCTGAGACCAAGCAAAATTTCATCCACACAACTATGAATAGAAAGGTTTCACTTTGTTCAAAACTATTCAAGGTTATTTTTCTGAACCTTTGAAAAGAAAAATAGAAAAAACTCTGATCAGAATAGCCAGATTGATTCCTTCTTAAGGCAGATTCCATTCATACTAATTTAAAAAAAAACCACAACACTGAGTTTCTTTTGATTTATGCCTTTTTTTAAATTCAAAACCATGATTTTTAATGGGTTTTTTTGGGTTGGGTGGTTTGGTTTTTTTTGTGAAACATTTTGTATTACATTGCTATTTTTATGAATTAAAGTCTTCTGCCACTCATACAGGAATGAAAACCATTAGTCTTGTTTTGTAGCAACACACCATAACCACTGTATTCCACTGTCTATACTGTGGTAATACAGATTAGCACTGTTTAATCAATGACAAAGAAAGCCTTTATGCAAGAGAGAAATTTGAAAGAATCAAAATAAAGTACGCTTAGAAGCCACATTAGGTCATTTATATTGTACATCTATGAACCATCAATGATGTACCAAGATTTGCTGACTGTCTGTAAGAGACAGAGATTACATATCCGCCCTTATTTAAAGCTGTAAAACTACATGACACTAGGATAATAGTTCTTGGCTAGCTGTATGTATGGTTTTCCATTTAAGCATTTATGGGAAGTACCATAATATAGACAAATGTCCTGTATATACAAATGAACAATGTTTCTGCTGTTGTATTTGCTTAAATATAAAAATCCATCTTGATTTGAAAATATTAGTATAACCTTTGAAAAAGGATTCATCTGGCTTAGTTAAGATTGTGCAATTTACATCTAACCTGAATTCCAAGCAAAGTCCAGGTTCCAGCCTATGAATCTTAAAGATTTTTCTTATAGGCTCATAAACTCCCAAATTCAAATATTTTGTTTCTTTTATAAATATTTGTGAAAATGGCCATGCAGTCGTGATAGGTTGGTAGTGCTTCTCAAAATCTCTGTGAAGGGAAAATAGAGTGCACATTATGTAGCAAAAGAGAAGAATGGAAGAAAAGAGCTCACATATATAATTTTTGCTATGTAAGCTCATACTATATTGCAGTGTTCTCAGTAGCATACCCTTAAGTGCTAATTCTAATTACTTTTGATCTTAGAAAGAGTTTTGTGGCTAGTACTTCCTGTTCTGTAGCAAAAAAGGGATTAGACTCCTTTACTTCTGTCACCAAGGCAAGAACAGTGCTGCTTTAGCCATGATGAATTTAATCTGGATAGTTTAAAATAGCAAACATATTAGAGACACAAAAAAGTGATACGTTTATTGTTATCTCTAGAGAGAAAATTTTAAGATGATTGTGTATGGTGATCCACAGGCAAATTATACTTCAACCTGAATAGCA
The DNA here is from genome assembly GCF_949628215.1 of Phalacrocorax aristotelis. NCBI lineage: Eukaryota > Metazoa > Chordata > Aves > Suliformes > Phalacrocoracidae > Phalacrocorax > Phalacrocorax aristotelis. The sequence goes on along the minus strand of NC_134277.1, from coordinate 29,979,821 downwards.
GGGAAACTGAAAGTAAATGCAAAATATCAGACCCAGTACCTTGAGTAAACTATGGCAGATAGATTTTTGCACATTTTATATTTTATTCTTAGCACTGCTGTCAATGATTTGATACATTAACCTTCTGGAGAAGTCATATTGCTATTTTTATTTCCTCAGACTCAAATCCTAGATGCTAGAAAGCCATGAATTTGGAACACTTAAGACATTTTATTGAGAGCAAGGCCAGCTCCCTCAGCCTCTCCTCACAGAACAAGTGCTCCAGCTCCTGTCCATCTTGGTGACCCTCCCTGGAACTTGCTTTAGTTTATTGATCTTTCTTGTATTGGGGGGCTGAAAGCTGGACACGGTTTCCAGTTGTGGCTTAATGAGTGGTCAACAGAAAGGGATAATCACTCTGCTCAAGCTACTGGCTGTGCTCCTGTCCATACAACAAAGGTCACCGCTGGCCCACTTTGCTGCAAGGGCTCACTGTGGGGTCACGCTCAGCTTGCTCTCTGTCAGTCCTGCTAGGTCCTTTCAGCAGTGCTGCTCCCCAGCCAGGCAGCCTCCAGCCTGTATCATTGCAAGGGGGTATTCTGTCCTGGGTGCAGGGCTTTGCATTTCTCCCTGTGCATTTTCATCAGGCCCTTGTCAACCCATTCCTCCAGCCTGTGTAAGTCTCTCTGTGTGTGCTTGAGTATGTTGACTGCTCTTCCTAATTTGGTGTTGTCTGCAAACTTGATGACTCCACCACCTATTCTGCAGCTGCAGCTCTGCAGATGGAGAAGGAGCCATTCACCTTCTGTCAGAAGTCACAAGCCCACCTTGTGAATCTCCATCTGCCATTTGAAGAAGCATAGTCTAAGTCAAGGCCTGTTGTGTGGCAGGGTAGTGGCTCCAGTCTTTCTCCTTCTTCTTCTCAGCCTCCTTGTTTCCCCCTGTGACTATGTTAACAACAATGGGGGGACAACATGGATGATTTGGGGTCCATCTGTTCTGAACATGTCCAAGACTTGTAGCAGCAGGACAAGGGGTAATGGTTTTAAACTAAAAGAGGGTAGATTCAGACTAGACATAAGGAAGAATTTGTTTTATTATGAGGGTGGTGAAAGACTGAAACAGGTTGCCCAGAGAGGCTGTAGATGCCCCAGGTTAGGATACTGTTGGTCAGGGTTATACACTGTGCCTATGGGAATAAAGGCAGTTTTCAAGCTCATAATGCTGTGAACTGAAAAGGAGCAGATAGAGTCAGAAAGCCAAATGAGATAAGCCTTGTGCAGAAGGTGTTGCAGGTCAAAAGTGGAAAAACAGGACAGCAGTGTGTTTCTCCAAAGCCACATAAATTTTTCTCCTGTTCACATGCTGTATGTAGTTAAAACCCTTCTGCATCTCCTAGCAAACTTTCATGTTTCAATGGTTGTGGCATACTCTTTGTTACCATGAGTGCTAAGCATTAAAAAAGGTTTGCAGTGAGGAAAAAGTCCCCAGCAGCACAAGTTTTATGACAAACATTTGGGAGGCATCAAAAGTAAATTGCTGATGGGTTATTTGAAGCTCAGAAATAAACTTTTCCTGGTGCATCTTTCCATATAATACTTTTTCTATAAGCATTTTATTCTTCACTTTTTATCTTCACAGCTTCTCTCTTAACCACCTTTATGGTTAGGCATTTTTTTCTTCATCTTACATTTTAGTCATTTTGGGAGTTTGTTGGTCATGGTTCCCACAGGTATCCAGGAAATTCTGAACTTGCATTTCTAAAAGTAATATTCTTAAAATATCTTTCAATTTTCTTTAATGTTGGCTTTCAGACTGTGTTCCCTCATCACTCATGATATAGGCTTGATGGAATCAGCCTAGATTCACAGCAAGATTTTCTCTTGAAAGGAAAATTGATATATGGTCCAGAGTGATTTAAATTTATATTCCTGAGAACTCTCTCCTGCTCCTTGAACCTTGTCCTTCCTCTCTATTTCGTTATTTCATAATGAAAAGATGTTTAAAGATAACAAAATACCTAAAAGTTTAAAAATGACAGTTTCATTATTTTTTTTTGTAAATTTTATTGGCTTTCTATTAACTCCCAGAATTAAAATAGATTTTGGAATTCTCAAACTTCCTGGCTTCTAGCCACATTTACTTAACATGTTAATTTTGCTGAATTCTTTTAAGCATACTTTTTTTTTTAAGTGGGGAAAGTTTGAGCTTTGGGGCAATTAGTAGAATCTCCACATATTTCTAGCTTCTTGGCTCTGAGAAAAGAATTGGAAACATGAACTGTCTGGAAACAATGCACTGATATTGCCTAAGCCTTCAGAGATTACTAAGTTATTTGGATATTAAAAATAATATATAGTCTAATGTTTGCAGCTGTAACTACTTTATTTTTATTGTATGCATTGTAGCATTCTCCTACAACTGCATAAATTAATAATTAATGAATATTATAGTATGATCCTGTTTACAAATAATAGGATTTAAAGATCCTACCTACATCACTAAATCTGTTATTACATGTTTCAATGATAAACACATATGCTTTTCATAAAAATATTATGTATTCTTTTTCCATGCTTTTGACATGATTAGATAGAAAAATTAGATAGGAAAAATTACAATTGCAGTATTTAAATATATCTGGAATTTTATGGAAAAAGCACTAAGAGCCAGATTAAGTTTTTTTAAAGGTCAGGCAATATATAAACTTGGAAAACTTTTGGGGACTCACTTTTTCCTTTTCCTTTAAAGAACAATTGCCTCATTTAGGAATAATTGGTATTCACAAAGGAAATGCACATGTTCTGAAACCTAGCAATTTCCAATTGCCAAGATACCTAATGAGTTGTCTTAACAAGATTACCAAACATATAAAAGGAACTAATTGCATTGCATTTAATTCTGAAATCACAACTAGATGCAAAATAGGTTTTGCAGCTGGCATTTTGCTGGCAATGCAAGACGAAAATGAGGAGGTAGCTAGAGATCAAGGGATCATCCTGCTCAGTTTTCAGGAAGAGTCACTCCTTCCTCCCCAAATAGACACCAAAATTATATGCCATTATTGCTTGAAGAGAGAAACATTTTAACAATCTGTGACATGACAAAGGATTAGCTGAACACATCCATTCTCTAGAAATGTCTTTAATTAACTGTTTTTCATTTATTTATTCACATTGTGATCTACTATTCAAATAGCAATGGACAGGTATTGTTTCATGATACAATTTGGGGTTTATACTTTCCATCCACCTTTTTATCTACGACTTATCATATTGTTTGCATTTACAGATACAAATTGTTGATTATACTATCTAATATTCAGTGCTTGAAACTATTCCTTAGTTACCGATAAAAATAATAATTTCATTATTACTTTTGAATACGAATACACTATTTTGCTATTCTCCAAAACAGGTAAGAAAGCTTATTATTCTTACTGATACGTTAACTGTGTTCTCATGTGATTTCTAGAATTAGATTCCTGTTGCATTTTCAGACAATACTGTCCACACTGACATGACATCATGGACTGATTTTCTTTTCTTACCTCTGCATTATAGTAATTATTATCAACCGTCCTGTTTTCAATGTGTTGCATAGTTTTAGTCAATAAATGAAACCACAAGAAATATAAATATTCTATTTTTTTCCTTTGGTTTTCAAAGAATTATAAATTCTGTTCATTATTTTGGAGTTATAAGGTTTGTTTTAAAGCTGTCCAAAATCTCTGAATGGTCTGGTTAGTTTTCAATCTTCCTGAAAAATTATTTGCTTAGAATTATTTTCAGTTTGAGAAAAATGCCTGAGATAAAGAACCGTCAATGTTTTTAACTGTTTCTATTTTGTTTTTATTTAATCAACATTTGAACCTTGGCATTTTTTAAGTTCTAGATGGTTATAAAGGACCATTTTAATTGACACCAGCTAGTGATAGGCTTATGCAAGAATAAGACAACAACAATAAGACCGAAGTTCAAGACTGAGGGATATGAAGGCATGTGACTAAATCCCTTTCCTGTTTCTTTCACTTATTTTCCTTGTCTCCACACTGAGGCTGGTAAGAAGTTGGTGTGAGGGTTCAGCATGCTTTTTTGCTGAATTTGATGTGGCACATAGTGTAGTCTTTTCATCCACAAGCTATGTATGAAGCAGTTATATCACTCTTCAAAAGTATCAATTGTTCAAGATTACCTACAAGGGTTTAAGTAAATCATTTGGAGGCATTTAGTTATCTGGCTGTTGTTACTCAGTGTTGCATGATTATCTATCTGAACTGTATATTTGACAAATAACTGGCACATGTCCAATTTGGGAAGAATAATCACACCTGGTTATTGTGTCTTCCACCAAAAGACCTAGGAACATCAAACGAAGGTAGTAGGAGTCAGGTTCCAAGAAAAACAGAAGAATGGGGCTCCTTTACCTTTATAGGCTGACGTGTGAAATTGCTTTTGGAAGGAAGCGTTACATTCTAGAAGTTCAAGGAGAGACAAGGCAAGGTCCTGGAATCCTTCCAGATCTTGAAACGTGTAGAATAAACAATCCACAAAATATCTGACCTGAAAATATTTAGAGTTCAAGGAGTAGTAGAGAAAAGTATCGTATTCATTTGGTTCATTTTTATGCTTCCCTAGATGTATGCTTATTCTTTTGTTTAAAGAAAGGTTACTGAGATAGACCGACCTTGGTCTCAGCCAGCATGGCCCTTCTGTTTTTCCAGTGATGCCAGTGAAATCTTTAAGGTCCATGAACATTTTTGCCAGTGTATTGTATGCACATCTCCAATCTTTCAAATCATTCAGGGCATGACCACAGGAGTCACAGGAAATCTAACTCAGCCCTTTTACTCACAAATGAGATTTCTGCTATTCAGCCAGCTCTAAGTGCTTCTATTGTTAAGGGCATATATCAATTTCACTTTCAATTTCTGTTCTAAATAGGTACCAGGAGAAAATAATGTTGCAGAGGAATAACCAACAGCAGAATATAACCCGATAATATCTTTCTTTATCTCATATTCTTATTAAAAGTCATTCCATAACAGCGACCTTAAATAGCGTACCTGTTGAGAACTGAGATGGACAAATTGTAAAGTCCATGCATAATCCTTCTTCAAGCAAAACAGAATGCATTTTTATACCTCTTGACAAGATATGTGCCATATTTTTTGTAAATACACAAGACTTTTCTTCATCTAAAAACTGGAGAACTAAAATGAATCATGCTTGTAAAATTTTACTATCTTATTATTGCTCTGCACATCTGTTTGATACTCTGCTATGATTGACTGAAAGGCTTGACTAAAAATAGGAAAACAGACACAGCTGCAAGTAAAAAAAAAAAAAAGAAGCAAACAGTAAAAGGCAAATGATGTAATGTACAAACTTCTCTTTCCTCCTCTTTCTCACCTTTACATACTTTAATTCCTGTTTCCTGTTTTAATTTCCTGCTGATTTCTCTATTTCAACAATATTTCCCCTCATCACTAGTCACTGTGATTCCTTCGTTCTCTGTTGGACTGCCTGATTGTAGCATGTGGCAGAGGGGAAATGTTGCAGAGGCCCTGAACTGAGTAGAATTCCCTTTGCCTTAACAGAGTTTCTGAAGACAGACTATTTCTTTCCTGATCCTCTTGAGGTAGTTAGCAGAGCTAGTCTATTCATTTTTCCTTATCTCACTATTTACACCTCTGCTTCTTTAAATGTGACTTGTCCATTTTAGACAATGCTAGTGATCATGCCTAGGGATAGTTTTAGTAATATAATAATACTTAACAAAAAAGAAACAGAAGAAGCAATGCTTCCATACACCCCTTTGAGGGGTCTTTCAGTACAGTAATAGTCTTGGCAGAGGAAGGCACACAAGTGCATCCATTCACGTTGATACGTGGGGGCCTCTCAGGGATGCAGGATTGAAACAGAAGAGGCAAAAACAAAAATATATTTTAAGCCTCGGTTAGAGTGTTTTGTGTCTTGGCCACCTTATCTTCAAACTTGTGTGCATTGATTCTGAGGAAGCATAACTCGATCCCTTTTCCAGAGCATTGAAGCAAGCTTTGTGCTCTCTGCTATCTCTAAAGTGCTTGATTACTGACAAAGGATGCTGTGAGGCTCACCTGCACAGCGTAAGTAACAGTATCAAAACTGTTAATCAAAACTTTAATCTTATGAGCTGGTATCTACATTTTATGATTACAGAAATTGAAGATATATAACTATATGATAAGATATAAGATTTAATTTTTTTATTACGTGATGTTCAAAAAATAGTTATTCTTAGCCTTTACAGAAGCCCAATAGAAGAATATTGTAAAACTGTAAAAATAAAGAAACTTCAGAATTTCCGGAAGACAGAAAGCATTTATTTGTCAGACGACCTCCAGAGCATAGAAGTACCATAAGCAAAAAACCCATGCATAATAAAATGACATCTACTTCTACAGTCCAAATGAGGGAGAAAATGAGATAATATATACTCCTACAAATTCCTAGTCTACACAACTAGCAAACATCCAATAAAAATTATAATAATGTACCCTCTGAGCTCCCACTAGTGTATATCTAGTTATAAGACTGGAGAAAAAAAAATTTTAAAATGTATCACCTCTTTTCTGTACTGGGAAAGAAAGTAAATGCAAACAATGTCAGCCTAATACAAGAATGCAGAGGAGCCACTGCATACTTTTCATATTAACACTCCCACAGTGTACACTGTCAGATGGTTAGTGGGAGGATGGTGAGACAATGAGAGGAGCCAAGCAAAGCATATTTCTTTTTCTCTTTTCAGACTGGATAGAAAGAACATTTTCTGCAAGGCCACAAGACTGCAATTACCACGCCACAGTATTAATAATGCTGTAAAAAGTCAGGTTTTTCTCTCTAAGTCACTTGATGAGATCAAGTCTGGAACAACTATCTCCAGGGAAAAAAATAGAGGAAAAAAATCTAAATAAATAAAACATATATATATATATATATATATATATATATATATGAAGATTTTTAAGTCATTTATAATACTTGTGAGAAAACAAAACAAAACATGAGCATGAGTTACTTGTAGTGTTAAAAGAAATGGTCGAAGAAAGAATCTGTCCTCTTGAATATGAAATTTCTAATCCTTGTCCTATCTTTATGTGGTTAAAGGTGCAATGATGTTTTCTGCAAAGCCCTTTTAACTGTAGTTAGTGTGAATTTTAATGAACTAAGCTTTTTTCTGATAAATATGGACATCTTTTTTTAGATGCTTCTTTTGGTATTAAGTGAATTCTTTAGTTCTAGCAGCTTCTCTGCGTAACTCTGAATAGAGTAAAAATTCACTTAATTTTCCAACTCAAGTTACAGTCTGGAGAGTGAAGTGATATGATTAGAAATGGGTTGAATGCTGCAACAAAGTATTTGTGAACATTTGTTTGAATACAGTCATGAATTTGTCTTGGAGCAGGCTAGTCTTGAGGCATCCCAAATTATTTTCTCCCCCCCTAAGAAGTTGTTGAAATTAAAATATTCACGCTAAAAGCTTCTTGTGTGATATCTATGCACTTGGCTAGAAAACCAAGTGCAACTTCTAGTCCCTAGCTGTTAACCTGCACTGAACTTCAAGGTTTGTGTCTCAGGACTGTAATAAATTAACGTGCCTTGTGAATCATCTATAGAGGAAAACACCAAAGACTTAAAAACGCAGTGCTTTCTTGCTTATTTTGGAAGAAAAGAAACTTCTCTTGTGCATATGAGCTTATAATGCTTTTAATACGGTTATCTTTCTGGTATAACAGTAGCATTCATGCACATAGTGAACAAGTTTATACCGCACGACATTTAACAAAAAGAATGGTAAGTCATATAGCTAAGGGAGTTTACACTTGAGTACAGGTTTGTACTATCCATGCCACCTCTGAGTAAATTTTATTTTCCTCTTTCTCAGATATTTGCTTTTTGCTGTAAATTCCGGAGTTTACTGCAGTACGTTATGAATGTCTCTTACCTGGTTTTGCATCAGTGTGCAGATTAAACTTGTTCATGTTCTAAAGTTGCCACCACTCTGCTTATGGTCTGCAACACTTTCCCCTGGGAATGGTCACAGGAGCACTTCTGATGGATGAGGATTCCAGATTAGGGCCAAGATGTAGCAATTGTGGAGATCCATATCATTAAAAATGAAAGTCTGTATGTAGGAAAGTTGCTCAAAGAAAAAGCAAGACAAAACCTAAACACAATAGTTGTCCTGAGTAGAAAAGGGGAACCTGTAGTTTGCTTTATATTCAAGGTGTGGGAACAAACCATAGATCACACAGTCATCCAGCAAAGTGATATAAAAATGTGACAGCTGCTGGAGTGTTTTATGCCATTAGAAATGGTAATTAGTAGTACAGTCTTTGCCTATTCTTTGTAACAACATCTGCCTGAACATCCATTATACTATACAATGTAAATTATGTTTAAAAACATACAGGACCTGTAATGCTTACATGGAGAAAGTGATTCTCTCAAGACTTCCTGAGATGTTCAGATATCACTTCTGAAGCCTCTTGGACCAGCTTGTAATTTAGCTTTTTTTACCTAACGTATTGGGTCGGAAGCCAAACTGATCTGATTAAAAACACAAATGTTTGTACAAGCTTTCTTTTGCAAGACACTGGGGCAAACTGAACCCAAGGTTTTCACCTTATGAATTGCACATGTGTGTGCAAGAGGAAGTTACAGTTCTTAAAGACTAATTTTTGTAGAATACATATATATAGATGTGTACGTGTCTATATGCATATATGTATACCTATATAGTTGTATACATATATTCTGCATGCCTACATGTTCTACACATATATCTACATACGCATATATATGTATGTGGCATATATGTAGAAAATATATTCTGGTTTTTGGTTTAAATAGAAATGATGCCAAGATTAAACCCCCTTGTTAAGTTTTAAAGTAATGCACATCTGAATTTACTTTAATTGTTCCAACAGATACAAGAGAAAAACTTGTTTGGTGTGATTATTTATTGCCAACACTTTTGTAGAAGCCATGGGCTCATGCTGTTATTCTACTAAGGTTCATCCAGAAGCAATTATTTTGCTACTGCTTTAGTTAGGTGAATAATACTTTTCTTAAGAACTAAACTAGAAGCAGATTATTAGGTAGAGTGCAAAAGCACGAAGAAAAATAAAACCAGACCAAATCAGACATATTTGTTTGTCTTTGCAGATACCATAAGTAATATTCTGGTTCTGAATTTGAACTTGCAAGCTGGGAACAACTGGAGTCTGAATAGGCATCAGAAAATTACATCCAAATCTCTCATTTATGTCAAGCAGAGGTGCAGTGCATCAGTGTTATACTTTCTGCTTTACAGTTATTTGAAAGAAGGAGAAATACCTGTTGAAGGAGAGAAGAAGGTGTAGTCTTGTGTGTGAGCAATACTATTTCATTACCTGACAGCACTTCTCCTTTCAGTCTTGACAGCTTCATACTATCACCTTCGATATTATTTATAAAGTTATGATCAAATAATCCAGCTATCAGGAATTGTGTCAAACATGTCTTCTCAGAGAGTCTAGTAGTAGCATTGTATTTACTATATTAAAAGATTTCCCCTTAGTTTCCTTTAACTAACTGATACATACAGAAATAAGACTCCTTTGAGAAGTTTCCTTGGCAGACAATAGAATCAGGTGTATATGTATGCTTATGTCACGTTACTGTGAGAATTTGTGGAACAAAAAAAAAAAGAAGAAAAAAAAGAAGTTGTACACTCAGAACTATTTCTATCATATTTTATCTTGTCTGTTTTATTTTCTTTTGTATTTTCTAAAAATGGGAGCTAACATTACCAGGGGAAAAAAATGTTTCTGTAGCCATGTATATTGGAGAATAGCTTGCACAAAGATGATGATGACGATGATGATAATAATAATAATTCTTCCTCTTGATTTCAGGGACAATGTTTACTTAAGGAACACCTTGCCACACAGGCACAGCTATCACATTCGGATGTGTAGAGATGTTGTATTCAGAAGAGAGAACCCCTTGTCAATTAACAGTTTTCAGTTAAATTAGTTCCACTTTTCTTCCCAGCAAGGGAGACTGATACTGCTGACCTTTGATGCAACAGAGACATAAAACTCCCAGCGTTAGTGAATTATGGAAAACAAAGCCAAAAGCACTAGAATACTCATTAGTGGAGGGCTATATAGATTAAAAGGAGCAGGACTGAGCACTTTGCCAAAAGTAAGGCAAAGGGAGGGAAACTTTTGATCACCATGTTGTTTAAGACCTGTTGAAGTACATGGGTGAAATTACTATACTATGACTTGATCTTTTTGGCAAATGCATGATAAAAACACTTTGACATACAACTGACATGAATGAACCATTTGTGAATCCTTACTTGGAAAAGGTAAACATATGAAAGGATAACAATGCATTGAAATTTCCAGCAAGTACAAGTTTTTGAACTGGTGTCATTTAATGGATGACAATAGTTGCTCAAGATGATGTGTAAAGAGGTCTCTGAAACTGGGGACTCACATGTGACTTTAGAAATAGTATGTGACTTTTCAGAAATAGTATGTTGTTAGAGTCCCTAAAGTTTTTAAGAAAGGTTTTGGTTTTTTGAAACTGAAGTGTTCTTGTTTGAGACAGCAAATTTCTGAAGTGATTCTGTTTGAGGGGTAAGCATCTTTTGAAGAGAAACAGGAGTTTCTTCAGTTCAATAAACTTGAAACCCAAAAAGAATAAATGTTCTTTCTTTGTAGAACTCCTCTTCATTTTCACAGTAAGGTCACCTAAGGGCTTCCTCTGCAGCTCTGAGATACCTGAGGAAGTCTTTAAGATTCTGCCTTAAAGTTCTGATCATTCCAAAAGTGAGGAGAACCTCTTCTTTTTATTATTTTTAATTACTTTTGTCTCCTCAAAACTCTAGTAGGCAAAAATGTGTTCCTGGATCAGTCAAGATCTATTCATGGTTCCTTCTCTGTTGTTTTCATGAAGCTCTAGAGTATTCCTTAATTGCTGAAGACTGAGCAACATGAGACGATCTACTTTTTTCTGTGGATTTTCCAGTTTTCTTCTGGAGATGCCTAGTAAACTAGAAATTAATTGCTCCACATTGTGGTAATCTGGAAACGTAAACCCCCAAATTGAGATGGAAATCAAAATCCCCAAACAGGCCCGTTCTTGTTTCTAGTTATCAAAGAAGTTACTTGCCCACACTGAAGAATAAAAAGTACATCTCAAACTAATTTTCCTTAATCACTGAATGTACCATTTTTCTTGATTAAAATTTCACTTTTTAGTTTTCCTTTCCATTTAGCTGTAATGCATTTTGATAGCTGACCAATCTTGCTCTACTAATTTCTATGCCACTGAAATCAATGGACAGTTCTGTGCATAGAGAATTTGGCCCTATTGAAATATGCTGAATTACATGTTTTGCAGTAAAAAGTATAGTTGCAGAGAACGTGCATCATTAGTGCATTCATCCAGCATATAGTATTACACCCTTAAAATGCACATTATGTGAATATGTTAGATTTGTAGCTTCACTCAAACAATATATTTTTTTTACAGCTCTCTTTATCTTCCGTTCTGAACTATTGGAAACCTTACAGCTGATCCCTGTTTTTAGATATGCTTACACTTATTCTCATTCACTTGGATAGACTATGCCTGAAAACACAATCCAATCAAGGTTCTCCCCAGGAGTTGAAAGAGAATAAGCAGGACTAAACCAGCAAATAAATGACGTCTGTTGACAATATTTTTCAGAATACAGGTCTGGTTTTTTGCCTTCAGTCCCACTGAAGTCAACGAAGTGATGTGTGTTATAATTATCCACATTGTTTACTTTTAAAAATTAATCATCTTACATTTTCAGAAAGTAGCAAATTCCAAATGCTAAGCGAGAAGTCATCTTTGGAAATTAAGTGACATTGTTAATGATTTCTGAACTCCTATAACTGCTGCTCTAAGATCAGATAGGCTCACTTGTTTGGAGAGATGGTTTTCCATTTTGCATCTATTTTTAAGAAAAGGAAGAGCAGTAGCAGAGAAAGTTCATGATCTGGGGTTCATGTAAGCTTTTACTAGAAATTGTACAGCATGCTAAAAAACTATGTCAACATAATAAAGCCCAAGGACTGAACTGATATCAGCGCCCTAAAGACAGAGACCGCAGACCTGTTTCTCAGAGCTTGTCGCTGTAATCTCGTGAATGGATTCAGCAGATTGCAGGACACTGCAGTCTTATCTTTTCCTCATCTCACCATGGCCTTCAGCAAGTCCTGGTATATAACGGCTGATTTTCTCAGTCTCAGGAAAACAACAGGGAAAATGCTGCCATTCTCCTGGCTGTTGTCTTTATCTTTAAAAAAATTCTGGCTGTAGATTTATTGTAATCCTATTCTGGTTATTTTTCTGCAGAAGGTTGTAGGCAGACTGGGGGTATCTCAGTGCATTGGGTTTGCATGGCAAGGTTTTGACAGTGCGGGGCTACAGGGGTGTCTTCTGTGAGAAGCTGCTAGAAGATTCTCATTACTAGAGCCAATGCCAGCCAGCTCCAAGATGGACCCGCTGCAGGCCAAGGATGAACCTGTCAGTGATGGTGGTAGCGCCTCTGTGATAACATAGTTAAGAAGGGGGAAAAAACTGTGCAACAGCAACTGCAGCAGGAGAGAGCAGTGAGAATATGTGAAACAACTCTACAGGCACCAAGGTCAGTGGAGAAGGAAGGGGAGGAGGTGCTCCAGCAGCCAGAGCAGAGACTCTTCTGAAGCCCAGGGAAGGGAAGGACCCATGTTGGAGAAGTTCATGAAGGACTGTTTCCCCTGGGAGTTACCCCAAGCTGGAGCAGGGGAAGAGTGTGAGGAGTGCTCCCCCTGAGGAGGAAGGAGTGGCAGAGCAATGTGTGATTAACTGACTGCAACCCCCATTCCCCGTTCCCCACCGCCACTGAGGTGGAGGAGGTAGAAAATTCAGGACTGATGTTGAGTCCAGGAAGAAAGGAGGGATGGGAGGAAGGTATTTTAAGATTTAGTTTATATTTTTCGTCATCCTACTCTGATTTGATTCATAATAAATTAATTTCCCCAAGTTGAGTCTGTTTTGCCTGTGACGGTAATTGGTGAACTATCTCTCCCTGTCCTTATCTCAACCCATGCGCTTTTTGCTATATTTTCTCTCCTCTGTCTAGCTGAGGAGGGGGAGTGATAGAGTGGCTTTGGTGGGCACTTGGCATCCAGACAGTGTCAGTCCACCATATTCACCTTTCCTGTCAGTAACTTCTCCAAAATGGGAAGGTTTTCTGTTTCATTTTGTGTTTTGCTGGTTCAGCCCTGCTCTGCCCTTCCATCCCCCAGTAATGGCAAAATGTTGATGATCAACATTACAAAAAACCCAAAGTTGTAAATAGTTCTGTGATTTTCTCAAGATGAAATGTTTTTTTCCTCCCTGCTGGTTGAACCACCACACTTATTAACAGTGTCAAGCAGCCCAGACTACTACAAATTGCACTGTGCCTGGTGAGTCATACAAACTAATGCTTAGAAACCCATATCTTTGTTTTATTCTCTTATAAAATACAGAATTATAAAAACAAACAAGTTGGCACACAGAACTGCCAGCCTCAGCCTACATTTCTAGCAGACTATATAATTAAAATAACTAGCACAAAAATATGTGTCTGCAGAACAATATTTGCTTAGTTGAAGCAGTTAATATGAAAAGGCCCCATAGTGATGAAAATAATATTAACTTATTTAATTCTCTGGGCTTTATTAAGCCAACCTTTCCCTTCTTCTTCCAAAAATCTCTCTCAGTGTGCCAAATTCTTTCTTTCTCTATAAAAGAGCTTCTACTGTATGTAATAAGTTCTTTTCAGACAGTGCCGTCCTCAGGGACTGGGCTGTTTCTTCCCTTTTCAGAGGGTGCCACACTGCTTTCTATTACTATAGTAATATAAACAATTCATAAGAAGTTTTCGGTGTTAGTAGAAAAAAATGCACATGCATCTTCAGAGTCTTTTCTTGCAAATGCCTTTTGCATTGTCTTGCCCTACAGCATGGAAATTAATAAAATATTTGGAGATTAAAAAATATAAGTCTTTTTCTTCAAATTTTTCATGCCGTTATTATTTAACATTACCATTGGACCAAGGGAAATTGTACAATGTGCATTTGTTTTAAAACTTTGGGCTATCTACAGGTTCTTGGGTTTGAACTTTTTGTTCATTGAGGATAGGATAAAGACAGGATAGGGAAGAATACTAGGGAAGATATACTACAGAGTACTCTGTATTTGCCACCCTGTATGCCTCTGGGTTACAGGCAGAAGAGAGGTCCATGGTCATAGCATTGTTGCTACTTGAAAAGTACCTTAGCATGATTGAGAGTATGATGAGATGCAGGATTTGCTCTGTTCCTCTGACTAAAAGTCATTGATCAAAAGGAATTGTCAGGTTTATTATCTTTGTGCAAGGCTTAACAACTGGGTATTCTTATTCGCCCGGTAAAAGTGCACACCAAGTCATCCATTTCATTTCAGTATGGGCAGAATGAAACGCTCACTGCAACTTGTCATCTGCCTCTGGGTGGCTTGCCACAGATAAACTGACAGGCTGACATACCCTGTTTCTACTTGCCTGACCTGAAGCTGGTTGTACCTGTACCATTGTAAGACACAGGTGATGCCACAGAAATTAAGGTGGCATAAAGCAGCAGGGGAAAGGAGGCTGTGAGGCCTCTGAAGCTGAGGAAGAATTAGAAGAGTAGAAGGTGGGGAGTTTCTCTGTGTCCCACTTTGCTTACTCCTCTACTACATGCCTAGTTCTCCATAAGCTTTATTTATGATTTTTATTTTTAATTCACTAGAAAGCAGAAAAGTTTCAGTCACCCCACAAAACAAAAGAAAAGGATTTTTGAAATAATAAGCAATGTAAATTCATTTAATTGCCAGACATTATGTTTTAAAAGAAAGGCAACATTACTTCTATCAAAAATTTATTTTGCCAATATAACTGAATACAGTCACCTTCAGCTAAAGACTCACATTCAGTCCTTACTGAAATCTGTGTATCTATGTGCACACAGCAGAAAGGGAAATTACTCTGTTTTGCTTCCTTTTCCCCAGCATACTGTTGTGTGCAATACAGTATGGAACGGGCTTGTCTTAATCATTTACCCTGCCAGTTAGCACTGTGACCTTTACAACATTCCCTTGGCTTTTTGTGAGAGGCAGATGTCAGTATCATTGGTTAACTATGCTATATGATTTTTCCTTGGAAGATAGCCAAACTGTATAAACTGTTCTTCAGAGAGAATATATCTGTTAAGATCTCATCATTTTACTTGTCAAAGCCCACAGCATATGTCAATAACAGTTAGGTTATGTCAGGTGCTAAAGACCATTCTGACTTAGGATTTATTAGAAGGTAGAAAATAAAATTCTACCTCTAAGCTGTGCAGTTTTTTAAAAAAGTGAAAAATTACTTTGAATACAGGAAAAAAAAGTATTGTGGCACTCATAAGCATGTTCATTTTTAATAAAACACTACCATCCAGTTTCTGCAAAGCATTTAATTTTGCAAAGCATATTTAATTGTAAGTGCTGGGGTGTACTTACCATGAATCATATGCCTAAATAAAATTTATTTGCAATATAATTAAGGAACAATAATTAAAGAAACAGTAAAATGTCACATTTATATTATTGTTTTGCTACATGACTATAATACAGATTTTAGCATCTTCAGTCATATAAACTGAATTATCAGTGACTACATTACATTGGGAGTATGATTTTCCGCAGTGTAAGTGTGACATGGTAGAAAGTTACCATAAAAGAACTATTTCACAGTTACAAGAAAGGTGTGGAATTACCAATTATAATACACAGAGATTTGATTCCTTGAGTTTTCAGGAATCACCTCTTTTTCTTCAGGAAGGAAATAGTAGCTTTTAAATCAAATAGTTAAAACCAATAAATTTTAATGACTAGTTAACAAAGTGTGTAATAAAGTTATTTCTTAGATGTGTCTGAATCAGAAATCCTACATGTGGAACCACCCTCTTCCTGGTGAAGTTAAAATCCTAGAGCTTTATGGAGCTTGTCAAAACAGAATTCAACGCTGAGCATCTTATAGAGTTTACAAATCACACAGCTATAGTGGGTGGCTGGGAGAATGGTTTTCTGCATGTGCAGAGATAATAATTTATGCTTCAGGGCTCCTAGGGCCTGTGGGAAGTCAGGCTCTTTTGCACCTCTGTGCAAAAGCTCTGTAATGAGACCTCCCAGGTTCCCTCAAAATCAGGTCTTCACATCTGTGCCCAGCCAGTGGCATAGTCCAAAGGCACAGTTTGGGGTTTTGAGCAACCAAATGACTTGCCAGCAGTCAGTTCCCACACTCCAAGAAAACAGATAGCTGTTATCATAATGCAGGATCAAGGCACTTGGTTTTTCATTTTTCCAACGTAGAGTTAGAGTCACATTTGCAGTTATTCTAAACCATTGTCTCATTGGCCACCCCTTAAGTACAAGGGTCTAATTTCCAGTCTACTGCCAACCACTTCACCTCTTCGGGATTTCTGGGGTATGTGGCTACCCAGCTATTTCACTATGTGTGTGTGCAAGTTGGGGAGCCGGGCCAGGGCTTCACCAGAACTGGGAAATGTGTATTTCTAAGGGGATCACAGTGTACTGTGTTTAGGATGGTGTTAGTGGCAGTGTGAAACTTCGACGCTGTTCTACCAGTTTTCCTGACCTGAATGACTAGTCTTTTCTTGACACATCTTTCACATCTGCTCCCCCTAAAAGAAGCTATGGAAGACTCCTTGTCAGCTGGAGCATCCTGCTAGAAGTCTGTGTGTTAAAGGATGTTCTATTTGTGAGGCATAAGATGTGGACTGAAAAGAGGTCATACTGGTTCAGGGTGCCTCTTCTAATACTTAGAAACCTTTTGAGATAAAATAATGTGAGGTCTTGGTATCATGTCTCAGTCTGGTGCACCCCTGTATCCCTTTCACAGACAGAGACCCATGGGGAGTTCAGTGTGGAAACTGACTGCTTGGAAACGTCCCAAATGGGGATAAACCCTATATTTTCTTTCCTATACTCCAATTTAGAATTTTCACGCCTGATGTTTCAAGAAGTTACTAGTAGGATTTTTTTAAATTTTCTTGTTAGTATGGACTATTCTGACTTCAAAAATACTCTGTCGTGCTATCTAGTGGCTAAATCACACCATGACTATCCTACCAATGTTGTGTTGTGGATGGAGTACTTAAGAACTTATATGTTCTGTTTTTCAAAGATAAAGCACCAAATAAAAGTTGTCATTTTATCATTTTATCCGCTTGTGCATAGGTTTTTTTAAAAAGAGATTTTTCTGAAACCTAATTTGGATTGTGGTAATGATTAGTGTTCTTCAGTATTGCTGATTAAATGTAGTAAACTCACTGCTTTAGACAAGGCGATCAGTGTATTATTTGTAGATAGCAAAGACAATCCATCACCATAATGATTCAATAGTCTTCAGTGTTTTAAATTCAACTACTTTACCCTTTGTGAATAGCTGCTTTGCATAATGCTCTTTCACTTTCTCTTAACCATTCTAAGTGACCATTTGTCTTCCAAGTGTCCTGTCAGGTACGCTGAAGATATTTCTTTGTATGCAATGTTATAGAAAAATCATTATATAGAGATATAAATGGAACTTCATGTAAATAATCTTAATGCTGTGACACAAAGTGACACAAGAACTGAAACTCAGAGCTGAAGCTTGAGGCCAGTCACAGACCCATACCAACATGAAGCAAAGTGTGCAGCGACTGAAGGAATCTGTCAACCTAAAGGTTGGCTACTTCTTTTTTGCCAACTGGGCAATGACCCAAACAGTATTTTAAACTTAGGGGGTTTTAAATTTTTTTTTTTAGTGGGGGAAATATTCTTTCTTATATTAAAGGCAGAGAGAGAAAGGAAAAAATCTTTTCCAGTCATGTCAATAAATATAGATCACATGACAGGTTGACGTGAACCTTTCCATTGACTCAGCCTCATGCAATTGGATGTAATTTTGGTTTAGGAAAGGAGTTCAGATATCTAGAAGCTATTGAGGATTCTTGGTAATGAAGCTCCAACTCACCTATTTTTATGCTAAAATATCATGAGGTCACTAGTTGGAACAAAAATAAATCTGCAGGAGACCTCTACAATTAACATATAATTGTTATGTTTATTTTCATGTTTTTCATTGTACTTCAGTTGAGTTTCCAGCACATTCCAGTGCGCTGCGTATCCACGAAAATTAATCACCAATGCAAACATAGGGGAAAGCGAGGAAAATAATTTCTGAAGAGAATCAGTACTCTTTAGCGGCTTTGGATCCCTGGCAGCAATCTCATATTTTGTGAGAGACTCATAATGGTTTTAACTGTCTTGGGAACCTGATAATATGAATACCTGTTGTTGATGTACTTCCACTAGAGACACCACATTAGGAGGCAATGTGGGAACTGGCAAGGGATAACACTTACCAGGAAGGTAGGCAGAGTCTACTTTCATGTGTAGTTCATGGACAAATGACCTTGTCTCGTGTAATTGAACAGAACCATGCTGTTCAGGAATAGCACAGAGATCTGCTTCTTTCAGTGCTTGAGTTGTACCTGATTGCATCTCACAGTATGAAGCTCAGAGAAAAGAACCAGTTTCAGCAGTACTTTCAAAGTCCAGTTCCCCACAAAAATAAGATAAATATTAAGCCATAATATATTTATTTTAATAAAATATTTCATATGGAAACACTTGCACATACGCTTTCAGTAGTATTACAATGGGCAGTAATTCTATCTATACAGGACAAGGTAAAAAAACCATACACCTGTAGACAAATTATTAAGCAATTGAAGGAAAATATAATTCAGATAATTTGTCAAACATTATTCAACCATTTACTGCTATTTGATTTCCAGAGAAGGGGGAAATTCAGTGGGATTGTATTGAAGAAAAATGTCAAAATTAGCCAAATAAAATATTTTAATGAATAATGTGGCCAGCTCTGCTATAAACACACGGCAGATCATTTAAAAGAGCTATGTCTATTCTTGTACTTGTGTTTATTCATTGGTATTTGTGTCTATTTGTCTTTATGCTTTTCAGAAGGTTTTGTAATGCTTCATGGAACATTGAAGAGAATGAAATAATGAAAGATATTGCCTTCTTTTGAGTAGATCAGTTCCTCAATGTTAGAAATATAGTTAGAAGATCAGATATTACATTGGTTTTGCCTGTAAATGACTCCAGATGGTAAAAAGTAAGAAAAAAATTAAACAAGAAGATAAGTACTGAAATATTCAGTCCTGTAATGCACAGTTCTAAACAATGGGTAATCTGGAGATGTAGTTTTTGTAGTGAAAGTTGTGGTGAATGTTTATAATGTAATATCTGGCAGTTGCTGTAGATGATCCTAACTTTTATAATATACTTGCATTTCAACTAAGCCAGTAATACTAAATCAGGATTGTTGCTACAAAAAATCATTACATTACAGTTAAAAGCATAAGAAAAAAATTTTTTTTTCCATGCAAAACTCTTTATTCACATTGATTAATGTTGATAATTGTACATACATGATAGCTTTTTACTTTTTCCACTGCCTGCAGGATTCAGTAGGCACTGAATCTGGCCTATCACAACCTAAGTGCGGATTGCACATGTACACTTGAGAACACTTCATATCCAAACTTGCAGCTGAGAGTGATTTTTTTGTTGCTTAGTAGTAAATCTTTGGAAAATAAGGTTTATAATTAAAGTGCTGACGCAGCTATAACTGTAGAGGCATAAACAGTGCGGCTATAAATATTGCAGTAACTGCAGTGGCAGACTTTGTCAAGTGGTTTGTATAGGACAGCTAGGCTGTGGCAGCTGATGTGATGAGAGAAATTATGTTGAGGTCTGCTGATCAATTCCTTTTTTATGTTATTGTTAAACCTTTTTCTTCCGCTGCAAGAACTGACACTATCTTTGTGTCCTATCATGGGGACATTGCTTGAAATGGACAATCTTAATTTAACTAAAATACACATCTGAATTTCACTAAAAGAACAAATTATACCTGACAGACCTTGGCCTTGACATTTAAAATTACACCAAAGCTGATTATACTCAATGGTATTTAGAGCCATACAGGACTTCAAAAGGGGAGTGGGTTCGCTAGATATTCACAAAATTCAACATAAGTGATAAGAAATGGTGGAGGCATTAGCCAGAGTTAACATTACTGGAGGTTAATCTGGGGCAAGTGGTGGACTGTGTAAGCTTTAATTATTTGAAGTTCTCATGAAGAAAACAAAAAGTACCTGTTAATAAATTAAAAACAGCATTTAGCACATTCTCTGATGTCAAACTCTGCTGTTTGACATCAGTTAATATGTTATACAAGAAGACGTATCAGCATTATTTTTCTTTTTAGAACTACTTTTTCTCCCTTAGTTGTCAAATAATTCCTGTGATCATTTATAATGGAACACTTTGTGAGAGAAATCCGATCACTTTCTCTGTTTCCAGCCAAATTTTATTAAGAGTTCAGTGATGTAATGGTGCCCTATGATAGCATATTTCCTCTTACCTAGATAATGTGGCATTAAATGCACTTTAGGACCATATTTACCCTGCTTTTCTGTCTTTCCTTTCAGCGTGCTTACCATTTTCCTTTGCCTTACAGGGCAGTGGTTGGGGCTTGGTTGGCTGTGTCTACGCGAGCAAACCAGGCAAGTTCAGTGTGCAGGCTTGAGCACTAGTGTAGGATCATTGGTACTGTTTGACTGCTAAAACGCATCTTGGTCTCATTGTGGCCAGCTCTCAGTGCCTGGGTATAGTTTGAGACATAGTGCAGGCCATGGGTTGATCCCCATCGCCAATATGTAGAAACCCATCCTCATTCATGGGGAAAGGAATTAAGCCATGGAGCTCCACCACGTCACTGGCTTTAAGTTGCAGGAGCAGACTCTGCCTGTTTTACTTAAAGGAGAGAGAGATAGCTGGCTCTAGGTGAGAAAATATCAGGATTCAAACAGAGGTACAGAAGTCAGTTAAACATCTGTTTCTAGGGTAGTTCATTACACTGATTTCATAATTTGTTAAACTCTTGCACATATATAGATGATCTCATCTACATAGGAAGATGCAAGAAACTTAAGATTCAGTTCCACGTGCTCCTAAATAAGATTCAGACAGACTCCCTCGTGAAAAAATAGTCTAAGTAATTTGATATCTAGGTTACTTGACAGACACTATTAAAATCGGAATACATTTAGATCTGTTGCATTGGACCAAAGTGAATTCAGTTGTGTTGATCTCTGTATTGAGCTAAGATTCATTTGCACTGAAGATACTATTCTGGCCACAGATTGCATGTACATGACATGAATTACCTCAGCACAGTGATTAATCTCTTTCTAGATACAGAAACTGATATTTTAGTGCCAAGCACCCACATAATTATGTATTGAAAACAGAGAGACACTGGAGGAAATAACAGGATTTTTCAAGGCAGTGAATTTGATTGTTGTAAAAAAAATGTTCAGATAAATTATAGCACTTGGACTTTAACCCAAAAGTGTTTTAAATGCAGCATGGGCTGTTCGTGCGGTTTCAAGTAATGGTTGCTATGGGTGACCCAGAAATGAAACCAATCATGGCATTGTAATTTAAAACTAAAACAGCTGGCAAAATATTTCCTCTCAAGCCTGTTGTCTCAGAAGTAAATGAAAAGGTCGGGAGACTTTCCATTTACTTCTGAGACAACATGGACTGCTTGAACTAGGGAACATATTAATGTTTTCACCACAGCTTTCTATTACGTGTCAGGAACTCCATTCCAGGATATCACACTGGAGGTGATGAAAAAAGGCAGATGATAGAATGAAATGGTTGGACCTAACACAAAATAATCAACCATCTTTATATTTCCACTTTACATTATATCAGGAGTCCTGATTGCATTCTATAGGTGGTAGTATTTCACCTAAAAATAACAGCTGCTGCGAAGTATGTGGCTTTCCACATACTTACAGTTGAAAATGCTACGGATTTGCATTTGATAGTATAAGCCAGTCATAGCAAAGTACCATCTTTTTCTATTGAAATAAACAGTGGTAACCTTGGCCAGATGCGTACAATTTGTGACTAAGATTTACCAATAGCTACAGGTTTAGAGAATGAAGGAAGGTGAGGGTGATTTAAAAATGTTTCCTATTTTAGCAGGAATTCCTGAAAGAAGCAATATGGCCACAGCAGCAGTGTCCTGAGTAAGGAAATGTTCAACAAATAGTGGTGTCCTGTATGGTCATCCCCAACACAGGCCACGGTTTTGGAGAAACTGGGAAGGAGAATTATATTTGCATCGCATGCTTTAATTAAACATATATGACTCTTAATGCTATCTTTGCATGAAGCTTAAAATTATACTAATTCTTTGTAGACTTTACTTAATGATTCATACATTGTTATTGTGTCTTCACTTAACTAATTAATTTTGGTAAACTTGTTGCACTTTACCTAGTAGTTAACTTAACAACAATCATCATAAGCGTCAGAGAAAAGCAGCTTAAAAGCCCCCCTAGTTTTAAGATCAAGAATCCCAGCACAGTCAGTTGGAAAGAAAAAAACCTCAGGGTATAATGGAAAACATTCTCAGAAACAGAAATCAGTGGATACATGTTTTTCTAAGAGAGTATTTTGGCCACCATTCCTTGCTGAAGCAGTGTTGCTCCCAGAGTGCTCCCAGTAACAAGGATGATTGCGGTAAAACAGCACAATGAATAAAGTCCACAGCCAGCACATTTCTACTTTATTTTCAATCGACACTAACCAATGCCACCCCCTTTTTTTTTTATTAAAAGAAACAAAAAATCACTGGCATGCACAAGCTTTTTCACAATGCATCTTCATTAAGACTTCGATTTTGCCAAGTCCCTGACAAAGGGAGCTTGAGGTGTTAAGGGATTTTGAAAACATGCAAAGAGACACATAAAATAGCCTGAACTAAGCCAACTGAAGTTTTAAATAGGGAAGAACCTGAAGTCATTGGAACTGTAGAACTTGGCAATCAAACAGCAGGGTGACCCTTTACCAGTAATTATTTTAACATTAGCCACAATCAGTGAGAAAATAGCAGAAAGTGCTTTTCTTCACAGCTATGACTTCCAAGATGCACTGCTGTGTGCTCTTTCTTCCAAGCTTTAATATGAAATATGATGATAAATGGCATCCTTTGCTAATGTTTTTAAGACAGCCAAGATTAGAAGATAGTGTTGCTCGTTAATAATTTTGTAGCATGCTATGGAATATAAAAGGAGCCACTGTCTTTGGGAGATGCCTTCTGAGCCACAAATACTGATTTTTCTTTCTTTTGATTCTTTATAGTCCCACAGCTATGAAACAGGTGCCAAAGCTAATTCCCTGTCTCTGTTATTTCCTCTCTTCTTAAAAATAGTGCTATGAATTTGCTGATTTTAGATGCCCACTATGGTAAACGAGGGATTTAGTGCCCCCTCCTCATTCCCTTACAGATATTACATGTATTAGCTGTATTCTTAATTAAAATTTTGTGGAAACAACTAAATATGAAAGCCACCTATGTAAACTGAACTGCTGTTTAGACGACCACGTGATTGATTTAACTGATTTTGTAACAGATTACTTTAGCTATAGGTAATTATTTTCAACAACAGCGGGATCTCTTGGGAAGCTGTGCCTGATCTTCCAGGTGTGACAAGATTTAACTTACCACAATAAAATTTGAGATGACATCTTTCTGTGGTGGTTTCCTACTTTGAACAGTTGCTGTGGAGGAAGCTTAAGGAGGAAAATGAAAATAGCAAGTAAGAAAATCACATACCTACATCTGTAAGCAGTGAACACACTTTCTGTTTTATTTTACATGGAATTCAGTGTATTTCCACAGTTAAGAATTGATTTCTCAAGAGTTTATCTGGTCATGTTGCTTGTTTTCTGTGTGATGTTATAGTTTTCTATTTAAGGCTTCATAAAAGTTTCAGAAGCAAGAAATGAGGTGCCAGGCCATACAGGCACTGGAATATAGGAACTGAATTTTTGTTTCTCTATAAATGTTAACAGCAATGATTGACAGCAAAATGAAAACCAGGAAGCAAAAGATGCAGATTAAGAATCCTTCATAATTTTAGGAGCTGTCAACGGGTATTTAGGTGAAAATTAAAATGTATATGGACATATTCTAAAATGTTGAATGATTCTAGTATGAACATTTTGGTGGTGTAGATATGAGCTGTGCTGTGCTGCCTGGGGCTTTTTTTTTTTGTGAAAGGTTGAAATTATACCATGGGAACTTTTTCTGAGAGAAAGGTGCCTGTTTTAATATTGTTAAGAACCTACAGACACATATGCTACCACAAAGGAGCTGACATTTCACTAATACAGATTTTCACAGAGATGAATATGAGTCAAGCAACATAAAGCAGTTTCAAATAGCTCAGAAAGTGAATCAGAAATTCAAACCATGCTGAATAGCACCCTTCTGGGCTAGCTTCATTTCTAGAGCCAAAAGTTCATCTCTGCTTTAACCATCAGAATTGACCCTAGTACTCTGAAAAAAAAGCAATTTCAGTAGGCCCAATGGTTCTAACTACATCGCCAGACAGGATTTGAGGGTTTTTTAAAGATCTAGAAGACTCTGATGCCTCCTGTGCTTTGCAAAAAACAGAAATTCCATCCCAGGCTTTAAACAACAATAAAATCAATTAAATCTAATACTTTCTTGTTTATAACCAATCTCTGCAGCTAAAATGAAATATTTCATGCATGAGAAGCTGTGACCTATCTTTCACGTTTTTTTTGTAACATCATATGTTCCTAAAGTAAAGCAGGGATCTAGACTTCCTCTTCCATTTTTTCTGTAAACTCTGTCTTCAATGCCATCAGGGACCCAAGTGTTAAAGGCAGTAAGTGCTGCCCAGCTCTACTTCAAGTCACTTCTTTCAACAGGAACCATGCTTCTGAATAAGGTCCCCAACTTTTTCAGATCCATTTTTAAAGCTCACCCAAATGCCATCCTATCTAGGCTTGGTGGTGTAGAAATTCAGACAATTCATTTGGAAACTCAGACAACTCATTTGGAAATTTCATTTAAGAAATCTTTACATCAGCATTGATGAAAACTTTGCTCTAACTCTTGTTTGCTTTTGGAAATCTTTTAAATTCTCAATGTTTCTCCCTTGACATTTCTACTGATTTATTGGACCTTATCAGTCAAAGAGGGGTCCAGCGTGATTTTGGGAAGGACTGAACACTGTCAGTTCAGCAAGATGCACCCCTGCTCTGTTCTCCACTAACCTAATCCAGCTCTCCTTCATCTGCCAATGCAGCTTCCAAAATCCTTCAGCTCCCTACATCTCCTCCATGCCTTACTTGTTCATCTGGCCTTGCTCCTTCACAGTTCTGCACTGTCACAGACCACATCCTGAAGAGGAAGAGCACTGGTAGCAAGAAACAACTGAAGATACTTGTATGGGGCAAAAAGCCTATATGATGAAACTCCTAATATTTCATCTTCTGCCTTCTGGTTTTAATTTTGGTAAAAGAAGAGACAGTGAGCTTTCCTTATGTTTCCTGAGCAGTGTAATAAAAAGCCTCAGGTATAAAACTTTATTAGTCCCAGGTGCACAATCAGGCAAATCCAGGAGCACGGTGATTTCCTCAGAATCATGAAAATCACTAAAATGTTGGAAAATAAGACTTTGACTAGGAAAGCTATATTAGTCAAGGAGTTTTCCTTCTAGTCTAACCAGCCTGAGTGGAGGTTGGAAAGTCCTAGGTAGAAGAAATTAGGTAGGAGAAATTAGTTCTACCATCCACTACCACATAAGGTTTACTGCCTCATGCACAGAGTTCAGCTTTTACAACAAAACTATCAGGCCCAAAAAAATGGACTTTTAAAGCCCAGAAAAAGCTGAAAAGAGAAAGGAAGTGGTATATTATGTAGGTTTGCTTAGTGTAAGGTTAGACCAGATATGCCACCTCACTTATCTGCCCGGTATTTTAAGGTACACCTTACCACATCATTTTTATTTCATCAAATGCAAGGTTCTCTTTTGTTCTTGAAAGTGAGAGACAGGTCAGTTAATCTTCTTTACAGTGCACTGGGGGAGAGGCAAAGTGCACTTTTTTCCACATACCTTAATACTACGTCACTGCCAGTCTGTCCTATTCCTTTGGGAAACCCTAATGTTCAGGAGATCAGCCCCCTGAATGCAAACTAGTGTCAAAAATTAACAGTGAATTAAAACTGCAGGTAAAAATGGTGACAGTGGCATACTCCTGTCACTGGGCTTGACAGGAAATTTATTTTGCTGTAGCTGGAAAGTAATTAACCTCCGCTGTGAGAAATTCTATTACTAGCAACTATTCTGCCATGCAAAGTACACTACATGGAAATGTTACAGGCCATCAAGCAGAAAAGGCAGATTTGTCTGCATTTTAAACTAAAGCTGCCCCCACCCCCATTTGCCATTCTCATTCTCTCTCTCCCCTCACTCTATCTTCACTGAAGCTAGAAATTGAGATGCACTTGTGGTAGAAAGAAAATGGTATGAAGCACAAGGATTTTCGTAAGGTATCTACAAGAGTTAATTTCTGCAGGTGTACGTGTGCGTGTGTTTGTGTGAAAGCAGAATTGTGTTCCTCCTAACAAACCTAAGCTCTTTATGGAAGGAATTTAGAAATCATCTAGAATGGCTTTCAAATCAGAGTAACTTCATTGCAGGCATGTGTAGGAAAATGTCAACATATCAGCTGACAGGCATCCTCTCATCTTGCTCTCCCTTACACTCTTCTGCTACTGGTGAAAAGCACAATCATCCTCTTTTGATAAGGGACAAAAAAACCTCTGACGCTCAGAACTAGGACAGTATTCTGAGGGGGGAAGTTAAGCTTTTTCAAGTATGTTGGATGATTGTACGTTACAAAATATGACTGCAAAGCAGAAGAAGCCTGCCAGCTTCTCTGTGAACTTTTGCCTGCCTGAGCAAACTAGCATTTTTGGAGAAAGGAAAACTGTTATCAAGCTCTTCCCTCTGAGATCAGTGGCTGTCAAAAGTCATTAAGTATGAGAGAGAATCCACCAGTCTGTGTGTGTGATAGAGGGAAAGTTGAGATGAAAAACAAAATTGCTTTTCTGCCTCAGAAAGAGAATTGCTTGGTTTTCTCTTCACACCATGGTTGTACCATGAACTGGTTGTGGTGGGTTATTGTATTCTGGAAGCCAAAAAAAAGCAAATCTACTGAAAATTACAAGGGAAGAAAATTTTGAGTACTACAGGCTAATGGTTTTGTCCAATTGCTTTGCAGACAGGTTTGTGAGTGACAGCTGTGCATTAACAGCATGCTGTCCTCCTCCCTCTCAGGAAGAGGTGGTGGCTACAACATTGCAGCTATAAAATGACTTCAGCTTAATGATGGACTGCAGGAAAAAAAATACATCCTTAGATCTACATTTTAAAGTGACAGTGCACTCTGGGATTCCAGATTACTGTTATTAATGAAAGAATGTTTAATACCTTTCTAGTAGGGGTTTCTGAATCATGTTCCATTTAAAAAATATTTCACTTCTCTATTTAAAAAAAAAGTTTCTGGGAACAAATAATTGAAGTTTACAATGTACCACCAAGGAACCTATTCAAAGGTCTTTTATTCTCTTTTTACAAACTCTCTGTGATCAAAAATCAGAAAATGTATGTACTAAAAATGAGTAATGGACCATAATTGGACTTTCTAATGATTTCTATAATAACAATGACTCCCAAACCACCTCCAGCCAAAACCTGAATTCAACAGTTTAGCTTAGATATTTATAAACAAAACAAAGCAAGAAGAATCTGAGGGAAATGGCCTAAGACAAAAAATTACAAAAACATGAACACTAGGAGTCTGCGATTTAATGTGATACAGTTTGAAAAGCTACAGAAATAATTGTAACAAGGAGGTTACTACCATGGGAGAAAACATTCCACGCTGTGGCTACGTATATACACAAATATATATAATATGCAAGTATATATTTGCATGAACATCACTTAAATCTTTGAACTTAAATAGTGAAGCTTTTATCTAAATTGTTTTCACATTCAGTCTTTGTGCTGATTCAGACTTATGAGTCAAAATGTTTCTTGTGGCAGGTTACTGATGCAGAAATCTATCCAGGATGGATTATTGATCAAATGATTTTCATTACATATTTTGAGGCTAGACAGGCTACTTTGTGTAGATAAAACTAGTGCGTATCATCTCCCATGGCATTTTACAAAGGAGGCAGAGTTTTGCTGAGATTCTGAAAACCCAGCAGGCTACCTGTGTGTTGTCAAATGGTGTTTCCTGTGGCTCCTCACTCTTACTTTTGTTTTAAAGACTGAGCTGGGGCTTGACGTAAGAGCAAAAGATGGCAAGTTTCACCCCTACCCTCAGATGTACAGAAAACACCTCAGCTGACATTCTGATGCATTGTATGTGGCAGGATAGTTCTTCAGTTTTCTCTGTTGGTAGCAACAAGCCAGAACAAATATACCTCCTTTAGTTGTTTTCTTGTTGTCAGCTGGACTTCAGACATGACTACCTGGTTTGTGCCTTTGATACATAAAATTTCCTGGTGTTCTCCCATCCAAGTCCCCAGAAGGCCATGCTTAGCTCTTAGGAGCTCCCAGGAATAGACCTGACTGAGTGCATGCAGTTTAATACAACTAGGACAGGGACAGTTTTACAGGTACCAGGAACCTTATTCACAAATGAGCTTCTACCGATTGCCATACTCTGTGGCAAAAGCATGCTGGTTGTCTCTATTTCAGCAGTCAGCCAATATATGATTTATTGTTGCTTAACCAAAATGGCAGCAGCAATGTCAACGTGGAAGTAGCTCAGACCTCACCCACACTGAAATATTTGCTTTTTTCATCATTTGCTTTTTGTAGCTCCAAGCTTTCCATGATGGCCTCTTTTATCTCACTTTCAGACAGTTCTGTTCCCTTTCAGTAAAATATCTTTATAGATGCTTTCTGGGTACTGTTCCATAATTTAACAGACATAAATCTGGATTACAGCCTATATTATTCTCATAGTTCCTTGCTTTGACATCTTCAACCAACCTTTTGGACAGGAGGTAAGGGAGGTAACAGTGATATGCTTGAACTACATTTCATTGCAAAATGTTCATACTCTTGCCCACTAACTGTAGCTCATTGTCAAACATTACTGTAACATATTTGAAAAAACAAAGGACTCTGAAATAAATGGATTTGATAAGTGCAGTCATGCATCTAAGCTACCTCAGGAAATAAGGATAACAGTTTAGGTCATTTTTTTCCCCAGCTACTGTAAACAAGTCTGCACCTGCTTACCTCTGGAAACAAGATGTTATCCCCCTGGCAACTCAGTACTACAGATTGACCAAAATATATTTCATTCTATATCTGAATCCTAATTACTCAGCACTGTAATTAGACTCGTGTCAGCAGCTCTTGCATGAGGCTTTCAAAAGTACAGCTCCCCACTGCTGGCAAAACTCACAATTTTATATGGCACCATCTGAAGTTTACCAAGGGAAAGCTGGTACCCATATTTCCTCACCAACATTTTGTTTTCACTTGGAAAAGTTTTTAATTGGGTTTAGATTTTTGTTTATTTGGAAGATGTGGTAATATCCCTCCTCACAGAATCACAGGATCACAGAATGGTAGGGGTTGGAAGGGACCTCTGGACATCATCTTGTCCAACCCCCCTGCTTGAGCAGGCACACCTAGAGCACAGGACTGCGTCCAGGCAGGTTTTGAATGTCTCCAGGGAAGGAGACTCCACAACCTCTCTGGGCAGCCTGTTCCACTCCTCTGGCACCCTCACGGTATAGAAGTTTTTTCTCATGTTTAGCTGGAATTTCCTGTGTTCCAACTTGTGCCCATTGCCCCTTGTCCTGTCATTGGGCACCACTGAAAAGAGTCTGGTCCCATCCTCTTGACAGCAGCCCTTCAGATGTTTATAAGTATTGACAAGATCACCCCTCAGTCTTCTCTTCTCCAGGCTGAACAAACCCAGGTCTCAGCCTTTCCTCATAAGGGAGATGCTGCAGTCCCCTGATCGTCTTGGTAGCTCTCTGCTGGACTTGCTCAAGCAGTTCCCTGTCCTTCTTAAACTGGGAGGCCCAAAACTGGACACAGTACTCCAGCTGTGTTGTCACTAGGGTGGAGTAGAGGGGGAGGATAACCTCTCTCGACATGCTGGTCACACTCCTTTTAATGCAGGACAGGATACTGTAGGCCTTCTTGGCCACAAGGGCACAGTGCTGGCTCAGGGTCAGCTTGCTGTCCACCAGCACTCCCAGGTCCTTCCAGCAGGTCAACCCCCAACCTGTACTGGTGCATGGGGTTGTTCCTCCCCAGGTGCAGGACCTTACACTTGCCTTTGTTGAATTTCATGAGATTCCCCTTAGCCCAGCTCTCCAGCCTGTCCAGGTCTTGTTGGATGGCAGCACAGCCTTCTGGTGTATCAGCCACTCCTCCCAGCTTGGTATCATTGGTGAACTTGCTGAGGTTACACTCTATCCCATTGTCCAGGATGTTGAACCAGAGTGGACCCAGTACAGACCCCTGGGGAACATGGCTAGTTATGGCTTTCTCAGTTTTCATTGTTTTAGGTTAAATGTGCATGTATTTGTGTAGCTGTATGTATTTGTGTAGATGTATGTTAGCATGAATTTGTGTAGGTATGCATGCCTGGGACACTTGGAAAAATTTTGAGTCCTGAAAGAACAAAGAGCAGCTGAATTTTTAGAGAGCTGTGAAGCATCAAATAAAATGTCATAAAACTTTAATCTTCTTGATGTCAGAAAAAATCCCAAACAAAACTGAGGTGAAATCTGTTATTGACTATGCAGTTTTACTACATAGGCATGCAATGGAAAAATGTTAGAGTTTATCATATACATTGCCACTTTCCCAGAGAAGAAGTTTCTGTTGTGTTTGCTTTTGTTGAATGAAACACTAGGAAAAATGCTTTTGTCTTCATCAGACATATATGAGGAAATGTCACAAGTTGAAGCATTACTTTCTACATGGGTGGCTTAATCTTCTATCACTCTTCTGCATACATTTTTTCTAATCCTGAGATGGAGTAAGATGAAACAATCTGCTCTTAACTGGCCAGAGGAGGATTGCCTAATTTGGGGAAAGACCTTAAGCAATAGAAAGTGGTACCATAAATATATGTGACAGAAGTTTTCCACTAGATGTAGTAGTCTTCCAGCAGAAGATTGTGCAATGGGATGCCCTAGAAACCACAACAAACTAGTGAAACTTGGAAGATTCGGTGAGATGTTGCTATGTGTTAGGCTCACAAGCAGCCGCTAACGACATTTCAGGAAGAGTTAAATCCAAATGTAAGCACACACAGAAATCTGAGTGTCAGTTGAGGAAAAAACAAATCAGGAAGCAATGAAAAAGGTGGGGGGGGAGTTCTGCCAATCATGCTTCAAAATAACTCTTTCTGGAGGTACCTCACATGAAATTCATCTTCTCTATATGAGATGAATATAAAAACATGAGGAATTAAGTAATCAAGACTGTTCCTCAGATCCACCATCACAGTCTTACAAGCAGCTCCTGCCCTTCCTTCTACTCTGTCTATATATTCAGCTTATTTTCTGTTCCCTGGCCCAAGTGCATAACTCTTTGGACTGGTTGATAGTTTGCTCATCTGCAGTACCTGGCACAAGGATTTCTGGTGTATGGGAGAAACTGCTGGATGGTGCTGGTAGTGTCACACACTCTGTGGATCCTCTCTATGTCACAGCTTACCAGTTTGACCTTTCCCCCGTCTTGCGATGAAAATTCTAGGAGCTTCCATTGTCCCAAGGGATTGTTAAGATCTGCATTGATTTCTTGGGGTTGGAATAACCTATTTTGCACTTTGTTGATTATCTACTCATACAGTTGGAAAGTAGTTACCCAAAACATCTGTTTAAAAACATAACCTGCCTTATATCCTAAGCTTCATAGCCCATTTCAAAATGCACGAGCAGTAAGGATATCTTGTGCATCATATTGAAACTCTATGCATTCAGTTAACAGTGCTTGAGCTAAGAAGTTGAAAGCATTTTGCCAGCAGGGATTAGCAAAGATAAACAGGAGTTACCACGGAAGTCTTAAACATAGTTTTATCTATATGGGTTACTGCCTGGATTGCCATGACAATTTGTAGTCCTATGTATCCAGTTCTAGCATATGATGTGGGTCAAGAGGAACAAAACACTAGTATTTTCAAAAGGTCAGCTTGGGTGGTGGCATATGATGCATTTAATATATTTAGTTGTATCTCTTGCAAACCCTCATCTTTCTCTGTCTAGCAGGTTTAAACTAATGATGGCACTGACTGAACCAAACATAAATTAATAAAGTAAAAAAATAGCACACAAGAAGCATAGACAGCCATTAAGATCCATTTACTAGAAGAAGTTCAGGTAGTTTGAGAGGCCAAATGTGTACTGAAGTGCTCAAAAGTAGTAGATATTATTGCTGCAGAAGTAAGTAACCTTCCCGAAAGTCTACCAGTGAGAGTGCAATAAATAAAATGTTACTATTTATAGCTACATAGGGATAGTCTCAGGAAAGTGAGCAAATATATTTGTTTCTAGTTCTCATCCAAGAATAGCACTGATTAAAAGTGGGTTTGATTATTGTTTTTTTCTTGACTTTTCTATTTTGAACACTGGGATGAGAGGTTACACATCCCCACATGCATGCGAGGGAAAAATAATGGATCATATAAATGGAAGCTTTAATTTGTCATTTCGCATCCAGAAACTGGTATTGTTACCAAGAGCTCTTAACATTTAGCTGTTATTCTGTAAGCAAATTGATGGCCCCATTCCTAACAGAAGGATGTTTACTTGTAGAAGGAAAAAAAAAATCTAAATGTTGCAAACTAAGTAGAAATCAAATATAGGATAAAGTAGCTTCTCAGAGTCTGAATTGTCTGCATCATATTGGAGCTGAGCTATATTAACTCAAATATATTGTGTGTGAGAAACACTTTCTTCAGAGATGTTAAAACAAGTATCCATTTGATTGCATATATATACACATATACATGAGCATATTTATTTATTCCTTTATGCCTAATCTTTTTTGTAATTTATAAATTCTGACAGAATGCATACATACACATGCATGTGCACACAGAGTCACACACACACTCAATTTATATATTGGAAAAGATTTTGCTTGAGAGAAAGGATGTGTATTGGGAAACTTATGCCTGCCTGGTGTACAACACAGGAACTGAGAAGAAATTATCTTAGGGAATTTTTAAGGCACCTGTATAGAAAGAGGTTGTGGTTGACCTACATGATTAGCACACTTGTACCAAGCAAGCATGGAATTTCAGCTGAGGTCTTACATTAGACTGTGTTAACACTGGATTGTTTCTGGGGCAGGAGCATGGATAAAAAAAGATCCTATGAAAGCAGTGATGGACATGTTGGATGACCCTGGGTCTTCCTGTAGTTAAGACTTTTCACTCTATAAATGTATATGAAAAAGGAAAAGAAATCAGATCAAACAGGTAAAAACCTTTGGAAGAAATACTTGCAACTGTTCAGACATCAAATTCTGCATTGTAGTCAAAGGAAAGTAAGATATTAATTGCAGTAATACCAATCATCCTGGAGAAAGGTAGCACTGAATTAGCAGGTAAACTCAGAGGAGTGCAATATATGTATAATTTTTAAAGAGAAGAAAGTGTAATAATAAAAAATGGTGAGTGTGATGTCCTATGACTGTGACAAGAAACAGGACAAACCTAGTGGATTGAAACTGGCTGAAATTCTGTAACAACTCCTCATTCACTCTCCTCTTTTCTGCTAATCCTTAATGGAGGATATACTGGCTTGCTTAAACATTTTTGAGCCTACACTAGACTTAATAAAGACATTTCAAATAGAAAAGATGCACAAGATGCACTTGTGTTTAAAGTGTCCCTGCTTCTTTTCCTTCTTAACAGTGTCACCTCTTTCTCTTTTCATGGTGACTTTCTAAATAAGCTGGAGATTAATTTTATAATAAGGCTTGGCTTGCAAACCAATTCCTTATCTTCACTCATTCTAAAAATAAATAGGGAAAACATAGGTAGGTTTAAATGGTTAGGTTTTTGCTCTGCTGAAACTGAAAATGTTTCACAGGAAAAGCTTGACAGAAACACCTGGTCTTCTTGTCAGTGTAGGATTCTTTTTCATGCTTTTCTGTGTAGCTCATTCCAAAAGAGATAAAATCATGATGTCTTTTTAAGCTGGTACTGAGGTAATTGGAAGAGAATGTAATCACTGTCAGGAGGGAAGAAATATCGAGGGAACAGAAGGAAACTACCTCTGTAACAGAAGGCAGGATGTAGCTTCTTGATATTAGGATCATCCTGAAAAGGAGCCAGGTGACTGAAGTGCAAAGCATAAGCAAGTTATTAATGAAAGATTTTTCTTAACAACATTTTCAGGCATCACCTTGAGCACTACATTTATTTGTAATATGGGGTTAATGTATCTGATGACAGAAGAACAGAACACAAATATTTCAGAAAATGGACATTGCTGTGTAAAGGAAAATGGAATCTAAAGCAACAAGATGGACACCAAAACTGATGAATGAACTGATACTACATAGAGTCTGCACATCTAAGTAGACTGAGGTTATGTCTACACTGCAGACTGCTGTATGGTGTAGAGAGATCACTCATTTAAAGCTCTGCCATGCTGAGGCCTGCAGTGTGGTTATATGCTGAGAGGCTTTTTGAAGTATTAATTCTATCTGCACTGTCAGAGATAATATTCATAACACTTGACTGCAGTATAGAAAATTTTCATTATTTTACAGCAAAAAGTATGCATGTAGGCTTTGTCATGAATACTTTTGTTTCATTTATCTTCCTATATCTTCAAATATATAATTAATGTCTATTTCTGTCTCTTATTGTAGTGTTACAGTTGCCCTTATGTTCCCACAGTTACACCTCTCAGCTGACAACTTTAGAGGGTGTTCAACAAGATATCAGTGTATCACGAGTCAGCAGTGGTGTTCCTGATGGACATTCCAAAACACTGCAGTTCACAGTGAAAGGATGTAAACTCTGCTTCCTGACTGGAGTCTAGGAACTGGAGAACTTTCTTGCTCTAACTCCATCAAAAGATGTAGGTTTTGGGTGCCACTTTGTCTTCTCTACTTCAGTAGGTTATCATTTCAGAAAAAAAAAAACTGAAAGAGGAGTGACCAAATAGGTCACTCTAAATTTCTTCCTATTAAAGTAAGTGTGTTGTAGTTCAGATCATGGTTTAAGGGGTTCTAAAATCCCAAATTTAACTATGTGGACAAATAGTCTGACAAGGGCTGAACACAGCAATTTGTAATTCACTTTTGATATGATCTGGTGACTTATATCTGATCATCAGTGGGGCATTCTATTGATCCTTAGGCAAATAAGTTCTTCACATGTGTCATAAAGTCGCTGACTGCAGGGTTTTGGTTTGATGTGTACATCTCTGGGCGGCACCGGTGTCCTCTAGTCCAGACTATTCGGGAAACGTGATGCCTCCTTAATTTTTATTAGTACAATTGGTTGTTGGACCGTGTGGTGAACTAGAATGAAGAATTGCTTTTTAACACACTGGAATCTTAGATGGCTCCACATTGTCATATATCCATTTATAGAACAAAATAATTTCTCAGAGCCTACCAGGAGTCATCTGGATTACACAGATATAAATGGGAGGTCAACTGTGATAACAAATACAAGTAACAAAACCAACATAAGTGCAAAGACACTAGAAAATTGGTAAATCTGGAATGTCCACCTCAGAGCTTTTGCACATTTTTGTTGTCGTTGCTGCTAAATAACTGTTGAAACACAAACACAGTCATAATGTTTCCTACAATCCTGAACTACAATTTGCAGATATCCCTTGTTTCCGTAAAGGGAACTGAGGGTAATTATCAGTGAAGAGCAGGGGGAAAAGTTAATTAAGCTGAAATCTGGAGGAGCAGAAGTGTGTGTTTACACAATTTGGTCCTTGTAGGATTGTTTTCCAAAGACAGAAGGAGTTTGTTTGTATTAATAAAAATGGCCTGTTTCTGATTCCAGACATTCAGCTTTGGTGGTCTAGTTGATTCAAAATTCATGGAGCTAGAATTATGCATACGTGAAGATGCTGTTCTTCACGCACAAATCTGTTTGTCCATTTTTAGCATTCACATCTTGACATTCTAAAGGTATGATAATATTACATTTAAAAATAATTATCTTTTAATGAGAATATATTAGATCAACATTCATATTAGCCAGAATGTAAAAAGTACAGGCACTGGACTATGCTGATAACCAACGCATAGAAATACTTCAAGTTCAGATTTAGATACCATCCTCTAATACATTATTTTTTTAGCATAAATATTAACTTGTTAAGAGTTACTTTATGAAAAGTCTTGGAAAGTATGTTGCTGTCCTATGGTTTGGGTTTTTTGAAGGCAGAAAAAATATTCTAAAAAAAAAGGAATAGAGAGACTACCCTGGGATCATCTACCCTCTTGCCCTCATTTCCTCTGTTGCTGCCTGATGTACTCAGTGTCTCAGTTGGTGTACTTGCACTTAATAAATGGATAACTGTTCCCTTTTGGGTTTTTTTCCATTTTTTTAAAACTTAGTACACTGGTTTGTTCTAGAAAATGCACTTGAATTCAAAGGCAGCATATGAATCACAGATGAAGTATAATTTCTGCCTATCATCTCAGCCGTTGGAAGTGCAGTACTGACAGCCTGTCGCAAAAGCAACATACCTGCAAAATAATACAGTGATATAACAGTTGCTCCTGTTGTTGGTACATGAAATAAAGGATAGAACAGACTTTTCCTTTTCATAAACTTTAGTTTAGTGATTACATTCTTACAGCTTAATCCTAGTCATATATTAAACTAAATTAGCAAGCAAGACCAGTAATTAGTTAGCTAACACGCATTAGCATTTATAATGGCAGTTATGAATAAAGAAATACTATCTAAAGTCTTTGGATTTTCCTGAATTCAAGTAAATAGAAGGCTACCAAAAAGGAACCCAGTAATCTAAAGTGACTCAAGGACACAGGAGCTATTTGACTAAGGCAATTACTGTTTGGTGATCATATGACTGTAGTTATCCAGATCTTACATATGCAATGTTAAATAAACCTCTGTCTAAACAGATGGGCTGTTGTCTGATCTCTCTTGAAAAGCATCAAGACTTCTAATTAAGGGCAGTAGTATTAACAGAAGGAAGGTACACTCTTTTAATTGGCAGGGCACACATCTCCAAATAGAGAAGGAATAATATTACCTATGATAATTAGATAGAGGGCACTGTGATTTTGGAAACTTCACCTGACTGAAGAGCTAGTGGAAGATTTTGTTTTGGAAATGAAGTTAAACAAAAACTGAAAGACCTACAGTAATTTTTAATAGCATTATTCTTCTAATTAGTTTGGCTTTGGATTTAGATGGCACTATTCCAGAGTGTTGGTGCTAGAGTATTCCTCTTTTTTATTGACTAAAACAGCATGGTTTGGAAGGATTGATTTATTCCTTCAGATATAATGGAATAACACTTGGTCAAAGTACCAGTGTACCATTTAATTGGCATGGATGAATGAGGAGAAGTAAAGAAAGGAAGAGTTGTAGGGACTATGGTCTTTCATATGATCTGTTAAAATATCCCTGGCTTTTAATGACATAAATTTTTATTAATATCAGTGATTCAGCCAAAAGGTACTTCCAGAATGAGGTGTTCTTGTACGTAGTATCACCAAAGAGTAGATAACACAGACACCATCATAGCCAGCTTTTTCCTGCAACTTCTCCTTCTGCATTATTTTCTCTTTGTTACGTTTAACACTTAATTTGAAAAAATACCTCTCAGCCAGTTGCATATGGTAATACATATGTAAGATAATGTAAGTTATCTTACAGAAGAGAGAATAAAGGCAAGCAAAAACAGTAGTGAAGGGCTTTTGTTGCAAATAGCTTGCAATACAGTGAAATGAAGTACTACCTGGAATGATGGCCTTATATTCTAATAGAGCTAAGTGCCATATTGAACAGGCAGCTGTTCTAAGCCCACTGAGAGCCTGAACTGAGAAGCCTGTGGTTTTGTTATTTGTATGCTGATGATGTTCAGAGTCATATTTCCTTCCTTATATATTTGGATGGTGTTTGACACCAGCTCTTTGAAGCTTGACATATCTCTTGCTAGTTGTATAAACAACTTTTGATCTTAAATATGGACAAAGATGAATTTTTATTTATCAGTTGACCCTGTTTGACAGTTTGTGATCTCTGCTGCTGCTTTTTTTTTCCATTTTAAGAGACTATATTTTCCCTCTCAAGCACTGTTTCTACTTACTGACATTACTGGTTGCTTTACACATTGATAAACTAATCAGATATATAGGTGTTCTGCTGAAATTAAAAGAGAACATGCACATCTCTAATGATAAAAAAGGTACTATCTCGCTCAGCTACCATAACAGGTCAGCACCTTCCCTTTAAACTTTTGACAGAAAATAAATTATGTTTTATACTGTTCTTGCTGCTAAAATGTTCTATCACACTCCGGTTACCTTCAAGATGAATTATTATAAAATATTGTTAGTCCTCCTGTGTGTTCCTGTTAGGTTGTAGCCCATACAAAATTCTATGATCTGTGGAAGTTTTTGTTTGTTTCCATATCTAATTAAGTTTTTTCAGGGCACTAGATCCTCAGCTAGAAACAGTGCTTAACAAGCAGTCATATATGTTAATTATTTTAAAGCTTAGTTGAAGATATATGGTGGAAAGGAACTGAACATACTGAAATACATAAACACTGTATATATATTGCTGTCACAGTAAGCGAATGCTTTTGACCCCAAGGCCAAGATTAATTAGGAGAAGCAGAGAAATGGTAAAAACTCAGGAAATGTTGCTAGTAAGGGGAAGTTTCTCTTTGTGTGAAAAATTTTGTGATAATGAAAATATTTAGTTTTTATTGAGACTATGCTTTAGAAGTATTCCACATTTTCTGTCTGAAAACCAGTAGCTTGTTAGCTGTTGCTTTCATCTTTTTTCCTACAAGAACTTGAAGTTTGCATTTCATAGAACTCTCAAATAGCAGAGACTGGAAGGGACCTCTAGTTAAAACTCCCTGTGAAGCGGAGGGTCAACCAGAGTGGGTTGCTCAGGACCATGTCCAGTTGTGTTTTGAATATCTCTGAAGATGGATACATTGCCACCTCTCTGAGTAAGCTGTTCATGTGCTTTTTCCAGTCGTGTTCATTTCTTAGGGAAAAGCTGTGGATGTCGTCTAACTAGATTCTAGTAAAGCCTTTGACACCATTTCACCTAGCATCTCCTGGAGAATCTGGCTGCTCATGGTTTGGACAGACGTACTCTTCACTGAGTAAAAAACTGGCTGGATGGCTGGGCACAAAGAGTTGTGGTGAATGGAGTGAAATCCAGTTGGTGGCCGGTCACGAACAGTGTTCTGCAGGGCTCAGTTTTGAGTCCAGTCTTGTTTACTAGCTTTAGCAATGATCTGGATGAGGGGATTGAGTACACCCTCAGTAAGTTTGCAGATGACACCAAGTTGGGTGGGAGTGTTGATCTGCTTGAGGGTAGGAAAGCTTTACAGAGAGATCTGGACAGGCTGGATCGATGGGCCAAGGCTGATTGTATGAGGTTCAACAAGGCTAAGCGTTGGGTCCTGCACTTGTGTCAAAACAACCCCATGCAACGCTACAGGCTTGGGGACAAATGGCTGGAAAGCTGCCCAGCGGTAAAGGACCTGGGGGTATTGGTTGACAGCCAGCTGAATATGAGCTGGCAGCGTGCCCAGGTGGCCAAGAAAGCCAACAGCATCCTGGCTTGTATCAGGAACAGTGTATCCAGCAGGAGCAGGGAGGTGATAGTGTCCCTGTACTCGGCACCGGTGAGGCCACGCCTCAAATACTGTGTTCGGTTTTGGGCCCTTCACTACAAGAAGGACATCCAAGTGCTGGAGCATGTCCAGAGAAGGGCAACGAAGCTGGTGAAGGGTCGGTCTAGAGCACAAGTCTTATGGGGAGCAGCTGAGGGAACTGGGGTTGTTTAGTCTGGCAAAAACGAGGCTCATGGGAGACCTTATCATTCAACTACCTGAAAGGATGTCATAGCGAGGTGGGTGTCAGTCTCTTCTCCCAAGTAGCAATGATAGGAGAAGAGGAAATAGCCTCAAGATTCAACAGGGGAGGTTTAGATTGGATATTAGGAAAAATGTTGTCATTGAAAGGGTTGTCAGGCATTGGAACAGGCTGCCCAGGGGGGCGGTTAAGTCACCATCCCTGGAGGTATCTAAAAGAGGTGTAGACGTGGTGCTTAGGGACAGGTTTAGGAGCAGACTTGGCAGTGCTAGGTTAATGGTTAGACTTTTTTCCCATCTAAATGATTCTACGGTTCTATGATTTTGAAGAAAGGACCGTCTTTCATGGAAAAAGATTTCAGACATATCAATCTGTGTTAAAAATATATACTGTTATGTCAGATTTACAAATGTGTGAAAAGAGGATTGGGGTCTTGACCCCAAGTAGAAAAATCTCAATTAGAGCTAAAAAGGGAAACAAGCTGGTTTGGGTTTTAATATAAAATACAAACTGAAATAAAATCTTCTCCCTTTCTCCCCCACATCCCATTTTGAAAGGAAGGCTTCCTATATTAAGAGTTTTCCTTTTTTTGTTAAGATTTTCACAGAATCACAGAATCACAGAATCATAGAATCCCAGGTTGGAAGGGACCTCAGGGATCATCTAGTCCAACCTTTCTAGGAAGAGCACAGTCTAAACAAGATGGCCCAGCACCCTGTCCAGATGACTCTTAAAGGTGTCCAACGTGGCCACGTCAACCACTTCCCTGGGGAGATTATTCCAACGGTTGACTGTCCTCACTGTGAAAAATTTCCCTCTTGTGTCCAATCGGAATCTCCCCAAGAGCAACTTGTGTCTGTTCCCCCTTGTCCTCTCCATGTGACTCCTTCTAAAAAGGGAGTCTCCGTCTTCTTTGTAGCTACCCCTTAAGTACTGGTACATGGTGATGAGATCCCCTCTGAGCCTCCTTTTCTCAAGGCTGAACAAACCCAGTTTTCTCAGCTTATCCTTGTATGGCAGGCTTCCCAGTCCTTTGATCATCTTGGTGGCCCTTCTCTGGACCCCTTCCAGCCTGTCCACATCTTTTTTGTACAGCGGGGACCAGAACTGTACGCAGTACTCCAGGTGTGGCCTGACAAGCGCTGAGTAGAGTGGGATGATGACTTCTTTATCTCTGCTGGCAATGCCCTTTTTGATGCAACTCAGCATCCTGTTGGCCTTCTTGGCTGCAGCAGCACACTGTTCGCTCATGTTGAGCTTTCTGTCCACCAGGACCCCCAGGTCCCTTTCCACAGAGCTGCTCTCCAGCCAGGTGCATCCCAGTCTGTGCTGCACGCCTGGATTATGTTTTCTCAGGTGTATGACCTTACACTTTTCCTTGTTGAACTTCATAAGGTTCTTGCTGGTCCACTCCTCCAGCCTATCCAGATCTCCCTGCAGAGCAGCTCTCCCTTCTGGAGTGTCTACTTCCCCACTCAGTTTGGTGTCATCTGAAAAATTCATCAGGCTCCACTTGATGCCGTTATCCAGATCACTTATAAAGATGTTGAATAATATTCGGCCCAATATCAATCCCTGGGGGACTCCACTAGTGACAGGTTGCCAGTTTGAGAAAGCTATTTACCACCACCCTTTGTGGTGGTGTTGAGGATCTCTGCATTTTCTGCATCATTGGTGATTGATTCTCCTTTCCTCTTTAACAGTGGACCTATGTTTTCCTTCTTTTTCTGCTTGTGGTTGACATACCTGAAGAAACCTTTCTTGTTATTTTTGACAGCTATGGCCAGTTTCAACTCAAGCTGGACTTCTGCTTTTCTAACTGCATCTCTCCACACTCTGGCAATGCCCTTGTAGCTCTTGACGGATAATCCTCCACTTCTCCATCTCTGGTATACTTCCCTTTTGGATATGAGTAGACCCAGGGGGTCATGGTTGAGC
Source organism: Phalacrocorax aristotelis (assembly GCF_949628215.1). Classification (NCBI taxonomy): domain Eukaryota; kingdom Metazoa; phylum Chordata; class Aves; order Suliformes; family Phalacrocoracidae; genus Phalacrocorax; species Phalacrocorax aristotelis. Next base: position 29,937,673 of record NC_134277.1, on the reverse strand, counting down.
CAAGGGGGCCTCTTGCTCCACTTACTTCTTTTTCCTTTCTAGGGGATAAGCTGATTTTGTGCTTCCAAGAGAGAGTTCTTGAAGAATTCCCAGCACTCACTAGCTCCTTTGTATTCCATGGAAGTTTCCCATTGAATCCCTCCCAGCTGAGCCCTGAGTGCACTGAAAGTTGCTCTTCTAAAATCCAGAACCCTTGTCTTAGTACTGACCTTCAGCATGCTCAGCAGGATCCCGAACTCCACAATACTGTGGTCACTGCAGCCAAGGCTATCACTAACCGAGATATTACAAAGCAGGCTTTCTCGGTTTGTGAATAGCAAGTCCAGCAGCGCCTCCTTCCTGGTTGGCACATCTAACATTTGTATCAGGAAACAGTCCTCTATGCATTCCAGGAACTTGGTGGATGACATGGGAGCTGCTGTATTGTTCTTCCAGCAGATGTCTGGGTAGTTGAAGTCACCCATCAGGTTCTGTTGGCCAGAAGCTTGCTTTAGTGCCCCAAGTATCGCTTCGTCAGCTTCGTCATTGTGGTTAGGAGGTTGACAGCAGATGCCCACTCTGAGTCCTGCTTGGAGATGACCCCTTTGACTTTAACCCAGAGTTTTTCGATAGAGCAGTCGCAATCACCATAGTTGACTTTGATACATTGAAGGTGTTCCTTGATGTAGAGTGCAACTCATCCACCTCTTCTACCTTGACTGTATTTACGAAAGAGCTTGTAACCATCCATTGCGATCCCCAGTCGTTTGAGTTGTTTGACCAACTTCCACTGTTTTGGGGGCAACAGAAGAAGTTTTCTCATATTTAGCATTCTCTACTGCATAATAATAATCAATGTTGTGATTTGTTAAGCCTCACCATCATCGATGATACTTCTGAAAAACACTCCAGAAAAAAATTGAATTATAAAAAGCATATAAAAGTACAGTAATCCATCAAGATATTCTGTTCAAAGGTCTTCTGTACTGAAATTCTTATAAAACCTGATATAACATAAGGTAATTCTATGTTCCTCATTCTACCTAATGGACAGCAGCATTTGGAGATGGTAATTTGTAGAGATTCAAAGAAACTGTTAAAATTTAAAGGTCTTAAGCATGCCAAGCAGGAGAAATCCATATCTAACGTGTTCTGTATGGTATATAAGGAATGAAACAGAACAAAATTTGTTCATAACACTTAAAGTGAAGTAAAGGATTTAATTAAATGTAGAGTATGCATCTGCATCTGACCATATTTTGACCAAATCCATCAGAGACCAGACCAAAGATTTGCTGACACTTAGAAAATCAGTGAATTCAGAATTTCATATGCTGTTGGGAAATATATGAGATTTAGTGTTTCTAAGTTGAAGGAGAAAGTATGCATTAACTCTTCCTTTTTCAAATGTTTTGCTCTAAGACTAGCTGTGGTTAGCTGTGGTTACTATCGTACTATGTTGCCACTTAAATTAGAAGGTTAATTAGGTCCACTTGTAGGAGTGATAGTTCAACAAAAGACTCATCACAATAGAATAACTGAATGGTTTTTTTATCACAATGAGCTCAATTATTTTCATTTTATATTCAGATTTCTAAATCTTTTCAGATGATGTCCTGTTCTTTACAGAATAGTCCATATTAAGTTGCTGTTTCAAGAATTCAGGTGTTTTGCTATATCCTCCAGAAACACAAATTTCAAGGTCAAGCACCTTGATCTTTTTTGTTAATGATTCAGAAAAAGAGTAAAGGCATCTCTGTCTCATGTTTTTGAAACATATTTCCTTTGAAATGGAAGCCAGGCATAGACACATTCAGCCAAAAAGACACACATTTTAGAAAGTTATGAATAACTAAAATGTTGCTGTTGCTTTTATTGATTGCCTGTTGCAGTAGGTATGATAAATCTTGACACCTTTATGCCTCTTCAATTATATCTTGAAGCTTGTTTTCACCATAACTATTTAGGTTTGTTACATCTTATTAATTATGTTTAGTTTTTTATATCTTTCAAAAATTTTATTGTTAAGCTGAAACATCTTATTTGGAGAACATTTGAAAAGTATTCTGATTTTTAGCAAAATAAGAATTAAATTCTTTTAGTTAAAACTCTTACTGCTATTGCATCTAGTATATCTGCTAGGTAAAGAATACATAGTTTTCAAATAAGCATAACTATACTGTAAATGTTAACATGAGGAATTTTTCTTGACTATGGAGAATAAATTTAAATTCACTCTGTGAATTTTCAAAGCCAACTATCATATTTACATGGACATAATCTGTTAATATTTAAAGGAATTATGTAACTATATGTTTCATAGGGAGTGTGAAGCCATGTGATTGAGGCCAGAGGTTCTATAAAAATAAGGTTTTTTTCTCAGAGTCCATGTGAAAACGGTATATTATTTGTAATATTAGGAAGGTTGTCCTCTTTTAGATGACATCATTCATCTCTGAAGAATGACTCTGCAGTGAAGAACTAACATTTCTTTGGATTTTGACACATAGGGAGAGATATTTGGAAAGCTTAAGCCAATTCTTGCTTCTAATTCCAATTAGAATGACTACCTATAGTCATTCAATACTCAATAAAAATACAGGATTACAAGAGGAATCTGAAGCCAGCAGTTTAAATTTTCCGCTGTCTGTTCCTGACATCTTCAGGTGTTGGTCTGTTGAGATTTGCATCTCATTTCCAGGGGACACTAGTAATTCTTCTCATGCTCTACCAAGCATCATGTAATGAAGTTGTTACATCCTATCTGACATATATGGGTCGTTATAGAGAAGGTACAATTTTTGCTATGCACTCTCTACAGTCCAAATTTCTAATTCATATTCTAAAGCAACACAAACAATCCCTTCAGCTACTAGGGAATTCCACAACAAAGGCTACTAAAAGTTAATTGCTGCTATAATCCAGGGCTTTCACCCATCTTTCCTTCCACTTAAAACAAAAGGTAAAAACTGATTAAGGAAATCAAGTAGTCGTTTAATTAAAAGGATAGAATTATGCTACTTACTAGGATGTGACTGAATGGGGAAGAACTCAGGGACCTTTCAATTTTATATCCTGCTACTTATATAAAAGTGAGACATACTCAGCTTGTAAAAATTGGAGAATGTAAATGGTTGGTGCAAAGAGATGGCAAACCGACAATAATTGATATTTTGCTGTATGTCAGATATCTACCTATCTGACAAACACAAACACAGAGCACTTTCATCTGCCATGCCTTTCCTTCTGCCTTTTTTCAGTTTCTTTTCAACAGTTCTAAGTTCAGGTAATTCACTTTTTATCTTTCTAGAGACAGAATCAAAGATGTCACTGAAATATCCTCAGCCATAGCACTTTTTGGAGATAGATTAACTGATAGATGGCCCTTATTTCTCACATACAGTGGTGCATAGGTGGAACATCCCTATAAAGCAATGTAATCCTATTAGTTCTGTGGTAGCTTTACATGAGTGATTTCCAAGTGCTGCCACTGAATTAGTTTCACATTGTTTCTTTGAAGCAGCAACATGAGAGAGGAAAATTTTGCTAAGTTTACCAAGCACAATGTATGGTGATCTGAGCTCATACAACTTGCCCAAGGGTACACAGAAAATCAGTGGCAAAGACGGAAAAAGCTTTTGAATCTCCTTAACTCTCAGTCTTGTACTATTGGCACAAGATCATCTTTCTCCACTGTAATTAACATTAATACAATTCATGCTATAATCTGACTGATTATAGCACCAGTCAATTAGTGTTAAGAGATGCTGCATTGTCCGCCTTCAAAATAATTTTGTTCAGAAAATAGGGCCCTGATTCCCCTGGGAATCGATGTGCTAAAAGTAGTGAAGCAAGCTAGTGAGAAGCCAGTCATTAGTTTAAGTACTTGACCTTCTCATATGAATTCTTTTGCCTTGCTTTTATACTCTCTACATAAAAAGCCAGGTTAACAGCTGGTAAATCTGTGTAGTAACAAAGGACTTGGTAAAGCTCCATCCATTTATCTCAGCTGGAAATTTCTTTTTTACTGTTGTGTTGTTATTGTTTGTAATAATACACTTCGGACATCAGTAAAATAACAAAACTTACCGCAGATATCCAAATTTGTGAAAATAAAGAAACATGAGGCCATTTAAGTTTGCCTACCAATTTAAAGTCATAAATGGTTTGTTTGACAAGTTGAACAAAATTGTTTTCTCTGATAAGGCCTATAAAGAGTTTTTAGCAAAGAAAAAAATTCTCCCTGTTTGCTGACAGCTGAGGCTGCCTTCATTACTAATTAACAGAAATTTGATTTATTGAACAACAGGAGTTTCCTCATCCCATTGGAGACCAGAGGGAAGAATGTCCAAATCAGGTTCCTCAGAGCACAGAGCTGAGAACTATACTTGTTTTCCTTTTTTTCAAAAAGTTCTTATTTTGCCACTAAATCTTTTTTTTTTCATTTTTTCCTCCACATATGGCAACATGGTACTGTACGTGTCTCTCATGCATATTGGAATCATCACACAGTTTATATCACCAGTCAAAACAAATTCCTACACACCTGACCATAATTGACTGCAGTGTTATCACTCCTGTACACTTGCAATTGAAATGAATGCACTGTTCTGAAATCAAATCACAGGAATTCAGATTCTTGCCGTGTTGTTCTGTTTCTCTCAAGTCTGAAGTTCAAAGTGTAAGTATCTTGCTATTTCAGAGGGAGAGACCTGTTATGTAGCTCCACTATTTAGGTGAAACCAAATTACTTTGCAGCTTTCACGTAATTGTCTGAGCCTTATGCAACTAGGAACCTTTCAAATTGTGTTGAATTGGAGGAGAAAGAGATAATAAAGAATGTCTCTAAAGCAAAAAAATAAAATATAAAAGTGTTATTAAGTTTATCCAGTCCTGGTCCACAGCTCCCACATATCTTAAGTTTCTCTTAAGTTCATTAACTGCCTGATAAGTATAGGCAAACATTGATATCAGGGTTAACATGATACCTAAAAGTTAACACAAGATCATGAAAAGTCCAATGATTTTTACCCCTTATTCACAGCTCTGTCTTATTGGCCAACTGGTCAATGAAAGAGACAGAGAAGAAATCTAGGTGCACATAAACTATAAGACACAAAAGAATGGATATTTGCTTCCTTTTGGTACTTAGGTGATTCAGGTGGAATGAGGATAAAATTACAAAAAAGAGGAGATGAACCAGGGTTTGGAAGGCTAAGGCTTAAAAATCCCAAATTTAGGACAACTATGGACCCAAGACCTTCTGGAAGAAAATGCTTTAATTCAGTCCTCCATATATCATGGACTTTAACATATCTACAAATATATCTACTTACATCAAACTTCTCAAAGGAAGGAGAAATGAAGGCTCTAGGCCCTGTGACATTATAAAATTCACAGCTGTGGTTCCAGTACCTTCCAGTATTGTGTACAGTTTTGGGAGCCACAGTATATTAAGGATACAAAGCTACTAGAGTGTTCAGAGGCCACAAAGTTGGCACTGGGTAGCTGTGATCTTATTTTCTGTTTATGTAACCTTCCACAATCTGTAACATTTGGATATTTGAAGCTGTTAGACATTTTTGCAGGTGGGCTTGGAAGAGTGCTAATCGGAGTCCAGTATTAGCTGTAAGTATGGAAGGAACAATTCTCTAGATTACTAATTCTGATGTTAATGGCCCAGATGTTAGTGGTAGCTGCCAGCTGGGAACACAATGGCCAAAAGCTTTGCATATGTAGTCTAATGCTGATGAGTAAATCATTTGACCACAGCTAGCATTCTTGGCCTGTGTGATTTTTACGTCTTGTAACCTCATTACTTCAGCCTATATCTTAGTGGAGAAATTATGTAAACTGATATGAAAGAATGGATGCATTTTACCCTTTCTGCTATTCTGTGATCTTCACAAATCACTGTTTTACAGTATGTCACCCAGGATTTTAGATTAAAAAAAAATCACTGTACTACCAGCATATCTGTTCAGTCCTGTCTTGTATGCAAAAGAAAAATTTCTCAATTTTGTGTATTTTTTATCTCTGTGTCTACAAAACTACATATCTATCACCTGAAAACCACCGGAGAACTACTTTTTAATTTTCAGACAGTATTCTGTGAGGCTGATATTTCCAGGTTATACAGAAGGAATTCTAGGTGATGTATTCTGTCATTTCAGCCATATATGTCAAGTTTAGGACCTTCTGCAATGTTTTTGGATACACAGAACTCCTTGTAAAAGTAATGGGGGACAAGAGTGCTTGACACTTTCTAGATATTCAGTGGCTCATATAACTGCACATTTATACATGGCAATGGGTTTCACATTGGATCCGTAAGGATTGTTTTCAGTATATTCCATTTAGGCTTTTTTGGATATATATTAGATTTTCGCAGATAATATATTTCATGGAGCAAAATGCATACATGGATAATCAGTTATCGAAATGATGACAAAAATAGGAAGACAATCTTATACTTCAGATATCCTCCCTTTTAATTTAGCTAGTATCATTGGATAAAGATGGTCATGTGGTCAAAAGCAAAACATATGATTATAGACAATAAAAGAAAGACCAAAAACAGTAATGGAGAGGAAGACACGCAATATAGACAGGCTACCATAAACTTCTAAGAACTTTGAAAGGGCAATGTTTCTTTCCTAACATCAGTTTCAGTACAATCTGTAGCAGCATGCAGATATTGAACTGGAAATTACACTGAAAATTGTTAAGGTTAAGGTTATGCTTCAGACTTACAATACAGATTGTACATAATAATCACTTTTTCTTTGTACAATGCAGTACATTGTAACTTATCAGATGAAGTATAGTATGGATTCTAATTTATGATTACTTAAAGGTCTAAGAACAAAACAAAAAATGAACACACTGCCTTAAACTGAGGTAGCAAACCAAAATAAAGGTAACTCAAATTAAAAAATATTGCATTGTAATGTTATGATTCTCTGTACTTAGAACAATAACCAATGAAAATACTGCATATCACCGTATAATTACATTCTTCTTGAGAAGTTGTCATGGTTTAACCCTGATGGGAAGCTTAGCTCCACACAACTGCTCACTCACTCCACCCCGGCAGGATGGAGAGAGGGTTGGAAGGGTAAAAGTGAGAAAACTCATGGGTTGAGATAAATACAGTTTAACAGGTAAAGCAAAAGCTGCATGTGCAAGCAAAGCAAAGGAAGGAATTCATTAGCTCCTTCCCATCAGCAGGCAGGTGTTCAGCCATCTCCAGGAAAGCAGGGCTCCATCATGTGTTAATGGTTACTTGGGAAGACCAATGCTGTAACTCCAAACATCTCCTCCATCCTTTGTTCTCCAGTTTTTATTGCTGAGCATGACATCGTATGGTATGGAATATATCTTAGGTCAGTTGAGGTCAGCTGCTCCAGTTGTGCCCCTTCCCAATTTTTTGGGCACCCCCAGCCTACTCCATGGCAGGACTGCCTGAGAAGCAGAAAAGTCTTCGACTTTGCGTAAGCACTGCTCAGCAATAACTAAAACATCCCTGTGCTATCAACATTGTTTTCATCACAACATACAGCCCCATACAATTTTTTCTATCCCAGCCAAAACCAGTACAGAATTCTATACCTAATATATTCTAATGTACTTGCATTTCAATTATGCCTGCAAGTAGCCAGTGCTGAATCCAGATCTATATTAGTATTATGTGGGAGTCTGAATAAATACAACCATTCTATGTGTAAGAGAAATAATGAGCAAAAAACTCCTCCAGTTTCAGGTCTGCTTTCCACATCGCATTCTGTGATAGCAACTTCTCTGTAACATCTGGCTTAGATCATTATGAAAGACATACTATGTGCTCATCTTGAGTGACTTGTGTTGACTGTGTATGATGCTGTTGTGGTTTAGGCAGCCACTCAGCCCCACACAGTCACTCGCTCACTCCCCCACTGGCGAGGCAGGGGAGACAATCAGAAGGGTAACGCTTGTGGGTTGAGATAAGAACAGTTTAATAATTAAAATATAAAAAAACCCTCAACAACAAAAATGCAATGGAAAGGAAAAAAACAAGAGGCCCAAAACCCAGGGTGGTGGTGGGGAATGAACCACCAAAACAAACCACAGCTAACACAGCTGCTCACCAACCAACACCACACCCTCCTGACCTGCAACTGCCCCCATTAATATACTGGTCATGGTGTCACATGATATGGAATGGACATCCCATTGACCAGTCGGGGTCAGCTGCCCTGGCTGTGGCTCCGCCCCTCCCAGCCTCCTGCCGACGTGGCAGAGCACAGGAAGCTAGAAAGGTCCTTGACCACCACAGGCACAACAGTGAAAAGAATTAACCCTTTCTCAGCCAAAACCAGCAGAGATGCCTGGCCAGATAGCTCTTTCCAAGCAGATATTTCAACCTACAAATACTCATCAGCAAAGATCTACCTGCTATTTCTAAAATAAATTAGTTTTCTTGTCTGCTTGGCAATTTCTGTTTTTCATGCTACTTGTAAGAATTTACTTTTCGGACGACTTTTCCTTTCTTTTAAGATTTGGTCAGAGCTGACCAACAGTTTATTTAAAACATAGAAAAGGAAGCAAGAAAGAACTAGACAGACAAAAAGCTTGCCTTCATATGAAACCAGACTGAAAATATGTGAAAAATTGCTTGAGTTGATGTTCTCATACTGCTGTAAAGATTGTCTAAAGCTGGTCATTCTGACAGTTTGAATGTTGCATATCTCAACAGAGTAACAATGCTTTGCCTGGGGTTTACCTCATTCAGTTGAACTTGAGCCACATGTACTATGACATGACGTAATGGACCTTTCTATTTGCTATTTTATCTTGGTACTAAGACTGCAGTGCATAACTACATGTAAGAGAAACCACATGTGAAATCACAGTGGTCAAAACTGAGCTTTAGATTTAAGATCATCTGTTTCTGGAACCGGTAGACCTGAAGCCTTTGAAACCCCTCTGCTCACTCCAGAAGAATATTTAGTTTATTGTAATGAGCTATAACATGCTGAGTGAACAGGAAAATCTGAATATATGAGTAATATGCTGAACAGATGTTGAAAGAGAGGGTTGCCCTGTAACCAATATGTTTCTGGGAAAAAAAAAAAAGAAAAAAAAATTCAATTCACATTTAAACAGCTGGCCGCAGCTCAGAAAAGGGAGAAATAAGTGACAAAATGCTGTGTAGCATCTCTTCAACTTCTTAGCAGCCTGCAGAACCCAAAGGTAGACTTTAAGGTCCCTCCATGTCTAGGAGGTAAACCACTTCAGGCTGAGAACTTCATACACTAGGAGGAAAGAAGGAATCCTCATAAGTTATCTTATAAGAAATAATGAGAAAAGATTAAGCTTCAACTGCAGTCCACAAAAGTATTACCAGCATTTGGTTAAAAGATAGCTGAAATTCCATCTCTGTTTGTGAATCATAAGCTGTAGATGCTCTCTGCATGTCACTCTTTCTGTAGAAAGTGATTTTCTGAAAGAAATGTTTCTGCTTTTCTTCCTCCCTTTAATTGAGTTCTCATAGAATGCTCCTGGGATGGATGTGACTTCAACTCAGGCTTTTTCCCAACCTTAGACATTTGAATTTATGAGGTTTTGACAAACGGCATGAAATTAGAGTAGTCAACAAGTTGGCATTTACTGGAGCTAGTCTGTGGTCTGCTCAATCATCAAAAACAGAAGACCAAGTCATCTAACTTCCCAGAAAACCGTCCTAACTAGTCAGCTATTGAATCTCACTCTGCTCCCACACAGCTTTTGTTCAGATAAAGATATTGTTCCCACCTTCTTTCCATAGCAACATCATACTACTGAATTCCTTAATGGTTGAAAGATTGCCAACATTGCAATTAGTAAAGAATTCTACAGGATATGTCACCATACATTAGACCTATCTTCTGCAAAGCCTAAAGGAAGCAACTGCTTTCTGCTTGTTCTTTCTCTGATTAAAACTTTTTGGGGCATTGATTCTGAAAAGACCAGAGAAGAAGGGGGACATACTAGAAAAAGAACTTCAGCCAGAACTGTTGAGATCCATTTATAGTATGATCTAACCTTGTATATCATCATTTTCGTTCCTCACTGCTTTTGGTCTAGTATCAATTTTGTATCTGTCTTAGCAAGGCTGAGACATGTATGCCATTCAAAAATGAAATGATATAAAGCACACCCTATACCAACTTAGGCTGAAATTGACCTACCAGAGAACTCAGTCATGAGATAAAATGGAGGGCAGAACGAGAACTCACATCTCTCTACGAACAGAACAGTGATTTGACACTTCACTTATGGACAAAATAATTTATTTTACCAACTATATTGCGAAATGTGCTTGGAGGTCAGAGGGCAGCATGAAGTTCTGACTGTAAAAGGATAAGGGACAGATTCTAACCTTAACTTCTAAAGTCCATTCTTTTGTCAGTTTATGTCACAACCTTAACATTGCATCAGCTTAGCTTAAAAATAAATAAGTGTTAGTCTGGAATGAGGAGTGACTGTCTAGCCTGAGTCACAATCTTGTCAATTTTTTTCAGCACTACTGATTCCATGAAGTAGAGGCATGTATGGCAAAACACAGCACTTTTTTTTGTTCCTTTTCCGCGCATCCCTGATTTCCCATCAAATATTCTTTGCCTCTCCATAATCTGGTGGTATATTTCAATGAAAAAGAAAACCTTTGAGGCAGAACGTTTTCAGATGTAAAATAAGAAGAAAGAGTTATTTTAAATTCAAATCCACTTACATTTCTATAGTAATTTTCTTTGTCTTTAGTTTCTGTTATCACACTTGCTTTTCATTTGTCTACTGCTAAGTGTTATTACTGAATTAAAGAAATTTAAATAAAAGGAACTCTTAGGAAATATTTGCTCTTTTCCTCTCCTAGGGATTGACTTCTCACAAACATATAATTTTGTTGGTGGTAGTTAGTAAAGCATAAGTGGATAAGAATCCTTTCCCTAGTCACATTTTTTTAAAGTAAAATATTGTAAGTCAAAACATAAAGAAAAATCTGTATCAGTTTGAAGTATGTCACTTTTACAAGGTTTGGGAAAGGGTTGGGAATTCAGTTTGCCTTTGTGATGTGTATTCCCTTATGTGTTTTAATTTACACCATTAAACTAATTGCTTCAGTCTGTAAAGTTTCAGCTGTACATTTAGCTGCAAGTTTCTTATGCATGCAGAAAACTTGTTGCCCTGGAACTGAAATCTTATCCTGAAGACATAGGTTTGCATAAGTGACAGCTGAAGCTTGAGAATCCTGTGAAAAGAGTAAGTGACAGGTAACAATAATATCAATAACAAGGGTTACAAGCAGTAGTGAAATACTACATGCACTGAAGTATCGTGGCTTTCTATAGGTTTTAGTCTTTCACCACTTAGCCTTCCTCTTCCTCTTTATTTTTAAGGGCAGTATAGAAGGCACTTATTCTGAGAATAATTGATAACTACTGACAAACTCCTGGGTGCCAAATTGAATATTTAACAGAGGATTTTTGCTGCCTGTATTTCAGTAAGGAGATAAGTTTTGATTCTTGCATGACCCCACCTGACAGAACTTTTGAGATAATCTAATTAGCATTGTAATTTCTTCCATTTTCAAATTTCATTGAAATTGGTTACTATACACAGAGGTGGATAGAGAGGAAAGGGCTTACAGATGGACAATGAATAGACAGTTTCTTTAAGACACTGGACATTTAATGTTCAAACTCTTGCTGAGCCTGAGTTCAGCTGCTTTTTGCAACAGATGTTATTGCATTTTGTGCATATCAGTTTACCACTTTACAAAATCTTGCATTTTAAGTACTAGAGACCTAAAAGCCAACCCCCTGTTCTTCCACAAGATTTAATGAAGTACCTATCCAGAATAAAGGTTGTATTACAGTTGTAAGTTGTAAGGCAGTGTGAAGCAGTACAGGCTTACAAGAGAAATACAAAGGTGCCGAAGAGGGGTCAGCCATCTATCTACCATAGTGCATTTGTTGTTTCTCAGGTTTGAGAAACTAAAGATGGTGAAGGAGATCAGGGCTGGACTAACAAGAGAAGTTTTCATATCTGTGTCAGGACAGTCCTGGTCAAGATCTGAAAACTGTGCTGAGAGATCACTTTTCTTTGTGTTACACTTTTCAAAGACAAGTGCAGTCACACTTTTCTACAGCAATGCCTGACAAAGGTTCATGCTGAGATTTACAAGTACTTTGAATTGGTGATCATGTCATGACTTCATAACCTTTTTATGTGGCTAGAATAAAGAACTGGAAAAGCATTAAGCTATTGTTCTCTGTAATATTCTATAATATTTAAGGCCATTTTGTTGTGCTCAGACCTGAGCAGAAGCACAAAAGGATGGTAGAGTAGGAGAACTCTTGTAAACAGTATTTCTGGACAATCCATCCATTCTGGTAAGCCAAATACTTTTTTGACAATTCAGGGTTGAAATCAGCAACTTTCATAATTCAGAGTGAAAGTGGCCACTTGCTCAGAAAGAATAATCTGAGTGTTCATGTATATGTGTATATGTATACATAAATATATATACATATATATATGTATACAATATTTTCAGACATACACACTCATATAGATATTATACACTATTTTAGAATGACAGAAAATTATCAATGTGTGCATTAAAAGTGCAGTTTATCCATAGCTGTGAAACACTGCACAATTTGCCCATATATAATTTACTCTGCTTATAGACTCTTTATGGTGCTAAGCATTCCTTTGCTTTCTTAATAAGCATTTTACATAAGCATATTTTGTTTAAATTGTGATTCTTACAGACAAAACTGTGCAGAAAACACTTATGATTTTTCAGGTAAATCCAATGAAAATCAAGTAGAAGAAATTTCTGCAAGGTTTACTACAGATCATGAGGTAACTGCATGGGGTGGGGCAGTCAAGACCAGGATTTTCTTAAAACATAATTTTTATTTAGCTGGTGCCCTGTGGTAAACAAGGAAGGAAGGACATAAGACAAGGATCTCAGAACAAGAAAGTGGTCAGGCTAGAAAGAAAATATTGACAAAGAAATTAAAAAATTAAATTCCAGGGACCTGCATGTAACAAATCCTAGTTACTTCAGGGAAAATATGAAAAACATGAGTGTCAGTTAGTTGCACTATGTCATAACTAACCACATGGACAGCCAGAGATACTGCTTTTAGAGAGCATTCTTAAGAGGTTCCCTCTCAATCTGGATGAAAAAAATCGGGGAAAAAAGGTAATTTCTCACTCTCCTTAAGGGCCAGAGAATAGCAGCATTTAGTAGGAGCTCTGGGAGCAAAAATGACCTTGGGGCATTTCCTTGTATGATGCTCCTAGTACATAATTAAGACTTAACATTTAACAGAGAGGCTTGCTTTTTTTTAGCCATCAAATGTGTTTTATTTGTATACATTTCCCTAGTTCATTTTCAAATCAATTTCAGTTAATTCTTGCACATTTACATCATTAGCGTAATTATACCTAATTGCCTGTTTTAGTATAAATACTTCTCCTTGCATAATTAGAATGTAATTATGACTCTAGTATGTGATGTATAATCACATCATTATAATTTGCTATGATGTCACAAAAATTCCTAGAAACTCAAAATTTATTACACTTTAGTTATGTGTTTTAAGCAACAGTGAAGTAAGGGCTGTGCGGAGTCCTCTTAAATAACCAAGTTTTTCAGCATAATTTCTATGCAGGATACTATGCAGATGGTTTATGCTTTCCCCAAAGGTGAGATGGTAAAACATAATTGAAGTTTCCAGACAAATGTATACAGAGAAAATCAACATAATTTTGACTACAAGCAATGATGGAAAAACAGATTATATGCACAGAAGCATCTAAACACAAGTTTCAAAATATAGTGTATTAGCACATTCCAAAGCACTTTTTAATCACATATTACAGTTGTAGATTCATCCTTGGATAAGAAATGAGAAAAATGTTAAATATAATAATAGTCTAGTGACTTAGATCCTACCCAATTCCTTAATCCTTTGCAAAAGAGAGCTGAATATAACCTTAAGTGTTATAGCTCTTCATATTATAGAAGAAAAAATCCTGTACCTCAGACAACTTCTGAAAATATATAGTCATGAATGAGTTGGCAAGTGGGAAATACATACCACAGGTCAGGCTCGCTCTGTGGAGGGAAGTCCATTTCTCTAGCCTACCAGTCTTTCCAGGTAATTAAAGAAAGGATATATACAGGAGTCTATCGATGATAGAGTTTAGAGATCTGTCCCACCGGACAGAGTAGCTTACACTTATTTATTTGTAAAAGATGTTGTTTCACAGTAGTGGATGTAATTGCTGTGCTTTAAAAATATCCATGCAGGAATGGCAGGTGGGGATGAAGGAAGAAACATGGGCTTAGTACACTTGCCACACACCTCCAGAGAGCTTATTTCAGGCCCTAATTCTTAGGTAAAATGAAACAATGGCTGTAAAATGAGACTGTCAGTGCACATGTTCATGTAGGTTGGGATGCAAAATTTCATCTCCGCAGTCTGTTGAAGGTGGCTTCCTAAGTATTTGTGTTCCTGAAAATCTCTCATCTTAATATTTAACAGTATGAGTCCAGCTGGTAACTGGTTACCAGTGCCTTTCCTCAGAAGTTCATACTGAGGCCAATACTGTTTAACATCCCTATTAACAACCTGGATGATGGATGGAATTTACCCTTAGCAAATTCTCAGGTTATACCAAACTAGAGGGAGGCTGATGCCTTGGAGGGTAGGGCTGGCATTAAGGAAGACTTTAACAGGCTGGAGAGATGAGGGAACAGAAACCTCATGAAGTTCAACAAAGGCAATCACAAAGTCGTGCACCTGTCCTAAATGCAAGGTTCAGATAATTAGCTGCAATTTGTAACTCCTGTGTTTTGATTAGTTGGACTAGGTAATATACTAGGTAATATACAGCACATAATATATAGGTAATATACTAGGTAATATACAGCACATAATACATACCCCTAGGGTGCTGTTTCGTGCCCTCAAGGAAAGTTCAGGAAAGTATTTTTATCCCTCCATAATCCTTTCTAAATTTTTAAAGGCTATATGCATTTCAGACCAGTCCCAAGGGTCAAATAAGAATTGATAAAACCAGTAGAGACTGCTAAGCAAGTATTTATTGCCTGTCAAAATTAGGTCTTTCAGTTTGGGGAAATACAGAGACATCTGCCCTCATACCTCAATCCTCTTCTTTGAGAATGTTGATCTATTTTTCATTCTATATGATTCATTCTAGACAAATGTGGAAAAAGAATATGCAGCTGACCAACAGAGTGGAATACTGTTATTTATAGGTGGAGCTGATAACAACACATATAATTAAAACTGACACCATTACAGAATCATGAATTAGGTTGCTTATATCTTTGTCAAGTTTTGATCATATGTGTTGAAATTTGTTGTGGCAGGTGTTTGCCTTAGGCTTATTTTTTCCTCTTTTTTAAAAAGCTCTACTATGGGTCAATTGTTTTCAAATACAGGACTAGGGAGGTTATGTCAGAATAAGACTCACAAGTCTATAGTTAGGAAACCCTACCACCTTTTTTTTGTGAAATGTCCTTGATAGAACTGTAAAGGGTGGACCATACAGATGTCTTAAAGATCTGTCTAAATATGGATAACTCCTAGGTCCCTAAAAATTTTATTCTGCATATTCATATAGATGACCGCTATACTTAGGTAGCCAAAGTCTCCAAGAGCTCTTTCTGGGCTGAATCTGCAACACCTATTTACAGTTCCCATGAGCCAATATCCCAAGCATCCTCTGCATTTTACATGTTCTTATATGTGCCAAGTTGATGGAATACTCAGGTGTGTTCAACTGGTATTAGAAAACTTAGAGTTTTATGTCAAAATCAGACTCAAAGTTTCAACTCTTGAAATCAATATGGTAAAAATATAAGTTCTACAAGCTTCATTCAACAACTCCAGAAAGAAGTTTTGGTTTTGACCCCTGGTGTAACCATCTGCTTAATTTCTTTTAATTGTGTTTTGAAATACAGCATTTCTGGAGATTTGAATTGCAGAGAGGAACTATAATTTCAGTGTAAACATGCCCTAGTCCTTGAAGATCTATATACACCTGGCATTTTTGGCATCTTAACAGCTCTCAGTTTCCTAATAGGTGAAGTGTGGCACAAAACAACAAACTTGAAAAATTATGTGATTTCCAGGGAATGTTTTCTGCAGACTTCTGAACAGTTGGAACCATTGCAAGGTCTAAGAACTCTGGTGGATTTTGTATTTTATATAGTGAGTCACAAAGTTACCTCTCTTTTCAGCTGGAGCTTTTCCAGAGCTAAAGTATCTCAAAGTACTTTTTCTTATGCCCTCTAAGTTTATTTGTATGGTGTCTTGCTGCATTCTCACAACTTGTAGCTTTTCATTACTCATTTCAAATGACACCTCAAGTTTTACCATTTGAGTGGGGGGAGGTAAAAACTTGACCTTTGGCTCTAATGCATAGAGTAGAGCTGGAGCAGTATTCGAAAGAACCTCCTTTACCCTTTGGGGTCTACATGTTTCTTTTGATTTATTGAACTGTTGTGACAATGTAATGAATTTCAGTCCAAGAAATGCCACAGCCATCAGCACAGTCATTTGAGACTCCTACAGTGGATGAGCAGTGTTGTTGGGTCTCCCATTATTGTTTGAGTTTCTCAGGCAGAAAATGATGAAAATTATGAGACTGTTGCTTCCTAAGACATAGAAAATTATGGTGGAAAGAGAAAAAAGAAATTTAAACTTAAAAAAAACACCTACCTTGGTTATGAAAAGCATCTGATAATAAATTTTACCATTTGATGCCACCTAGCTAATCATTTTGGGCACCTTCGCTTCCTTAAGGTTTTCTTTCAACTCTTCATGTAGTCCCTCTACCCTTCCTTACTGACCTGCACCTATGGAATAATTCTTCTTTATTCTAAATATTTTTTAAATATTAAAGAGATCTTAGATATACTTTAGTCAAAGAGTAAGAGAAGGTTTATATTAAACAGAGAAGTGGGGTTCTGATTTTGCCAGAATGTGAAGCAATGGAAGCAAACAGTCTCTCAAGTTTAATGAGGGAGCTCTTTACATTTATGGTTAAGCAGCTACTACTTGTGAGGTTCTTTTGAATCCTGTGTTCCTCGAAACAAAATAAAAGTAAATACTTAAAAATATTCCTCAAAATGAGATTTCAAACAATTTTGGATTGGTAAAGAATTTTAATATATACAAGCTGAAAAATCATGCTGTTGTTTTGAGAAACAATATGTTTTAATGCTATGTTGTGTTTATTTTTCTTTAAATAAAATATTTTGATCCTAAACTTAAAATTTTAAAATATTAAAAATAAAATGCTTTAGCAAAATATCTTCTGAATAGACTGTACTTTCTGAGTGTAGAAGCTTTTATCACCATTGTTTCCACCCAGCCCTGAACTGGATTGGTCAGTACTGAGATATTATCACTTTTCACTGAAAGAAGATCTAACTGGGATCATGTAAACTTATTCAGTGACAGGAAGGAAGGGTTTAATGGCTTATTTTCTGGCTTTTCCAATGTGTGTGGTTATGCAAGCTCGTATTAGAATGAATGACTTTTTAATGGCTTTTTTATGGGGAGATTTTTCCTTTGTCTTAAGTATTCAGTATGAGTTTAGGCTGTCTGTCTTTTCATGAGTGCACCTATCACATCCCAACTGCTGGTTACTTTGGCTACTGAATTCAGGAAATTCATTATCACAGATTGACATATCTGAACGGTTAGCCTAAATGGTTTGTTATAGTCTCACTTTAAAGGGGAGTCCTGCTGTTTAATTCCAGCAGCAGTACTGAAGGAAGAAATGGAATTCTTCATCTCCACCTCCGTCAGCCAGTCTGAACAAACACAGCTATAGGGCTCCTTAATGCTTAATCTTGCTGGATTCTCAGTGTTAAACTCTGACCTTTGAGAGCCAGATCTTTTACTTATATTTAATCTTTACTAAAACCAAGGTTCACAGATGATTTGACACTTCTTTGTATCTTGCAATCGAAAGGGATCAGCTGCTCCGTACCTTCCTCTTCTCACTTTTGGTAAAGAAAGGCTCTTATTCTATTGTTTATGTATCAAGTAATTCTAAAGACTCTTCTTTTTGTCATACCTATCACTGCCTCTCAAGGAATTCACCATGCATTTTGTCTGCTTAGCCTGCTTCTCCTTTTTAATTTGATTTGCATTTTGAGTAAAACTTCTACAAGAGTTTACTTGGCCATTTCCCTGTGGATCACTTTTAATGTAAGAGATCCTCAATTCCAAATTCATTAGCTCTTCATTCACTGACCATAATGAATTCATTTGGTAGAAATCTGACTGTCATTTTGACTTACATAAGAGAGTCACTATAACTCATCTTGGTTAGACTTTCATTAATTTGCAGACACAGTATGTTGCTAGATTTTACACAAAGTGAATCTGTAATACTTTTCTGATCTTCAGTTCACTGCATAGGTACATTATCTTTTGGATGAATTTTGAAAACACTACTTATTAACCTTTAATCTTGTATTTTTAGAATGCAATTGGCTATCAATATATTTTTATTCTTTCTCATCAGAAGCATAAAGGATTAACTTCACATATTCCAGTCAAAAGCTGACACATCCTGAATTCCTGCCTCTGAGAATCAGTTTTACATTAGTAATTTTATTAAACCTCTGGAAGAGTAGTTAATAATCTTTTTGGGAGTGTTTAACAAGTTAGCATTATGAATTAAGGAATTACTATAAAAGGGAAGAAAATCTCACCACCTGAATAAACTAAACAAAAAATGTTAAAATTCTGGAGTATGACACAATATTTCTTTCTGAAATGGATAAACTGCTTAGGTTTTGTAGTGGAGTTTCTATTGCTTTAATACATTTTATCTTTTTCTTTTTTGTTTGTTTGTTTTTTTTTTTTTTTTTATTACAAGTTCTGTTTCCAAGGTTTCATTGATGGCAGACATGACAACACATGATGACAGTATGCTGCTATCAGAAGTGTTATATTTCTCATATAACTTCTCCTGAGAGTCCAGGATTTGTGCTGCAAGTGTCATACTTCTTAGTGCTCTTTAGTACCTTATATGAATTACCGGTTGTTTTTGTAATAAAGTTTCTCCTTGCAAGTCACACTCCATCCTGACAGAATAAATACTACAAGTTGATTAAATACACTTTTCCCAGTACATTGGGGTTCTTTCTAGGTCAGTTCAAATAACGAAGGAGCTTTTCCAACTTGGTTATCTTGTTGAAAAGTGATATCTGAACATTACCAAGACTAAGGGGAAAAAGGTCTTATCCAGAGGCTCCTTTCTAACTCCACAGAGAGAACCTTTCATCGTGGTGTATAAAAGTCTCTGTTTTTTAAACAGTGCTTAAGTTGCCACAGACACCTGGAAGCACTTCTGTAATTAATAGCAACTCAGGCTTCATGAGAAATACTGTTTGTGAGAGAAAACAATGGAAACTATTAAATGAGGCAACAATTACTTAACCAAAAGATCAAGTAAATAACTTTTCTCTGGCAGAGATATTAATTTATCAGGAAATTTACATGAGCAGATGGGAATGGGAAAAGTGTGCCATAATATGGGACTGTAAAACGAAAGCTCTCACTCTTCAGTGGTAATGAGCCTTTTGTGGCACATTACTAAAAAGCAATCTATATTTGAATGAAAGAAGCATGTCAGAGAGAAAGAAACAGTATTCAGTGAGGTATGAGAGGGAATGCATTTTCAGAAACAAAGTCAAATAACCTGTGAGAGTAAGCTTTCTCTTAGAGAAACAGAATTACTCTGCTGAGTGAACTTTATTTCAAGTAAAGAGCATAACAATGGGTTTTTAAACTTGGATATGATTGCATATCCCAAGACATGCACACATAGGCCCAAAAATGTTGGAAACATGTACATACAAATTATTTTTCCCTCTCCACAGACCACAAAGCAGTGGTTATGGAGATTATAGTAACAATATCTTTCTATCATTTCTCTCCCCCATATTAGGAAAACTATAATGATATTTAATATCAGAAAAATAAAAAAATGTTGTCCAAGATGTCAAGTCCTTGGAACAGCTAGGAGTTAGGACCACATCTCTCTCTTGACCACAGAATCATCCTTATTTATTAAGACCATGGAACCTATATGGTTGAACTACCAAAGTAGACCAGAGAGAATAATTTTCTTCTGCAAAGAACCTCCATGCTCCCTACCACAGTGATTACATTTCAAAGTGAAATGGGTCATTAGAGCCTAATCTTTTTCAAGAAAGGTGTGCAGCATAATCCTACTGATTCACTGAGTCATATCTAGACAACTGAGACAAAGGTGGGATTAAAGGAAGGATAAGTTCAAGCTTTATGTATACATAAAACTCTCTATCAGTAGAAAAAGTTCATACATTCAGTGTAAGGCAATAAGAACCCATTCAGTTATACACTGGGTGGGGTAGCACAGTCCCTTGGAACTACACATGATAAAAAAGAACAGCTGGTCAGTGCAGGTCTGGAAGTATTTCTCAGCTTCCCCAAAACTCAATCTACCAATCTCTCTTGCAACATTTATCTCTTCAGTGCTGGTATTTGATGTTAGTTTCAGGTTCATGAACCTGTTCCCTTATTTTTGTCCTTTGAGGTATAGGCCGTTGCCCATCGAATAATTTTTCTATCCAACCATCTACAGTATCCTTTAGACCAGGACCTGAGTTTGTTCTGCTCTTTATTATTATGACTATTTATGCTTTCATCATCAAGGGTATTCATGGGACTTTACGAACAAATTAGATCTATGCCAGAAGTTACTCATGACTAGAATTTACCATTTGTCATAATATAATAAAAATCACACTGAGGTTATAGAAAAAAGCAAAAGTCAAGTAATAATCTGACAGAAAATGTGTCAAAGTGACAAGGTGCATTAAAACATTCATAATTTTGAGTAAGAATTTTTTCAAAATAATACTATCACTTGTTAAAGAATTCAAAAGGATTTTCTATTTGCATTATAGCTCATATTTGTAATCTCAATAATCCTTACTCTTAGCTCACTATAATTTCTATGATAAATAACTAGTCCTAATTTATGAAAACTGTATTGTCTGTGTCAACACCCCTGAAGGGAGCCTTCCTTCTAACCTGTATGTTCTCTCACATTTCAGTGAAGTTTTTTATTCTCTTTATTATTTCATCTGTCTCTCTATACACAATATCCTATGTTAATACCTGGAAAAGATCAGAAGAAAATACGGTCTTAAAATCATAGAATTGATAAAGTTGGAAAAGACCTCTAGGATCACCAAGTCCAATCATCAACCCCACACTACCATGCCTCCTAAACCATGTCCCAAAGTGACATGTCTACATGTTTTTTCAACACCTCCAGGAATTGGAGCAGAACCTCCCTGGGCAGCCTATTCCAAGGCCTGGCCACTCTTTCAGGAAAGAAATTTTTCATAATATCCAAACTAAACATCCCCTGATGCAACCTGAGGCCATTTCCTCTCATCCTACCTCTAGTTACTTGTGAGAAGAGACCAATACCCACTTCACTACAACCTCCTTTCAGGTAGTTGTCAAGAGTGATAAGGTGTCCCCTCAGCCTTCTTTTCTCTAGGCTAAATGCCAGCTCCCTCAGCTGTTCTTCATAAGACCTGTGATTCTAAAACCTTTGGGGTTTTAATATAATGTTTCATACAACAGGGCTTTTCACCTTTTCTTTCTTAAAAATTGTTATATCCATTCCAAATACATGATTCAATGAGATGGTCAAACTAATATTCCAGAAAAAGTATCAAGTATAATAATATCTTACTTATATTTCCTTGTATTATATTTGTTAAGATTTTGCTGTGTGCTATAGGAAGCCTTGTTGCTTTTTTGTATTTAAAAAGATTGCCAAGCTTAAAATAAAATCTTAAAATTGAAAATAAAAATTTAAATTTAAAAATTAAAACATGGAAAATGTTCAAAAGGGACATTTTCCCTTCCCCATCTTGTTTCCCCCTCATTAGGCAATTTCTATCAGAATTCTTCCTAAATTCCTGTAAAGTATCAAAGTATTTTCTAAAAAGAAAGTTCATCAAATTCACCCCTCAAACCTTTACCTCTAGATGTGAACTTCTGAGAGGAAGAATAATTAGCCAGTGCAAAACACTACAAAATGCTTATATTTTGTGAAATCTTGATATTGCTGAGGTTTGTGGCAAAGAATCCTCCTCTTTTTAAATCACAAAATCTGAAGGTATAGACAAAAAAAAGTCTTCTGTTCAAGTATATATAGATATGTTAACAAAGCCATTAGTGTTTTTCAAAGATGTGTCTCTGGAGAGGAGTATCTTAAAACAAAGGAATTATGCAGTGAAGTTAATGTTATGAACATAGTTTTCATGCATACTACTTTGTATTTCATCTTACAAGACATGTTTTTCCCACTGTACAGGATGTCTTTTGTCTTCTCTACAGAGACAAGTGGAATGAATGGACATTTTCTCATCTCTTTCAGAAATTCTGGATGAATAAGTTTTTAAAGATTTCATTTTGAAAATGGAGAGAGGGAGGACTGTCAGTAAGTAGAAAAGTAAGGGTGATGTTCTCTGTGATCCTCTTTACCAACATGAGGGGTACATGAATTATTTATGTTGACAAAAATTATACTTTTTTTAAAGGCCATGCTTAAATGTGTTTTTGTATTTCTTTTAGCAGTTCTTTGGTTTTGTGCATTAGCAATACAAGATATAGTGCCTGGTTTCATCAGCATATTAGGAAATATCATCCTGAAAATGTGATAAACTCAGGAAATTATGAAGGATGCAGTTCAGAAAAGCTCTTGACTGAGGCTTTAGGTAGAATTGGTCTTTTTAAAGGTGCAGAAAGATAATGCACCCTGCACAGTAACAGCTGGCAGAGAGCAACAGCAAATCAGTGCTCCAACTGTGTGAACTTCCCTGTGCATTTTGATATATTTCTTTTGTGGATGAGAAGAAAAACAACCACATATTGCAAATGTCCCTTTCTTCCTTTACAGACTATAGGAAGTAATAATATGATTTCATTTTCTACCTGTGCTGAAACGAAGCTAAATATTTGTAGAGATAAACTGTAGAAGGTCTTTTGATTTTTCCTGCTCTAGAGGCTGTGTTACTATCTATCCTTTTCTTTTTTGCCTTACTTTATACTTTTTTACCAATGTATTTAAATTTTATGATAATCCTTGCAGTGGAAAAAGGATAAATAAGGCTGAAAGCAGGAGGGAATTTCAGGAATGATGGTATAGCAGACAAAAAATGTGCAACGTACATATTGCTGGGTGTAGAGAGAAGCACAGCCTCATAGAAAATACAAGATGGGACCTGGTGAGAGCATTTCATCTGTTAACTTGCCTCAGGGTAGGATCAACTATATTTAAATTATTCCCAATAATTATTTGGCTAATGATACAGATTCTAAAATCTCCCTAGGCAACCTCTTTTACTGCTTATCTGTCCTTCCTATTAGGATTTTTTTTAATGTATAACTTAAATCTCCCTTGATAACATTTAAGCCCATTAAGTTTTGTTCTATGCATAGTAGACAACCTCTTTGCAAAAATCTTTCACTTACTTGAAGACTGCTGTCTCCCATCACTACTGTCCTCTCTAGACTAAACTCTAAGTCCTTAACATTTTCTTTTTACATGATGCTTTCTGAGATTCTGAATACTGCTGTTCCTCCACTAATTCTTTTGTTTCTCTTCAACTGATTATGAGACTTACTGCCAAAATTTGAACGTAAGTACTCCAGCTGAGCCCTTACAACTGAAGGATTACTTTGTGTGTCTTACAGAATAAACTGCCGTCAGAATTCAGAAGACCATGGATACAGCTTGTACTTGACAGCTACTGAGATACACAATGCTCACTGCATTGTTTCTCTGCAGATCAGCTGTATGTTATATTTGCAGAAGTGCAATATGTTTGTCATAAAATATACAGTATGCTGGCAAATATCCATTAGCTCTTGCTTTCAGTCTAGGGGCTTAGGAACCTGGACTTTTATACCCAAACCTGAAAGCTGTGTTTTTAAAGTTACAAATACCTTTATGTATCACAGTGTAATGTCTGCCCTTTCACAGCAGTGCAAGATAGTTTGACTCATGCTCAGCCTGTGATTTCTTATAATCCCTGGATCCTGCTATACAGGTGTTTAACCAGGTTGTATTTTGCTGTTGGTTATTCTGACCTAACAGAATTTCTCACTTGTTTTGCTCAGGTTCATCTTATTTTTGTAACATTCTAAATCCAGTTCTGTCCTTAAACATAATATTTATTCCTCCCACCTTAATGTTGTCCTCTAATAATGATGATAATAATAAAGTAGCGTGCACACATTACAGATGCAATTATTGAATAACATAAAACCTAGGACATATATCCTTGCAGAAACCTACTGAGTAACTCTTTCAGATGCATCTTATGATGCACCTTTGACAGCAAACTACTATATTTTCTAAGTAACTTTTCCTAACCTGTTTCTTCCTCATCTAGAGTAAAATTTAATCTAGGCTCTCTTGTCAATTTATCTATAAGAATGTCATAGAAAATAATACCTTCTAAGTAAAACAGAAGTCTTACTAAAATCAAGAAATATAACTACTACTTCATGATTCATTACTTACTGGAAATGAAAATTAGTGTAATTTAGTCAACATTACTTCATCCTGACAATTCTGCATTGGCTGTTACTCATGTCTTTGTTTCTTTTACATTCATAACAACTGTTTGTGTCATGAGTTAGTCAACCATTTATTTTGCAAGAGTTGCTCTTAGGCTGTTTGGTCTAAAATTCTCTGGTTCTGTTATTTTTCTTTTTAAAAACAGACTTAATGTTCATCTGTTCCTCAGACTGTTGTAATGCCAATTGTATGCCACTAGCGTTCAGAAATGTAACAAGAGCAACTACTGCATTCTCTGCCTGAGACGTAGTAGTCCTGGTTATACATACAAGTTGGGGTACGAGAGGCTGGAAAGCAACCATATGGAAAGAGATCTGGGGGTTTGGGTTGATGGCAAGTTAAATATGTCAACAGTTTGCCAGCCAAAAGGGCCAACTTTGTCCCGTGATGCATCAAGTACAGCATAGCTAGCCAGTTAAGGGAGGTGATTGTCCCACTCTACACTGCACTTGTACGGCCCTACCCCAAGTACTGTGTGCGGTTTTGGGCAGCTCAATCTAAGAAGGGCATCAAACTCTTAGAGTGTGTTCAGAGGAGGGTGACCAAGGTGGTAAAAGGTCTCATGGGCAAGACTTAGGAGGAGCAGCTGAGGTCACTTGGCTTGACAAACTTGGAGAAGAGAAGGCTGAGGCGTGACTTCACCGCAGTCTACAACTTCCTCAAGTGGGGCAGCAGAGGCGCAGGTGTTGATCTCTTCTTTTTGGTGACCAGTGACAGGACACATGGAAACGGTATGAAGCTGCATCAGGAGAAGTTCAGATTGGACATTAGGGAAAGGTTCTTCACTGAGAGGGTGGCTGGACACTGGAACTGGCTCCCCATGAAAGTGGTCACAGCACCAAGCCTGTCAGACTTCAAGGATTGTCTGGACAATGCTCTTAGCTATATGGTTTAGTTTTAGGTAATCCTCCAAGGAGCAGGGAGTTGGACTCGATGATCCTTATAAGTCCCTTCCAACTCGAGATATTCTATGATTCTATGAAATAATTGTTAAAGGTCTTGAGATAGCTTCAGGCAGCCTTTTAAACATCTCAGCACAGATTTCTTAGAATCTTAGACATCTAAAACCATCAAACATATTGCAACTTATTCTAGGCTAATTGTCCAGGTCTTTGCAGTTGTTATTAACCAATGACCTTTTAAGATTTCAGGGAACCATGAAGCAGTAAAGCATTAAACATTTCAGTTCCCCTGGTTCAGCTAAGAATAAGCTCTTCCTATTGTTTTCCTCCAACCATTAAACATCTTAGAAAGTGATTATTTCATGCCATTTGCTAAATAAAACTCCGTTTCTTCATTGTACTTTATGATTTTGACTCCAGGCTTTTCTTTTATATTCATTCCAACTATTCTTTCTTTTTTCTGATTTCCACCTTCTACATGCTTGCCTCTTAAGCTTCAGTAGATTAGAGTTCCTGTGCACAAGTATAGTATATTGTTGCTATAAAAAATTTAAACTTAAGAAAACAATTAAAAATATACTCACATTTAGAGAATCCCCTTTAAAAAATTATGTAAGCAATATGAAGTCAACTTCTCTATCTCCAAGTATCTGCAGAAGACAGAAAAATCTGAAGGTGTAAATGCAATAGTTTTATTTCTGTTAGGTCTCTCAAAGATATATGAACAAGGTAGATGTTGAGATTAGAGTCCTAAATTATCTTTCAGGTTGAAGAATAACTTATATTTAAACACATATAGATGCCCAGATTTTTCAAAGAACCTCAGCATTTATACAGAGCCAGGTTTTGTAACTCAGAATGTGAACAGCTCCAGAAAAACCCAATTATTTCAAATTCTAGGTGTGGGACCAATAGAGTTTAAGGCACTGTTATTTATACAACGACACACCATCAATGTCATGGTGCTGAAAGGTGCTGATAATGCAAAGCAAATAAAACTGTTAGAATTTGAGAAAAGCAGGTGATTCCTGCTGTGCTGTGAATAGAAGTATCAAATTATTTTGATCCAATAAACTCAAAGAAAATAGGAAAATTCTGGATTGATATTAGGTTATATCTTTATTTCACTTTTCTTTCTAAGTGAAAAAAGGACTCTTAATAGAGTTTTCCATTTTCAGAAGACAAAATAGATACTTACTATTCAATTATTTCCTATAAGATTTCTCTGTTGCATATGTCACATATTAAATGAATACAAAATTCAATAGAAAACTACAGTATTTCTTTACAATAATTAGCTCTAATAATTAAATATTGGCTACATTTTCATACAGTAACATTTAAAATCAATACATTAGTCATATTAATGGGTACTTAAAAAGATTTGGATGTTATATCACAAAATTAAATTAATGGATTTTTGAATTAGCTGTGAGTTTTGGGGGGCAAAAAGAAATATCACAAGACAAAATTAGAGTAGTTTCAGAAAACAGGTCCCACAAGAAAACATTTTTTCCTTAAAATAAACCTTGAATGTCAACAAATGCTAAATACCTGGCTTGGAGAAATCACAGAATCACAGAATCACACCTAGAGCAGGGGGCTCAGGACTGAGTCCAGGCAGGTTTTGAATGTCTCCAGGGAAGGAGACTCCACAAACTCCCTGGGCAGCCTGTTCCACTCCTCTGGCACCCTCACGGTAAAGAAGTTTTTTCTCATGTTTAGCTGGAACTTCCTGTGTTCCAACTTGTGCCCATTGCCCCTTGTCCTGTCATTAGGCACCACTGAAAAGAGTCTGGCCCCATCCTCTTGACAGCAGCCCTTCAGATGTTTATAAGCACTGATAAAATCCCCCTCAGTCTTCTCTTCTCCAGGCTGAACAAACCCAGGTCTCAGCCTTTCCTCATAAGGGAGATGCTGCAGTCCCCTGATCGTCTTGGTAGCTCTCTGCTGGACTTGCTCAGGCAGTTCCCTGTCCTTCTTAAACTGGGAGGCCCAAAACTGGACACAGTACTCCAGATGTGTTGTCACTAGGGTGGAATAGAGGGGGAGGATAACCTCTCTCGACCTGTTGGCCACACTCCTTTTAATGCAGGACAGGATACTGTTGGCCTTCTTGGCCACAAGGGCACAGTGCTGGCTCAGGGTCAACTTGCTGTCCACCAGCACTCCCAGGTCCTTCTCAAGAGAGCTGCTTTCCAGCAGGTCGACCCTCAACCTGTACTGGTGCATGGGGTTGTTCCTCCCCAGGTGCAGGACCTTACACTTGCTTTTGTTGAATTTCATGAGGTTCCCCTCGGCCCAGCTCTCCAGCCTGTCCAGGTCTCGTTGGATGGCAGCACAGCCTTCTGGTGTATCAGCCACTCCTCCCAGTTTTGTATTATCAGCAAACTTGCTGAGGGTATACTCTGTCATTTTGTCCAGGTCGTTGATGAATATATTGAACAGGGCTGGACCCAGCACAGACCTCGGTGGAATACCGCTAGTTACAGGCTTCCAACCAGACTCTGCCCCATTGATCATATGTAAATAGTGCCTGCTGCTGCCTGTACACCTGCCTCAATAGTTATTTTCAGAGGTTCTTTTTTTGAGACTCTGTGCCCAGGTGCACCTTGTTGCACCAAAAACCTTCTTATGGGCAGAAAGGACTGTACCTTATATATGCAGATCCAATAAATTACTGTAAGTCCAATTAATATTTTAACATTCTAATAAAATTAAAAAAAGTTAGTCCATTTAAAATGATACTAACATTTATACTCGTATCATTTAATTATTACAGAAAAATCCTGTTAAGAATGAGTTAAGATTATTGTACATAAATTTCCTGGCACCTAAACCTTTTTTTCTCAATTCTTATACTCCATCTCCTCAAATATTGTCTGTATCTCAAGGTCAGCATCTGAAATCTTCCTCAAGAAGAATGAAGAATGAAGAAGGAGGCTTTAGAAAAAAAGGGAACAGACTTAGATAACAGATCATTCCAGAAAATTCAGCTGTTTCCCAAATATAAACAAAACTGGAAATGTGGCTTCTCTTCCCAGAACCTTAACGTCTAAAGAAAAAACTGTTTATTTTCTTTTGGTGTGTTTGCGTGTTACAAATGGGGAACCCTGCAGCAGGATGTCTCAAGGAAAGTTGTTTTTTTTATTATCTCTTGTTGAACTAGAAATTTCGCTCTCGTAAACTTTTGGATCTTAGCCTATTGATGTTTTTTTGACATTTCAAACATTTGAACTTTATCCTTTTTTCTTTTAATTATTGTCTGTGCTGCAGAAATATTGCCTAGAGCCTTATCATGAAGTATAAGATACATGTGCAGGAAGAGTTTCCTTGCTATTATCTATATAACACAGGACCATTGTTAGAGCTGCAACAAGCTACTTGAAAGGAACTTCAAGGCCCTTAGGTGATCTGAAATAAAAGTTTAGGATTAGGAAAGAAATAGGCCCGCTCACATCAGAAATACATATTTCCGCAGAATATAGTTAGATAGTATATTTTATTTAGAGAAGTTATGAAACACCTAATAGGGCATTGCTGTGTATGCAGAAACTGCTACCTTCAAATGTAACTAAAATGTCAGTGTTAGTCATACCACGCTTCCTCATTTTTCTTTCCTTGACAGCATTTTTTGTAAGAGATCTGTGTTGTCTGCCTATTGTAGCCTAGGAAGTAATTTACAATAGCAAAAAATAAAAGGCTATAAAATGTGTTATTACAGTTACTTCTGGTTTTCCTAGCTACTGTCAAGTTCTTATGGCTAAATTTTTTTTTTCACAAACTCTTATATTGGCTGTGTACTGAAAGGCTTTGGCCTGTTCATGTAAGCACAAGCAGGGGTGAGAAAACTAGCCTGCTGAGTCTGCTGCAGTTTAAAAGAATAACCCAGAACTATGTTCTAAATCAACAAAACCCAGCTCATCATTACTGTATTCACACATGCCTAGCCACCCACACCTGTGCACACACACAAACACATTCCCTCTTTCCTGTTACAGGTGGGTATTTAAGATGTGTAGGTCCACATCTCCCTGCACAAATTTTAGTAAGGGTAAGTGCTAGGATCCCGTTGCCCATTATTCCACTTTGGAGTCTTCTCATGGGTATCTGTCTTATTTAGAACTATTACCTGTACAGATCCTCATTACCCAGTGGTGTTCAGACTGAGTCATGAGAGAAGAGGAGCAGTGATCTATATCGTTGCTGGAGCTCATTCGGATTTAACACTCTTTTGCAAGCTCAGGGGAGATGCCTTCTGCATAGTATGAATTTGTTTGTGCTTTATGCTTTGTTCTGTTATTCTGTTGACTATGCTTTTAAAACCTTCTTACCCATATGGCACTATCTTTGAATAATACATCATCAGAGTGCCTCACTCTAATGATTTACTAGGCTTATAAATCATTTGAAACACTGTTCAGGCTGGTGATGTATTTGAGTAATACATCACCACAAGATGCTGCTGAGATGATATATTACTCTAAAGATGGCGCTGTATAGAAAGGAAACCTGGAGTATATTCAGTTACATACTTTACTCATTTTTAAAAGGAGCTGCCGCTAATGGAGCTACTCTTACTCTTGACTGCATGTCACAGCCTTTCTCAGAGGATTTTAATAAAACCTCCTTTATCTTGTCCAGGAGAAAGATTCTGTGAGATGCCCAGACTCTATTACCATTTGGTGTATTCAAAATTCTGGGGTTTTTTTTGGGGGGTTGGGGTTTTTTTCAAAAATCTTGTTTGGATATTTGTTTTTCATATTTAAAAAATAATTATAATTTGGATTAGAGAAAATCAATATCAAATATATATCAAAAGCAAAGCAATGAGGATAGATATAGAGAGAAACTTTAGTGTCTATGTTAATGTAAAAGTTAATCAAAACAAAAAATGTGGTCTGTGATGAAATCTCCCATGAATACCCAGCAAGTGAAGGGTCATCATTTGAGCTACAAGATATTGTATGCTCTCTATTTCAGAACTTTAAGTTTCATTCCAGATAATAATCACATAAATTTAGGTAAAGAAGATAAAGTAATTGATAGTAGAGCTAAATAATTAGGTTTTTAGTTCCATAACGATTGAGAAATTAAAACAAAACCAAGCAATACTATTTTCTCTAATTGGGGAACAAAATCAAGATATTTTAAGTAAAAATACTGGTTTGAATGAAATTTATTGTTTTGGTTTCATCCAAACTAGTATAGTTCATTTAGCTCTTGTAAAGGCTTTTTTTGTCCTCTTTGAACTTTGATCTAGATAAATATTGGATTCAAATTGATATTAGCAACAAAATATCTCAACAGCAAAAATATAAAGAACTCTGTGGGAAATCATACCATGAGTTCAACATTTGTTGTTTTTCAAATTAAGGTAGACTCTTGTTTTGAGTAATGCAAGGAACATTTTCTTCAGAAATGCAGCCAGATTCGTACATCCCATTCTCCAAAGAAAACTGGATAGCTCATTGCAAGCTTGGTGAAATAAAACTGGTTAGGAAAGTGCTTATTCTTGTACTTCCATAGGGCAGGCTACTCTGTGTCACAGAGTAGCAAAGAGAAAACTTACAAGAAAAATCACAAACACCTACACCTATCATACATTGGACTAGATACTTGACTTTGATGAAGCCCTTCTCAAAAGCTGTGCCTTTGAATGATGAGCCCTGCAATTTGGGGAAATGCCACCATTTATCAAATGTGAAATGAACAAAAGTAAAAATAACTATATAGATTTAATACAAATGAAATTATGGAAAGTGATGCAGGGGTAATAGCATCTCTGACACTCTACAGATATGAAATTGTATAAATGTTATAGTGAGACAAACTGAGTAATCTTTGGGAAGAAAGCAAGTCAGACGACACAGTAATGTATAGAAACCTGCAATTTACCATAAATTAACAAAGTACTACATTACTGTTTATTGTGACAAAAAACTAGTCTTTGCTAGACTGCAGAAATTGGTGGAACAGGATTTTACTGATTTTTAATCTCTCTTACCATTGAGAAAGACTTCCAAATGTAATTTATTTAGAAGAGAGATGTGAAAAATAACTATTTATAGCTCAGATTTTTTTCTGTGTGTGTTCCTAAATCTTTTCACTCTTGTTTTTTTCTTTCCCAGAAAAGGAATCAAGAAGATCAAAGAGGGGAATACTATGACCATTTTATTCCCTTATAAGTCCAATGACCCAAACAATATTTTGTAACATAAAGATAGTGAAAATTAAAGTGTTTTTTGATGTAGAGTGATCTCAAAGGTTAAAAATTTGATATCTCTATGTTCTAACTCAGTAAAAAGGTGGAGTTTACTGAAACTGGTACAACCCCAGCATAACAGAAGATTACTGAGGAGTTTCTTTGCTGTAGATCAATATGGGCGTTTGATATATGGAAGTTAGCACAAGCTGTAAGTAGTTCAATTGATTCCAGAGATTATAAAAAATAAATTAATAGCCATTATTTTGAAGAGAGCTTGATCACAATACGGCAAATGAGATTATTTGTCAAGCTTCTGAAAAGTTTGTAAAATCGAGTCTTAGTGAAAGCAAATAAGTCCTTTTCTTATATAAAAATTCTTATATGGACATGAAAAATACAGCAGCAGTCTAGAAGGAAATAACTGAGTTTATAGTTCGCCTCCAAAATTCTGAGTAGCTGGCATATATAACAAGAGTTAATAGTGAGCCAAAGAAGCATCATTAAGTTATTAATTAATACTAATCACTCTGATGTTAAAAAATATATATATATAGTTGACTGAATGCAAAGTAAAAGTTAGTCCTGTTGCTAGAGCAGGTGATGATTAAATACTTGTTAGATGAATGGGTGGTAAGCATAATTCTACATGTAACATGTTCCAAGTTCTTTCTGCTCACTGAGGTGGCGTACCTTTGTCACTTTCTGTTCAGGACAGTGACGTGGTTGGGTCTTCTTAAATACAACCATAATATAAGCAAATAATATTAAATGACTGAATCTTCCAATTTTTATCCATAGCTTCCCTCACAATGAATATGTTCTGTCTCTTGAGAAGAAACAAATTATATATAGGTAGAAATCCATAGGATGTTTCATTTATGACATAATGAGAAGTCAGACAAGCCCTCTGAAAGGGTGAGAGGGTATTAAGACATTACCAGGGAGAAAATAAATTACTAAAATCCTGTTGGATCTTGATTGATCTCTGTGCAAAAGCCAGTAATGATACTGGATCCATCTTTAACTGCTGCCAACTTACTATATTTCAATCAGAAATAACAGAGCTGAACCAACACCTAACATTAGATCAGTGGAGTGAGGTTCTGTGGGAGAGCTACAAATGCAAACAAGCAGGAGAATTTATGAACTGAATGAAGCAATTATCTCTACTGAGAACAGTGGCATTAGGAAACCAATGATTTCACATACTTGATTTTATGTACCTTCTACTGCACTGCTTAGGGAAAAGTAATCTTGTTTCACATTGAAGACAATGAGGCAATTTTTTTGGTAACATTGTACATAAAACTATAAAATTTGTGATTATGGTATTTGTGGTTCCTTAAGCAATCAATTTAGCTTATGCAATCTGAGCATCAAGATGACTAATAAGAAGTAGAACTTCTGGTTTAAGCACTAATTATTCAATAACATGTTGTACAGAACTGATTTTATTGGATGCATTAGACATACTTTGCAGGACTTTACAAGTACTGGTATTTAACAAGTTCCCTTAAAGAGACATTGTATTGGTCTTTAAATTCACCCAATTTCTTTACTCATTAGAAAATTTTCTAGCACAATATTTTTATAAAACAAGGAGTATATGGAAGGTAAAAACTGTTTTAGGAGAATGAAGACATACTTCTTAATAGAGAAAAATAATTAATTTAGTTTATTAAATATAAAGATTTGAGGGAGAGAAAATATATATGCATCCCACTCTGTATTGCTGGAGTGAAGCCTGCATTTTGAGAGGTACCCACACATACTGAATAGTAACATCATTACTAATGCTGTTACACCTATGATGGACTAAGGAAATGAGAGAGAAAACGGTTTGCAGGGGGAGGGATATTTTTCTTTAGACCATTTGATTTTGCTAAGAAAAACAAATAAGCTCTCAGATGAAGAATCAGATGTGAAGGAGGACATATGTAGCCGATAACTAAGCCACACACACTAGTGGCATGTCTAGCCATCTTTACAGGAACACAAAACCTGTTGGCACATGGCCTAGTTTTCACAGCTACTGTAAACACTGATGGGTGCTGCTCACAGATGGCCAGGAAGTCTCCAAAGTCCTTTATAGCAACATATTTCCTTATCTGTATTGAGTTATTGCTGTTAAACAAAATCTGCCTATTGTTTAGCTCTCTTCAAGAGCAATAATAAATGTTGTGAAGATTTGATTTGCTCTCAAATTTTATGGAGAAACCATGGGTTAATCATCATGTCATATAAATTACCAAAGTGCCTTTGATTGAGTGTGGGATCTACAGAGGTTGTCAGAGGCAGGATGATTGTTCCTAACACTTGACCTTGGGCTTAGAAAACATAAATCAGAATTATATATTGGTAATATGATTGCTCTGTTAAAGGTTTGACATTTATATTTTGTACAATGAGAAAATATCAATAAACAAAAAGTTTAAAGGAGCTATTTGTCTTTGAATTTAGACAAGTTAATAAAAAAGAAGAGCCTAGAAGGGATTAACATGATTTTCAGAAGTGTAGTCTTTTTCAGTAATTAAGAAATTTCAGTGTTTAATGTTTGGATATGTGCATACATGCATGTGTACATATTGTGAAAATAAATGTTTTCCAAGGAATTTCATTGTTCTTAGTTCAGTTCATCATTTAACTTTCTTCCTGAGTGCACTAATTTTACCATTTCCCAGAGGAGCATTCCACTTAATTTCCTTTTGGATTAGCTGGTGCTCTGAGTTTGAATTTAAAGTTTAAAGGAACCATTTGATTTTAATAACTTTTATGTGTAGTGCTCCATTGAGTTTGGATTTTAGCACATAGAACTACTTTTCCATAAGGTGATTTTTAGTAAATCCCTGTGTGTAAAAGAAAGATAAACACACATCAGTGAGTTTGTTATTGCAATTAAATTATTGGATTTTTACATTTGAATATGTTTTGAACATTGAAGAGCATGAAGAGACTGTTTTCTCATGTTGGTCATAGACACTTTTCTAACACTCCAAAACTTGAAATAAGCCTGTCTGTTTTCTTCAATCTCAGAGAATATTAAAAAGCTATGGTTTTCTAAATGTATACAGTCAGTTCAGAAAAGCAATGCTTCTTCAAAGACACTGTTAAACCAAACTCTTAAACAATAAGCATCTCCTCAGATTCTGCACTCTTAGATAAATTTTTTTTTTATTAACTTACTTAAACAAAATTCCACACCGTTCCTCAATCTTCCTATCCTCATTTACTTTGCCTCTCGCAGTTCTACTAATTTCAACTAACTGTAAGGCTCAGTGTTACTTTGAAGCAGAGTCTAGGCAATGCTGAGCACTGATCCCATGCCCATTCCAGGATTTCCAAATTCTTTCTTTACTCATGTTGTTGTTGGGTTTTTTTAGTCTTTCCAAGTATGAACTAAATATGTACATCTGTAGATCTCTATAAGCTAGGAGATGGCTACACACTCTTTGAAATACCATTCTATTAGAAAGGCCTTAATGTCCATCAAAACTGATTAAACATTCCCCTCCCATTCACAAGAAAAAACCAAGAAGCCACAAGAAACCTAGAATTAGTGCTGTTTCCCAGCCATGATGAAGCTGAGAAATTTTACTATATATTGAATGTTCCTCCTTTGGTACCTACAATTTTATTTAGCAATAGGAATTAGTGTGTTAAGGGGGTTAGAACATTAAGAAGTGCTGTATAGCACACATTATATTTGGAAAGATAATACCCAGATTACCTTGACTTCTTGGTATTTGGAATGGTTGTGCAGGCAACATTGTTATTCCCACAGTTTTCTGAATGTTTGCTAATACAGTTGACAACAAGTGTATAACCAAATCCATAATATGGTCAAGAGTGTTTTCCACACCTTACGTGTTCATTCCCTGACACTGTCAGCAGAATCATTATGGGTACAGCAAAAGCTGTTTTGAGCTATTATTTTCATGGTATTGCAAAGTCAAGTCAAATTATGCTAACCTAGCTGTTAAAGTCATGGAAATCCTGTGTTTTAAAAGAAAAAAGTGAAGGCAAAATTATGATTCCACCTGAAATTCCAAAGTGTGCTAGATCTGCTACAGCTATCATGTCAGCATTTCCTCCCCTTTACAGGGCAGAATGTCTGATCCTGAAGACAGTCACGAGAAACAAATTACTACTTTCCCATTTCCTAATGTCATATTTTGGAGGAATTTTTTGCCACTCTACCATGATGTGAGCAATCATAAAGTCTTTCACATCACCAGGTGCTGAATAGAAACCTAGAAATCTTTACTGTTCCTCCTTCCCTCCAAAGGAAAGATAATTCCTCATCTTTAGCAGGCCACTTCTCTTTTTTTCTGTTCTTTGTTGTGTCAGTGGTTCGTTGTGGGGAAAAGAGATGCCACCCTTCTGTTCTTGATCATTTTTCTTTCCAATTCATAGAAGTTGCAACTTGTGATGTGGGCAAACAGTATCACAGTGGCTCTTCATAGGTCCTGTGTGGCCACTTAAGAAGGCTCTTGACTGAAGTGTTTGATTTAGAAATTTTTGGAAGAAACATGAAATGTTATCCTTTAGGAATTACTTCACTGTATTGGAAGACAATGTATTAGAGAGTAAAATCACTTTTTCAAGTACATAAAGTGGCATATATAACATACCCCAGAGGTGTAAAATCTAGAAATTCAACCCATGTACAATCTTCTGTTTTCTCAGTACTCTCTAGGTGAAATTGGAATCAAAATTATCTCTGTTGTCCAAAAATGGACATTATTTTGAGACACCATGAGACATGGTAGGAACCAGTGTAGATACATTACTGACCTACTGGATTGCTTACCTGCAGGTTTGCAGTACTCTTTTGCAGTCACACTCTGCTTTTCTCACAGATCTAAAGGAGAGATTTTAGTAGTGCCAGCACTGGTTTAACAGAATTGGTAAGTTAAACTAAAATGCATGCTTGGAGTTTGGTTTTGCATTATTGCAAAATTGTGCAGTTCAGGAATATAATGTCAGATCATACAATTTATTTCAAGGCAAAGAGAATGGAATGAGGAAGATAAAGCTGTCAATATCATGAAGAGAGTTAAATTGTAACTGGCTCATTTTCAGCTGTAACTGAACATATTTCTCACAAGACATTACTCACAGTGGGATGTGCTGCAGCTTTCTGTGGTAGTTTTTCTGCTACCTATAAACTCAGTTTCTGGATTCATACCTCCCTACTGAAATTGATCCCAACATTATTTAATTTCAGTCATTTTAGATGACAGTGACAGAAAAACTGGAAAATCACTGTGAAACGTTAGAATTTTCCTTCTTATCTTATGAGGAATGATGACTTTTCTTCCTGCCCCAGATTTTCTTGTCTCTGAACCTAATAATTTAAAACCATAAGGATATAAAAAAGCGCTGTTGATGCCAATAATAGTGAAATGACTGTTTTAGTCACTGAGCTGTTTAGGACACTGTTCCCTGGAGAAAAACAAAGAATGCATTGAAAGTAAATAAACATTCCAGAATTATTCTTATCTTTCAGAGAATTTATATAATTTTAAAGTTCAGCATTATTGAAAATGTGATTTTACTCTAATAAACCCCACTGAGTAAGTCTCGAGTGGGGAGATTTGAGGGAAATCTTTTTCAAGAAGTAAAGACTCTTCCCTTCAAAACATCACTACTTCATTCAATATCTTACACTTTGGCAACTGGCAGTCTGGTCTGCACTCTAGCTTGGTGTTCAGAGAAATCCAGTAGTTATCTAGGAAGAACAGTTTGCTAAAAGAGAATATTTGGCTTTGGAAACATGTTTTTGTGCCTCTCATTCCTTGCTTCCAGTTCTAGTCAATTCAGTTCATCATCTACCCTAAAACTGAAAGAACTTCCCTGTGTTTAAAGAATTAATATTACACAGAAATTATTAAAAGTCTATTAAAACTATCTTTGCACTTCCCAAATAATGTAGTCAAATGAAACTGAACTATCATAATAATAATCTTCACAAAAAAAACAATGGAAAGGTTCCATTAGCCCCCTCAAGAGAAAAGATGATAGTAGGAAGCATAGTCTTGTAAGATATTTTAAAATAAAATGGGACAGTGGGTCTTGCAGACAGAAACTCCCTTGTTTTATCTGAACTGGTTCATACCTACCAAGTGTTCTTTCAGCATATTGTCAATAATCTCAGATATTTATGATAATTGCCTACATGTTATATTCTTCTATTCCACTCTTTGCCCAGGCAAGTACAATAAATTTACTTTTAAAAACACCTCTGTCATAATTTCTGCTAACACTTCTGAACAAAATTCTCCTCTAAAATACAATGCATTAGCTCTTTAAAAGTACACTGATTTTAATTTTAAGAAAATAAGTATATAGTGAAAAAGCACAGAAAAATTATCTACTACAGTTATTAATGCAATGAAAATTAAGCAGGACACATGTATTACACCAATCAACCCTTAAAATAAAGGAATAAGAAAATTTGAAGAAACAGATAAATAACACAGATCAAGATCAATCCTATGAATCTTTAATTAAAAGAATATCTATTCCTGGTCTTATCTCTCAGCACTAAATAAAAGGTAAATAAAATTGATTAGATTTGTTTTTCTCAGCAGGACCCTTTTCTAAGTAATTCTCTGCCTTTTAAATTTATCTGATTCACACAGCAGTAAACTTATTAAAAAAATAATGTTGGAGGCCAGATATAATGAAATTCTGCTCTTAGTTTAGTTCATTCCCCACCCGAGAGTCCTAAGCTACACCTGAATTTCTCTGATTTCCAAATTTAATTTAACCAGGAAGGTGAATTTGAAAACTGCTTTTACTTTTCACATCCTTTTCATATAATAACTAGTATGATTATTTTGGGTTTTTTTGACACCACCACCCTTCAGCATAAATTTGTCCTCAACAACAGTAGAGATATTTGAGGCCTAGCATATTGTTCTATAAAGTACACTGAACCTTTTTGTCTTTCAATGGCACCCATGAGATCCCAAAAAGCCCAACAGCAGAGGATTTTTTTTTTGGTAGCATCTGGCTTCTTGGCTGACTCCCCAGATAATATTGGCAGCTTTACATTTGCTTTCAGAGCTGCCATATAGTTAAGTTCCTCATAGACTGTTAGTAGCACTGTGCCCTTTAGGTGTGATCCTTTGACTCACCCTTGTTTCAAACAGATTTTATCAGTAGCCTAAAAAAAATTCAACAAAAATATATTCAAAAGCACGTGAAGTTGCAGTCCAAGTTGCTATTAGTACAAATAAAATTTTTCAGTTTCTTAAAAGAAAAATTTGAATGTGAAATGAACTTATCTTTTCAAGATGAGTGGCTTCATTTTAACATTAGAAATAAAGTTTCAAAATATATCTGCAAAATCACAGATTGAAGCTGGCCCTATGTTATTTACATCAAAGATTTAGGAAATGACATGAAGAAGAATCCCATGGTGGATCACAGGAAACCCACTCAGTCAATCACATGTCCAATTTCATGCAGAAGCTGGATGAAAATCACACTTCACTATCCTCTGGGCAAAGTCTTGGCACTTAGCTGCGGCCCTACTCAGGGCCTCTGTAGGGTCTGCTTCTCTACTGAAATCACTGAATCTGGAATGAATCCAGGCAGTGCCACTTTGATGGAAGCATATTTGCTAAGAGTCTGTGACCACATCATAAACAAAATAGTCTGTGAATGCCAGCATGCCAGAATGTTGTCGGAAAGAAACATATGGGTGGAAATATTAATTCACTAATGTCAAAGTTTACTGCTCTGACATTTGCAGAATAAACTAATTCTCTTTTTAATGGTTGGTCATTCTATTTTTATTTTTTTTATAGTATAACTATGTGAACAATCTTGGAGAAATAGTTTCTTCACCAAAAACAGGTTGGAAAAATGGAATCAAAGAGTTGTAGTGAATTCCCCAGGTTCCACCAAATTAACAACAACAAAAAGAAAATCTAAAATATATTTGAATGAAACTTTTCCTGTTTTCCTTTTTATTGTTTTGAAATCAGATAACAATTTAACCTTTTATGAAGTACAATTAAATAGTTAAAAGCACAAACTTTCAACTGAATATATCTTGAAAAAGAAATCAAACATAAGTTAGAATTTCCAAGGTGTCCACAGTTCTAATCAAAACTAGTTTGTTTCCATGAGGTGTAGTTTCTACTAGGTAACCTCCAGGAAGGAAGAGGCTTCCAAAATGTTATGTTTTTAAAAACAGGACATATTAACATTAACTGGCAGCTCGGTTCCTCTGTTTTGCACACATATGACTGAAGCCTTCACACTGATTGATTTTCTTTTCTTCATCCTTAACCATCTTTTTAAAAAATGCTTAAGAAACACTAGCAACCATTTAATGGTCTCTATTCTCATTTCAGCACCTGGTCTACAATTCTGCCTTAGTGTTGGGAGAATTCATCCAACAGAAGGAAATTATTTCTTCTCCTCTAACTCTGCAGAAATCTACCAGACCTATATGAAAACATTTGGGGTTATCAAAAACTAAATTTGAAATTTTGTTCTTAATTCTCTATCCCAATCTATTTATCTTAAATTGATTGATTGATACCTTTTAAATTTGAAAATTCACTTGCTGCGTTTATATTTTCATTGACTTTGTGCTCAGCTGAGATCAGGTGATACTTCATTTATATCCCAGAATAATGATTATGTGCTTTTTATAATATTTTTTTCTGTAGCTCTTTGGTAATCTGTCAGTAATTTATTTTACTAAACTTCACTTTGTTTTATGGCCTAACGTTTAACAAACATGAAGTGAAACTAACATTGACATATCCAGCAGACTGCACCTCTAGAATTTGTCTTATAGGTGCAATTGGTAAAATACACACTTCACATGTCAACAATTTTGCTCTCAAGTGAAAAAGACACAGAAGATGCTCCTTCAGGCAAGCTGGACCTGGAGCTCTGGAACACCTAGGCTTTTACTGCAAAGCATTTTGGGACTGACTTGTTTTCTGAAAGTTCTGCAAAGATTTGAGTTGGTTCTCAGTCTAGCTGCCTGCTATGGATTGAACTGACTTAGCTAAGACTTAAGAGCAGTTTGTAATACTCTGAAAAAACCCAACTTTAAAACCAAGTATTTATTTATATAAACTTCCAAATCATCTGCTGGTTAAAGTTTCTGAGATTACTTTGAGTAACTACTGAAGTAATCACCATGAAACAAATATACCCCTGGAGAGAACATATTGATGAAGTCATTAGCCAATTTTTGCCAAAGATAACTACTGGAGTCCAGTCAAACATTCACTGTTTGACCGTTGAGAATAAAGAATATGAAAAACATGAGGTGAAGTTGGTAAGAACTGAAGTTTGAAGTCTTTCTCTTTACTTTTCATTTGGAAGGGACACATGCCTCTTTAATTCTTTTAACAAGGTCCTTAAAAATAAACATGAAATAGCCACAAAGTTCATTAATAATTCTTTTGGGGCTGAAAACAGTGTTATTCAATGGTTGTTTCACTTGTCTACTTAGTGCAAGGTCTTCACTTAATAATTTAAAATGAAAGCTACGTTATTGAGCACCAATATGAAGTCTTGGAGCACTCATTTTGATTCATGTCCTGGAAACTTAATTTCTTGGATGATCTGCAAAAAATCTAATCTCAAAACACCTTACAGACGAAGAAGGAAAGGCATAGATAGAAGCTATCCCAGTGCTTTCTAGTTTTCAAGATTAATATAAACTAACATTTATTTACGTATCTTTATATTTTGTTCAAAGCCTATTACCTATCAATCTGGAGTTTGATTAGTGTTTGCATTCCTATTTTAATTAAAGCATTAAATTATAAAGCATTATTTACTCTAACAAATTGCAACAGCCTATGCAAACCTAAATGCATAATCAGAGATAAGAAACAGGTGGAATACATTTCTCAGTAACTCCCTGAAACTCCCATTCCTCAACTAGTAATTCAGGCTGGGTAAACTAGAAAAAAGTTCAGATCTCCTTTTATTTCTGTCTTGCTTATTTTTGTTTCTCCTCAACAGATTGTTTGCAATATCACAAGAGTTCACCAGTGAAAAGTCAGTGCTTGATAAATGTTATCACCATGAATTCTGAGATGCCACTGTTCATTTTTGTTACTAAGCTACTGTGACTCAGCTACCTTTGATAAATGCTAACTTTTTAATGGAGACCACCATCTTTGCATGTGTATGTGTGCTATGTACAAGCAGAACACCTAATTCTAATATTTGATACATAAAGCTGTCAAAGCTAATATTCTAAATGATGTATTTATCATTAGCATGACTGATCATTTTTCATTCCACTTAGGAAATAAAATATGTGTGTAATGTCTTCTAGCAACATTAAATATAATTTAGAAGTTCTGTGCAATTAGAAAAAGGATATGCAGTACTCATAAAGCTCAAGGGACAATCTGGATATAAACTTTCCCAGATGTACTTAAGTAAAAAGGGCACTCAGAAAACTAATATATATCAACCTATAGAGTGGCAGTAGATAAAATGTATTTTCAGGGAAAACATCAACCTTTTCTTCCCTTCAATGCCAACTTTTAACCCTGAGATTTTTTGCATGTGTTTATTAAAACCTGAGTATAGGATTTTAATATGGAAATATTAACAGATATTAACTAGTGTTGCTGATGGGTGATGCTCTATTATACATTTTAAAAAAAATCTGAGACAAGGAAACTGGTAATGTCAACCACTTACAGTACAGCCTAACTGCATAAAATGAAATTAAAACCCTTTGAAGATGGAATAAAAAGGCACAATACTGAATACTAAGAAGTTCGCACAGGCTACAGAAGTAATGCAGGTTGGACATTGATAGCAAACAGCAGGAGACTGCCAAGACTCAGGTGCCTGAGGGCCAGAAAAGCTTAGCTACAACTCTATCCAGATTAGCTCCACAAGGTTTGTGTAACATCCATAAAATGTATTGCAAAAACTATTGGAAAACAATAAAGATCATCAGTTTAAGAAGTAAGGAAAATCTGCATTGTTTCCTCTCTGTCATGTTTCTTTATTTCAGGATTATATACCCACTGCCTTGCTTCCTTTTGTTTTGCTCTTTATTCCGTTAAAATACCTGTACATACATCTACAGGCAGGTTTGTGCTGCCTGGAGACTACACTGGAACCAAATCTACCTTGACTGGGATCTTGCTTTCAGCCACAGTCTAATAATGTACATTATTTGGCTCTAAGAATT
The DNA here is from genome assembly GCF_949628215.1 of Phalacrocorax aristotelis. NCBI lineage: Eukaryota > Metazoa > Chordata > Aves > Suliformes > Phalacrocoracidae > Phalacrocorax > Phalacrocorax aristotelis. The sequence continues at coordinate 29,894,640 of NC_134277.1, read as the reverse complement.
CTGAGATACAGGTACATATGGAAATGTTGACAGGTTACAGAGTTCTCTATTCCTCCAAAATGCCTTTTTAGTCTTTAACTTTGAGTATAATAAATTTATGAAACCCAAGGTAAATGTTCCTCAGAATTCATGTATAATAGCACTTCAGAGTATTCAGCTAAGCCAAGGCAAGTTTTTCAGTATTTCGCTGTTGGGTCCCAATATAATTTCCAACACATGTCAGAACTCTAAATAAATATTGCTTCAGAATGACTACTTATTGATATGCCTGGTCTGCAAATGCAGGAGAGACATTTGCAGCCAAACCAACATTCTGCAGAAGAATACATATGGTCCCTATAGAAACATACGCGATGTCTTCTGTGGGTTGTGCCTTTATAATAGTAAGTCTTTGAGGAATTATTTATAGTGAAATAACAAATATGAGAAAAGATCCCTGAATTGTCCATGTAAAAGTTTGCATTTCTTCTATTATTCATAGATGCATAATAATAATTTTGGCCTGAACTAGAAGGGAATATTCTTTGAGATAAATTTTAGGTTAATGGTCACTAAAATTTCCTAACTAACTATTTTGAAGTCTTCAAACTAATTAGATGTGGGAGACAACTACTTGGAATTTAATTTCATTATGTTAATCTGATAAATGAAGAGAAATTTAAATGAATTATTATTTAATGATGCTTCTGTTATTATTACTTTTTATTTTCCACATCCTTATCAAGACAGTTTTCAAGGTCTGTTGACAGGAGCAACTTCAATTATGTTCTTCCGATGTACATAATGAACCATGAACCATGTACAATAATAATGCATCAGAAGAGAATAATGAACCTTTCTGTTGGCTCCCAGTTATGCTCGAGATTTCCTTCATGGAGACTCGGAGTTTGTATTAACATTAGAAATGAGCAAACACTACAATAAATAAACAAAAGTTCAAGCAATGATTATATTTTTCTAAGAATTTATCAAAACATTACTTCTTTCATAGAATCATAGAATCCAGGTTGGAAGGGACCTCAGGGATCATCTAGTCCAACCTTTCTAGGAAGAGCACAGTCTAATCAAGATGGCCCAGCACCCTGTCCAGATGACTCTTAAAGGTCTCCAACATGGCCAAGTCAACCACTTCACTGGGGAGATTATTCCAATGATTGACTGTCCTCACTGTGAAAAATTTCCCTCTTGTGTCCAATCAGAATCTCCCCAAGAGCAATTTGTGTCTGTTCCCCCTTGTCCTCTCCATGTGACTCCTTCTAAAAAGGGAGTCTCCATCTTCTTTGTGACTACCCCTTAAGTACTGGTACATGGTGGTGAGATCCCCCCTCTAAGCCTCCTTTTCTCAAGGCTGAACAAACCCAGTTTTCTCAGCCTATCCTTATATGGCAGGCTTCCCAGCCCTTTAATCATCTTGGTAGCCCTTCTCTGGACCCCTTCCAGCCTGTCCACATCCTTTTTGTACAGCGGGGACCAGAACTGTACGCAGTACTCCAAGTGTGGCCTGACAAGCGCTGAGTAGAGTGGGATGATGACTTCTTTATCTCTGCTGGCAATGCCCTTTTAGATGCAACCCAGCATCCTATTGGCCTTCTTGGCTGCAGCAGCACACTGTTCACTCATGTTGAGCTTTCTGTCCACCAGGACCCCCAGGTCCCTTTCCACAGAGCTAGATGCCAGTCTGTGCTGCGCTCCCGGATTATGTTTTCCCAGGTGTATGACCTTACACTTCTCCCTGTTGAACTTCGTAAGGTTCTTTTGGGCCCACTCTGCCAGCCTATCTAGATCTCCCTGCAGAGCAGGTCTCCCTTCTGGAGTGTCTACTTCCCCACTCAGCTTGATGTCATCGGCAAACTTCATCAGGCTCCACTTAATGCCATTATCCAGATCACTTATAAAGATGTTGAATAATATTCGGCCCAATATCAATCCCTGGGGGACTCCACTAGTGACAGGTTGCCAGTTTGAAAAAGAGCTATTTACCACCACCCTTTGGGTGCAGCCTGTCAGCCAGTTCCTCACCCACTGCACAGGCCACTTGTCTAGGCCATAACGCATCAATTTCTCCAGGAGGAGACTGTGGGGGACCATATCAAAGACCTCGGAGAAGTCCAGGTAAACAATGTCCACCACCTGCCCCATGTCAGCCAGGCAAGTCACTTTGTCATAGAAGGCCACCAGGTTTGTCAAGCACGATCTGCCCTTAGTGAAGCCATGTTGGCTTTTCCCAGTCAGGTGCTTCACTTGACTTATGATAACCCCCAGGAGGATTTGTTCCATAACTTTTCCAGGGATTGAAGTAAGGCTGATGGGGGTATAGTTACCCAGATCCTCTCTCGGGCCCCTCTTGTAGATAGGGATAACGTTTGCCTTCCTCCAGTCCTCTGGGACACTCCCAAATGTCCACAAACTCTCAAAGATTATGGAGAGGGGTCTTGCAATGGTGTCAGCCAGCTCTCTCAACACCCTCGGGTGGATGGCGTCAGGCCCATTGATTTGTGGGGGTCAAGCTCCTGTAGTAATTCATATACTAACTCTTCCTTCACCAATGGTGGGTTGGTGTTTGGATCAACTGAGAATTTTGTTCCCAAAGCCTGCAACCCAACCGCATTGATAAATCCAGAGGTGAAGAAGGTGTTGAGGACCTCTGCCTTTTCTGCATCATTGGTGATTGATTCTCCTTTCCTCTTTAACAGTGGACCTATGTTTTCCTTCTTTTTCTGCTTGTGGTTGACATACCTGAAGAAACCTTTCTTGTTATTTTTGACAGCTATGGCCAGTTTCAACTCAAGCTGGACTTCTGCTTTTCTAACTGCATCTCTCCACACTCTGGCAATGCCCTTGTAGCTCTTGACGGATAATCCTCCACTTCTCCATCTCTGGTATACTTCCCTTTTGGATATGAGTAGACCCAGGGGGTCATGGTTGAGCCAAGGGGGCCTCTTACTCCACTTACTTCTTTTTCCTTTCTAGGGGATAAGCTGGTTTTGTGTTTCCAAGAGAGAGTTCTTGAAGAATTCCCAGCACTCACTAGCTCCTTTGTATTCCATGGAAGCTTCCCATTGAATCCCTCCCAGCTGAGCCCTGAGTGCACTGAAAGTTGCTCTTCTAAAATCCAGAACCCTTGTCTTAGTACTGACCTTCAGCATGCTCAGCAGGATCCCGAACTCCACAATACTGTGGTCACTGCAGCCAAGGCTATCACTAACCGAGATATTACAAAGCAGGCTTTCTCGGTTTGTGAATAGCAAGTCCAGCAGCGCCTCCTTCCTGGTTGGCACAACTAACATTTGTATCAGGAAACAGTCCTCTATGCATTCCAGGAACTTGGTGGATGACATGGGAGCTGCCGTGTTGTTCTTCCAGCAGATGTCTGGGTAGTTGAAGTCACCCATCAGGACCAGGTTCTGTTGGCCAGAAGCCTACTTTAGGGCCCCATCTTGGTTAGGAGGTCGGTAGAAGATGCCCATTGTGATGTCCTGCTTGGAGATGACCCTTCTGACTTTAACCCAGAGGCATTCGATAGAGCAGCTGCAATCACCATAGTTGACTTCGATAAATTTGAGGTCTTGCCTCTGTATTCAACAGGATAATTCGTGATCTCTCCAATCTCTACATTAATAATTGAATTTATAATGCTGCCTACAAAACATTGATAATAGTTAAACCATCAAATATCTTATGGGCTATTACCCCTTCAGTATACCCCTGCATTGGCATTTGTGCAGTATCCCATCTTATAGGACGCTTTAGAAAGCAGGAGGGTCTCTTCTGCTGTACTGGTGAGTATCTGGCATGCCACTACTCTCAATCCATAAACTGAGCTCTGAGATGCTGTGCAATAATGACAACAGTAATAGGAAGAAGAATGAATATACATGTTAAGATTATCAGATAACAGTGCTAAGCTAAGCATGATCCAGAAAGAGTTAAAGTGATCAAAGTCTGTGTAAACAAGGTTTGTGAATCACAATTCTTTCCTAGTGTTCTTCCCCAGTTGGTATTCTTCAATGTTATGGCATACTCTTGGCTGAGCTGTAGGTTCAGTTAGCCGCAAATGGAAGTTTAACTTTATTCACACATTCACTTTCTGTAAATGATTTTAATAGCCAGGGAAAGAAGCAGTAAAGTTTTCATTTAGTTTATGTGTGAACATTTTTTTCAAAAATAGGAGATTTAAAATTAAATGTTGGAGAAGAGGTTTACCAAGAAATTTAACCAATCAGATTTGACCAAGGAATTGGACTGCAGAAGTCATATTCATTCAGTTTCAGAGATGAAAACCAACCAGCATCCCAGATGGTCATTTGCACTGCTGATTACATCTTAATTTTAAGCATGGGATGTTGTCAGATGTGAGAATATTGTTTTGTTTTCCTTAACTGATAAGAAATACAAAGACTGTCTTCACCATGTACTAAAGGGATGAGCATAAAAGCAGTGTTGTTGAGTCCCAGAATCCTATTTTTGATTAGTCAGAGATCTGAGGAACCTAATTGCCTCACTCCAGCCTTTGGCCTAGCAGAGGAAATATGTTCTCTGTCTATGAGATCCAGACTACATTACAGCTTGTAGACTTTCATTTTTACAAAACTGTAAATGTACCAGAAGTCAGAGGGTGAAAGAAGGAAACATTATTCAGTTCTGATACTGAAATAGCTGTAAACTATCATAGTTATTCTAATGTTAATTAAGCAACACACACTGAGACACTGCCAGGAGATTAATGAATGCCTGGGAGGAGCTGATAGCTCAAACCTATACTTTGGGCTGTAAAACCCAGCCAATGATTAATCCCCAGGAAATGCCCTAGGCTGAGGTTAATATAAATTTTAGAGAAATTAACTGAGAATTGAAGAAAAGTCTTAAGCATATGTGATGTTATACCTTAATAGAAGCAACTGCAGTTCTTCCATCCACACTTTCTGTAAGCCCTAATATCCTTCTTTCAGTCAATAAGACCCTGATAACCAGCATCCACTATACCTTCTTATATATACATGCTTTGTATACATATACACAGAAGTGATATCTAGTACCTCCCTCAGCTCCCAAAGCCTCTCAGATTTAAAAAGAAATTGAAGAGTCAGTTTATATCAGTTTGTGCATGGCCTTTTTTTTTGGAGTGTGTTCAGATAACTGAGAGAACATTCACACTAGGTAGCAACAGATTTCCATGAAACATCATTAGAAATCTGCATACAATAACATTATTGAAAGAAGAAAGCATTAACCTGTGGAAGTCAGAATACGAAAAAGCATTCCCTCAATTGTTTACAGTGTGCCTCAATAAATTAACATAAAAGCAGCTTTTGTGTGAATACTGAAAAGTGCAGTTAAAAAAATATATACACTGACCCAATTAAAAGATATTCTCTGGACAGTTTAAGACTAATTTTCTATGAACTTATATGGTCATAAACAGGAATGTGAGGCTGGTAATTTAGAGCAATGCAAAAAAAAGGACGCATGAGGAAAGCCAATATGTATTCAAATCTAAGGAAGAGACCCTCAGAAATTGCTTTTGTGGCATTTGCCAAAAGAAGTCTTCAAAAGCCTTTAACAAAGAGATTAAAAGAAAAGTAAGGAAAGAAAACTCTGTGGCATGTTAGGCTTTAAAGCATATTCCTTTTTTTCTCATACATGGCACATATGCCTCCAGATCAGGCACCTGTGTAATCAAGACACTGTTAAATTTCTTTTAACTCCTCTAATTTGGGTTTCATGCATCACATTTGTTTAATATGTTTAATAACTTATTCACTAATTGCTTTTTTAAACCCACTTTGGCTGCCAAGAATTCTGTTATAACTGATAAAATATAGATCACACTGAATATTTATGTGTGATTTGTGTGCAAGTGACATTTATGATTAACGCAAACTTAATTTGGTAGTGGAATCAAATAAGAAATGTCTCTGGAATGATTAGCAGAGGTCATTAATCAAGAAGTCCCTTTTGTTCTTAATTTTATGCCACATGAATGAGTAAAGATACCAAAGAACTGAGTATTTCATCAAGCTCTGGCTTTCTTCATGTGAAATATTCAATTCTCTCACAAAAAACTTCTACATCTTTAATGTTTTTAATCATTGCTCTTTTGTGTGTGGCCCTCATTATGAGTGAGGCCTGCATATCATTCAGGGAAAACCTATTCTGGAGTACATAGTCATGTATTTGACTCCAAACAGCTTTTTGAAATTGATGTTATGAAGTCACATCTGAATGCTGATCAAGGCCCAAGTTGGATCAGGCTCAAATGTCTTCCTTTTTTAAGTCTGTAAAGGTCACAGCTTAACTGAAGAAATAATTTTATTTTGGGATTAAGTTTCCTTTTTTTCCTTGATTTGTTAGCTACCTGGTCCATATTTTGTGTCAAAACTTTGATTTAAAGCAGCTAAGGATGATCCAACCACATACACAGGTGAAGCAACAGGTTGAGGTGTAAGGCCTACTTTTAAAAATCAGTCCTTATTTGAATTAAAAGAGCATATGCTAGTACTGTAAAAAAGCCTCCTAATATTATCAAGCAATATCTCCAGAAATAACAAAAATAAAGATAATTTTCTTCTTACAGTATATTAAAATGTGTTATACCTGAGATAAAGAAATGAAGATAAAAAGGCTTTCACTGTTACTAACAAGACAGAGATGAGCAATGAATGGATGGGTGATGAATTACTTCTCATTACTGTTTCGAATTAGGTTAAGGTTAGCTGGTAATAAAAATTACGTCCCAGTGGAAGTATATGAACGTAACAAAACATACCACTGTAACTGACAGATACATACCAGGTTTAAGTATGCCCAAAAGAGTGTTACAGAAGTGATGCCACTTTTTTTCTCGAGGACTACAACAGCCACTCCGAAAGCCATAGATTTTTGTGTCTTAAATAAGGGTCATCAGGGCATATCAAAGCAACAGGAATATTTTCACAACCTTATCTACAAGCACAACCCTCAGTTCCTACCAGCCCAGGTAATTTTGTGTGGAAGCCATTGAATTAACACAGGTTTCACTTAGAGGTAAACTCACGAAAGCAAATGGCACAGAATTGTTTAAGCTATTACAAACTGAATGGCAAAGCTAAAAACCTGTACATTTACTAACTTACAAATAAACAGTTGTCAAAAATTGAGCAGGCTTTATGCTTTATGTTTGCAAATTTATACAGTCACAAGTACAAAATAACAAAATATCTGCAGTTGTCAGAAAGAGCAAATACAAGGCAAACAAACTAATGAGCCGCACCGTTCACATTTGAAGAGTGCATTGGAAGTTTGTCTAGATAAATAAATATACCACAATTATTATTGTAAACTCTTAAAGCAATATCTACCCATTATGATTGTAATTCATTTTCTTTATGTCTCTCAGAGTAAGAGGGGGGTTTTTGCCCCACAGACTACAAAAATCTTGCTGAAGACTACACAGGAAATCAGTCATAAATCTTTGTCTGCTATATATGTTGCTTGACTCAAGATATACAATGTGGTGAAATGCAGTAAACTAAGTAGTAAAGCTCTCAGTAGACTATTTTACAAAGCCAAGAATTTAACTGAGGCATAAATAATGCAGCTAGCTTGAGTAACTCACTGTTATAGTGCAAAGTTCAGTGTATCCAAAGCAGTGGCATTTCTTACTAGCCAATTTCCTCTTTGGCTAGTTTAAGCAAAATATACATAGTCTTTCCCTGACCTCATAAAAGATAAAATCAGAAGCAACTTCTATAAATCTATCTTGCATTCTTTAAACTGGGTAACTGTACACATTAAATTGGGTTGACATAAGCAGTTATCTTCTTGCTGAGAATATAGAGGCATGTAAAGATTTTATTTTAATGTTCCTTAATATGGTTTTACAGGTGGGGTTCATGCAGCAGTTTCAGAGATCCTCTGATTTCAGATCCTCTTGTTTCTGCAGAGTCCATAAAGATATCAGTGAATGGTCTATTGCAGGTTCTGCAAATACAAAAAGAATGCACTAATATTTGCTAATCAGTTCGCTTTTTAATGAAATTATCTGTTATGCTTTCTAGCACTTATCTTTTAAAAGGCCTTTTAAGGACTTTTTTCCTTAAAAGCAGGCTTAAAGTCTGCTTATATTTCTAGCATTGTTTTGAGGGACTGATGGAGAATTTGATTAACTGTTGTACTTCATGTCTTTACTGAGGCTTGCAATAACATCTTACAACCCTTGTTAAGACTGACATCCATTATTTGCCAAAAAATTAATCTCTCTAGTAGCCTTGAGAAAGCAAAAAGGAAAGCACAAAACATATTCTTCTTCACAGCAGTACTGTCTGATTCTCAGTTGTGGCTTCTCTGCTTGTTTCCTAAGGCAATAGGCACCCAAAGTATTTTCCACTAAAAGAAATGTACTGCCTGTTACCTAAATGACAGTGTTTTTACCCGGTTTAAACATGAGAATCTTGTACAAGATTTCTTGTGGAGAAAAACAGGAGTTTGGAACAGATGTCAATTCTTTTCTGAGTTCACAGTTCTAACCATACAAAAAAAACCCCACCAAATGTCAAATGACCAAGATAAGAAAATTGGTCATTTTCTTAGTGGGTGCAAAATAGTAAGCCACCTTGAACAGGAATGTATTGAGCATAAGAGCTGCATAAACGTAACTTCCAGGAATTCTACTAAGTTTGTTCACCTTGAAAGTCACTTACATGGCACTCGCTTTTTAACCTGACATCGTCACCTGCTAATTTCAAGAAAAAACAACAGCAAAACCAAAAACAAACAAACAACTGATATTCTGCTAAAAATGAAGGTAAATATTCATGACTGAATTAAAATAAATCACTACAAATACATGCTAGTTCTGCCTGAAAAAGTGACTGAATATTTCTGGTCAATCCTCCATAATGTTTCCTACAGATTAGTGTACTCTAGATGGAAGTCACCTCCAATCTATGAGCATGAAACCTTTTTCTGTGGATGTTGAAATACTGGGATGTAGCCTTAAAGCAGTAAGACAAACAAATAGAAACTCAACAACTACATTCCATGGAAAAGAAATGCAGATGAGCTGAGGAGTGAATTACAACCCCAAGCCTGGGAGGGAGCTGCAGCCCACATGTCCATTCGAACCAGTAGGTATATTTATTATTCCCACAGGGCCTGGGCTGAAGGTTTCTCATTTGTTTGGTTTTTTTTGTAAACATTATAGGATAAGAATGGAGATACATACCTTTCTCTAGGTCTCCCCAGCAACCTCACTGCAGAACAGGTGCTCAGCTCTGTAACACTGCTATTCACCAGTTTTACAGTAAAGGAGCTTTGACAATTTTCTTTGATAGCATAAATGTATAATAACCACAAGTGAGTGAAATAGCTTATATTACCTTCTAGATAACAGTCATAGAATTATAGAGTCATTGAGTCATAGTATTGTATAGGTTGGAAAAACTTTTAAAATCATCAATTCCAACCATTAACCTAGCACTGCCAAGTCTGCTCCTAAACCTGTCCCTAAGCACCACGTCTACACCTCTTTTAGATACCTCCAGGGATGGTGACTTAACCGCCCCCCTGGGCAGCCTGTTCCAATGCCTGACAACCCTTTCAATGACAACATTTTTCCTAATATCCAATCTAAACCTCCCCTGTTGAATCTTGAGGCTATTTCCTCTTCTCCTATCATTGCTACTTGGGAGAAGAGACTGACACCCACCTCGCTATGACATCCTTTCAGGTAGTTGAATGATAAGGTCTCCCATGAGCCTCGTTTTTGCCAGACTAAACAACCCCAGTTCCCTCAGCTGCTCCCCATAAGACTTGTGCTCTAGACCGACCCTTCACCAGCTTCGTTGCCCTTCTCTGGACATGCTCCAGCACTTGGATGTCCTTCTTGTAGTGAAGGGCCCAAAACCGAACACAGTATTTGAGGCGTGGCCTCACCGGTGCTGAGTACAGGGACACTATCACCTCCCTGCTCCTGCTGGATACACTGTTCCTGATACAAGCCAGGATGCTGTTGGCTTTCTTGGCCACCTGGGCACGCTGCCAGCTCATATTCAGCTGGCTGTCAACCAATACCCCCAGGTCCTTTACCGCTGGGCAGCTTTCCAGCCATTTGTCCCCAAGCCTGTAGCGTTGCATGGGGTTGTTTTGACACAAGTGCAGGACCCAACGCTTAGCCTTGTTGAACCTCATACAATCAGCCTTGGCCCATCGATCCAGCCTGTCCAGATCTCTCTGTAAAGCTTTCCTACCCTCAAGCAGATCAACACTCCCACCCAACTTGGTGTCATCTGCAAACTTACTGAGGGTGTACTCAATCCCCTCATCCAGATCATTGCTAAAGCTAGTAAACAAGACTGGACTCAAAACTGAGCCCTGCAGAACACTGTTCGTGACCGGCCACCAACTGGATTTCACTCCATTCACCACAACTCTTTGTGCCCAGCCATCCAGCCAGTTTTTACTCAGTGAAGAGTACGTCTGTCCAAACCATGAGCAGCCAGTTTCTCCAGGAGAATGCTGTGCAAAATAGTGCCAAAGTCTTTAGTTAGTTAAGTCTGGTAAGACAACATCCACAGCCTTTCCCTCATCCACTAAGTGGGTCACCTCGTCATAGAAAGAGTTCAGGCTAGTCAAGCAGGACCTCCCTTTCATAAACCCATGTTGACTGTTAAAGCACTTTTTATTAGGTTTGGTTTGTTAACATCATTTTAACTAAAGAGTTTATGTTTTCTGCACAGGGACTGTACCTTTTATTGCATTTGTGTACAGCCTCAAACCTAATCAGACCTTATTCCAGAATAGAGTCCCAAGATAGTGCTAAAAAAAGGTGCTACTTCAAAAATAAGAAAAGGCGTTAATAGTAAAAATCACTCTTAATGAGATAGTACAGGAATTAACTCCAGAATACATATGCAGTTAAGTTTCTTCTTCAGCACTTACTAACTTGTTCTTGGGCTCATATATCTAATACTCCCCCCACAGCAACTGTCCAATCCAAGACTCAGTTCCTTTAAGAACTTCAAGCTAATATTCAGTAACAGTATGAGTATTTCCTTCCCTAAGTCCCCTCTTTTCTTCATTAGTACGAATAATTCCCTTGCTGATAGTGTCACTTTGTAAGCATTCATTACCTATTGATCGTGCAGTGAAGAGTGCATGGAAAGACTGCTAAGCCTACACAGAGACTTGTTCATTTCAATGAGTTTCTGACATGTCATGCTACAGGATTTCTTAACTGAATATTGACAAGCTCTGGCAGATTCTCCTTTTTATGGACCAAGTATTGTACTCCGTGTTTGTTTTGCCTGATTTTCTGTCATTTTATTTTCTCTCCTTTTCATTTTTTATTTAGTGTGTGTGTATCCATATGGCATCAATAGAAATCAGATTAAAGTTAGATTAAAATTAGATAACATGATATAATTAATATAGGTTTTACAAATATCTATCTATATCTTTTATATAAGCAGTGTGTGTGTCTACATATGTGTATATACATGTGATATATGTGCATCTGCATCTGCATGTATATATATGTGACTGGCATACATTGCCAGTAGGTCAGCTCCAAGGCTTCCAGGCACCCTTTTGATGTGGACAGAGACCCTGTCTCTGGTACAGGGAGCCCTGAGTATGATTCCTCCCATCACCTTGGAGCTTGTGGTAAGGAGTGGAGGTGAAGCCATTGTTACAGAAGATATTTAGTCCCTGCTCACTGTCAGGGCTTAGTGGGAACTGGCTGCTCCCTGGCAGCCAGGACTGGGGACTGTGAGGTTCCCCCTAGTAGTAGGGCAGGGCCTGGCTGCCTGTCCCATCCCACCACCCCAGCCAGGGAACAGGACAGCCAGGGGGGGCACTGGGGGCAACAGAAGCCCTGGGCATCAGGCACCTCCCTGGGAATGGGACAGGACTAGTCCAGGGTGGGACATAGGCCCAAGGCTGGGCAGGGCTGTGGGAAGCTGGAGACCATCCCTGCTCAGGAGTTGCTGGGGCATGGACAGACAGCCCTGGGGGGCTCTGACATGGGGTCCTGGACTGTGGGCAGGGGGCTGGTGAAGGCCCTGGGGGAGCCCAGGCAGGGGTGTCAGGTCTCCCAGTGCCCTCAGGTCCCTGGCAGTTACATCAACAGAACAGAGTTTGTCCAGTTGGTTCCCATTTTGATGAAAAGAGCAGTAAAATGTGAATAGGCTGAAACAGTTTCTGTCCACCCTAGAGGGTACAAATGGAGCAGATTTTGTGCTTATGTACCCAGAAAGAGAAAGGTGCTTCTCTTATCTTGCCACTCTCCAAATAAGATCTCTTGCTCTCAAATGAAGACTCAGGTAATGGAGTGTATCTTGATATTATATACCAGGAAACAGTGGAAAAAAAAATAACAGTTATGAGGCTGTGAGGAGCTATCAGAACTACAGAGAGGCTGACATCCTCAAAGTGCAGAAGAGAAATGGAAGAAGGAAGAATTATAAAAAAATCATATAAATATATGTGTATATATACCTATTTACTGGAGTCAGTATGTCCAGACTAGTTAGATGATATAAACTTGAGCCACAGAAGACATACCTGGGGACTGTATCAGTAGAGCTGAAGAAATGTGAAGGAGACAAGGAAGAAGAAAAACCTTGAGAGGAAGGGAGAAAAGATGTAACACAGCCAAGGATGCTGCCCATGCAACTTTGGTTAAAGGTTGTGCTATGCTATCAAGAAGATAATTCTCATAACTATAAAAAAAGAGGCAGGTTTAATAAATACATACAATAAAAAAAATAGTAATTCCCTCTGGCACTATAAAAATAATAAAAATAGTGTTGTTATTTTGAAAACGACATGTAGGAATGGATGAAAATACATTCACAATTGTCCTGAGGGTGAAAATATATTAAGGTGGAAGTCTTTTGGCACTGAATAGGTTTTTGTCCTACCTAATATGTAAACTATTACATGAGCTATGTTTGTAAGACAAATATCTCTTAACAGTACCAATACTTTATTAACCATAAGCCATTACATTATTAATTTCAGTGGCCTGCAGTAAGCAGTATAGATGGCTGGGTACCCAGCAGTAATTTTTTATCACTACTTAAATATTCCAGTGATTTCAAGTTGTATTTTCCAACCACAATTCTTTTTATAGGTGTACATAAAAATCAGCTAACAAAATAACACAAAGTCTGAAAATAGCAGTCTTTTAAAGGTACTAAAGAAGATTGTAATAATTTTTAAAGGTAGTTATTATGTAGTGCATACAAAATAGAACGTATCCATGTCACTTTATTGAAATGATAGTTATTTTCATTTAATCAGTAAAAATAAAGATAATGTCACATAAACTACTATAGATATAATGCCAAGGTTTCCTGAAGTGCAGGGAATTCTCTCTCTGTCTCCTGTGTGAACCTGTTTGAATACCTGCTGCCATCAGTGATAAAATTGTCATTTGCTGTAATATACAACAGGTAGATGTGCTCTCAAAGACTGATCAAGTGTATCTGTATCTGTCTACACAATAGTTTTCTAAAGGATAAGAGAACCTTCATTAAAGATCGTATAATTTCTGTTTAGTTTCTATAGCAGTTGTTGCCAGATACATAAAACCATGAATAATCTTGAGATATTTGGTGACTTTTGTTTGAATCTCTCTATTTTTCCAGTGAGGTTCCTGTACTCTGTCTATAACAGTATATTTGGAGTACCAGAGCAGCCCCTGGTTTGTGATTTAAAAAAATACTATAAAAGTGAAAGCTTCCAACATCCAAAAGCAATTACTCCCAGAATTATTAAGTTGGGAGGTGGGCTGGGTGGAGGGGGTTTTGTGGTTCTTTTTTGTTTGAAACAGGCTTAGATGGGCTTTTAACATGACTCAGGATGCCTATTTTCACTTTTTGCAAAATGCTATTCTAAAAAATGTTTGGAGATGGAAAACTATATTGGCAGTCTTCAGCTGACTGTATTGACATTGTTCTTCAGGCAAATGCACAGGTTTCCACATGATCTACACTTTAGCTCTCATGTTGGGTCTAAACTGATGCAAGCCACCTGTCTTTCCAGGTCAGGAAACCCAGGTACAGGACTCAACGGTTCATGCTGATTTCTACTCCAACAGATAACATGGATGTAGTCAGCTGGAGTCACTTGATCTGAGAACTTGAAGTCATGAGATCAGTTCTCAGGCTGTAACCATGTTTACCCACTTAGACACAGTGAGGCTTAGAGCAAATAATGTGAGTAGCTTTGCCTAGATTCTTCTTGCTTATTCTTTTGTAATTCACTTTGAAATCAGTAGATATAAAGGGAAAATACTATTTATTATTGCTAATCCTCAGTGACATCTTACCCTTGCATTCAGAGGACAGATGGGGGTTAGGGATGTAAAGGATCGTTTTTATTCACATTGAGGTTTACTGCCTGGATACTATGTGGTAAATGTGTGAGGTCAAACAACTATGGCTGAATCAAAGTCTGATGGAAGTCTTGTGGAAGACAATGAATATGAAGATATATCCAGAAATAAAAAATTATTTATGTCATATATACATAGAGTGTTGTCCTCTGTCTCTATATCACAGACTTACCAAGGTTGCTTTTGCCTCTGTTCACTTAATGAATTGCACTGATTAAGTAGCTATTATTCATACATTTTGGGCTTTTCATGTTTAATAACATCTCCTTTTGACCTAAATTATATAAAAAGAAAAAAAATTAACGTAGTCAGAATGTAGAATATGTGACTGTCAAAATGCAAATATTGTATTAGAAATCCTGCATTTTTGCCATCATTTGGCTTCTTTCCAGCAGAATACTTTTCTGATTAGCCCCAGAAAATGAAATTGGAAATATTTCATTAATTTTATAAGAAAGAAGAGGTCTGAGTGGCATCATAGTTCCTTTGTATTTTCCCCCTGTTCATTTGTGCAGCTATAATTACAGATTCTTTGTGAAATGTTCATGTCAATCCTTATTAATCTCTAATTTCTAATCACAGGCATAAGTAGGTTTAATCTTCATTGCAAACCTTTTGAGAGATCTGTGGGTTTTGAGGGAGAAATGACATGTTGCTCATCTTCACAATGTTTTCTGGAGATTCTTGTCAGTAATTTTTCCGAAGGGAGAGAAGTTAGCAGAAAAAGGAAGGGGGAGAAGAAAAACTAAAAGGAAAGGACCAAGAATCCTCCTAGTCAAGAAGTTACATTCCTTTTTTTTTTAACATAATTATGGCTAGATTTATTGGTGGGTGTGACAGTTCCTGGTTGCACTGCTTCAGTGAAAAGGAAGATAAATGAGGCTACAACACCTGGGAGACAAGTAGGGAAGATTAGCTGAGAAATCAGAAACTCTTCTGAGATTCAGAAACCTATGGAAAGATCTGGCAGAGCTGCAGTGTGGAAGTTTGAGCAGCAAGGAACAAATTGCTTGGAAAGAAAATGAAATAATGGTATTTTTAGGTTGTTGCTTTGTTTGAAATCAATCGGTGGCAGTGAAGCTAGCAAAAAGGCACCAATAAAAATTTAACTTTAAAAAATGAGTGCCAATCATATGTTTCTTAATACAGTAACTTTTTCAGTATTTTGGGGTTACAGCCATTCCTGGCAGTAGGTCAGTAACTACTCCTTATGTATATAAAAATATACTGTAGACTTGGCTTAACTTTGCCAACACTGCAATTATTTTTTACCAGTTTTCTATTCACTATGGCAGTCCTATTGGTAAGTCAGATCTGACTTGCAGACCTGAAGTACTGCAGGATGAATTGAGTCAGCCTCAGCTTCATGTAGTGTGTTCATGACCACATATCTGATTTGTGTTTTAGGAAATAAGGGTCTTATGTAGGTTCTAATATATTTCACAGAAGGCCTTTAAAACAAAGACAATCAGCACAAAATAGTATGAATCAAAGAGACTATTTGGAAGTGGGGCCTGGAGGGGTCTAAAATGAGATGGATCCCCTAGAACAATTGGAGTTCATCTGGAGGACACCATATTACACATTACTACATTTCTGTATGCACAAAACCATGAAAGTAGAATCTCTTTCTGTGATCTTCTGTCTCCACATCATCCCACTTACTAATCTGTGGCTTAAACAACAGCTTAGCCTTTTAAAAGTGTTCATATAATTTAAGAAGATTATTTTGTTGTTTGCTTTGATTTCCAAATGCATTATTAATAATCCATTTAAATTTTTCAATATCAAAAATTGTAATATTTATTCAAAAGGCTTATCCAAAGTTAATATGGTCTCTGAAAATGCAAAATTATATGGTATATTTTGGAAGAATAGTCTCCCTTTTTAAAATGTTTCTACTACTTATAGTTTCAGATTGGGCCAAACAGAGATACAACTTCTGCATTTTATTTCGGTACTTCAGCTACATTTCTCAGCTGGACACTGGATACAAAATGGGACTGAATTCCCATGAAGTCTGGCAAATGAATGCAAACTTGAGCTGTTTAGATCCGTGTCTAAAAGACACAAAGAAGCTCAAGAAAAAGCTGTGGCAAGAAAGTCATTCAAGGTAATGTTGACAGCCTTTCTAAGAGAGTTGTGTATTAGGTACAGCATGGCTTGGTTTTCAAGGGTGTTGAGTATCTGCTGCTGTCATTATAGACCGTGGATATATCTGACTAGAACTTAGACAAAAATCACAGAAAATGCAGGAAATAGTGATGGTGTGACTACTAATTTCATGGTGTAAGGACAGAAATTTTGATCCCTTGTTGACTAAGTCTGAGCATGGACTTTACTTGAGATATTCAGGTAAATGTACTGAAGACCTGGCCCAGATCTAAAGGGTTATTTCCCTTCATATTTCGTGTCAGTCTAGATGTACTGAATGACTGCTACTTTAGATCTTGATTCTAGAACCCTGCACAGGTAATGAAGATTCTGTCCCTCCTTTCCTTCCAATTGGCTTTTGATTCAATTAAAACATTAATAGAAGGTTTAAATACCTATAACTTCTACTGTGAAGAATATCAGGCAATAAAATTGCACTCAAAAACAATGTAAATTTGTGCATAAGACTGGCAATGGAAAAAATCCATTTCTGTCTAGAGAGTGCTCTGTTCCCAATTACTGATTCACACAACAAAATATACCTTTTATTCCTGTCAGCACTCATCAGTAGTTAAAAAAAAAAACACAGTAAAATACATTATGTTTTAATAGGTAAAGATCAGAGAACAAAACTGTGAACATAACTGTAGCATAAGCATTCAAACATCCTCAATACAGTGGGTCCCCACAATTCAAAAAAGGTGTAGAATTGCAAAAGGTGAAAAGAAAGACAACAAAGGTAATCAAGAGATGGGTTTGATTTATCCTCTTTCCATCAGAGGAGAGATTAACTGACGTATCATCTTCAGTTTGAACAACAGACAGCTGAGGCAAATATGAAACAGGTTGTCATGTAAGGAGGAGTATGGAGAAGATTAAGAAGGGGAACAATTCAAGAAGTAAAGGGCATCAGATGGACTCCTTAGTATGTTTAAAGTAAACCAAATTAGGTAATTAAACTAGGAAACTCACTGATAAAATCTGGATAGAATAAAAATATAGTTATACAAATCAGTAGATAAAAAATACCTATCATGGTCTATAACACAGGTATGATATCGTCTCAGAAATTTCCTGAAACACTGATTTCTGGAAGCTGAGGAGATAAACTCTGAGCCCTATTTGTCCACTTTGGTCTTATGGTCTTTCTTTGCTGTTGGACACTATCTGGTATAGAATAGTAGGTTAGCCTTTAGTCTGAATCAATATGGTTATTTCTATGTTCTTAAGAAAATATATTTTTCTACAAACAAATTAAAAAAATGGTAAACATGTTTCAGACAACAGACAGGAAATGGAGCATTTCTGTCTTCTAATGAAAAAAAAAAAAGGAAACTCTAAAGCCAGAAAAGATACAGCGGCTGGTGTATAAGGGAAAGAATGCAGGCAAAAGAATTCAGCAGGCTGTCCAAAAAAATTCAGAAACCAGCCACCTAAGAGGAAAGCAGAAGGCAAGAAAATCAATGGAACCGTCAATTACTAAAATGTGACTAAAAGACATACCAAGCAAATCTGTGGGGCTTGGCCAAATATACGATGACTATCTTAACTAGCAATAAAATGGAATAGACAGAGGTTTCATAGATTTTGCCCAAACATTTCAAATGTAAATTAAGTTATAGTATTTATCCAATAGCTGATGGATTTGTTTAATGATTAAAAGGAGCAGAGTTTAGGACTTTATAGGTTATCATATTTCTTAGTGTAGTAAAGAATGAGCACAGAGATAATCTTTTCTTGAGAAGAACACAAAGTAATGTGATGATATGCTCTAACTTGAAGTGTTTTAGCACCTAACAATGACAATTTGTAGTATAATTCCCACCACTGTACTGTAGTAGTACCCAAAGAGCATAACTGAGTACAAAGATAACTTTATGCCACTTTCATGCCCTTTTATGTCTTCTTGATATAGGAAGTTAACACATGAGCCCTTTGGGGAACAGTTAAACAAGATCTTCAGGTAAACTACTCCTGTTTATTTAGAAATATCTTTCTAAATCCAGACTAGATTAGTTTTAAACAGGGAACAGTTTTCTTCTCACAGTTCCAAATCCCTTTTTACTTAACACTTGGTGCAAATGCTCACTTTCTGTTAGATCTAGGGTGATACTGTCAATACTCTTCTGCCATCATCCTTATTTTCTAGATCTCATTCTTCTTGTTTCTTGATGTTTTGCTGTGTATATAGAGTTGCACAACTCCATCAGTTTAACACGCAGAGATTGTTTTTCTTAGATCAATTTCTGTGGAATTTCATTCCACTCCCTGATTTCGTTTCTGCCCAAACTTTTGCCATGTGCTCCTTTTTTCTAGTGCTGTCCTACTGTTTCAGCTGTCTTGTTATACATAGGATGTCAGTTGCAGTGCAGTTTTTCAGAACTACTACTTCCAGTTTTTTCTCCTTTTATTATCGCCCCTTACTGATCATTCCCTGCCTCAGAACAATTCTGGGCTGGTTAATACATGTTCCTGTCCCACATTCTCTATCCACAAACAAATGTCAATAGAAAGTGCATGATCTAACCTTTCTAGCACTTCCCCCATTTACCTGCAACAAAATGTAAAGATCAGACTCCTGGTCCCAAACAATTGGAAAAAAGGTGTATATTCTTGGTTTACAATATGTCTACACTTCCCAATCTGCTGTTTGTAAGACCAACTCAATGTATCAAATGGTATTTTTCTCAGAACTCAATTTAACTTAGAAAGTTGTAACTGGATAAATGCTCTAAGAAATAAAGCAAAAGCTCTGCTGATACTCTGAAAGATGATGATCTACCCCTGGAAAAAAGAATGGGAAAAAAGAATCAGCTGATAAATATTGTCTAGAAGAACAGAGTAAAGAGTTGATATTTGCTTTATTATCTGAAAAATATATTTATCTGAAAAAAATGCATGTAATATCTGTGTAATTTTTTACTACTCTTTTCTCCCTTACTTACCTGTGTCTATACACCATTCCCTTTGAGAAGAGAATTACATTTTCACATGTGTTCATTGTGTAAGTATCATGAGAAAGCTCTGTTCTTAATCTGGGCCTCTGGTCACAAAGTGATATTAAAATACTAATCAATAAAGTAGCCTGTAGAAATCCCTATGAAGAGTGTGTATAGTACAGCCATAGAAAGAATAATAGTAAAACCAATAATTATAACAGTCTTCTATTTATTATTAGTATATTATTCTAAATGTTACAAAAAGATAGTTGTGCTTTAATTAAGACATTAATCACATATGTTTATAATGACATAGGACTGAATTCACAATCTTGGAATAAATACAAGTAAAAAGTCAGTTTTTTCCAGATACTAGAGAGAACATATCCAGTTGATGTTACAGCTGTTTTCAGCGTTTTCAGACAGCAGCCTTGATCCTGGTCAAAAGACACATGTTAAAGTCCTTCCAGCCAACCATGAGAGAGTTTTGCTAACCTTATCTTAGTGGGAAGTCACTTTTTGCATATCTTAAATGGATCACTTTATTTGGTGTCTTTGTTTATTTTATAAGGATCAGATCTTTCCATTCACTCTAGTGAAGAGGATAAAAAGGCTGAAATACAGCAGTGGTTTGTAAAGTACTTTCAAAAGTACTGTCAAAACTTGACACGAAGAGCTTTAAAACTGAAAACAGCCACCAAATGAGTTACTAATATAAAATGTTTGTGTGTATAGGCTGACAGCTTCTGTCTGCCCCTTGCATTTGTTTCCAAAATGCTTGCCTGATGTAGACGGCAAGAACCTCTCCAATTGTGCTCTTTGGCTGTTCCTTCTGAAGATGTCAGGCCCATCGCATTTCAGTGCTTTTCCTCTGTTTTCTATACATTGTACAAGTGTCAGCTTGCTATGGGGAATCAAAGCAGAGGCAGCTGTGCAGCAGATTATGCCAGCTACATCAAGAATAAGAGAGAGAAGGTCAGGAAAGAAACTCTGGAGGATCTTACAGTCCAGATTACATCACAGGGATTGAGGGACCAGATCAAATGCTGTGAAGCCCAGCCAGCTAAATGGTGGCTCTGAAAACATTCTTTTGAGCTACATTCAAATGTTGCAGCTAGAGCTTACATATTTTCTTCCCTTCAGATGACTTTGTTACCAAAAAGTACCTAAATCTGAACTGTCTCACATCATCCATGACACACAAAACCAAAGAGTACATTAATTTTGCAGGGGTAAAGACATTGGGACTCCTAGTCTCATTGTGTTGAAGACCATAGCTTTGTTTGCTGTGTGCTTCCAGGATGAAAGAGGGTTCAAGTTTGAAAGAACATCATTCCAACACCAACAGTACCAAGGGGTACTGTAGTCAACAAAATTATTTAAAAAACAAAACAAACCAAAATACTAATACATAAGTTATTCCAAACAAAATTGTTAGCTTCCATATTGCTTTAGATGTGAGCTCCACTCCCTAAGCAAATGCTTGTCCAGTAGGACAAGTGAAGAGAAATGTATACTCTGAGATAGATACATTAGAATTCAAAATCCCTGCACACTGAGTAGAAAAATCACCTTTTGAAGCATTACTGCTATGAAAGTTGTAACATATGCCCTTCAAATTTGATATTGATTCATTGTGTTCTATGCAAATGTGGATGCAGGACCCTTTTTGTTCTTATGAATGAGGTAACTGGTCTTTACCACAAATTGAAATTGTTTTTATTAGCTCTGACTGTAATTACCACAAACAAAAAATGTTGCCAGTCCAGGAGAGATTAACTTTCTCACACAGAATATCTGCTCTTTGCTGGAATTAATCTCATTTCTTCTTATAGTTTTTATTTGCTTCTGTTATCATTTCATAGTTTAGAAAGCCTGCATTTTCAACATCAAGGAGTTCTGCAGATTAGTTTTATAGGTATATGGAATAACATTTTCTCTTTTGTCTTGTAGTTGTGCACTTGGCTTTATATGGCAGCTCTATTTACGTATAAAAGCATTCTGTAAAGATTTAATCCAATATTAATGTAAATTTGTTGTGCAGTTCAGTACTTTGTAGAGAGACTGTTCTTATATATGCAAATCCATTATATATATTAAATACTCCACTTTGGCAGATATCCTTAAATGAACCACTGGATGAGGCTTATAATGAATGTCCTGGAAATGCAGCAGAGATGCAAAAGCACATTATGAAGTGAATAATTCAGAAAATGCATTCTTGCTTAAATTGGCATTTTAAATGTCATTTCAATCATCTTATATGTAATTTTAAAAGCCTCGTCCTTCTTGAATTCTCTATTTACAAGGGCCCTGTCAATCATGACCTGTATTGCAGGGTGGGAGACTGCACCAGTGTCAGGCTGTTCTAATTTCCTCCAAGCCACGTTCTTCATCCCCACAGGGAGCACAAGTTTTCATAAATGCCAATGTGCATTTGTATTCAGTACTGCAAGGACATTTCTCCCATTGATTTCCTTCTGTATGTGAGTGTGAGCAAGAGAGGCGGGGGTGGTGGGGCAGTTCTTCAGCTCTTCATGTGCTACCTAAGATTCCCAGTTCCAGAATTAAATTACAGAGAGAGATCCATAATATACGTTCAGTCACTACAATGGCTCCCTTAGGGCTCTTGTAACTAATGGCATAGGCTCATTTGTGAAGATTTTCATGCAGCTTGCTTGAAAGGGCCTCAGCAATCCACCACTTTTGAACAAATTACAGTCCAACAATATGCTCACCAAAGGGGTTGCTTGGCGTGGAACAGGTTATTTAGACCTATTTGGCTGGGAGAGAGTACAGCGCGAGAGGAGAGGAGAGGAGAGTAGGAAGAGGGGAAAGGCAGTGATCTGTGAACAATAGGAGGAAAGAGTAAGCAATAACATAAATTAGTTATTTATACTATTTAACTATGAAAATAAAGCCCTAGCAATTAAAAGAAGGCTTGCTTCTGGAACAAACCTGTTAAGTGTGTGTGGCTTTAAAACCCTTCTGGAGGAAAGAGGCTTGTAAAATAGTATTTCATTTTTATCAGGAAGGAAGATTCCCTTCCATCAAATCTTCATTCTGTCCGTGTGATTTGTGGACTGTAAATCATGGTGTGTTCCTCCCCCAGGCAGCTAACAGGGGATGAGAGAGGATGCATTGGGTGTTTATGATTTCCTCACCAAAAGGCAATAAAGCTCCCATAGTACATTGAATCACAAAAAAGAATACATGTTCCAACATCTCAGCAACAATCTTAATTCCTTCTTCCTGGCAAGATTCATCCTCCCATGATGACTTCTTAGGCTCTCTGCAAGGACACCCATCTTGTTCAACCTCAGTAAAAGTCTTGTGACACCTCTCCTTTTTCTTCTGTGCACTCTCAGGAACATTTGGCTTCATGTAGTTTCCCTGTGTGTCATCTGATGTCAAAGGTTTAGAGACAGAGGACTGAAACTATTTCCCTCCACCTATTAACTGCAGTCTGTGATGGGAAGGCTGTCTTCTCTTTGACAGGTCATGATGGGGAGAAGTAAGGGCAAAAGAAAGCTTTGGTCATTCCATCAGAAAGGTTGTCAGCTGACAGAGAGATTTCCTCTTCTGTTAAGGCTCTCTTTTGGCTCCTAAACAAAAACTATAATCACGTTTGGATATTAGATTTAATAACTGCTCTACCGTGTCTGTGTTTACAGTCCTTTTTTTTTCCACAGATATTAACGTACAGAGATTAAAAGTTTATTTATTCATCAGGCTCAACGGCCACAGACACTTAAAATCCTTTATTTGTCTTCTCACATTGTATCCAGCAAGTGCTTAGCATGCCACAGAGGTGAAGAGCATGTGTGGGGACAGCTAATTCTTGTGTTACTGGCATATCAGAAGCTCAGTCAGAGTTCATTTAAATTTTTCTAGCTACAGGATTGCTATATAAACAGATGGTGAATACACAGGAGTGAGAAGTTGCATCAGGGTTGAAATGTAGACTCTATCTATAGGTATTTGTTTAGGCCACATACACTGATGGGCATGGCCATGGACATTTTCTGAAAATTCAAGTAGTCATTCCTTCTTTCGCTCGCATGCAGAATTTAAACGTTTGAAGTCTTTTACCTGTCTACCTAGATTTTGGACCTTGACCCAATAAAGCACTTAAGCACCTGCTTAACCAGGAGGGCAGTCCCATTAGTGTAGAGGGTGTCTGTACAGATATTTGCCTGCATAAGGCAGAACACAGAAAAATGTAGGCCACCTCTGAAATCAAGACCTTTATGTTAAAATAGATTTTATTAAAGCAATTATCAGTGAAATCTGACTTACAGAACCACTCAAGGGAGCTACAAAAAATTGGCTGCCAACATATGTTCTCTGTTAATGAAGACAGAGCAGTACTGTACTGAACTTTTTGGAGATAGTCTTAGGCAGTGCATTAAAACAGTAGGTTGCCTATTAGAGGTGGCTTCTTTTAAAACTGATTGGGACAGTTTAAACCAAATTAATTTAGTTTCATTAAATCTTCTGTGATTTTCACTGCTATTTAACATTTCTTAATAAGATTTTGGGGTCTAGAGGGACATGACAAATCCCACAAACTGCTACCTGTTTAGCATCCGGAGTTGAAGTGTAGAAGGGTCAAGTTCAGGAAATGTCTTTGCCTAATCAGCAAGCCAGCTCTCCATAGAGGAGAACATGGACCTTTGACATCCACACTCCTGACTGAACTCACTCAAATGATCTGTATCATTCAGATCTTTCACCTCCTCTTCTCAAACTGAAAACAAATGTTTAAACAAATTCAATTTTAATGAAGAACAACAAATACATTTAAACCTTCTACGGTCCTGTAAAATTGAATCATCATCCTGCAGGCAACATTAAACTCTAGCAAAATTTTCATTCAGTAATGCAATAAACATAATTGTACCATATGAAGGACAAATGCATATTTAGGTAATGTGTATATGGTACTTTGAAAGCAGAGGCAAGTGACCTCTGCCTGCACTTTGGGCTGGCCAGAAGCCAGGTGGATGTGATTAGCATAGTGTTGAGCCAGAACCTGCATTAAGCTTCCTGATTGTAGAGGCTGCTACTTGGGCTGAGTTCCATACTAACGATGCTTGCATAGCTTCTGGTTACATCTCTGTTAGTGTTTTAGTTCAGAGTATGAATGTACTTCTGAAATGAATGTCCTGATCCTCTCTCCTCATTGTGCTTTGTATTACACCCATGAGCAGACTCTAAGCATGTAAACTGGGTTTATTTTTGGATGAAATTAAATGGGAATGTCTGATCTCAGAGTGCACTGAAAGCAGTGCAACTGCTAATGACCATTCAATTTACAGGGTCATACTAGAGGTAGTCTGAAGTAGAATCTCCTAAAATGTGTATAGCATGGACATGAGTCCTCAGCACCAAGTGTTTTGCTCTGCAAGTCTGTTTATGTTCAGCTTCTCTATTTGTTACTGGAGACACAGTCCAGGTAGCTCAGTCCTCACAGCTAGGTATACATAGTCTGTTGTCGTCCATGGAAAGAGAAGAAAATTAACGCAAGTCATCATTGCATTATAATGGAGAAATACATGTTAATGATGCATAGCAGAATATATTTGAAGTAGCCCGCCAGTGTGGGCTTGGCCAGAGGAAGAAAGCTTTAAATGCAATTTGATGCTCAATTTCTCCTGGTTTTTTTGCTGGTTTTCTGCTTTCTCTATTCTTTCTCAGACTGTCCCCAATCATTTGGGTCACTCAGCCAGATGACTTTGTATCCCAGCAGAACAAACACTGAAAGCTATTTCCAGTGATGCAGTACTTATCTTCTTGGCTCTCTTTGGTCAAACCAGAGAACAAAATTATGTCACTGTTGTATGACGTCAACTAGCTCTAGTAATGATCTGTTCATAAATATGAACTAATTATGAAGTAGAAAGTGTAGAAATATATCTTTATCTTCAACACCTATAAAAGCATCCATGAAAAGGATGTTTAGAGGTTGGTTTTCACTCTTTATGTTTAGAAATAGTGACTGGATACAAGTTCCTTGCTAGGGAAAAATATATCTCACAGATCATAGAAAGTATAATATAGTTCACCTGGTTCACTCTCTTGCTTAAAGCGGAACTAACATGGATTAGGTTGCTCAGCCTTGGTCAGTCAAGTTTTGAGTATAATCGAGATTGAAGCTCTCTATGACACCCTGCTTCATTATTTCTTTTGGGGGTGGAGTAATATCAGGGTTTTTTCTTATTTTATTGCAAATTTTAAACTTAGTCTGAAAATAGATTCCTGTAATGAAGGCAAAGATTTATTTCTTTTTATTGTCTAGGATTTTTTACTGTCTTGTCATTCTAACACTTAGATAACACAATACTAATGAAATAATTTCCAGAGATTCTACAGCTGCTAAGTATTGTATAGAAAACCACAAATTTTGTTAAAAGAACATGATGAAGTTTGAAAATTCAAAAATCAAAAACTCCAGAAATGCCAAAATTAAGGCTGCTTTACAACTTTAATTCAGACTTAAAACCTTATGCATCACTAATAGCCCTCCTGTAAGATTTGTTTACTTCATAAACATTGTACCAGCACAGCACTGGATCTTTATGAGCTTAACTATTATTACATTCATAACCCATAATTCAATTAATGCTTCACAAGCAGTATAGATTTTACCTTCAGAAATCTTTTTTTCTCTGTTGGATATGCATATAAGAAGGGAAAGAAGGCTTTTTCACAAATGAGAAAAATAAGGCACAGAAAGAATTGGGCTATTTCTTTGTTTTGCTTTGTTTTGCTGTATTACTGTACCCCGCATTTTTCTGTTCATTTACTGAATCCACCCCCTGCCCTGCTATGCTTACCTACCCTGGGCCTTGTACTTGGTACCCCACATCAAGTAGTAAGCTTTCCCCTCCTCCTGTCTGCCTAGGCTATAAAGGTGCTGTGGGAAGCCAGGAGAAAAGCAAAGGGATGGAGGGAAAGAAAACACAGGATCTTGTGTCTTTGGATGTGGTCCCCAGTGTCTTTACTTGGCACTGCGGTGGCTCCTCCTAGCTAGAGTGAACACTTGCAGATGCAGCAGCATCTGGGGCGCTCTATAAGGGATTGTTGGTTTTTAGTGATACTGTTTTTGGCTTTGGGGGTTTTTGAGGGTTTTTTGTTTGTTTGTTTTTTCTTTTTTTTTTTTTATAGAGGGCTTGAATATACTTAGGCAAAGAGAAAAAATAAGCTGGAAGATTTTTTTTCTAAAAAGCAAAATGTCAAACAACAGCCAGTTTAAAAAAAGAAGTTATCAGTCTGACAGCTGTACAGCCACAAGAACCCATGAGAAAGGAGAATTAAAAATAGCTAGTTTTTAAAGAGTATTTCATTGCATTGCAAAAACACAAACATGATAAAATTTCCATTTTACTGAGTACAAATTGCATGAAAGTTCTTTCCTCTAGAGATCCTATGCAATCATTTGTTAACAACAAATGTGTGTTAAAGCACATCAAAATATAAAATCTTTCATGGAAACAAAACCAAATCCTGTTGCAAAACAGAACAACTAGACAAACTTAAATTTTATATCCTTATTAAACAAGTACAACCATTTTTGACAAGCTATTTTACTGAACTTACTAGATTACTTGCAGGCTAATGTAAAGCATAGTTTGAGTTAGAACAGCCAAATTTATCCCCAGATTTCTGCTCTTTTTTTTTAAGTACCCTAATGACATACCAGATATTCTTAAATCTTGTGACTAGCAGCTATCTCAGAAATGACATGGTTAGTCCTTGTTTTATATGAAGGATTTATTGTTTCATTTTACTTAAATCAGGAAGTAATTGTCCATCAGATATAAGTAGAAATTGTTTAACTTATTCTACCATTGATTAACAAGGTAATATCTATACCTGTGTTGTGTAGCTTGAGAAATATTTAGAAATACCAGTAAACCTGAGGTAGAGCTCTTGATCTCATGTTTGAGTCAACCTCACTGAAATAATTTAAGCAACCACTTTAAAAGCATACATAAATGCCAGCTTCAAGGGATGCTTTTCTTAATAAGTCAGGAAGGTGCATAATTTTGTTTTGTTGCATATTTGTAAAGAAAAAAACCTGAAATATTAACTTCCTTTTTCCCAACACCACCATAGCTTCAAGAAGTTGTGACCATCTGCTCAAAATTTGAGATTTTTGGAATTGTCTTAACTAAGATAAGATTTGGGACTCTGCCACTGGATTGATAAATCAGAAATAGAACTGTTTGTTAAAGGAAATATATGGCAATTCAAAACCACAGAACTTACTTCCTGCCATTTATGTGTATGTGCTGTCTACATCAACAACTAAGTGACAAGGCAGATCAATTACTTTACTTCAGTTGTCCTATGGGTCTTTTCTTTCCTGTCCAATTAGAAACATTTCTTTACATGGAGATCTAAATATTCCATGAAAGCTGTTTTTTTCACAATTTTTTAGCTTTAGCTATTATTGGAATGCACTCGCAGGCCTCTGTGTGGCTTAGGGTTCTGATTTCTCCCTATATGATGAATCATGCTGCTTCTAGAAAGTCAGCAAAGTTTTTCTCACTGGACATCTTCTTACGGTGACACCTTAGCTGAATATCATTCTTTTGACACAGGTACATTTGATCAGAAATCTAGAGATATTCCTGACTCTGGAATTTTCCTGCCGAAGAGAATTATGCCACAGCCCAAGAGCAATTGATAGAGCAGCAGAAGGTGAAACAGATGCAATGGAAGAAAAATGAACAGGTGTCTGGCACTAAGAGAAGCAGGAGTTGGTTTTCCTCTCTGTCTGGTGTCTAGAAGAGATAATGGCAATACACAGCCTTGCCAAGAATGTGTTGTTTACATAGTGTATGTACACCCACCTGCTCCTTCTGAAAATGAGCTTGTGAACTCACCTGACTGAAAAGAACAGATAAAAGATCGATGTGTTTTTGTATTGTTGCCTGTTGAACTGACAAAAAGCATTATAGAAAATTAATAAAGTCCACATGAGGGAATATCAATGTCCTTACAGTTTAAATGAGGTTTTTGAATTGTTAGCTATGTCTCTTGCATTCCTTAGTTTGCATGTGGTTGTGAATATCCATATCTGATACAAGTATTACACAGATTACCTTTCCCTTTTCTATGACAATGGTGTTAAAATCAGCAATGACAGAACTAAGAAACACGCATTTAATGTGTTTTGTGTCATGAGGCATGAAGTACTGAAACCCATTTATGCTACAGTGAGATATGTCCAGACAACTACTTAAGCATCTAATTAAATCAGCTGCTAAATGTAGAGAAGTTATAGTAAAGACTAGGTGGAAAGTTGGTCAACACTTTGGCTGTAGTGTGAGTGAAAGATGGCTTCTTTTCTTCAAGAAAATTTAGAATCATAGAATTATTAAGTTTGGAAAAGACATCTAGGGTCATGAAGTCCAACTGTCAACGCAACACTACCATGTCTCCTAAACCATGCCCTGGAGTGCCATGTCTACATGTTTTTTGAATACCTCCAGGGATGGTGCTATTTGGATAGTTCAAAAATTGTACCTGCCCAGAAATGTGACTATAAAGTTATCTCTCTCTGATTGCTAATGTTGACCTCTTTCTTTTATTAGCAAGTTTACATTTTTAAACAAAAAGGTGTTTCGAAAGGAAAACTGTTAAAAGAAATTTTGCAAACATGTATAGATACTGAAAACTGAGCAGACAAATTTGGAAAAAACAGTAATTGCCCTGATTAGTTTTGGTTTAAAAGAAACTATTAAAATTTTAAAAAATGTTTGTCAAAAACTTACTGACAAGATCATCTTTTAGGATAAGGTGTTGCATATTTGGTAAATTTCCTTCTTGATTTAAATGTACAGTAGATATTCCTGGATAATATCTATGTAGCTCTATATAAATCTATACACTGAATATCTGGCAGGGCAATTGAAATTTCGGGATAAGGTAAGTGCTCTAAAACTGAACTGACCTCCAGAGTTGTGGCTGCTGAGCTCATTATTTCACAGTAACGGTATCCACCTCTTTTGGCTCTACCCTAAGCTCCCTCAAAGCAGCCATTAGCAGTTCATTCTCCGTCATTAAAATGGCAGAGGGTATATAAATAAAGTTCTTGGAAAAAGGTGGAGATATTAATTTAAACCATGTTAAATTCTGGCAGGGTGACACTCAACTTTCTGAATTCTGATTAATAGGCAATACAAATATAGGTATTATATTATAGGAACTGGGGAAGAAGGGAGTAAGAGGGGACTTCTACACTCACACCCAGAGCAGAGGAATAGCGTTCATTCCCAAATCATAAGTCTGGGGTGAAATTTCAATAGCTAGAGGTGTGCACATCCTTTGGATTTTGTGTTGATGGCTTGTTCTGCCACAGCTCCAGCGTTTTACATCTTCTTCATGCAACCAGCAGTCATCAAAATCTCCCTGCTCTGTTGATTAGCATGTGAACTGCATCTCCCCTTGCTGTGTTACCCAAATTTTCCTGTCATTAAGCTTAGTCTAAATTTAAATTCACTAACAGTGGCTATGGATTTATAATAGCTTAAATGAGGCTATAATTTGGTCTATTAACTTTGTACAGCTGACTACCAAGATATTTTTCTTTTCTGAGTCAAAAATTCATGCTAATCTTCTGAACAAAATTTCAGCATCTGCCAACCATTTTTAAAATACATACTGAAATATATTTAACACATCACACGCTAGTGAATATTTAGATAAACTGTTTGTTCTTTTTCAGAAGTAACAAGTCAGACTTGTGCCTCCGAAGATGAAGTACTGAGAAATTATAATATCTAATCTTTCATGTTTCACATCAGAAAAAGATACAAACCAACACAATATTCTGAGTTACTGGTGTGGAGCTGAAATCATTCAATGAACTACTTTTAAGAGGGAACACACATAGTGGAACAAATTTATTGCACAAAAAATTCAATACAGAAAGGCACTACACAAATTGACCAAAGGTGAGATTTTACTTTGAAACACATATGGTACAGTAGTATATTTTTGTTTAGCATTTTAATAGCCTAGTGTACATACCTTGAACAAGTGGACAATACCAGCAGACTGAACACATTACCTTTTTGGTGGCTTAAACTATTGTTTAGCTAATTTTTCTAGGGTTTTTTTGGAGGGAGGGAATGGAAGAAACACATCCTGTTGATAAAGCTCCCTGGATCATTTTGTTCCTTTCCCTTTTCTTCTCCTGGAAGAGTCTGGAGATTCAATCTATTTTTATCCTTTAAAAAATAAAAAACAGCCACAGCAGAGGATGCATTTTCACATTTTACATCATCACCAAGAAATACAGAGCCCTGACAACCAAGATAAATGAACAACAAACCAAAAAGCAGTAGAGAAGGGTCAAATCCATTTGACTTACAGGCCATTGTAGAGAATGGTGGGTCACACAATCTTTTCTTTTGTTTCTGAAGCTACCAGATGGGAACTATATAGGATAAATGTTTCCCTGATATCAAAATAAAGAAAGAGGAAGATAGAAACTAAGGGCTGGCTGTGCCAGGGATTTGCATCTATTACTGGCACTTGTTAGTTAGCTAATAAGCTTGATTCATTTGCTTAATCTCACAGGTTCAGGAGGAGTGGCAGATAGTCAGTACTTATTAGTTTTTGGTGTCAAATAATTTTTTCATTTACAATCAAGTCCTGATTTCCTCAGTTGAGGAGGAAACCCACAAAATTTTATTTAACCTAGAGACCTGCTGCCAGAAGTAAGACTGTGTATAGGGGACCTGGGATTCAGTCTTCTGTGTTCTTAGCTGTGTAAAGGTAAGAATATTCATGTTCAAAACTGTTGCTCTTTTCCTCTCCTATCTCACTTACCTGTCCTCTCTCTCTCACGCTTCACAGAATATAACAACAATACAAACAGTTTCATTTTGACATTGTTACCACATTTAGGAAAAATAATCTCTCCTTTTCTCTTTCCCGTTCCCAAATGAGGATGCATATTTTCCTGATTATGCAGAAAGTTGACAGTTGTCATATAATGGGAAACAGGAAGCTGTAGTCTAAACGATAATACCAACTTGCTGCATCAGCTAGTCAGGAATATGATCGTGAAGTCTTGGTCTCAGAATAGGAAAGATCAGAGAAGGAAAGAGCTGCTGTTAGACAAGTGGAATAAATTAGTATGGAAGATTAGTCAGTGATTAATATGTTTCAAGAGTTGTTTTTATACTGTTACAATTATAGATATATACTTATCTCCCCTTCCTGGCTTGTCTCTATTTATGGGTAGTAATAACATGAAAGGGAATGGAGAGAGAAACTGGGATTTGTCAGAATGCTGATTGTGCAATCAAGCTTAATACATAGGGAAGTTTCAAACATCAGAAAAAAGGAGGAAAGGAGGAAGTGAGCAATGTACAAAAGTCAGATTCTTTATCAGAAGTTAATGCCTCCAACATGTTCCTTAAGGGCTATTATAATTCCAGAATCATAGAATGTCCTGAGTTGGAAGGGACCAACAAGGATCATGGAGGCCAACTCCTGTCCCTGCACAGAACAACCCCAAAATTCACACCACGTCTCTGAGGGCATTGTCCAAGTGTTTCTTGAATATCGTCAGGCTTGGTGCTGTGATGCCTCCCTGGGGAGCCTGTTCCAGTGCTGCACCACCCTCTGGGTGAGGAACCTTTTCCTAATATCTAGCCTAAGCCTTCCCTGGCACATCTTCCTGCCATTACCTCAGGTCCCATCATTGGTCACCAGAGAAAAGAGATCAGCACCTGCCCCTCCTCCTCCCTTTGTAAGGAAGCTGTAGACAGCGATGAGGTCTCCCCTCAGTCTCCTTTTCTCTAGGCTGAACAAGCCAAGTGACTTTAGCCGCTTCTCACATGGTTTCTACTGTAAACCCTTCACCAACTTTGTGCTCCTCCTCATGCTAAGTTCTGGTGTTACTAATGTGTGTTATCTTCATTGCTTACATCTTCAGCATTAACATATATTAGCGGGACAGTCTCGTTAGGTTGTTGGAGATAAATTCTCGTTGCTTTAATATGACATGAAGGGGTCCCACTTTTTCTCCCAAAATCTTCTTCATGTTCCTGTGCAGTGATACTGTTCATGGAAATCATCTGGTTGCAAACTGGTACTTAGTTTTGATCCTGATTTTTCTTCAGCTTCCTTGATTTGGCTCATTAAACAACTACGCAAGCAGTGTTCTGACACACATGAGCAGGTGGGACTGAACCATTGAGAGAAGGTGGGAACCAGTTCGTTAAGTGGCTGTACAGGCTAATATTAGAATAAAGTGACAATATAACCATAGCTTAAACATGAATGAGTACATCACTGCAAGAACTCAATGCTGGTCCAAACCTCTTTAGTGATCTAGGAAAAATATACTGGCAAAATGATAACGGCTTAGAATGATGCCATATAATAAACATTAACAATTGCAGTTGGACATATAAATAATTAAATTCTCTCACTGAAATTCCCCAAGACCAAAAACAAAGGAACAAAGAAAGACTCTTCAGTGAAGTTATGATATCACTGCAAAACGACTGTTAAATTGAGGAAAGTAAGATACTAGGCTGGATTAAAAATAAAAATAAAAATAAAAATAAATATTATGGACAACACTGAACCAATTTTTCCTCTGAGCATGTTGAAGTGCATACTGCCTCCGGTACAGATTATTTAATTTCAGAAAGACTGCAGCAGCAATAAATAATTTTCCCATGTTGAACTATACCTGTAATCAACTAATTAGATGCAAAGGATTCATGTCTCTACCTCTCCCTGTATTTTCCCTTTAGCAGAGTGAATGAATTGGTAATTCAGTTTTGGACATTGTTATAAAGGTGATCCTATCTCTGTTTCGCTGAAATTCATCCTTCAGACAAATGAATAGATAAAGATGTGAATATCCTCCTAGCTAAACACAGTATTACCCATACCTGAATCATAGCCTTATAAAATAGTTTTGGTTGGAAGGGATATGTGAGTCATTTAGTCCACTCACCTGCTCAAAGCAGGACCAATTAGATGACTTTTCTCAGTGCTGTGTTCGGTCATGTTTGGAATATATCTCCAAGGATGTAGGTTATACAATCTCTCTGAGCAACCTATTCCAATAATTCTGAAGCTTTTCCTAACAGTTGCCTGGAATTTCCTCTGGCAGAAATTGTGTCCACAGCCTCTTGTCATATCACCATGAACCTTCAAGAAGAGTCAGTCTCCATCTTTGCAATATTCTCACATCAGACAGCTGTAGACACTAGCCAGGTTTCCTTTCATCCTCTCTTCTTAAGGCTGAATAAAATCAATTATCTCAGCCTCTCCTTATATGCCATGTGCTTCAATGCCTTAGTCATCTTGGTGGCCCTTTGCTGGTATCATTCCACGGTATGTCAGTATGTTCTATCACAGAGGCCCAAACTGGACTAAGTAGGCCAGCTGAAGAGTAATGAACTCCATATTACTATGTATATTTGGTGCTGTTCTCCAAATGAGTTTTTGCTGTGTGAGAGATTTTAGCATCACTGTGGGAGTTCTCTGAAATATATTCAGAGTGTTAAATTTTGGCAAAAAAACCCCAACCAAAACAAAACACAAGAACAAAACCAAACCCTAAACCAGGAAACATCATTCTGTCATGGCATTACTAACTATAGTGCACCTATATACTGAAACTTCCACTCAGGTCTCATCACTCCCATTTCAAGTGGGTCAGGATGAAACTTGAAAAAGCATAGAAGAGGACAGCAAGAATTATCAGGTGTATATAAAAAAGTGTTTCAGTTCTACAAATCCATGGCATCTGGGACTCCTATAAATCAAATTTTTAATTCTTGTTTTTGTATAAATTTGACATGTTTTGTGTGCAAGAATGTATATTTGCATCAACGTCATTTCCTGTTCATGCAAGGTGTCTTGAAATCACACATTGTTTTTTTGCTTTAGGTACTGCTTTTGCAGCACCTCATCAGGAATCTGTACTCTAACATTATGTTTCCTAATGTTTCCTCTTCCGAGACTGTTAGGCTACTTTGACCTGGGTGCACAGCAATTACATCAATTCATTGTTGTGGCCAGGCATTTAAGAATTGTTTCCATCTCTGTATTTTTTTGTTTTTATGTTATGATAATGAATAGCAATACAAAAGAGAGAGACAGGACATAGTTATTCACACTTGCTGTTACCAGGTGCTGTAACTCATTCTTAAATCACTGCTTTGAGTTCTGCAGGCATGCACCTTCTTTCTGGTAGTTTAGTTTCATTTCCCTTCTGCTTTTTATAAATAGATTGCGAATGGAGCCTAATATTTGTCATGGATTCTTGAGTTAAATTTATATAGAGAAATACTAAAATGAGTATCTCCTCTTCCATCCAGTTTGACTTTTCTACAGCTGGTGAAAAGCTGGGTGGGCCTGGAATATATAATTTTCATGTGTTCCAAAGCTTCACAAGATTTTGACATCTGTGGTGAAAGAAGTATCAAAATTAAGCAAACCAAAACAAACTTAAACCCCAGCTGCAAATTTTCAGATAGTTCTTTTTCTGTAGAGTGTCAAATTTGCTACCTCAAAGTCCAATTAGAGTTCATTTTCTATCCAGTCCTGCAGCTGGGAGAAGTTGAGTGAATTTGCCAAACAGCTAATGAAGATTTTCACTGAAATAAATGTTGTTTAAACAGACACAGTTCAATGACTTTATATACTATTGCAAAGATAGGGTTGGATTCCGGCTTTTTAGTGGTTTAGTAGTTACTTATTCTAGGCCCTCTCCTAGGTGTCTGAAAAGGTTAGTTGGATCAGGGAGGAGTGATGTTTTTGAGTGGCTGCACAGTTTTTCTGATGGGATTTAAACCCCTACAAAAAGTCACTATGAGACCAGACGAAAGTGAGAAATTATGGGATTAGTGGTATGTGAAATGGGTGCTGGAAAATGGATGAGAGCACAGAAGGAACAATAACACCTGAAAAGACATTTTCCTTTAACTTGAGGCAGACTGAAAGGTACCAACCACCAAGGTACTGTAAGTTTTCACTGAGTTACTGTAAGGTAAATTACATAAAACGCCCATATGAGTATGTAATAAGGAGAGAAGTGGGAGTAGCTGTAAGGCACAGAGGGTCTATCTTGTCTGCACTTCATGTATTTCTTGCATAAGAAGAGAGGAAGATTTTCCTTTGCCTTCACATTTGATAAAATATTCTGGTTTGATTCATAGGTATAAATATACAGCCTAGCAAATGTGTACCCAAGAACTGCAGATCTTTTCCTCATATATTTGCACTTCTGTGGGTATAGAAACTACTAACTTGACATATAAAAAGCAAGATATGTTTAATAAGAACACATCTATATTCCAGCTATTTTCCCACCCTTTTAATATAGGATCACTTTATCTGATGATTTTTTATGGCTGAAATCAGTGACGGTGAGACCAGACACCAATTAAAATTAAGCTGGACATTTCTGAGATGGCATGAAATCTAAAATACTCCAGTGGAAATTATCAGTTTTGAAAGTTTAGTCAGGAATAATTTTGTAGTGACAGAGCTGGGGAAACAGAACAGCTCCTTCAAAAGGAGTTAATACCCTTGAGAAAATGATAAGACACGCACTCTGATAAGGAAGCTCCTATTTACATATGTTGCAGGAACTGTTAGATTTTTGGTATTCTTCACCCTTCCTGTCTTCATTTCTTTTGTTTATGTTTATGCTGAATTTTACTTTTGAAAGTAATGCCTCATATTCTGTGTATTGCAACATATCATGAGGCTGGGAATAAAGAAAGGAAAGGGAGAAGCTTTTTCTGAACTCATTAATGGTAATATGTATCTTCTGTTGATATTTTTGTACATTTTAAGTTCCTGTGTCCCTGTTCAAAGACTTGCATTTGTCTGATCTTGGAGTCCAAACTGCTCTAAGCCTGCATTAGATAGGAAACCCATTTAGAAATCCTATTTTCTGTAAGCACAAGCCAAGGAGCTGAATGTCTGATGAATTTTAATCACAGAAATAAGACCTGAGAGACTCAGTGTGACTTCTGAACTGGTGAATAGGAAAAAATGTGCTTAGTTGAAATCAGCATTGTTGATTCTACAACTTCTCTTGCACAAAATTCACCTGCTCTTTTTCAAAGTAAAAACATAATGCATTATTGATTTAGTGACTGACTTTTTTTCAAGAGTCCACTTTGTGAAATCCCAAGTCCTCCTACAATCATCCTGTGTCATCCTTCCATGTAAATATACTTCATGTAGTCCTGTTCCCATTCTAAGGCTTTGTGTGAACGTCACTAACTTCATTAATTGCTCATGACAGTAGCACAATCTTCACTAGCATGTTGAACTTTCATAAAACAGCAGCTACTCTAAAAGGAAAAAAGAGTATCATGGCAATAAGTATGTACATGAAGTAGTACATCCATTTAAAAATATATCCGACTGTTCATAAACTCAGAGCAAAAACTATTGAAAGAAAAAATAAAGATCACAAAAAAATATTATAGAACTGTAAGTTACTCCCCAGAAATGCATTAATCTCACCTTGTTACTCCAGAATCTTTCCCTGTCTGCTGCAGGCCGCAGTACAAAGTGGTTGATAGCTACCGTTTGAGATATAGACTGACACTTTCTTCTGCAGCAGTCATGAGTGAGTTATTCCAATCTGTGCTAGCACAGCTAGAAAATTTACCTTCACACGGCTGGAATTCCATTTCAGTCTGTCATGATACACTACACTGCGTCTGTTTCTTCATGAGCTACAGCATTGGTGCAATGTGTTCTCTAAGGTTTCTGCCATCACAAATACAGTCACTGAAGCCATCTATTAAAAGTAAGTTGAGATTGAAGTGCTTTGATATAAAAAAATAAATTATTTTGTAAAGAGCCAGCTCTCTCAGGGTTAGAAAAGCTTACATAATAGCTATGATTTTATTTCATTTTTCTTTTAAGTTTTTACAACCGCGTTTTTGCAGGTAATTTATACTGTTCCTGGGCCAGATGTGTTTTAAGATTCTCTTTCTTAGTACTTACCAAAGGGTGGACTACCTAGCTTTTATCTACTTCCATTCAAGGGTACTAAAAGGGAATAAAACTTATTCACAACTGCTTTTCCTGAGATTGTTCATCCTGATAATTTGTTGACATGAAGGGTATAAACAGGAATTGGTTAATATGCATTATGCCTTCAAGAAGTCAGCAACAAAGCAACAGTGAGGCCTGGAGTTTGGGCCAAGCTCAAGGTCAGTATGCAAGTTAAGCTTCCAATAATTACCTCAGCTTCTAAATATGAAACATAATTTCATTTAGCATGCCATTTCTGAAGTCCATACTGATTTGCTGTCAAGACTGAATTCGAGTGATACTTTCCTCTACTTCCTTAGTGCAAAAGTTTAAAATTATAGTTATAACTAAAGCTGTCCTCAGTATTCATATTGATACTCAAGCGTCACAAAACAGTTCTTTCATTTTACCCCTCTGTCTTTTAAACACTAATCAGCAGAGGTGGTTTCTTTGACTGATCCTGCAACCTTCATCTCACTTCCTCTCCCAATTCACTTTTGATTTTCTTTCCTAGAGTTACCTGTGACTGGTGCTGTGAAACGTACGTTCTATAGTAAATCATACGTGTTCACAGCAGAGCTAAATGAAAGGCACAGCTTGCATCTTGTGTGCCTTGAACTCAAGTCTTCTGTGGTCAAAATCAGTGTGTTGCTCACAGTGCTATCTTTATAATATAGGCAGGAGCATAGAAAGGAACAGCATTAAGAACAGGACCATTTGTTTACAGTTAGTAAAACTAGCATGACACAAGCAATAATGTGACTAAAGTAAGACCTGTAATATTAGCTCTTTTACCTCACCTTTTTAATGGTGATTCTTGTTGCTGCAGGTGGCAGATTACAGACATGACTAACATTTCTTATGTATTTATTGACTTTTTCTTCTTTAAAAGGGCTAGCCATACATTGCATCTGTTCAATATGATCTGGGCTGTGGGTGTTAAAATGTTATTTACAATGTCCTTCCATGTGCATCAAGGAATGAGCCACACCATGGTGAGCACAAAGAAATAAGCTTTCACTTGTGTAGGCAGGGTATGGTAACTACTGTAGAATTGCTTGAGTTTATAAATAGGAAAATGTATTATCCTGCTGTGGAAAAGGCAAACACATTCAATAGCAGAACTATCCTTTACATTTTTCAGAGGTTAGAAAGCCAAGGATGGTGACCAGCTCTACAGTAGGAAGTCTATTTTTCACAGTTTCCCTCAAAGGTATTTAAAAAGAAGATTTTTAAAGTATTGAGGCACACAACATTTAGAGCATTCAAAACAATTTAGCAGTGACTCACTGTGTTTTGCTGTAACAAAGCAATATCCTTTCAAAAATACAGTTTTATAATTAAAGTGATAGGTCCCATGCTGTGGAATACTGACTTCAAAGGCTTCAGTATTAAACAACAGAATGGTATTTTTAGTGGGCATTTTGGGACATTTCAAAATCATGAGAGGCTGGAGGTAGGACTTGTTTTACTTAAGTATATGCACCTAAAAGATAGACTTGTAATCTTTTAATTGTCCCCATTATCACTATGGGAAGGGAGACCATCTCCAGAATACAATGCACAATCCACCCTGCCTCCATTTTTACCCATTAAAAAATCTATGGAGGTAGCTCTTCTTCTTAGTTGCTTCTACACTGCCTATACAGACGTCAAACTTAGTCTAGACAATTGTAGATAGCTGCAGCTTGAAGATGTTTCAAATCATGTGTTGTCTGAAATTCAGTAGAGTTAAACTGTGGTCTGCCCTTCTAGGAATTGATCCACAAAAGTTCTCTTACAGAAAGTTTATCTTCTGAGGACCTAAATGATAATGCCTTCGGAGACAACAGAGTGCTGTTTGTTTAGCATCATATCTAGTTTTTGTCCAGAGCGAATATTGATAGGCAAATGTCTATCTCCTTTAGATATAAGTGTGATTGTCAGTTTATAAGTCTGTACATCTTTCAGTGTGTAAAAAGTACTGAGGTTTAAAACCACTCTGCTGTTTTCCAAGGAATATTACACACAAAGTGGCAAATCAGTTTGTCCACAGTTAAGTTCAATGTCAATTGCTAGAGATTGTATAGTGAGGAAATGAGTTCCCCTCAGGGACATTTGCACCCAGGTGGGGCCAGTTTATGCCTCTGAAAGAAGTATTTTAAAAATTATCTATGAATTATAAAAATTCTGAATTACAGGAAAGCTTATGCACGATTTTGATAATGAATAGAACCCCTGAAAAAAATTTATAGAAATAAGGGCATGGTGGAAGAAAAAAAACTTTAAGAACTTTACGATGTGCTGATGAAAAGCACTCTAGGAAAGATAGATACTATATTATTATTGCAACAATTTTTTCAGTCTGGGTTTACTATTTGAAAAATTCACTATGAAGAAAGAAAACTATAAAGAAAATACAGATCTAGTTCTGCTCATAGGTACATGTACAGATGGTTTCTTTGATTTCAAAGGAGGTCATGCACATATACATATGGGCAACATTTTGCCCTTAAATTATTAATTTCTGTAAAAGCTCTTACTGTACTGTGCACAAACAATGTGTTATCTACCATGGCAAGTGCCATCCAGTACTGATGTGTTGATCCCCTTCTCTCAGTGAAAGCTGTAAAAACTATGGCCAGCAAGAGCCTCTGAGAACGCTATGCCATCCAAACGTTTGAGGGAAAGGTCACAAAGAGACAAAATGTCTTTCAGATGGCTTTCAGCACCAAAAAAATGTGAGCTGCCTATAGGAATTGACCTTTCTCCATTGAATGTGTAGGCAGTTTGTGTCTTCTAACTGAAGTCCGTCTTTACACCTGTTAAACTTTCAGATCACTCAGCAACAGAGGTAGAGGTGATGAAATTTCTTCTGTATGAGTTCTCAAAGTCTTCTCCTTGACCTGTTTTCTTTATTGCCAAATGAGGAATGCCTGGCCTGAGTCACACTCTTCTGTTCAGAATATGCTTGTAAAACAGTCAGTCCAATAATAAGAAGGCGGCTTACAACTTGGAAAATCAGAGAAGACACTGTAAATGTTTCTATGCTCTTCACTCCCCTTCTGTCTCCATGTTCCCGTGCCATGGTGAAGACAAGTCTTCATCTCGGCCTAGATATGTGACCTTGTTATTGGGATTTCCCTTGTTTTTTGAAAATGTACTTTGATATCTGTATTACGGAGTCTAGGTAGTATACAATATGTACTCTGAACCTCAGCAATGGTTTTCTGAATATTAAAGTTTTGAGAAGTGGAGAATGAGAGAGGTAGACACTATATATTACGTGTATATGTGCAATGAAAAAGGTTAACATGATCAGTTTTGGTGCTCCATCCCACCTTTTATACAACTCCTGTTTGATTCAAAGCACACCTTTAAATTACATTGCCTCAAAGCTTAAAGAGGTAATATTGTTAAAAGAGGATAAATTACTAATTGCTTGCTAAGGTATATTTAGACAGCAGAGGGCAGACGGTTAAATTTCACTGCCCACAGTCTTCATGTAACGTATAAGAAGGTCTGGTCTAAATTACGAATGTAACTGTATAGGTATTTAAGCATTAAACTGTAGTGTGATCTTGTTAAGCTGAATAAAGTGGGATAATATCAGTGCTTATTAGAAGAGCCACAAAAGTTGTTGGTGGCTGTGTGGGGTTATTAGGAGCTGATGTGGTTGTGCTGAGTCAATATGCAGGTCTTCCAATCTGTAGTTCAGTTGGACATACCAGTGTTCAGAAGACATTAAAAGTAGAGTTCTTGCCATGCTGGGGATATGAAGGATCTCTTGGCCCTTTCCCTAAGGACAGGATAATGCCATTTAAAAAAATTCCAAAGCATATAACTGCAGTCTGTTTACTCTGACATTACCCCGTTTCTTTGGATCCACCATCTCACTTGTCCTAACCAGTATGTTATTAAAGATAGGCTGTGAACTGCAGAAAGTAAAGGAAGACGTGAGGTGAACTCACCTCAAATGTTCATTCCTTCCATTCTCTAAGAAATCTGAAGAACCTTTGTTGGTAAAATGCTTTGCTGATCTCCATCAAAAAGTTACAATAGAATTTGAATGTATTATTCTCTCAATATTTGTGTGCTATCTCAGTTTGGGAACACTTACACTTTTCAAGATGCCATTCTTTCATCTTTAAATTGACCCCTATCAATCAGTTGAGTTGAAATTGTAGGTCTTGTTCTGCAAGCTGAAAAATGCAGCTCATCAGATCATTCCTTTCAGACTTCAAAAAAGCCTTCAGAAAAGTTTTTCTTTTAACAAAGTTTTATACAAACATTTTATTTCATTAAATAACAATGAAACTAAATAATATGTATCATCTTTGTTTTTAAATATCAAAAGTTCTCTACGAATTCAGAGTAATCGCTTCAGTTCACAGCATTTCTAGGCAGGATTACTCTTCCGTACCACACGTTTGATACTAATACTGAATGATGCAGTCATTTATTTCCGAAGACTCTGTGAATATGAAAACTTAACAGTTCATAGTAATTATAGATCAATGTGATTTATAATAAAGACTTGGCATTAGGATCTTGGCGAGCACATAGTAACACACAATTGTAACATACACTTATTCAATTTAGTGTCTTTGTCATTTTATATTTCATACTCTGGAGCTATTTCAAAATGAAATAAAAGATGACACTAAACAAGAGGTGCTTCAGCACACAATGTTGTTTTGAAACTATCTAAGCAGATGAACCAAAACAAAAAAGGATTGTCTTTACAGCATGAAGTCATTATCATTTCCTTTTTTGAGTTCTACAATGAAAAGTCATGTAAGTAGCAGTAAATCCTACATGTTTGACTACACTAGCTAATTAGCAAACAATTATGCCATGGCATTTTGTCAAACTTGCTGGAGCTCCATTAATGTGCATTTCAGATTTAGTACATAGAACATTAAATTATTTATTATAATTTGTTACTTTTGACATGTGATTTGGGTATTTTCTGTAATAAATAAATAAACCCCAGCCAACATATGAGATAGAAAGTTTCTGTGTTTAATTAGTTTTGAAAATTGTGGAAAATGAATTACCACAAAAGTATTTTGCAATGCTTATATACTTTTACTTTTTCACAAAACTGACAAGAAGTTCAAGCTGAGAGCATTTCCTGATAATTATGAGCCACCCACAGTTTCTACTGGCCATATGAGAAACTGCAAGCTACTTTTAATTGTAAAAAAAAAAAGGAGTGAATCCTTCTCTCTGGCTATTGATTCAGATTAAGCTTGCTCAAGCACCTGTAACCCTCCCTCCAGGG
Source organism: Phalacrocorax aristotelis (assembly GCF_949628215.1). NCBI lineage: Eukaryota > Metazoa > Chordata > Aves > Suliformes > Phalacrocoracidae > Phalacrocorax > Phalacrocorax aristotelis. The sequence goes on along the minus strand of NC_134277.1, from coordinate 29,851,853 downwards.
TTGATATTATAGTGATTTATTTAATTTGGAATTGTCAGAAACTATTTGTCTGATACTTCTTTACACAAACACTAATTCAGGGACAAATGGACAGTAGAAACAAATATAAGAAACTGTGGTTTCATGTATCAGAGTAATTAGTCAATTTATTACATTTGACATTCCCTTATCAGAGCCTTTTCTGACACTGTCTGCCCTTCAGATGCTCCACCTCTATAGAATCAGTTACACAGGGCAGACTGTAAAATTATAAACTTATCTTTGCCTTTGTTGTATTACGCAAATTCTAAATTTAGAATGAAAGCAGGGGAGCCTAGAGCAAATCTACTAAAACTGAGCTCAGAAAGAAATAACGTTCACATTATCTCTAAGTGCTATGGACTTGGACAAAAGTTTAGGAAATATATTATTTATGTCAGCAAACTTCATTTTACCGTTTTGGCTTGCAAGTCAGAATACACTTTCATGGCAAAATATTGTCCTATTTACTACCACTGCAGTTGTATGGTATACATACCATATGTGCTGGTTTTGGCTGGGGTAGAGTTAATTTTCTTCACAGTAGCTGGTATGGGGCTGTGTTTTGGATTTGTGATGAAAACAGTGCTGGTAACACAGGCTTGTTTTAGTTACTGCTGAGCAGCGCTTACACAGAGTCAAGGCCTTTCCTGCCTCTCACCCCACCCCACCAGCGAGCAGGCTGGGGGGCACAAGGAGCTGGGAGGGGACACAGCCGGGACAGCTGAGCCCAACTGACCCCAGGGATATCCCACACCATATGGCATCATGCTCAGCATAGAAAGCTGGGGGAAGAAGAAAGAAGTGGGGGGATGTTCAGAGTGATGGCGTTTGTCTTCCCAAGTAACTGTTACACATGAAGGAGCCCTGCTGTCCTGGAGATGGCTGAACACCTGCCTGCCGATGGGAAGCAGTGAATGAATTCCTTGTTTTGCTTTGCTTGCATGTGCGGCTTTTGCTTTACCTATTAAAGTGTCTTTATCTTAACCCATGAGTTTTCTCACCTTTAACCTTCTGACTCTCTCCCCCATCCCACCATGGGGGAGTGACCAAGCAGCTGCATGGGGCTTAGTTGCCGGCTGGGGTTAAACCATGACACCATACTATGTTCTGTTTTATGTACAGTAGGCCATTCTTACCTTCTTTTGCTCCTTCAGCAGAGGTCTTTGAGTGAGAATACATACCTTTCATTTACAGGAGGGCCAGTGTCTTCTCTTTGAAAACTGAATCAGGAAAGCTCAGTAGCACTGAAAAGATTACTGGAAGAAGTTAGGACTGTATACCATGTATCTCATTTACCCTATATACAGTTAATGTCCCTGTAAATATTTGTGGCATTCTTCTCCCATGGTGGTTTTTATTATTATTATTTTTATGCAGACACTCTTTCTTTCTTTGTCTTTCTTTTTCTCTCTGTCTCTTTTTTCCTTTGCTCCTCCTTTTTTTTCTGTTTAATCACTAGTTTTGATATGTTTTTTTGAGATCTATGAAAGATGTTCTAAGACTTACTAAGGCTAATATTCTTAAACACCGCCAATGAAAATCAGAAGTAAAAAAAAACAAACTTGGAAGGAAATGTAAGAAAGCACAGCATTTATGAGTGAGTATTTTTTTAGATGGGATCATTATTTTAATTTTATTTTATTTTTCTACTTATTATTACATTAATGGAATGTAAGACAGACATAACATTCATGAAAATGAAGGAATTTTATAATGAGTGGGATTGATAATATCTAATCACGTTTATTTCAAGCTGTAGATAGTCAATGATATTCTGTAGTGGACTCCCTAGAATTTCAGAGGCAAGACAGTTTTTTCTTAGTTAACTGAGTTTTTTCTTAGTTAACTGAGCAGCTATATTCCATTAGTTTCCTGATTTAATATTCTGCCAAAATAGTCCACATATTTAAGCAGAAGACAATTTATTTTAAAATTGTAAAGCACTAGAGGAACTGTTTTAATAACTTTTCCTCTTTATTTAAATACTACCACAACATGTTACAGAAAGTTTTAAATGAAATATTATTATGCATTAAGCAGCAGTTACATTTTACAAGGCAATTTCTAATTTAACATTTTAAAAAATCACTATAGGCTGTTATTTGAAATTACATTCCAAGAAATTGAAGTTTTTATGAACAGCTTTCCAATAAAATTTTATCAAAGGTGTAGCCATAGCATTTGAATAAGTTCTTATTATGTGTAGCTTGCAGTTTAACACTTTAAAATTATGTAATACTTAATCTAAACTAAGCAGAAAGTGCTATAGATATACATATAATTATAGAATCATAGAATCATAGACTCGTTTAGGTTGGAAAAGACCTTTAAGGTCATCAAGTCCAACCATTAACCTAGCACTGCCAAATCTGTGACTAAAATGTGTCCCTAAGCACCACATTAAATACCTCCAGGGACGGTGACTCAGTTACGTCCCTGGGCAGCCTGTTGCAATCCCTGACAACCCTTTCAGGGAAGAAATTTTTCCTACTATCCAATCTAAACCTCCCCTGGTGCAACTTGAGGCCATTTCCTCGTGTCCTGTCACTTGTTACTTGGGGGAAGAGACCAACACAAGCCCCACTACAGCCTACATGCTTCAGGTTTCTTTTTAACTATCTTCTTCAGAGTACAGGTTTGTTTGTTTCTAACCTGATTTTCTAACACGTTTTCCCATAATATTAACATTTTGCACCAAAAAAAATTTACAATTAACCATGCTATTTAGGAATGACAGAATTTAGGAAATATATTGTTTAATCTGATCTTTTTCTTTTATTATGCTGTAGTGTGGATTTCCAGGAATTAATTAATTAATTAATTTACATTTTAAAAAAAAAACAGTGTAAGCATGCACGCAGTGAAATATTTCAGTCTTCAAATCATGCTTCAGATATTTTACATTTGCAGCTGTGAGACTACACATGCAAAGGAATTCAAAAGCTACAGCTAAAACTCCCAGCATCTGACATAAATGTGAACATGCATAAGTTATTCAGCTCTGACCGCGGTTTCGGATAACAGGTAAATATATACATTTGTCACTCAACAATCCTAGGAACCATTTTGCTAAGAAAAAAATCCATCTCACCTGATTTTATAGCTGTTTATTTTAAAATAGCTACTTAGATTAACTCTGTATGCAGCTGGAGAACAAATAAACGACATAAAACAAGGTTGTGCGTCTGTGTGTGTATGTGAGTGAAAAAAGGGGAATACTCTTTTTCTGTTGTATGTGAATATCTGTGGTGAAGACTGACAATTTGGTTGTATCAAACTGGGAAGATTAACGATAACTAGTTTGTAGTCAAGACAGCTAGCTGGAAGAGAATCAGATGAAAAGCTGGCCTCAACATGGAAGTTACTGGTTTGATTTTTTTTAGCTGAAAGAGTTAAGCCAGAGAAATACATGAAAAAAGAACAGTTGCTAAAACACCCTTTGATCATATGGCTTAATATCAAGAAGAATCTACGGCAGTTATACAGGTTGACATCTCTTTGCTGATACTGTAATTCTAGAAGGTTTGTTTGTTGGCCTAACTCTGTTGGCAAGAGAAGATAGTCCAAGGGAGTAATTATTAGTGATGTACTAAGAAAGGAGCCAGACAAATTCTAGCAGAAAATTCTGTTGATGGCTATTAATCTCTGGATGACAGGGAGAATATCCTCAGGAACTCTCATTGTATTTAAACTCTTTCTATACCTAAGTACCCATTACAGCTATTATTACAGATAGATTGTTAGATGAACACCTTGGAAGAATTCTTCCAGCTACAGATTCAGACTCCTAACTTTGCATATCTCCAAAGTAGCTGTCTGCATTTCAGATATGTGTTTAAGCTCCCATTATAGTGAGTGGAGATCTAGTCAGTCTAGAGTATAATTTTGCTGCCTTGCATCTGCTTTCAGTTGTAACAGCAGTTTGTTTTTGCCAATACTCACTGACAGATCATTTCCTGACCTCCCCCAAGCTATTATGCTTCTCTGTATTCTCAGTTTTTATTTGAAAGAAAGTAAAACTCTAAACATTGTTTGTGAAGTTTAGATGTGCATTGAATACAAACAACACAAAGATACATGAAGGAAGAATGAAACAACTCTGAGAGACATGATACATCCTTCACCCCCATGTAAACAGTGGACAGTTTCTTTCAGAAGAAAATTTAGAGAAAAATTAAAATTTAGCAGAAGTCATCACTCTCAAATCTATTTATTCCAGGAAGCTTTCTTAACTTCTGCACCTTAACTAGGTGTTTTACATAGATGGTGTGAAAAATCTTTGCATCTCTACAGTTCAGGTCTTCAGGATTACAGCCTTCTTATTAATTATCTGGAAAGAAACAATGGATAATGGTGTAAAAAATGAGTGCAGTTTTAACAATATAGTCAGTTAATTTTCATCCAAGCCTTCAAACGTCAAAGGTAAGGATCTTTGCAAGATTCTAGGCATAACTAGGGAGGATCAAGCTTGTGGCACCAACTAAAGCCAACAGGCAATGCGGTCATATTTTGAATGGACTTAGACATAGTGATGGAGACTGGATATGCTCCATCCAATTTCTCATCTTGCTTTCTTCTTTTAACTACTGTCCTTTTTGCCTTGCTACGTACTTACGTCGTTTTTCCATGAGAGGCTTGCTGTTCAATGACTAAATGGCTGGTGTGATTATGCTATATATGATAATTACCATATATAATAGCAAAATAATAGAATAATAATGTATACAGGATAACATTAATAATACCTGAGAGAAAAGTGCAATATATGGGCAAGAAACAACCCAAACTGTGAAATTTTTGTCTTTCACCATGTCTACAGTAGCAAGGAATGTCTAGGTGCTTGTGTCAGCAAACATATTCAACCCTGCTGAGAAAGTTACTGCTTTCACAGTGAGACAGCTTTTCAGTTACAGCAAAATAAAAGTTTATCTTCTGTAGAAGTGCCTTTTTGTTTCTCAGAGACAGAATTTCCTAGAATAAATGCTGCTGCCCTTCTGTTAAAGTCCATAACCACTAAATCTGTGTAACTGAGGATTCAGTGTCCCATCTCATCTCTTGTCATTGGCCAGTTTTAATACCCTTTATCTCCCCAGAATATTTGTCAAGGGCTTAGAAATCACCTCCGAGGTGCAAAGCAATACATTTCTGAGGATTTAAAATAGGTGAATTTCTCCTTGCATAAATAACATTCAAAGAAACATACTCTCTGTTTGATAGCATTTGGTTAACAAGTACATTTGGTTAATGAGTAACTAACAGCGGTAATCTACAATGACTAGGAGATTCTCTGGCTGTATTGCTTTAGTGGAACAGAATATGGTGGCACTGACCCACAAAGAGTAGGAGTTGGTTAAAACTTTGCATACTGAGATTATTTCACCAGAATAACAGACATCATTGTTTACCTGTGGCAATTCAACATGGCCAAGTTATAAATTCCTAATGGCCTTCTGACTCTAAGATATTAATAAGTATGCCCTCCTACAAAAACCTCTCTTCGTTTGAACCCTTCAGATTTGGACAAAGAATAATATATGGTCATTGAGAATAACTAGAGACAGGGTCAGGTCTTGAAAAGTGTATTCAATTTTTGCTAGTGTCATCTATTATTTCAGATACCCCCAAATGCATTTAAAATGTTGTTCAAAGCACCACTGTGGGCTTGTAACATTTACCGGATAAGAGGATAAAAAAAGGTTTTTTGTTGATTGTAGAAAAAACAAAATCTTTTGTCTGAGCTTGAGTGTGAGTAGATAAAGTATCTTATTGCTTTAGATATTCTGTTGAGAGTGTTGTCACTTTTAGATGACAAAAAATATTGTGTGCAAGAAAGCATTTCAACATTGAAAGTAGGCTAGGTGGCTGGGATAGTTGGTGTATCAGATAGAATAAAGTCATTCATGAGACCTGACTCATGTCTGGATTCATCTAATAAAGTGTAGACAACTATATCCAAGTTTGCCGTCTAGATTTGCTTTATCGTGAAAGGGGAGAAAGAAGAGCTCCTATTCATGTAATCCTAAAGAAAGTATCTAAAATACATAAAAGTGATATAGACAAAATAAGTCAGATTAATTGAGCTTTGAGCCTAATTTTATCCTTTGACTGTACAGAAGCATAGGATGACCCATACAGATATAGAAGTTAAACCCTAGAAAGCTTAAGTAGGTAAGATCTGTCCCACTCAACCTTTCAGTTAAATCATAAACAAAGAACTTTTAAGTATTTCAGTCTTTTCATCTGACAATACAGTTGATAACATTAAACCACTCATAAGTCCTGCCTGTTAATATTGGTTAGTGTGTTACCCAAGGACTAGTGTCAATTCGATAGCTGGATCTGGCACTGGACCTGAAAATTCTCACAAGTACAGGCTGCAGAGATATAATCAAAACAGATCTCTCCCTTCTGGGATACCTTATACCCTCATGCAGATCTTCTGAGTGAATTTAACAGTACACAGGAACTGGAGAAACACCACAGAGATCCAGGTACAACACTAATGTTTTTAATGCTCATTGACACATTCATTGGAATCAAATACAGTAATAATAAGCTCTTGTACTGTTTTTTGCTGTGATATAGCTAATTTGAGTCATAGTAGCTTGTATGGTGCTGTTTTGGATTTGTGACCAAAACAGCACTGATAGCACACCAATGTTTTAGCTATTGTTGAACAGTGCTTTGCACATCACCAAGGCCTTTCTGTTTCTCACACTGCCCCACCAGCAAGTATGCTGGGAGTGCATAAGAAGATGGGAGGGGACACAGCTGGGACAGCTAACCCCAACTGACCAAAGGTATAATCTATACTATATTACATCGTGCTCAGCAGTAAAAGCTGGGGAAGAAGGAGGAAGGGGGGCACATCTGGAGTTATAGTATTTGTCTCACCAAGTATCCATTACGCATGATGAAGGCCTGCTTTCCTGGAAAAGGCTCTACACACAGCTTTTTCTTCTTGTATTAAACTGTCTTTATCACAACCCACAAATTTTCTCACTTTTACTTTTTATGTGACGAAGCAGATGTGTGGGGCTTAGCTGTCTACCAGCTTTAGTCCATAATAGATCTCAAAAAGCATGTCTCTTATGTCTGTGATTTAACTTCTGTCTCGAAAGTTTCAGCACATCTGCAAGTGTAAAACACAACTGAAGTGTTTATTTTCTTAGCAAAAATGAATGTTCCACTTGCCACAATAAATATCTATTAAGAAAATATGTACACCTAACAAAATGAAGTCAAGTTACCACTGGATGCACAAATACCCTAATCCATATTAATTTCTCTGAGAAAAGCTTGGGAATATTTTTTAATCTTATTATATATTCTAGGAAAGCTAGCAAAGCCAGGTTAAGATGGAAAGCTCACTGCCACAGTCCTTACAGAGAGAAATGATAAGGAACTCTGTGCTGAGTTTAGGACTTACAGAACATTGAGAATGACTATATAGTCATCTGGGTCTTGTCTGAAATCTGTTCAACTCCAATAAACTGTTTTCCCACTAAGAATTACTATAGTGGCATGGATATGGCCCATTCCCCATCCAGAATAGCTTGGCATGGCAGGGTAGCCAGAGTTACAAATTTTGTGCTAATTGCATCTTAACGCTGGTCTAGAAGATAAACAACTGGGTTGTCTGAGCCTGTGCAAAGGATTTGTATTGGTAGAGGGGATTTTCTGTGATCCTTAAAGGATTAACAATATAATTAAATCTTGGAATAAACCATTCGGTAAAACGACTGTCTTTGTTTCAACCTAGAAGCAACCTAAGGTCATTATAGTCTACTAGAATGACGATGCTGGGATGAATTAACCTTTATTTAATGGGCAACCACACTCTAAAACAGGTAACAGGGTAACCTTATTGCTCAGCACAATAAAAAGGGCATTGTAAAGAGTACAGGGACAACTGTACTGAAGTCCTCACCTGGTAGAAGAAGTCCTGTACTCTAAAGAAGCACATAGTCCAGGATTTTTACTTGAAATAATCAGTGTAATACAGACATTTTTGTAACAATGAAACAATAGAACCCCGTAAGTCATTATTCTGACCTTGCTACTTTGATAAACATCCAAAGTCACTGACAATAAAAGCACATCATCAAAGTTTTTTCCTACATAAACAAGGGTTAGACACTGTAGACAAAATAGCAAAAGTGTGGAATGTGACTTCGGGATACTTTTGTTTAAAAATTCTAGCTACATCAAATTTGTGATCTAGTTAATATAATTAAAAACACATCAAGAGCATGAAACATGAGACAAAATTAAAAATAATACCAAGGAGATTTTGTAAACAGTGTAAGTGATATTACAATGTCAGGTATATTTTAATCACAAAATATTAACACCACTTTCTGATATTATCCTCAGTAGGAGAGAGGGGGGAATAAGCCAAATATTTGTATGTGTCTGTACACACACAGAGACATGGGCACACACTCTTATCTGCTGCCTGGTTGATAGAGCCTTCACCTGGGAGATAAGAAATATGGGCTTGAATCCTATTCCTCTGAGGAGAGAATTTTGCTCTATAGTCGGACAGTATGGAAAATTGGGTAGCAGTCACAGGCACTGATTAAAAAGAAAGCCAATAAGTCTTCATTTTGGACATTCATCTGGAAATTCATGCCAGGTCAGTGCCTTTAAGTAGCATAGGAATCCCTCCATCTTTTTTTTAAATCTCAGAAAAAGTTATACTAGAGTTAGAACTCTGCCACCAAGATCTGGGCAGTAACATAATGCAAAACACCAATGCCTAGGAAACCCAGGCAGCCACTGAACTGAGGTTTTAGATTCCATTTTCTGATTTAGGCAGTTCAATCTTCCTCAGTCTTGCCTTTGACACCTGATTTTTTCCTTTTAATCTCAGCCATCATCTTTTAACTGGTCTCTGTTTCTTTCTTCTTGGAGAGACATAAAATTCTGAGTAAAAACTGATTACATGATACTGTCTTTGACTGGGTGCGAAGACAATCAACTTGTAGAGCACAGACAAGATCATTATAGCTTTTTTTTTTTAATGAGGTACATTTCCTTCTGCTGTCCCTCTTTTTTCACAGTATCACTTTTCATGGAGGTATAATATGGTACTTAATACACCATGGGCAAATTGTTCTTAAAATGAAATAACATGATCTCCACTCAACCAAGAAAAGAAAATATGATTGATGTACTTTAACTGAATTACATGAATGAAGGTCAGAGTGTAGGTTCATGCTTTTGTGTCATATTGGTATGAAAGGTAAATCTTAATACGGATGCTGGGAAACCTGACAATCTTTCATTAATCGTTCAGGCTCTTGGAATCTCAGCTCCCAAGGATAAATGCATACATTGAGTCTTGCCAGACTGCTTCTTATTATTAGGGGTCAGATATTAGATACATAGAGTAATATAGCTGCAAAAAAAACCAGGGCCTACTTTTGCATATCTAATAGTTATTCCCAGATACCTTTAAATTCGTACATATTGCAGAAGGAGTAACAGTACAAAGATATGCTTTCAGATCAGACAACACCAGGAAAACACTGCTTTTCCTGATTATTTTTTTAATCTCATCAAAATTTTTAAGCCTTATTTCATTGTTTCTGTGTACTATTTGAATTAACACCTGTATGATAAAAAAGATGTTGCAGTGAGGCTGCGAGGGAACCAGGTCAGTACACTGAGAAACGACCTGAAATCATGGAGGATTTGAGCATAGTGGTAATGGTTAAGCTACAAACAATGCAAGGAATTCCTAAGTTCTCAAATTTTATTTTGCACTTTTCTGACTCTGCTGCCACCGTAAGCAAGATGACCATACCAGTGGTGAGTTACAATGACCTGAAGGCATCTCTAATTTACATCACCTGATAAAATATTTTAAAAAATGAAACTACAGATGGAAGACTGTAATCATGCCATTTCCCCTACTGTGGTGGCAGTAGTGAGAAAAAGTGCTGTAATTTATAAGCCCCGGTGTTCGTGTTTTAAGTCAGAAAAACATATCCATGTGCTCTAAGAAGCATAATTATTTGTTATGAAGCAGGGCTAATCAGAGGAATCTGAGTGATTCATTTGGAAATATGTGTTTCAATGATACAGGCGGTTCCTTTACAGTCTAGATTGGTTAAAAAGAAAGGTTGACTTTATCAGAATTTCTTTAGTAGAAGCAATTCTGGCAAGATCAAAACATATGTTTTGGTTAGCAGTTACTGTATTTTTTCTGGTATCCTACAAAAGGAATAATGAAAACATTTTGATTATACTGAAATAAAATGTTTCCTTCAGTCCAATTAATTAGTACTTACTGATTTTCAGATTTTTTTTCCTTTTTCTGAAACTCCTGTTCCTAGACAAAATGAAACTGAATTTGAGGCTCTTGAAATCCTTCATGAAATGATATGATACTTCTGCCCTCTGCTCAGCTCAAGCAATGATACTGATTTTGGACTCTGGCTTACCATGCCCTAGAAGTCCTACTCACAGTGGTAGAACAGTACAGAAGAATATGGTTTCCCATAGAGAAATACAGCAGAGTAAGAAGCAGCACTGAATAAGAAGGTCAGGCCTTTTTGTTTTCTTTCTATCTCCCAAGATATTTTTTGTTATTCAGACCTTGATGATGTGGAGATTCTAAGGAAGAAAAAGTACTAGTGCAGATCTTGTGCTCTTTCATTGTGTCTTTTGCCATTGTGTCAGCTTTTGCATATTTTTGCCCACGTAATATGAAGGAACACTGACTCTGAGATCTGTGACACTTAACTAAGTGAACTGTTTGATTTTCCCTTCCTATCTTATAATTTAGGTAAGCTTAACCCACCACTATATGACAAATGAAAGAATTAATATTTTTGTTTCTAACATAAGGTGCTCGCTTATTTCATTACATTGTAAAGTACATATTTTTATGTAAATATATAATCCAATGTGAATAATTCCTTGATGTTTACTTAAAATAGCCAAGAGTTATAGACTTTTTTTTTTAATTAACAATGGCATTAATTAAATGAAATGACCCTATATTTTTGCTTCCTTTGTCCTTTTTTTTTTCCTATCATTGCAAGGAAAACAATTTTTTAAATTATAGTAAGAATGTACTCAAATACTTTGGTTATAACTTCACAAAATCCACAGTCTCTACTGTCATATACTTTATGACTGGTTTAGACATACCCATTTTCTCCATACATACTTGAAATAACATCTATAGGTATGTTATTGTATTATAGTGCATTTTTTTCCCTAGTTGATATTTATATTCCAAATTTGAAAGGCTTGCATCTTTTATTCAGTCACCAATATTTGAAAATGAAATGAAGTTGAACCTATCATGTGTGATGATAAGAAACCTAAATATAAACACTGAAAATATTTTCATTCTCTGTGTGTGTTACTTGGAAAGCTTCAGAAGATATTATTTTAGGATCTTAGAAAATTTTTCATACAACTTTTCAGCATTTACTTTTATTTTGACATTCAAAAACATGCTTTTGGCACTGGAGCTTTCTGAACACTGATATTTCTTCCTCTTCACTGATCACATTTAAAAAGGCTACACACAATGGTATTTATCCAGTTTGCTGTAAATTAAGATGTTTTTGCACCCATCACTAATCATCAGTCCTGCAGGTCCCTACAAAATGGAACTTTAGAGATTGGATTGCTGCTGCAACTTCCATCAGGGGTTTTGATATTTTAATATGACACTCTGTTATAGTTACTTCCTCATGTTGAAGTCATTAGATATTTATGTGAAGTAGGATATCGTTATCTCCGTTGCTGAACAGTGATTATTTTGAACAGTTTGGATTGCTATTAAGTGAAGATGATTTCTGAACTGTTTTAATTTTGTATGTGTTAAAGCCTCTATGCCTGTTCAGTTTTTTTCTGTCTTCCTACTCTTTGATCTTTTTTTTCCCCTTCACTTCATTTTGTTAAAGTGATTGACAAGAAGTAGAGATGGCTTTTCAATACGAATGCCCATGAACACAGTTAATTCGAAGATTTATTGTCTTGGGAAGCAGGTAAAGGTTGACATTCCAAGTTCCTTTTATGTAAGAAGTCTGTAATTCCAGCCACATGCCTCCCCTCCCTCCCTCACCTTCTGCTGCTTTGAGTTTAGCACTAGGAATCTAATTTGTAGAAACTAGGGTTTGGACAGTACAGGACTAGTGGGACCTGGAATATTTAGTGGTCTGATAACAATGCCAAATCTATAACCTTAAGCTCTCTCAAGAGTTTATAAAGGTTGCTGTACTTGTAGCAATCAAGCAATGCTTACCTACATTGCATTGCAGGTTTTATGTCTGCAACCTGCAAGTTCCCCTAAAGTAAACCTCAGATTCATAGGGCATTAAATGGGCTTTTTTTTCCTACTACTGTTTTAATAGATAAAAATAACTTATCACTTGCTGAAGCCTTGCTTGTTTTCTTGATCAGAGTGTGCTCTATGAAGACTGAAATTATTTTGGTGGGCCTCAGTGAGTCCCATCTGTCCTAAGTTTTCAGATATACTATAAGGCACAAATATAATTTCTCCTCTGTAAGGACGCAGGACTGCTTAATAGAACTGCCCCCCTAATCTGAATTTTACTCCTGTTGCAAATAGGGGCAGGACAACTATAACGTTCCATGAAAAAGGGAATGCGCATTAATGGTATCCCACAAAGGTCTGATGTTTCACCTCATAGACTGTCCTAAGCAGACCTTCATGAAAAGTTTAAGTTTTAATTTTGTCACTTTTTCTGCCCCTGGCCACAACTTCTCTGGAGCACACTAGGGTACATAAACATTTCTTGCAGACAAGTAATATCTATAACTGATTCATTTGTGTAGTGGCCACTGTTGTGTGTAAAGAAAATGGTATTTAAATAGTTTTTGTTAACTGGATGGGAACTATTCAACTATTTTTCCAGTCCCAATGCCTTTTGCACTTTTAAAGGGAAAAATGAAGAGACTATTTTTATGGCAAAATAGACTTACTACTGATACCAACATACCAAAATAAATCCATGCCTCCTGATTTAAAAAACAAACAGAAAACCCCAAATCCATAAATTCTTCAATTTTAATTTGGAAAAGTGATCAAAGTAAACATCTATATTTCATTGCATTGCAATCCTTTACACTGTAATCCTTTGGGTATGTATATGTATATGTTTTTTCTCAAAACTGAAACTTGGTTTTTCACTGCTGTTACGGAAGATTGAAATATGCCAACTTGCTTAGCACAACCATTATTTTCTTTCTTTTTTTCCCCTCTGAAATCTTTAGTTTGAACCAAATCTTGTTATAAGGTGTAAATAACTTAGGAACCCTGCTTATTCTTATTTTTTGTGTTTCTTATTTTTGTAAGAAAGCCCTAAGCTTTCTAATGTCTCATTATTTTTGCTGCATCAACCTCCTCCCTTCAATTCCGTAACTACAAGCAACTTCTTTCCCATCTCCGTGTTGTGTCTCTGAGGACAGACTTTGAGGCTGGTGGTTCCTCTCCTGGAATACAATGCTAGCTAGCAGAAAATTGCATTATCTCCTTCAGTCTCTATTTCTGCATTGTTTCTCTATTTATGTTGTTTGTACACGCTCTTTTTCTGTTTCTGCCTGTTTTCCTTCTTTTCTTCTTGTTTATTCGCACAGCTCGGAGTCTTCAGTGGACTTGGTGACCTTTTAAACATTGGATAATCAGGTTGGTTAGGCACACTGTTCCTGAGAGCTGGTAGGTAACCGTGAGTGGAGTGCAACAACTGCTGTTTGCTGAGTTCGTAGTGTGTCAAGCATGACTGAATCAACAGTATCATCTGATGCATTGTGGTCCAGATATTACTGAAAAATGCCTCACGAACGGTCATTCCCTTAACTATGCTCTTGGCCCCATTTCTTTGCCACTTTGTTCCTGCTTAAATGATCTGTGGCCTTTCCAGTTGTCCTTACTGTGTTGAAATAGTGCTGCCTTCTGGAAGTGCTACACTGTAAGGCAACCTGAGATATCTTTGGCTATGCTGAGGTCCTCCAAACCAAATTTTGCAATTGATTGACTCAAAGTGTGTAGCACAAAGTTATCTTAGGTTTTCCTCCAAAGTATTATTCATGCAGTGTTTCCAGCTGAGTTGTTCTTGGACCACCACATATAAATGGAAGTGTTACTTTATCATTAACCATCATTGCCTTTGGTCTGTCTTAGCTATTTTTCCACTGTCTATCAATGTACTACCTGTGACATCCTGAACATTGGACCCCTAATTGCTCTGGAGAGAGTAATCATATGCATAAGGAATGTACAAGATGCTCTTGCATCTGCACTGATCTAGAGACAGTTTTCTACTTCCTGACCTAAATTTCTAGTTTTTGATGCCACTGATTTTAACTGAATATTGACACCTGACAGTAACAACAGCACACTCACATAAGTATCAGTTTTCACAATGGATGGGTCAGAGTTATTTGTACTAAGAATAATGGATAAACTGTTGTGAGCTTTAATAGGAGAAAAATCACACCCTAGAAGGAGTTAAATATCCTTATGAATGCCACTGGGCAAACAGATCTAAAACTGAGAAACAATATGATCTGCAAATTCATTATATCCTTTCAAACTACTTAATGCCTACTGGCAGCATTTTCTTCTATAAGATTAAGGATTCAGTTATTCCATGGCCCACAAAATAATGATCTTCTTTGTATAGCTCTGTTCACTGGATTCTTGCAATATAAAATCCATTGTTCCTCACATATACCTGCTACTTCAAGGAACAAAACTAGAAAAGATAAAATATGCTACCAAAAGCTTTGTCAAAAACTTTGGCCAATATGGACTGAGTACAGTGTTACATCAACATTTTTCAAGCCTCTTACTAGTTTCATGTATGTCCCCATTCCTCAAACTACAGAAAAAAACCCAGCAGAATCTTAAACTTGCCAACACACATGAACATGCCAACACGCATGACCATTTTTGCAAATGTTATTTCTCTAGGAAAAGGGAAAAATTAAAAGGTCTAGTATATTTTCATGTGACAGATAATGATATAAAAGGCACTCCCAGACTTTTAACAGGTCATAAACTGAGAGTCCCAGATATTTTGCCTGCATTTTATCAATATTGTGCTACTGAAGTACTGTCATTTTTATTACTGCTTCATGTTAATGCAGCAGTGCCTGATTTTTTTCTAAATTATTTAAGCCACAGATGAGAATCATTGGCTATTTGATTTTCAGAGCTCAGAAGAAAAAGAGGAAATCAAAAGATAATAGACATTTCTAGTCTGTAGTGCACTGAAGAGAGGGTAAAAAAAGAGTAAAAGAGAAAAAATATTGTTTCAAATTTTAAGTTTTCTGGTTGTTATGAGTTTTCATACTGTTAATTAAAATAATTAAAAGGGGTTTTATGCCTATATAGACACTTTGCATTAAACAGTAGAACTATTTTGTGTCAAAACATGAAAAAAAGAAGTGCATTTTTTAAATTTTTAGAATTTGTTTTTAAAAGACATCACTCTGAGCTTAAGGATTTTCATGCACAAAACAATGTAAAAAAGCAATTATTTGTCTGAAAAATATTCTTTAGCACAGATTACAAAGTATGAAAAAGCAATAGTTATAGCAAAAATTATTTTCTAGTTTCAATTTCATATTGAATTTTGAGCAAAATATTACTTTCATACTAAAGGGGAAAAAATTAAGCACCAGGTGATATTAAGAGAAGCAGGATTTATGTGCCATGTTACATTTTTTGACCTTCATCATCTTATGTAAACATTATAGAATACTACTTAAATACAATCTTTGAAAGAATTTTAAAAATTTGTATAGAAACACATGACAGATTCTCCCTTCTACTGTACAAACAAATTTCACCTCCCACAGTATGTTCTTTAACATGCCTTCTGAATCAGTTATTCATCACACTGAAATTTTCTAGATTGTTGAAAAGAACAAATCTCTGAGGGTCATCACAAACTTGTCTCAGTTTAAGCACATCTTTGGTCTGGAAAAGATGGATTAGTGTCTTCAAATATAATTTAAAGCAAACTGGACATTCAATGTCAAACACTCACTGGATATTCAAAGTATTGGTTGTGACAGACGGTTTGTGGGACAGATTCTTAGCTCACGTAGATTGATGAGAATACATTAACATCAACAGAGTGACATTGATTTATGTTGCCTTTAAAATATAAACTGCACTTATTTGATTTCTTCTTTTGCATAGTCTGACTCTGTTACAAACATATTGAGATGTCTGTCCATCACAACAGTAAATTAAGTAAAGAGAAACATGTTTGCCTGTGTCTTTTCTGTGACAATTATATTGCTTTCACTTCCCAGAAGTGCCCAGTAAATTACAAAAGTGCTTCTCCTGAGCACAATAAACAATATATTTTACTAAGGGAGACCTTATATTCTAGGTAGAGACTAGGTATCAATTAGACCTCAAATGCCAATCTGTAAGTAGCTGCTGAAATGAAGAATTAAGCATATGAAATGAAGGTGAACAGAAGAGCCACTTTGATTCAGTATTGTTAGTTATACACTACCAGAAGTCCACTGACTCCTTTAATAGAGCTCGTGGTATTACCATTGGTTTAAAAAATGATCAGCATTTTCCCACAGTGCAACAAAACCCTTTGCTCTGCTTTCTGCCCCCTGAACAATGCAGCCTTTGTTTGCCAAGGTAGCAGATCCCAACACTTCTGAGCTTTTTAACCTGTCTTCATGCTGGTGATTACATTTGCAATTCATGCCATGTGGATTGTGGATGCCATTTATAAATCCCTGTGGGGGGAGGATAAAAAATGGGGAGGAAAGGTTAAAAAAAAAAAAAAAAGAAATTAATCTGTTTAATTCCTCATGAAAAAAGCCAAACTGTCCAATTTTTAATGCAAGTGAAAGTTTTCAAAACATGCTGAGCAGTTAGAGCAACAATGTCTCACACGCCTCTTTATGGATATACCTGCCGCCAACATGAGAGAGACGAGCTGTTCCATAGTGCAAGGGTGATACAGTTCCTGGAGCCCATTCCACCATTTGCCTCTAGAACAGGACAACCAGAGTTAGCATTTGCATATCAGGGATAATATTTTTTGCAGATGTTTAGTGAATGGAGAACGTGAACAGGAACAACCTAATCTTCACTGAACAGGAGTAACTTCTTTGTGACACCAAATTATGTTCTCATTCTTTGTAAAAGACAGTATTGCAAACAAGACAGAAGGAAAGAAAAGGAAAATATATTTTTTCAGAGAAGAACTGGTTGAGTGCCTTGAGTAGTTCTCCCTCTTCTCCTTGACATCTGCAGTCCTTGTAATCTGACAAGGACGAGGACATACCAGTCCTTTGTAAACCATAAGTCTTGAAAGCAGGTGGTTTTGGGAGACATTTTGATGGCAAAGCAGCATCTCACAGAGGCATGGTGAGAGCCATATGCCTCTAGCCAGATTTTATTCCATAGTCACCATTTCCTTTTATTTTTCCTGTGATGCATGCAAGTCTCTGTCAAGTAGCGTGATAGAATTATCATACTTGTGAGAAAGAATAGAAAAGCAAGTGGGGCAGACCAAACACGATGAAGGTGCTTTTCAAACAATTAGCTGAATTTGTCCATTTTGAATTCCATTTCTAAAGACAGAACGTCAGATTCTATGAAAAGAAAAATAACAGAATTTAGCATAGAGGGGGTGGCAAGGAGACAGCAAAACTGAGATGTTGATTAACTTCTTTCTGTGCACAATTTCAAGTGATCTGTGAGCCAAATAACAAAAGGTGGGTTCCCCGAATTGTAACTAAGGCTTCTGCAGAAATCCTGGAGGTACTTCAAGCTGAGAGACTCCTGGTAGGGACATCTAGCTGTTGAGCTGTATCAGTCCCAAAGCCTTGCCCCTGAGGAAGCTCCATTGAGCAATACATGCAAAATCCATGGATGTTGGTATCTGAGCCAGGAACATTAAATATGATGCAAGATTTGCAGCAGTAGTTCCAACCTTCCACAGCAAAAAATTAGACGGGCATATATATTAATCTACTTTTTCTTCATCTGACAAAGACTGAAACAGTAACACAAAATAACCTCTCTTTCTTCCTGGAAGAACTCCCATCTGACAATAGGTCTAAAGGAGAGAGGCTGGCTTAAACCAAATCCACTGAGAGGCAGGGATTTCTTACATTTCTCTTGCATTTAACTGAAGCCTAGACCAAAGAAAGTAATATTAAAGGTTAGGTTTCATTCTGCTACACTGGCATTTCTTAACTTAGGAGAACATGAGTAAAGGTGGCCTGTTGAGATTTGACATGACAACCATTGTCATCTTGTTGAGATACAGCTTATAGAACAGATGTCCATTTATAGCACAGTACAAAATCTTTAATGCCTTTTAGAAGCAAAGCTTTTAAAAAGTTCATTTCTCAAGGGATCCCTTTTTTTTTTTTTTTTTCTGAGATAAAAAGCTTCCATACTTCATTTCTGTGGCTACTGCTGCGCAATGCCCTCTTTCCCACCCCTGGTATAATTATTCTTGGGGAAGTCACAAATGAATGATAATATAATTTTCTTTCAAGTTGCTGGAACAACAAACAAATCCCAGAACTCCTGCTTTTTAATAATGATTGTGGATTTCAAAAAAGGTAATAATTAGCTTCAAGAAGGACAAAAAGTTTATTGCAAGATCACCAAGTTACTTCTTCACAATCTCAATGCTTTCATGATTTTTAAAGCAGTAATATATAATTTAATTAAATAAATATTAAATTGACATAACTACAGAAGCTTAACTTACACTGAGCACCAGAATACTCTTAAATGCTACTTACAGGTACTTCCAAAGTTTTCATTTCTTCTATTCAGTCTATTATATAATAATACAAATATGGACTGCTGTCATCATTACTCATTGTGAATAATTTTCCCTTTTTTCCCAGGTTTATCTAAGATAAGTAGTTCAAAACTTCCAAGCATTACAAGTACTAAATAGTTCTGAAGTCTGGCAAATTCCTTTCTTTCTTTCTTTCTTTCTTTCTTTCTTTCTTTCTTTCTTTCTTTCTTTCTTTCTTTCTTTCTTTCTTTCTTTCTTTCTTTCTTTCTTTCTTTCTTTCTTTCTTTCTTTCTTTCTTTCTTTCTTTCTTTCTTTCTTTCTTTCTTTCTTTCTTTCTTTCTTTCTTTCTTTCTTTCTTTCTTTCTTTCTTTCTTTCTTTCTTTCTTTCTTTCTTTCTTTCTTTCTTTCTTTCTTTCTTTCTTTCTTTCTTTCTTTCTTTCTTTTCTTTCTTTCTTCTATTTTTGAAAGAGTAATTAAAAAAGTAAAGTCTCATATGTAAACCTCTCTTCAACTTTCTTTAAGGATTTTCTTATGCCTCATTCACTTTAAAATGATAGAAATGTGCATAAATCCCAGCATGTGCTTATATACCTGTCTAAATCATGGCCAAGATGGTAGAATAATCAAAGGTAAAATCTATTATTTCATATGCATAGTCTTATATTTGATTCTCATACTGCAAGGACAATATGTCCTTTACTCCATACAGTTGGGGTCTACCACATCCTTCCTGGTTAATTGTTCATCATGGGATTAAATAGAAAAATGTGTGAGTTAATAATGCCAAACATATACATTAGCAGAAGATTTTAAAGGAATAAATGAAAGGCTTCAAATTCCAATTGAGTCTAAATGGGAAATAATTGGGTTTTTTAAGCTTTAGAAAATATCCTCCGTTATAATATTTCAGCTTGCTAGCTAGAAGTGTCTGTCGTTTCAGGTGATTAGGAAAGCTGAAGCTTGTATTTTTTGAAGTGGAAACACGTGGACAGTACTTACTCTGTGAAGTAACAATAGATCTATCTCCCATTAAACTGTGGGAAATAGAAGCAACTAGGGCAAAACAATCAGATACAACTAGGATAGATATTACTGTCTGTATAAAATATTGGATAGCAAACCTTAGTTTGAAAAGCACATAATGAAATTTAAAACTACCTGGTTTAAATCCTTTTAAAACAAGACACTCCCATTACATTAGATGTCTGAATATCCCCATACAGAACTTCAGGTTAGTATTAGATGTTTGCTGCAGCAGCAGTCAAGTACTTTCTAAAAATACTTGTTTGTTAAAGATTACATATCACATCTTCAGAAATATTATTGGTACCACTGCTTTCCAGAAAGAGTGCAAATTACATCATAGATTTGGTTTAGCTAATATCATTCATAAAACCCATAGGATGACACACATATTCTCTAGAAATTGATCCTCTTATTAACATTAATTCCTAGAACATGATATTTATTAAAATGTGTATACTCAATGGTGTCATGATCTCATGTTATATAGCAAGGCCTACATCATTAGACTGCAAAAAGCTCTGCAAACCTGAAAAGCTAATAAAAAAGACCTTAAGAGTTATCATTAATCTCATTTTACAAATGGAGAAATTAGAAAATAAAATAAGATATTAAGTATCCACAGTCCATCTTTGCAGTCAAGAAGCATGTCCCCATTCTCTTAAATGGAAGCAAAACAACACTGAAAATGGGGGGTGATTGCCCCAGCCAGGCAACAACTCATACTGGAGCCATCTCTATACTCTTAACAACTTCTCAATTTGGATACTTGGATTTCCTTTCTTTAGGTTTTTCATTTCAGGTAAAATATTTCTTACTTTTTTCCTGATTTAGGAACATGCTTTCTAGATTACAGGTGATGTAAGCATCAGGAGCAGCAGCAGTTGCTAAACAAATTTTTTTCATGAACAACAGAGTAAACAGCCTCATAAAATCCGCATGAGCTGTCAGTGCATGACTTTATGGTTACCTTGGGGCTGCAGCAATTAAAATATGGTATTTACTTAAAAAGAAAAATGTCAGGCTCTTTCAATTCTCAGATCTATGAGTTGGTTTTGTGTTTTAACTACTCCTTTTTGCTATGGGACCATCTGGGATCTGAATATTATTAAATTGACTATAATAAAAAAGAATTATATCACTCAATTTATTGGGTAGGCTTTCTAAAGACTCCAGCAAGTTGATAAGGATGTCTTTAGAGAACCTGGGTGAACAAGTCAGAATCTTTGGAAAGGTGTCTTATTCGAAGTTGAGATCTTTCCAAGGACTTGGCTTTTCCTCTATATTAACTGGTTACAAAATCGTCAGCTGTTGAAAAATCTGGACTTGCAGTGTGGAGGGGAATGCTCTGTGCTTGTGTCTTCTTGTTGTTTACACCTTTCTCTTTCCAAGAATGAAAGCTGTGAATGAAGGTTGGAAAATATTTAATTGCCCATGAGGTAGAAAATATAGGAGACCTTTGTTAGCATTTAGCTCGTCGATATTTAGCTCATCTTGCCCTGAAAGCTTCTTTGGATTTCACTTTAAAGACACATAAAAACAAAAGAAGTACTGCTTGCCTCCCTTCTTCCCCAAAGTCTACTATTTCGTGCTGTGACGTTCATTCAGGAAACAGACTTGAGCTTCAACCTCAGACCAGCATTTAAAGACATTAAGTGAGAAGAATCAAAACTTTCCCAAGTCTTCTAGCTTAAGAAATTGTTAGAAATTAAAGACACTATCTATTTTGCAAAAGATGTTACCAAGCTCATGAAAAAAACAAAGCAGCAAACCTTGATAGCAGCTTAATCTAGCCATGATCCCAATAGAATTCATGTGGGACACTGATCCTAGAAGCTTTAGAACCTGCTCTGAATAAAGGGAGCGTGGATCTGGCATATCCCTGCTAGTGCTGGCTCTTCTGGGACAATGAATGCTCCTCAAGATGTGGTCAGAAATTCTTATCTTGAGAAGGTATTTCTTGACAAAATCTTCACTGAATGAGCATGATTCAGCAAGAGCTTCAGTTGTATTTAAAATTATTCCATTAAAAAAATTTTCCAGATGTTTTTAAATATGAGTTCATATGCACACATGTGTGCAGTGCACACAAACAAAAAAATAATGGACCATCTGCTGAGGCAGGTTGCTTGCCCTGACAAATTTTCACTGTGCATTCAGGAGATAATGGCATATATCTGCAATGTAATTTCTTATGACATTCTTTACTTATATCTGTGAATGACTGTGCCATCATTGGTTTTAGTAAGTCTTCCTGTTTATTTCAAATTCTCAGAGAGAAAGCTGCATGGGTTAAGAACTTAAAGATGCATTTCATTACATAAAAGTGGGTATTCAACACAGCGAAAAATTATGGATTACTAAAATATGCTAATGTTAGATATAGCTGTAGATAAAAGCAGATATAAGCAAAGATATAAACAGATATATAGACCCAAGAGTCTTTCAGTGAAATTTAATCTTTGAGCCTGGACAGTTAGATAATAGATTAGAAAAAGCCTACATGAAAAAGGACTAATAATCAGTCATTCAGGTGTAACAGTGATTGTGTAATGCCAGATCATGACATTAACAACAAAAACTGGGTTTAATGATTAATTAATAATTAATAACATGTTACTAATATATTAATGCAAATTAAATGCACAAAATGTATGCTGTGGCATTCTGCAGACTGAGATATTGATGTCTGAATGACAGTCCATGATAACCTCAGTATCCTAGACTTTCTGGGTTCAGAGCTTTCTGACTTCTTCGCAATTTATCTCTGCATGTTTACACACATTCAGGTAAAATCACAGTGAGCCTCTCAGTGATAGGGTGACACTTACAAAGCTGCAAAATGAGTCAGGTAAAGCAAGGACCTGAATATAACTTTCACCAGAAAGAATTGGACCACATTGGGATACAGCAATCCTAAGGTATCTCATGCCTTCATAGGAAAATATGTTATTAAAATGATATTTTTCCCATTAAAAATTTTTTGCCTAATAAAACAAAATGTTTGGCTCTACTGGTTACTGCTAACATAACAATTTAACAAAGAGAAAAAATGGAATAGTAGAAATGAACAAAATGTCTTCCACTCATTCTAATTAGACAATAAAATGTTTAAAACACAATTCAAATTTTGTTTTTAAGAAAAAAATAATCCCTCCTACAAGTTATATTGTGTTTTTTACTTGCATAATAAAAGAAATAGCTCCTGTTCAACTGCTGTCCATGTCCTATTTACATCATTTCTCCTGGTTAATAACATGTAAGTTCCCTCCCATACTACGATTTTGCCTTCCTGTGAGACGATGAAATGTCTTTATTTTTTTGTTTGTTTGTTTACACAACATAGAGGTGACTGCTTCATAGCCTGAAGATACATGGAAGAGGAATGAATTCAGTCTGCTGTTTGGGGAGACTCCTGAAGAAGTCATCAAGAATGATAGGTCTGGAAGCTGAACTTACTACCTAGCTTTGATTTATTTTTTCCTGTAAAAAATAAAACAGTTGCCAATTTCTCCAGTTCCTGCAATTAAGTGCGTCAGGAGAAAGCATGGGAGCATCCAAAAGACCAAGCCAGTGTAGAATTATATTCCTCATGAAGATGGCTTTAAGTCTGTGAAACATTTCTGGGATTACTGTAGATCTAGGAGAATCCAGAATGTAAGGAAAGCAGATTCCTATCTGGTGTGGGGAGGAAGAAAGTATATCAGACTAGCATAGCAGGAAATGATCTCATCACAGAATTTTATAACAGGTGTCCATTTTACACACTATTTCTAAGTAATTTAGGATAATTCAACCCTCAGTGTACACTGTACTATACAGTGTCTATGACACAAAAGTGTATTTTCAAACATCCTCAGAAGACTTTTCAAGAAATTAATGTTAAAATTTTTCTTTTTATTTCTTTTTTTTTTATTTTCCTTTTGCAATATGAGAAGTGCTCTGTACTTCTCACATTTTTTCATTAATTAGCTGGCTGATGGACTATGGCCAGCTCCACAGCTCACTGAGCAGTCTAATATTAATATCATGTAGATTTGTCACTTTACCCAAATGCTATATACCTTCTACTGTATAAAAAAACAGCAGCTCAGTAATGAGAAAACCTCTAGGTCTTATTGCCAGTGGGATTTTTTTGGGGGAGGGAAAAGATTAGGGCTGTTTTATGTGTGCTAAAGACAGATAAATTAAAAAACAAAAATTTTACTGATAAGTTTTGTATGTGAAAACAGTCTTGCAATCAAGCAAATAGAATCAAATGGCTGTTTTAGAAATATTTGTAGCTTACACAACCAGAAAAATACTGGTGAAAATATGAAGAAAGTTTTTTTTTTTATTTTGGGGCAGATTTCTGGAGAAAATGTGAAAAAAGTTGTAGTTAATGCTCAGTTTTGAGCAACCCTTTGCAAGACAGATACTGAAAAAATGGAGGAAGTAAAATGAAAAGATCAGCCAAGATGATTGGGGGCTGGGCCACATAAACTAAGGGCAGAGACTAAGGAAGCTCTATCTGTTTAGGTGGAAGAAGAAAAGGCTGAGAGGGGGGATCTAATTGCAGTCTTCAAGTATTTAATGGGAGGTTACAGAAAAAAAATGAGTTAGACTCTTTGCGGGTGCTCTGTGAAGGGATTAGAGGTAATGGGCACAAGTTTTGTGAGGTAATTTCTGATTGAATAGAAGGAAAAAAAAGAAAATCAGATCAAGAGCTGCCTGTACAAGCTGCAGAGCTTTTGTCTTTGTAAATATTCAAAACTCAGATGGAAATGGTCCTGAGTAACCTGATATAACTTTGAAGTGACCCTTGCTCTGAACAGAAGGTCACCTAGAGTATAGAGGATTTCCAGAGGTCTCTGTTAGCATAAATTATTCTATGATTCTATAAAATGAGATGTAGTTGTTTGATTTTGGCGGGGGGGAGGGGAGGCTTTTTTTTTTTTTCTTAAAAATAGTTAATCAGACACAGTCTGAGAAAATCTTAATTTTAAGTTTGAGAAAGAATGAAAAAAAAAAGCAGGTATCAATTTCACCTGGGATGACCAGTTTGGTGGGATGTGTTTGTATGAAGTCGCTACTTGCCTTTGAGCTTAGTAGAGATTTGAACTTCCTGAACCTGTGGGAAATAGGCACCTGGTGAGCAGCTTGTGTCTGAAAAGCTATGACTGAGCCCATGGGGACAATCTGTATTTCCTGACTGAAGTTTAATGAAACAAAACTTTGCCACTAACAGGACCACTGAGTTTGAATGGCTCTGTTCAGAAGCTGGGGTTGCTGGAGCTGTAGGATAGAAATTCCCCCATGGAAAAGTTAAAGTGGGAAGAGACTCCATTATCTGCTTGGAAAGCTCAAAAGACCCTGATACAATAATCAGTGGAGACACCTAGAAGGGTTGTCTGGTCTAAAGTACAAAGCACAAAGAGCTGAGACCAGTGTTCATATGGATGATGAGAACACTGAGACTGTAATCACCATTTTTTCCCCAGTCTGTAACTCTTTCAGGAATAAGTGTAATTCTGTGTTTCTTTATTTCACAGTCAATTTCTTCAGAATGGTCTTGTCTGAAGGGAACATGTTAAGCCACTGGAACTTTGGAAATATTACAGATCCTGACAGTCCACTGCTCTAAAGGGTGTAGATACATTATACTCACACACAGAGACAGACATAAATTTACATGCACATACATGTGTATATAAATACAGTGTGCATACATAGATATACCAAGTATATATACGCATGTATATAGTGGACTATGCTGAAAAGGCTGAGGTGTAAGAGCATTCTGCAGCACATTACTAGCCACAGATGTCATAGAAGTACACTGTCCCATCCTTTGACAGACTAATTGCCGGATAATTTTTGTTCAGAAAGCATGGCTAGATGAAGACATGCTTCCCAGACAACTAACAGAGCTCTCACATGCTGTAATTTGTTATTCTTAGGAGAGAGAAAGTCCATAGTGAATAGCAAGGCAGTGAAACTACTTTCCCAGTAATAAACCAATACACTAATCAGCTCAAGTTTTGTTGTACTATTTTTTTTATTTGTGACTAGACAGATCACACTGATCAAGTTTTCTTCAATTCACCCACTATTTTGCATATTTCTTTTCTTATTTCTGAAGTTTGGCCAGTAAAATTAATCATAGGTTTCTATATTTGATTCTCAAATCAGGAGTTTGCAGATCACAACCACAGAATGTACATACATATGTAAAACCCATGGAGAGGACTCAGATAGCCAGAAGTTTCTGTTGCATCTGTAGAGGAGAAAAGGGACATTCTTAAGGATATACACACAGAGAATTCAAAATTTCAATTAAAAAAGGAAGTTTCTGTGAACCAAGGACATCAGTGAATATTAGAATTAGTGAAGACTTAATTCCCATGGATGAAGAAAATATTGAAATGCACAATTTCAGTCACGTGAAGAGAATTCAGGAAGTGCTTGAAGAGACAGTGCCCATTATTTAAAGAAATTTTATCTTGAAATAGTTCCAGACTGCACAGTAGCCTACAAAGATCACTTCACTACTAGTTCAGAGTTTGTTTACAAGGTCTTCTGCAAAGTTTTTTCTCAAAAGATACTACTGTGAAGGTCAGGGTAAACTCTGTGACACAAATCATGTGCACTGTTTCTCATGCAAACTGATCTAATGCACAAGTTAAAACAGGTGATAACAAAAGAGACTATGTCCATTTCTAAACTGATTTCAGAATGTGGCTCACACTGCAGTTCATTATTATAACTTAGAGAGGGGCATAGTCATTGATGACCAGTAGCGCCACTCAGGTCTGCATTTTTTTTCTATTAAAACAAGGGAGACTGGTGTGCAACAGCATGCCCAGATCATAGCACAATCTGAAATTCTTTTGCAACCCAGCACAGAGGTTAAATTGGAACATGGTCCTTATATAGACCTGTATAAACCTGGGGTTAGAAAAGGAATCCCTATCTCCCATTTTCTTGTCAAGATGCAAGGAACTGGCTGTTTCTCTGAGTTGTAGCTTGTGAAAAAGTTCTGCATCTCTCTGAAGATTTGGGACCAAAAAAATCATTTAGAAGATTTTTGAGCAGGATACTGAGACAATCCTTGGTAATTTGAGATTTTCTGGCCAAAATGGACATCTTTCTAGCATATTTTTCTATCTCCACATCATATTGCAGCAATTAACTTGCTTAACAACTTGTTCCATGACAGTAAATGTAACTTCCTAATGATACATGGAATGTCCCTTATGCCCACCCTCTTCAGCAAAAGAACAGCCTGAAAAATATCACCACTACTTGGAATAGTCTAAAAGTGATAAGCAGAAGGGGCAGAAACTCTTTCCTCATCAGGCAATATACACCAGCCAGTCTGGCCTTGAACTACCATGCTCTTTTTCAGTTGTACTCTGATGCGTGTATCATAAACCTCTTGGTCATACACCAACACATAGTGGGACAGCTCTCTATATCTGTAGTAAATCTGATGATGGTATGTCAGCTAGACTGTTGATATAGAGTCTACACTGATGACTCTGAGGTGACTGCATGGTGAAGTGTGAATACTGCCTTTAAAACAGTCTTTCAATACCTTTTAACTCATGTTGTCTTTCTTGTGATCTCTTTTTCTCACTCTCAGCATTTGGTGTATTTTGCACTATCACCATTATATTGGGTTTTGCTTACTCGTGAATACTGAGTGTTGCATAGATTTTCATTTGGTTTTGTTGGTATAAATGATCACGTTATTATTCTTCCCATGCTCATGAAATGGCACAAGAATTGTTAACTATAGCTGTAGCTGACTTGATTAAGAAAAGTCAAGCAAAGTGGGGAAAGGACAGGAAGGTTAAACTGGGACTATCCAACTCTAATGCTTTGTTCCAGTTTCCTTCATCTGGAGAGTTTATGCAATGACTTGGCAGGAGTCGACCTGATTGGATTAGTGATACAGAAAAGTAAGCAGTGAAACTTAACCAGAGAAGTGCTATCACAAAGATGATTTTATGACACCCTATTAGGCAGAGCAAGATGGTGTAGAATTCATATCACAGTTTCTTAACCTAGCTTATGTCATTAACTCAGATGGAGAAGCTGTTTTGATTTTAAAGTTTTGAATTCATGAAGCTATATCTATACAGTAGCCTGAGAATAAAGAAGGAAACAAATTACTATTAGGGACCCCTGTTACATGTGAGAAATAGGCAGAGAAAGTAGTTAAAAATGCCCTGAGTGTCTAGTCACAGAGATAGGCTTGGAGTAGCAGAAGCAGAAACAGGTTTAGAGTATGACTACGCATGTATGGAAGAGTGTGCCTGAGATGCCTGAGCTGCCATTTGGCTGCCAGCCTCTCCAGAGTACTGAAACGAGAATAAACTTCTAGTCCACTGTTAGTTCTGATAGGAAGTCTAAAGCAGAAAACTGATAGGCATCCATGTGAGAAGACCATTGGAGCAGCAGAGAGCACAGATTGAGTAATCAGCATCGATTCAGAAAGTTCTTTTAGACTGAAGCTGAAGTTAAAAAGAAGAAGCAGAGCTCTGACTCACTTTTTGAGGAGAGCTGACATTGTGCCCAGACAAGTACCCAGTGGGATTTTTGAAACATGAGGGGCAGCTCTTCCCACTCTTCCTCCCTTTTACTTTTAAGCTCAGTCAAAAATGTGACTTCCTGATTTTAGGGGGTATAATATGACTTACCAAAAGACATGTAAGTATTGACGCTTGTTGGAATCCCACTACACCACAACAATGGCACTTTTGGGAGTGTCTTGAGATGTCTACTCTTGGAATCAAGATATCCAGAAAGAGCATAAATAAAATGGAACTGTCTCAAATTATTATCAGGAGAGCATTTTTAACTAGACAGATTTTATAGGGATGAATTTGTTCATTGGTGGCTCCTGTGTCATTTATTTTCAGGGTAGAGACCTCTTTTTCCACATAACTTGTTGTCTAATATCCTAGCAGAGCAAACATAGAGTACTTAGCAATGCAATGTTATAATTAACTTGCAATTATTAAAACAATTGATTTGTCTCGGATGTGAATGTTCCCAGGGAAGAAATTGTAATCAAGTAGCACCATATGGACAACAGAGATTTGGATCAAACAAAAAAGAGAAAGTGACTAACAGAAGTGATGAGTGTAAGTTATTGTTATGCTGGAAAGTGGATAAAAATTTACTCCTGTGTCTGAAGACATTGAAGCCAGGGAACTTTCAGTACAAAAAATTTAATTACTAACACAGAAAGAATAACAGGACTCAGATTTCTCTAAACTTTTGCAAACACAGGCCAAAAGCAGTAACATTTCTACCTTTGGAACCTCTGGTGAGTTCTGATTTTTGCTGTATAAAGCGTCAGTACTGTTTTTAGAACTTATTATGAAACACTGGACATTGAAAATCAGCAGCAAGAAAAAAGGTAGCTTGTTGTTTAATATTAATAAACAAAAATTCGTTTTGGTAATGTTATAGGGGTTGATGCAGCCTTAGGGCAGCTGCCAATCAAGTAATATTTTATGTCTCTTAGTTCTTTGCTATTAAAAACAATCAAGGTTACCATGGAAACTACAATTTTATCACATGGTTCTTTTGCAGTCTTTCAGCTACAGAACATGCTATTAAAGAAATATTTCTGAGTGCTGTGC
This sequence comes from Phalacrocorax aristotelis, assembly GCF_949628215.1. Taxonomy (NCBI): domain Eukaryota; kingdom Metazoa; phylum Chordata; class Aves; order Suliformes; family Phalacrocoracidae; genus Phalacrocorax; species Phalacrocorax aristotelis. The sequence goes on along the minus strand of NC_134277.1, from coordinate 29,822,380 downwards.
ACTTCAGTATTTCTTAATATTTTCAATGAAAATATTTTTAACTCAACAGTCAAACTGTGCCTATTAGGCATATTTTATTTTTGCTTTTAGGAATATCCAATAAAGACTGTATTAATGAACATGTAAGACCTTATTCACTCCCGAAATCTTCCACTGGAGAAAATAAAATTTAAAAACCCCTCACCTTTTATAGTTGTGATAAAAATATAGCTATTTTAATTCACAACATGTAAAATAATTGCATTTTTAATATAATTCTACTTTGTCTTCAATTTCATTCACCTGCAAATAGATGAATAATAGTTTAAATTATTATTATTTTTACCATTATATTTATCAAAAGAATGGTAAATGTTTTATTTAAATTCATTATTACTATACATTTAATTTGTGTTCATGGTTATTCTCTTTTAAGGCATATAAAAGCAAAAAGGGTTTTGCTCTTTGGATTCATGTTTGGGAAAATCATTGCTGTTCTTGATAATAAGAACGTACATTTGCAAATATATGAAGCGTAGTTACTGCTTGATTCTTTCAGGTATATGAAGTGTACATAAAGGTATATAAACCTCATTAACGTCAGGGTTTTACAGTCTTTTGGCAGAATGAGTAACCCAGCCAAAATCTGAAGCGCTACTCCAGCTGGGATGAACACTCTTGTGCAGAGCACAACAAATTAATAATCCATCTCACAAAGGCAACAGCAGGGTTTCTACTAGTCATCCGACTCTTATATTTTGTCATGAAAGCCTATTAGAGTCAGTTTTAATACTGATGGAAGAAATTAAGTTTATAAGCACAGGTTTATAAATCTGGATGTGGTATTTGTTTTTAAATAGATTGCTTATCTAGAAGTACGTTTATGAAAGTAAGAGAACATAATGAATTTTTTTACTTTAGAACCAGTGAGTTTACTAATTTGTTGAAGGAGAGAGCAGGTGCTTTCATGAACTTATCTCTCAGGTTCTTCCAACAAGAAAAAAAAGAAACAAAAAAGCATGATTAAGCAGGTGGACTGAGCATACAGAGGCAAGCTGTGAAAGGAAAAAACAATTAAAGAAGCCCTAGCACAATAAATATATTAAAAGCGAATTCTGGCCAAATTTTGCAGTTCCATACTTTTTAAATTTGGAGGCATCTGACACCTTTTCCCCCATGGAGCTTACATTCATATTCTCCAGTCTACTGTATATAATAATTTGTCCCATAGGACAACATAGTCTTATAAACACATCATTTATATTTCAGTGGGAATGACATTTACTTCAATTACAGTTCTACTTTTATTATTAGCAATAGTTATTTATTGGATGAGTATTAAATAAAGGGCAGTAAAAATGCATAGTGTTAGTGATTCTATGTGAGACAATGTTTTAAGCGCTTGCCTTTATTTGTATACATTGCAGTTGTGGTGACTGGATAGTGACAAATAGCCATAAACTGTAAACTCAAAACCTACAACGTCATGGATTGAATGATCCATTAACATAGCTGAGAAATGCTGAGATGGACTAAACAGTCTGCCTTGTTAATTTCAAAGATGTTAGCCACCTTAATATGCACAGGAAACCACACCGGATCACATCCTTCTTAGAGTCAGAATTGCTGTATAATGACCAGATTAGGTAGGTTGCAAGCAAGTCCTCATTTCTAAATTGTTAATTACAAGGCAGGCAGGGACTATATAAGTTAGAGAAACCAGTTTTTTGCATAGATATGCTTAAGCTAGTTCACTACCTCATTCTCTATGACACTGCAAACTCATATATCCAACTTCGAATAGCGTCTGCTATCAGGCCCGAAGACAGAAACCCACACAGACCTGTCAGTCTATATATTCTTTATGAGGCTCCTATGGCTGGTACTGACTTTCCCCATCCTTGCTTGCTCAGGAGGCCCAGAGCACTGCAAACAGGGAGTTCTTAGAGAGACCAACAGGAATATTTTTCATGGTACGCTAACTCTTATTACTTTTATAAGTTAGGCCGGTCAGCTTTCGACAGTTTCTCATTTACTGTGTAGAGTGTAGTCTGGTCCCTAACAACAGCTGTATACCCTTCCTGAGGTCTGCTTCTCACTGACTTGCAGTGTGTGCTGAATTGTGCCTGGCACAGCTCCCTGCAACATCACTGCCCTAGCTGCAGTTACGGGCAATGCAATCAGACAAGAAAATTCAGCTTCTTTTCCAAAGAATTCTTACTCTTTCTTTCATGCCTCGCCTCCATGGTTGCTTAATATACTGGTCCTCCATCTTTATGCTGTGCAGCTTTTTTTACTAACATTGCACAGATATTGTTTAAATGGGTTCAGCAAGTAGTTGTTTTCATGGGGCTACCTTTGTTCCCGCTGCTGACACCTTTTCTACAAGAGCAGCAGACTGCATTGCTGCTGCCACTGCTTGAATCTGAGAAACAATTTCACAGTGAGGATTTGCTTCTTTTCCTTTACAGTCTGCTTGACAGTGATGCATGAGGAGGCTACTGTGAGCAAGTGTTGGCCTCCTCCCTCTCCCTACTGACACAGCTATTACTTCTAGCTTTGTCACAGCTTATAGAAGATCATACCAGAGCTGAGGATTTTGCTCTGGTGACCGCTGTTTCTCTCTGATACTCTGCTCTAAGTGAACCCTACTTCCCTATGGTAGCATCATGCCTTTCTTTCAATTTTCCTATAAATAACCATTCCATCTTCAGCTTGGATGGTTACATACATGAGGTCTAAAGAAGGAGAAATGGAGGAAACGCAGAAACACCATCATCTTACCCTCACAACCAGAGAACAGCCTGTTCTTCAGATATTTTGCCTATTTTATGACAAGTAACATTTTGCTTTAACTTGTAGCTAAGCAGGAAATAGGTTTTTAATCTGATTAAAATAGTAATTGTGAAATCTTTGTGGGACTGTGGACAAAGATCTCTGAGGTTACAATTGTTCTTCATTTAAAGGTAACACTGAGCCAGGAGAGGATTGCCAATAGAAATGCAGTCAATAAAAACAGGAAGAAGAAAATATTACCAAACTTGGGACAGGGAAAATGCCTCATGTTTCCTGCTTGATACTGGGCAAGCCACTCACTGAGAAATCGGCTACAATAATGACAGCTGATAGTTCACCATATGGGAATAAACTTGGAGTAAAAAGTGCAGGATACAATATATCTATGATTCATTACTGATAGAAAATTTTATATCAAAATTCTTCGCAATGTACAAGTTGGTTTCAACTGAAATTCCTTATTTTAGGTATAGAATTATGCACTGCAAAGGAAATTATCCATATTTTTTAATAAAAAGGGAACTCTAGAAAGCTTTTCTTTTATAACAAAAACTTTTTTTTCTCAATAAAAAATGTACAAATAAATATTTTTGCAGAAATGAACTCAATTTTTTGGTCCAGATCTCCGGACTTTTCCCTGAGTTTTATCTATTTCCCCTTCTTTCCTGTCTTTGAGATCAAAGACAGGCTCAAGGTCTCCTGACTACCCCTGGACAGGGAAGAAGTCTTCTTGTCTTTCACATGGCAGTAAAATAAAAATGATCATGAATATAAGGGTGACATTTTTATAAAGAGAGATATGAGAGAGGACCTATGGCTCTAGCACATGGGAACGTTGCTTTGATTTGTAGTTTCCCACAGGTACACCATAGCTACGCATATCAAGTAAGACTTAACTTCATACAGAAAATCTACATTACGGCTATGGAAATTCTGTGCAAAAAAGATGGTGGAAAATGGTAAATGAATAACAACTAAGTTGAGGTATCTAACTCCCTTAAGCTCCTCTAAACTCTTGCTGGGAGTTAAATACACATTTAGAGGTTAGGCAGGCAGATAGATAGCACTATTTTGCCATTACTGCTTATTTAGCCTATGACCTTTGATAATGGACATGACTGTTGGGGAAAATGGAGTACATCAGACAAAAAAATTGATTCTAGATTTGAGTATATCCAGAATCAAGATAAAATATATTGAATAGCATAATATAGACCAGCCATTGTCTTCATTGTCAGAGTAATAGCATTCTGTTTTTCTCCAGGCATCTGCTGCATCAGCAAACAAAACTGTAGTAGACCTACAGTTTAGCTGACAGTAAATTCCAATTAATTTATTTATGTTGGGAAAATTAATATTAGTATCACTATATAAACAAAAAAAACAGTAAGCAAGAAGCAGATTCCAGAGTAGAGCTCACTCTTTGACAGCCCTTGGGCAACGATACTTAGTCCAGTGCCCTCAGTCACATGCCTGAGTTTTAACTCTTTTATTTCTCTTTCAAGATGAGTCACAACTTGGTGCTTCAAAGAGATTGGGGTTTTTTATTGTAGCTATGGAGCAGAGAGCGCTGACCTGAAGCAAACAGCTTTGGCAAACACAGAATTGATCAGAGTCTTTAAGGGCTTAGCAATCCACAGACAAGACATTTCTCAAAATATTTGAAACATTGGCTGAGGATCAGTGCAAGGAATCATCTGGAAATATTTCTTGTTGGAAAAGAAAAAATTACATAAGCACAAGCAGTATTTGCAGCGCAGAAGCCTGAGGTAATCTTTACTCAGACCTCTGTGCCCAAAATGCCCCACACTACACAGGATAGAATATCACAAAATCTCTTTTCCTTTCTCCCTCTCTTTAAAACAAACAAGCAAACAGGCCCATCTGCTGCCTTTTGTTGATGGTGAAGAACCCTTAAGGCAGCTGAGAGTAGAATATTTGCCTTCATCATTGGGTAGGATTCTATTCACATATTTACAGTGCAGTCAAAATTAAATACAAGAATGGAAAAGGAGTCCTAGCCAGCTTGAATTTCATCTACATAAGAGGGTGTAAAAGTGGTGCTTGAAAGAGCAATACACTAGGGAGGCTGAAACTGGAAAGTTATCCACGAATATAAGTGAATAGGTTTACTGTACCAATCAAGCATGCTGGCAATGAGGACCACCTGCCAGAATAATCTCTCTCTGAGATTCACTTAAGGAACTAAATCACCTGCTTAAAGTTTTATTTAAGTGAAATGGCCCAGAAAAGCAAACACAGTGTAGCTTGTCAGAAGGTCCTCAAGGGAGGGGCCATTTGTTGCTTGCCCAGCTCGCCAGACGATGAGCACTACGTTTTCACTTAGCCTGTACAACTGAATTTTGTGTTGAATAGTAATCCTCCCCTCCTACGCGTATACACACAGAGTGGTTTATAAGGCATGCCGAAAGAATTATGATTTTGGTGACAGATATATTTAGTAGGGGAAAACAGGCACTGTTGGGATAGCTATCCATCCACCTGAAGGTACCTCTAGCCCATGTGAAGAAGTATTCTGCTTTGTTTTTGGTTTTGTGGTTTAGTTTTGTGCTCTCTTGAATGACCTTTACACAGAACAATGTTGAAAGATTACTATACATATTACAGTAGCATTTATGTACTCCAGGTAGGAGTTTCACTCACTCAGGTACAAGTACATAAAATGGAATAGTTCCTGTTCTTAAAAGTCAGGCAGCGACTTATAAAAAAAGTATGATTAGTTTCATTTTACAGGTAGAATAGTGAAGATGGAAACTTCAGTGTCTCACTTAAATCAGCATAACAAGTTGTAGCCCTGCTGGGGAGTAGTCACTTTTAGTTCCACTTTAATACCTTAGAGAAAGATTGTACTTTCTCGACATTGCAACTGTTGTAGGAAAACAGCTGACTTTAGCCATTAATATGAGACCAAGTAAAAAAGTTAGCAATTTCTCAGAAATTATTAAAAAATGTGACTGATTTCTTTTTATTCTGGTGTATGCATTCACATCATAAAACATCTAGGGTGCAGCAGCTCTATACTGTGAAGTGCCCTAAAATTTCACAGTCCTCATTCCAGGTTTTCTCACTGAAAATTTTTTGTATCACCTGGCACCTGTATTAAGAGCTCACTGAAGAAAGGCTTCAAGCAGTGCATTATGTCTTGTGCAGCCCTACTTATATCTATACACTTTGTTCTGAGAGCTGGATTCTGTCATTCTCACTCACAGTGAATTTTCACTTTACTCCATGAATTGCTCCATTGGTTCTAATTAGGTTTGCATGCTTCGAGGTAAATGAATGAAAACAACAGAATTAAGTTCAATATCTTTTGGGCTGCATGAATTCTGGGTATGATGAAAGTACAATTTTTGTCTTGTCCCTCCATCACTCTCTGTGTGGGTCAAAGCAAACAGCAATAAGAGAAAAGCCATATTTTTTTTCCAAAATGTATTTATCAATACAGTGATATTTGAGGCACACATAGGTCTTGATTGAATTTTTCTGTATATCTGAGCCCCATGTTTGGCAGCATTGATTCGTCAGCAAAGTATTGACCTGAAGTCAGGATAAGGTTTTTGCTTAAAATATGTTGTCTTCTATGTCACAGAGGTGGATAGAATAGACGATGCTTATTTTTTAATGAGATCTTTAAAAAGCCATCACTGTTTTCTTTCCTTTATTTCCACTTAATTTTCCCTCAAAATGAAATAAAATAAACAAGCAGCCTCCATTAAAATTGCATTTACTGACTGAAAAGAGAACAACATTGTGATGTAACATGTTTTTACAAAGATCTCTGGGTGGACATGGCAGAACTGCAATGTAACAACCAATTAAAATTAAATCCTGTATACCATCAAAAAAAAAAGGGGGGGGGGGGCCAGGAAAAGAGGACAGACAATTAGATCTAACAAGGTTGTCAGCATTGTAAGGCTGGATGGTTTATATAGAAATAATGGTACAGTGTCAAATGCATTTAGACTCTCTGAATGCACACAGAAGGCTATTCTGACATTTTTAAGTTCCCATTTTTAAAGTGTAACTTCCATCATTTGTTGCTAACTAGAAGTTCATAGTTCATGACAGATAGACAGACCTTTCCCTGAGAGAAAGAAAACTACATGCAGGATACATAAGTATGTGAGTGGACATGTATATATCATACAGAAGACAAAAAATAAAACAATTCCTTTGGCCTTGAATAAAACCGACAGCCCTCTACAGCCTCTTTATCATCTAGGGAAATTATTCATGCAGTAAGTCAGTGAGCTGTGATAGTTTGTACGCAGTGATGTCCAGAAAACAAGTGACAATATAGTTTTCCAGAAGAGTCCAGGATCTTCTCAAAAAAAGTTTGGCGTTATTAACATGAAAATTGTAAAATGATAACCAAACTATTATTTTTTCATGAGAGAATGCTCTGGTGTTTCAAAGCCCACTGAATGAAAACTACACCAAAAGAAAAGAACTTGTGGCAAAGTGAGAGGGAGCTGAGGGTGTTCAGAGCTCTGGAAAATCCGTCTTTTCCTTTGACTGTTAACGCCTCAGTACTACAAATTTACTGTGTAAAGTCATAGGTGATACCAATCACATTTATGTTATAGTTTTACTTTGTACACAGGTTGCAAAGAAAGAGAAAACTCTAAATAAGTGCTCCGGTTTCTTTTTTTTTATTTATTATCCAGGATTAGCTTTACAATTACAAGGCTTCTGCCTCAGACATCTGCTGGAACAATGACCATTAAGATGACAGAGGAGGAAAATTTTCTGTCTATATTCCCTACTCAGAAAGTAATGCAGCTGATGGCACAAAAGATATGCACTATAAAATTCTTAGGGCCCCTAGATGGCAGTCAATAGAGGGATTAGAAATTACTTGTCCTTTCAGCTTCAGAAAACGAGAAGCAGGGATACCTCTGTGAATCCCTCTTGGCACACTACTTTAGTGACTTCTTAATTCCTTGTCTTCAGAGTAGCTTATTTCCTTCACTTTATTGTGTATTTTTGTGAATACCTGCCTGGCTGCTACCACTGTTATCATTCTATAAATCTGCACGATAACATACCTGTTTACTGTTATACCAGAACATACATTTGTAAATTAATTGCAGCAGAGGAAATTGGGGGATTCAGAGGAATTTATGTTGTACAAGATGGTTCATGCTTGCTGTGTGCTGTAAAATGCTCCTCATACAGAAGATGTGCACTGAGGTGCAGACAGTGGAGTTACATGAAATTACTGGTGAGATCTTTCTGAGAAGGACAGGGTCCCTGGACCTGCCAAGGCGCCCAAGATGCTAGGACTCTGACAGAACCACACCAACTGCCAGCAATTAGAGAGGGACTTTTGTCTCCATCACACCCCTCAGACCTAGCTAATTCTTAGTCCCTTTATTCTAAATCTGCACTGGGGGCAGATTTCCCTCTTTCTAAGTGTGGAAATAATTTGAAGTCCTGTATATTCTCTGTCAGAGATGCGAATTCCACCTTAACTATGTATGACCAAAAAGCATATTTATAGCCCTGATATGTATTTTTAGGGCCATTGTATAAAGGAATGCAGAGTACGGTGATCTTTACTCACTCCTATTCATATGCATAAAGAAATTTCTTCGTCCCATAAAACTTAATTTTTAGGTAAATTACTAAATCTGAATTTTAAAACTGGACTGTGTTATAAAGCATTTTGGAGTATAGGGGCTAGTGACTCTTTCTCCTGTCTGTTATATTAAATGAGCTGTTGTGATCAGGTTCTAACTTTTGCTAGGCAAAAAATGTGATTTGATATTTAAATTGAGGAATAACAATTTAATTTTCAGAGTCTCTGCAAAAGCAAAGATTCCAACAAATTCATTGTGTTCTGGGAGTTATCAGAACAATAGGCTTTTTAAATTAGTATCTTTGCTTGGGATCTGAAAAGAATCCCTTCCATTTGTTAGTTTGTATGAATATTAGTTTGACTCTTTTGTTTAACTTCTGGCCTGTTGAGCTGAATGCCTTGCATTAAGCTTGAATATCCTTGAGCCAAATTGCAAGGTCCTTATCAATGATCCAGCTCAAAATATTTTAATCAATTGGGTGCTTCTAAATTGCAGTAGCAGAAATTTGTGAGAGTTAAGATCAAGTGAAAATGGGAGGAATTTAAGCAGCTGGGTTCAGTCCTGCTCCCATGCTGAGATAATTGATTCAGCTAGGAACAGGACTGAATAACTGTTAAAAGCTAACAGTACAACAAGGCTGCTACAGTTAAAAGAAGAAATGATGGATTCCTTTTAGCAAGTGAAAGAAATTAACGACATTTGGTTCTCTTATTTAATCAACTGTATTTGGGTTATTTGCTGTAAGGAAAATATTATAGTTTGGTGTATCTAATCTTTTCCTAGGTAGGTTTTATTTTGAATATTATCACAGATTATAGATCATCACAGAATCACAGGTTGGAAGGGACCTCAAGGATCATCTAGTCCAAACTTTCTAGGAAAAGCACAGTCTAAACTAGATGGCCCAGCACCCTGTCGAGACGACTCTTAAAGGTGTCCAACGTGGCCGAGTCAACCACTTCCCTGGGGAGATTATTCCAATGGTTGACTGTTCTCATTGTGAAAAATTTTCCTCTCGTGTCCCATCGGAATCTCCCCAAGAGCAATTTGTGTCTGTTGCCCCTTGTCCTCTCCATGTGACTCCTTCTAAAAAGGGAGTCTCCATCTTCTTTGTGGCTACCCCTTAAGTACTGGTACATGGTGATGAGATCCCCTCTAAGCCTCCTTTTCTCAAGGCTGAACAAACCCAGCTCTCCCAGCCTATCCTCGTATGGCAGGCTTCCCAGTCCTTTGATCATCCTGGTGGCCCTTCTCTGGACCCTTCCAGCCTGTCCATATCTTTTTTGTACAGCGGGGACCAGAACTGTACATAGTACTCCAGGTGTGGCCTGAGAAGTGCTGAGTAGAGCGGGATAATGACTTCTTTCTCTCTGCTGGGGATGTCCTTTCTGATGCAACCCAGCATCCTATTGGCCTTCTTGGCCGCAGCAACACACTGTTCACTCATGTTGAGCTTTCTGTCCACCAGGACCCCCAGGTCCCTTTCCACAGAGCTCTTCTCCAGCCAGGTGGATCCCAGTCTGTGCTGCACTCCTGGATTATGTTTTCTCAGGTGCATGATCTTACACTTCTCCCTGTTGAACTTCATAAGGTTCTTTTTGGCCCACTCTTCCAGCCTATCCAGATCTCCCTGCAGAGTGGCTCTCCCTTCTGGAGTGTCTACTTCCCCACTCAATTTGGTGTCATCAGCAAACTTCATCAGGCTACACTTGATCTCATTATCCAGATTGCTTATGAAGATGTTGAATAACATTGGGCCCAATATTGACCCCTGGGGGACCCCACCTGTAACAGGTTGCTGATTTGAAAAAAGAGCTATTTACCACCACCCTTTGGGCGCAGCCTGTCAGCCAGTTCCCCACCCACTGCACAGACCACTTGCCTAGGCCATAACGCATTAATTTCTCCAGGAGGAGACTATGGGGGACTGTATCAAAAGCCTTGGAGAAGTCATAGAAGGCCACCAGGTTTGTCAAGCAGGTTTGTCAAGCAGTGAACATCTTTTGTTCACTGCTTTTAATATCTTATACACAAGTACAGGCCATTATTAGGGTTAATTCAAATGGATCTCACTGTAGTCCATACTCAGGAAAAGAACACAGACATACTGCCCTTCATGTACATACTCTTAAATACCACGATATATTCAGATAGTTTTTCTGGAGAAAGGTCTAGCTTTTGATAGAGTCTTTCAAAAGATTTCTTTCCTAATCAGGTGAAAAAATATTTGCTGTACTATAACTCTTTTTCCTCATACAGATCTGTATGATTGCTATTACAAAGACTACAGAGAAAATGGCGTGGCTATTAGATTGCCAGTTCTGGTCCAAAGGGGTCCATTTTAATTTCCCTAACCACCCTCATATTTTCACTGCTGTTCTAGGCAGGGCTGTGTGGTCCAGAAACAATCATAGGTTCTTTCATCCTATTGTCAGCTGTTGATTTTACTGGGAATTAAATACCTTACAAGCTCTTGGCTTTGGTTTTTCTGGGACAGTTCATCTACTGTCAGCCATCTTGTCAGGTATCTAATCTGATTTGACTAATTTAGATCTGGGCTTCTTCTAGTTTACTGAGAAACAGAGGAAAGCACTTCCAGAAGCTCATTATCCCAAAACAGGTACTTAGAATAGTGAAAATAAACTGTTCTCTAGAAGGAATATCTTTCTATCTTGATTTGCTACAGAGGAAGGCTAAATGATTAGCTTAGACTCTGTTGCTAACTATTCAAAAATTAGCTATGTCTGGTGAATCAAATCAGCTCTATCCCAATACTCATTTATCGAATAGGAACATTACCTAAAAATCTCACTAAGCATTTAAGATCCATCTCTCACTAATGAAAATATTTATTGAAAAGACCTCATGCAACAGATTAAATTTTTGAAATATACCAGGAGGAGGAAAAGGATTTTTTTTAAGGGTCAAAGCCTGTTCCCCTTGTCACTTTATAGAATTCTTCATTCTTCTTTCCTGGCAGGCATACTCACATTGAAATAGCATAAGGATAATGACTTATAGCAACCTGTTTGGCTGTCTTTTCTGGCTTAATAAAAAAGCTTTTTTATTTATTTATTTTTTAATCTGGAAGACTCTTTTCCCCATGTTAAAATGCGTAATGGTTTTCTATGTCATGCTAAAAGCTACATATTAATAAAATGTCATTAGTAGCTAAACAAACAGAGTTATAAAATATTCTAATGACAGAATTATTACTTTTTCTTCTTTTCTTAAACCTCAAAGCCCATAACAAAAATAAAACCTATCTCCAGTACTTCAGTTATTTCTCAGACCCAGTGGAATGGAGATCTCACTCTAAAACAGATAGGATTAACTGTGGGTGAAAAGATACATTTATTACTACACATTCCAGTGTTTTGAAAAGTAATACAGGTTTTAAGTACTGAGCAGAATACTAATATTGATAATGAAAGCAAGATGGACAATCTTAAAACAGTCTGCTGAAGACTTATGTAGCAACTGTTTTTCTAAATGACCAGGGAATTTTTTGCAATTTTAAAATAATTTTTAAGGGGTAGGATAAGGCCAGATTCTACTACTCTCACTTGTACTGCTTCACATGGCAGTGCATTGGATTAACTGGATTTTTTTCAGAAAACAAAACAAAACAGAACAAAAACTATTCCACTTACATAAATATGTAAGCCATTATAAAGGATAGGCAAAAAAATTATCTACTGTTTTAAAATTAAAACTTTGACCAGTTTAATTAGATTTAATAAATTTGGAGTTAAATAAAAAGATGTAACTTCAACAAAGTATTTTATGTTTTTGGCTAATTATAAAACTTTCTTATAAACTAAACAAGAGGAAATTAAATGTAAAATTGTCTTTCATATGCCAATTAAGATAACTTCCCTTTTAACAAAGCATTAAAAAATATGGCTAGAAGACTTGGGCATCTAGTCCCTCTTATAGTAACCATATCATAATCATAGTTATTTTTATGAAATTATCCAAGTCCTTCTTAGGATCAGGTAAGTAATCTGCACTCACTTCTCAGCAATCCTGTTTTATCTGTGTTCCTCCTTCCTAATTCTGAGCTGCCTACAACAGAGTTAATGGTCATACCCAATTTCCTTACAAGATTAAATATAATACTTTCAAAAATTATACTGTCTACCTTTACTATTGTTCTTATCAGTATTAGTACCTTCTAGCTGCTGTTTTCCTTCCTTGATGGTATTGCTTTACATGCTTTTATATTCACATTTATCTAAGTTTTCTTCCTTATAAAACTCAAAGTAGCCAGTACACTAACCTTTCACAAGTCCTTTCTCTCCACTCCTTAGTTTAAAGTTGTTCTCATCACAATTTCCCAAGCATTAGTTCAGAAACCCCAACTTCACAAATGCTCAGAGGGGCAGTGGTGAGAGTCCTCGTTCCATGAATGGGGGGATCAGACATGCTCCAACTTTCTCACTGTAGTGGTTCTTCATCCTCAAAGCACCCTTCCCCCCACCACTACCCTCTGCAGGCCCATTGCAAAGGAAATCTATATTCTCCTTCAAAAATGTATTAATAATATGGTCTATGGCTTCTGTATGTTGAAAGTAGGTCTGAGATCAAATTCCTCTGTGAAATCACCTCCAGCCTAGGGTAGGGAAAATAGCAACTCAGTGTTAAGAATGCTGCAGCAGTCTAGGTTGCTCTAGAAATGGAGGGCGAAAGCCCACAGGGGGTCGCTGTAAGAATCCTTATAGACTTGTAGGAATAAAGACAGCAGCTGTCAGAGTGTGAGAATTAAAGGACTTAATGGTTTGAAGTGACTTCTGTGTTTCTCCAAACTTGTTCCCTCCTGTGTTGGAGGTAAGCTAGATTTGCTGAGCTGATAAGGCTCTTTGAATACTCCCTGGTCCACCTGAATTTGGGGGTTTGTTTCTCTAAGTCAGTACAAGGCTTCTTCTCATGTCAAAGAAACTGAATCAAGACCATAGGGAGAATATTATTTTTCAATGCAGAAATAGTTATAAAGACCTGAAATAGGTTCAACAGTCCAATGGAACACAGAGTAGAAAGCAATGCAAATGAAAAAGCAAGGCACCGATGACTGGAGGAGCAGACTGTGCTGGCAAGAAAATAACTGATACAAAACCAAAGGGCAGTCAGTGAAGGAGACTTTTGATTGAATATCCCCTTGGCAATTTTGAGTTGATACCTAGATTTTGAGATAGACAGCAACATGCTGAAGGTGGCTCATAACTGTACTGCTATCCTCCTGCCTTCTAGTGCAGACAGTAATCTGAATTAATTAATACCAATCTACTTTTAATAGAGTGTTTCTGAGCCACATTTCAGTAGCAAATGTTACACACCAGAAGATATAACATAGCCCTATCTGATATATGTGGAGCCTCAGCTGTACATATTTGACCCCTATTTTACACAGTTGCGGCTCATTGATTCTCTCTTTTAAACTTCTGGACTGAGCACTCAGCAATCATTGGACCACCCATACATCTTCTGAGCTGATTTAGTCTATGAACTGTAACCCTGCTACAGGGCTGTAATGTTTCTGGCACCTACAATGCTGGCTGCTTGTCATTATGACATATAACCTAGAAGATGTACTTAAGAACAAATAACCTCAGAAGTGTTAACATGCCATCTGTCTTTTCAGCTAAAGCAAAGACAGGGCTCGGGACTATCCAAAAATGAATAAATGAGCAAATTCACATACTATTCCAGTAGCCACCAAAGTTCAGATCTGGAACCAAAAGTGTCAGAGAAAGAAAGAAACCTAGACAAGGTCTTAATGGCTCAAAAAACCTATTCATTTCACCTCACGAAAGCCTGTAAAGATACACAAGCCATTTTTCTTGCTTTTACTTGAAAGATACATATTCTTCTCCATAAAACGTGTGCAACTGCTGTATGAATCTGGTGATGGACAAGCTTAAATTACAAATATTTTCCTTTTCCAAGGTTTATTAGAAATGCCAATATGAACATAGACCAATTGAAATAGAGCATCCTAATTTAATGTAATAGAGCTTTCTAAAAGGTCAGGCAGAACATTTTACACTGAAAATTAAAATATAGATAGCACTAGAACTGGAGTTACTGTTTATCCCACTTCAGTTCTGTTCTTAATGAAATTGTATTGAATTTTTTATAATATATCAAAGAGTCAACATGAAACAGTTCACAGAGTGTTAAATATATCAACAATGTAAAGCTGGGTCAGATAATGGCAGAATTAAACAAAGACGAAAGGTAACAATACTGGCTTCAATTAATGTAGGGAATTAATGAATGATCTCTATTACTCTACTCATGTTCATTAAACAAGTATAATGGGCTTCTGAATTGTCCATGTGAACCTAGAGAGTCTATTCAATCAAAATTACCTATGCTTACTGTCAATCCCTTGCTGATTATTCATTGTCAGAGGCATACATAACTAGCCCTTTGGCATTTTCAGTCATTTAGGGCTCAAGCATGCAGTATTACCAGGGCTGTGCCTATGAACACAGACTCCTCAAAGTGAATAAACCCCCATTTTATGTAGGGGTGTGTGGGCGTGTGTTTGTGTATTTACATACAGAAATAATATACTGGTCCTTATTAGTTGCCTCTAGGGTTAACAAAATTTTCCAGCTATGTAGCCATCCCATCTTTTAGAATAACTGTGTGATTTGGATGGAGAATTCCATAGGGGGTTACAGCTGTGGGCTGAAGGATCAACTGGCTTCTTTCAACTGAAGTAGGCTCTTCCTAGAGAAAGCAGGAACATGGAAGGAGGATGTGGACAAAACTGTACATTTGTGAATTGGTAGCATCAAAATATGGGTGTGCCAGCAGTTGCCAACAGCTACTAGAACTACTAGCAACTCCTTGCAAAGGAAGGGACTGTGGCCCTTTGTAGCAATCCTTTTCCTCCTGTTTTGTGGTAACTACTGTTACTGTTTGTTGTTTGCTGCATCTTGGAGCCAGTGTAGGACTTTAAATTTCCCCACCACCCACATTGATTTATGTATCTTAGATAACAAATTCCTGTACTCACCATAGTCAATCTCCCAAGCTAGACAATAAAAACCTACAGGACTTCATATGTGCATTTTCAGTGAACTTTAAGAATGAGATATTACAATCTGGTCCTTTGTACCAAGGCCAATGACTGCTCCTTATGTAAAATGTATTGTCTTAAAGGAATGATCACTGCATTGTTCATGTTTACCCAACCAGTTTCTTACAAGATGTAGAAGCAGGATCATTTCCCTGCTTTGCTTTCATTTGCTTGAGTTAGGTGATCACAGTTCAGCCCTTAATGTTCTTATGTTTTTCTTGCTCTTTTCAAGCTGAAAACAATAAGTCTTTCTCAATAGCCTATACAAGATGGCCCTGTGGTTTTCTGTTAAGACGCTACATTATTTTTGTGCTATTTTATGACAGGAATATTAGAATGAGGTAAAAGCACTAAACTCATGTTAAATGTTTCTGTAGGAAAGATGGTTGCATTTATTAGGATTAATAGACTACTTATACTGGAAACTAAAATCCTCTTTTTATTCACATGCAATATAGTGTGCAGGTAACCAAAATCCAATCTTCTTAAACCTCAGTGAAGCAGCTTTTTCCCTGACTTCAGCGACAGTTCAATTTCTGTTATGCTAACCATATGCTTCTGATTGATTATCAGTTATATTTAATTATTCAGAGTTACAGATGGCAGTTTTGTGAGGCAAACTGCTGATCTCTGGAGGCCCGGTGTGCTGGCGCCACTGCCTCTGCAGTTACAACTCTTGAGTCCCCAAGGTTGAGAAAAAACAAGTTATTTAACTACTTCTATAAGCTGTATTGGCCTATCCAGACAAAAGAGAATGAGAAGGTTCTGATACTAAGGTAGTAGACTAAAGCCATAACGAGAGAAGGGAGGATATTAAGATGAATGCTCTGAAACAAACTGTGTTGCCTGTAATTAATGCCACTCTTTCTCCTTATCCATTGAAAGAAACTTTTGAGTTGTACTACATTTTTTTCCTCTACCAAGTTTTTCTCATTCTCCACATTTGAAGGGTATTTATACTATAGGAAAGAACTAAGTCCTTGCTTCCCTACCAGTAGGATCTTAGGTCAAGACTCTCTGAGTCCCTGCTGTTGTCCATGGAACACCAGTGCGCAGCACAGAGCAAATACTTGGTGAGCAAAGCAGGGTGTGTTATATGCATTGGTACCAGAGTAGAAAGTACATAGACAGCAGAAAGTCAAAGTGAACAAAATATTCCATCTCCCCTCCTCCAGATGTTAGTAGTTTAAAAAATGAAAAGGAAAAAAAAATATAAAAAAAGGAAAAAACATCCCAACCAAACCACCAAACAAGAAAAGAAGTTATTCAGCATTTTCCCCCCTATGCATTTCTTTGTGATGATTACCACAGGGACAGTGGGAGAGAATCTGCTGTGGTTTTTTTTTTTTCACACTGCTTTCTTGAGAGAGGCTTTTTGTTTTCAATTCACCTGATAGTGCAGTCCCAGCAGAATGCACCTAACAAATCATAGTGAGTGTCTGCACCTTGCTATGTATCAAAGTCCCTTAATGTGCCAACAAAGTTCTCCAAGGTCAGAAAAGCAGTTCATCAACTCTTATATCTCTTATAGCAGACAATAAATTTATTCTACTGTTGGAATCTATGAATATTTCAGATGCTCTGTGAGATAAACACTATTGCTTAGGATGCTCTGCATGTCATTGTCAACTAGCACCAAACATTGTCATTGCTCCATGCACTGGGTACTTTTAGCTTCATCTCAGCTCAGGAAAATGCAATGTTATATGGCTTGAATTTTTCTATGTCCTTTAGTTCTTTAAAGTTTGTTTTTTCATAATGCAACTTTCCATTTATCAATAGATTAAGACAATTAATGTTTTGAGTAATTGCTCATTCCCCTCTGTCTTAATTTCTAAGCAGTCTAAAAACTGACTTTAGAAATAGAAAAAATAGTCTTTTACAGAGCTCTCAGTTCCTTATTCCTATTAACAGAGCAAACAAAATATCTTCCTTGACTATTTTTATAGTGAGCGGTGAAATCCAGGATACTTCCTATTTCTATTTAACTTAAGCAAATGTATACGATTTAATGTATACATAAGCCTAGCTAATCTTAGAATAGTTTTACGGATCCCTTTAAAATAGCTAATGAAATATTTAATTCACTTATTACAAAATCATTCTGAGTTTTATCACATTTTGGAACAAGTACTGCCCTAGTGAGCCAAATTAAAGTTTGTTTGTGTAATCGATGAAACAAAGAATAAAAGTAGGATTTTTTTAACTATTAACTTTCTGGAGGGACTTACAAAGCCAAATATGGCATTGGACTCCATCTTGTACTGTCTCCTTGATCATAACCTTCATCTACAAGTAAAAGTAATATAACAGTAGTTAACTTTGTGACCTATGCTGAAATTTTAGATTCTTCTGGGAGGTGTCGGTGTCTGCATCGATGACTAGCCAAAAGACCTCAAACACAACTTTAAAGCTTTAATTGATAGGGGCATTTGGCTTTTAAGCATGGGAAAGTGATGGAGAGTAATGCATTTATATACAAGGTATTTATATACCTGAGTCCATATTTACAGAGAACAACTACTAAAATTCAATGTAAGACTTACCATGTATTCTACTATATCTCTAAATAAACTTAACCCCATTTCACCTGAAAGGACATTTTTTCCACAGTACTTCAACATAATAGTAACACCTGCTTCAAAAGCTTAAGACTCATAATTTTGGTAGTGAGTTCTGTATTAGAAAATATGAATATGCAGAGTTTTATGTGATGTGAAGTAAATATGGTTACACTGGTGATGAGCTCCTAAAAGAACACATATATATTTAAAATAAAACAAACAAATAGATATGTGTAAGAAGTTCTATAACAGAAATAAGATTATATCTGCTGATATTTTTTTAAACAGCAATTATAGTAATGGCAGCTTTCCAGTAAAAGTAAGCAATTCAGAAAAACCCAAAATTTAAAGAATAATAGTAATGATTTGGCCTAAAAGGGGAAAGTTAAAAGGGAAGAGAATTCTCTTATCTTTTCCTAAATGCCTTCTCCAATGACACACTGCTTTGTGCAGCAATCCTCAATAGATCATTGCCATTTTAGTAGATTTTTCTTTTTCAACAGTGACAAAGCTATAAAAGGCAGAGGAATTGTTTTAAGATGGTAGATTTTCTAGTCATTCTGATGTTGATATAACATAAAGGCTTTTTTAAAGGAGTTTGTTTATTTGCTTCTTCACTTCCTTAGCATCATCAGCATCATAAAAAAATAACCAGTCCCTATTGTATAGTTTAATTGAATCATATCTTTTAAGAGACTGTTTCCCTAGACTGAACATATGGATGTAAGATAAACATTTTGTCAAGCCTGTAGTATGCATTTCAAATGCTGCTCATAAACAGTTCTAAGAAAAAAAAAATTATTTGTGGTTTACAGTGGTTTACACTGTGATACTTGCATTGAGCATTAGATAACAACTGAAAGGTAGTTATCTAGATTATATTTTCTTCTTTGCTTCTGGAGCAAACTTTAAAAGCCTGATTAGCTAAGTAACATTCAATCTATGTGAATAAAAGGTTTTCTTACTTTAGTTTAAATCCCTTTTCTACTTGAAAGTCTCCCTAAAAACTAATCCAAGTTCTTTTTAGTTGATTGAAATTTTTTTCTAACCAAAATGTTTCAAACATAAGTTTCTATTTAGTCTGAATTAAATAATTTCACTTTCAGTGTTTGTATATATTTAAATATATACAGACATTATTCAGAATTTGTAATGAATATTTTTCTGTGTGCATTTGAAGGATTTGGGTGTCAAAGTGTTAGTTGAAATATTAAGAATTTTCCTTAAAAAGTCCCCCAAGTGATTTTTATTACAATTTTTTACATCTATAGTATATGTACCTTGCTAGTAATCTGAAAAATCACTAATCCTCACAAATTCAGATTAATTTCTGAGTTATATTGATTTAAACAAATAGTGTGTTTTCGTATATATTCCACTAGAATGCAAAAACAATTACAAATTTTTTAGTGAAAGAGCCTGAGGAGATGAAATCCAGCATCAGATTTCTGGGACAGTGACCGCAAGCCACATAAAATCACCTCTAATTTACAGGTTTAACAGTCCAGCCACTGCTTGCTGTCTGTTGCAATGTAGCAATCTGCATAAAAGCAAGGCTGCTTCCTTTCACCATCCCCTCTTAGGCCTTCCTTGAGTTATGAGGACCAAAAGAGAGAACATATTCAGGGGTAGGTGAGAAACCCTTGGAATATTAGCTCCCAGTCAGCTCATGTGGAGTCTACACATACACCATAAGTGAGGTGGGACATACATCAAGATTCAGAGTAATACAACCCTTTGCTGATTCTTACTCTATAAGTAAAGATATCTTTTTTCTTTTATTTATTTTTTTTCTCCCCAGTGAAAATGCCTTTTTAGTTACTGTACTGAGAGAAAAATTATGCATGCTCTGGATCTAACAGGTCTGAAAGATTCTCAGGCAACCTTTCCTACAGTGTATTTCAGATGGTAACCTCAGTGTGTTTCTGGATGGACTTTTTGCCTTCCTCAGACTGGTATAGTCCCTGAGCTACAGTAAATTCATGGACAATACCTTGTTACCTGTACTCTGGTGATGGACCTGGGGCAGATTTCACACCTGCTGTAATTTGGCTCCATTTTATTCAGGTCAGTCTAGCAGAACACAGTTAAATACGCTGTGCACTGTTAAATGAGTCTATGTGGTATTTATTAGCTGCTGCAAGAAAATATAATAAAATAAGTAAAAACATTGGAAGGTTATACAGAAGAATATTTTTAATATAATTAGGCCTCTTGCAGAATTATTTTACAATGTCACCAAAAAACAGTGACTACAGAATGAATTTCCTACAGCATGAAGGGTTTCCCTGTAAACCATTACCTGCCTTAACTGTGCAATGTAAACAGTATCTACATATTTTCATCTTCAGCATGGTTATAAAGTAATGTTTCTTTTATGAGTCTTATCTTCCAGCTGTAAATTTAATAGTTACTGCAGACTATACCACTGACATTAGTTTTAATGATGTGAGACTCCAGTAACTCCTAAAGAGTTTAAGATTAATGCAAAAGAACTTAACTTTGTGAGTCATGACTTATTTTTATTAGTAACTCTGCAGTTTGATTTAGATTGAGAATGAGAGAGAGTATTATTTGCCCATAGAAATGAGAGGCTGTTCATTTTATTATATCATTCATAAGTAATATATGTTTGATTCTAATTTCTGTATGCAATAAGGATTCAAATATTCGGGGGGGGGGGGGGTGGTGGGTAGGTCAAAGTTCTTGCAGGCTGCATAGCACCAGTATGGGGCCCATTTGAAAGGAGCTTTGTGGGAGGATCCGACCATCAGCTTCAGACCCAGACCTGTGCCTCAAAAAGCGAAAGAAATTCTCAAGTACCAGACACAGAAACCCACAAAAAGATTATTTACTTTGTTGGTACAACAGCAGAGAATGGAGTGTGCTGTTACATCAGATAAGGACATTGTCAGGTTGAAGGCTGAAAATTTTTTTGTATCCGTCTAACCAGACCATTGGAAAAGTACCTTCCTACTTCATCTTTTCAGGTAATAAGAATGAGGCTGTCAGGAATTGAAGTAAGGATTGAAGAGAATAAATAGTTTTCATATTGGAGCTGTCTGAAAATGAAGTGGCTGAGATACTGACAAAAGTATGTAATTTAATGTGAATAAACTGTTATACTGCATGGTAGCAGATATATTAACTATCTTTAAAAGACATGTTCATCACGATGGTGGGGTTTTCAGACAAATGAAATTGACCTCAGTACCAGGACAATCTGTACAGTCTTAAAAGCAAAATTGTAACCATTATGATTTTACAGACAGAAGAAAAAACCAAAACAAGAGTATTCTTTCCTGTAAAATAGAATGCCAAAACACACAAAATCACGCTTATCTGATCTATTTGATGACGACCAGTAGCATCAAATAACTCTGCAAAAGGCCAAATTGTACAAAAAGATCTTTCTGTATAGATTTCCAATGTTTTTATGTGTTGTATTACCAATTCTAGCAGTGGTTAATACGTACATTGATGATGTCAAAATGGTGGCCTATACCACTGATGATTTATCAGCCATTCTCACTAGCGGGGCTCAGAGAAGAGTTATCAAAATAATGTTAAAACTGTTCAATATAAAAGAATGGGATTAATAATCAGGGACTGTAAAATGTTAAAAAGGGACATATAAGCAAAGCAATATCAGAACCACCCCAAATGATCGGCACAGAGAAGACAAATCCCTGTTCTTGTTTCTTTGTTCTCAGAAAATGAAGATGAGAGACTTTCTGATAACATTAAATTGAAAAAAAACCACCATAAAATATGATAAAATGGACACTACTTCCAATGCAATTTTGATTATTTAATTTTATGTTTGCAGTTTTCAGACTGAACTAGATCTTGCAGCTCTTTCAGTTCCTATTGTCTCATGCACACCAGACTTGACTTTTGG
The DNA here is from genome assembly GCF_949628215.1 of Phalacrocorax aristotelis. Taxonomy (NCBI): domain Eukaryota; kingdom Metazoa; phylum Chordata; class Aves; order Suliformes; family Phalacrocoracidae; genus Phalacrocorax; species Phalacrocorax aristotelis. The sequence goes on along the minus strand of NC_134277.1, from coordinate 29,800,447 downwards.
TTTATGCCAAGTGGATCTCGCCCAGTCAGAAAACAAAGCAGAATATTACCTCTCTGGCCTGAATTAGGAAAGCTAACAGCTGCATAACATCAAGGTAGGGATTATTGTCACCTGACTATAATAAAAACACATAGTTTTACCAGGCATCACCAAAAATGTGTTCGAAGTTGTTGGCATTTTTTCTTAAGATATTAGATAAGGAAACTATTAACTAATTGAGACCTGTGTTATGAAATAAGCAATGTTACCCATAAAAATGACAATTCTCTCAGAGCTGGATTCATTACAAATACCAAGCAAGGACACAAATGTTTTAAATCCCTTTCAGTTTCAGAAAAAAAGGTAAGATCTATAGCACACACAAAATGTTTCAGAAAGAAGCAGGCATTTTTAATGGGTGTGTGCATGAAGAGTGCAAGTGGAACCACTCACTGAATAAAACAATGACTGAGGAATGAGGATAGTATCATTTTTAGGTCATGCCTAGAGAAGTGCTCGCATTCCCATTTCACAGCTGGGAACCTGAGGCGTGGAGAAATCGCTGGTCTAAAGTTACTAATGTTTCAGAGATGAAAGCCATGTAAAACCTCTCATGGATTTCAGTTTTGCTGCTGTCTGGAGCTGAAAACCAGAGTCACTGCCATCCCTCATACTTTTTGCTCTTTTCTGGTCCTTGCAGCTGCATCCAGGTCTCCTTTATGTTCTGTTACTAGTTTTCAAAGGCACATAATTTCACTGGTGGCTGATACCTTGCCAGAAGTACCTATCCTTTTGATAAAGATTTTCTTTATAATTTGGGAATTCGACTGGGAGATGAACAATTATATTTTCAGAAGTTATCTGAGATTAACCACTGCCAAGAGTTTTGCCTTTAGCTTATTTTAGTATGCCTTTCAGCTCCAAGAGGGAGTAATAAAAATGAAACAGTGACCTGTGTATCATATCCATAATTGCCAATTTACTACTAGGTTAAAAATATATTTTTCTTGTTTATCTGATATTCTGCTTTACTTCTTTTCTCTTTGTTTGTTAGCTGTGTTTAAATACTTGTGCGAATAAATCTTGTTTGTTTATGTCACCCAGTCACAGCATTACTTGTAAATAAAAGTTATTAAAGGGAATAAAGATCTCAATTTGCTGCTTTGGAAACATACTTCATTAAAAACAAACAAATCAAGGCCTAGCTATGAAATCTACCTTTTTCTTGACATTTTCTAATATAACTTGAATTCTAGCTGGTTTACAAGACTGCAGATTGCACAGAGCTTAAAAGAAAGCAAGGGAAAAGTGCTTCCCAGCGAGTTTTTTACAATCTGACTTCCATTAAAAGCTGAACAGAGGGCTTTTTTTAAAAATCATCATTATGACAAAAAAATTTAACTCTTTTATTTGTTTATGAAATAGATTAGAAATCATCATCTGATGCACTCTCAGGGTTTTCATTTATTGAAGATCCCTATTGACTTTGATAATTGACTTAGTAACTCCTATTTTCTTTCCTGTCAACCATATGTCACACACATATGTTTGCACGGGTGCATTGTTATATCTGCTTTATAATAAATTTCATGTGTTCTTCCTATACTATATATTGTGTCTTTATAGCTGCATGTCAAGTTCACAAAGCAAACACACTCCAGTGCTTGCAGTAGATAAATAAAAATTACTAAGCAAAACTTAGTGTAAGTAAGTGCAATGCTTCTTATGAGTGATGAAATCACACACAGAACTCCTTTGGGCTGCCTCCGGGCAAGCAGGCAAAGACATTTTTAACCCTTTGAAATCTGGCTTAAGTAATTTGCAAATTAGAAAATTCCTAGAAGGAACTGTTGACTTAGTATAAGTTGACATGTAAGTAGAGCAAGTATTCTGGTATAAAACCCTGTCAATCCTTCCTGTTTGAGCTAAAAGACTTCATGTAGATAAAAACCTTTTCTTTTCATGGCAGGCTATGACAAAAAGTTGAAGCTATCATGAGGATGTAAGAAAGACTTGTTCACACCTCTGCTGTTCCCTTGATTGCTCTATTTGTTAATATAAATTTGTTGTTCATCTCATGCAAAAAGTATGAAAAAACACCATCAAAATATGGTTCAGCTTTAAAACTCATAATATTTGGCAGGCATTGTAGAATATTTTACTATAATTACATTTAAAATTTATTTTTATAACATACATCAGGATTCCTTAGCGGACTCTGAACCAGAACATAGCCCTCCTTGACAAAGGTGGTGAGCATTCCTCCCTCTATAAGAGCCACATTTTATCGTATACTTCTAATGGAGAGCAAACCATATGGAGAGCTCACTAAGAGACTCCTGCTTTTTAAAAGTTATCAAACACCTATCTCATCTAAACAACAAGAAGCGAATTAAAGTTTGGTGACCAAGTTAACTAAAACATAGCATGGCACTAAAGGAAAATAGGATCAAAATACATTAGGGTTCAAACCCTGTGAAAAAAATTTGGCTTGGGAAATTTGCTACATGGAATATTTGCAACTCAACATAATACAATGTATAAAGAAACAGTTCAAATATTGTTACACCATTCATCTAACACAGGAACAGTTTGCCAACTTTCCTGGAAAATGGTTATTTCACATTGTTAGAACAGGTAAACCTAGTAAGAGTAACTGACAGGAAATGCTGGCTTTTCAATGACAAGTGCAATGTTTGATGTCATGAATGGACCTTATGGTCTCAAAGAAATAAAGATCTTTCCATTCACTAACTCACTGGAATGTCTTTCCTCTTTATTTCAATTTCTGCATTACAGGTATCCAAGAGTCTGAAAATGGTTGCTTTTTTTAAGAGGTGAAAGGGTATAGTTCTGCAGGCAGGTATTAGAGAGACAGGACCTGCTTAGGACATAATGGTATAAGTTCTCTTTCAAAGATTAACCTCTAAAATGCACCAGAAATACAGCACAGAAACTCAGTAAAGTGAATTTCTGCAAAAGGACAAAAGGAGAAGTCAAAGCTGAAGCTGTTCTTTCCTAAATCAGACAGAAGTTATTAGTGAGATGCTGGTATTGCAAGCACAAGTGCTGTGTCCTCTACTATTTTTATTCATATAAATGAATTGGATAATGCTTTTGAAAGCAAGATTTCCATGTGATTCTAAATTAGGAAGAACAGTAAATAATGAGGAACAATGCAGACAGTAACAGGACTAATAGATGACAAATGTAGTTCAGTGCAACTTAATGCAGAATAATGAACCTGGTAGTGAACCAAAAAAAAAAAAAAAGAAAAGCGAGACAACAAACACTTTCCACCTGCAAGCTCAAACACACACAAACAAGAATAAAGCAAATGAAACAAAGAAAAAAGAAAGGAAAATTGAGTTGTGGGCATATCCTTTCCTAAAAGGAATCTTTTTCAATACTCCAGCCTCAAGATCACCTGAGGATAAGAAAACAGGTTAAAGTTTGGACGAACTACAGGGAAGATGTGGAAAAAGAGATTACAATTATCACACTTAAAGAGAAAATGCTGAGCTTTTGCAGGGCTGTTTTTGACTTCTCAGTTCATTTCGGTCCCTAAACAGCCTGCCGCAGACTAAGCACATGCAGTGATAGTTAGGTTGATATGCAGGCAGTGACTGTTGCAGAAGTTTGCACTTTATTTTGCAGTTAGAGAGACTGCTATTTTCAAAGTTTCATTCCATCTTCTGTTTTTTGTCTTCGGTTAGCCTGGTAGTCATGGTTTCCAAAGGTGACCTGTCAATACTTCACTACTGGAAGTTATTTTCATGAGTATTTGTAGTGTTTATATACCCCACTGCATGTCTGCTTTCCAGAACACAATTCACAAAGGAGCAACAGTATTGCTCCTTACTAAGTTTATTCATATGCCTTTAAAAAAAAAATCCATATGAATAGCTTGCTTTAATTAATCTCTTCAAGTTACTGCTATCATGTTAATGAGACCAGTATGCTCCAGTACTGGAAAATTGCTGTTAATGCTGGTTATTTAATCTTGCCAGTTTTCTGTTGCAAGCAGCTGAGAGCATTTCATCTGAAAGCTGCCTGGTGTGTTGATATAACATTCAGATTCATGGTTTTCCTCTGAATCATAAAGCAATTTGGAAAGCGCCACTGCATTGTAAAACATGATCTTTATCACAAGCAACTGTGATGTAGCTTCTCTGTGTTATGATATTGTTATGGTATGGTCATTCAAAGCTCTAATGCAGCGCATCACTTTAGTACGTGCTTAACATTAAGCATTTGGGTGTTTCTTTTGATGTAGTTATCATCCTGCAGTTTCTTAAAGAATTAGTCTTCCTCAAATGATTTTAATTCTTTTGATGTGTCTTCTAGACAGTTACCAATTTTATTAGGTAGATGCTTTGTTTCCTCAAACTTCCTTTTTCATTATTGTTCCTTCCTGATAGGAGATTATGGATAGGATTGTATTTCTTGTTCCTTTTTCCTTAAAATTATTGGTTTAGTTTTTTTCCCTAGGGCTTCTATTTTGTACACTGGTAATATTAATTGCATTCAATTAGATTTTTTTCCAAAAAAAGGTAAGTTTACTTATTGGTCTGAACGGCTAAACTTCTGCTTTTCTGAAAACATTTATTATTGAAATATTTGCATGTAGTGTTTCTTCTTAAGAAAACACTTTTGCTTATTATAAAAATTATTTTTCACTTTCCATTCCCTGTTTCATTTACCTTCTTTTTCTGAATTTAACGTCAACTGGCTCAAAGTACAGTTTTTCCTGTACCTTGCAAGGTTCTTCTGTTGAGCTCTTTGACTAGCAGTATGCTTCTTTCAAACACTGGATCCCGAAGATCAAGGCCAACGAATGCTGTTTTGGTCAGATGGGAAGGGAAATTGCCTTGATTTTGTTCCAAGCAGGCAATTAAGAAATGATAAATTGGAATCCCTGTAAAGCTGGAAACCATAACTCTCAGATGTGTCATGCACTCTGAAGTGTAAAACACCCGATAATAATAATAAATACTATTACTAATTGTAAAACAATGCAAGTTAACATAAGTATATAAGAATGAGGTAGTTTAAAGCTGATATTTGTTTGGAAATTTCTACTTAATCTTATGAAGTTAATAATTCTCCCACCTGTTCTATGTAATATTTGAATCATCTGCCTCTTGTAATATAAAAGTAATCTTTTAATGCCTTGACATATGTCACTTCTATAATTTCCGTGTGTTGTGCTTCAGCAGAAATCGAGGACCTCCTCCACACTTGTAAGGTGCAGTGGTACTGAAGGTGTTACAGAGGGCCACTGAATCAGCCATCTAGCATAGCAGAAAGCCATGTTACTTACAACCTTCTCTTGGCTATATAGGCTACATCTTGAAATTAAAACCTAAATCCTACCTCATACTACAGATAAACGTGTTGAACGAACAGCAGTAGTTTCTAAGGGAATTTGTAGGTTTTAAGGCATTGCAAAAGGAAAGAAAGATTATCTTTATGATCATGCAGAGCTCAGATTTGGGAAATCTGTTTTCAGTTCTTGGTTTGGTTTACGTTTACAAACTGCTTCATTTTACTCTTCTCATGTGCAATACATTTGGAATCTTTAAGTTCCAGTATGTAAGGGCTTTGCTAGTGCCACTACAGCCAAGGATATTCTTTGTCTTTGTGAAACAGTAGGAACAAAATGATTGCCCCTGGAAATTGTATTTTCCTGATAAGCTCTTTTTCCAGGTTATTTTGGATTAAAACCGACATGCAGAGCAGAATGGCACAGTTCAGGAAAGCACTGTAACTGTGCCCAGAGAGCACAGCTAGGAGGCTGCTACCTCTCACGCATACTAAATTTCATTTAAGAGAATCTACTTGTTGCACTCATTTCTGGGCCACATCTGCTGCTAAGTGAATATCCATCACCTTGTAGGCATGAAAGTTTTCACAGCCATTGCAATTTGTAATCAATGGATGTCTTTTTTTTTAATTAAAAAAAAAAAAAGATACTTCAGGAGATGTATTCAGTGATATTCATGCAGATAATATGACCTAAGTGAATACTGGTGAACATGGTCTAGTACAGGGACTTCTGGGGAGGTAATTTAATTATTCTGATTACCCATTTAAGTAACCTTCTTCAATAGCTGAATAATGAAAATTACTTGTCCACAAAATTATCTTAAATTGAACATTAAATTAACTTTGACATTTTTTCTGCTTGGAGTTTGAAAAAGAAACAAATGTCATATTTGGAAAGCCTGGGATTTCCTTACAACAAAGAGTCTTTCACTTTTGCTTATTTTTTATTTTTCTCTCTGTGTTGCACTCTGGATTAATATTTTGGTATATGGTCACTAACAAGTTCAGTAAAAGTGGAAATAAATATTAGAAATTAATCATCTGATTAGCAACTAATATGTGTTGTAGAATTCCTTCCAAATTCCTTCCAAAAACTTAGTTTTTGAAATGCTTTCTACTTACTTTTGAGCATAGGTTTCTGAATCAGTTAGCATTGAGTCTTTTTAAGATTTTTGTTCTAATTACTTTACAGCTTAAAGAGCCAGGAAACACACAGAGACTATTGTTGTATTTGTTGTGAGGTATGATTTCATTCATTTTGTCTGAAGTTCATCTTCATTAACCATTTCTGAAAGGAAAATGGGCAGTGTTTTAATTGGATTCACTCAAAATGGAAAACAAGGAAAAGCAACTGCAGAGAAGCACTTATAAACAGAAGCTATCTGATTATTAATCACAATTAGAAAGGACAAAAGATTTATCTTAAAGGTCATTCAAAGAATGAGTACTAGTGACGTGTTTTATTTTCTCAACTGAGGATCGCATTGATGTGCTGTACCACAGGGAAAGGTCTTCAGATGAGTCTGAGCAGTGCTTTAAACCTTTGTTTTAAATTCTTGCATGAGAATAGCTTAAAAATTGTTTATTCTATCTACACCTGAAATATAGGTTTTCTCACCTGTCCGTGGAGAGACAGGGACCTCTGCAGTGGGGAAATCCTTCCTTTCTGCAGGGATGTGTCTGAGATTAAATGACCTATTGGCAGGGTGCCTATCTTTCTCTGCAATGACAGCTGGAAACCCATGACCAGCTTTGCTCCTGATTTTTAAGCAGCTGGAGTTACACGAAAAAAAAGTCTTATGTCTGTGATTTGACTGACAGTGCTGTGAACAAACAATATAATACTGGAGAATTTTGAATGTTAGAGTAATTGAAGTCCAAGACCAAATTACCTGTTGGACCCAGTGGAGTGCTTCTGTAGTTAAATGTGCTTAAGAGCTGGAATACCACGAGCTGGTAAAAACCTCTATGCCCGTGTTTGTCCACCTGTGTGATAAAACTTAGAAGTTGCTACTATGTCTAGAAAAGAAAGGGAAAGATTGTCTACCTGTTAGCAGATATGGCTTTTTTGAAAGAAACCCTTAAAATAGAATTCATGTGCATGAAATTAAATACAGATATACATTTTTGAGGGCTGATGTCTTATTGTACTGCAAGAATTAACAAAGAACTAACATTCATTTGAGCTCTTTTCCCCAATCTATAAAGTTGTGTGGGGATTTTGAAGGGAAAAAGTATTTTCACTTCAAGCTAGGTAGTATTACAGTGGCCCTGTACATGCTGCTTTTTAGATTTCGTTACCCTCAGTAAAAGCTTTCTCAGTTAGAAAGAGAAGTTTCACCTCAATGTCAGACTGTTCTAGGCAGTAGGCAGGGCTTCTGCCGTAATTATAATTAAAACAGTTAATAAGTGTGATTTATTAATTTTCATAATTGGGATAATATTTATCTGCATTTTCATCATCTAAAGAATCATTTGAAGTGCTGTGAATTAAAATGTGTATCCTGGAAACGTAGAAATTTAAAAGAGTTATAAAGATCATTTTTATCAGATTTCTTGTGAGATATTTATATTTTTATTATGGTTTATTGATGCCTCCCCTAAGCAATACTTATTGTATCTAAAACAAACAAAGAAAAATAAAAAAATAAAAAAATTTCCTAGCCCTGTGCTGGTATTTTATTGTCCTTAAAATGACAATAATTAGCTTTATGTCAATGCCCTATAAGAAAAATTATTAGGTAGGGGCAAGGAAGATCCACATTTCAAGTTCTGCCATCCCAGAAACTTGGTGAAGGTTTAAAACCCAGACTAAAATTCTTCTGTAACATTTGAAGCCCAGCTTTTACACTGATTACCAGGCACTAGTATTCCTAGGAGAGCTGAGCTGGAATAGCTGTCTCAGAAAAACAGTGAACTTAGGGCAATGCACTGGGAGAGCAGCAAATTTTCCACTGCCTCTTTCTTGTCACAATAAGATATAGAAGCCAAATTCTATGCTAATCTACTGTGGCAATCCTGTGACTTTTCCCCAGGGCATGCCCCATAAGACCAAAGCCATTTCAGCAAGTCTGTAATTGGACAATTACCTTATTCCAGCCCATAAATGCTGACTCGGGGACTTGTCTCCCCGTAATCTTTTGTCTACCAAATGGCACGTGCATATTTATTTCATAACGGTAACTACACATGCAGAAAAAAATGTCTGTCTACCATTTTTTATGGTTAAAAATGTGTAACAGCTGTAATTTGTTTCAGTCTCTTAGTGACCAAGTGGGTAAGTGCACTTAAAGCGTTTTACTTCTGGAGACCTGGGTTCAAATAATTTGTTTGAGTTGACAAGGGAAATGTGTCACCCTCAACATATTTCTTACCAGATGTTTGTATACAACAACAATCCTCTGCATAATTCAGCATGATTGATAATATCTGTTCAGAAAAACATTTTTATGTCTAAAGCAACAAGATATAATTCAGATTCCAGTTCAAGCACAGCAGCTACTCACAGAGAGGAAGGTGGAAGTAAAATAGAATAGAAAGACATTTTCTAATACACATATACTTCACTTCAATTGGGGTTTATTAGAAAGCCTTAGCTTTGCAGTCCTTTTTCTGGTAAAATTCCCATTGAGAAAAGAATTTTACCTGGAGATGATTTGCTTGACTGGCCCTACAGATTTCGTGACTTGTGGTCAAAGCGGAGAAAGCACTATGATCATATTTGTTCAGACATTAAAATCTCAGTAACTGTTACTAAATGTCCACAAGGCACAATTACCAGAAAGCCACACCAAATACACATTTTGTGAAAATAGCCAAAAAAATAATTTAAAAAAGAGGAAATAATAGATGTTTGCAATATATCGGCATAAGTTCTAAACATAAGAGATAATGTTCTACTTATTTTAAATAGCATGCAAAGGGGACCTCAACTAAACCTCTCATTTTGTGGTCACAATCAATAGTGTTTAGAGCTTAACTACATGATTTGTGCTTGTAATCAGGTATTTGGACATCTAAATACTCCAATTACTTGCACCTGTAATTGATTGCCAGTGCACAAGTAGAGACTGCATTTTAAAATGTGGCCCACAATGAAAAACAGAAGGATGTCAAATAAGGAAAGATGTTCTATGCTAAAGTGCCAAAGCAGTCTAAAATGATTATTGTTCGAGTATGACACCAGGCAAACAACATCTGCCAATCTCATAGTACAAGCAGATACAATCCATTAAGTGGAAATGGAAATGGTAACTGAGGAACATGAAAAGAATGAGATTCACCAAAATAATATTTTGTAAATAACATCCAAAACAGCTTATTTTCGTTGTTTACATACTTTGCAGACTACTGCTTTATGGACGTGAAATAGTAGTGAGAGTTATGCTGTGCTAGGCACTGTGCAAGTTAGAAATAGAAATACTGGGAAATTTCAAAAAAATTAGACATCTAAAAATGTAGAAAAGTAATCTGTGGGACTTCCTAAACCTATTTTGTAACCATATCCCATTTCTTTCTTAGAATTTATAATCTCATTCTCATTTTGCTTAATTTTATTGTCAGGTATGCAGGGGTGGTTTTTTTTTTTTAAATGTTCTGACATCTGATTGGAAGTATTTTGAGAATAATATCAGCAAAAAGGAAGTATTTTAATGTATGGAAAAAATTCTCAATTTTCAGTATCAATATTTAATCAATAGCTGGTTTGGATTTATTTTTTCATAGTTACTTACTTTTCCTTGCCCACACCCAAAAATTCATAGTCAAAAACTGTATTTCTCTGTCAGTTTGGTTTTAGCAAACATTTATTTTACTTGTTTGGTTTTAAACAAAAAAAAAACCAAAACCCATACATATTTAGCTGTACAAGCCCTGTAAATAGCCTATACAGACATATCAAATAAGGATATTTACGGACAAGGTCAAATAAAAAAAAGAGCTTTATGTGTGAAATTTTGTTGAGGTGGATATAGTGAAAGAACAGAAAACAGAAAAAGTAAGAAAATCCTATGTGACGGATTTTTTAATAACAAGTTAAAATTGTTATGAAGTATTTAATTATGAAAAATTATGAGGTGTTTTTGTCTTTTATATTCTAAGCCCTTCTTGTCATAGGGTAAATATGGTAAGAATTGGACAGCTAGACTAACTGAAGATGACAACAGGGGAAAGGACAAAGAAAAAAGTCTGTCGTAATTTAATTTTAAAAGGTACCATCATTTATTTTCAGTTGGCATTCAATTTTCAATACACTCATTTTAAAATGCATTACTGTTTAGTTCTGAATGTTATGGTAATTTGGGAATTGACTTAGCTTTTCTCAGAGTTACAGATATGAGACATATTAATGAACATGAGTTTCAGATGACAAATGGTGCTTGAAGTTTCCATGTCTTTTAATTCATTTTTGATTAGAACATGGATGTTTTTTGAAATATAGATGGCATTTGCCAGCCAGAATGGTCATCTGATTTTAACATACAATGTGATGCTTCAGTGAAGTTTGAACTTTGAAGTGATTTAAAATTCATTGGTAATAGTGCTATAAAGGCCGTGTTCCCTGGCTCAGAATGCAATAAATGCAGGATGGTATCTCCTTTGCAGCCACACTGCACCTTCAGTCTATTTCATTTATGGCTTTTTTTTTATTTATTTTTGGATGAATGAATGAATGCTATGCTAACCTGTGAATTCCAGCCATGCTTCATTGTGCTTACATTATCAGAGGCAGGTGTGGGTGCATAAGGATTTTACTGAGGGAAGAAAAGTGAGTGGCATAAACTGAGCTGTATTTGTTTACAACGCAGCAGAAATATACGTATGGCTACTTATTAAAAAACTAACACATGCAGATTAAAATAAATTATGGGGAAGATACATTCATTTTGTTATATATTTGCAAACCCGAGGTTATGTTTGTAGTAACCAATCTGGACCAGTTAATATGAATGGATTGAAAACAAAACATTAAAAAAATGGATTTTGCACATTCAATTTTTCTTCCTACTCAGCTCAGAAAAGATTACAGTTACAAATATTTTCAAGATTCCCAATGCTTCCAGAATGTATAAATAAACCAGATGGTAGAGGGTCTTAATTGATCCCTCCCGCCCCCCCCCCCCCCCCTTTTTTTTTCAAGGAGTACAAAGGCCAAGTTCTGGGCATATGCACAAAGTGAAATTCACTGATTATGTTATATTTAAATTTATTTTTTCATGTACTGTTGTTCATCAGTTGTCATCAAATATAGCTGCTCCATTCTTCCACTCTGGATATACAAGTTAACTTTTTACTTGGAGTGCCACATGATGCTCTGTGACTGCTCTGTGCTGAAGTCTTCACATGAATCCTGTGCTTGCTTATGCATAACAATAGAAATACTCATCACTCTTCACTAGAGCTCTAACCCTTCCAGGAAGATACAGCTTCAAATGTGTGCATCAGAGAGCAGCAAGAGCAGGGCTGCTCCTCGAGAGGAGACAAGCCTCCACCTGGGACTGTGTCCACAGTAAGACAACCCAGTCCCACATGGGCCAAACACAACAGGCAGAGCCAGGTGCTGGTAATGGGGTCTATCAACAGGCACAGACAAAAAACTGATGGACTGGGTCCAGGGTCCTTACATGGAATCCAGCCTGGAGCAAAAGCAGACAGGGACAGCAACCAGGCTGAAGGCAAGGCTAGAGTGCAAGGCAAGAGTCCACCCAGGAGACAAAGCTGCATACAGCATATATCCAAGGGGTCCAAGAGACAACCTAGTTACAACACAGAGCCAAGGTCTGTCCATGATACAAAGCCAGAGGCAGGGCTGGAGACATACACCCAAAACAAAACTCAGGTAGTGACTCACCTTGCTCCTCCTTGTACTCTCAAAGCATTGTATTCAGCTGGAAGACCACCAGATGCTGATATCTCAATTATTACAGGAAATTTCCTCCACATATTATTTAATACTTTAAATCTCTGTTACCTCTATATTAATATTTGAAGATATTTTTATTTTCACATCCTTCTAGGAAATTTTTTGATACATATTAACATTTGGGTACATTCTCCCTGAAGGCATAAATGAAAGATGGCTCATAGACTCAAATCATTCAGATAATTGGATAGGAAACTTTAGAATCTTCCAGTATTTCTTCATCAGTTATTTTACCCAAAGACATCTGGAAGTTATTATGCCTCTTTTATTCCTTAAGAAAATCTTTCAGAACATTGATGCTTTCTGAAGTCTTCTTGGTGGGCAAGAATTAATGGCACTATGAGATAAAAAAGACACAAAGTATAGACATGCTGATTCCCAAGAACAGTGTGGATTCCAGCAGTGTTATGCTATTACCTTTGCTGTATATTTCATGTTTTCACTTGATTCAACAGTGGTATCACATGAATATTTAATAAAGTCTACAATGTTTTTTTTTTTAAACTTTTTAATCCTACTGATAGCTGTGCAATGAAACCTGAAAACAGATTGGCAGTATTTTAGTTTGTACTGAATCACTGAATACTTGCCCAAAACCCACTGAAAACCATGAAAGGTTTTCGCGGGTGTTGATCAGTGCCTCATGATATTCAAGGCTGTTAGCTGATGGCAGATGCAAGATGGCAAAGTCACTTACAGGAAAGAAAACATTTCCACCCATCAACGTTTATGGAAAATTTCTCATTAACTGAAGTTGATTGTTTCATATGCACACTGAACAGGAATAGGAAACTATATATTGTCTGTTCAAATAAAGTCTTTAGTATTATTGATTTGCTTTGAAACAAACTCAGGTGAGTATGAAATTTGTTTAGAACTGCAGCATACAATGAAATTTAATTCACCTTAATCACTTGTAAATGCTCTGTTGACTCTGATTATTTTGAAGGAATTATTTATGCGAGTTTCCTATATTTGATACCATAAGAAGCAAATAAGCAAACTGAAAGTTCTCTACAATATTATGTATTGTTCTGAGAGTATGAGAAAGATGTTGAATAATTACACTGAAAGTGTTTTAGTAGGTGTCATTAATTTTACTTTGCTTATACTGAAGACAACATATAGAATGCTTTATAGCATAGCAGACTGTAAAATTTTATATGGTGACATCTTTCTCTATGTCAAAGGATCAAAGAACTACAGATTTCTGTGGTAGAGTAGTGCAAGTGGTGAGGTGCCAGCAACACCTGTACTTAGCTGAAGTTTCTACTGTGGAAAACTAAGTTCAAGACCCTGAAGTTAAACGCCTGATAATGCAGATGGTATGAACACCAACCAAGTTCACAGAAAGGCTCAGTCTGCTAGATGTCATCATTTATGCATCACACCTAGGACCCTCACCGCTAAGCACAGACTACAGCAGCTATAGATGCTTCTATTCACAACTACAGGTTGTGAAGCTAACTTTACCTGCATGGATCTAACCTCTGCCAATTCTTTCCTAGGGCTGGGACACCAAAACCTGTCTCTCTCAGACACATATTCTCTTCACAGGAGAATGTCTCAGCCATCAAGATACAGGCTATACTGTGGACAAATAGAGGTAAGAGGCTGTCTTCCAGCTTTCAGATTACTGCTAGGCAGAATCAACATTCACTATGTCATTAGAAAAGCAAGTTAGCCAAGTTAAAACTTCTTAGTATTGCAATCAAGAGGCAAACATTGTTACAAGCAAAATCTCACTATCTGCGGAAAGGGGACACAGCATTTATATGCAGGTCTAAGAATTTATTGTTAGTTCAAATAGCAGTTTAACAATCTAATCAACAAAGAACAAGCCTCTCTTCTTATCAGTCCAACTCCAAGAACAATAATGCTTCTAGTCTAAATTATCTAATTATTACAGAAAAGCCTCATCCACACTTAAAACTGTTATACTTCCTAACATATTTTCTCTGATATTGCACTCACCCCTCCAAAGAGTTCCTGGGCCCTAAAATTGACAGGCAAGTGTCACTATTCCTGAACAAGAAGTGTGTGTGAGTGCATGTGGGCATATTTTAGCGAGTCATCAGTATCCTGAGTTCTTTGCTAGGAGGAGTATGATGTTGGTGAAGATTTCTGCCTCACACAGCCTGCACATTTGCTCTTTCTTCATTGGTTCCCAGAAAGGCTTTTACTATCTAATTAGATAAATACATGTTAGTTGTCAGCAAGAGTTACAAGTCCTCCAATGGACTTCAATTTTAGACCTGAAGCTTCTAAAAAAGGAGTACTAGCATATGTATCATGTGAGTTACTTTCAGGTTTGAAAATCCCTGAGTTTTTATTCAGAGATTATTCAGCCAATTTTGTATGTGAAACCTCTTTTTATATTACAGCTGTAGAAATTCTAAACAAAACCTATTCTGCCAACCTTGTATGTCCTTCCCTTCAAACTGGACATTCAAGAACACATTTAAACTGTAGATAAGAAGTATATAGGCTTAATTACCATCTAATGGTAGAATTAATCAAAGAATAAACCGAGCACTACAGCGAAAGAGGTATGAAATACCCACATAAACACTTCTAATGCTCATCCATTTTTCACTAAACAAAAGTATTGTTTGCCAAAGTGTAAAATTATACAAATAAACAAACAAAACAAACCAGAAAGCAAAATGAATAAAAACTGAAGTAATTTAGATTTCTGTTCTCAGCTATATATATTTTAAAATATTGACCTATAGCAGGATTCTTGAAACTTAGTGCTTAAAATTAATGTACAAGTGACTTTGGAAGCCTTGGTTTATAGGAGGGAGTACATGTGCTTGAAAATCCTGTTGTAGCACTCACTTTGGTTGTAAAACTAAAATTTCACAGAGTTGCTCTTGAAAATGCCATTATATGAATTCAAGTACTTTAGAAACTCTTAGATATCTGCCTCCTGCTAACAAACTTAGAAGACTATATTTTTCCCTTAGAACAGTAGAGCAGGATTGCAAAAAGGCATTTTATGAAGATACCCTTGTGCTGCTTTGCACTTAGCACACTCTTGAATTACCAATGGTATTATTGAAGACTAAAGGGGGTTTTGTAATAGATATTTATTACAAATACTTACATGGAATAGTTGTATGGAAAAGTCCCTGTAAGAACAGCACTACTGGATGAAACCAAATATCTGTTTCATCTAGTATCATTCTTCAGAGGTGGTCAGACTAGTTATAAGGAGAAGAATATGAGAACAAATATAGGGATATTTATTCTTTCTGTCAGATAATAATTTAATTTGATGCTCCTTCTTTCTTGTATTATGAATAATTACTCCTTGTGCCTCTCACAATTACAGACTACTATGGTACTCCCCCCCGAGCTCTCTCTTTTCCAGGTTAAACAGTCTCAAGTCTATTCCACAGTTAAAATAATTTTTGTGATCATTGTCATTATTCTTATCCGTATCTTTTCTAACTGTACCTGGCACTGAAGAACCAGCATTTTTCTGTATTAAAAAGCAGGTTTACCACAGATTCTTAAATTATAAATATTTGTCTCTTATTCCTTTCTTACCAGCCTGTAGGATTCAGATAGTTGATTGTTGGTTTTTTTATCACTGTTGAGATTTTATGTTCCCATAAAATTATCTATTATAGCTCCAGATGCTATGTCCAGAATTGTGGTATTTGGTTCTGAATAAGCTTCTAAATAATGACCCACAATATTTGCAGGTACCAGTATTTGTATATGTAAATCTTGCATGTTCAGTAATCCATTTGTTATATTTGCAAATTACCTAATTTTGTTGCAATGTGGGTTTGTGAATACACAAACAGATATGATTAACTATATTGTGATTACATTTTTAAGGGCCCTAGATCTAATTGTCACTGGCTTCAAAATCCTTTTTGACCAAACTTGTACCTACTCTAAAACTACTGCCAGCACAATTATAATGTGTTTTAATTTAGACAATATTCACATTCCGGTTGAAACTCCTGCTAGAACAATCCAAAGGGCTTTCATTTGTACAGGGTCATTGTAGCTAGAATGTGGAGAGATGAGAGATGTGTAAAAATGCACCCTCCCATATGCCAGGTGTCCCACACACAGGTTTGCATAACTAGATCATAGCCTCGTGTTGGCTATGGACTCCAATACTTGCTGCATACTTGCCCTGCTATCCTGTATTTATTCCTCCTTTACAATTAACAGGAGTTATAGTTTAGAATCAAATTAGAATGAGTTGTAATTTAGGATGAAATTGGTGGGACCGTCATGCCAATGAGAAACTATATCATAAAAGTCTACTCAGTGACTAACTATATATCACAAAACCTCCACGTATTAAAAAATGGATTAATTAAATACTTTTTTTGTTGCTTCAAGTAAGCAAAATGCTCCTAGAACATTATGTCCTTGCATGATGCAAAAGATTAGCAATACAGGGGAAACAAAATATTTCGATGAATTTCATTTAAGTGATCACAGCCCACAGAAAAGCCTCTGCAGTAGTGCAGCTACAGTGCAATAAGGAAACAAAATCTTAACCCTCCTAGCTGATACATTGCCCCATTCTCTCCAAATATTTGTTGAGAAAAGTCACATTTCAGCTCATTGTTTCTTGGTCTTGTAATGCCTTACTCATAAACAAAGACTTTTTTCAGTGTTCTAATTTCTGAAAATCAGATTGTATTGTTGTCCGGTGCATATATATGTAAAAGTGTTTTTCATTTATTTTTCCATAGTAACTACAATACCCATAAGTTTCAATATCTTTTTCCTTTTCCTTGCCCTTTCCCCTTTCCTTTCTCTACTCTCCTCTCTTCCCCTTCTATAGCTGTCCCTAAATCTATCTCCTGAGATACCAGCAGAACTCGTGTGAAAGCAAAGCATTGCGTTCAATGTTCACACCTGATAGAAAAAAGATCTTAGGGAAGAATACAAAAAATCACTGGTATCAAAGCAAATACTTTCTTAATACAATAGCTGTGTAGTATAAAAAGAAGAGTCTAGAAAAGAAAGACATAGTCAGTTTAAACTTTTCATAATATTGAAAAATAAAAGGTATATTTTAATTTATTCCTACTCAAAAATTTGGCACATTATATATGGAGTTACTGTGAGAAGCATGTTTAAGTTGTACACAATAAAATTCAGCCTCACAGTTTTATAGAAGTACAGATTGGCTTTTGATTTGCCCCAAGGCACTTCTGTTCTATCTGCTATGTAAAATCAGTTGCTGTTAATTCCTTGATTTGTACTACAGAGCCACCACTTTGGATGATTAAAAATCTTTTATGTTGGAGTACTTACTATTTTTCATTAGGCAGTGTGTTAAAGGAAATAGGATGCTGTGTTTGTTGGGGATAGAAGACCTGAGGGGAATGTTCTGAATTTCTGAGAAACCTTTAGATCTTTGGGGATGGCAGAAAGGGGAAGTTTCCGTCCCTTTTGTTGTTGTGATGTGAAATTCTCTGAAGTTTTTTCTTCCTGAAAACATATTTTCTAATGAAGCTTTTCTGAATTTGTCAAATGCAGTTCTTTAATCAAACAGATACAGTAACAAAGCAAGCTTATTCAAAATTCAGAAAGAATGATCAGTCATCGGTTTGCAAAGCAGGAAAACAGAAGCTAAGGTTCTGAGGTATGCCCAAGAACTCAGGTTCAGCAATTAGAAGTGAGATTCTGTACAGGACCTCTTAGAGACAGTTATATTTTATGGTCAGTCCAGCTCAACACTACCGCTCTTTATCCACAGTATTTTATGGCACCTTGGCAGCTCCTCAGACATCACACAGAACAAGCAGTGCAGGCATTGGAAGAAGATGCTATAATTTCAAGGCACTTTGGTGCACTGTGTTTGAGCCCACTAACTGAGGCTATATCTAGACTGTGGGCTGGTTGTTCTGTCAGTTGTAATGCCAGTCATCCCAATTAGAGTTCTGAATGTAACACAATGCAGCTCCCATAGGACCTGTACTCCCAATTTAATTCCCATGGAAACCATGATATGGGGAAGAAGAGGAGCAAAAGAAACTACCAGTGTCTTGTCTCACAGAGAGTCAGTATGCATCTGAGATGTGCACCTCACTAAAGACCAGGAGACATATCCCAGAATGAGTAGTTTGGACATAGCCTTAGAGAGCTCTGGATGACAGCCTGAGTGACAGCACACTCCTGTGGTCACCAACAAGGTCCAGCACTTCATAAATGTCCACATTTTTCATGTTGCACCCAAAATCACTTTTGTCCCTTTTACCTTGAGTTCCTCCACATATGTTGTGAAATACCGCTTGGAAGCAGTTTTATAGCTATCTCCTTCAATTCCTTGTCCAGAGGATCCTGTAATCAGGAGCTCAGGGGCAAGCACTAAAGACACTGCAAGCACAAGGCAATCAAATATTTTAAACTTCAGTGTTTCCTGCAAAAATAGTCACTTTTTTCACTTTATAGCACTCTCCACCTAAACATTCCAGGTATCCTAACTACAATGTTCATCCACAGAATTTCTGTGTAATAGTGTATAAGGAAACATGAACACAGTGATGTTCTTACAAATATCTCTGCTGACCTAAATCCAAATACCTTCTAGAGTCACAACCTTTCCCTCCTTACTAAGAAAAAGCAACTCTCCAGCAGCATGGTGGTGAACAGGGTAGTACAGTATATTTGGCTGATAACATCAGTAGGTTAATTCTGTTTCAGAGTATGGATCCTATACATTTTTTCCATTTGGAACAAACGTAAACCTTCTGTCAACGGTCATATCACACCAAGGTCACTCTCCATAATCTTCGAGAAATTGTGGACAACGGGGGAAGTCCCAGAGGACTGGAGGAAGGCAAATGTTACCCCTATCTACAAGAGGGGCTCGAGGGAGGATCCGGGTAACTATAGGCCCATTAGCCTTACTTCAATCCCTGGGAAAGTTATGGAACAAATCCTCCTGGCAGCCATCGTAAGTCAAGTGAAGCACATGATTGGGAAAAGCCAACATGGCTTCACTAAGGGCAGATCGTGCTTGACAAACCTGGTGGCCTTCTATGACAAAGTGACTTGCCTGGTTGACATGGGGCAGGCGGTGGACATTGTTTACCTGGACTTCTCCGAGGTTTTTGATGTGGTCCCCCACAGCCTCCTCCTGGAGAAATTGATGCGTTATGGCCTAGACAAGTGGCCTGTGCAGTGGGTGGGGAACTGGCTGACAGGCCACACCCTGTTTACCACCCTTTGAGTGGGTGGTGGTAAATAGCTCTTTTTTCAAATCAGCAACCTGTTACAGGTGGGGTCCCCCAGGGATCGATATCGGGCCCAATGTTATTCAACATCTTCATAAGCAATCTGGATAATGGGATCAAGTGTAGCCTGATGAAGTTTGCTGATGACACCAAGCTGAGTGGGGAAGTAGACATTCCAGAAGGGAGAGCCACTCTGCAGGGAGATCTGGATAGGCTGGAAGAGTGGGCCAAAAAGAACCTTATGAAGTTCAACAGGGAGAAGTGTAAGATCATGCACCTGAGAAAACATAATCCGGGAGTGCAGCACAGACTGGGATCCACCTGGCTGGAGAACAGCTCTGTGGAAAGGGACCTGGGGGTCCTCGTGGACAGAGGCTGCTGCTGCAGCCAAGAAGGTCAATAGGATTCTGGGTTGCATCAAAAAGGGCATCGCCAGCAGAGAGAAAGAAGTCATTATCCCGCTCTACTCAGCACTTCTCAGGCCACACCTGGAGTACTGTGTACAGTTCTGGTCCCCGCTGTACAAAAAAGATGTGGACAGGCTGAAAGGGTCCAGAGAAGGGCCACCAGGATGATCAAAGGACTGGGAAGCCTGCCATATGAGGATAGGCTGGGAGTGCTGGGTTTGTTCAGCCTTGAGAAAAGGAGGCTTAGAGGGGATCTCATCACCATGTACCAGTACTTAAGGGGTAGCCACAAAGAAGATGGAGACTCCCTTTTTAGAAGGAGTCACATGGAGAGGACAAGGGGGAACAGACACAAATTGCTCTTGGGGAGATTCCGATTGGACACGAGAGGGAAATTTTTAACAGAGAGAACAGTCAACCATTGGAACCATCTCCCCAGGGAAGTGGTTGGCTCGGCCACATTGGACACCTTTAAGAGTCGTCTGGACAGGGTGCTGGGCCATCTTGTCTAGACTGTGCTCTTCCTAGAAAGTTTGGACTAGATGATCCTTGAGGTCCCTTCCAACCTGTGATTCTGTGTGATTCTGTGATATCTTTTTAGTGACTAGACCTGTGCCTAATGTTCTTGCTACAAGGTTGGGACACTAACAAGGACCACTCAGCAACACAAAACAAAACAAAAAAATGCTTAGAAAAGTTTGTGAGAAGCCAAAGAAGATTTTTGTATCCTGTATTCTTTAGGCTGGACTTTCTATTCTCCAGCTGCCTGCTGAGAGTTGCTCTCAATGTTATCTGTCCCTAACCTTGGACAACAACAAAGCTATATAAAAAATATGCCCTTTGGAAAGGGGAAAAAATTCCTGAGTATACATCATCAGAAAAAAAGTTGTCATGAACACTGTGACAGTTGCCCCCTAATGCACCCTACATATGCTTCATGGGGTCCTAAGTTCTTATCATTGATATAGTGCCTCATTCACTTGCTCTGCTGGAATATAAATAAGATCTCTAGGTGTGAAAGAAAAGCTTAATATGGAATGCATAAATAATACCAGAATCTCTTCTTACAGATAATAAAGAGTTATGCTAGTTGGGTGGAATACAAATTTAATCTCTGAGAAGATGCCTATGTTTTGAGGACAGATGCCAATTTGTCAAGAACAGAAAGGGTTAAATCACAGTGTAAGGACTGAAAGCAGTGCTCATGGCAACAAATATTATGAGCAAAAGATGACAAGATACAGTACCTAAAAGGAAGATGAAAGTGAAAGAAAGTACTTAAAAGATAGGCAATTAAATACACGTAAGATTTTCTTTTAATGTTGTATTACACTAATTTGCTTTGAGCATGTGAAGAAAAATTTAGTGAGATTTAAAGAAAAAAGCATTTTCCAACTGCTTTTTGCTTATTGAACTACTGGTCAGACTAAGGTTCTAAACATTTGTTGTTGTTATTGCTAAAAATAGCATAACTTTAGAATTCTTCTGGCTCACACATTTTTGGGAATGGAATCCGAATTTTCAAGATTAAAGCTATAATGATAGTCTTCTATAAACATAGTGAGTGAAATAGAGGAAAAGAAAGCCCTGGAAGCCTGCCAGGAAGCCCTGTTATGAAGTATAATTCTCATTGAAATAAGATGTTGTTTTCTTTTAAAAAACCCACTGGTTCCTTCATCATTGTAGTTGTGAAATCAAAGCTCTAGAAGAATCCCAGGAGACCTTCAGACTCTAGTAGTCTGGTAAAATCCTTTGTTAAGTCTTGCCAGCTGTTAGACTTACAGACACTTGGCTTTCTTATAGTGCTTCATATTCTTCCATTCATATGTCCAGACATCTGATGAGTAAAGTACTTTGTGAAGAAACAGTCACTTGTTTCTTACACCTCACCAGAAAAAAAAAAATCAAAACCCAACCACTCCAATCTAAAAGTTAGACTGAATTAGTTGAACATCTATATATTCATTACTTCAACATTTTTAGTGCCTTCATTTTCACCTTATAGCCCCCAGAGAAGAATTCAAAGCATAGAGCTGAGCACGAAGGATTACTGTGCCATATGGAAAGAGTTATGGACTTCAGAAGAATTATCCAGAAGAACGGACTAGAGCTGTGTGGCAAGAAACACAGCAATATAACTGAAATCACTCAATTTCTGAAGGTCATGCACCTGGAGCATAGTTTTAAAAAAACATTTTCACAATCTAAAACCTGAATCTTTAACACAGGAGGTAACCTGAGGAGATTCTCCTTCAGGAGGTCCTGTATTTAACTCGTACTAATAGAATGCTTAGACTTTTTGCTCAAGATGTAGGAAGTACTGATGCTAGTGTTTGCTTGATGATTTAGAGAATGTGGGTCATTATGTAAGGGGGAGAACAAGGAAGGATGATCATACCTATATTGCCTAGTAATCATGGTTAGGACTCTTTTACACCAGTTCTTGAGGGTAAGTGGGTAGGTGGACTTTTATGGCTAATTAAATTAGAAATTCAGTGGGCAACTGAATATAGAGACCAGAGTTGCCAAGCCACCACGTTAGGAAGGTATAAAACAATGAAATTTCTTATTTTGTCCCTTGCCTGGGGAATGAATCTTACACAGTCTGTTGCACAGTGACCCAGTTTTTATAAATACAGTGAAGTAACTTGTGAAAAAAGGCATTATAGCCCAGGATCCCTTGAGCTGGCAGTCATTTTTACTGCAAATTTCAGAGATTCTTTATATCATCAGAGCAATTCCTCACACATCTATATTTTTATATTGTTTGAGAAAATATTTGCAGTGGTAGCATTAACAGTACTGAAAATCAGAATGCTATTCTTTTCCAGAAATGTTTCACAAAAGGTCCTGCCCAAAGCCGAATAACAAACGATAGTACACCTGTATATGCATTTTAGACTGCTGATTGGCCATTTGCTTTGAATATTTTCTTTAAGTTTTCTTTATTGTTCAGTGTGTCATTGTGGTTTGCAGCAAAGGAATGATAGCAACATTTTTCTCAAGACTGTATATTGGTTTTCCCCAAGACATGCAGCTTTTCCTTACGGAAGCATGGCACATTCATTTGAAATAAAATATACAGGAATGGTTAGCAAGGTTAACAACACAGTCATAGAATAGATTTTATTCATAAAATGAAATAGTTAACTTGATTTTGTGGATGACATTTTTCCTTTTCTACCAATATTTCTGATATTTTTGCCTTTTTTATCTTGTTCTGTGTGAGGCAAAACTGGGAAGTATGCATGTAAGTTCTTCCTTTGCCAAATTCTGACAGACAAGCTGAGCCTTGAACTTGCATGCACATGCATTACATGCTAGTGTAATGGCTGTTCTGGATGGAATAATCAGGCTGCTTGCTGGAGCTGTTCCAATCGCATAATCTCAGTTACACTAGGAAGAGACTTACACTGTAGTCCAAGATTATTGGCAAACATTTTCATAATGAGTCATGGGAACAGCAGAGGTGTGAACAAGTCTTTCTTACATCCTCATGATAGCTTCAACTTTTTGTCATAGCCTGCCATGCAAAGAAAAGGTGTTTATTTACATGAAGTCTTTTAGCTCAAACAGGAGGGACTGACAGAGTTTTATACCAGAATACTTCCTCTACTTATATGGAAGTCAACAGTTTGGGGCTTAAAATGAGTGATTTGAGAAAAAATATCTTTTTTTTAAAAGACTAGTCTTTTTATGATTTTCACAGAAAAATCTATATCGTGCTAAACAATGTGAACAAATTAAGATATTGACTAAACTGGTAGTTTATTTAAAAAGTTTGTCTTTTGCTACATTAGTATTTTCCAATGGCTATAAAAGCAAAAATTTCCAGTCAGTTCTACACTTGAGTTACTGCCCTTGATAATAGCAATATGCTTTCTCACTTATTTTCCTGACACTTAATTTATTTCTTAGGTTGGTTTCGCTTGTGTAGTTTTAGAATAACATTATCTGGTTCTTTTATAGCAGATATGCGGTTGTGCCTAGTATGTAGAAGGCAGAGTTATTTCAACAGACACAAATATGCATGACCTCAGTCCACTGTGATCAGAGCTGATAGAAACCAGCTCTGGTCCAAAGATCTTAAAGGCACACTGTAGTGGCATAGTGCCTAGGTTAATATACCTTGCCTGGCAGATCAGCTTGGGAACAGGATTATATCTGCTGGCTAATGGCTAATACACGGCTAATGCAAATCATCAGCAGGAGAGTTTGCATCAGGCTTAGACACCCACTTAGACAAGTTTCAATCATAACTCCTGATTTTAAGCTCATGGAAGGAAACACTCTATTTTTAAGGTATTTTCTACAGTTTTCTCCGTTCAAAAATACATTTTTCTACAATTATTAAGAAAAATCTCTTTGACCTATGTTAATTCACCTACAATATTTAAAAGAATGCAAACCAACAGTTTCCAGAGTAAATTTTACAGCTATTCACTATTTTTAAACTAATTTTAACCAAAGTAACTGAACTTGAAGCTTGGAAAAGGAGATGGACATAATTTTTTTTGAGCTATGAGATCGTGAGATGAAAGTTACCATGACTTGTTTCTACCCAACAGCTAATTTTTTTTTAGAGCAAAGTCTATCTGTTCAAGAATACCTTAAGTGATTGTGCTGCGACATAGAATCACAGAATCACAGAACGGTAGGGGTTGGAAGGGACCTCTGGAGAGCATCCTGTCCAACCCCTGTGCTTGAGCAGGCACACCTAGAGCAGGGGGCACAGGAACACATCCAGGTGGGTTTTGAATGTCTCCAGGGAAGGAGACTCCACACCCTCCCTGGGCAGCCTGTTCCACCGCTCTGTCACACCCACAGTAAAGAAGTTTTTTCTCATATTGAGCTGGAACTTCCTGTGTCCCAATTTCTGCCCATTGCCCCTTGGCCTGTCATTGGGCACTAATGAAAAGAGCCTAGTCCCATCCTCTTGACACCCACCCTTTAGATATTTACAGGTATTGATGAAATCCCCCCTCAGTCTTCTCTAGTCCAGGCTAAACAAACCCAGGTATCTCAGTCTTTCCTCATAAGGGAGATGCTCCAGTCCCCGGATCATCTTGGTAGCTCTCCGCTGGACTTGCTCAAGCAGTTCCACATCCTTCTTAAACTGGGGGCCCAAAACTGGACACAGTACTCCAGATGTGGCCTCACTAAGGTGGAGTAGAGGGAAAGGATAACTTCCCTCAACCTGCTGGCCACACTCCTTTTAATGCAACCCAGGATACCATTGGCCTTCTTGGCCACAAGGGCACATTGCTGGCTCATGGTCAATTTGTTGTCCACCAGCACTCCCAGGTCCTTCTCAATATATATAATTTACATAATATAACCTTATCTTTAAATAGGGCTATCGCAATAAGTAGTGTAAAGCTTCCATTGAGTAACAACACTTGTGCTTCATTAAAAAAAATTTGAAAATTGCAAGCCTTTGAAAAAAGGTTTGTTGAGCATATATAATAGAAAGCCACTACTTTGTTGTCATTGTAATTGTGTATAGCCATTGCAATAGTCCAGACTGTGAACAGTCTAACTTGTGGAAAAAAAACATGGACAGAATAGTCTTCTTTCCATGTTCCAGTTGCAGTGCAACATCCAAAAGTTAGGCACCTCTGCTTAGACTGAGATGATCTGAGGCAATGAAGATCCTATACAACCCCAGGGGTGAGAAGAAAGCAAGTCAAAGTTCTCTGCAGTACATAGAGGGCAGGGCTGCCTGGCCCTGGGCCATGAGCTTTCCAGTCAGAATCCATAGCTCAGGCTCCACATCTGCGCAGGGCTAGCATCCAACGGAGCGACTCTTACAGTGACACCATTTCATCTTAAATGTCCTGAAAAGTCAGAAGTGTGGAAGGCAGGCCGTTAACAAAAGGCCACTGAGCAAATTTTCTATCCTACCTTTCCCATCTTCCTCATCAGAAGCAGGAACAGCAGATATACCTTTCAACCCTCCATTTTCTGTGGCAGAAGTGACTTCAATCAAGCGTTTCCACCAGATCCTCAAAGCCAAAATTCATTTCTGCCTCTACAGAATTTGCTGGGTCTGATGCTTGCATTTTCCCCACACCACAGTGTTCATTACAACAGAAAGTAAAATGAGCTTGCAGAATGGGTAACGTAGTTATTGGAACAGAAGATTTCATTACCTTTTTTTTTGTTTGTTTGTTTGGTTTTTTTTTAATTTAGGCACCCATATGCCATGTGAAGAATCATTTCAGATGTTTTTGGGTTTTTTCCCTGGCTATTACTTTTCCATCCATCACTGTAGCCTTTGAGCACCAGAATTCCTACAGCTGCTTGTGCGTTACTAGGGTTGTCTCCAATATCAGCTGAAGCTACTTTGTACCATGAATAGGATTGGCAACAGGAGGGAAAACAGTCCATATATTTTGATTGAGCAGTTGTACCAAATTTTCTTTATATTATGGAAGTAAGGCTCCAAGGATCTCTTTCACAGGCAAAATCCCCAGAGATGTGATTCTAAAGTCATAGAATTGTTACTGTGAGAGTCCACCCAAAATCATATTTCAGATACACTTTGATAGCTATTACGTGAGGGCTCTGAAAGCAGGCTAATAGAGAAGCAATAGACACTCTCTGTCCAGATGAATGCTGTGGGTGATCCTGATGTAGTTATGAATTTCTCTGTTCACAGATGTTCATGTTCAGAATCCGTCTGACTGTGGGTAGCAGAAGACATTAACATTTGCCAAACAGTGACCTTATGTTTTATATGGCTTTCCACAATTTACCATCTTCAGAACAATCAATAGCAGTACTAAATAGGCAAAAAGATGAAACCTGGAAGAGCATTTCCAGAGGTGCAAGCTACATCCATTAGATTTTAATTAATTGAAGAGCTGTGTTAAAAGATAGAGGCTTTTTTGTCACCTTTTTTGCACAGGTGAATTTAGAAATGGGCAATCTCTTTTCCATTTTTAAAAAGATTCCTGATTTCATGACAAAGTTTTCCTGAGTTCATTTAACAAGGTTGTTGACCTGATTGGCATGGCACATAGTCTGAGACAAGTTAACAGAAGAACTGAAGTAAATTCTTTTTTTTTTTCCTTACACTGAAGCTTATTTCAGGCTTGATTGGTAGTGACATTTTGCTTTTAAAAGAGAAATAAGAAAAGTTAAGATGATATTCCTTTTGGTTTTATTCAGAAAAAAATGTACTCTTTTTTTGGCCTCTACTTAATGATCTAAGTACTTTTTAAGGTGCACAAGATCACAGTTTATAACCTTAAAAAGTAAGTGTGGCTAAGAGGTGATAGGGAACAGAGCACCATTAAAAGGATTAATGATCAAGCTTGGTGAAAGAAAATAAGAAGAGGTAAATGGGCTATTTGGAGGATGATAAAACTTGGGGAAGAGGTTGCTTTTTTGTGGTAACCCAGAACTGAGTAAGTAAGAAAAATATTTTAACTGGTTTTCATTAGTTACGAAAGAATTTGTTGGAATTCTGTGCCGATGGACAGGAAGGCTAGTGGCCACTGTATAATTCCTTGTCCATCTTTGGATGCTTTTCAGTATACACGATTGTTACAGCAGTTTCTATATATTATTTGATCAAAGGAGAGTTCTTAAGGCAAGTAAGGAGTCCCCTTAAAGGAAGTCCACTTTAGGCTGAAATTAAAAAGGAAAAGAGACCAATTCAAAATTTGAAGCAATATTTTAGTAAGTATCCAATTTAAACTGGCAAATAACTTGAATTGTAGGATCTTCACTCCATTGCAAACTGAGTTCATTGCATTGGGTATCTTTCAGATGGCTTGTTTAGGATACAGGATGACCAACTGGCTTTTATAGAAAAGTCTACAACCTGAAAATAAATGTGACGGGAAAGCATAATCCTCGCACTTGCTGGTTTCAGTCAAACCCCAGTGATTCTGTTCTGGATACTGAATATACATTGATCCTTTCTTAGAAACAAGAAGTTCTCTAACACTAGAAATATGCCAGCAGTCTGGCACATGTAATCCTCTTTATCTGCATGAAAGTTCTTTCTTGTACGCTTTAGTGGATGAAATGTTTAGTAGTGTTGACCCAAAGAAAATTATAGGTGTTGCTAACATGCAGGCAAGAGATATTCACTCAAACTTCATTAAAGTTTCCAATTCCATCCTGAAGGAAAATATTAAATATGGCTTAAGTCAATTATATAGATTACTGGTATGACATGATTTTAATATTTAAGAGTATCTCAAATGTCTCAAGACTCAATGCATGTGTAGAAAAGTTTCAGGATCAAGTCTCAGATTTATTAGTCATCCTTCAATACCTTGAGACCAATTCAATTTGTCACAGCTGGATATCATTGCCATTTTCCACAGAATCCTGGGTTTTAAATCAAGGCCAACGTAGCATCTAACCTTGGAGCGAAAAAGAATTTATAGTATTGCTGGAAGGGTTATGTCTCAAAGGGATTTAAATCTTTTGAATAATCCATTCTGATTTTTTTTCCCCTAGAGGTGTAAAAGAGGACAGCTGCCTCTATGTTTAACAGAGTAAGTAATAAGATCACATGTGCAGCAAGAGTGATCCGCACAGCAGAAATAATATGTCTATCTTCAGGATTTATCTTAAATTAGGATTTTACACTAGGACAATCCTGCATGGTCTTCTAATCTGTTTTATGTGACTTTGAGAGATTTGTTCTCTGGCATGTTTTAGCTTGCTTTTCTTGTGGATGGGTGCTTTAGGAAGAATACTGTTGATTTTATATAAAACATGTTAGGACAAAAATTGCACCATGCCACATTATACCATACCAGATTTATATGAAGTATATGTGTATGTGTGCATACATTTCATAAACACACATGCTGCTTTCAGGATTGTACAAGTTCCCACTATAAAAGTTGCTTATAGTTCTGCCAATATTTAACCAAGCAAGCTGAAATTTTTCATGCCAAGTGTGTGCCTTAGGCAGATATGTTTAATTTTAGTCAAAAACGGTTAAACCCTATCCAAAAACTAAACAAAAGGACAAGTATATAGTTCTTCTTATATTGCAAAGTTCTGGCACCCCTGTCTTTAACAAGATCAAGCACTACAAATCCCTGAAGCAGAATTTTGAATTTCACTGGAGATGTGCTTTTTGCCACCTCTGTGAATGTCTGCTTGAATTTGGCTAAAATTACAAACCTTCAAAACAGCATAGTTAGTAAATGTTCAGTGAAAATGTTTTATTAGCTTGAATTCTTGAATTTCCTATGTGGTAAGCATGTCCCACCCTAAGGCTGCATGGGACCTCCACTTCTTTTGAGCTGTGAGCTCCTGCAGCTAGTGTCAGATCTTGGTACCTGATCTAAAAAGCACAGCCAGTAAGACTGTGCCCTTCCTGTCTCACCCAAGGTATGCAGGACATCTGGAAAAAGCCACCTAATTTGAATGGAAAAGTGATATGCTGGGGTGGATCATGGGAAATTGCTGGGGATGAAAATTATTGTAAGCCCCAGGGGAAGGTACTGAATGATAAACTGAGGTTGAGAAACAAGCTGTACCAGGACCGACAGGAGCTGTTCTTCAGGCAGGGAAATGAGGCGAGGGAGTAGGTGGACTGGTAGCCATTCAAGGAAGAGGAGGGTGAGAGTGAAGGATGAGAATGGAGTTTTGAAGTGTCTGAAGAATTAGGTGAGCAGAAGACGGTGAGAGATGTGAGAAGGTGGTTATTCAGGAGCTGCAGTGATGAGGCGAGGAGGAGACTTGGACAAGAGTCATGGTGAGACACTTAAAACAGATGAGCTCAGGAAAAAAGAAGACCGACAGCAGGTTGAGGTCTTTGTCAGAGGCCAGGATGAGAGAGATGTACCAAAAGCTTAAGAGATGTCTAAAGAGAGAACGGGACTGCACAGGTGAGATGTGCAGAACTAGCAGTAGATTGGAGAAAGAAAAATGTGGCTGAAACTGAATTTCTTTATAGTTCTGTATGCTATACAATGCCATATACAGAACCATCTATTTTAGTTATCACTGCTGTATGAAAGATATAAGTTTAAAAAGAGTAGCTGTAGGCTTTTTATTCCATGTTTCTCTGTTTTCACAAGCAAAGCATTACATTCCTACATGTACTTAGAGTGTGGGCATCTCCTTAACGTTCTACATGCAAAATAGCAATCCTGACCCTTCAAGAGTAACTGAGAGTCAAGTACAAACATTAATTCATTAAACTTTTCTTTTAACTTTTGATAATTCCAGAAGGGAAGTACTATCCTCTTAGCTGAACTACAAAACAAAACACTCAAGATGATACTTTAGATGGAGAATACACACTAATCAGGTGACTTTAGGGAAGCAGCTAGGATTAAGCTTGAAATATAGACAATTTTTATTCTCTTCACTATTTGTTCATTCAATGAAGTTATCCAAAGTGTTCTATTCTGTGATATCAATAACTCTGATATTAAACCTTGCCATGACATTTGTGGAATATTAACAATAAAGCAAATGACTGCATAATAAGAAAAAAAGATTTAAAATAAAAATTGTTTGGTTGCTGCGTTGGGTTTTTTTTGCTCCTTATACTGGCAGTTAGGCAGTTGGAATAGATGCATGTGCTTAATTAATATCTTTTTTGCTTTTCAAAAATTAAAGTTTCTGAAAACTAAATAGAACAAAATTTCTTTGAAGCAAATTGCATTAATGGTGTTAGTGATCTAAAATAAGCAATGTTAATATTTAAAGGTATGCCCACCCTGAGCTTGAGTAAATACAGTATTGCTAACTATATCTTACAGCCTTATTTTTTCACAAGCTTATAGGGTGCCTCAAATCAGACAATTAGATTTCTAAGAAAAATGAAATATTATTTTGCAGGAAAAAGCAAAAATCTCCAATAAAAACATAACAAAAATCTAATAGAAGCAGTAGAATTTCTTATGAATGTACTCAAGTAAAAGAAGAGAAACGAAAATGCTACTAATGTCAAAAGAGAGAGTTTGTTAGACATTTTTTCTTGCATTATCTTACAGGGAGAGGAAAGGATTAAATCCATCTTGGATCACAAAAAAACAATGTAAACAAATACTGTCCAGATCCTCCAAGGTTCATAAACTGGAAGGCAGGAGTCATTCTGTAGGCTGCAGAATTAATTCCTGCTGTCTCCATGCCTATTCCGGAATGGAAAAAGCAGGTCATACCCATTCCGCAGCTTCCTAGGCAGTGTAGTGATGATTGTGCTATTGAAATCTAAAAAGACTTAAAGCTATCCTGAAGTCCATAATTTTGTTGGAGTCAAACAGACACTAAGTAGAGTTCCCACATTTCAAAACGTATTCATTTCATAATTTATTTCTCTATAATGTGAGATTGAATCAACATTTATTGAATTGAAAAGGACTACTGCATAGATAGCAACAGCTGAAATGCCATACCAAATTTAACAGAATAGTGGTGAAGTCTCAGACATTAAACATACTGAATAGAGGCAGGCACCAAAGGCAGTCAATGTTCTTAATTTCCAAATGTGTTAAAGAGCAGCATGAGATAACACTTAGAGCAAAATAAGAGTGCTTCACAACATCGGGGGTGCTGATTGGCTGGTGATTTGTAAGGTTGAATTGCATGGCAATCTAAATGCATTTTGATTGTAACACAACTTCAAAATTGCTAAGATTTTAAACACTACTGATTATTCTAAATTATTAAATGAGCTGGAAGCAAATTACCTATGAAGCCAAAATAAGCCTTGATGATTTATATTAGTGGTAACAAAAACATGTTGATATTAGTAAGATTGAGAAATGAATAAGTACCTTGCTTCTGGGACTGAAATTCATGAGAATGTGCAGTAGATGTAGAAGCAGTAGTCATGGTTCTATATGCATATATACATATATGTGTATATATATATATACACACATATATGTATATATAATTTTCCTCTCTGGAAGGAAGATTAGGAGCCCTCATATCCTGAAGTTTTCTAACCTTGAGTAGCTTTTCTGTTAGACTATATAAATCAATGTAAAATAGTTAGGTGGAGACTGCAAAAAAATGTGTTTCTTCCTCTGGGAAAACACCTTTCCTCAAAAATATTTCTGGGCAGGGATAGGAGGTATTTTATATAGTTTAAATTGCTTTGCTGCTATCTAACTATCTGAAGTACTATTTAGAAGTTCTCGTATTTTTCCAACAAAGATTGCAGTAGGTGTCTACTAGAGATAAATTAAAGAACAATTCAAATTGCATTTTCTGAGATATTGGAAAAATCATATGGAACATAATAGCTCTATTATTGAAGTGGTAAAGCATATGAAGAACTTTCATTAGCCATAAAGTTGCTAAGGAAAAATCCTCGGTTTTACAATACAGACCATGCCATTCAAATTTCATTTCAAGTCCTCCAAAATTTCCCATGATATAAACTGTTTCAAGAACAAGAATTTTTGTTGGTATTGACAGTGCTTTATCAAAGCACTTCAGTGACATGTTTAAATCTCTTTGAAGTTCCATTAACTCAACAATACTAGAGTTTTAAAATTAAATACATGCTAGAGGAATCTTTTTCCAAGTCAGCTCCTTTTTTTTTGTCTTTGCAAGGCTGTATAGTTGCATAATTCAGGGCTCAGTCACAGATTCTGGCTTCAGCAGTCCCACCTGTCTGTCCTCTAGCCAAATTTTCCTCTGAAAATCTCTTTTTGAGAAAATGTGCTCTCAGTCTTTGGCTCATATGAAAGACAGTAGTTTGTGTCTGCAAAAACGTGACGGATAGGTCTGATGTGGATGGAGCCAGTATGGGTGAGTGTCTTAATAGGAATGGGATGGAACTGGGGTGCTTGTAGGCAAAACAGCGATTCACAAGAAGCTCTCTGAGACAGCCTCACGTACAAAATCTCAATTTGTTTGTAAGGCTGTCTAATTGCTTAGAGTTTTGTTCCTTTTTGTGTCCAGAACTGCTCCAACTGAGTAGTTCAGTGTTCTTCACTGCCATCCTTTCACTCTGGTCAGAAGTCAGAAACCATTCATTGGTGCTCCCGTGAGTGCTGAACCTGGTGCTTCTCTTGGAACTTGGAACCAGTACACATTCAGATAACCATCTATTATAACATGCACCAGGAGCTATTTTAGTTTTAAAAGCAGGCCTCTCTTGTAGTAGCCTCAGGCTTTTGTGGTATTTCAATTTTTCCTGCTTTCCTGGAGAGTGTACCAGAGTATGAGCCTTGTTATATGTGGAAAGTTTTCTGCTGAAGATGTGAAAGGGAGAGTGCAAGATTATGTATAGAAAACAAACAGGGAACACCATAAATGTGGGCTGTTGATCTGGATCCTTACCTAGGATGAGGAAGACCTCATCCTTTATTTTATTCCAGGACGCGTGAGCAGACTTGGAACACAGTGCAGGTTGTTACGCAGAAGACAGTTGATGGTGTTAGTAGCGGGACCTACTACCTCCTCTGCAAACTATTGACAAGTTTTCAACCATTCCCTATTTGGCTCCAGGTTGCTTTGATCTGCAGGTCTAACTTGTCAGCTCTCCCCCTTCACCAAAAGGAAAAGCCCAGTCAAACTGTATTCCAAGTATTCTAAGTATCTAAATGGAGGCAATATGGTGCTTAGCCTTAAGACTTTTATGACATTTCTTGATTTAACCATGAAATAATAATGCCTATCATTAGTATTCCAGAACATTAGAAAAATGTAAGGTTTTATAAACTTTGAGTAGTCACTCTAGAGTCAGAAGTGGTTGTATATGCAAGCATATGAATTGTTTTGCAAAATACAAATTCTTTTCTATGTAATATTATTGATAAAAGAACAGTGGATAACACATTATTCACTTTAATATTGTTTACTATAGATTCTACTGAATCAACATTAGACAATTTTATAGGTGGAATTATTTTCCTTTGTTTTCTTCAGTAAGAGAGGATGATAATAACTTGGACAATATCAAAGGAAAAAACATATACATATATAACAATGTATAAAATACTTTATCTTCCAAACTACATGTAGCATAAATGATGTAAAACTAAAAAAAAAGCATGAATGTATGCATAGGTGTTTGTACCATATCGAACTTTAAAATGAATTCGTGCGAGACAGAACTCTTCACATTTTTCTACTTAATGCTTGAATGATGACATTTAAATCTGGGAATCTCTCCAACTTTAGTGAACGTTTCTTCAAGCAGACTTTTTTTTGGTTTTGCTTTAAAATGATAGGAAGCTTTCAGTTCTTCACTGAGCTATGTTATCAAATATATTTTATTAAAGACACAAGAAGTATGGAACCACCTCATTTCAAAGGGTCTGGAACACAATTTGCCTAATAACAGAAAGTAACATACACACAGGAACTTGCATGGTGCTTTTAACTGTACAAAAAAGATGTTAAAAGTATTAGCAATTCCTTTTATTAACGTATGTGGACACTTAGCTTTGTGAATCGCCTTTCTTGTATGTTAAAAGCCTACAGATTGAAGCTTCATGTCAAAATTATACAACACTTGGATTTTTGTGTTGCAGGGTATGATTTATTGATTTTGCAACTGAATTATTCAAGTCACTCATTGGTAGTGGAATTATGCAGCCTCAAAAAAGCTGAAACCAATACAAAATTCTAAAAGAAAAGTGTCAGGTATTCAAAACCGCGTTGTTTAGTGCAATGATTATCTTGCATGCATGTGGAAAAATCAGTAGTGTCTCAAATGTGAAATAATAAATTATTGATAAACATAAGACCTGATTCATGGCTTGGAACAAAGCTTACATTTAATCGAAAGCAGCATTTAATTTTCCAAATTTCCACAAATTTGTAAATCCAAAGAGCTTATGAAACATGGAGAATTGTTACCTAGAGAGAATGTAATCCATATCACCTATATTTTTAAAAACTATGGCTTATAGGCTCTTTGAAATACTTAGGTTAATGCTCCTTTCATACACCGAGGATGCAATTGTATTCTGATGCTCAAGAATTTTCATGCATGTGATAACTTTCCTGACAGTATTCAGAGCACATAGGCACCTAAGTCCCAGTCTACTGAGATGAGAATTTAGCCTTTGGCTTGAAGTGTTTGGTTTCCCACACAAATCTTCCTATCTACCCATATCAAATTGAACAGTGCTATAGTTGAAAGTCTTACACAGTGTGAAATAGGGGATTTGCAGACATGGATGTTCTGAGTTCAAAACTACTTAAACAATTTAGTAATAAAAAAGGGTCCAGGACATATGTCCCAGTAACAAGACATTTGGTGAGGGTTAATTTTATATTGAAACTTCATGATTTAAACTAATCTCTCACTGCTTTGACCCGTAGTACAAGCTATCACTAAAGGAGTTTGAGACTACTGCCAAAGCACAGATAAACAGAATCTCAGCTTCCCACAGATTTGAGCAGACTTTCCTTGTTTTGTTCAGATTAGCTATTTGGTACAACTTCTCCTTTCTTTTACCCAAGTACCACTTGCTTTATTTCACCCTTTTTTCCCTTGCACTGATTTTTCCCCTGTGTCCTTCCCCTCCCATTTGTTTGCAAATTTCTCATCCTTCCCCGTTAACATAACACCAAAATGTAATGAACAGCTTTCATACAGTCCATTCTTTTAACATTATTCTCAAGGTTTCAGCTTGTGTGTGTGTGCTTGAATAAACTTTCTTATTATTCTCTTAAAAGTGATGATCTCTATGATGTTTTGATGGAAGTAACAAAACTAAAAATTATTTTAGAATTCTGTTGCAGCCTATTCTCCAAATGAGAACACACAAACACCCATTTGTGGTTGAGAAGGTCTTCTGGATTATACCAATGGCTGAGGAGAACTAAAACCCTGCATGCTTTTCCATTAGGTGCCCATTTTGTTGCTGTCTTACAATAACTGTCTCTAATAAAAAAGGAGGTGCTGTTTGCTCTCTTGAGGGACAAGATGCCTTGCAAAGGGATCTAGGGAGATTGGAACATTGGGCTATGATTAATGGGATGAAATTTAACAAGTCCAAATGCCAGATTCTGCACCTAGGATGGAGTAAGATGGGCAGGAGTATAAACTGGGAGAGGAGCAGCTGGAGAGCAGCCCTACAGAAAGGGATCTGGGGGTGCTGGTTGGCAGCAGCTCAATATGAGTCAGCAGTGTGCCCTGGCAGCCGAGAGGGCGAACGGCGTCCTGGGGTGCATCAAACAGAGCATGACCAGCCGGTCAAAAGAGGTGATCATCCTGCTGTATTCAGCGTTGGTGCAGCCTCACCTTGTGCGCTGTGTGCAGTTCTGGGCCCCACAGTTTAAGGAGGATGTGAAGGTCATT
Organism: Phalacrocorax aristotelis; assembly: GCF_949628215.1. NCBI lineage: Eukaryota > Metazoa > Chordata > Aves > Suliformes > Phalacrocoracidae > Phalacrocorax > Phalacrocorax aristotelis. The sequence continues at coordinate 29,764,330 of NC_134277.1, read as the reverse complement.
GCATACATCCAGATAAGGGCAACAAAGCTGGTGAAAGGGCTGGAAGGAACGTCTTGTGAGGAGCGCCTAAGGACTCTAGGTCTGTTTATTGTGGAGAGAAGGAGGCTGAGGGGCGACCTCATTGCTCTCTACAGCTTCCTCGAGGAGGGGAAGTGGAGAGGGAGGTGATGATCTCTTATCCCTGGTACCCAGTGAAGGGATGCATGGGAATTTTTTAAAGCTGAGTCAGGAGAGGTTCAGACTTGATATTAAGGAGCTTTTTCTTACCGAGAGGATGGTCAAACACTAGGACAGGCTCCCTAGAGAGGTGGTTGATGCCCTGAGCCTGTCAGTGTTTAAGAGGCATTTGCACAATGCCCTAAATAACATGCGTTAACTTGGCCAGCCCTAATGGGGTCAGGCATTTGGACTAGATGATCATTGTAGGTCCCTTCCAACTGAAAATATTCTATTCTATTCTATTCTATTCTATTCTATTCTATTCTATTCTATTCTATTCTATTCTATTCTATTCTATTCTATTCTATTCTATTCTAATTTCTGAATTCAGTGGATGATGAGATATCTCAAGAATCTGGCAGGCAAGACTTTATCTCCTAGACCAAAAGTAATTTCTGGTTTATAGACTCTTAGCTCATCAGAGGCCGCAAGAGCTGTTAGAAAGGCAAAATTCATCAGGGACTGCTTTGATCCAGCAACGACTGTTTCTCTCAGCTGCTAGGTAAAGCCCTTTCACAGAAAAGGACTCTTAAATCTCTTGCAGGTAGAGAACTGTCATTCATGAATCCTGCTGAATGCTGCACCCAGAAAGAGCTATGAGTTTCTGCTACTGAAAGAAAATATCTTGACTCTAAGCAATGCAGATTTTTAAGGTTTGGAAGACGCGTAAGAGTCCTGTAAGAGTAGCTGTATACTTGTAGGGCAGTAGTTACTCAACAAGGCAAGGTGTTGCCTGCCAGACTGGTAAGATCAAACACTTTCTCTCTGCTCTGCCTTTAGCAGATCCCCTGCCTCTCCCAGGGGCAGTATTACCCACTTAGAATACTTGCTCCCTCTCACTACAAACAGCCCTGCAGAATAGTGCTTAAAACTGATATTTTTGTCCCCCGAACCACCTGAATTAACAGTATTTTTTCTTTTTTCCCCCCAGATTTTGGGTAAAATTAAAAAAAAATAAAGATAAACATTTAATCATTCAGAGAAAGAAAGCGATTTCTAAATGTTCTATTTATTAGAACTTTTTATGATAGAAAAAATGTTTTGTGAATGGCATCTCATTTCAAGGACTATATATCTGTTCAGAAAGATCTGTTTGCCTGTGAGGAGAGAAAAAGCACCTACAATTTGCCACAGAAGATAAGAAAGCATTTTGCCATTGGCAGTAACTAACAGTTGATGTTTAAAAGGAAGGCAAAAGTCCCAGTGAATGCCTCCAGCCAAGCATTAAATGCTGCAGACTGGGGTAAAAGGTGGAGAGAATGTGTCTCCTGACCTTTGCAGAAATCAGCACACACCTCAGCACATGGAAACATGAGAAATACAGTATCAGTCACAACTATTAAAACTGTCAACGTCTGATTTTTCAATCTGATTTTTAAAATGAAATTTAAAAAAATATATATTTTTGCCTAACATTTTTCCTGGTACTGTTACACTTTCTTTGAAAAAGAAAATATTTCCAAAGGAAATGTCATTGGAGCAATACATTATTTTTCCTAAAAACAGCTGAAATGAATAGCTTCAATTTTTATGAAAATATTTTCTCCCTTTTTAACTATTCAAAATCATAAATATGTGTGACTTCTTGGAAGCTACAGCAATTTTGACATTTCTCCAAATTAGTTTGTCCAGTGTACTTTATAAAATAGAGACTCATATAAATAATTTGTTGTTTATTGAAAAAATTAATTCAAGGTACTGTTACATATTTGAAAAGAGAGAACTAGATAAAAAAAGAAGAGATTTCCTGGTGTTTGGTTTTATTAATGGAAAGAAACTCTTCTTTCCTTCTTTTTCTTTTTAAAGTGCTTCACGTTTCTCCTATTGTGTCTCTCCAATCAGGGAAGTCATTTTTTTGGATATTTCAGGAGAGAAAAGTCCATCCAATTTCAAAAAACAACACTTTATTCCTTTAGAATCCAATTCAAAATCAACAGATGATATTTATGTTGAATTCTTCTGTCATGGTTTTAGCTGGGATAGAGTTAATTTTCTTCACCGTAGCTGGTGTAGTGCTGTGCTTTGGACTTAGTATGAAAATAATGTTGATAACACACTGATGTTTGGGTTGTTGCTGGGTAGCGCTTGTACTAGTGAAGGACTTTTCTAGCTTCCCATGCTCTGCCGGGTGCACAAGAAGCCGGGAGGGGAGGGGGCACAGCTGAGAGAGCGGATTCAAACTGGCCAAAGGGATATTCCATATCAGGTAACGTCATGCCCAGTATGTTAACTGGGAGGGTCTGGCTGGGGGAGGGAGGCGGCAATCGCGGCTCGGGGATGGGCAGCATCGGTCGGCGGGTGGTGAGCGGTTGTACCGTTTGTGGTTTTGTTTTTTTTTTTTCCTTTTTTCCTTTTCCTTTTTATTATATTATAATTATTTTTACTATTACCATAATAATTATTATTCTAATGATTTTTAAATTTTAATTATTAAATTGTTCTTATCTCAACCCACAAGGTTTTGGTTTTTTTGCTTTTGCTCTTCCAATTCTTGCCCCCAGCCAACAGGGGTGGAGGGACTGAGTGAGCGGCTGCGTGGTGTTCAGTTGCCAGCTGGGCCTGAGCCATGACATCTATTCCTTGCAATTCCAGCAAAGGCTCAGAAAATATTTTTAAGGGATATAAGTGTATTCCCAAAGTGATTGAAAGACTTATCAGTTAGCAGAAACAGACTTATGAAGTTGACTTTGAAAATTAAACAGATAGATTCTCTAAATGTGTTTAATAAAGTGTAAGTTAAAACCTGAAAGCCACTTAAAAATGGCTTTATTGCAGAAGTCTGAAAAAGCTCTCATAACTTTTTTCAGCACAACAGTATGATTGAAAAATCACTTTCATTCAGCACATCAAACACACATGGCTTGTGATACCTTGAAAATCAAGTGGTTTACACTATGCAAGTACCAATTTGCTTCATATTTAACAGCACCATTCTGAAGCTAAAGACAAGAAATCTTTCCTGCATGTATAATTATCTGAGATGAGACACCACCCCACTATGTTTAAATTGGAAATAATTGCATATAATAAACCTCCAGTCTTTCTTGACTAATTAATAGAAGTTGTTTGTCATTTGAGTTAACTAGTAGTGGTAACTTATAATTGATTACTTTTATCCCCACTTCACAATTGCACATGGGGCACCCTGCAGAAGGAGGATGACCTGGAATTTCAGATGCTGAGGATGCTGAATAATCAGGTTTCTCTTCAAACACTAGTTAACTTTTTTCCTCTCTAGATTTGTGGGCCAGAGGAATTCAGAGGAAAAAAAAAGTATTTTTAGTGGTTTGATGATATTTAGGTATTTAGTACAAAATTCTCATTAATTGCCAATGAACTACAAGGAGTATGAGCACATTTAAAACAAGTATAACCTTTAACAATGATAGGGTGCAATAATGCATCATCAGCAACTGCAAGGAAAACAGCCTCATTAGAATTTCTGTTAAGACAGAAATGTAAATAATATTCTGGGACAAATTGTCATATTCCTCACAAAAAAAAATACTCATACTCAAACACTTTGTAACAATTTAATAAATATAGCTGGTACTCAGAGATTTTACCTGGACACAGTCTTGATGTGAACCAGAGTAATCTGCCTATATAGATTCTACCTAATAATTATAAGTTATCCCTCTGTAAAACTGTGGCTTTTCAAAGAAACTCTTTCTGAATGTCCATAATGCTATTTGGTAGCTTGCCTCAACATCTCTATTAAAAACTTTATCTTTCTGTGAAATCAAAGAAAAACTCAATAATAGATGATTCTTGGTACTGTACTATGCATGATAATTTTGCATCCTATATAGTGGCATTGTATTCTTGCAAATTTTTGTGTATTATTCTGTTATCTCAATTTAAACTTAGAATTTAAGTGCTATGGATCAGGGACTTGTTTGGTGGCAGTATGACTGATAATATAATACAGTTAAGTTTCATGACCACTGTTCCTATGTAGGATGTAAGATAATAATAAAGCCAATTGTTTGTTATGTGCACAGTGTATAGACTTTGTCTTTTAACTACAGGCTTTTGTCAGAAAAAATGTTAGCTGTCCTGAAAATAAGACTCTCTCTGCAAACACCCTTTAGTTGTTCTAAACCTTTTTCTTTCAAATTCTTCAGTTTGTGAGGCAAAGACGACCATCACTCCAGTTTAATTTTTTTCACAAAAACCTGTGGTTTGTTTAGATTTATTTAAATAACTGAAAATCAGCTTTCCACAAAGCTTTGAGACAATTCTATAAATAAAATTCCTAAATTAGGTTTATGAACAAAGCTCTTTAAGATTTCTTAATTTAATATATAAATACAAATATAAATATAAATTAAATATAAATATACATAAATAAAATATAAATAAATATAAAATAAATATAAAGAAAATAAATTAATTTCTTTGGCCTCAAGATAGCAATCCAAATTTTGCAGAAACATACAAGATAAGTGTGGGAAAGAAAAATTATAAAGTAAATTACCTGATATTTAGCATAATGAGGAAGTTATCTATCTGAGATTTAACTCAGTAGTTATGCTGACACAGTGACATGTGGATCTTTTTGTTCTCCAGTGTTCAGACAGTGGGGTACAGGGCACTTAAAAAATTCTTGTGGTGGTTTCAGTTATTACAGTAGCTGCATGCTAAGTTTTACCACTTCCACAGAAGAGTTAGCTAAAGAGAACGTGCACCCATAGCGCATGTTCTTCCACGCAGGGTCTGGCATCTTAATGCAAATCCAGTTTAATTGCATTTTTAAGCCAAGAAACCAAATTCAAGCCAAGACACCTATTGATGTGTAGGCAGGTGTTCCCTTCTCTCAGCTCTGCTGTGGAAGTAGAAACTTCAAGCAGAGAAACAAGGCAAGCGGCTGGGGTGATACTGTCTTTACTTCAGCAGGACTCACCAGGTTCATCTGTCAGTATTTTTAGTTCCCCTAGTAGAGATCAAAAGAAGCAATGAGAATTATTTCCAGCAGATTTCTGTTTTCAGATGCTATTTCTAATGGGAATTCTGAAACTACACTTTAAATACCTTTCATCTTCTTTTCACATTTAAAAGATTAAGTGTTGTGCAATTTATCTGAAAATCAGGATCTTTTGTGTCTGCAGAGAAATTCCTGGAGCCAAATTAAGACATATATTGTAAGAAGCATGCCTTATATACTGTTAAATAGGAAAGGATACAATGTGCATATGTCTCCATGTGTGTCCCTATGGGGATATCTGAAAGCAAATGTGTCCACAGCATCTCTATTTTATGACCAATTCATTCACCAGAATAAATCTAGGCCCACATATATTTTTTTAACCTGACCTAATTCTTAGTAAAGCAAAGAAATATTTTATATTTCCTGTATTTTTAGTGGGTTTTTTCTTCAATGAATCATATGCTTTTTGTTAACAATATTGTCAAAGATTTCTTGGATGATATACAATACAGTACACTTCGATGCTCCACACATCAGGTCGCTTCAGCCTACAGCATCTGATGTTACAAGAGATATGAAATATGACATGACCAATGAAACTTGATAAAATGTGTCACAATCCAAAGCATTGCTCTGAAACCTGGAAACACCTTTTCTTCATTATTTTGCAATATTTTGGTTTTTGTACATTCTCCGTGTAACACAGTTTTTCAATTTGAAAGGATTTTAAGGCAGTGTGAAAAAGTTTACACTGCGGAAAACACTGGTGAACTTTAAGGGAGAAAAGTCCTAAATACTGCTAACAATGACACTGGTATGATTCAAAGAAAACAGGACTTTATGTGCAAAATGTGGGAGACAAACTAGGAAACAGAGATGGAACAATGAAGTAATGTATAAACATAGTTCACCACAGTTTACAAATAATTAATAAAAAAAACCCACTATACTACACGAGCAGCTGTAAATCTGACTGTAAAACCAACTAAGAAATGTTAATGGCTTCCATGAAAACTGAAACTAAAAACTGAAAATGCACCCATATATGTGTGTGTGTGTGTGCACTTATTTATATATACACACTACAAGTAAAATTTCTAAATGCTTAGTTCTACATGGTTAAATAAAGATTAAATCAAATTAGGAGAAAAGGAAGACAGGAAGAGAAATCTGTAGGAAGAAGAGTAGAACAAAGGAGAATATCAGGATTTAGTAGAGACGTACATTACTGTGACCCAAGAAACACAAGACTCACTTCTGTTTGGAGCTAATTAGCAGGGATTGCACATGTAACAATGACTAAGAGTTCAATGGTGATTGTACCTGAAAACACCCAGAAAGGAATGTAAAAATTTATATTAAAATGATTGTATCTCTATTTACTAGATGGGTCTTTATGTTTTGTCATAGAAAATATCATGTTTAGGAACTGCTTCTTAAGATTACTGATATTTTGCTTCAAATATGTAAATACTTATACATAAATTCAATCACAATTATTATTTCTGTATATATTTGCATTCCTTTAAGTCATTACAATATTGAATAGAATTTAGCAGAAACAAGCTCTTTAAATAACTAAGCTTATGGTGTTTAAAACGGAGAGAACAGTCAAATTCTGTAGAAGCCATTCAAGTCGTTCTTCAGCCTAAGGCAAACCCTAAAATATATTTTCTCCATTATATTTATTGTTTTACAGCCTTTTGGTGGGAAAAAGAATGTATGTACTAAGAAACAGATCTTTCTGAACTATATGGTTAGTTCAGAAGTCATGCAACCAGTACACATGTTTAAATAGTATGATGGATGTTCCAAACCAGAAGCAACGATGCCTGTAATTAGAGGTAACTATGTCATCTAGAAAAATCAGCTAAATTCCACAGATTTCTTTCATTCTTTCTTCTATCTTTCACTCCATGTTTCTGATGTCTAAGGGAAGATTTTGTACTTAAAATATTTATGACAATACAATTAACTCACAATGCAAACTGATGAATTCTTAACTTCAGAAATATAGTCACTGAGTATTTCACCTGGTTTCTGAAGCCAGATCATCCACTGACATCAGTGTAAAATCAATAAATTCTGTCAGTATTTTCAGTAGGCCTGCAGGTGCTGTGCCATTGCTGGATAACCAGGCAACAACTTATTTTTTCATGTGGTTTTCATCACAATATTCCTAACAGTACATAATTAATGTATTACATATACACTGGGTGGCTGAGGGTATAAATAGAAACTCACTAGAAATATTAGTCTGACAAAAAAAAACTTCAAAAGATCCTCCTAAATTCAGGGCAAAAAGAGACAAGGACAGAGAATATGAAAGTAAAGACAAAAAGCATTACACACAGAGAGAAAACCAGTTATGCTGAGAAAAGACTGAACAAAATATTTTGGTGTTGATGAGCATCAGGAAGGAGCATTGAGATGCAAGAAGTTAAATTATGTCCACTAGCTGATGTCTGCTGCTTTACCACTTCGTATATTCTTTGTAATTAAAGAATACTGCAATCTGTGTTAGAATTTTTCTGCTGTGTGGGACAACTGAACATTTGGAAAGTATTTTTGAGTCAAAGAGGATACAAAAATGAAATGGTGACTGAAATGAATAAGCAGATTATACTGAGTTTTATGTATTCAAGAGATGGCTAGTGTTTATTTCCCATCAATACAAAACTATGGGGATGAACTGAATCACAAATAAAAAGCAGTAATGATGATGAATGAAAGATATCGTTCTGAAGAGTAGTCTTTGTGGGATGAAAGTGCATACTCAGAATTCCATGCATAAGTAAAAAATAGTCTTGGATTTCTCGCACCTATGAGTTTATAAATGATATTACCTTTTCTCCAGTAGAATCCACCCAATCTTAGCAGATGACAATGTGGCCTAAAATATCATTATCTGCAGCAATATTACATAATCTCTTTCCTATTTATAGCACAGCATTTATTGCTTCCATTGAAACATATCAGGAAAAAACCCAAACACACAAAACTCAAAAAAAAGCTATGACAATAATTTCAGCTGCTAAAGCTGCTTCTTCTAGACAGAGAATGAGGAAAATGGTAAATTTCAGTCACGTTCCTCAGCGAACAGTCAAAGTAGAATCAGATAGCACATTAACAGGAGTGTCATACTGAGCAGAAAAAGAAAGAACGGAATAAAATAAAAATATTCAGATGTCAGGACCTCATAGCTTTGTATTAATTTCTATTTATGTCAATATCAAGTTGGCTGACAGTTACAATCATTATTAGGTTGTGGGTGAAAAATTGAACTTAAATAAACCATTCTAAAATCAACTATGCTTAACTTGTAATAGAGTTTCTCTGTAATTTTTTACCCTGAGTTATATTAAATATTTTATGTTTCATCACCAATCTACTTTCCAACATCTACAAAATTCAAATGTATCTAATTATATTAATTTTATTGGAAAGCTGTTGAAATGAAAGAGGCATTTTAATAATGCTTTGCATATTATTTTCAGCACTATAATCATGAAAGTGAAAATAAATTGAAATCCAATATTACTCATTCATTCTTTGTTGTTTTGCTGTTGATTTTAAGTCATTTAAAGTGTTAAAATTTTACCTATGAATTTAATTACAATGTAATTTTGTGTCCGTGGTACTAGCACACTGTAGGTAACCTGATTACCTTAACACTTCAGAAATAGTGTTCATATTTCTATTAGTCATAGTGTTTTTGTCACAGAATCTCTGCATATTTATTTCGGGTTTTTTTTATCTTGCTCAGACATCTCTACAAATTACATCTGTTGACACTAGTAGGAATTACATTAAGAGAGAATTAGATCTTTATTGTATTAATGCCTGATCTTGCTACCTCTGAGTTTTGGTACTGAAATAATTGGAACTTGAATGAGCCTTTACAATAAATTCTGAAAAGTATCTTTTGATCTGCAGTAGCAAAACTTTATTCTGCTTTACAAAAACTGGAAGATCTCATGCTGTACCAAACAGGCATAATGTCCTTGCTGATGATGGACACAAACCTAGGTTGGATTTATGTTCAGTAATCCAACCTTTTGCATTCTTATTCTAACAAGCGAAAGCTATACGGTTGAGAAGCCCTTTGCAGGCAAGAAAATTTAGCTTTCAGACTCAAGTGGGAAAAGGCAAAAAGCTGTGCTACTTGAGTTTTCCATCAGATATGCAGACTGGGATGTAGATTAAACAACAGTATTAGATTCCAATGGAAAGTAGTATAGACTTTATTGTGTTTTTAAGACCCTATTAGAGTGTATAGGTGAAGGGCATCCTTGAACAGCTAAATAAAAGAGGACCAAGAAACAAGCCTCAGTCCCAAGGTCAAGAGGTACAGATTAAATTACCCATACTGCTCTAAAACTGACTGGCCTTATTTGCCCTACATTATTCGTGGTCTAAGTCTCTTTTGGACCTGGAGCAGAAGATATCACTACTACTTTTTATCAAATTAAAGTGCTTAAGATAACACTGTATGTTACCAGAATGGTGACTTTGTTCCAGTGAGGTGGAAATATATGTGTTATGTCCAGGGAAATTGCATACAGTTGTATATTAGTGTTAGGGGTGAAAATTCTGCTGGGACAGTGCTGCTAAACAGTAGACTTGAGGGGAAGGGATAAACCTTATGTACTCCCATTCCTGTTACCTTTTGGTGGGAGACTCAGGAATGAACTGTTCCCACAACTCTGTCCTGGCTTTGTGTTAGGACGAGTTAGTTGTAAGGATCCAAACAAGACTAGTATGGGCTAATAATTGAGCTGTGTGCCAAGGGCACAGTATTCCTTCTTCACCTTTCATAGCCTGCTGGAAACCTCCTGCTCTCACTCTTCCTCATGTAGCTGGAATGTATAACTTTTCCAATAGAACAGGGAAAATCGTTGGAGAGATAGCATGTGACTGGTTTTTTCCTACATTAGGACATTTCCACAGTGTATCCTACCAGCTGTGTATCCTACCAATGTGCAGATCATTGCCCATCTCAGTTTTACGCTACTCGCTGCTCTGGTTCCAGTGACAGGAGTTGAAAGCTATTATTACATATCACCAAAGCACTTTCATTTTCTATGATTTCTGAGATGTTTAATTTTATGTTTTGTTCTGTTTCAGATAATGTGTTTCTCAAATGTATTTTTATGCTATTCCACTTTTTCATTTGTTGTTATTATGAAGCCAGTTTTAAAAAATAAAAATAAAATGTACACCCATTTGTTTCTGTGAAGACTGATCGTGACACTTGCTACCTGCTATAAATAGGCTTCTGCAAGAATCCCAGAAGTACTGTCACAATTCTGTTGTCATGGTTTATTGGCTAATCAGCAAAGAACTGAAGTCTTGATTGGCTTTATTTGTTGGTTGATTGAAATGGTGAGATAGGAAGTACTGGACAGATTAATTAATTTGTGCTGGAGAATCCAAAGTTAATCTAACAGATGCTGTCACTTTGATTGATGGCTGCATAAAAGAAGAGGTGCTTTGAAAAGAAAAACTCATGAGTGGTCACTTTTGTGGCTCATTAATACTAAGTTCTTGCCTTTTAACTGCTTCCATTCTGGTTTCTAATATAAATATAAATGTCAGCATCCAGCAACAACTACTTGAATGTTTATGAAGCAAGGGTTAATTAGCACCTAAAGGATATTTAGAATAGGTAAGTCAAATGGTTATTAACAAGATAAGTGTGTGTATATAGATATTTAAACTTCTTCAGGTGAAATTATAAGAGCACCTGAACTGTGATAATTTACAGAATACAGAAGACAAAATAAAGAGAATAGTTCCAGTCAGTCATAGCTAATAATTGTTGTAAAATGTGACATCAAGAGAAGTGGAAGAATGAACACTATTTTCACATTCTTGTTAAGTTTCAAACATCAGTGTTACAGCTAAACTATGTCCAAAGTTCCCTACTAATTAACTTAATTGTTACTATTATGCTATTATTTTGTATTTTAAGCTACAGGTCTGTTGTTCTGTATGAGAAGCTCCAAACTGGAGCTTTTCAGGCAGATTGACATATGAAGCTCGTTCATTACCCCAACATATAAATATTTCCCTTGTAGTTGATAGAGGGCCAAAAATAAACCAGGAATGGTAGAAGAGTTTTCTGGAATTATTGTTCTATTAATAATCAAATATTTTTCTGTATGTGACAAGAAATAAAATTTAGAGTTGCAAATTCATAAATTTGTGGAAGCAACTGTTATACTTTTTTCTCAGAGGCACTGATTCGAAAAAAAAAAGTCTATTGTAAAGCACTACAAAATAATTTCTTTATCCAAAAGCTCTGAAGCAGTTATTAAACCAGCTGTTTTCAAAAGTACACAAATCTGCTAAGTTGCAGTTGGGTAACTGTTAAATGTTAAAGCAGTGAATGATCAGCATGTAGCAGATGGCCTGGGAATGGGTTAGAAAATGGCAATGTTAATACCACCAGACTGAGATGTTCATTTGTGCTGTGGTATGTGCAGGCTGGGTGAATAATGAAGGCTCTGTAATAATTGTGTAAATCCCAACATTATTAAATCGATTCAGCTGGGGTTTCTTAATATATGTGAAGCACTTGATGTACTTTGAGAAACACCTCCTCTTTTTGCTAAAGCTGTTCTCATTAACTCATACTGCTTTATTTGCTGTGACCCCAGTGTTCCTGTTTAGTAATGAGTGGAATAAAAATTAGAAATCCACTTTAACTCTATATGAGAGATCGCAAAATATTCCTAAGCACCTGTCACACTGTTTTTGCAGGTTGGCCATTGTTTGAATTGTACACCTTCCCTTTTAGGATTTTAAAGTTAAAATTTCTCATGAGAGGAGAGGGGGAAGGAAAACCACAACCTAGTCAACTGCTAAAAGTTGTTTTAAGCAGGTCAAATAAAAGACTACACAAAATCAATAACCCCAATAGGTACCTTGCTCAAACATCTTATCAAACTTTGCTGTTCCCTGTGTAATGCTAAAAGGCAGAATAATTTTATATAGTTAGGGGGGACATAGAACAGGAGTAATACACTTATATGCTTCAAAGGAGTGACCAAAAAAATCCCCTGCATGACAGCCTCCAGAGAATGATCACCTGTGATATTGAGGCAAAACAGAAACCAAAACAAAGCAGAAAGTCAACATGCTGTAAACGTGCCTCAGGCAGCTGCACAGCTTGCAGATCGTCCCTGGAGCGCCATACCTGGATATGCGCAGGTGTTAGAACATTTTAAAAGTGTTACCTGCCTACAGGTGTTTGCGTCTGTGAAGTGGAAATTCTCTTTATCCCTCAGCTTTTACCACGGATTAGGTGGAAGCTGAAGGCTATAAATATGGTATTACTTTTCACCACCAAGGGCAATATGCTGCTTTAGCTGTGCTTGATGAGACTTACACTGACATCTGTGCCAGGACTGATAGCAGAAACATGGCCCCCTGGATCAATATGAGGCACCATACACACATATAGCCAAGGCATCTGGAAACTTCAATTCTGCCAATTCCTGTTATTGGCTACTACAGATACATTAGGAAAAAACAATAAGGGAAACTAAAAATTTATTAGAATTCTTTCCCTTTTGTAATAGCCCATACTAAAGTCTCCAGATAAATAAAGCCTTTAAGTGACATCTATTAATAGTTCAGTTGAGAATATTGGATAAAGGAAAGCACAAGTCTAGAAAAGATGTGCATTCTACTTATCTGTTAACCAGCAATATGAACCAAAAGTATCTTGCTATACTTAGAAGATGCAATATCTGAGATGGAAGTAAATTCCAGTGCTATTTTGCTGCTAAAATTCAAAAAGTCAACAAGAAAGAGGCAGACTAATATATCCCCTTCCTCAGCTGTGGATCACAGAATCACAGAATGGTAGGCATTGGAAGGGACCTCTGGAGAGCATCCTGTCCAACCCCTGTGCTTGAGCAGGCACACCTAGAGCAGGGGGCACAGGAACACATCCAGGTGGGTTTTGAATGTCTCCAGGGAAGGAGACTCCACACCCTCCCTGGGCAGCCTGTTCCACCGCTCTGTCACACCCACAGTAAAGAAGTTTTTTCTCATATTGAGCTGGAACTTCCTGTGTCCCAATTTCTGCCCATTGCCCCTTGGCCTGTCATTGGGCACTAATGAAAAGAGCCTAGTCCCATCCTCTTGACACCCACCCTTTAGATATTTATAGGTATTGATGAAATCCCCCCTCAGTCTTCTCTAGTCCAGGCTAAACAAACCCAGGTCTCTCAGTCTTTCCTCATAAGGGAGATGCTCCAGTCCCCGGATCAGCTTGGTAGCTCTCCGCTGGACTTGCTCAAGCAGTTCCACATCCTTCTTAAACTGGGGGCCCAAAACTGGACACAGTACTCCAGATGTGACCTCACTAAGGTGGAGTAGAGGGAAAGGATAACCTCCCTCAACCTGCTGGCCACACTCCTTTTAATGCAACCCAGGATACCATTGGCCTTCTTGGCCACAAGGGCACAGTGCTGGCTCATGGTCAATTTGTTGTCCACCAGCACTCCCAGGTTCTTCTCAGTGGAGCTGCTCTCCAGCAGCTCAGCCCCCAACCTGTACCGGTGCATGGGGTTGTTCCACCCCAGGTGCAGGACCTGGCACTTGCTCTTGTTGAATTTCATGAGGTTCCCCTTGGCCCAGCTCTCCAGCCTGTCCAGTACAGCCTTCTGGTGTATCAGCCACTCCTCCCAGTCTGGTATCATTAGCAAACTTGCTCAGGTTTCACTCTATCCCTTCATCCAGGTCATTGATGAATATGTTGAACAGGACTGGACTCAGCACAGACTCCTGGGGAACACCATAACTGACAGGCCTCCATCCAGACTCTGCTCCATTAATCATAACCCTCTGAGTTCTATTGCTGAGCCAGTTCTTTATCCACCTCACTGTCCACTCATTGAACCCACACTTCCTTAGCTTGCCTGTGAGGATGCTATGGGAGACAGCGTCAAATGCCTTACTGAAGTTGAGATAGACATCATCCACTGCTCTTCCTTCATCGACCCAGCCAGTCATGCCATCATAGAAAGCTGTCAGATTGGTCAAGCATGATCTTCCCTTGGTGAATCCATGCTGACTGTTCCTGATAACCTTCTTTTCTTCTACATGCCTGGACATGACCTCCAGGATGAACTATTCCATCACCTTTCTAGGGATGGAGGTGAGGCTGACTGGCCTGTAGTTCCCCAGGTCCTCCTTCTTGCCCATTTTGGAGATTGGAGTGACATTTGCTTTCCTGCAGTCCTCGGGCACCTCTTCTGTCCTCCATGACCTTTCAAAGATGATGGAGAGTGGCTTAGCAAGAACATCTGCCAGCTCCTTCAGCACTCGTGGGTGCATCCCGTCGGGGCCCATGGATTTGCGAGGATCTTTTTGCTGAAGTCAAATCTGCCACTGAAATCAAAGAAAGACTTTCTACTGATTTTATAGAAAGCCATCCTAGTCCCTGCATTTGTGTGAAACAGAGCTTTCTATCATATACTGGTGAAAAAAATAGATGGATATAATTAATATTAAAAATAAAGTCAAGTTTTCTCTCAGGCACATCCCTATAACCCTGCAAAAGTTGTAAATGTCACTTGATGTGTCATGCACTTGGTTAAGGACAGAATTTGCCACTCAGCTTACAGGATAAAGAGGGACTACAGAGGGACTACATCTTTAGGATGTCTGCATTTTGCTTAGCTCTACAGTATACTACAGCCTATGGGAAGTATAATCTGTTTCCACAGCTGGTTTAGCTAGTCATGGTTAACTAGATTTAAGGATGAGCCTAATTTTACAGGGGTAATAAAGTGATTATTTCAACAGTCCTCTTCTTAACTTCAACTGCTACTGTGGCAAAAAGAGAGTGATTTTGACAAAAAAGCAGCTCTGCCAGAACATAGTTATTCTATGCCAATCTTTAAGTGTGTTTTCAGATTCCTGTCAAAAGCTAGGGCCAGCACAAGTCTGAGTACCCCTCAAACTCTCTTATCAGAGTGTAGAGAACTGGCCCTGCACAAAGCAGCAGCAAGAAGTGCAAAGATTCATTTTGAAGTCCTCACAGTTTGTGTCTGTAATACTTGTAGAGAGTGTGAGCTATCCTCTCAGTCATGCCTATCACAGGAGAGACAGACTAAATAGCAATCCATAGCAGGTTTGAACACTGGGGTTTACTGAAGAATCAACAAGACTAATCCTTCTAACCTATTTGATTATTTCATGTACTCGGTTTCTCCCAGCATTACTCAGTCTTGCCTTCCCTTCCCTTCAAGGAGATTGCTTCTGGTCTGGGAAAGCTGGACTGAAAGTCCTGTTGGTTTCACATGCTCCAGCTGTTTGCAGTTACAACTGTGTCTCTAGGCTTCCTCCAGCAATGGCTGGTGCATTTCAGAGCATATCTCCCACAGGACAAGGCCTCCCCAATCTCAACAGTCTATATGCAGAAGCACAATCAGCTTCCCAGCTGGTTCTTTTGACAAATGTACAGTGTGCATCTCTACACTTTAGAGAGTCCCGTGTGCCTAACAGCTGTTTAGTAAGGCTGTTATATCACAGTTTACAACCAGCCCATACTGGTTATAGCTCACTATAGTAGGCTTGTGCTTGACAGTTCAAAAGCTTGGTTTGAGACATTCATGCACAAACACATAAACACAATAATCTGCCGTCCACAAGTATTCACAACCTAAGGCATTCCTCTTCTACCAAAATGCATGAACTTCTAAGAAAACTCAAGATTTGCAGCATAACGGAAGTCTGAGAGGGAAAGAATATGTATCTATACCATGAACACACAGTGTATGCAACTGGGAGCAAGGGTCCTGGTACAAAACAGGCAACAAGACAAACAGACAGTAGTGCCTCAAGGGTCAACACATAGTGACTCATTAAGCAGTTTCAGTTCTTCTAAACTGATTTCTACTTTCAGTGTTTGTATAAACTTGCTTATGAGAAGGAACAATAGAATTGGACCTGCTATGAAACAGTTATTCAGATGTGTAGCTTTCATGATCTTCTCTGGAAACTGAAGCACAAAAAATGGCTAACGTATTGACTGAACTTCAAAAAAAAAAAAAAAAACCAGAGAGAATATTACTGGTTGTAAAAGCAACCAGCATTTAGTTTCATTTGTTTCATTCATTTTCCCTATTCATCCTGTTTCCAGATCATTAATGAAGACTGAAAACAGTCCTAAATTGCACCATTTCGCAAACTCTGTATTTCATATTTCCATGTGTAGGAAACACTGCTTATTTTGTCAGTATCCAATCCGTAACAGTAGTTTGCCTCTTATCCCAAAATATCTGAATTTCCACATAGCTTTTTATGAAGAGTTTGATTGCAGCATTTCTGAATAAAAATAAATTATGACTGTCAGTTCCTGTTTACCTACTGTTTTGCTGACCAGCTTAACAATATCTTTCTATTAGGTTGGAGATGTATTTTTTTCCTTTACAGAATCAGTCTAGGGTCAGTCACATCATGCCTTACTATGTTCCAATATTTCAAAGAAAGTTTACAAAGGAATACAAAGTCTTTATATGAAGCTTGTATTATACTCAAATACATTAAATAATAGGGTTTACATAATGGAGGAGCTGCATTACCTGTGTTAGGCAGGCAATTGAGCTTGAATAATGGTGCTTTAAACTTTTAAAGTGAATGAAATCTATATTCACCTAGATATTTTACAGTTTCAGGATTCATTATGTTTCAAACAATTTTTTGAATGCTGTCATAATGACCACAGTTAGGTAACAAGAGTAATTTTGAGAGTAAGGTAAAAAGTTACCTTCCAGAACTTCTGCATGTCGTGCATTTAAAAAAAAAAATTAACTTATTGTAGAAAGTGGCACAGACATGTAATTCTTCAGTTCCTTCAGAGATTTGGGTGGACCTAGTTTATGTGGCCTTTTTCTAGGGAAACTGAAAAAATGTATGAAACATAAAACAGCTTTATAATCAATAGATTTTTTGAGAAAGATGAGGTAGTGTAGCATTGGAGAATGTCATAGCACAGGTGTTGAAAAGGGAGGAAAAAAGAATTGAGGCCAGGCAACTTCAGTTCTGAAAGTCTGGAAAAGGTAATCAAACAAATTATTTGCAAGTGCATGGATGATAGTAAGGAGATGAATAGCAGTCAGGAAAAATTGAGTCAAACAAACCTGCATGATAAAGAAACAGATGTTATAGATAGGGGAGAAATAACAGAGATTCTGTGACTTTAACCTATTAACTCACATGTCACAAAACATTCCCATAAGAAAGCTGTGGGTAAAGATTCTTGATGAAACTTCTATTCTGTTGCAGCAAAGCTGGTTGGCCAGGTCAGCTGAGAAAATAGGTTTTCAACAATTCACTTCCACATAGAAAGGTGTGTCAAGTAGAATTCTGTAAATTATTATATCCTTTGGTATTTTCATTAGCAATCTTGGTGATGGAATACAAAATGGCGTTATTACATTTACAAATGACACCAAGCTGAACGAGGATATGTTTGGGGCAGGGTTAGAATTAAAAAAGCCTGAACAGATTTGAGAGATGATCTGGAAAGAGTAAAATTCATTTCTATGAAGGTAAATGCAAGATGATCAACTGCACAAATACAGGCTGGTAGCTTTTCTTCATAAAAGGATCTGGGCTTTGGTGGATCATAAACAGAACACAAGACAATAATACCACACTGTTGCAGAGTAGGAAAACTGTGTAGTGGAATGAATAAATATGAGGTTAATCTACCAAATAGGAGAAGAAATCTTTCCACTCCACTCAGCTCAGCTGAACTCAGTACAGAGTTCTCTTCTGAGACCTGTGTTTCAAGGAAGATGTGAACCTGTCTATGCAGTCTACGCCTGTGACAGAGGAAAGAGAAGAATCAAGTTCTACAAAACATGACCTACCTACTGAAAAAAATGAAGCTATTAAACCTAAATAAAAGAAGGCAGCTGACAGGGGATACAATAACATATTCAAAGTTGCATAAAATCAGAATGGAAAAGAATAAATCATCTCAAAGGTCCACCTTGCCTGTTAACATGTTTCCAGTAATGGCCAGAAATAGAAGGTCAAAGAGAGTACGTACAAGAAAAGATGATACACCCAAAATCTTCTCAACGTTTAACTATTTTCAACTGATGGACTTCCTGAACTGGGGATAGTTTTCGTTTCTTTAATAACTCTCAGCAGGCAATGTGCCTAACAGGATTTTGAGAGGTTGGTACAGTGATAAAAAAAAAAAATCTGTTCTCCATGTATAAGTGGATTGAACTGTGAGTAATGGACTTCAATTACAGCAACAACAATTTAGGGTAGATATTATAAAAAAAATGGGTAATGAAGTATAAGGGCAGTTTGCCTGAAGAGCTTGTGGAGTCTTCAACACTACAGAGCATTAAGAACAGACCAGCACCTTTTGGGATTGATATAAGTGTCTGTAACACATAGCACATCCTGTGTGGTGGCAAGTGGAAGGAAAATAAAACTGCTTATGAACACCTCTGTTCCTGTGTTTCTGTAATTCTCTTGCTTGCTGATAAATTTTCATTCTTTTTTTGACATTCTTTCAGTGATATTGACTGCTCTTTTTTTCCTAACAGACTAACTCCAAACTAGGTAGCTTCCCAAGCAACTAACTACACAATGAATCATTAACTTTGTTTCTTTCCTATGGTTTTATCATAGGAAATTCTGGTATGAATACTTCAACTGTTCATATTTTTAGATATTCCA
Source organism: Phalacrocorax aristotelis (assembly GCF_949628215.1). NCBI lineage: Eukaryota > Metazoa > Chordata > Aves > Suliformes > Phalacrocoracidae > Phalacrocorax > Phalacrocorax aristotelis. The sequence goes on along the minus strand of NC_134277.1, from coordinate 29,745,456 downwards.
ATTTTTTCAGATTACTTTTTTTTCCCCTCATATTTTTTCATCTGTTTTCCTTTATATCTGAAATAGGAAATCTGCATATGTCATTTGTTTTCTGCATTTTAGAGTAAGCATCAGAAAAAGATTTTTCTACTTAATGTGTTTATATATCCAATGGAAATACCACACTGAAAGTAAACATAGCCCTCTTATTGGCTGGCAAGTAATTTTGGGAGAAAATAATTTCCATGCAGAGAGCAGTATTAAGTCTATGCACCTACTTAGTGATGTGGTCACATGTTCTCTCTTTATTCTGATTGAATTCTATATTCACTCAGGTAAAGCTGTCTCTCATTTAAATCTTCTATCCAAATGACCAGAGAAAGAAGTGTATGAACAATTTATGACCCTTGAAAGGCAATAGAAAACTTGTCCACTTTCACTGTTCTGTACTTACAGTAAAAAGAATCACTGAGTGTTTCTGAAAACACAGATCTCTGTGTTGACAATTCATTTCAGATAAACAAGCAGTTTTTCACTTACTAGCAAGCCAGATCAAAATTAAAGCTCTTAATTTATAGGTGAAAGTGTATTGAATGAATGCTAATAAAAATGTCTCACTCTGATTTTCATGACAAAAGGCAAATTTATTTAAACTGCCATAATCAGGAGAGATATATATTTCTGTATAGAGACAAAAACCTGCAAGTCATTAATGGAATGAATTACTAAACTAATACAGCGTGTTGCTCAGAAGGGATGTCGTGAAATAAATCAATGCCGTATCTACAAGCTTACTATTGTTTTCAATATATCCAATACTTTTTCAAAATAAGGAAAAAACTCTACTTTTGAGAAGTCTAGGCTGTGACACTAGTCTTGAAGGTTTGAGCTAGAAAATACACTGACTTAATAAAACTGCATTTAATTACAAGTCTTTTCACTCTACATTAAAATTAATCAGAACTTCCTTTGTGTTTCTCCTCTTCTGCATAACATGTGGGTCCAGATGGTTCTCAAAGACTGTAATTTCTAGGGATTTTGAGCAACACATTTGTATTCTGTAATAGAAGGCATTTGATCCTTTATTTGATGTTGGTTCTCGGAAAATCCCTACCTTTAAAAATTCATGAGAGGATTGGAGTGGTAATCTAAGCAGCTGGTCATTTTCCTGTTCAGTTCATTTAAAACTAGCCAAAAAAAAAAAAAAAAAAAAAAAAAGAAATAAAAAGGAAAAAAGAAAAAGGGAGAAAAGATTTTTAAATGGGTTCATGGTTTCCAGGTCGTAATAAAGATAATAGACTGTGAAATTTCATCTGCAGAACTTAAAATGTCAAGAATCTCAGCTAATGAAAACAACAACTGACTACAGGGATAGTTATATTACCTGATCTGTTGACAGCAAAAATACACATTTTACTGGAGGCTTTTCCTCCACTAGTTAAAAACACATTGTTTATGAGTAAATGGATGAGTCAAGAGGTTGTCAGAAAGATATGTGACCTTTTCTCTTCAGCTAAGTAGTCTGAATATGACCCAAGTCAGTACGGAGTGACAGTCAGTGCTATCTGATGCATATTCTGTGGTATATACAAAATTAGCTCAATGTCTACTTCTAGTTCACCAAGATCAATTGTTCATTTTACAAGAACGATCAATTGTTCAACTGCTAGCAGATCAGGATGAAAAATACAGTCCAAGCTGATGAAAAGAATGAACGACGTTTTATACTTAGGCATACCTTAGCCCAGAAGGGAAGTCTTTTGATGGTATACATGCATTTCCATTATTTATGCCATGTATGGAAGTGGAACTGAAAGCAGGAATTGTATCATAAGGATACATGTAAGCGCAAACATTAAATCCTGGAAAAGGGTTTGCTTATTTTGCGGCACCAATGCACTATACAATAAACGAAGTGCACATATACATGTATTTGTATATGTTAATTTTATATATTATATATGATATCTATTATTATAACTAATGACATTAACATGTGCTAGATACCCACTTTTACATTTCTTTCCTAAAAAGTCTATTTTATTAAATTTTACAGCTTAACACCATGTTTTTATTTTTTCAGCTTTTAAAAGATTAAGTTCTCTTTCAAAATGCCCCATGAAAATTTTATTTGTATGTTTTTCTCTCTCACATCTTTAATTCATTGTTTTCTCTCGTTCTTTTTCTTCTCCAAATTTCAGCTGTGATTTCTTTTTGTCTTTGCAATCAGGAAAATACAAGGGATTTGGGGCTGTTAGATGGCAGGCTTGGGTATTTAGGGTTATTTATTTACTTATTGGCAGATGCTGTGGCAGTATGCAGCAAATTCAAGTGGGAACAGAGAGAGAGGAGGGAGAAAGGAAAAAGATCACCATTTGGGTTAATAGTGATTACCATAAACATGCATGTGGTACCGCTCTCTCCAAATCTAATTACTGAAATGAACAGCAGGAGTAGAATTCTCTGATACATTGGTCCAAATGCATCCAGGGAATATGTATGAAAGAACAGCATTTGTCAAATAATCATCTGTGTCCCTTGTTCCAGAGTGCTTTGTGGGAAATATCTGAAGTGTAAACATGAGTGGATTATCAGCTCTCATGGTATCATTGTGTTGCACCTTTCCTCCAGCAAAGAGAATGAATGATTGTCTGTCTTTATAATGTGAAAGATGGTAGTGCTCATGGACTAGATGGAATTTGATATGTCAGAGAGAATATTTCCTCAGTCAAAACAAAAACTGATTTTCAAGTGAAATGTGTGTAAGTTGCCATATTTGAATTTTAGTTAATTAAAGTGATTAAGATAGAAATTTACATTAGATGAGAAATACTATTTAAAAATTGCAATCATAATGTGAGAACTGGGATGGTAACAGTTAAAATTTGGGGGAACTTAAACCGCAGTTTCAGCTTCTTTTTCAAATTACTGTTCTAGTCTCTGACTAGATGATACTTAGATAGGTTTGATTCCAAGAAGCCTAACACACATCTAATTTAGATTGGCACAACTATAAAAAAGTGGGAAATCAAATCCATTTGTTTGTGTTGCTTATGAGAGAGGAAAAGGAAGAAGAATTTCAGCTGTTCTATAAAGAGTCAAATATAAAATTATTATCAGCAATAATAAAAATACCCATGAAATTTGTTGATGTGGCTGTGAGCTTTGGTGCTTTGGCTGTTGTGCTCAGAATCATATGAATAGGTGAAGTGTGTGAGTATTCAGTGCCCTGTGAAAATCAGAGCCCTCCAATAAATCATTCAGGACCTGTTATCTTTCTTTCTTTTTTTTTCTTTTTTTCTTTTTTTTACATCAGACTCACATAAATTCACATTACAGTGCCATTTAGTGACCAATAGAGCAGGGGTCAACCAATCAATCACAGGGTCAGAGATCTGAAATGATGCACAACCTGGACTGCATGAGCCCAAGAGCTGCAGCACCTTGAGGAAGACATCTAGGAAAGAGAGAAGGCAGATCCCAGCTTCTCTGTCTGTAGGAGTCCCTTGCAGGGGGATGAAACATTACTGTTAGCATTATTGGGATCATCAACTTTTGAAGAACGGCATCTCCTTCCTTGTTTCTGTTGATATTCCATTGCATGTTTAACCTCTAATTTGAGCAAGAAAAATGCAGCCTGGCACACCTATCGCTGCCCTTGGTTTAGAGGATTTCTAGCATAATACTGAATATTTCCCTAAAGACAGAGACCTACATGAGGGGAAGGATATGCCTCTGTGTTCTCATTCTAGTAAATTCACTGAATAATCTTCACAATCTGTAATGATGTTGCCAGTGTGAAAGGAGATGGCAGAGAAAGATGGAGAGGAATTAAGAGGAGAACAAGGGAAGGGAAGGGATCTGTGAATGCACTTGGGCAGTAGACATTTTTAAAAACAAATATTCTGTTTTGCTGTAAGTGATAGTGATAAAAAAGGCAACTCAGTTGTAACAGGTACTTCTTGCTGGTTTTGTTTTGTTTTCAGGGATTGTGAAATTTATAAGTTGAATTTGAATATATACGTTTTACTTGTTTCTTGATAAGAAAGAACATAAAATCCCTTTTCCTTTTATAGATTTCATTGATCACTTCTCTTTCAAAACAGACTCTTCTTAAACTTCCTTGGCTGAAATATCGTGATGTGACACACCACATCTGGTTACACCTGTCAAGCTGTATAACACTGCCTTCTGTAACACAATAGCGCATAGGTGATGTGACAGGATATTGAACAGGACAACACAGTTTCAGAACAGGAATTTTATCATGGGACAATTGTCTTTGCTGAAAACCATTTAAGAAAACACAGATCTAACTCCTTGTGCAATTTGCTCCACCTTCATTTCCAAATGCAAAATGGCTGTACTTAGCTGCAGCTATCCGAAGGTGTTTAATAGACTGTGCTTTTCTTTGTAAATAATTGTCTTCTGGAAAAAATTAACTAGGTTTATAGCAACTGAATTAGCCAGGAAGTTTTCTGTAACAAGTTGGTTTTAGGCCAAATACATTTCACACTAATAGCTCACTAACACTGAGACAGCTTGAGAAGCCAATCTCCTCACACTATTCAGTTTTAATAGTTTAGTTTATCCAGCTTCATAAAGGTTATTTCTCATCCTTATGTTCAGGAAGGCGTGATACCTATAAAGAACTGGATTTATACACACGTCAAAATAAGTAGTAGAGTGTTGAGTACCACAGAGGCATCTTCAGATACAGGGGGATTTACATTTTAATGGTAACCCTTCATAATATATGATATTTTTGTCATCACCTCTTATTTCATCCACAGAGCTCATGTGGGCACACGGAGATTGAGCCTGTCTTTAAATTGAAATTAAACAAAGAAGATTTTTCCTGCTTTATGGCCAGATGGCAGCTTATTACAGGTATTCTCAAATGGTTCCTCTGTGCTTATGTGGACATATGTCAATGAAAAGTGAGTTACTGTCAGGCTGGACTCTTGATTTCTTGCTGAGGAGAAGTTATATCCCAGTCTCTTTACTGATACATGACAAAATTAATAAATGACTTTTCTTCTAGTGCGGGAGCTTTAGGTTATGATGAACCACTAGATTAAATTATGCACCGTTAGACTAAATATTATGAGATTGATTCAATAATCACTCATCTTTGACACATTTATAATAAAACTCTTTGGAACTACCCTCTAGCTCTCAAGATCCCAGTACAAAAACCTTGGAATAGAGGAAAATGATTCAAACCTAAATCCATCCTCAGGCAAATTGTGGTATCCTCATCTGAATCGCAAACAATTTTAAAAACTCTTGGTAATGAAGCATAGGCTGGTATAAATTTAATTGCAAATGCTCCAGACAAGAGCCTCTGTTCTCTGTAGAGACAGTGATTGCAAGCTTTGAGGAAATGCATTGCTCAGTTGCTCAGCTGCAACTTGGTAGTTCAAAAAAAAGCTCAAGTAAATCTCCTCAACTCTCCTCTGAGAGAGAACAGGGAAATGGAGCAGCAGAAAATAAACACTTAGGTTCCAGAAACTAATCTGACCAGCTTTCACTGATGAATTAATTTATCTGGAATTACCCATTAGAGCCTCAATCCTACCAACTACTGAGCATTCTTTCTCTTCTCCAGCAAAGTACTTAAGCATGTGCTTAAACTTAAACATAAGCATTCTTTGGGATTTGCTTGACTGGGCCACACTACTCTCTGCTTCACAGAATCAAGCACTAAACTGTCTATGAATTTAGCTCCTTGCCATTTTCCCTTAAAACCCTTAAAACTACCTGCTCATTAAGTTTACACTCCGTGAAGCTAAAGTGCAAATATTTATTGGACAAAGTAATCGCTTTGCTGCTTGCTGAAGGACACCAATAAAATTATACAATTTCTTCTAAGTTATTTAACATCTGACCTAATAAAATGATATTCTATGATTAAAAAAAAAAAATGCAACAGCACCCCAAATCCCTCAATACACTGTCAAATTTTCTATGAATATTTTATATTTCTTACTCCAGTACAGACATGTCGAACACTTATGACTGGACATATGAAATTATTAATATAGTATAGTACACGTATATACACTATACATATAGCATAGTATATACATCATATCTACACAAGACGAATATAAGGAAAACAATTTGCAGCAAACATGCAAACATGAAATTTTTGGAGTGAAAACTTGTAGAAATAAGAGTTCTTAATTTATTATTAATGTTTCTAATAAATGAAATTTGTTCTTGTTAGAACAGCAAAGTTTTTACAAGCCACAACTACTAGAAAAACTAGGTTTAAATGAGGTCTGCAGATGGACGATAGTCAAAAAGGTCTCACTTTTGCTGAATAATAATTTGCTATCTCCTGGAATCATGTAAAAAATCTTAAAATTAACAATGAAGGAGTACATTAATGTGAATATTTTGTGTACAAGCTTTAAATTCACTTTGTCATGCATTTATTTGAACGTTCATCCCTAATGAACACAATATAAATACATTACCATGTGGTTCATTGTAAAATCTTTGACAAAATGCAACATGTGAAATGTTTATGGAAGGTTTGTAATACAGAACAAAGGAAATAATCTCTCCCTACAACAATCAACCATTTACCTCTCAGTCAGTGTCACTCCTAAAACCTACTGAAGTTGCAAGCTACAAAAATCATACCAAATGTGGACTTGATATGAGTCTCAGCAGATGCAGGAATGCTCAGTCGGATCTGAAAGGTATCTTCACAATTGCTGTTGTCACGGTATGACCAAATACCCATTTCACAGATGCTTAAGATACCTTGAAATAAATGAAAAGTATCTCTTGGGAGGTTGTCAGTAGAATTTCTTTCCAGTTATATATCAGATTGCAGATCTAGAGTTTGGTAATGTGACCTTGCTTACTTTTCTCATATTAACAAAAAAAAAAATCATATTGTCAAGAAATGAAACAATTAAAATATAACCAACTGATTTGGAAACAAAATGTGAAAAGATACTTGCAAAGGGAGGGGCAATCAAATTAATTACACTTCTGAAAGCTTTGGATATTAATAATTTCCTCAGAAAATTATGGTCTAGAATTATCACTGAATCAAACGCTCAGGTAAAAATAATTTGTCGTCAAATTAATTTCTAAGCCTAAACCCAAGGTATTCTCATAAAAACCTAAATCCTAAGGGGTCTCTTAATACTCTGATCAAACCAGAACTGGAAGTCTTTCCTCCTTCATGATGATTAAACACTTCTTCTTGCCCACTGAAAAACAGAAAGCTGGTGTATGCCAAATTCAGCCTGAGAAAATGGGTCATTAACTGCAGGAATTATACTCGGTATTTTGAACTGTGCTATGACATGAAGTTCTTCTCATTTTTGCTACAGAAAATGGTTGAAAATATTCGTGTGGTCTCTGTCAAGGAGGTAAATATCCATGATGTTAGTTTTAATGTAAATTTTACATCTTCTGAAGACTAGACTTCTTTAATGTAGATATAGACACTCAAGAATTAACATTTTTGATGTTAGGTATATCTAAATAAGTGAGGAAGAACACATACATACCTGGCAATTTCAGGCCAGGATGCAGAATGTACTCACCTATTTTGAAGATAGTTACACATATAAGGAAACTAATTTTTATTTTCCAAATAATTCGAGGACTTCTAATCCATGGAAAAGAAATTAGGTTGGCAGTCAAAGTTGATTATTATTCAAATCGTCTTATTGATAAGAACACATTTATCTTTTTTAATTACAGCCAAATATCTGTGCTTCATTCAATACAGTGCAAGATGCTATCCAATATTAGCTGGATGTGGAAAAACAATGGTTTCGGTTTTCTCCAGTGTTTATCAGCAATTCCAATTATCCTTTCCTTGTGTGCTTTTTTTCATTTTACTTATAGCTCTCTGTCAAAGTAGAAGAGCACAATAGCAAATCTTATTACCTTTGGAGTTCAGTTGAGATGTCCTAAACTTTATCGTCTGGTGATATTCACTGAGCAGAATGTATTACCTTGGTGACTCTTTTTCTCAATTTGTCTTGGAAATACTAAACTTTGTTGTGGGCAGAGGAATATGCTGTACTCCAAAGTCCTTTTGCCATCCCAATCACTTCCTTAAAATTCTAAAATGTCTTACCTGGATTTCAAATGTTCATTGTGACTTTGATGAAATTTTTTTTGCTAAAAAACAAAAGTTTTTCTGACATGCTGTTTGTTTCTTTGCACTATAGTGCCACATGGTTATAGCATGACCTATTAAAAAGACTATGACTGGCTATCACAGTGAATTTTCATCATTTTGGCTTTTATACACAAAGACAAGTAGAATCTGCTGTTCTTAGGGAATGCTTCTTCCCTAGAGTTACTGAGCATAGACATCTGGAAGAATGTCATGGAGAGCTGTAATAAAAATGGCAGAGAATAGGACAGAGATGTCGGAACCGGAGAATCTGCAGCAAGAACAGAGACTACATCTTACAAGACTAGGGACTAGATATGTAGGCATGTGTCACACTTAAGATGATTCTGCCTGGCTTCAGAGGGCATTGTGCAGAGCTTGGCCTAACATAAAATGTATGAAGATTGATGGACTGAAAAAGCAAAGTCCTGCCAAAGTATTTACTGGTAAATATACAGTGACATGACCCCCTCCTGGAAGTGACAACAGAAGGAAGACAGACAGAACTCTTCAGAAGAGCCTTATGTCAATATTTAGGCTATCATCATTGCCAAACAAAGTTTTTCAAGCACATTTCCCAGGTTGGTGGCATTTGGGAAATCAAAATTAAGCTCCAACCTTGACCCATCTCTTCCAAAATTCACTTCCATTTTCTTAAAGTGGTAGCTCCTCTTCCTTCATTGACCAGGTTTCTTAAACATTATCCCTCTTTTCCAATTTTCACTCTCCAGGGCTCTATGGATGAGATGGGCTTGCATTACATACATTTGAGAGTCCTCAAATTCTCCTCCATGAAGTCTCTGAAAACTGGTGCATAAAAGGTTTGGGTCTTCCTGCTGTGTGAAAAGTTAATGTGTTTGTTTCTGGTGTGAGAAGAGAACTTGAATACATAGAGTCCATCTACATTGATTTCAATTTGAAAATGGAAAACCAGTATATTTCTACAGAAACTACCATAAAAACTGTAAACAGTAATTGATTTAAAAGTTCTTGTCTACAACAATTAGAACCTTCCTAAAAGCTCAGTGTTAGATGGGCAACAAAATGTTATTTTTAGGGTATTTTAACAAAAGCCTTCTTGAGCATGACATGATCTGTATGTATCAGCTTATACTGCAGAAGTGGACACATTACACTAATTTTGTTTAAAAAAGCTAGAGTGAAGTAGGGGATGTATTGTTGGAATTTTAATATTGAGGTTGGTAAATGAATGTAGACTTCTATTTGCACTATCTGGTATTTTTGTGAAGTATATTTAACAAGAGCCTGCCTCAGCAAAGAGCAAATAAAAGCAAAGGAAGGGTCTATGAATGTCCTTCCTTTACTCGCATTTCTGAGCAGTTCAACAACAGGAAGGACACAATAGCTGCTTCCCAAACCAAAGGGGAAAAAACACACTAACTTCCAATCAGTTATTGAACTTTTATACTGCAAGTAAAGTTTACAGCAAAAATACAAACTGCCACTTCCAAAAAGCCTGTTTTGGTCTAAATGGCTGAATAATGTCTGTTGCAGTGATTAGTAAAAAAGGGTCTGGCTGTATTGCTTCAGCATTCTTGGGCAGCAAGCTTTTAGATAAAATGACCTCTATTTTTATAGGACAAACATTACAGCATTCTGAGTTGTCTGATTCTCTGACAGCAGCAGTGACGGGAGAATAGTAAAATAAGCCATATAAATATTCAGGAAGAAAGCATTTGCCTTAATACTTAATTTATCTTTTTTCCCTACTAAGTCTACTTACAGACCTGCTATCAGAGAAGCAATTTACTTGAAAGCTATGCTTCCTAATGTTCTCATTTTGATTTTGTGTTTGCAGATCAAAGAGGAAATCTACCCTTACGAAACTTTCTCAATTTATCACCTTGGTGGATTTCACATTTATTAAATTCTTATCCACATGAGCCTATGTAAAACTCAGTGTATAATTACCACCATTATGTGTCATGCAGAAGCTATGGCTTGACTTTTTTTGACATATCAGATGGTGCAACAGGTACAACTCACCTCTTCTCATCTTAATGTTCTCACAGTGAATTCCATATATAGAGCATCTATTTGTGCCCTGCTTAATTTCATCTTATCATTCAGATGTCAAAGCAAATGAATATACGTATAAAGAAAAAGCAGAATTTATTACTGCAACTGGTTGTAACTTCTTCCATGAAATATTGTCAGCTGGATCATGATGACCTTTCCTAACGGGAAAAAATAAAAACAGACATGAAGGAAAATGGAAAAGCAGAAGGAATCACAGAAGAAAAAAGGGCAAGATATTAAAAATGACTGGTTTTGGTTGACTCCATTTCTAGACAGCTTACCTTTTGGTTTCCAGGTGGAGCAAACACTTTTAGAAGCACTTAAAATATCTTACCTCAGTCACCTAAAAACATGACTCATCCAGTACTTTATGCTCTTAGCCTTTTGGATGTCTGTGGGGTTTTACTTCCATACCTTTTTTTTCTGGATTCCTCCATAAGGCAGCAAGGTTATTCTCCATAATGAAAAGACTCAGCAGTTTTAAACCCTGGATTACAGGAAACTGTTTTGTGGGAAGATGGCAAGTAGCATCCATAAATCATTTCCTTCACAGCAAAGGAATATGCTCTTCCACATTTTTGAAGATACGTTATTAATTAGAATGGCCTGACATAGTAGGATAATTCCTAGTTTATTTAAATTGGTTACTTTATTTGACAGTGAGAGAAAGGAACAGCATTTTCTTCATAGTTTGGATTGTTAAGTACTGGTTCATTTCATTAGTGTATTTTTTGCAATAGATATACTGCTGGACAGAATAAATGTTACAGTGAACATGGGCACACCCTAACTGGGCAGCAATTGCAACTTTTTACCTTGATAGGAACCCTTAAGGAAAATACATTGATAGTTTTTATTAATCAGATTGACTAGGGTACGTGCAATAATTATTTTGGAAACGTAACATACACAAAGTAAAAAAACAGGAAGAAGATTATAAGAAATAACAAGAAACTTTTAGATGTGTAATGACTTTGTCTTTTAAAGAATGGCCTCAAACCAATGATGGCATACCTTATCTGATAAAATTTTTTTGATTGATCTGCAACCAACAGAAGAATCATCTTGATTTGTATGGTAACATTTCCAGTCAAACACTTACTGTCTTACCTGTTTCCCTGTCCTACTGTGAAGTTTGCTCCTCCAAGATGCATTGACCACACTGTCTCAGCTGATGGTGATTGCTTTCACCCTAATGTTTTCAGTAGCAGTGCACCCCTTTGGGGCATGACGATCATTATAGGCACCAAAGTAGTTTACTTCATTCTAGTGAAGTGAAATGCAATGCACATCTCAAAATAAATCAATATTTAAAACTACACAAATTACCATTCCAGTGGTAATGAACTATTAACTACAGCAAAGACATGCTATGAGGGAAAAAAAGGTCCCATGGTGGTTTCTAATCCCACTGAAACTAAGAAAGGATTTCAGAAAGAAGTTCATTACTGAAGTTCTAATGAAGGAGAATTTTCCACAGGCGTAACTAAAGGAAGGGACATGTATCTTTAGCCCTTGTTACTCTCACAGGAGCCTCACTGTTCACTTGCACTCTATCTGATAAAAGAAAGACAGCCATGAAAAATAACAGTGAAATATTTGGAGTTACTATATTAGTAATGCATGCGACTTCCAGAATACTATAGATAAGGGCTAGAAATATCAAACAGGAATAAAGATAAGGAGGAAAGAAAAACAAGTGTGACTCAAGAAATAAATGATGACTATTCCTTATCACCTCAGTACATTTTTACGCAAAATGCATAAGATGAGGGTCCTCTCTACTACATTTAAAAAACAAATTTTCAAATGGATCTACCTGAATTACAATGCATAATAATAATCACAATAATAATAATAATAATGATGTAAGATTCAAGAACATAATAATTGAATCTGAACTCATGTGCTTGCAAACAAAATGCACAAGTATGTAGGAAAAAAAACCAGAAAGGCTGAGACACAAACTGAGTTTCAATTAGTAAGGAACACAAAAGGCAACAAGTAAATGTTCTATAAGTACACTATAAATAAGAGGAAAACAAAGGGAAGAATAATTCCATTACCAAATGGGAAACAGCAAATAATAGATTACACAGGAAAAGCTGAAATATTTAGCACCTTCCAGTTTCTTTACTGAGGCATTGAATTGTGACTAGCTACTTGAGTTTATCCAGAAGATAGGAACAAAATCCGAATAAGAATAGACTGAAAAGTATGCAGTCAGAACAATCTGAATTGTTAGGGCCTTATGAAATTCACATTTGAATGCTTTTCTGAAGGAATCCTAAGTCTTTACTGTCAACCTCAAGGACTAAAGGAAAGAAAATGTAGTAACTGTTTTAGTAGAAGGGAAAAGGGGAATGGAAAACTCAGAAATTCTCTTCCTTTTCATCTCTGGAAAGAGTCTAGGTGAAATTATTAAATAATCAAATAAATACCTGAAAATATTAAAGTAAGCGAAAAGAATTAACATTGATTTAGCAAGAGCAAATGCTGTTAAATTTGTCCAAATTCTTTCTTTGACAGAATCTAGTAAGCATGGGAGGAATTGTTTGGATATTTGGATTTTGCAACATTTTTGGTATTACTGAAACGCCTTGGCTCCTAAGCAAGCTAAAGAATACTGGTCTAGATGTTACTTCCGTCAATGGCATTTTTACAACAAATTGGCTTATGTCAAATTTGAACAGTAGCTCACAAAAAGAATTATCAATATGTCTCTGTCAAAATGGGAAGGGATCTCTTTCAGGTAGGCTTTATCATAGGCCAAGTTCCACTTAACAGTGTCAACAGTTTGGATGACAGAGTGACATTTTTACAGAAAACTGCAAAGAACAAGGTTTGCAAGCTCTTTGGAGAATATGATCATAAATCAAAATGATCTTGGCTAATTGGAGAGAAAGCAAGAAATTGACAAGAGCAAATTAAATGAAAGCATGAGCAAAGATCTACAGTTCAAAGAGAGTATTTAAATGCACTCATACAAAATGAGACCTGTACAGGAGTACCGAAAAGAATCTAAGGGTTATAATGTCTTTGAAATTAAATATGAGTCAGCTACATGTTTCTTTTACAAAACCATTATATTAGGCAATGCAGATCAGAGCTTCAGCAACAGAAGTACCCTGTGTAGGACATGGAAAATAATTATTCCGTTCTATCAGTTCTGATGAAATTAGAGATAAGTTCATGTAAGGTCATTTTTAGGAAAAAATAAAAAAACAGTTTTAATTGTTTAGATGACAAAACACGGGAACAGCCTAACTTAGACTGTTATCTCCCCATTTTTGCTATTTATTGCATCTGAATTGAAGAAAGAAGGAAATAATAGGTTTATCCTACTGTTTGGTTGATCCAGCACATGTTGGATCTATTCCTTTTAAACAATTAGTTTCTCACTGAACTTGAGGCATAAGCTTTCAATGGATACCAAAATACACAGATATTATAATCTATTATTATCCACTATGACATTAACTGAGATGCTTTTCAGTCGTGTCTTTTTCTTTAGGCTACTCAGGCCTTCTAGATAAGCATATAGCCTTCATTTGCCACAAATCTTTCTTACCAACCCCATGCCTCTTGATAGTTTTGTTTTAGAATTGTATTTGCTTAAGAAGCACGTATTAAAAAATATATATCCTTATATAAACTTACATAATGTTCTCTGTGCAGTTCTTTATTGTCATGGCTTCACAAAAGTGAAAATTTTATTAGCATTTTTCATTAAATTCACTGATTAAATGAAGAAACCTAAGTGTAATAAAAATTATTTTGTTGGCTTAATACAGTAGCTGCATAAATCTTTGGGCGGTGTTGTATAATAGAGCTTTGTAATCCTCCTAGATGTCCATCTTAAATCCAATTCATCAGGGTTCTGTACAATAATATTAAAGATGAAATGCAGTAACAATGTACCCTGCATGGAGGAAGCAAGTATCTTACTCTTCCAAATATCTCATCAGGAATTCAGCTATCTGGATAATGGCTGCTAGTAAAAAGACGCCTGACTTTTGGGGGGTTTCGGTTTTTTGTTGGTTTTGTTGGATTTTTTTTTTCCTGGAAGCTAGTCAATGCTTGCAATATTGGAGTGTTCTGCTAGAAGGGGTCTTGAACTAGCACTTAATTGTAGTACAAATTACAGAATAAGCAATCGTTATTCAAACATTATGTTGTTAAATATATAACTGTGAACTCCGAGGTGCAATAACATTTGTACCTCTTCAGTTATAGTCTGTTTTTACAGTGGTGTAGAACTCTGAAGGCTGGAGAAGTGTTAACTGCACTCTGAAATATGCAACATGACTTGTATATTTTCTTTGTTCTTTAGCAACCCCAAAGGTATATTTGGGGATATTCATAATTGCTCTTTTTTTTAAATATGTTTTTTAAAAATAAAAAGTAAAAGGTTAATTTGGAATTTCATCTTGAAATACAAAGTTTCACTTCATAGTCAAGTAAGGGTTTTAATGATTTTAAATTAAAAGGGAAGCTAAAGAAAAGTATTAAGTGAACAGGATTTTTAATACAAAGGTACATATTTCGTTTAAAAATTGTGACAATAAAACACTTTGAATTTTTAAATATGACCAATTTGTTTATTTTCATACTACAGTTTCACAAACCAGAGACAAATATACCATGGGTGTTACATCCCAAATGTCATGGGAAAATAAGAGATTGAGGCAGCTCCTCTTCAGGTGATAAAAGGTGGCACCCAGACAATGAAACCCAGGTGTTGACATAGATTCTTCTCTACACTCCAAAAGCAATCTTTACTACAGTTTGCATTTGGAGGCAAAGTAATAGGCCTCTCCACACTACTTCTCTCTGTGGCAGATAGTGTGCTATCAGGAAAGATGTTTTTCATAAAAGTTATATGTTATTAATTAATCATGGAAATATACTGATACTTTCAACTGCAATATCCCAAGTTATTTAATTATTAGCCAGTTGTGAAATCTCGATGCATCCATTTAAATTTGAACTGTTATTTATCTAGCATATAATCATAGCTGTATCCAGTCTAAATTAAAAATGCATGGAAATGCACTGAAGACACTTTATTTAAAGTGTTACCAAATACGTTACAGGACGTAAAGCTGTGTAATTACTTAAGGGATCATATTTATAGCATTGGAGTATCCCAAGCATTAAATGGCTTTTGTAGTTGATTAAATGTTGAAGTGATGCTGAGGTAGAACTGCCAACGCTGCCAATGTGCAACCCATACATTTTCTCCCAGTCTCTGAATTGCTGTGCTGGCTTCCTTTAGGGCTGTCCAATACTGTCACTTGAAACAGCGATGAATGATAGAGATTAGGGTTTACTTGTAATGTGCTGAGGATTCAGAGAGGAGTATGAGAGATTAAGGAGCACATAATGGAAGGTTAGAAATCAGGAAGAAATAGCATCATGGAGGCAGAGGATTGATGTACAATGCTAGAAAGAGATAGCCAAGGATGAAAGAAGGTAGAGGTGAAAAGGGCAGGGAGTGGAAAAGCAAAGTGGACTTTATTTTATCTTGAAAATATTGTCTAGGTACCTGACAAGAGGGTAGGCAAGTGCAACACCTGGAACACTTTAAAAAAATATTTTTCAAAAGAAACTTTGCAAGATCTGTAAAGACTACAAATCAGTGGAGGCGATGATGTGTACGTATAGCCATGAGCCAAATAATACTTTTTTGCATGAACACACTGTAGTCTGGGTAGCATCCTCAGTGGGAAGATGATTCTGCCTCCCACACACAACACAGCTGAATAAAATGCTAGCTATATGTGCAGACTTGCAATAGGCAATAGTGCAATAGGGGTCCAAGAGTCAAGGGAAACAGAAAGACTCATCAGAGAACATACGAAATCTCAGAACAAAGTATCAGTGGTCACTAGTGACCGCTGACTGGACGACACTACCAGAACTGCTGTAGTATGTTCCCTGCTGCCCACTTTAAAGTTGTGAGTGAATGGTGGTTTCCTTATTCTGATGCCTTAGTCCAATTAGTTTATACACGGCCTTTTTATTCAGATTTTGCACACAGGAAAAAGAGAGCAAAGGGAAGATAACTTCAGACAAAATAAAGAACTTTGTTTCTCTAACATGTGCTTCATATTAAGAACTCCCTTCTAACCATTCTAATACTGTATTTGGAAACAACGGATCTATGTATAGGATTATAATACTTTCAAATGTCCTTTGGAGGAAAAGTCATTTTATCTGGTAAATACAATGCATGAATAATGAAGAATACAAAAATACTATAAAATAATTAGGAAGTGGTTCAAAGGTGCTCATTTACAATGGAGGAAATTAAATATGCAAATACATTATTATCACAGAGGTAGTTAACAAACAAATGAGTAGGAAAAAAAGATTGTGCCTTCTAATTCATCATTGTTTAAAAGACACCTGTGAGTTCTATCTGAAAAATGACAACACTGAGACATGCAGATGGTTGCATTTTGCCTTCTATTACACATTAATTACACGGGGAGGGGGCAAGAATGTTTCCTCTAGGAAGACAATATGATTTAAATATATATAACATGATTTACACATAATTTAAATATTTAAGTAAAATGACTAAATAAAGGAGTGAAAGCCATGTCTCCCTTTCACAGGTCTCATGCTTTGCCATTTTTATCAAAGCAGTAGGAACTGCTAGAAATGCCAACTAAAAGGTTTGTCATGGAAAATTTGACCAGTTTAACAGCTTCCCATACTTTGCTGTGCTTGCTGCTGCTTTAACACTTCATAACATGGTGGCACCTGAGAATCATGCTATGTACTCAGAAAAATTTCTTTATATCTACATAATTGATTTTCAGAAGAACACTATTTGCTTTTACTTTTTAAGCCAACTGTTGTTAACATCATTTTACATTTCAGCCAAAATGGTTTCACTGTCCTCTAAGATCTCAACAAGGAGAACAGCTTTCTTACATAGCCTCCTCAAGTTTAACAGCAAAATTCATTGAGCATTACCTAACAGACTAGTCCCATGAAGAGTCCGTAGGAATGTTAATACAGCCAAGATCCATCCTTCTCACATAAAACTCACTTTCTGAGAAAAACTGAAAGTAAGATGTTGTTACAGTCCTGTCCTGTCCTTAAAGAAAAATTTTTAATACAAACCTAGGTTGAGTCTATTGCCCTGTAGACTTCAAGGAGTCATTCAAAACTGGAATGAGAATGGCAGAAATCTGTGTTATTATCATGTAATGTAAAAAGCCCATTTCATGCATATTTAGCAAGTAATAAATAGTGACCATGCTAGGATGGTGTTTTGATCCAAACAGTGAGTATAAAGGGTATAAGCAGAAGAAAATCAATGAAGGTCCTACAAGTGTTTGCAGCAAGTAGCTATTATCAGTGGGGTTTTTAAATGTATTTTAGGGGAAACTTTCTGCATTAATACATTAGGTTGGTTTAGCAGTAGGCTGTTAAAAACCAAGAGAAATGGGATAGTACTTAAAGACTAACAGCTACATCATAACACTTAAGATAGTAGGGCCATAAACTTTTGAGGACAGACTGTCCTTTGAGCTCACTGAAGCAACTGGTTAAAGGAATGAGGACAGTGTCAAGATAATTCAGTCTTCAGTAAAAAGTAAATCATAGTAAACAGAAATGGTCAACAGAGGGATTTCAGAACCACAGGTAGGCATGGCAAAGCTTGCCAGATGTTAAACTGGGAGGTAGAAAGGAAAACCTGTCTCTACAACGTTTGCATCATTCAGAAAGAGGCAGATATACACCTCTTAGACTTAGTAGTGCTTTACATTGGTTTGTAACTTCAGAAGACACTCAAAGTGCAAAGCTCTTTCAAAACACCTGTATGTAATACAAACATACTGGTCTGAGAGAAGTTAGTGTACACCTTGCTATGTCAAGGCTATGCTACGTTTCCTTATTTAGGCATTTTACACTCTCCATATTTTAAATCAATAAAAGAGAGACAAAGACTAAAATAAGAATTGGGGCTCTATGTCTTTACATGAGACAATCCCTGATATATCTCCTTATATGGTTATTAAACATCATTTGAATATGTGCCTTTTCTATGGTAGTGGCACTAATGAGGATGCTGGCAATTCATTTTTAGGAGAAGCCATAAGAAGCAACTGACAGACCAGACATCAGGTGAGCAGACAGATTTTTGTGCCTCTGGAGGGCCTATATATCTTTCAGAATCAGATATTATTAAATGGCATTGTCCAGGTGTGAAGTGATGAAACAGGAAACAAGCAGTGAAACAGAATCTGTCCAGAATATTTGAGACAAATTTAAAGAACTCTAAATTTCAATACTGTGATTTCTATGAGTACGGAGGAGATACGGGGAAACAAGATAGGAGGTTTAGCAACTTCTGGAAATATAAGCTTCAGATAAAATCTCACAAAGTAAAATTAGTTTGATAGTCTATCCTATTTCTTGCTTTCTACTTCAACAAAATATCACAGACCTTGCTTGGGTAGGCAGGATGCAGGGGAGTATCTGCTGAGAACCATGGGTGCTAAACTCATCTCAGTGTGATATTTGTAATCTGTTTCCACAAGTATTGGATATATCTGCAGGTTTTTGGTTTGGTGGGGGTTTTGGTTTTTTTTGTGAGTTTGTTTGGTTGGTTTTTTTTTTAAAGAGAATAAAGGAAAGAAAGGAAAACATTTGCAAGAAAAACAGTTCCCTATTTGAGAAATAATGTTTGCTGACAAACAAGTACAGTATGTGCTCTAAAACAGTTTAATACAATATATACTGAATTACTTCTTGAACTGCCACCTTCCAAAAGAAACAAGTAATAGTTCAGAGGATGAAAATTACTGACCGATTCTGCTGATTATATATATTTATTGTAGGTTGTGCTATAAATGTACCAGACATGGAATAAGCCAACTCTTTCATTCTATAAAAAAAAAACCAAAAACCAAACAACACACAACACATCAATTTTTCCTAGTACACTGGAAACATATTTTTCATAGAAATAAACACATTTTGCAACCTTTTCTTTTTCTCCTTTACTTTGATAAAATAAAAGGTACATAGCAGGGTGTCTTGTAACAAACTGTCTCTTGAAATTGCAACAGGACATTCTATATGCCTAGTGGCCATTTAATTTAATGGGATTTTTATTAGTGTACACTGACTGGTTATTTAAACCACAGGGGTCTTTGCAAGTAAAAGCACAATTTGAACATGGAAGAAAACCAAACCCAGCTTATTTTAAAAATTAAACATACTTCATTTTGATTCATCTTTTTAAATGGTGTTTTTCCTAACAATTTGATGAAATTTCACTTCTGCTAAGTACAAAAAATAACTCAGTTCTTTAATTGTCATTGCATAACAGTACAATTGCTCTGAGAATCTCAACAGACTTTACTGCAACAGGGCAGTATCTTTGCACCTGAAGCAGGTAAATGAGGTTTACATCCCAAAAATTCTCCTTGTTATCCTACTTGAAGGAACATTTCTATTTATTTCATATTTTCACATTCCAAGATTTACACCTATGGGGGCAGGAAAGTGGACGTACATGGGTGTTCACAGTAATCTGAAATATGTATCATGGCAGTCATTAGACTTCTGCATCTATTTTATTTGACTGCTGTTCCAGTTAGCTTAATTTGTGATAGTTACATTTTAGAATGGCTCTATATTATTATTATTATTAACACCAACAAGGTTGACTCACATTCTAGTGATCAGTTTTAAGCTCATGAATAATTCCGTCTTCTTTCTTAAACTACTTCATTAAGGTTTTCTTAAATTAAACACCAAAGACTATAACATAAAATTTCAGTTTTGCAGTATGGAGTTTACAAAGGAAAAAGCTCTCACAAGAAAAGTAATGTTTTATTGAGAAATCCTTCTTCTAGCTAAGGATCATTTGAAGTTAAAAAAGTCTTTCTGTACTTCTCTGAACTGAAAGTACTATGAATTGTACATACTGTAAAGCACAGTTTTCGTTTCAAAGAGCTTGTAATTTAAACCAACTCTGCCATTTGAAGGAAATAGCCAATGAAAATTAAGAAAAAATGGTACCAACATCAATAGGATGGATAAAAAACTTTTCAGCCAAGAATGTGGAACAAATGGGTGTCACCAGGATGCTACTTAGCAGTACAGGGATTTTTTAGCTCACTTTAGAGAAAACCAACTACGAAGCTACACAGCAACAATCTACATTAAAAGAACATTATCAGGGTTACAAAGTCAAGCATTCAGATTGCTAGAATTTCATGGTGCCACAAATGAAGTGTTACAGAATTTTGGAAAAGCAGTATCAAATACCTAGCCTGCATTAGCAAATATGGGAAGTTTTCAGTGCTAATCAATATTTGACCTAATCAGATGCATTACTTCCACAGACAAAAGGAATGAAGAACAGTTCCCTTAGTAATGGACTACGAATACATTAAATACTACAAGTGACTAAATATGAAAGACAATTATTATTGAATCATATAGTTCAATATGAAAAAAGGATGACCATTCCTCTGCGGACTGTCTAAGTCTATGGATCTGTATATGGTGTTTCTAGCATGCATATATATAATATATTCTATTCTATATGATTCCATTCTGTATGATTAGGAGAGAGACTACATGTTCATACTGAATATGTAAATTCAAACACTTACAAAGATATTTATCCATGAGCTAAAGTATTTGCTTTGTCATTTCTCTGTTTCAAAAATAGAAGTAATCTAGCAACACAAGGTCCAGTTGGATCTTTCAGAGGCAGGTTACTACTCCTCCTTGCAAACAACGAATAATCAGCTAGAAATATTCAAAATGAATGATTTGTTAATAACAGATGAATTTCACATTGTTGGCTGACATTGCAGGAACTCAAATAGCAACTAACAATTGTATTAAAGATTGAACTAGAGATCTTAATTTGTGAAAATATTTATGATGAGAAAATGGCTAAACTGAAAATGTGTAGTGGGCATGCCTGTGAGCTCACTTTTACAGGATTAATTCTACTGACTTTGATTAAGTCAGAAGGTTGGTTTATTGGTTGGTTCTAGCTCACAACAGTCTAAGTGAGCAGAGAAGCAGGATAATTTTTATAAGCAATAATTTACTGTATAAAATGCCGAGAGGAATCTGTGTGTAAGGGCCAGACGTCACACAAGAAAGCTAAGCAGTGCAAATGGGTAAAAGTAAGACTCAAACTACATTAAATTATTGGTTAGAAGAGATTATCTTAAAATGAAGATATGCTGTTCCAAGCTAAAATACGTAATTCAATCTTGTTTCAAGTTCTCTGACTTAGTCTATGGAAGCAATGAACTGATGAACAGCCTGATTTGATTTTAAAAGGTGTGACACTGGACACTGAATATAATGTTGCTACCAAACCATAAGGGGGGAAAATGATGTCCTGCTTCACGCTCTGTCCTACTCCCCATATTGCTTAAATCCTGTACAATTTATTCTGTATCGTAATGACAAAGCAAACATCATTCTGGGATCATCCTGGATTAGTTCGATGTTTGGATCTTGAAAAATGATTCCTACAGCATGGGGGGTTTTTTTAATATATGGGTGTACAAGAACTATGTGACTGTTTTCTCTTTCTTTTTGAGAAAAAGCCAGGTCTCTGGCTGATTACGGAATCTGAAAGCTAACAAGGTGACTCAGAGCCACATTGTTCCTTCTTACTGATCTATGCCTCATTCAGTGCAAATGCAATTCAGTATTTTGTCGTGATGTTCAAATTTAATTCTCTCAAACTAATGTAAATAATAAGAAATCATCAGTAGGGATTAAAAACCTACAGCGCAGATTAAACAAGGCATTTACAACAGGAATTGAACGTCCAATGACAAGCCACCAGGAAAAGAGGGAACACATGACTGTCAGTAAATTTGAGAGGCTTATAACTCTGGTTTAAGTTTATAATTGGGCATTGTAAAGCACATAACAAGGAAAATAACTGTAATTATACATCTTAATACAGACTGCAGGTATCAGACTATTGGATATTACAGGTACAGGTACCAGATACTACATATTACATTACCTTCTTTGAATGTTTCAAAAGCCAGCTCTCTAATGCTGCCAGTCTTACCCAATCACAAATCATGACTTATTTTTCCCTGAAAATCATGTGTTTGACTTTTAAATTGGGAGATTTTATTTTGACATATGGCCTCTTCCCTGGTGAGATTTTAACACTTGAAAATACATGAAGAAATCCTGTCCTCTCCCGGAAGAACCACATTGATTTACCTCTGTGAAAGGCTTTTATACACCAGAGCAGGAGTTGAGAGGAAATTTGGTATCAGTGGAAATACAATTGCTAAAGCAGAAAATCTGCTTTTAGCCAGCAATATTCTTGTTTTAGCCAAGGGCTACAACTTACAAACTGTAAAATGCTCAGTCACTTTATTATTACCTTCTGATAAAAAACAAAGACAACCTTCAGTCTTCCATCAGTCTTCCCCAAAAGACTTATGTCGGGCAGGGTAATGTCAGTTCCAAGATACCTAGAAATTTATTTTCATTGCACATCCCTAGGAAAGAAATGCTATTAAAGAAATAATCATACTACAAGAAATCCAGCATGCTAGCAGGTAAAGGAAATATGAAGCATAGTGTGATTACCTCTTTAGAAGAGAAAATCCTGCTTGGGACTACTGCACCTAGCCATACTTAATTCAGTGTAAAAAAATCAGTGATATTTAAAAGCTTCATACAGAGGCTCTAATTGAATTTAGGTGAAGCAAAACTAATGCACTGTTTGGCATATCTGATTCACCTCTGCCTAAAAGAAGCATTTTACTTCCTCCTATGGTTTATGAGGAAAGATGCTGGTCACAGACCATATCCCATGCTGACCAAGTGCGCTAATGTGTTTACATGTCAGTTAGGAAAGCACTGTCCCACTCAAAACCAGCCACTTATTCACCACTTGTGCACACCCATGGCCAGCCCTTAAGATGCAGAGCTGTAATAACAATATTAAGGTGATGCAGTGTAGAAGGCCAGATATTTTGAGCCCTATACTGATCACATCTGATCCTTCCCTCTCCACATCTAGCCATGAGCAATCACGTTACCTTTAGGCTCCAGAGTACAAATATGAAGCGTGTAAAGTGGGAGGGACCACGTGCACAGCCTCCTGTATTGTGTTGAGTATGCAAGCTAAAATTTACGTTTTTAAAAGATAGAAACTTACATGTAGTACTGAGAAAATACTCCCTTTCTCAGAATATATTTCAATACAAGATCAAACTGCGCAATGCACTTGCTGTCTCTACCAGCACACATCTCTCTTTACCAGCACTGCAGGGTCCCAGGCTTTGGGAACAAAATTGTCGATTGAACCAAACACTGACCCACCATCAGTGAAGGAAGAGTCAGTATATGAATAACTACAGGAGCTTGACCCCCACAAATCAATGGGCCCTGACGCCATCCACCCGAGGGTGTTGAGAGAGCTGGCTGACATTATCGCAAGGCCACTCTCCATAATCTTCGAGAAGTCGTGGAGAACAGGGGATGTCCCTGAGGACTGGAGGAAAGCAAACGTTACCCCTATCTACAAGAGGGGCTCGAGGGAGGATCCGGGTAACTATAGGCCCATTAGCCTTACTTCAATCCCTGGGAAAGTTATGGAACAAATCCTCCTGGCAGCCATCGTAAGTCAAGTGAAGCACATGATTGGGAAAAGCCAACATGGCTTCACTAAGGGCAGATCGTGCTTGACAAACCTGGTGGCCTTCTATGACAAAGTGACTTGCCTGGTTGACATGGGGCAGGCGGTGGACATTGTTTACCTGGACTTCTCCGAGGTTTTTGATGTGGTCCCCCACAGCCTCCTCCTGGAGAAATTGATGCGTTATGGCCTAGACAAGTGGCCTGTGCAGTGGGTGGGGAACTGGCTGACAGGCTGCACCCAAAGGGTGGTGGTAAATAGCTCTTTCTCAAACTGGCAACCTGTCACTAGTGGAGTCCCCCAGGGATCGATATCGGGCCCAATGTTATTCAACATCTTCATAAGCGATCTGGATAATGGGATCAAGTGTAGCCTGATGAAGTTTGCTGATGACACCAAGCTGAGTGGGGAAGTAGACACTCCAGAAGGGAGACCTGCTCTGCAAGGAGATCTGGATAGGCTGGAAGAGTGGGCCAAAAAGAACCTTATGAAGTTTAACAGGGAGAAGTGTAAGGTCATACACCTGGGAAAACATAATCCAGGAGTGCAGCACAGACTGGGATCCACCTGGCTGCAGAAGAGCTCTGTGGAAAGGGACCTGGGGGTCCTGGTGGACAGAAAGCTCAACATGAGTGAACAGTGTGCTGCTGCAGCCAAGAAGGCCAACGGGATGCTGGGTTGCATCAAGAAGGGCATCGCCAGCAGAGAGAAAGAAGTCATTATCCCACTCTACTCAGCACTTGTCAGGCCACGCCTGGAGTACTGTGTACAGTTCTGGTCGCGCTATACAAAAAGGATGTGGACAGGCTGGAAGGGGTCCAGAGAAGGGCTACCAAGTTGATCAAAGGACTGGGAAGCCTGCCATACGAGGATAGGCTGGGAGAACTGGGTTTGTTCAGCCTTGAGAAAAGGAGGCTCAGAGGGGATCTCATCACCATGTACCAGTACTTAAGGGGTAGCTACAAAGAAGGTGGAGACTCCCTTTTTACATGGAGTCAAATGGAGCGGACAAGGGGGAATGGACACAAGTTGTTCTTGGGGATATTCCGATTGGACACCAGAGGGAAATTTTTCACAGTGAGGACAGTCAACCACTGGAATAATCTCCCCAGGGAAGTGGTTGACTCGGCCATGTTGGACACCTTTAAGAGTCATCTGGACAGGGTGCTGGGCCATCTTGTTTAGACTGTGCTCTTCCTAGAAAGGTTGGACTAGATGATCCTTGAGGTCCCTTCCAACCTGTGATTCTGTGATTCTGTGATTCTGTATTTAAAATCTATGTACTAAATTTTGGGGCAAAAGAAATATTTATCAATTATATCCAATTGACAGAATTAATTTTCTTTGTTTTGTCAGTAATATAGATAGCACATCAGTACACCGAATAGATAGATAGATAGACAGACTGACAGATAGACAGACTGACAGATAGATAGACAGACAGCAAGCATACAAACACTTCCTAAAGGTACCCACTTTTGTACATAGAGCTGATCAGTGCTGTTTTCAGTCTTCACTGTTGGTAAGTATAGATCACTGCCAGACAGTTGGATAATATTGTTTTTAGTTTTTCTTGTTCTGTTGCTTGAGTCTCTACAAAAGGTTGCTTGTCTGTGCGACTGCTATTAGTTGCCATGACAGTATTTGTGATATCAATAAAGCAGCAGTTAAGTTTGAAATGTCCTACTCCTTCAAGGTGCTCTGTGCCCACTGCAAAAAGTGCAGAGACAGAGCCTGTCTTTCATGGTTCAGAGACCCAGAAAAAACTAGATACAGAGCCACAAATTATTCTTAACAAGCCTGGCTACTGTCTTCAATCCTGTAAGCCAAAGCCTTTCTGGAGGAGTAGCTGGTTCAGTAGAACTGGCTGTTAAAATTTGCTTGCTATGCAAATCAGCTATTCACATTTTAATTAATCAAGTTTCCTCCACTGACCTTTCCATTGCCGGGTAGCCGTCCATTTGTGCCTCATTCTGTAGCTCAAAACATTAGAAACTCACCTTCCACACAGAAGAATACTAATCTCTGCCTTTCTGTTTTCTATCTGTTTCATGGTTTCATCTGTTATGTGACAACCATGTGAAACAGAACTGCAATGCTAATAGCAGATGCATAAAATACGATGCTATGAGGAAGGAGTATGACAGAAGAGGCAAATGAGTGAGTCCCACTTGCAGTGTGTGACACTTAGACAAGTCCACCTTCCCCCTTTACTCTTATAAACTCTACCTTCCAAAAACAGTATTAAATCTCACGGCTGTAGACCCACTCCCCACCAAATATATAGAGCCTTCCAAAAACACCACCACATAAATCTCTCAGCTGCCCTCCCCATCCAATTCTTCTCTACCCCATTCAGAAGGTCAGGTTTTGACATGGGATCTACTACCATGCAGAGCAGATAGCAGAGTAAGTTCTGGATCCTGGGACGATGCTTCTTATGTTACTAGCTCCGAAGGCTGCACCTCAGAGTAACCATCCAGCATAACTTACATTAGAGGAGTGCAAGACAGTTAAAGCTTACTTCCCGCCCCCTTTGAAATAGAAGGAAGCTACTTTGCATACGCAGGGGTGAGAAACCTGACTTCCTGATGGGGAAGGAAGACAGGACACAGAGGGGAACATTGCCAAGGATGATGAAGGAAAAGGCTGAGGTATTAAATGTCATCTTTGCCCCAGGGTTTAACCATCAGACCAGTTATCCCCATGGTATTCAGCCCCTGAGATGGAAGGCAGGGATGGGGAGCAGAATAAACCCGCCATAATCCAGGAGGAAGCAGTTTATGACCTGCTGCTCCACCTGGACACTCAAAAGTCTATGGGGCCAGATGGGATCCACCCAAGAGTACTGAGGGAGCTGGCGGAGGAGGTTGCCAAGCCATTACCCACCATTTATCAGCAGTCCTGGTTAACAGGGGAGGTCCCAGACAACTGGAGGATTGCCAATGTGACGCCCATCTACAAGAAGGGCCAGAAGGAGGATCCAGGGAACTACAGGCCTATCAGCCTGACCTCAGTATTGGGGAAGATTATGGACACATCTTGAGAGAGCTCATTAGGCACGTGCAGGACAACCAGGGAATCAGTCCCAGCCAGCATGGCTTCCTGAAAGGCAGGTCCTGCCTGACCAACCTGACCTCCTTCTACGACCAGGTGACCAGCCTAGTGAATGAGGGAAAGGCTGTGGATGTTTAGCAAAGCCTTTGACACTGTCTCCCACAGCATCCTCCTAGAAAGGATGGCAGCTTGTGGCTTGGACGGGTGTACTCTTCGCTGGGTAAAAAACTGGCTGGATGGCCGAGCCCAGAGAGTTGTGGTGAATGGAGCTAAATCCAGTTGGCGGCCAGTCATAAGTGGGGTTCCCCAGGGCTCAGTGTTGGGGCCAGTTCTGTTTAATATTTTTATCAATGATCTCGATGAGAGGATTGAGTGCACCCTCAGTAAGTTTGCAGGTGACACCAAGCTGGGTGGAAATGTTGATCTGCTGGAGGGTAGGAAGGATCTGCAGAAGGACCTGGACAGGCTGGATCAATGGGCCAAGGCCAGTTGCATGGGGTTCAACAATGCCAAGTGCCATGTCCTGCACTTTGTTCACAAAACCCCCATGCAACACTACAGTCTTGGGGAGGAGTGGCTGGAGAGCTGCCTGGTGGAAAAGAACCTGAGGGTGTTGGTTGACAGCCGGCTGAACATGAGCCAGAAGTGTGCCCAGGTGGCCAAGAAGGCCAACAGCATCTTGGCTTGTATCAGGAATAGTGTGGCCAGCAGGAGCAGGGAAGTGATTGTGCCCCTGTACTTGGCACTGGTGAGGCCACACCTCGAATACTGTGTTCGGTTTTGGGCCCCTCACTACAAGAAGGACATTGAGGTGCTGGAGCACATACAAAGAAGGGCAGTGAAGCTGGTGAAGGGTCTAGAGAGCAGGTCTTATGAGGAGCAGCTGAGGGAACCGGGGCTGTTTAGTCTGGAGAAGACATGCCTGAGGGGAGACCCTATTGCTCTCTACAACTACCTGAAACGAGGTTGTGGCAAGGTGAGTGTTGGTCTCTTCTCCCAAATGACTAGCGATAGCACGAGAAGAAATGGCTTCAAGCTGCATCAGGGGAGGTTTAGATTGGATATTAGGAAAAATTTCTTTACTGAGAGAGTGGTCAGGCATTGGAACAGGCTGCCCAGAGAGGTGGTGGAGTCACCATCCCTGGAGGTGTTCAAAAAATGTGCAGACATGGCACTTCAGGGCGTGGTTTAGGAGACATGGTGGTGTTGGGTTGACAGCTAGGCTTGGTGATCCTAGAGGTCTTTTCCAACCTTAATGATTCTATGACTCTATGACTGAACAGTTGGACCAGTGGGCCTTACCATCTCAAGAACTCAATGGCTCTAGTTTTGAAGTCAGCCCTGCTTTGGGCGGAAGGTCAGTGTAGACAACTTCTAGATGTCTCCTCCAACTTAATATATTCTGTAGTTCAATGACTCAGTGGATGGCTTTCTTCAAAAATGACTTAGGATCTCCTTCCTTTGGCTTGATTTAGAGTGTGGTTTCAGAGGGTAGGGGGGTTGGCCTCCTCAGTATGACCAAATTCAGAGGTAACCTCTGCTCTTATATATATTTGCCCATTTGTAACAATAATGAAGGGGAAATGATAGCCTAAAAGTCCATCTTGAAGAGTAGAGTCTCTTATTTTCAATATCATTCAAAACAACCAGAGCAGACTACTGCAGGACTATCTCATCCAAAGGCTTCCCATGGAAATGAACACAGGCAGACAAAAGCTTTCTTCTTAAGAATGCAAAGAGCAAAGACAGGAAAGATCATCACCTGACTATACAGGTTGTGGTATAGTTCATAAAATAATTTATTAAAGCAGACATGATGAATCTTTAAGACTGTGAAACACTCAGAATTATTTTAGTGGGCAGGAATTATTGTACAAATACAAAGAGCATCTTCAGGCAGGACTGAAAAAAGCAACGTACAGTCAAGCAGATACTTCCATTTTCCTAAATCATTATAAATATTATGCTATGGAAGGAGGATAGCTATGTAAACACTAAAATAAACCAGAAGATAAATAAGTTGCATATGAACTATGAGGGTATTATAACTGAAATTATTCAGTATCTGTATGTTGTGGGCTTTTCTGTTGTTTTTTAATATGGGGAAAAATTTTACAGGATAAATGACTGAACTAGCAGAGAAACTAGAAACATCCATTTCTATAAATAGTATATATAATTTAGAACACAACTAATTTTGATAACAAAATGCATTTACATGTTTCTTTTTAAATATATGTTTTGTGCTTGTTTGTATAAGCTATGGAAGACACAGAACTCAAGATAATTAAAGCTATAAATAGAAAGACCTGTTTCTCAAAACTACTGAAGATTTGAATTCAAGGGCTTAGACTTTTTAGATGCTATTTTCTTCAATTTTTGCTCATTTGTTGTTCCAGGCAGTGACTAAAGAACCTTTAACATTTATATTGCTTTTAGATCTCATATCATTTATTGTAAAAATGCCTGTGGAAAGAAAGAACCAAGAACTGGTACGACTAATCCCCAAAGGATCTGTTAGTGAGCATCAGTTCTCCCCATTTTTTGGCCTTTTTGCCTGTTGACATTTACTGTTCCTTTTTAAAGCCATTAGAAAACTGCAAAACACAGCCTCTGATACAGTGGAAGTCCCCAGTGACAGAAGACCTGGACAAATCCGGAAAGGCATTCTTTGGCATAAATTAGCAGAACTTTGAATCCACAGACTGTTAAAATACAGGCAGTAATAAGCAGGATGTTTTTGGATCAGCAGCTTCCCACTTATGCCAGAAGAACTTATACAAATCAAGCAAGACGGAGAAAACTGAATTGTCACATAATGCAACTTAATGTGAATGAAATGAACAAAATGTGAACAAAAGCAGCTTTTATTTATTTGCCTAACACTTACTAAAATTAATTGGAATTAGGCATGTAAAAACCACTGTGACCTGAATTTAACTACATAGAACCAAAATCCCTGTCACCAGATGACCAGGAGCTGGTAAGAACTGCACTTCTAAGAACTCAGAGACTTCAGCAGAGACCCTATCCTGGAGTTAGTCTTTAAGTCAAACAGCAAAGTTATCCTCACTCTGTATCTGAAGCTTGATCCAAGCTCTGCTTCTCTTTCAGCTCCATAGAATGTGTCTGAAGAATAAACAATAAAATCTTTCAGAATGAAGAATGGTTTTGTGATTAAGGAAGTATGCAGGGACTAGTTCCCAGACCTGCCACAGCCTCCCTGTCTGACCTTAATCTCTCTATTATTCAGTTCCTTATCTGTAAAATAAGATAGTAATACTTCTGTTCTCCCATTCTTTGTCTGACTTGGTTCTCTGAACTGTCTGATCTTCAGAACAGCAACTGATTTAATTTATTTTCTGGTCCTTCCACAACTACATTTTAATCCCAGCTGAGGTCACAGAGGTTCTTTTAATACAAGCAATTAAAAAAAAATAACTGAGTGTTTTTTTGGGAATAGAATCATATCTGAAAACTGACAAAGTAATTCTGAAAAGCTTTCACGTTAAAACCACTGGAGAAAATGTCTACTCTGGGACAAAAAGAAGTGGTGGGGGAAGGGATAAGTGATGGATAAAATGATGGCAAAACATTTTGCTGAAGCTCTGGGCCAACAACCTAATTACCAGAAATAATTTATATCAAAGTACCATATTTTACTGTATATATAGACATATATATATATGAGGACCCGTATGTATGCTAGGTAGCACGTTAGGCAGATTACCCCACTTCCACTGGTAAATAACCTGACTTAAACTAATTCATATTAACCGCAACACTAACATGTATGCAAACGTAGATTAACTGATGCACAAAAAAAAGTTAAACGCATAAAAAGTTAGTGAAGTACCTTGATCAACGGTATCAGGAAAGGAGTATGGAGGTGAGCTTCAATGAACACCCGCAAGGCTGCATCAAGACTGGATGAAACAGAAGAAGATTCCTGGGCCATCTCCCAAGATGTGCAAAACCATACCTGTCATGAGGGCCATTAAGTACCAAGACAGCTGTTGGATAAAAACAAAACTAATCAAGCATGCATCGTCACAGAGGGCAATTTTATGATCCAGAAAGGAGAGGATTTAACTAGCGTGCTCAAGAAGGATTAGTAGAAACTGTGAGAAATACTGACATTCAATACCTTTTCACCACAAGCTGCTTCAATTTAACAAAGAAACATTATCCCTGAACGAAGCCATATAAATATATTTTGTAAGAACAAAATGAAGTAATTGAGATGGTAAGTTGTAATTCTTTCCCATGTTCAAAGGCCATAGCAGTAGTAGATTGATCAAGACACTACTTCAGAATCTTAAATCTAGAAAATATTTGTTGAAATATGTATTTTTGGAAGCAAATTATAAAGATGTAAGGCAATTACTACAGAAAATAAAAATACATGGCCAGCATGTAAGGAAAAAAGTAAATACTTGATGGACTACCAACATCTCTTTGTCAGAAGTGAAATGTGCATATCTTACAACAGGAAACAATTAGGTAACAAAAAACCAGAATAGATGCTATCAAAATAGGGTCAAGGGAGTAGGGAAGATGTCTGCAGATCTAATAAACGGACAAAGAAAAACAAGTGAGATTTAGCTCATTAATAAATAAGGAGTGGGATAAAACAGATAATATGAACATGTTCTCCTAAGGCTCAGCTTTCAAAACAAAGAAAGCGTTATTGCTATACAAAATGAGTAAAACAGCTTTGGACAATTAGGAGGTAATAATGACGTTGAACACACGTTCTAGGGTATTCATGCACTTAGCTAACGAACTCACTGAACCACTTACAAATGTTTAAACCACAGAGAATTATAAGAAAGTACCCAAGAAAAGCAAACCTACCAGTGATCATCAAAAAGGACATTAATCTTGAGGAACTATATCTTCAACACCACTGCTTAGGGAAACATGTATAATATAAGAAATGCAGGAAAATCTTAAGATGAAACCTAGAGTTTTATATTATGGTTTGAAGAAAGGGAGACACAGATAATCACATACCCTCTGCAGCCTCACTCCCACAGGCAGCAGATCTGGAAACAAATTACAAAAGATAGTTACACTTTATCTCTTGAGAAGAGAACATAATGTCCCTCCTGTTTTCTGCCTGATCTGCACCCTGTTGTCCATTCATTCATTTACATTCTCTGGTTATAGAGTAAGGAACACGGACCTGGGGATATGTCGTCTTCTCAGATCTTTCTCCTAACAGGTTGCTGTCAGAATAGAATTATCAACAAATATCCCACCTTTCCCTGTGCTGGGTAGAGTAATAATGTAAATATCACCTTATAAGCCTGTCTATATGCTTGTTCATCTGTGGAACTAAGACATCTGTGACAATTTACCCATAAGTGAACATTTAGGAGATTGCAGTCATGAGACTTGCTTAACAGGAGGGTCATATCTAATGAACGAAGAGATCACTTTATACTTGCTCATAAAATGAGTGGACGAAAGAAATGCAACACAAGTCCCATACATATGTGTGTTGGTTTTAAGTAGCACCGTGCAAAATTAATGGCAACGCTCTTGTCTGTAAGCAAAATGTAGCGAAGGACAACAGAAAGGATAACGAAGAGCAGAACTGTAGCAGCATAGCATACAGAAGTGTGCAATGGTGTGTTACAAGGATCACTGTTACACCTGCTCTTATTTAAACATGCTACTGAATGATTTAAGGCTGGGGCAAACCACCAAGGTAATTAAATTTGAAGCCGACACTAAATTCACAGATTCTGAGAGTGTTCAGTGAACTCTAAGACTCAGAATTATAGAACAGAGACAAAATATGGACAGAAAATATCAGATGGAGATACAGCTGGCTTTCTCATGTGAACTATTTATCTGGGAAAAAAATAATATGAAATAAAGACATTCTATGAGACAGTAATCTAAAAATGAACACTGATGAAAGGACTTAAAAGTGACAATGGACAGTAAATGAGATATGTGTTTATAAAGCAAATTTGCAACAAGAAAAGGTCAATATGATTTGAGAACTCTTTGAAGGGAGCAATCATACTATGACAAAGGTGTAAAAAGTCTCTCTTTGGGGTATGAATAGCAAATTGCACCTAAAATATTGTAGGCAGACCTTGGTGCTCTGTTCTTAAGAGTGTATAGATGAGTTGAAACAAATTCAGAAAGGAGCAGCGAAAATGCTGCTGCTGCTGCAGCAATGCTCATGTTATTAGACAGAGGTAAAATGCCCGGATATAAAAGCAACAGCTTTTAAATAATGGAAGAGTATAACCATCAGACAAGAACAGACACTGTCAGGATGAAAGGCTTTATAGATGGGTCAGCAAGATGAACTTAAGAAATTGGCTTCTGAACAGGAGACCTATTTGGTTATTTCAAGAAAAGTGACAGAAGCCCATCTAAACAGACAACTTGAACTATGCCAGGAAAAAACCAACACACCAAATACACAAAAAAAATGTGCTTTGAGGCACTTTAAGATTTGGCAAAAGGAAAACCAAGATGGTGTAACAGGTATTTTCTATGTCAGTGTTCATTTTTCTTTACTGGAAGAGTAATATTAAGGGCAATATAAAACACAGTACACAACATAGTAATAAAGTAGAATTATGAATCAATCAGAACTTTCCCTTGTTTCCGTAATATAAATTTCTTTATTAGGACTGAAAACCAAAACCTCTTTTTTGCCTTTACCAAAGGTCATGAGGACAGAAGTTCTGTTCTGTTGTTTTTAACAAATACACATATTAATATTTAAGGCAATCGCTTTGTTGTTTATTAAAATCTATAGTGAAGTCAGCACTTATGAACTTACAGCAAGGACTAGAAGCAGAAAGAGACACTGTGTACTTTTGTAAACATATTAAGAAGAAAGAAGGAAAAAATAGAATAAGAAAGGAGAGTGAGTAGTATATTTACTTTAGATTTCTTGGAATAAGAAAAGCGAGAACAAATGGGGAAAAGCAGAAACAAATCTGTAAGGAAAAAGTTACAACACAGATATTCACAAAATGAAAAAAATTAGTATGAGGAAGTCATAGAAATATTGACAAAGGTGAAAGGAGGATGAGAAATGGGCCAAGTAGAATGTAATAAAAAGGGAAGAACTGCATTAAGGAGAGACAGCAAAAGATAATGTCAGAAAAGAGTCAGAGAACAGAGAAACGGCAGAGATAACTGTCCAGACCAAGTGTAGCTGCACTGTTGCTGTGTCATCTGAGACTCTGCACTGTATGAAGGAAAACAATTTTGAAAAGAAGGCAAACAAAAAAGCCAATTTGAAACTTGAGAAAAGTTATTAAGAATCCATTGATAGATGTCTTCTTGATCAATAATTTTTGCTCTGAGAAAAGCTAACATTTGTATATAAAGCATGTTAGGTAAATGCTTGGCTGAAGGGAAAAAAAAAAGGATATTGAGAGAGAAAATGGAAGGCAACTATAATAAATGCTCTTGGAAGCTAGGGTAAAAGGAAGCTCTAATTAAATATTTTTTTTCCATTAAATATACATTTTTTTCCATTAAATACAAGGTTTTGTCCTGTACTTAATGTAATTATATCTTACAACTGGAAAGCCCCCTTGAAACAATGCTTTTGCTCCTTCTCATAAGCCTAGTGGATTTTGATTTTGTTGGTTTGAGGTCAGACTGGACATGTGCCATTGATAAATTAGTGCTAATGAACTCCTGGGTTGAGTGCACCACCTCTGAATTTTTAGCACATTTGAAGAAAAGATCAACAGGCATTAATCAAGCAGCAAAGCAGTAATTCATTACCCCAGTAATTTCCTCCTCAAAGGACCAGCAAATTCAAATAAAAATTGGAAGACTCAGAAATACCTCACATATTAGCAACCCTGCTTGTCAATACCTGAAGATGAAACTGCATGCTTGGCTCTCTTTTCATTGATATTAGACTTGTTCACAAAGTGATCTGACTTCAAGTTTCTACCACGTGTGTGGCCTGATTTCGTGGAGGCATATATTTCTCCAAAGCACTTCCAGTTCTGTAATTAATGTCCTATTTTGTGTAAGAGTCCACTAACTTTTATCAGCATCATTGCATGCTGCAGACACTTGCAGCAGATACTTTTGCTGTAGGATGAGCAGAATTGGCAGACATGGACTAGGGCTCACGTCCTTCTTACCAAGGATGGATAATTCAAACTTACCTTTGGACAAGAGACAAAAGAAGTACTGTTTGTTCCTAGCCAGAAAACAACCTCCTGATGCAGCAGGAATGTACCTGCCACAGGAAGCAGGAGCCAAGAAGTAAATACTTTACCCACTGTCTTCCCTTATCCCATCTTTCTTGCAGCAACAATTGACCACGAGTCCCCCATTCTGAGCAGTAACACCAGCAGATAAGACAAGGTATTGTACAATTTCATGTTGTACTAGCACTATCCTTTCTAAAGGTGTAGATTCCAGCAGCACTTTTCCTCCTGGACCATTAGGCATTTTTCGGTACAGGTGGGTAGGAAATGCTTTCCTACTGCATAAGATTTCATCTTGCTTTTTCCCAAATCAAGATGAAAAAGAAAATTATCCAAACTTTCATTAATTCTTCATGCAGAACACATTACTAATATAAAAACTGCTAAGTTTCACTTTGACCCATTATGACCCATTATGTTATATAAACAACTTCCAGTTCTCAAACAAAAAAGATATCTTTGAACTAAGAATTTACTTTATGATAAACTTATTGCAAGTTCTTTTCAATGGCCCGTATCTCCAACAAGCTGTTTGCCATAGTTTAACCCCAGCTGGCAACTAAGCCCCACAGAGCCACTCACTCACTCCCCCCCCGTGGGATGGGGGAGAGAATCAGAAGGTTAAAGGTGAGAAAACTCATGGGTTAAGAAAAAGACACTTTAATAGGTAAAGCAAAAGCTGCGCATGCAAGCAAACCAAAACAAGGAATTCATTCACTGCTTCCCATCGGCAGGCAGGTGTTCAGCCACCGCCAGGACAGCAGGGCTCCTTCACGTGTTCAATGGCTACTTGGGAAGACAAATGCCATCGCTCCAAACATCCCTCCTTCCTTCTTCTTCCCCCAGCTTTCTATGCTGAGCATGACGCCATATGGTGTGGGATATCCCTGGGGTCAGTTGGGCTCAGCTGTCCCGGCTGTGTCCCCTCCCAGCTCCTTGTGCCCCCCCAGCCTGCTCGCTGGTGGGGTGGGGTGAGAGGCAGGAAAGGCCTTGACTCTGTGTAAGCACTGCTTAGCAGGAACTAAAACACGCCTGTGTTATCAACACTGTTTTCATCACAAATCCAAAACACAGCCCCATACCAGCTACTGTGAAGACAGTTAACTCTATCCCAGCCAAAACCAGTGCACTGTTTTATTTCATAAGACAATGTTTCCCCTACAATGAAGAAAAAGAACATTTTCTTGCTCACTGTTTCTTAGACCACTGCTCATTTACTTTTGTCTGCTCTAGGATAAATACTTTCTTGCTGTCAGTCAGTAAAACAATTTCTGAAAGATTTGTTGAGTTTAGTGTGGTTCATTACTGTTAAATTTAGTGTGGTTAGTATCTGCAAAGATTATGTGTAAATGAGAGCATCTGTAATTCTAATGCTCATAATTTAGTTCTGTTTTATGCTGTTAACCAGACTTATTAGCATTTCTAACTTAGAAAATTATTTGTTGAATAAAAAGCATTGCAAGTGATGATCACTGTTTTGTATATAAAAAATTCCCAAACTGAGGGAATTAGTTGGATAGCAATGTTCAGTTTTCTTGTAGTGTAGACTTGGGTAAAATATTACCAGAGAATGGAGAAATACTCTGCTCCATCAGTACATGTCCCGTGAACGTTACAGGATTTGTCAGTATATGTCTCCATATCATAGAGTCTTCCAAAACAAATAACTTTAAGATTTAAGTGCTTGGTTACATAATCACTGGCACTGTTCCAGAGTTTCTGTGTCTGAATACTGACCTCAGAAGATTAATAGTATGTTTTAGATGCACTTGAGGTCCTAGAATATGTTGTGTGCCAAGGGGAAAAAGAGGCAACATGACAGAATAGAAATATTTGGCTTCACAAATCCCTTTCTTAGAAGTTAGCAAGATAGTTTGTCATCTTTTTTTTTGACTGTTGAATTGAAAAAAATACGGGAGGGCATTGTTAAACTCCAATTTTGAAATGCATATTTTTAAAGAAATACTACTGACAGGCTGATGCTATTATAGTTACTCACAGAAATAACTCAGGAATACCTGTATGTATGTTTAAGACTGACTAGAGGATTTTTGAAACTACCAAAAGAGGTGAGAAATTCCCATGATGCTGACACGCCTGTATGCCTGTTAGGATTTCATCCTGAAATACTGCTAATACTGGTTATAGATGATCCTTTTCACATGTGGACAGGAACACAGTAATTGCATCCTTTTGTGTACAGCAGTTAGAAAACCAGTGCTAATTTTGAGCATAATCCAGACCCAATTCTCCTTGTAGTATCATATGAAATGGAAAAATTCAAATTTTCCGTATCAGTGTTCAAAATCAAGTCACTACAATAGACAGCTACAGATCATGCAAGTGTAAATTGCAAGCTAATCCTATGTCTTGATAGTAATTGCTACTTTGCTCTGTTCTTGATTTTTTAATTTATTTTAGAATTAGGATATTTATTTGGACAATAAATTTGCATTTACAATCAGTTTACATATTTAAAATTGCCAGGTTACTTCTGAACAGTACCTCTGATTTTTTTAATACATCACAGTAAATAAATTTTTGGTAATTTGTGCAAAAAGGGACCCAAGAATTTCATCAGGGAGCAGTACGAGCTAGCTGCTCCCTGAACGACATGGAGCCAGGACTAATAGCATAGCTGGCAGGCCAGGGGCCTCACCAGCCAGGGACCACATCGCTGCCTCCTGCAAAGGAACAGGGCAGGCTGGGGGGGGTCACTGGGGCAGCCTCAGGGATCAGGTACCTCCATAGGGATGGGCAATGGCCATGCCAGGAAATTTGCCTGCATGTACGGGTCAAGATCAGACACAGTGAGGGTAACCAGGGTCAGACTAAGCCCCAGGATGGCTGGGAAGGACTGCAGGGACAGGGTCAGGAAGAGGCCAGGCTGAGCCATCAGCCTGTGGATCAGGACTGGCTCAGACCATGGCGGGGCAGGGCATGGCTGTGGTGGATCAAGAGAACCCCACTGCTGCAGCATCACTGGGGCAGGGACTGACAGCCCTAGGCTATGGTGTCCTGGGCTGTGGTCAGTGTGGTGGGACAGACCCTGAGGACTCTGGTCAGGACCAGTAAGTCCTGTTAGTGTTCCCATGGTCCTGACAGGATGCAGGGCTTGGGTTCTTACAAAATTATTCCAGAACACTAGCAATAATACATAATACTGTATCAAAGGACATTGACAATAACACATGCCCCATAAAATTATTCTTTTTTGTAGGTCAAACAATCCAAAATAGTAAAGTGGACAGCAGAGAGAGCTGGAATAAAGGATTCACTTTAGTCAGATGAAAACTAAGTGTATAGTCTAAGATAGTTACATAGGCACTCTCTAGTCTATGGAGAGACCCAGCTGATCCTAAGAAAGTAAATAAGGCTACATCT
Source organism: Phalacrocorax aristotelis (assembly GCF_949628215.1). NCBI lineage: Eukaryota > Metazoa > Chordata > Aves > Suliformes > Phalacrocoracidae > Phalacrocorax > Phalacrocorax aristotelis. The sequence continues at coordinate 29,706,944 of NC_134277.1, read as the reverse complement.
GCATGGGTATGGCTAAACTGATCTAATTATGATTGCCTGGCTTCACATTCCATCCTACCCCTGGCAACAAGCTGCTCCTGTTTGCTTTGACTAGCACCAGGCACGGTGAGCTGGTTTAGGATCCAAACAACCAGAATTGTAACTAAAAGCAAATGAATAGTTGTCTTGGGCAAAAGGCAATGCTGGTCCCATGAAGCTGGGGAGGGAGAAACATAACCAAACCCTCACTGGTAGCTAGCTGCTAGACTTCATCTGCTGGATGTCATCCTCCCTTCACGGACTCGGGAGGCAATACTGATGACCAGCTAAGACTAGGCATCAAACCTTTGGATGGAAACTAACAAGTGAAACAAGTCCTATATTTGAAACTTTTATGTTAAATCTTTTTCTCTTAAAAACCCTGATCTTTTTTACTAAATTTCTCACTAGAACAATTTCTAAGAACACTAAACTTTATACTGAATTTGCATTGCAGGCAAAGGAACAGGAAAGAACATTTCACTTTAGTTCAGTTTGACCTAAAGCCATGTCTTTGTGAACTATGATTGCTCCAGGATTACTTTCTTCCTGCTTGAATTCTTCCGTATAGATTTGACTGATCTGTATTTCCTCTAGTGCAACACAACCTTCCTACCAGAGAAGTACCCACATACTATCCCAGCTGTGACAGATGCCAAGATATTTTTGTTAGACATAGTTCAGCACCGTTCCCATTGTCTGCAGACTGTGTTACAACGCAAAACTTTCTGTGGGAATTTTCATTCATTAAAAGTGTTATTTCCATGTTCCTGGTTCAGGCCAAAATACTTTAAATACTTTTAAAAACCTCCAACGAATTAGAATTTTGGGCCCATTTGAATAACCAGGTTTGTACACTGCTCTGAGCACATTTTACCGAAGGTATCACCTGGCACCTCTACTTGTTACAAAGAAAAGCCTGATCAAACTTACTTCAGCTGGTGAGTGTCATATGGTCACAGTCTATAGCTGCTCTGTTCCTGAATGATTCTACATATATTTGGCAATTAACAAATGAGCTAATGGGACTTCCCCAGCTGGAAACTAAGCCCCACAGAGCCGCTCACTCACTCCGCCCCGGTGGGATGGGGGAGAGAATCAGAAGGTTAAAGGTGAGAAAACTCATGGGTTAAGATAAAGATACTTTAATAGGTAAAGCAAAAGCCGCACACGCAAGCAAAGCAAAACAAGGAATTCATTCACTGCTTCCCATCGGCAGGCAGGTGTTCAGCCATCTCCAGGACAGCAGGGCTCCTTCACGTGTAACGGTTACTTGGGAAGGCAAATGCCATCACTCCAAACATCCCTCCTTCCTTGTTCTTCCCCCAGCTTTCTATGCTGAGCATGACGCCATATGGTGTGGGATATCCCTGGGGTCAGTTGGGCTCAGCTGTCCCGGCTGTGTCCCCTCCCAGCTCCTTGTGCCCCGCAGCCTGCTCGCTGGTGGGGTGGGGTGAGAGGCAGGAAAGGCCTTGACTCTGTGTAAGCACTGCTCAGCAGGAACTAAAACACGCCTGTGTTATCAACACTGTTTTCATCACAAATCCAAAACACAGCCCCATACCAGCTACTGTGAAGACAGTTAACTCTATCCCAGCCAAAACCAGCACACGACTGCACTTCATTAGACACCTGCATCATGGTACAATAGCATTGTTTGTTAGAACTACTTGCAGACTCCAACATTCTAGAAAGTCAGTGTTCTAGTGAAATTTCCTATACTTTTGTCCAAATTAAAAGAAAAATCTGAATATTCAAATTTGTCATTAAAAGGACATTCTAGATGGAATAAGAAAATCTCAGAACCATTTTCTTAAAAAAATTATAAAGACTTTTCACTTATCCTTAGTATTTTTGTACAAAAATACTAAAAATGTCTACTTCAAAGTGGAAAATCAATTTAGAATAAAAATGTAAACATTGTTTTATTAAAACTAAAAAGATTCAATATTTTAATTTCCTCCTTTCAAATTAAATTTTATAAGGACTGAAATATTTTCTGAAAGATGTTTTGATTAAACAGAATGTTCAGGTGCATCTTTTGAGCAGTCCCGAATCTTCTACTCATGTTTTACATGCTGTGGTTTGCTTGCTGAAGGCTTATTACCTAAGGCCCAGATATCACAGAGATGCATTGAGTACCTTGCACGGTGAAAGGAACACTCAAATTCTTGAATTTACAGTTAGGCAGCTCTGTGGTGTTAGGATTTTTAATTATATTAAATTTCCCTTGATTCACACATAAAATGAAATCAGAATTTAAATCGATATCATATAATTTAATTTGCAATATTAAATACATCAACTTCCAGAAAAAAAAAAAAAAAGAAAGATTTATGCGGTTCTGGTCTCCTCAGCATAGAGACCAGAACCCAAGGTGTAGAGAACAATGGAGTATATTGACAGCCTGAATCACATTCTGATAAGCTTAGTAGATCTGTGTAAGTTTTCATTCTGGTTAGAAATAATTTTCTTTTAGGGATTATATAAATAATACCTCAGAATTGGAACTGGAATGAATTTCTCATTATAAAAGAAAGGCATAGTACTTTGCAAGGTAAATATAGCTGTCCTGTTTTCTTCTGAGTAAGGAAGGATTAGGTGTATTTGAACTGATTTATTCTTTAATATGCATTGAAATCTGCTATTGCTTTTTCAAAAATGCAAAATACTTCTATTTCATGTTCATCTGTTGTAGCTTGCCAGTCACGCAGGTGAAATGGGGATACAGTTCTGTGACTGCAGACACAAAACAATACTCGCTCAGGAACTACACAGGCACTATCCAGATCCCAAACAGAAAAAGAAAGGTCCTTAATATATACTTCATTGAATTTGCATATTGTCTTCTAAGATTAAATTATTTAAGCTTACTTCATTTAAGACTCACTTGATTTGTTGAGCTGAAAAATATTGACTTGTATTATATTAACTCCATTCAACAACCTCCAGCTCTGTTGAGATGATGTGTCTGCCTCGGGTGAGCATTTAGCAAGTCTTAAGCATGTTGCATTCTCATCTACTATTTTTCATCAAGATTTTTTTCTTCAGGCTTTAATTCATTCCCTCTCTTTCTCATTATATCTTTAAAATTTCACCCAAGTATTTATTTTAAGTAATCTGTAACATTTACCTCAATATTAATAAAGAGTTTACTGCAAAACAGAATTAACCATATTTCCTCCTCCATACTCCCCCTTACATTACCTCACGTTAATTGAGACAGCTGAACCAGTAAAACTAACCACCCCAGCTTGACTCTTCTTACAAAACAGAAAAAGCTTCTACCCAAAAGCCTGCTAAACAGAGGGTGCTTTGCACAACAGGCATGGGAAGTCAATCCCTAAGCAATGTCTGGCTGGAGAGCTAAAAGGTGTAATATTACAAAGCCAAGTGCTCTGCTCCTTGTTATACAGACTCCATCCTGAGTACACCTCCTTATCCCAGGATGCAGAATGGCAACAGAGTCCATACAGAACCTGGTCAGCAACATACTCAATGATGTTAACCTTCACTCAACTGTATTAAGAAATTAGAGTAGGAAGCCACACAAATTCTTTTGCTCTGTGAGTTATCACCTTGCTTAGTACATGTAGACCTTCTTCCAGCCTTCCTCAATTATAATCTAATAACCCTTTATCATCCCTTCTTCTGCATCTTTTTGACTTCATTCACTTATAATCAATCTTTGAGTTATGACCTTAATTTAAATAGTCAAAGCATTCCTTTTTGTCTGTATCTTTGAAGAAATTAATCCATTTGCTCACGTAACTTAAAAAAAGATGCCAGTTAAGTCTTCAGTAATGTGTTAAGTGGCATGGATACAAACCATGAAGGGTTATTGTCTCTTCAGGAGTGCAGACATTTCAAGGCTTATTCACTTGGCACACTCGTAATACCCACTTTTGTCTGTCTAAAGTCAAGATAGCTCAGCCCACATCCCTGCATCTGTTATTTTTTAAGATTACAATATCAGTGAGTCAAGGAATACTTTGTACTTGACAATAGGCCAGGTTGGCAATAGTAAATGTAAAGGACATATTATGAGAAACCAGCAGGCCACTTACAGATTAGGGCAGGTCCTGAGTAAATCTGAGGAATAAGTGTTTTGAAAATGCCACCCTTCAATTCTGATAGGAATACTGGAACCTGAGGCATCATTTCCATTTTTAGTGAGCATATCAGTTTTATCCTGCTTAATGACTGCAGCTTATTTAATACAGAAGTTCCTGACTAGCCATAAAAACGTATCTTGAGAATCTTTTTTTGTAGGACATCAAGCGCTATTCTTCTTCCCAGTTTGATTTGATGCAATGCCATTTCATTGTAATAGAGTCAAAGGAAAAAACAGACGATTTTCCTGTAAAGAAGCAGGCTATCTTACACCACTGATACTTCACAGAACTGCAGATACAGTAGAACACATGCATTGCTAATCTGTGTTTTTCTGGAGCCAACAGGGAAGCTGGATTTCGTAGGACTTAACCAAATTCAGGCAGAGGGATTTGGCCAAGGCAGCTGAGTACCAAAGACATGTAAGTTAATTAATCGATCATACCCTCAACAGCATTTGGAAAATGTTCATTTATTCCTACGGAAAACAACTTCACAACGTACAACCCCTTGTGTCACCTTTCTCCTCAGTTGAGCCAAGACAATGAAAAATCATTGTAAGTGTATAGCTTCAGGTACTCTCACTTTACACAGAACTGAATGAGACACAACCTCTGTTCTTTCTTATACAGCCCTTTTTGATTCTTTAGCTTTAAACACAGCTCATTCAGTCCTTTTCCTAGCCCGAATTATTTTTCAACTTAAAAAGGTGTAGATCAAGAGCCAAGATTTCAAAATCAAGCTTTATTTGTTTCTGTTTTAAATATCAACTCTAAGAGGAAAGACTCTTGAGTGAGAATTAATCTGGAAATTCTGCTGGTGATGGAGAAGACAGCTTGCCCATCTGCAACTATACTGGCTCTGCAGTACTGTCAAGAAGATAAACGTGTTTCTGTCACTAAGCTAGACATGGTATCCAGAAAACACATAAGAAATAGACTTCTGCAGGAGATAAATACAAGTATATGAAGTTGATTTTTCTGACTAAATTCACAGGAAAGGCTTTCTCCTCAAGAGTTGTTATTAGCAGGTGGGTGTACGCTATTCCTAAAGTAGGCCTGTGACAGCATTTCATATTCACACTTTGGTAACTCTTCTATTGATTCACCTGAGCACAACAGGGAAAACACAGTTTTGCTAAATACAAGGAAGTCTTTGTCGCAAACTAGATTCATTTCCAGTTAAAAAAAATAAAAAGGAAAAAAAAGTTGCCAAAATATCAGGGATAAAAAGTAAGTAAAATCAGTTTCATAATATGTATTTGAATTGTCAGAATTAAGTACCTCTCTTGAACATAAAAGAGCTAGCCTATTATTTCATTAAATAACCATTCCCTGATAGAAAGGCATATTTTATTTCAAAATTAAATTTTCAGATTTATTGAAAAGGTCTCATTTTTTGTTTTAAAAATCATAGTCATGACTACTGGCTACCTGCCTGTTAGACTGTTGTGAATGTATTGTTTTTCCTGCACAGAAATAGGAAAATTGACAAGAGTGTTTTAGACACCTCTAGGCAAGCAGGGAAGAAGAGGTCATCCTTACTCCTTACCAGTTCTTACTCTTTGCCTGTCCCAGCGTTGCAGTCAACGACCGAGTTGACCGAGTACTCCTCACAAACTTCCCCGCTTGCCCCCGCAAAACGCAGACCCCAGAAGCTTACAAGACTTTGAGCACATTCCTTACGATCAGGCCTCAGTTTCTGCACCGAGGCCTGGGCTTCCCCCGCCGGGCGGCGGCTGCTCCGCCAGCAGCCGGGGCCAGGCTGCAAGGGGCCCGGGGCCGAGCTACACCTCTCTTCGCAGCCCATTGCTCCGACCGTCAGCCCGCCCGCCGCGACCCGAGCCTGCTGAGCAGTCCCAGCCACTGCGGAACCCGGCCGGGAGCCCACGGCACCACACGGCACCGCTCCCCGCCCCGGGGTCTCGCAGCCCTCGGGCTGGCGCTGCTTTCAGTCAGCCCCAGCCCCCGACGGGCATCACCCCCGTCCCCCACGAGTTACTGCCGCGGGTCCTTCCGTCACTTTGCCGATTAACATAAACGTTTCACTCCCTACTCCGGTCTTGAGGAAAATAAAGTGGGAAACACCTTTCCTCGCCCTTCCTCAGGCTCAGCTTCAAACACCTCGTCCCAACTCCCCTTGCTCCCGCCGCAGGTTACGTTCCCTTCCTGCCAATCCCTTCCTTGAAGCGAGGGGCGACGCAGAGAAGGCAAGGGGGCGATGCGCGGTGCCTGCCTGGCGCTCCCTCCTTGCCCTCCGCTGCTCCCGCGGCCCCAGCCCCTTCTCCAGCATGGAACCCCCTCTTTCCAGGAGCGCAGCCCCAGCCGTGCCCGCCTCAAGCAGGGGCCGCGGGTGCTCCCCAAGGGCACCCCTCTTCCAGCGCCCCTCAGCTGCTCCCTGCCGCGTACCCACGCCCCAGCGCAGCCGCCTGCCCGCTCGGGGGAACCGCTGCCTGGCGGAGGTTTTGGCGGGCGGCGGGGAGCTCACGGCAGAGCCGGAACCGGCTGCGGCCGGCGCAGGGCAGTCCACGGCCGCCCCCCTCACGGGTCTGCGGTGTGCCCGGCGCGGCCAGCTGCCGGCGCGGCAGCGGGGGGGGGCAGGGCAGCCTTGGCGAGCCCGGGCAGTTGGTCGGAGGTGGTCTTTTTAAATAGCACTTATTAATTCCTGCGGGAAGAAAGTGGCGCAGGCAGGAGCCTTGCAGATATGCGGGCAGTACACGGAAAAATAGTTTTAATTCCTTTAAGAGTGAGTTTTAGGGATGGTGGTGGTAGCTTTGCTCTCTTTCCTACTTAGAAGCAAACATGGTTTTTGTTTCCTGTTGAAAAAAAGGAAAATCAGTTTGGTTTTTAGTTTTTTTCTTTTTAGCTAATCTGAGATGGAAATGAATTCTAGTTAAAACATAATTGCAAACTGCTCCCCTGCCCCCAAACCTGCGGTTTCTAATCACAGTGTCACTGAAAGCTGGGAATAAAACTCAACACTGGGCATGTTAAAGAGCAGGCGTTACTTTATTCGGCACCGGGTGCATGGGGGAACCTTTCCTCCTAACATGCACACCTACCATAATTCCTTTTTGACATTTACACACGGAAGTTAGCACACCACGCCTATCTAATACACAATCACTGACCTGGCTGGGCATCCCCTGCTTCCACTGGCCTGTATCTTCTCCGCTTAAATTTAAAGCTACAGTGTGATTTTATTTCACTGCGCACGCTCAAGAGGAGTCGGGGGGCAGTGCTTTCGTCCCTCAGCTGAGTCAGTGGTCACAATTCCTCCCGCTGGAATTGCCTTTCCCCCAGCTTCTGTGCTTCAGCAGCTTTTGAGCCAGGATATTCCCTTTCATCACTGCTGACAGAATTGTGGCCTTCCCTTATCTTCACACCCTTCTCTGTAGCCCGCTGTTTCCACTGTTAGTCCTTGAAGTTCTACTGAGTAGTATTCTTTTAGGAGGTTCTTGACAATGAGGCTTTCATTGCTAATATCCTCTTGTATGGCCTAAGAATTATTTATTATCTTGTTAAAATTTTCAGTTGTTAGTCTCTACTCCTAACTATGATTCTTTCTTAACTACTACTAACTCCTGCGCTATTCCATTTCATCCAAGAATAATATATATGTGTATGTTTGAGGTAACAACAGTATCTGGCCTTAATGCAGGAAAACACTAAACGACTGCATAGCTTTAAGCCTGTGTACTGTTTTATCAGTTTAAAAGTCTGTTAATGTAAGTAAGGGGTATGCTTGAGCACTGTGCCAGAGCCTGCTTTAAGCTTTGCTGAGCATCTGCAAAGGGGCTTTGCAGGGGCTTCCTCCCTGGGGTGGCCCTTGCCCAGCTCCAGCACCCGCCAAAAGTGGTGAGCATTTTGGTAGAGTAAGGATTTCTAGTACCAGGCCATTAATGCTGCAGGGGAGACTGAGAACAAAAAGAAACCCAACTTGAAAGACTGACAGACAAGGATCATTGCAGAAATCTGTATGGAGAAAGCAGAAGTGTGGATTTTTACAGTGCACAAGCAGGAAGCTGAGGGCAAAGGAGCCAAAGCAGAGAAACCAGAGTACATCTTGATGTTCTCTACCCCATCAAATAAAGGAAAGGCTAGTTGGCTCTGTCTTCGATACATGTTAGGGGTGGGTGCAGCTCGTGCTGGGGTACCAGTGGCTATAATATATAATTTTTACTTTGAACTAGCTGTCGTTTGTTCCCATTAGGTAAATGCTCGTTAACACCTGGAGAACCTTAAGAGTGTGCTGAGTGCATGTTCTGGTTCAACTTCCTCTGCATTGAGTTTGTGTACTCTGAGACTACTTTGCAACATGAAAGAAAACATAGTTCAGAGGATTTCCTTCTAAAGCATATTCCTTCTCTGCTTTAATGCATTAATGTGGGTGCTCCCTTTCTAGGCCAGAAGTGAAGTATAAATAGAATGTCTTGACTCTTTTTTTTTTTTTTTAACCCAAAGAAAATAAATATTCACTTTCTATTGACTTCAGTCTTTTAGCATTACAACCATAAGAGATGCATATTAAATAGCACTGAATATCTTAAGATTCTCACCAATGAATGCAAGTCAAAGGAAGCAACACTTCTGAAATACCTAACTGTTTAGGAGCCTTGCTATTTGGAAAAAGAAAATGAAGACTGGGGAGAATGCTGCATGCAATTGTTTATTTCTGATCCAAAAGAGGCTTGTTTTTTAGTATGTCAGGGGAAGATCTTGTGACTCTAGTTAACTGGTTTAACTGGTTTATATGGTATAAGGCGATTATAGTTTGTTAGACTGAATCGTACATATATTGGGTACCGAGATTATGTTCTCAACAAGCACTTTCATAAGGTTCCTGCAGAGCTCCACTGTCATAAAAACCATAGAATCATTTCAGTTGGAAAAAACCCTTAAGATCATCAAGTCCAACCATTAGCCTAACACTGCCAAGTTCACCACTGAGCCACGTCCCTAAGCACCACATCTACCCCTCTCTTAAATACCTCCAGGGATGGTACTCAGCCACCTCTCCGGGCAGCCTGTTCCAGTGCTTGACATCCCTTTCAGTGAAGACATTTTTCCTACTATCCAATCTAAACCTCCCCTGGTGCAACTTCAGGCCATTTCCTCTTGTCCTATCACTTGTTACCTGAGAGAAGAGACCAACACCCACCTCGCTACAAACTCCTTTCAGGTAGTTGTAGAGAGCGATAAGTTCTCCCCTCATTCTCCTCTTCTCCAGACTAAACAGCCCCAGTTCCCTCAGCTGCTCCTCATAAGACTTGTGCTCCTTCACCAGCTTTGTTGCTTCTCTTTGGAAGTGCTCCAGAACCTCAGTGTCTTCCTTGTAGTGAGGGACCCAAAACTGAACACAATATTCAAGGTGTGGCTTCAGCAGTGCTGAGTACAGGGGCACAATCACTTCCCTACTCCCGCTGGCCACACTATTCCTGATACAAGCCAGGATGCTGTTGTCCTTCTTGGCCACCTGAGCACACTGATGGCTCATTTTCAGCCAGCTGTCAACCGTGTATAAACAGAAACAAAGCTAATATAGGAATGATACAAGTTTTAATTAGTAAATGTGTAGCCAGTAGAATTGAACTCCCCCATAGTGAGTCATTTGCTTTTTCATACGTTGAGACATACATGGTTTTAGTAGATCCATGAGGAATAAGGTACAAAAGGGTATGTTTAAGAGCAGTTTTTCTGATTTTTCTCTCTGGTGAAACTTACACATCTGTCAGGTCATCTTGTCTCTGAGGAAGCTGTGAGTATAAATAATGCTAGCAGAACCTGCTTTTGAGAGAGCTTATATTGATTTCAGAGTGCTGACTTGTCTTGCGTGTTTTCTACAATGCAAACATGCAATTTGCTGTGAAGTCTTGAAAGTGATCATTCAGAGGTTGGAACTAACAGAGACTAGATCTCTGATTGTCCCTAATTTTGCCTGAGACACAGCAATACAGACATATTCAAATTCAGCAAATGTATTAAACACTATTGATACACCTGACACTACTGACACATCATCAGTAGTAAAGGCATAGTGATATATGGAAAACAACACTATAAAACTAAATGTAAGATCTTATGGAAGAGGAAGGTGATACGTATTTACAAAACCCTTACGCAAGTTAATTTTACACATTCACATTCTCACAAGCAACAAGACGTGTGTATCAGCTGGCCTTGCCAGGATCACTTCTGTGCTATACAGAAGAAGAGAGTTGGCAGTCAAGTCCTCACGACAGCTCTGGGTCCTCTTCACTGGCAATGACAAACCGGCTTTTGGGCAGATCTTCTATAACCTTTAGTAGTTATCAGCTCTTAGGGTTGTAATTTGGCTCAGAATCTTGCTTACTTCAGTCTTCATAGATCTTAAGCCACATTGCTTGCCTACTGTCTGGGTGTTGGGGGTTTTTTTTCCTTTTTTTTTTGGCATATACGCTTGAAATATTTGTCTTCCTGAGCAGCTAACAGGAAAAGAACTTGTATATGTGATAAACTGCAATCTTGTTGCCATCTTCATGGCATTAGGACACAGGGTCTTTGCTGACAGTCATCTGTGCTTTGATGTTTCCAAGTGCAAGCCTTTTAGTCTTGACAGAATATATTTTCTTAATTTTATTGCTGGGAACGGTGTTCTGGAAACAATGTCCTCTGTTGTCAATACAGGGGTTTTAACCCTGTCATCCTTTTAACCCTCATTTTATACTTCAGTTTTAGTGCTTACACACATATTTCCAGAAATAATAATTCCACCCTTAGAAATTTTGGTGTAAATTTCTTCACTCTCAGGTAGGGAATTTAGGCAGCTCTCCAGACTGTTGGCATGGTACATTGGTGTTACCAGGTCCTGTGCCTCTTTCCTGTAGTGCCTGATGAAATGGAAAAATATGGGTCAAATGAAGGGAAATAACAGTTCATGTTCTTGTAATCTTCTGTCATCAGTTTTACAGCAGTGTTCACCCCATGAATTTCAGCCTTACAAATCCTACTTTAAAATTATGTAGAAAAATCAAGACTGTAGGGGCTCTTTTGAATGGTGTTAATTATGTATAAGCCTAATGCTCACCAGCAATAGACCAGATCATCAGCTGGTGCATTTGATAAAAATTTACTGGCCTGAACCAACTTTCTTTGAAACTACTGAGGTTCTAGCTCAGACAAGTAGCATCTTTTGGCTTCAAACTCCTGTTTACCAGCAGGTAAGTGTGAGATGTCTAAAAGATGCAAGAGCCATAGAATAAAAAGACCAATGTTTGTGTGCTTTAAGAATTAGGTGGCCGGGTTTGGGATGAAACAAGGTCCACTATGGAGCTTTCTGATCTATTTTAAATTAAAATAATGTGATGCAACAAAATACATGTTCTAAGATAAACTTCTATGAGGCTAAAATTACCAGATAAAAAATACTCAAAATATCAAGGCTAGCACCACTTTCCAGTAAATATAACTGAAACACATGAAAAAATTTAAATACTATATATTGCTACTTATATTGGAGATTTAAATTACTCCAGTAAAGGCAACATTTTCCTATCTTGTCTGAACTGCGTCTTTTTCTAACAATCTCTCAGCCAGATTTCTTGGTGTAGCCTGACTGCACTGTGAAGCTTTGGCAACACAATTCTTTCTGTACTTAAGTGTTCAGGTGAAGCAGAGTTATGAACTGTTTGGCTCTGTTGGAAGAAGATTAGGCAGCCAGTGTGTTCTAGGGAGCATCAACATCTGTGGGAATTAGCTTGTGATCTTTTTCTTTGGATCATATTTGGAAGTAAAATTGTAAGTTCGGCTGCCTGAAGTGGGTAGGATAAAGACCCTGCCTACAATTAAGATAACCCAAAGAATGCCTTTCTATAAAAAGGATGGTCTTCTCAGTCAGAACTTCCTTCATCCATTAGAAAGAAATATATTCATGTCTCAATGAAAGGACGCTCTTCTCTTTCTAGGTCTTTCCTCCTAATAAAATACTGCATTTTCACTTTCTCTTTTACTTTCTCCACATGTACACCTACTACCAGAACAAATTCCCATTGAATTTAATGTGGGAGTAGGGTATCTCTTTATGTAGTTATTTCTTTTGAAACAGTAGAATTATTTCTGTAATCTTTTGTTCTGACTGAACAAAGAAAAAAACCATCTCTTTGTACTTTAACAAATACAGGAGTTGAAATTATGGGACGCTCACTCAAGTACTCAGGTTTCCTCAGGATTTATCACTGAAACAGATTACTTGCCTATTTTAAGACCACACTAATAGCAGTCTATTTTTATTGATGTCCATTGCTTAATCAATCTAATCTTCCCACTGAAATTAAATTGCCAAACGCCTGCTGATATCAATGGTATCAGGATCAGACCTACATATAGCACACTCAATAGTTTTGTAATTCTTAAAAGGTTTTGTTTGGTTTAGAAGTGAAAAGCTATTTTGTCTGTGGATGTCCAAGAGCAGTACAAGAAGAAAAGATGTAGATTTAAGACTACATTTCAGTTTGCCAATCTGCACGGAAAGGATTCAACTGTGAACCTGATCTTAGTGTTTAAAAAGAAGTTACTTCAGTGTGCTGATGGTTACTTCAGCCACTGGGATGAGGTGATTGCTCCAGAGCGAGTCTGAAATGCCTCATGTGGATGGAAAGAGAGAGAGCAGCATGATTGCTTCCTAACTGCTCTTTGCTTAATAACCATCCTTCTCTCTAACTCCTCAGGGTGCTTGGCCTCATCATGACTTAATTTTCTGTTTCCACAGATGTGATTCCATTAAATGAAATAAAATAAATCAGTGATCTTGCACACCTCATAGATTTATATTTCAAAGTGACCCATTCAAAGTAGATTTTTCTGTTAACAGCAACTAAAAATCTACATATTTTCTTGTAAAATTTTCTGTGACCTCAAAACCAGGGATGATTGAAACTGTCTCATTATCATCATGGCAAGATTATATAAATTACAAAAGGGATTATAACATATTGAAAATCAACATTGAAAAAGAATTGAAATGACTGAAATGATCTTAATCAGTGTTGTTTGCATGTTATTTACTGAAGCACGTACAGCATCTGCAGCACTTCAGATCATATCAGAATCACTTCAGCTCAGTCCCACACTTCACATAAATGAAGATTCTCTTCAGATATGGCAGCCCTAGAACCAACTTTTTTGACAGCATCTGAGTTTTAGGAAATTGTTACAGAAACATTTCTTGTTAAATTCCATCCTGAATCTGTTTTTCTTTCTTCTAAAGCTAATAAGAAGAGAGAAATATTTAAAATATTAAATGCAAGGGTTAAGCCTTTTAAATATTTATGCATGCAGTTGAAAGAAGGTAACACAAATAGTGTTTTATTTTTCAAAAGAGCAATCATTCCTCCATCTTCTTGTTTTCAAACTTAATGTTATCATTAAATTTAGGTTAAGGTGAACTGAAAGGATTTATTGGATTATATAATTCATATAGTTATATATAAACCTATATAACTGTGCCTCGAAAAAACATCTACTTTGTATTTTGTAAAGCATGATACTGCTTTACAAATTCAAGTTGAAAGTGTGGAATTCAGAAATATGTAAGACATGGACCCTTTCATGTTCTCAGGCAAACAGAACTTATTCTGTTTCACATAGTCACAAATCGCAGGTTACATCTGAAACCTTCAGCCACATTTCTTTGCCAGAAGTGGTGTGTTCTCTTTACCTTTTGCTCAGATTGGCTGCAAAAAACAAATGAAAGGAACCCCCATAGTATGGGACCTATGTGGCATAGCACGTCTCAACCTCAAGGTGAGTTACTCTATAACCCTTTTCCTTTAATGATAAAACAAACTGAACATGGCTACCACTAAGCATAGAAAATCTAAGAATTTCCAATTCTTTATTGAGAGTGGGTTTATTATTTAACCTTCTTTGAAAAGATTTGTACCCAAAGGTGTTCTGGGTGCCTAGACAGGGTATGAGCCCCTGCCCCTGTTTCAGTATCAGGTACACTGAATAGCCTGCTTTCCTTCATTTCCAGCTGTGCTGCCTACCTCTCACACTATTTATCTCTGTGGAAGTACTGCCGATATATTTAACTAGCTGTGAATCATCTATCCACAGAGAATTACCTTTCTCACATCAGTTGAATGGTCATTGAATGAGTGACCCAGTCACTACAAGCTTGCAGTCAATATTTCTACTTTTATCATAATATCTAAAGGTGTTCCTGCCGTCAGGGAAAAATGACTAACTTATACTTACTGATGTAACCTGTTACCTGTTGACTTCTACATTTAATCTCTGATGGAATAAAAGAGACAAGATGTTGACAGTATTTTTTCTGTTAGTAACATTTAAGCAAATTGACAACAACCACAACAAAAAAAAAACACACAAAAATAATCTTTCAAACCAGTCTATTGCACAAGGGCAGACTTTTTCTAGATTCTTTCTAGGTTCAGCCTGGGGAAGAGAAGGCCTGGGGAAACCTTACTGTGGCCTTTTAGTACTTAAGGAGACTTATAAGAAATATGGAGAAAGGCTTTTTGTCAGGGTCTGTAGTGACAGGACAAGTGGTAGCGGTTTTAAACTGAAAGAGGGTAGCTTTAGATCAGGTACAAGAAAGAAACTTTTTATGATGACGGTGGTGAGACCCTGCAACAGGTTGCTCAGAGAAGCTGTCCTTGGAAGTGGTCAAGGTCAGGTTGGACAGGGCTTAGAGCAACCTGATCTAGTAAAATATGTCACTGCCCATGGCGGGGGGTTGGACTAGATGATCTTTAAAAAGTCCCTTCCAAACCAAACCATTCCATTGGGTGTAAACAGAATTTGATTTTTTTTTAAAAAAAAAAACAGACAACTTTCATAACAGTATCCCAAGTTAAGGTTATGCTACATTTAGTCTGCTGATATTTTAGTATAAAATAGTGGAAAACCCTTAAAGAGAGAAATGAGAGCATCTTCAAGTCATATCCCATGTTAAGAAAAGTAATAGGCTCATACTGAGAGATTCTCAGCCAATGCTTCAAGGTTTTGATCATTTCCAAACAGTATAAAATCTTGTGTCTGATCAACACCTCCAGATCCTCCCTTTTAACTTTGAAGGGTTGGGTCACTGGTGTTTTAGGAGTCATCAGTTTTCCCTGAGAAACTAGTAATTGGTAAGACTATATGGGCAAAATTGCGATGCTAGAAATTCACAGTATGATTTTACTGTTATGTAATTTTTATCCAAGAGTAAATTATGCATCCCTTTCTTCATGTGATTGTCTAATCAGACTCTGCATTTTGAAAGAGAAAGAATTTTGGTTACTAAATGCCCTGAAATATTTGGTTTGTTTGTTTTAATCAGTATTGAGGGAAACTGCACTGTCCTGACCGCCTTTATAGTCAATGATTATTTCCTTGCCATTTTCCTGTCAACTTGCTGTAACTTCTATATTAGACTATTACAGAAGCTGAGGTCTCGACCTACTGAGGTATCAATCTGAGAAAGATCTGTAGTGTAGGGAGTAGTATAACATAGTGGAATCTAAAAGTGATTTTATTACAGCAAGGGTCAAAGTGACTGCTATATTTTCACTACTTGAATCATTTAGTGTACTTGGATAGACAAGGCTATGTGGCCTATCAGTTACTCATTAATAATATTAATTTAAATCAGCCATTTCCTTCTTTGTCATACCTTACACTCGATTTTTAAATAAGTGTCCAGTATAAATATCCAATTTGCAGTTAAGGGTTTAAATACTGTGTTGACATTACATGATGATTTGTATAGTATATTTTGATTTTTGAGAAGCAAGGCATACTGCCAAATTTATATCAGCTGTAAAAATGTAAAACAATTGCAACATGATGTAAACAAAAATAATGAGGAGCAAGCAGTTCTGAACATTTAGTAGTGTTATCAAGGCCATAAGTTTCATATGAGAGTATATATTTAAAAACAGTCATACATCAGACCTCTTCCAGTGGAGGAGTAATGGTACTAATTAACCTAATAATGCAGTTTTATTCTCTCATTTTGATGAACTTAATCAGTTGAATGACAGTGAATCTCCCATAAAAATATAATAAATTATGGATATGTTACAGAAAAAACAGTCTTGGCTCAGGGAACTTATACTTAGCTTAATACATTGCCAGTTAATATAACCTTCTAATCACTAATCTGTAATTAAGGAAAAAAGAAAACACAAACAGTTAAACACCTTTTTTTCCCATTCCCTAGGCTTGGCTTAAGCTGAGCACCTATCCTGCCCCCTTTCTCATATCGACTTATTTGCTTTCACTGTGGGTTAAACTCAGTCCATCCCAATTCTTTTGGGTGAGCGACGGGCAGCGCAGGAAGTTGGGGCCATGTGCATAACAATTTCTTTCTGCTGCTTCTTGTTCTTTACTGGGTATCCTCCACTCCTCTGTGTTTCTCAGTGTACGTGCTCCAGCATGGGTCCTCCATTGGCTGCAGTCCCTCAGGGCTGTCTCTGTTCCAGCATGGGTCATCTGCAGGCCATTGTCTGTCAAGGGTGTCCCTCTGGCATGAAGTGCCTCCTCCCAAGAGCATGTCTCCTGCTGTGTGCCTCTGAATGCTTCTCCCCCACACATCTTCCTCAAAAGCATCTCCTTGGTGCCTCCTCATGTCTCCCGCCCTCTTCCTCTTGATACCAGCCCAGGGCAGTGTGTGGCCTCCCCCAAAACAGGGCACCCTGCAGCCCCCTGCTACACCCACCCCGCCAGGTGTGCCTAGTGCAGTATTTAATATACAAGCTAACCATAATTGGCTGGTTTTGGAAGCAATTGTAAATAGGTCATTTTTACCTGACTCTTGTGTGCGTTGGGTGTGCAGCTGTGTGACACCAGGGAAAGTGCCTTTCTGCTAAAAGATTTCATTGATGTGAAAGGAGTGATGAAAACCAGGCTGTCTACTTAGAGACATGCGTGCAAATAGTGACAGGTAAGAACCATGTCTGCCCTTGCACATGCCTCAGAGAGCTCTATGCCTACTATGTGTATAGTTCTGTAACTTCTGGGGTAATTTTAAGTAGGATTCGTACATACAATTGTACTTTCTGCTAAATTAATGCCGTGATTTCCAACGGTGGAGTGCCCATTACAGAGCTTAGAAATACCCTTTCTCTCTTGATAAGAAATGTGGATTTTATCTTCAGACTAACAGAGGCATTCCTATATTCAGGTGTAGAATTTGGGGTTCAGCGTATGGTCAATTGTTTTCCTACCTTTGATACTCATCCGTAGCTCACACTACTGTTAACATTAAAGTCTGTTTCAGAAAGGCCTGCTGCAGAAACACCTCTTTTCAGCATTTTCTTTCTCACTTTCTGAATGAGAGGCTTATTCATGCTTTTAAATGTGTTTACTTATGTCTCTCCCCTGCTCATCTTGCATATAAAAGATTGAAAATGTAGCTTGAATATGGAGGACGCGTGCAGTAATTTTTATGCTGTTTACTGGCATGCAATTTATCTCACTAGTCAGGAATCTTTTCTTATTTATCCTGTAATTAGAAGGATACTACTTGTAATCAAATGAGAAGTAACTGGTAAATCAAAGCAAATTCCTTTTGGTCATTAATGACCATACCATATATTGCTAGCATCATAATCTCCACTTCTTTTGTGATCAGTAACATTCGTAACCCCTATTTCCTCTGCTCACTGTTTAATTTCTAGGGAAACCAGCAATTTTTTATTTTTATAAGGTGACCCCTTTCTAGCTTCCAAGTATTTTAGGAAGGGTTTCATTGAAATTCAGTTCAAAAATGAATGTAATTTACTGCCAGTTGATAATAAGAGATCATCTGGTTTCAGCCAGGCTCGCGTGACTGAGTTTAATAAAATATTTGATGAAATCTTGATTAGATCACACAAAGCTTGGTATTTGGGAAACATCGAGTGTGATTTGTGCTTTTGTATCATTCTAACCCTAATGTCCCTTGTGCTGAATGAAATAATCAGCTTAAATGTATGTACACTAATGATGTGTTTGTCATGAAAACATAGCACACAATTCCTTCATCAGTGTCACAGGAAAGTACAATGGATTTAATTCAGTGCTGGCTGCAAAATATTTTTGTGGTGGGATGTTCTTAGAAGGCAAGATAAATTTGAAAAACTCTCCTGTGTGTAATTTATGCAGACAATAAAGTGATAAGCAGGGTCTTATCCTAGGTGTCCTTATCGTTCTCTGTTTTACATTTTGGAGTTGGGGAAAAAATACATAATTGGCTGTAATATGATATAGTCTGACGTGGGAGTAAATTCACCATCACTCTGCTATGACACTGCTTGATACAAGTCTCGATACAGTAGTCATGTATGTAGCTTGTGAAATGTCTGGTAATGTACTCTTTACTTCTTACACTTTTGTGTCTCCCATTTTGAGTTGTTAGTGTCAAATGCACATTTGCATCAGAGACATTAAAAGAAAAGGCTGAAATCTTATAAAATGTCCTGAGATAATATTGTTTTCATTGAGGAGTGGCATCTCATTAAAATTAAGCAGCTAGATTTCAATAACATTTCTTTAAAGAACACTGAAATAATTTCAGTAAAGTCAAGATATTTTTGCTGACCTTTGACAGAACATTGTGACTTTTCATTTCAGACTATTTATTCAATACGTTTGCTATGACATTTGAAGTTATTCAGTTGCAAAATAAATTGTCAAAATAAAAATTTTGACTTTCAGTGCCATCAAGGCAAGTGATTTTCATTTCCTTTTTTTTTTTTCACTTAAAAGTTTTAAGAATTTGGAAAAAAACTTGAGGTTCTAATAATACAAATATATGTACACATACTTCTAATATACACACCTCTGTAGAATGGATATTGTGATTTTGCTGTCTGTTAATTGCAGTGTTAGAAAAGTTTACATTTTCTCTGTTATCCAATTAAAGTATATTGGAATATCTATTTTACAGTGTATCCTTTGTATTTTATATAATTTTTTACTTTTTAATATTGGATAGAGTTGTTTGTTTACTGTCAGATCCTATGTCCTGTTTGTTTATTGTATCCTGTAGAAGTATTTTATGATACCAACTTCTATCACTGCAAAAACAGCTAACTACAAAGTAAAGCAGTCTCAAGAAACATTCTCATGGAATTTTAAATTCATAGGGATCTAGGGAGGAAACGCCAATCCTCTTAGTTGTCCGTGGTCCTAGTTTTGTGCTAACCTTGTTCAAGCCTTACTTACTTTTCCTTTTGTTCTGTAGACCTTTAAAATTATGAATGAATTTCTTCTTGGGTTAAACAGAGGGTATTTCGGCAACAGATAGTCGTGACCAGGAGTTGCTTCTGCCCTTATTCTGTGACAGTGTTATTCAAACAAAGTCTGAACCAGTCAAAGCCTGGTTTCTTCATAGTTCCTTTTGTAAGAAGATTTTTAGCAACAAAGAGTAGGCTGAAGTAAAGGTGACTTTTTTTCTGTTTATGGAGGGAGACATTCTGAACTGGAATAGTTAAGGGAAGAGGGAACAACATTGCATCTTGTGTGAACTGTAAACCATTTAGTGCTTACAAAGCCTTGGATAGCTTTTTAAAATTGGAATAACATCTAGTTGAAAGTTCTGATTTACAATCTTCTTCATGTGTCAGTGGCATCAAAAAACTACTGTAGAGCAGGTTGTTAGAGGGAATTAGTTGGTAGCTTACAATAGTGCACCACAATAAAATCTGGATGAGGAACACTCAGAATTTCTTATATTCATAAATTCTGAGTTAAAATATATACAAGGTGTAATATTTAGATACATATTTCAAATAAACAACATTTGAATAAACTCTGGGTCTAAAACTGATTCAATATTATAAATATTTAGTATTTCTAAAATCCATATTTGTGTATAATTTGCAGTTGTTATATCTACTGCCACTGGCATGTAGGAGCTCTAGCCAGGGATCAGAATTTTATTGTCCTAAGTATTATACAAGCCAAAAAGGTGTCACACTGGGATAGTTCAATTTTCCCATAAAATACTCCTAATGCTTTTAGCAACTGAAATTTTTGAGACCTTGATATAGAAACTAATAACCACTGAAGTTAATGAGATTCTGTCTTGTGGAGAAGTGGTTCAACCTCAGTGTTAACCTCTATATCTTCAAGTAAATGTAGTATTAAAATTTGCAGTCTCCTGGATCATATAACTTGATACTCACTCAGATCCCCATTTGAACGATTTGGTCAATACTCATACAAACACACAGATGGAAAGGAAATGTCAACAGTAGAGAAAAGAGACTATATCTGTCAGCAGTAGGATTTATGGTGAATATAGTGGTCTCTGGAAAGCCTTCAGCATATGACCTGCAATTCTGGCATGCATCTCCATTGTTGTTAGGGTTCATGTTTCATATTCTAAGTTCCTCTTGTTATTTGACACTACCAGTGTTTTCCTGCTGTGAAATACCATAAAGTGCCAAATGATTTATTTTTTTCTGTATTCCTAGAGTTAGAAAATTGTTTAGAGGAAAAAGATTTTGGAGGTGTTTTTGTTGCTGTCATTGTTCGCTGACTATAGGAATTCAACCTTCTTACTCTCTGGCAATTATGTGGAAAAATAATGAATTTTAACATGAGAAATAACACCATATTCAAGTGCTGCTAAAAGACATATAATGGGAAGTGTTAGAAATACAATGAAAAACCTTTGGCATGTGATTCTGGAAGGGTTCAGCATTTCTCTAGCTTGTATTCCATTGATATTCTTAGGAGATTTCATATGGACTTAATAGTAGCATTTAGATTAACACTGACCACTTGTGAAAATCCTACTTTTTGAAAATCTCTTTAATTCGTTTTTGTCGTGGTTAAACCCCAGTCAGCAACTAAGTACCACACAGCCATGCGCTCACCCTCTGCCCCCCCCCAACTCCACCCGTGGTGGGATGGGGGAGAGAATCGAAATAAAAAGCAAAACCTGTGAGTTGAGACAAAGACAGATTAATAGGATAACAAAGGAAGAAAAAAAATGATAAAAGAATATACACAAGTGATGCAATTGCTCACTGCCTGCTCACTGATGCCCATCCCATCTATACTGAGCATGACATCATATGGTATGGGATATCCCTTTGGGCAGTTTGGGTCAGCTGTCCTGGCTGTGCCCCCTCCCAGCTTCTTGCGCACCTGCAGAGCATGGGAAACTGAAAAGTCCTTGACTAGTATAAACACTACTTAGCAACAACTAAAACATCAGTGTATTATAAACATTATTCTCATACTAAATCCAAAGCACAGCACTATGTCAACTAGGAAGAAATTAACTCTATACCAGGCAAAACCAGGACAATTGGCAAAGTACAGAAAGCTTAGACTGACATCTAAAACTGATGTCAGTGGGATTTAGGTGTCTAAACCCTGGATGTAAAAGATTAAGTAACCACCTAGAGCTGGAGATACATGAACCTACTTAACACCTGGTTTTTGAACTGCAAAGCTGCCCTGACATTCCCTTATGCTCACTGTTCCTGGGAACCAGGCACCTCATTCTCATACAAGCTCCATTTTGATCACCAGATATGCAGAGTATTGCCCGAACTCTGGCTACGTTCCAGAAGGTGCATTCGGAAGCATTCAGGTGACGTCTGAGCCTAGCATGAAATGCAACTCAGAAATACAATCAACAGCGATGCTTATTGCATGTACACAAAATAGCGTTGCAGCTGGAGTACCTCTCTCCATTCAGTGACCTCCTCAGGGAAAGGGAATTAAAACTACCTCTTCAATTTCTCTGAAAAACTGTTGGAAAGGAGAGGCAGGAGAAGAATCTTTCCTCTGTCCATCAGAAGCGGATTAGTATGCAGCCAAGACTGCAATCTGTAGGGCCAGAGGAAAAGAAATTTGGACACCTTGATTGTCCAAATTCTCCATCAATTGAAGCTGTTTCTGAAAGTTCACAAACCCTCTTTATCCATTTCTATTTTTAATCCAGTTTGCAGTGACTTCTACAAATAAATAACAGAGTACATCTGTAATCTGGCTATTATTAATCTGCCTATCTGACTATTAATTAGATTTATACTCAGAGTGTCAGAATTGTTTGCACAGAGAGGGTGTTATGGCAAGACCAGCAATACAAATATAATTGTAGGGTTTATTAAAGAAACTAAAGGAGAGTATATCTTTTAACCTGTTCTTGATCCCATTAGTAATATAACTTTTACTTAACTGGGTAAGAATATCTGCCGTGTCCTATATGGATCAAGATCCTGCCAAATGCTGTACTGCTTCATAATAGCATATCACAAGCCAGGAGGAGAACAGTGTGTGTTAACACAACTAGGAAAGCAGCTAGAAGCAACCTACTCTGCTTCGGTTATGTGTTTCTCACCTCCTAAATGTTATTTGAAAATCTGTTTGTAGAACAGGAAACTCTGTTGTTCTTGAAAGTAGTTGCAGTATTTTTAGGAAATCAGTTTCTAAAAGTTAGGAATTAACTTTTCGCTAAAAGTAAATATTAAGAAACATAGATCTATAATCTAGGCTAGTTTTTTAAGTTCTATCAACAGTGAAAGGCATTTCTAGACAGATGTCTGACATGTATGGCCCATTTAAATTGGGCACATTCCACTTATTTATCAACCATGACTATGAGTGATACAGGCTACCACATGCTTCTCCATTCTTAACATGCATCTACCAACAGTCTTTGGTAATAAGGGAGTCAACACAGCAAAAAGTGTATTCCAAACTGTATGGAATGAAGAGCCATTTGCTGCCAGTGATAATGTAACCCAAACCTGGATCTGTGTGCAAGCTGAGGTAAAAGGTGCTAAGTCTGATAAAAGAAAACCTAAAAAGAGAGGGAAAAAATAGTGGAGAAGGAAAATGAGTACCTAGGGATTCCATCGACCTGTGCACAAGCAGCAGCACACCCAGGAGGACAAGATAGCTCAGCCCCTGACAGTGAACTGACAGTTAATTTTCTTACTGTTTTGAAAGATAATATAATTGACTTTCTATTTATTGCCCCTAGCTTTTAAACTCTCTAAAATGGTATCGTAAGTAACATTTTATTTATCTCCAAAGGAAATAGTGAGTGATCCCACAGTCTGAAATTTCTTGTGACTCTTTACTCTCACTTTACCTCAGTTGTGGGATAAATTTGGTTCGTCTATAACTTGGCTTTAAAGCTACACTTTTTTAAAAATTCCATTTAAAAATCAACAGATTTACCTTATTTTTTCTTAGGCTGTACAGAAACAGTCAGATACAAAGACAAAATGTCTGATCTTTAGAATGTAAGGCATCATTATGACCTGCATAATGTACACTATAAATATAAATATGTCTTGCTACATTTGGACAGTAAGTTTTTTTGGGACTTATTTCAAGATGTTTTCCTTTTGTCCTAGTTGTGTCTTTCTGTTTTGGCTTCTTCAGATCTATTGCTGATTTTATGCCTAACACAACTGATTAGAAGGAATGATAAAAAAACTCAAACATATGTGAACTACTCTGGAAAATACCAAATACTGCAAGATAACCTGTGTACATGAACTTGAAAACATAAAGAGGAGCTGAAAGGTAAGAGCTTTCTCTTTCTCAAACAACAGGTGTCTCAATGAAGACAGAGTATTCCCTACTCAAAAGGGAGTCTGGAGAACAAACTGAAATTTTATTATCTGGACAGGAGTAATCATTTAGAAAGTAGCACATTTGATTTCTAAAATAATCCAGGATTCAGAGACATCTTCTATATGCCTGGCACTGTTCAAGTACATTTTCCTAACCTTACTCTTTCCATTATTTTAAACCTCCCTCCTCTGGAGACAGAATTTGGCGCTTGTAAATGAACCTGTGATTTCATAGGTATGTCAAAAGCCTCTAATTTTAATTTAGGGAATGATGTAAAAAGGCATAATTGTATATGAGCCTTTAGTTATCAGACTGGTTAAAATTATGATCTTTTTATTTTTATCATAACTTCTGGAACTGTGAAGTCAAAACTTGATCTAGAGAGAACACGAACATGAGGGAGAAACAACTACGACAGAGGAGCAGCAATGCAGAAATAGTCTCAAATAAAGGCCAACCTTGGAATGAAGTAACATCTATTGATTTTATAAATTAAGTTTACTCCATCCTTGGTGAAAATATTTTCCTTGGTTTATTCCTTGATTTATTTCCTAATTACTTAATAGGCATTACCACTTCAATGTGCTTCTGTCCACAGAAACTATTGTACAGTATGCCTTATACATCTGTGTAAGAATGAACCTGGATACAGAGCTGGGGTTATGTAAAGATACAGGGTAAGTGTAATACCAATACCCTTGCTATTATTCTTGTGTTATGTACTCACCTGTGGTAAGCAAAAGCCATTGGCTATCATGAGAAAAGCCTAACAGGTGTAAAGATAGAAGTAAGGCACTGCTGTATACGTCCAGATTGAGAAAGTAAAATCAGATGGAGAAGTTAAAATTTGTTGGCCTTATGCAAAGGGAAGAATAGTACAAGGCTTCTCAAATGTACACACAACTACGCTATTCCCAATAGCATGTCAGAAACCATTTCTTTGAACCATGTGTCATGGTTCAACCCCAGCTAGCAACTAAACACCACGCAGCAGCTCACTCACTCCCCCCACCCCCATAGGCTGGGGGAGAGAATCAGGAGAGCAAAAGCAAAATAACTCCCAACTTGTGTGTTGAGATAAGAACAGCTTAATAATTAAAATAAAATAATTATAATAATGATTATGATAATAATAACAATGATGATAATATAATAAAAAGGAAAAGGGAAAAAAGGAAAAAACCCAAAACACAAACGATACAACCCCTCACCATCCGCCGACCAACGTTGCCCGTCCTCGAGCCGCGATTGCCAACTCCCTCCCCCAGCCACACAGCTCTATGCCAGCTACAGTGAAGAAAATACACTTTATCCCAGCTAAAACCATGACACCATGGTAAATGGAATGAAGTGCAATATATGTAAAATATACATAATTCCTTAACTGACCAAGACTTATAGTAGTATGAAGGAGTTTGCCTGATAAGGCATGTAGATACTGCCAAAAAGTCAAACTCATGGCTATAAACACACAGGAAAGAAATAGAGAACATGACAGTATGACAAGGTGTAGAATTAGATATGCCAGCCCATATCCACAGAATATCAGAATCACAGAATGGCGGGGGTTGGAAGGGACCTCCAGAGAGCATCTCATCCAACACCCCTGCTTCAGCAGGCACACCTAGAGCAGGGGGCACAGGAACTCGTACAGGTGGGGTTTGAATGTCTCCAGGGAAAGAGACTCCACACCCTCCCTGGGCAGCCTGTTCCGCTGCTCTGTCACCCTCACAGGAAAGAAGTTTTTCCCTCACATTCAGGTGGAACTTCCTGTGTTCCAGCTTGTGCCCATTGGCCCTTGTGCTATCACTGTGGCACCACTGAAGAGTCTGGCCCCATGCCCTTGACAGCCTCTCTTTAGATTTTTATAGGTATTGATGAAATCCCCCCTCAGTCTTCTCCAGGCTGAACAAACCCAGGTCTCTCAGCCTTTCTTTGTAAGGGAGATGCTCCAGTCTCCTGATCATCTTGGTAGCTCTCTGCTGGACTTGCTCAAGCAGTTCCCTGCAATATTGAATGATGGCAAGTTCTGGGAAAAAAACAGCACTCCCCCTGACTACCAAATATGCTTATTCTTGTTTAGGGGAAGAAAAAAAATAAGCACTTGAAGAACCACATATTCCATTTAATTTCTAGCTCACTTCTCTTATAATTCAAGATTTTCATGGTAACCTCAGAATAATAATGCAAAAGGAGAAGTGAGTTAAGGCTGTGGTCCACGGCGCCACGGGTTGCCTAGATGAGAAAGGTGTGGAGGCATCAATATTGTTGCAGTGTTGTGCTCCCCTTGGCAGGCCTTTTGTAGCACCAGTGTCCCTGGAGCTGTAGGCTTTGCTGCTCTCTGAACTCTAACCCTAACCTTAACCCTAATGGGCAGTTGGGGCTGTTTTGGGTTTTTTTAACCATCTCTTACATAGTATTTGGGAAATTTGAGGGGTAAGCACAGAGCTTCAAATCTTTTCTTTGACAGAGAGAAGAAATAGGGGTACTTAGTGGTGAGGGAGAAGTAACTCTCAGGACTGAGTGCAACAGAACATGGGAAGGAATAAATGAAAATTTAAAAAAAAAAAAAAAAAGGAAAAACCTAATCATTCAGCTGCCAAGTGAGATACTTGTTTTCTCTCAAGTCAAGATATCTTTGTTCCTTTCAGCATTTAGTCACGGTAGCAAGGTGAGTTTTTACAAGAAAATATAGCAAGATTTTTTTTACAAGTTCTTAAAGATTTGATGTTATACCACACCCTAATGAAGATTAATGGGCACAAGGTGTCATGGGATACTTAAAACTGCAAGATGAATACAGTTTTTCTGTCAATCATCAGTTTATCTCAGTAAATATGTGTAACATATGGTGTAGATCTGTAAATTTGTCACATGCTTTATACTGTTCCCCGTTCTTTTGACTAATCAGTAATCATATTTCATTTACTTCTTGTTGATGTAAGCAGCTACTCCTAAAAATTATTTCCAAGTGGTGATAACTAAACCTCATGTATTGAAGATCCTTTAACTACAAGTGTTTTATTCAGATGCTTATTACAGCCTTGTGTCGGTGACTTCACTTTTCAGGTGCTCTTGCAAATGTCTCTTGAATATCCTGATTCTATATGCCCTGAAAATGAGAAACGGCCAGAAATCAACTTTCTAAAACAATTTAAAAGTACTACCAATTATTTTTATAGACTCAAAAGTATGAGCTTTAGAAAGAAACATGGAAAGTTGTTCTTTCTTTTCATGCATCTTTTCTGTTACCCTTTTAAATGTCAGCTTTGAATGAAACAGGGGTTGAGTACTTATATGTTGTCAGCAATCTATTTATCACCACAGTGATGTAGTCAGGGAATGTGGAGGATAAAGGCGGTTAAAAGAACTGGCTTTACAAGCAGTCCAGAAAGGCTGGGATATACCCTTTTCTTAATATGAAGATATGTATCCTCTTAGGATTCATGTCCAAGTATCTGGGGACTCAGTGGATGGTATTATTAATTGTATTATTTCACTGTTAATATAGTTGTTTGTTTCTAAGTATAAACTCTACATTTGTGCAAAATGTAAAAGCGACCATAAGGAGGTTAAAAAGCTCTTTTTCTCTAACTGTGTGAATTGTTCTTTAGCCATTAAATTAGAATGCTGGTATTTAAATCCCAGTATTTATTTTCTAGCATCTACTGTATTTTCCTTTTTCTTTTTTTTTTCCCTTTGCTATAGAGCCAAATTATAAGTAAGGATGTGGATCCTAAGGTTGTCAACACAGCGATGAGCTGCTTCTACATGGCGGGTGGGAAACCTCCTGCTTTTGATAAAACAGCAGGTGACTTAAGTGGTTACAGAAAATCCTGGGGTATTTTGCCTGGTGGCTGTTATGCTTGATTTAGACCATCCAGAGTGGGCGACTGTAAAGCAAATCAGTCTTAAATTCTTACCTTTATTCCTTTGTGTGCTCTTTGCCAGGTTCATAGCATGTTAATTGAACTTGGAAGTCAACTCCTTTTGACTAACCACTTTAAAAAGCTGCAAATTGTCAAGTCGTTTAGAAATATTTATTGATATGAGCATAGCAACAGTACAATAAAACTGTAAGAGAATGCTATTGAAATGAATGACTGTGCAGATTTGTACTGTCTAAATGTCTTGGATGAAAGCTACAGCCTGGCTGAGAAGGGTTCAGAGCCAGTATAATAGTCTCCTCCAATCGCTGCAACACCTGGAGCAATAAAGCCTCCTCCCCAGTTCAATCTGATAACTGTAAACATCATGAATTCATCAAGTTTTTAAAAAATCCAATTAAAAAAACCCCAACATTTTAATAGAAGTTTGTTACTTTCTTTTTCTCAAAATATTCTTAAAACACATTCCTTTGGTGTACTGCTTTTCACATGATTGCTTGAGTTGTTATTTCAAAGGAGCTGGAGGAGTTTGATGTCTCCCTGTTGCAGGCATTAATTAAGGCTGTATCAGTTTTTGAGTGAGCATTTGCTTGTTATTCTCTTGTCTGTGTATGTCCAACAATGCATGTCCAACAATATGGCAAGGATACTGTTTCCTATTTTGTTTTCTCAACTGTGGAAGAACCAGTGAGGATTTATAGGAAGAATTGTGTAAATATCTGAACTTTCAGGAGATAAATTCACCTCCATCCTTATTAAGACAGAAAGCACAGCTCAGTGTTTGACCATATCCCAAACGTACAAGTAACCCTTGATTTCAAGTACACATAGTTGAATATTCGAGGAAAGATCCTTCCAGTGTGAGAGGCTGAGCATGGACAAAGGCTGTGATTCAGATGCCTTCACTGTAAAGGCTACTTTTAAAGCAAGATACTTCCTAGCACTAAGTCGTCTTGAGTTTTCTTCTTTCCTTTTCACATGTCTGTTGTCTCCTGTATATGTCAAGTCCTTGCATATGCCATGAAAGTCACTCTTTTATTCCAACTCTACCTTGACAGATCATCTTGGCATGTTTTGAAAAAATCAGAGTTCCCCATCCCTGCTTTTTCTGAGTTTCTCTGTCATGCAGTCTTTCCTCACCCCTCTCCAGCAGATACAAATTGGGACTGCAGCTGTGGTTTGTTTTAGAGTATTGGGAATTTTTTTAGGCTTGTATTGCATAAACATAAGGAATGGGTATTTTTGTGGACCATTCTACCTGTAGCATCACATCAAAAAAGATAGTAAGGTCAGATTTCACTACAAGTTATATCACTGGGGGTGTGGGCTTAAATATATCTGAAAAGAATTGTTTGGAATTGCTGCACACTGAATTCAGTGGTTCAGGCTGCTATCTTCATTCTCTGAAGCTCTCAGTTCTTCATGACTAATACAATTTCTTTTCTGCTACTGGTAGTGCCAAAATTAAAACACTCTCTCTATTGCCAGAAGTAAGAAAAAAAAAAGATGTTAATGAGTCTGCACTGATCTTTTAATTTTCCATGCTGTATGATCTGAGAGATGGTCTGCGTGTGCATGAACACATGCATGTGGGGAGAGGAAAGAGGAAGAAACACTTCTGCCCGGGATGGTCATATGCAGGACAACTCTAATCTGGGAAGTACCTGTCTACCTTAATATAGTTCTGATCCAGTATATTCTGTCTAATTTTGAAGAACAGATCTAAGAGTCGAGATGAGGACTACTGCATGATCCATGATTGACTAAGACTTTAGGCATCCATGGCATTGAAAAGGCCTTCAGATGCAGAACTGTATTCAAAACCCCTCTGAGAGCACACATTACCAGACTGGCTGTCAGTGATGCGACATTATACCATGGTCAGATTGCTGCTTTAACTACTTCAGACACTCTTGTATTGACTCTGTATTTCCAAGAATCCTTTTGATCTTTTTAGCACAAACCACATATGCATATTCAGTTGTGTTTCTATTGGAAAAGCTACTTCTGTGTCGATTATCGTTGCTGAAATATTAATTCAATAAACAGATTTTTTCCCTGGAAAAAATGTATTTCAAAATGACTTGTGCAAAGTTCTAATGCAGTAAGCAAAAATGCATTTGAAATTTATGATTAGCTCATAGCTAAAAATTCACAGCTCATTTCCATCTTTTCATGTTGTGGGTTTTTTTTGTGGTAGATAGAACAGACAATTAGTATGCTTCTCTTTCTCCTTTCATTTATTTAAAGTTTATTATGAGAGTAGATGTGTTATGAAGAATACTTAATACTTAAAAAAAATCAGTTTTAATGTGTATTTGGGTTTTGAGAGCCTACAGGCCATTTACAGCAGCAAAAAATACAAATCTTCAACCTTCTACTAAACAGAAAATTTCTGTATTTAAAAATAAAATAAAAGGTATAATTCACTTGCATCACATTTCTGTGTCCTAAACAGCATTCTAATCTAAATATTTCCTTCTATCTTCTTCTTCTATCTTCTGTCTTCAATCTTCTTCTAAATATCTACGTGTAAGCCTAAGTCTGAAATGTTCAAGACCCGTCCTTTTCACTTTTTCACTGTCAGAGTTAATCACAGATTTATGACCTTTCAAAATCACATACATCTTATCTTGTGCTAATATTCAGGTTGTCCACATCTTTTTCATCACATATTTTTTCTCTAAAAATATGTTTTCCATTTTCACTTTTAGTAACTCCTTCCACTAAAACTGTAGTCTCTTTGTTGGTCACCTCACACCCATTACCCACTAGCCAAGCTTCCTCCCCTCCTGCTTTGTTTTTGCTAGTAAATTAAACACTACCCAGGGACGTTCCTAGGCATGAGGACATTCTTGACCACTGAAACTCTCTTTTGCTTATACATACATTTTTAGGATAGTTCTTGACCAGATGTGATCCAGCCCAAATAGGACTGTATTAGGAAATTTCAAGGCACTACTCTCATGTTAAGCTGAGCCATGAACATAACATTAACTCCACTGATTAGTTTGGATGAGGCCATCCTGTTGTAGAAGGTAAGAAAATTTAATGGTGTGGACACAGTCTGTTGGTCTCATGCAATAGCTCAGCCCCAGACACATTTAATTTACCAGTGTATGTAGTCTTACATCTCCCCTCTCTGCGGTTCATTCTGAAAACTGCCTATATAGTTCCTACCAATATAGTTCATCCTATCAAACTTCTTATTCTTCTATCTAGTTGTGTCCCCCCCCCCAGTATTTACATGAGTACTTATTTAGTTTTTCTTCTTTGGCCACATAAATTTCTCATATATAAATTTCCCTTTCCTCTTTTCCTACCTTTTCACACATTGACAGGCTCCCCAGACTCTTTTCCCAGCTGCTCTATTTTACCCTATTATAGAAGTGTACACTATCTGCTGGTGTGAATAACCGCTTCCCCTGTGAGTTGTGCCAGGAAGGCACTTCTTTGCCAAAATGCTTTCATCACTTCACACATTGCTTCCTTATGGCCTATAACACTACTGCTTTGAATTTTAGTGTCCTATTTGGCACCTTTTTTCTTTGTCATGAACCTGTCAGCTCTTTGGTTGTAATCATTCAGGTGACATAGAATATGTCTACAGAGGCAACTGTGCTGTAGGGTACTTCTGGTGTTTGCAAGTAATAGAGTACATGTATGACTGTCATGCTGATATGCCTGAAATGCGGGCTTTTTCCTAATGGAATGGATGTGGTATCAACCAGGGCACCCTCTAGAGCACCCTTCTTGCAACATGGACATGAGATCATCAAAAAGCTAGTGGTCTGTGCACACGTGCATGATGTGTGTGCCTAGGACAGGCAACTTTAGCCAATCAGATTGATTGTTGGTAAATACATCAGGAAGTATGGTTCTAGAACCATAATAATCACAAATCAAACCTTGGTCCTTCCTCCTATGCATTTCACCCGTTCGTAATGTAGTCAGCTCATAGGTATCAGCTCAGCAGCAGCAATCAGTTCAAAAGGTTTTGCATTGCAGGTAGAAAATGTAATTATAATATCAATTATTAATTAACTAAAATTTATATGAGCCTATGCGCACACAGTTTTCCTTCATTATACATGGCATAACATGAGAAATAAAGAACTGCATTTCAGGATCAAATAAAGGTCCATTCTTGCCTTGATTCCAGCAGTGGATGCTGAGGCAGGAGTATGTGAATGCCATAAAGTGAGATTTCCCTGTTTCCAAAGTTTTGTGACTTAGGGTCTTCCTGAATCAGAGATGGTCTTTTGTATTTTCTCTTGTAAATGCTGTCAGTCTCTTTTCAACTCATGCTTCCACAGCATTCTTTTGACAAAACCTTTGCTACCTACCCAAAGGTGGCCAGGGACTGTTCTTTAGACCAGTCAGACAGCCAGACAGCCAAGTTATTGTGACTTTGAAAGAAACTCTGATGAAATCACAAGACTTAGAACGTGTAGTTTGTTGTTGTTCAGTAGCATACCAAAAACCTATCTTCTGGTGCAGACACAGTACAGAAGGAAAACACATTGCAGGCTGAAGCCTAAAGCAAAAGCAGTCTGCCCTCAAAACCAAAAAGATTTCAGGGGGAGAGAGGGCCCAAAGATGGAGAAATAATGGGATGGAGAAGGGAAGAGAAATGAAAGGGATGAGTGTGCAAGCCAAGATTTTTATTATTATCATTTTATATATGTATTTATAGCTATTTTACTATGTCAGCAAGCCATTTCTGATTAAAAAGGGAATATTATCAAATGGAGAAGTTTCTGATTTTACTAGTATATAGAAGTGTGGAGCAGGTAATTATGCCTAAAGGTATAGCACATAACATCATAACATTGACATGAAAAATATACAGCCTGGGAAGAAAAACAGAAGTAGAAAATATTGTTTAAAAGTCTCCTGTGGGCTGTAAAGTGACACCGGCAAGTTAAGAGTGGCCTGTGTGTGTGGTGCACTGCCGTTCTCTGTTTGTCCTCAGTGATATCAAGGCCCTTGCCATGAGCTGAAATAAGAGAAAATGAGTGCCTCCTGGCAAGGAGCAGAACGAAGACCTGTCCTTAAGGCTCAAGCAGTGGAAATAGTATCTGATGGCAGTGACTAGCAGGAGCAGCCACAGAAACAAGGCATGCCAAGTAGTACCTAGAAGAACAAGGAGTCGTGGAGAGAGGGTAGTGATGGTTGCAGAGTGGATCAAGGAGCGGTCAGAAGAAGGAGAGGCTGAGAGGGAAAATGGGTCACACCACAGCAAGACCTGACCATCCTGAACTGTGAGTGGAAGAGAAGCAACTAGCTATCCGAGCAACATAAGGCACTCATACTTACACTGAAGAAATTAATGCAATGGGGGAAATATTCTGTCATTCTGTACTGGCTTTTTCTTTTCCTCATTTAATAAAATATTTTTGTTAAACATACTGATGAATATTTATAGGTGGGAAGAAGCGGTGTCTGAAATCCCAGCTAAATGTTGCCAAGTGTTTGGATAATAGCTCAAACCACTGTTTTAGCAGCGGCCACTTAACATTTCAACCTAGCCCTTGTTTCACCCAGTGATTTGAGCTACCAAGATGATCAGGGGACTGGAGCATCTCCCTTATAAGGAAAGGCTGAGAGACCTGGTTTGTTTAGCCTGGAGAAGAGAAGACGGAGGGGGATCTTGTTGATACTTATAAATATCCAAAGGGTGGGTGTCAGGATGATGGGGCTAGACTCTTTTCAGTGGTGCCCAATGGCAGGACAAGGGGAAATGGGCACAAGTTGGAACACAGGAAGTTCCACCCGAATATGGGAAAAAGCTTCTTTCCTGTGAGGGTGCCAGAGCAGTGGAACAGGCTGCCCAGGGAGGCTGTGGAGTCTCCTTCCACGGAGACATTGAAACCCCACCTGTACGAGTTCCTGTGCCCCCTGCTCTAGGTGTGCCTGCTGAAGCAGGGGGGTTGGACGAGATGGTCTCCAGAGGTCCCTTCCAACCCCTACCATTCTGTGATTTTGTGATTTCTTTACAGAAGAGTTACAACAGACCAAGAAGTAACATGGGGTGGAATATCCCCAAGCCCCATCACTGTAATTGCACCACAGAGATCTTCCTTTTTAAAATAATTCATTTCTGTAACACTAACTGTAATGAGCTTGAAGGATTCACCATCATCTCTCCATTAGAAATAACCAATGTTGAAGCATTCATGCACATAGTGGATCATTACCCAGTGATAAAAACAGTCTCTGTTAACACCCAGGACTCATGCGTCATACAAATTGAATTATTTCTAAGGGTTAAACAGAACAAAGCAATGAAGCTCTGACCTGTGGATCGATAAGTAACTTACATCTCCAGCAGTGTGAGGCTCTTAATCAAAAATGTAGCTGCTCATTTATACCAAAATAAAAGGTCATTGATGCGCTTTCCGAGAAAAGATTGACAACTTTCCAAAACACCTACATTCCCTGATCCTTAAAATCCTTTAATGAGCAGGAAATGTACAAGAGGAAGTTCTTCAGACTGAAAAATACAATAACAACTTAAATAAAAGAGAACAGATATGAAACTGGAAATAAGCCTTTCAGTCCTTTGACTGACAAAGCTGACACTAATAGAAACTTTTGTATCCAAGTTCCCTTTAAGAGCAGTGACAGTCTGAACTTGTCTTGTGACTTTACTAGGAGTTAAATTTTAATACAACAGACATCTCATCCATCTTTAGGTAAAAACAATTAAAAAACACTTGACATTTAAAATAATACTCCTCTGAACAAATATTGTTGCTCTAGATAGTTTTAATCCAGTTCTGTATGAAACCAGGTTTTATTTTTCACGCTATCAGTAAATGCCTGGATAATAACCACAATATTTGTATGTCTGGATATAATGGCAGTATTTGTAAAATAAGTTCTTATGCAACAGTCATGCCAGCAATATCAGTAATGAGTTTCAGATTTGTACTGTTAGGAAATTCATTAAAAATAGCCTGTTTTCATATAAACACAGGAACACATCACAAAGATCTTGTTCTTGTAGTTACTCAGTTTTACTGTGAAAACTTTGTCAAAGCAAGAGTTAAATTAAACTTCATTATTTTTGCTGTAGAATTTAAAAGTGGATACTGGGTCATTTGATCTCCCCAAGAACTAAATGTGCAAAATACCACTATTAAAAGTAGTGTATCGTATATTAGTCAGTATCAACAGGAAAGTTCAAAAGTGGTGGAAAGTTCTGGCCATTAATTGGGCTTAAGAAGACCAAAAAAAAAAAAAAAAAAGAAAGAAAGGGAAGGGGCTTTGATACAAGGTTGTTAGTGTGCGCTGTACAGATACCGCTTTGGATATGTGCAGAGCTTGCTTTAACAATAATAAAACATGCATGAACATACGACAGAGGATAATAGACCCTGTAACAGATAAAATTTAATCTTTAGATTTTTTGTCTTTTGAGGAATAAGAGCATAGATTCTAAATAAGCATAGATTTCAGTGACTCTGGAGGGAATAGGTTAAACAAGAACAGAAACAAAAAATTTTTTTAAATTATAATGATGAAAAGCAAAAATATAAAATACAATTAAAAAAAGGACTAGAAAAAGAATATAGAAAGGAAGAGTAGAAAAATGTGACAGGAACATAATAGAAGTGCCGTAAAGTGATGCATGTAACGTGAGGAACAGACAGGAGGAATTGGGAGTCTGTGGGCAATTACAGACTATGATCTCATCAGGATGACCGAGGGATGGTGGGATAGGTCACAGGACTGGAGTGCTGCAATGGATGGATACAGACGCTTTAGGAAGGACAAGGTGGCCAAGTGAGGAGGGGGTGTTGCACATTATGTGGGAGAGCAGCTGGAATGCATGGAGCTCTGCCTTGGTGTACTAGTTCTGTCTGGGGTAGTGTTAATTTTCTTCACAGTAGCTAGTATGGGGCTATGTTTTGGATTTGTGATGAAAACAGTGTTGGTAACACAGGCAGCAAAGCAGTAATTCATTATGCTTTCCTGGAGATGGCTGAACACCTGTTTGCCAATGGGAACGAGCGAATGAATTCCTTGTTTTGCTTTGCTTGTGTGTGTGGCTTTTGCTTGTCCTATTAAGCTGTCTTTATCTCAACCCACAAGTTTTCTCACCTTTACCCTTCTGTTTCTCTCCCCCATCCCACTAAGGGGGGAGTGAGCGAGCAGCTGTGTGGGTTTTAGTTGCCAGCTGGGGTTAAACCTCGACAGTCCTTTTTGACACCCAGCATGGGGCACAGAGGGCTTGAGATAGCGACTGGTTTGATTGGAATGTGCTAGATCAAATTTATAGCTTTTATTTTTGTTCATCTATTAATTGGCAGTCTCCTGTGCTTGCTTGCCTTACTGTATATTAGAATTTAGTGCTCGTTAGTGGCTGCTTTTTGATTTTGCTGCTTGCTGTACTGCTGATCACCTTACTACGCTGTGCCTGGGAACATTCTGATAACAGCAATGGCCATGTGCCTGGGCTGGCAGATGTCCAGGGCTTCGTTGCTCTTTCTGTGCTGCTGTACTGGACAGGCTGGAACTCCAGTGCAAACTTAGTCAAAGGGACTGTGACCTGGGTGTGAGTCCCTGTGGGAGCAGGATACCCCGAAGCATCTGTGGCCATGGATAAGCCCATGCCAGAGCAGGTATATCTTGAAGCATCTGTGGTTATGTCTGCTGCAGCAGGGATACCTCTGAAGGGGCTGTGGCCCAAGGATAAGTCCACACTAGAGAAGGTACACCTTGAAGCATCAGTGGCTGCACATGAGGCCATGTTGGAGCAGGTTCATTTCTGAAGGGCCTGTGGCTGTGGGAAGTGCGTGCTGGAACAGGTGCACCCAATATGGTGTGGTGTGGGACTTAGTTGCTGGCTGCGGTTAAACCGTGACACCTGGTGGTGTAGTTTAACACTAGTGGGCAGCTCAGTCCCACACTGCTGCTCGCTCGCTTGCTCTCTCCCAATGGGATGGGGAGAGAATTGGAAGGCTAAAAGTGAGAAAACTCTCACTTTAGCCTTTTAAAAGTGAGAAAACCCCAGCCTGCTTGTGGGTGGGGTGGGGTGAGAGGCAGAAAAGGCCTTTGATCTGTGTAAGCACTGCTGAGCAGTAACTAAAACACGCCTGTGTTATCATCACTGTTTTCATCACAAATCCAAAACACAGCCCCATACTAGCTACTGTGAAGAAAATTAACTCTACCCCAGCCAAAACCAAGTACACTTGGAAAAGGTCAGAAGCCAATTGAGAGCCTATGAGTGGAGAGACCAACATGGGTGCTGTTCAGCTAGGTATCTCTTATAAACATCCTGATCAGGTAGAACAGGTTGATGAGGCCTTCCTGAAACTAGAAGAAATCTCACATTCACGGGCCTAGGCTTGAACAGCCCTGATATCTTCTGGAAGGGCAACACAGCAGGACACAAGCAATCTAGAAGATTTCTGCAGTCCATTGTCAACAACTTCCTGACATAGGTGATCAAGGAGCCAACAAAGGGAAATGCTGAGTGCTGTATCTGGGGAGGTGTAACCCCAGGCATCAGAATTTGCAAGGGGTGGACCTGCTGGCAAGCAGATCTGCAGAGGACCTTGGGGTCTTGGTGGACAGCAAGCTGACAATGAGCCAGCAGTGCACCCTCGTGGCAAAGAAGGCCAACAGCATCCTGGGCCGCATTAGGAAGAGCACTGCCAGCACGTCAAGGGAGGTGAACCTTCCTCTCTACTTCGCACTGGTGAGGACACACCTGAAGCAATGGATCCACTTCTGGACTCCCCAGTACAAGAAAAATAATAGACTTATCGGAATGAGTTGAGTGAAGTATGCAGTAGAGCTTGACCCTCCTTAGTGAAAATACATTGCCTACAAAGACTTCGGTGCACTATCAGAAGGGACAGAAATACCACAACAGGTATAAAAAAGGTTCCAGTAAGGAATCATTTTGTGATGAATGTTCACTTATGGTAGACAGTATATCAGGTGGTGTGGGGGATTCAAAGAGTACCAGAGGAAAAGCTCCTTCTGTAGGTGAGTAGTAGAGCAGTGAAGCAGGTTACATAGACGGTTAATGGAAGATTTTGGAGGCTTTCAAAGTAAGCTAGATGCAGCCATGGCTGACCTGATCTGGTGTTGACATTAGCCCAGCTTAGAGTGGAAGGTCACACTAGAAGACCTACAAACATCCCTTCTAGCCAGTATTTCTGTGATCCTATGAATGCTCCATGATGAAGTCAGTCGTTTTCAAATCAATAGTTCTATAAACCTCCTTTTCTCCCTACTGCTAATTTGAAATACCAAAACCAATCCCTCAGGTGATATTCATGTCAGATAGCAATGCTTAGACATGACATGTCATTTCATCTTTAGAGAATACAAAATTAGCTCTTTCCCTAAGCTACTAAGAAATAAATTACAGGTAACATTAAAGCTGAGGAAAACATCCAGCTAAAACATCCTTTTTTTCTAAAAAAAAAAAAAAAAAAAAAAAGACAATAACAAATAAACTGAGGTTATAGCAACATTTTAAAAAATCATATAGCTTTTATAAAATTTTTTCAGTGCAGTATAGCATTTCTAGGGAATTGAAAATCATAATCAAAAATATCACGGATATTTTCAAGCCACCTCTTTTGACTTTCTGTTTTTATTCAAAAGACATATTTCTTGTGGAAATTGCATTTGATTCCTGTTAATTGTATATTTTACAATATTTTTATTTTTGAAAATGAAAATTATTTTTAAATAAACATTACATTTCATTTTATTTTGTGTTAGATAAAAAGGTTTGCTCAACCCAGAACTCTTTCTCTTAAAAAATATTTTCCAGAATTTTAAAGAAATGCAGTGGTTTCAGATAGGTTCCTTTTTTCAGGTTCTAGTTTATTAATTTTTTAATTTCATGCAAACTGGTAATTAATATAGCTTCTTTCCCACAGTCTGACTGATACAAAAACAAGCCATAAAGAGTTGTCAAATTTACATGACCTGTTGTAGTTAACATAGGTATCAAGGTAATCCAGTGGCTTCTTGTGAATAAATAGTGTGCGTACTCTAGTTTACAAGCTGCAATGTGTTTTTTTTTTTTTAAATAGAGAAAATTATCCATTTCCTGATCTGATTTGTCTACACAGGATCATTTTCATCACAAACTAACCCCTACAGAGTTACACTCTCATTATTGTTGTAAAGGTCACTAACCCTGCTGAACTGCTTTGGGTCTTTGCCTCCAAAGGCTGCAATACTTTGTCGATGACAACTTAGAGTGGGTGTTAATAACTAAACACAAGAGAACATAAATCCATTCCCAGGGTGACCCTGACCCAAGTCCAGGGATAGACCTGAACAATGTCCACTTAGAGAAGAAGTCCTTGTTTCTTGTCTTCAATCAGAGTAGAAAATATTGTTGCTGCCATTTTAAAAAAAAATTAGTATTATTTACATCAAGACTTTTAGGCTAAAGACCATGTTTCTTTTATAATTTTGCTCTTTCATAGAGGCCTGTTTCCTAGGGCAGGACACTAATTAATTCTGTCTCGGGGGTGCTTATGGAGATTTCACCAGTTGTGAAGTTGGCTGAACTTCTCCTCCAATGCTAAAGAGCTCACCCAAAATGCAGTGTGGCCGAAGAGAGAAGTAGCAAGGAAGTTCAATTACTGTGATGTTGATGTGACAACACTCTCAGTTCAGTCTTTCAACATACATGTTTACATTCACATAATTCCTACTTAGTGAGAAAGAATATTGGTTATACCAAGAGCTTCCATTAAAGTTTGCTATTCATGACACACTAAACATT
Source organism: Phalacrocorax aristotelis (assembly GCF_949628215.1). NCBI lineage: Eukaryota > Metazoa > Chordata > Aves > Suliformes > Phalacrocoracidae > Phalacrocorax > Phalacrocorax aristotelis. The sequence goes on along the minus strand of NC_134277.1, from coordinate 29,667,576 downwards.
TTATAATATAAGGAAGTGTGGGTTAGATGAGTAGACAGTGATGTTAAGAACTGGCTGAACAGCAGAGGTCAGAGGGTTGTGATCAACAGGGCAGAGACCATTTGGGGTGCCTGTAACTAGTGGTGTTCCCCGGGGGGATGTACTGGGTCTGGCCCTATTCAATATAATTATCAATGACCTGGACGAAGGGACAGAGTGTACCCTGAGCAAGTTTGCTGATGATACCAAGCTGGGAAAAGTGGCTGATGCACCAGAAGGCTGTGCTGCCATCCAACGAGACCTGGACAGGCCAGAGACCTGGGCCAAGGGGAACCTCATGAAATTCAACAAAAGAAAGTGCCAGGTCCTGCACCTGGGGAGGAACAACCCCATGCACCAGTACAGGTTGGGGGTTGACCTGCTGGAAAGTGGCTCCACTGAGAAGAACCTGGGAGTGCTGGTGGACAGCAGGTTGATCATGAGCCAGATATGTTCCCTTGTGTCCAAGAAGGCCAATGGTATCCTGGGTTGCATTAAAAGCAGTGTGGCCAGCAGGTTGAGGGAGGTTATCCTCTCCCTCTACTCCACCTTAGTGAGGCCACATCTGGAGTACTGTGTCCAGTTCTGGGCTCCACAGTTCAAGAAAGACAGGGAGCTACTGGAAAGAGTCTAGTGGAGAGCTACGAAGATGATCAGGGGACTGGAGCATCTCCCTTATGAGGAAAAGCTGAGATACCTGGGTTTGTTCAGCCTGGAGAAGAGAAGACTAAGGGGGAATTTCATCAATACCTATAAACATCTGGACGGTGGGTGACAGAGAAAAGAGACTAGGCTCTTTTCAATAGTGCCCAATTACAGGACAAGGGACAATGGGCACAAATTGGGTCATTGCTCAGAGACTGGCTGGGCATTGGTGTGCTTGTGGAAGGGTGGTGAGTTTTTGCATCATTTGCAGGTTTTTAACCTCTTTCCATCACTTATTAAACTGTCTTTACCTCAAACCATGATTTTTTTTCTCTTTTGCTCTTCCTATTCTCCTCTCCATCACACTAGGGACAGAAGTGAGGAAGTTGCTGTGTGGGTACTTCACTGCTGGCTGGAATCAACCCTCAGCAGCTGGATAGGTAAGAGTTCCAGAGCAACCCCAAATCCCTTGTAATAAAAAAAAAGACAAAATGGCATCATTTTCAGCCAGTCTTGGTGTCTCATGTCCTTCCAAAATTATTAGATTTTTATTATGGAATATGCATTTTAAAGAGATAGAAATAAAATATACACACATTGTTAACAGAAACTGGTTGGTCCTCTTTGAAGATCCTAGGTTGGTAAAACAGAAGTATATTAATTAAAATACCACAGGCAACCACATTAAGTAACACACATGCAAGAATGTTATTCCTTAGAAACTTACTGTAATTGTTTTCAGGAGAAAAGGAATTCTATTTACATGCTGTGAAGAAAATTCATTAAGATCACAATGTTTGGAAACTTGTGAGGGTGACCAAGACTACGCTGGCATCATTAGATAAACCATGTTTACATAAGTAAGTATATCAGTTCTCTGCTCAGCAAGATGCAAGGTTTTTTAACAAAGAGTTTATTGTATTATACTCTAGAAGAAACATTGAAGAAAGGTCATGCAAGACATGCAAAGGTCATGCAGGACATGCCATCAGACTCACATCTTAAAGGAGGTGTCATGAATATTAAATTTTGTCCTGATAAGCTCTACTTTGTCCAGACAGAATGTACCTCAAATAAACATTTCAGCTATTAAAAAAAACCCGAGTGATTTTGAGTGGAAGTTGAATCCAGCAACTTCCAGGAAACATGGAATATAGTCCCATGGGTTCATAATTTGTATTCTTAAGGAAAACATGTAGTTTATTGTCTTGGGACCGGTATGTTCAATGATAGGTCCTGCAAATTTTTTGTTAATAATTACTAGAATTGCACTTCTGGTTTGAGCTTTACAATAAGACATTTCATAAAACTCATTACAAATTTACTAGTTCATCTATATTTTTTTTTTCACTTGATGAGCTCAAAAGAGCTTTCTCAGTGCATACGAGTAAGTCAGAAATATAGGAAGCTAAATCAATCGTTTACTTTCCTAAATGTTCTAACTTTCCACATGCAAAAGAAGGTGTCCAGTTAAAAGGGAAAGAAATATTTGGTCTTATAAAACAAAAATTGAAGCCAAGAATCATTCCAATGAAATCAGTCATAGCATACCATGCAGCAGGACTTGAAGGCTGCCTTCTGAGTGTAAGTCCCCTCATTGCCACTTCAGTAATTCTTTTCCCTCATTGCACCAACAAACTAGTCAATTGTATTTGTAGACATTTTCTTCATAATTTTATTTTGTTTTTCTACTTTCACACTTACCTCATGACATTTAAAACTGAACAGTAATAAGGATATAAAATTCATCTCGTAGGGCCACTGCAATTTTTGTGAGTTATGTAAATTCCAGATAGTTTAGATGCTAATAAATAAACAAATTATCAGTTGCTGATTTCATACCATTTCGGCAAAATACATATAGCACTCAGTTTGGTTCCCTGCATGCAGTTCAGTCATTGCTATGTAATACTCCATATTCCTTTGATGCTCATACAGAATGAGAATATAAACTCAAATGAAGCTTTGATGCACAAATAATTAGTAGAGTAAGGTATTTTGCTTTCAATTTGTCCTTGTTAGTAAACTGTGATATGACACCTATTTATTTACCTTACCAAAACTCTGCACAGCTGGTTTTCCTGAAAAGAAAACTTAATCCCAAATTAATTTCAGGAATGGCTTACCTTTTTGTATCAGATCATCTTCTAGTTCTCTATCATTGACTGCTTTAGCCTTAGCAAGCCGCTTTATGTGATAATAAACAATCTGACAGTGTCTTAAATGGCAAAGTTCATACATCCGTCAGTCTCTGTTCACTGCTGACGTTCTGAGCATGTCTGCCATCCTCCAAGAAATGCAGGTCTTTTAGCCTTATTTCATGTACTATTTTTCTGTAATACTTCACTATGTGAAAGTCATAGGTATGTTTGTACATACGTATATGTACAGAGGTACAGAGGTACAGAGGTACAACACTCTGTGACAAAGAAGCAATAACTATCCACAAATATCCCTTTTCACTGTTCTCTGGATATGTATTTATTATTGCTTCTTGCAGTTGACAGAAAAGTATGGGCTTTCATTTAACGTGGATTAAATGAACTTATATATCAATCATGTCACCAAAACCTATCAACAAACAAATTGTTTACATTGCAATATCATTCTTTTCTGTACAAAGAATTTTGTTAAGGGCAGTTAATGAAGCAAAAAAAAAAAGTCAAATATTAACAGAATGGGGAAGGCTACAATTCTTTATTTGTTCTTAAACATGTATGAAGAGGTTATAAAACAAAGCAAGGCTATTAATATCTCATATAATTATTTGGCAGGAAAATCTGTGAGATCCTTAATATATCATCCTTGTGAATTATTTGTGACATTTTTCAAAATGGTCCTTTTCTGTTCTAATTTTCTATACCTATCAATTGACTGCTACAAGGAAAGGCATTTTTTATTACTATACTCATCCAGGAAAAAAGGGGAAAAGTAGTGACAGACAACCTTCAGAGAAATACAAAGCAGCAAAAGTTTGTGTCAGTCCATTTGAGAGCAGATGAATAAAAAGACAGTAAAACCAAGTTGGTAATATTGCCTAATTAATACATTATGCCAACCACAAATTTATTGAGGATTAGTTAAAGTAGCTTTCACATAGCTTCTGGGAGTTTTAATGTACCCATTTTCCTTTCTGCTGTAGAAGATGAATGAGCGAAATCTCTCTTAAGCTCCCACCATCAGTGTAGTAAATTTTGGTGCAGTTTTTGCCTTTAACAGTGAAGCTAAATTCCAGACTAATAACAACATTTTTTAGGCTGTTATACTTTTTGCATAATGGTGCTGGTGCCATTTGTCCAGAATACCAGAGATCTTCTTTGCCCCACTTTTTTTCAGTACTGCTTTGTAGCCAAACTGGAGAGATCGGGACTGGATGGGTGAACCACAAAGTCAGTGAAAAATTGGCTGGATCATCTTGCTTGAATTGTCACAGTTTTTGCTTAAAAATCCAGTTGGTGGCTGGTTATGAGCAGCATTCCTTAAAGGCCAGTACTATGTATGATACTGTGTAGTATCTTCAACAGCCTGGACAGTGCGATGGAAAGCACACTCATCAGTGTCATGCGTAACACCAGAGCAAAGGTCCAGGTGAGAAAATGGAGAGTGGGACTGCTAATTCAGGACCACAAGAGACTGAATGTATAGAATGAGGGGAACCTTATGAATCTCAGCCAAGACAAACACCAAGTCCTGCATCTGGGCCACAGCGGTCCCATACAATACAGGCTCTGCACTGACTGCAGAGAAAGCAGCTCTGCAGAAAATTACCTTGGAGTACTGATGAACAAATTAAAATTAAAAAGTATATGTGTATATACCTGTATATACATGTGTGTGTGTGCGCAAGTATATGTACGTATGTGTGTATATGTATCTTTGTATTTAAAATGACCACATTTACATTTTTAAGTCTAAAATTATGAGTTTCGGTGCCTTTGTCTATCCTTATTCCCCACTAAATTACTCAATGCCACTAGTCCTCTCACCCTTTTGCCTAGTCTTCCTATCACATTATATCCTGCTCTGTTGTAAAATATGCAAAAATATTCACCCTGTGCAACCTATGACAGCTTCATAAAACCTCCTTCCCTTAAGTTCACAGTAATCATTCCTGTTCCTCTCTACTGCCTAGACAGTCCATATTCTTCAGCACACTCTATAGAACCTAAGTATTTGAATTTTGGCCATCATGATCAACACCAGCTGTTATGGGTTAGCCTTGGTAAATGCCCAAACTCCTGCAGTTCCAGTCAGGAAAAATCTGCTCCAGCATGGGCTCTGCATGAGCTGGAGGGAATACCTGCCATGGAACACCTCCCTCCCTGTCTTTCTTCTCTGACCTTGGTTTTCGCAGGAGAGGTTCTCACACTTTTTTCCCCCTCATTCTTTGCCTGTCTGTTTTTTTCCTGCCCTTTCTTAAATATGTTTTCCCAGAGGTGTCACCAGCTTGGCTGGTGGGCTGAACTGTGAGTACTGCATTGGGTCCGTTGGAGTCAGCCAGAACCAGCTGTGTCTCACATGGGGCAGCCTCTGGCCTTTTCTCACAGAGGCCACCCCTGCAGCCCCCACCGCTAACCAAACCCTTGCCACCTACACCCAATACACCAGTATATAAAGGAAATTCAGCTAATCATTCTGGCTATGAGATCTGGACTCAACAAAAGATTGCTTTCATGTGGGATATTTAAAAGAACGTTAAAGAGTTTAAATACAAATTAAAGCAACCCTTACAATAAAGAGGAGAAAAATGAAAATAAATCAAAGGAAAGCAAAATTAATCCTGTTGCCCCACAGCACATTCATTTCTTAGTGAACAAATTGTCAAATGCATTGTAGCCTGCAGGAAGTCAGGCCAGACAATTCTTAAAAGTTAGGAAAGTGCTGATTATTTTGCTGACACAGAGCAAGTCTGACTCATCAGACTTGATAGACTTGTACAGAAGACTTGATGTTATCTAGGCTGGGCATGTTGGACTTCTCATTTACAGATCAGCAAGGTAGTACATAAGTAGGAAGCCTGACATCCTTGAGTCTTGAGTCACTGTGCACTGACAGCTTGTGGCCAGGTTGTAAATCAAGTTAAATAAAACTAAACTAACCGAGCATCAAGAAAAGCACTGATTAACTTGTTAAGTCATATACTCCTTCTGTTCTCTTTTGCTGACTATATGTATAAAACCTGAGTCAGAACCTGGGCTACCTTCGTCTAGAAGATAGGCCATAAATCTTTAAAGAATTTAATATAAGCCTTTCATAGGATCATATAGCAAGGATGAAAGTGCACAGAAAAAGCTATTGATTAATGGCTGTGACAACAAGACCTATAATGGCTATTGACAACTCTCTGGAAGTACTTAATGTTGCACACAATGACGAAGTAAAACTGTGTTGATAAAGTAGTTGTTCTCAACAAAACAAGGGCAGGACAGACAGAAAGATAAGGTGTTAACTACCTCTAAGCCAAAGACAAGTGTGGACAAAAATCTCTCTAAAAGTAATAGTTATTATTTAACAAGCTAAATTAATGTGCAGACATTATTTTGTGGCTTTTTAAACAATGGTCTGAGTGTTTTGCTTCTATACAAGCTATATCATCCTTCAAAAGTTGAAGAATATTGTTTTCTACTGGGGACTAAACATGGTGATTTTTTTGTTAACTCTGTTCATGTGTAAACTTTATTCATTCATTATAGTATCATATCATCAGTGAGTTTATACCTAAAAAATAAATATTTTAAGAACAAACTGCTTCAGGAAGCTCTTCTGTCTTTTGTACACATACAGTACACTGCAAAAGAGTACTAAGAATGAAGATTGTAAATGAAACATATTGCTTCCTCCTGAAAATAAGTATTTCTTCTTAAAATTGAAATCTAATATCTTTCTTCGCAACAGTGGAAACATTGTACTGAACAGAAGAGGAGAGCAGAACACAAGACCTTATTTATTCCCTTATACCTATGCAAATTCCTATTAGTGTCAGTGGAAGAATTTCAAGTATAATAAATAGAGAATAAATCCTATCATGAACAATTTAAAAATATTTTTTTGGGCTAATATACTCTGGAAAGGGACTATCTTCCTGGTAGCCTTTCAAAAGTCCAAGGAACTGCTGTTATACCACTCCTGCTGTTTCAGTTGCTTGACGTGCCTTTTTGCCATGCTTAACTAACGGCAATGTTCACAGGGAAAGTGGCAGGAACTCCACTAGATTGAAATTCACATCTCCAGGGCAGAAAAGAACACCAGCACTGTCACTGCAAGCAATATTTCTTTGCCAGTTTGATGTGAAACCTAGGTAGATCACATCTCCTCAAGAGGCAGAACATTGACAACATGAACAGCACTACGAAGCAGATGAGAACCACTATAATTTCATTTACGGTCAAAAGAGACATCTCTCACTGCCAGTGAATGCAGAAGGCACCCAAACCTGCACTGCCTGTTCAGCACAACCAGATAAGAAGTGGCAGGTGCCCCACCCCCAGCTTCCGGCAGAAGTCACGCCCCTCTTCCAGTCACATGGTCTATTGTGATTGGCTGTCAGGACCAGACACCCGCTACCAGTTTAAGAGGGAGTGCATCGGACCTGGAAGGCCCCTCCCCTGCATACACAGGGGACGGCCATTTTGTTTCGGCCATCATTTTAGGTCAAGGCGCCACCATTTTACGGCAGGCAGCTGTCACTTTGTTAAGCATTGTACTGCTCTGCAATTGGCTGATGGCCATTTCTTCACACTGTCATACCCACATATTCTCAGGCAGCCCTGTGATTTGCTGCCCACTTCCTTGGGACAAAGGAGTGCTCAGATATAAAAATCTATACACATATACAATACCTAGAATATATACATATATAGTATACATAAAGGAGAATAAAAATATGTATAAATACATATTTATTTATACATAGACACACTATTTACATATATGTATACATGTCCATATATGTGCAAATATCAATACAATATCAAATATCAATAGAAAGTAATTAAGCAAAAGTAAAAGGCCAGTTCAGGGTCCCCACTTTACCAGGCTGCAGAACAAGCCATGACACGTCTGAGGTGTGGGAACTTCAAGAGGGCAGATGAGTGCTAAAAGGGGATGGAAGGCAGGGCACAGTCAAGTTAGAGCATGCCCAAGGGCTACAGCCCCTTCTAGGAGGCCACCATGGGGCCCCTGGCACAAGCCACTTGCAAAGAAGAGCCCAGTCCAGTGAGCTGGAGTGAGAGGCACCCTATGCCAGCCCAACAGGGTGACCATGCAATATTACTGGGGCAGACCTCAGGCTTTGCACAGTGCTGCAACACACAGGCAATGCTGTCTGTGGAAATGGAAAATCAGAACAAAATGCCAACTTCAGAAGAACATGTATATGGGGACAATGAGGAAAAGACACAAAGGGAAAAGACCATTCTCTTTTGCTTTCTTTTTGTGTTTGCACTGGTGTGTACTTCAAGCTTAAAAACCTCTTGCAAATGGACTGGGTGGGACAGTGAAGAGATTGTCATTAAGCCAGTCTCCAGTGCCATAATAATAAATAAATTGTACACTCTGTGGTTACAATTCACTGCTTAATCTTTTATTGCCAAAATTTCTGGTTATGCAAATATAAATATGCAGAGAGTTAAAATGCCTATTGGTTGCACTTGGATCAAAAATGTCTGAATAATACTTAACTTTCCTGGTCTTTTATGACGGAAATAAAATTTATCCAGAATGACTACGGTTACAAGCTCTTGAAGAGCTCTAAACCAGCTAATATATGTCTGGTTCAAAGAACAGAAAGCAACATGATCTAAAGCAAATTTAGGGAGTCACTCAAGAATCCATGTGCCAAGATGTCAGCATACTCATATGAATACCATACCAATAAGTTCTTCCATTTCACAGCATAACGTCCTAGAACTGGATGGGAACTTTCTTGGTTAGATTTATACTACCTAGAGTCCACCAGTGAAGACTCTTCCTTTTCATGATTGGAGAAGTCTTTTGTAAACTGAGACTCCTGCTCCTACTTGATTTGCAATGGAGAGCATCTGGCTTATACCTGAAATAATAATTATCGTCTTCTGACACATTTATGAGTTTTCCCTTCATTAATTTTTATCTGGGAAATATTCACTGCTATGGTAGGGTAGTTTTAGAACAAACACCTGGTTTTTACAACTCTTATCAGAAATTTGCAAGGTTTCAGGCAGGGAACAGCTTAAACTTAATGAAGTGAAAAGCTTAACCCTTTGGGCCTTCTTTTGAAGTGTCTCAGTGATACCCTTTCCAGTAGCTTTGAAGGGTAATTTTTCCCTTTACTCCATATATGTTGTCCCTCGGTGACTCATAGCTCACAAGGTGCCACTGCTTTCTGCAAACAAGAAGTAGCAGAAAGTGAAGTATAGAACGGAAATCACTGAAAGACCTGAAACCTTTGCCAGGATTCAGAATTTATTCCTGATCCATTGTCTTTCCAAGCACAAACACAGAATGAATTTACTACCTTTGCATCCCCCTGTGGCCAAATCTCTATATGTTTCCCTGTATCCCTGTTAATAACCTCTTTCAAAGAAACCTTGAAATGTGCTGATATTTATTTCTTTTTCAGGTGGTTCACAACATCTGGCAGAACCATTAAAGGTATCTAGGCTACCTCTCTTAAGTCAGTAAAAAATACTACGTGAAAAAGGCAAAGGAATTATTCTGTGAGCAGAACAGGATTTGACAAAATTTATCAGCTCATAGCATATACAAAATAGCAGACAAATTTCTTTTGAAAGTGTAGTAGGAACAATCTAAAGCTGATTAGATAAACTATTTTTTTACTTCAACCAACTTGTAAATTATACTGAGACTGCAATGTCTCCTAAAGAGAGAATATTTGACCAATAAAACTATAGAACATATTAAATTGATATAAGGTCTAATGTAAATAGCCTCAAAACACAGCCAAATCATGATAGTATTCAGTATACAACTTCCCATATTTATTATACACATAAATACATATTTTTTCATTGAAAAAAAAAACATCCCAGAAAAAAGACTGCTGAGTTTTTGAAGTTTTTGAAGAACACTCATTGTCGGAGTTAAAGTATAAACCAGAAAAAGACTTGCTATTTGAGGAAGGACTGGAAACTCAGTTTAACTGTCTTAGTGACAAAACTTGGGCTTTCATCTCTGAGTCATGGTGCAGAGATCCCTCTGAGAGCTGGGAGACATTTTGTGTGTTCAGTTTTGATTAATTCAACTATTTTTTACTTCCGATTGTGTTTGGTTAATATTTCTTAATGTATGGAATTGAAAGTTTTTGTTTTGATATTTTCAAAGTAAAAGTTTCAATTTCTGATTTCAAATATTTATTTCCCAAATTTAACTATGAAACTTTCATGAAAAAATAATGGTTTTCTTAGCATACATGCACATTTATAATGAACTTAGCTTGTGTGAGGAACTGCAGATCTGGCAGTTGCTAGCCTTTCTGTACTTACTTTTGATACTACCTGAACATTTTAATTTTTAGAACAAAATTTTCCATGCTTCCTATGGAAAAAAAAAATAAAGAAGAAAAGAAGAACCTCCTTAAACTGTTAAAGCATCTCATGCAGTACCAGCATGATAAAAAAACCCCACTCCTCTATTCATAAAGGATTCATGTAGTCCTATCCAAAGGTGGACTTTCCACAAAAAATTAATTTAAAAAAATTCGTTTGAGCCTTTATATAGTAAGGTTTGACTCTTTCTTCTCCATGCATATGTTGTTGAGTCCCAAGGACAGAAGAGATTCTCAATATTGCTAAATAGGAGTGAAATTTCACCCATGTGCAATAAGTCTGTATTTGATTAAATTACTTGAAAAAATCTCTTAGCTTCAAAAAAATCTGATGTTCCCTACTGTAACCTACTTGACCTTGTTTGCAAAAGAAAAAAACACACCTATTACCAATTATGCATGAACCATACAATGCAAGCATACAACTCTTAGGAAATAAAAACCCAAAAGTCTTAATGTTTTATTAGTTCTTCTTTAGCTTTTCATAATAATAGGTTAGAGACAACAGTGCATATGTCTTCTCTGCTATAGCAGGTGAAGAGATTGGAGAAGACATTGCAATTACCAGGAAACTATGCCCTGTAACACAATAGTGTTAGGAAGGTTCAGACACCACACTTGGTACCAGAGCTTATACAAAGTGGTACCAACAGTAATAAGTCAACACTGAGCCAGGTTTCAAGCAAAGACCCTGTTCCCAGGAGCCAGGTTAGACTTACAAAGCCCTCACCAAAGCTTATCGTGCTCAGGCTATCTGTAGTTGACCTAAGTACAGTAAATCTAGCTCGACTAAGTTTATGAACAAGCCAATGTTGCAAGCTGCACTGCAGTACAGCAAGACTCAAAATACTCATAGAAGAGGCAATTTTACAAGAGTTGCATTTCTTATGGATTAATGTATGTAACACAGTAGGTCACAACCAAGCACACAGATGCTAGATGTCTATATGATACTTTGTTTAGGAAGGGATGAGAGGAGGATGCAGAGTAAATATGTTGGAGCTACCAAGAAGGACTACAGTAGCAAATGCAAAGGGAGACAGAGGCTAGAAAATGCAGGGTGCAAGTTACAGGTTCAGGTTCAAAGATCTTTCCTGCCCAGGTGTCTTGGTAAGGTCTATTTATATTAAAATTTTACAGACTATCAAGAACATACAGACCACTTAAAATACATTTTTTACACTTCTATTGTTGTCATTATGTTATCATTAAGACAGAGGCAAGTACTAAAAATCAAATATATCTAAGATAATTAAGAATGTGGGATGTCACAACAAATGCATTTTATTCTTGCTTGAAGTAGTATGCAGTTTAGGAATTTTTGTGAATGTTAACCATTGCACTCCTGACAACACAATAACCTTTTTCCATTGATACAGTGAATCTACATCATCTTAGTCAATAAGAACAGTACGTCTCCAGTTCTGTATTAGTTGCTGCATTTGAAAACTTCAGAGGTTTTCCTGTTGGAGTTTTATAGGAAGAACAGATAACAAAAGCCTGAAGTGGTTTGTATTAAATGCTTCCTTACCATCTTCTTAGCATAGGTCAGCACAGTGACGCTCAGCTGCACATAACTGAAGTTGTGTGTCAACAGAAATAAAAACATGTTCCAGAGCACAATTACTGAAATTATAAAATTTGTTTTAAACAGATCCACTCAATTTTGTTCATAAAAATATTTTTGTTTTTGATTGGACTGGTTTTGCCTCTTTCTTCTTTAATTTCTGTTGTGATTCACGACTAAACATTTTAGAAACAAAATTCTCCTTTGTTCACACACTATCTGAAAAGTGAGATTTTTTTCAAAAGTGCTGAGTGTTGACCCAACTGTGTCTATTAATGTCAGTATGAGCCTTACCTCTGATTCTGGTGGAGTGGAATTTTTCATATGTATATGTATTATTTGCTTTTCCTTCTAATTGATGTTCTTTCAAAAAAGGCAAACAGTTTCTGTGTTGGAAGTGAGGTTGGGAGGAATGAATTCAACCATGTCTGGGCACTTCAGCACTGGCAAAAGTAAAGAATTAGCAGTTAGGACCAGTAGTAGTGCACATTCTCTCTGCCAGGAAATAATATTACAAATAGTAAAGTGTAGTCTATTGAATATTACACTGAGTTCCTGACCTGGTTTCTCTACTGCCAGAGACCCTGCAGGTGATTAGCAAGTCTGATTTCCTGACCGTCTTTTGCCTTTGCCTTATAAAAGTAACTTTCCAAGCCCAGTATTCCTTTTGTACAGCAGTGAAGTGTGCAACACAATGCAAGTCCAGTTTCACTTTGAAACTTGTAAAAAATTTAGACGTGTTCAAAGGTCAGCAGAGGAAGTAATGGAAAAAAAGAAGTTGAGAAATAATAACAATTTTGTTGCTAATAATTTCCCTATTGATTTCGATGGAAAAAATACTTTAGTAGGTAATTTGTGTAGGAAAATGCCACATTAATTATTTTCGGAGAGAAAATAAATTTTTCTCAAAAGTGAAATTTTCTATAAAATTTCATTTTTGCGAAAAAGTTACTTTCCATCTGAAAATGAAATTAAATATTACATTTTCAATAAGTTTAACCTATAATTGGAATATATTTCATTACTGAAATTGCTCAGAGGATTCAATTTGAACCAGTTCAAAACCAATAATTTAGGTGTCCCCACCACATTGCTTTACAAGTATTAGGCTTTGGTTACATATAGACTCCTCGCCTTGAAGATTTACATGTCCCAGAGTACACTGCAATACACACAATTAAAAGTAAGACAGGCATTTGCATACCTTATAAAAAATCTTCTTAACCTGTTGTGTGCATGCCTTTAACTGGAGTTAAGAAAGCTTCGATCCAAGTCTCTCCTCAGTCTGATTTGGAGAAACCTGGCATGAAAAATTTTAATGGGAACGAGGCTGAGCAGAAACCTGTCCTGCACCTATCACGTTCTTGCTCAGGGTCTTTTCCATTACACTAACTATCAGTGTGGTTTTGCTTTAAGACAATTCTGTTTTCTCACTTCTTTAAATATCTGGGTTTGTTCTAAGGAAGAATAAAAGATGTTTTTGTGCCTTAAAATTTGCTTTGGAGTAGAACTGTCATATTCCTTTCAATACTAATCACAATATGTTTTGAGCTAAGAAGAAAACTACGAACATTAGGAAATCCCTTAGCAGTATTTACAAATACGATAAAACTCCAGTTATATAAGTCTTGCACGTTGGATATTAATTTCAGTCGCAAATATTTGAAGTGCTTTTCACTGTTTTGAAAGGTTATATACTAATCAGATTATGCTTCTCAGATTTATTCTAATCAGAGTTATTGCATTATAAATCTTGATACTTACTTTAAACCCTAAATAACTTGTATATCTTTTAAATTCCTTGAGAATTTTCTCTTCCCTTTTAAATTATTAGCAAAGAAAGCTGTTCCATAAAGTCCAAGGGGTGTAGAATTACTAAAAAAATTTTGACATATAGCTTACAGAATGTATTAAACCAAACGAAATTGTTAGATGCATGAAGGATGAGGAACGAGGCTGAAGAAGTGAGACATACAAAGAGAATATTGCATTGATATTAAATATAATTTACTTATCTTTTTGTATTTTTTTATGAGGACATCATGAGATGGCTAACAGGAAGGAGTTTAAAGAAACAGAAAATCTCATCATCAGGTGAAAGAAAATTCAAAATGTTTAACATATTCAAACATGGGCAGAAGGTGATGACCGTACTAGACTTCTGAAATAACTATCACATGAAATCAAAGATTCAGTAAAAAGGATTTTAAATATTTGTCAGGTGAGCAACACCATTGTATGGCAATGGAATGACAATATAGGACGTGTATTTAAGAACCAGAGTATAAGCCATCTGATTTCTATGCCATACAAGATATTAGAATGTATTCTACAGCAAAGGTTCACATAGCGTTAAGAATAACAGACAAATAATGTAAAATGTAATTTTCATTTTCTAGAAAGAGATCATGGCAGACTGATTTGGTAGATTTCTCTGAGCAGGTTACTAGCTTTCTACAGAGAGAAAATATTTGATGGCCACAGATAGCTTGGTTCTGTCATTTGATACTGGCCATATGGGAAACAATTAGGAAAGCAAAAATGCTGATTAATACAAGAATAATAAACTGCACAAGCAACTAACTAAATGAAGGGAAGCAGTGGGCTAAAAGAAGGTATTAATTAAACTATTAAATTTGTTAATGGCAAATAGTTTGGATGTATTTTCAGTACAGAAGAATGAAATACAGGAAAATGTGAGTAACCTTGATGAACAAAGTAAAAGGAACAAGTTTTGAGTTATCCTTCTATAAAATTCTGCTGCTTAAATATGCTTAAATATTGACTGTGCCAGGCAAGCAAGTGCCATATGTCATGTCTACATTCCATCAAGATTCTCAGAATAGCTGCTGCCCTAGCTGTGTTTCTTGTGTTTCTGAATACAGCAAAATCTTTTAGAACTGGTGTACAAGATGAGGCCTCACACAATAATGGAGAGTTTACTCTTCCTCTTCCACTGCATTTTCAGTGACTAAAACAATTAACAAGTGTATTGTCCTGGTTTCAGCTGGGATACAGTTACTTTTTTTTCCTAGTAGCTGGTATAGCACTGTGTTTTGGATTTAGTATTAGAATAATATTTACAACACACCAATGTTTTAGCTGTTGCTGAGCAGTACTTACAGTAGTCAAGGACTTTTCAGCTTCTCATGCTCTACCAACTGACAAGGCTGGAGATGCACAAGAAGCTGGGAGGGGAGACAGCCAGGACAGCTGACCCAAACTGGCCAAAGGGGTATACTATACCATATGACATCAGGCTCAGTATAGAAACTAAGGAAAAGCTGGTGGGGGGGCGGCTGCTCAGGGACTGTCTGGGCATCTGTCGGTGGGTGGTGAGCTATTGCATCGTACATCTCTTGCACTGTGTATTCTTTCATCATTATTATTACTACTATTTTATTTTATTTTATTTTATTTTATTTTATTTTATTTTATTTTATTTTATTTTATTTTATTTTATTTTATTTTATTTTATTTTATTTTTAATTTTTTTCTTTTCTTTTCTTTTATTTTATTACCTCAACCCACACATTTTTTCCACTTTTACTTTTTCCAGTTCTCTCCCCCACCCACTGGCAGGGCAGTAAGTGAGCGGCTGTGTGGTGCTGAGTTGCTGGCTAGGGTTAAGCCACAACATGTATGAATAACCAGGTATGTTGAAGGAATATTGAACTTGAATTCTTCATCTCCTATGCAAGCATCCTTCTTTCTTTTCTTAGGTTAATTTAGAATATTACTTTTGATCTTTCTTAAATGATTATGCCAGGGAGATTAGGACAAAAGCTTTAGTCCACTCCACTGATATAGATAAGACTTCTCTCCTTTTTCCTTCTCTAGTTTTAGATTGAATGTATATTGTGTATTTAAATATTTTCATTTAAATAGAAATTGGAGAGCAGTAATTAGAACTCAGGATTGCTCTTTCTTAGCTAAATATCTTCAGCAATGGACTACAGATTCATGTTTAGTCTTAGAATCACAGAACAATTTGGGTTGGAAGGGACGTCTGGAGGTCATGTAGTCTACTCCTACTCCAGATCCCACCCCTAATCCCACCCCGTTCGGATTGGGTCCAGTTAGGCCTGTGTTGTCTCCAAAGGCGGTGATTTCATTAACTGCCTTGGTAATGTGCTTCAGTGCTTCACTACCCACATGGTAAAAAAAGCTTTACTTTATAAAACTATCTTGTGCTTACTCTCTGATCCAGTCCACTTTTTGCATTTCTTTCTCCTTGCTAAGTAACTTCAACTCTGAGTAGAAAGTATTACATTCCAATATATTCTACTGTCCTCTGGAGGAGCATCATCCTGAGGAGAGAGATGTGGTCTAAATCTCATCAGGCTTAAGAGCACTCGGGTTTTGAATGAGTGTGTTCAATACCAGCTTATTCTTTACAAAAAGTTGATACGTGCCACTTAAAAATATATTTTGTTTTCTTTTAGAAGCATGGTTTTATGTGCCTTTGAACATTTTTTTGGCATCTGACATTCAGAAAAGTTCAAGAAGGTTGATAAGGAGATCAGTTTTACTGACAAGCAGTCTTAGAGTGGTTGTGATTAGAAACACAGTTCCATTCTTCTTGTTTTCTAGTTTTAGGCAACTACAAGCTAAGATGATGTGATCTGGCCCTTTCTACAGGGTGCTCCAATTTGGAGATGCCAGAATTTCCCTGCATGGTGTTATTGGAGCCAGCACATCACATTCAGATTCCTGGATCCTTTTCTGATGTCTCTTACCTATTACTGTACTGAAGGTAGATGACAATTCTTTTGGGACTATAGCCTTAAGAGTGACTGAGACTCATCCAGAACTGGGGAGGGGATAAGCAAGAAAACTGATATGAACTTTCTACCAGTGGATCACAAGGCATGTTCCAGGCATATGGAGCTTTCAAAATAAATAATTTAATCCAGTCAAATGCCTTTCCACATCAATCCATATCAAATGCCTTTCTATATCAATACCCCTCAATCCAGTCAAATGCCTTTTCTATATCTGTCGAAAGAATTATATGAACCCTAGCAAAAAGTACCAAACTTTAGCAGTACTGTGTGCCTTTACAGTCATCCTAACAAATGACTACTGTCCCCATATAATGCAATTAAATATTTGTGAAGTGGGCTAGGACACTACCTTTCGTAGCGTAAGGGCGATAATGCCTCTGTACTTAGTGAGAGGGAGGGAAGAAATCTGTAGCTGGGACATTTGTTTCTTAAATGACCTCCTTGTAGGCATATTGTGATATCCAGCTCCTTGTGGAAGAAAACTAAACAAATAAGTAATAACAAGAATCATTGTGGGGTGGGGATGGGCATGACTTACAAAGTACTGCTGAGAATCCATTCAAATTGGCAGCTTTATCTGAATTTTTTTTCTTTCATTTTATTAACTACTTCAAATGTTATGTCCCTACTTAAAGAGATAAATTATTCTAAGGATAATTTGTGTAATTTGATATTTTTAGATTTTTCAGGGTGGACTATTATTAGGATGCTGGAAACCATGTAATCAGCTGTAATGGAAACAAAGTTTTAGTTAACATCCTCATTACTCTGTAGGAAAATTAACTCCTTTTTTAATGATAGAAGACCAACACCTGTTTCACAATAAAAACCTGTAGTGTACAGCCTTTTGAATGATTCTGTTTACATCAGTGTATTCAGTTTAACTTTCAGCCCCAGCTTTATGTTCATTTTCATGTTTCTTCCTTATATTGTGTGGGAAAGCTACAGAGGAACCTCAGTTTGAGGAAGAAATTTTCCTCACCTTACTTTTGACAAATTAGTTTTTCCTTGGCTTTGTTCTTAGATGAATAAGGAAGGCACTGCACTGTAATGGCATGCAATGTTCCTTCCCAGAAGAATCATAGATATTCACTTTTTTCCCAGCTATGAACACAAAATATTTTGAGTATTAAAATTTAATATGATGACCATAGCCTCTCAGTGGTTTACTGGAGCACTCCTGCCTAGTACCTTGCTCATTGTCCCTTTTAACTTTTGCATGGACAAAAATATTATTACATGGGTAAATATGATGTGGAATTCTATTCATAATTAGCTTATCTTCATTTTGCTATTTATCTTTTACCCTATTAATCAGATTTTAATAAAGCAAATTACATTGTGCACCTGAATTTTAGTGCATTTGTCTCCTCTTGTTTGTTTCTTCCTTACCGAAAGGTAAGGAAGTCAGAAATGACTACCAAGGAAAGATTTTAATGACAAGTTGTTCCAGATCAGATCATGAGCCTTAATTGAACTATAATAACTATAATAACTGTTTGTATTTTGTAGCTTTTCCCATTGTTTTATTTAATTCAAATCCAAACTTCATTTTTCCTATTTGAAAGCCTATTTTGGAAAGAATTCTACCTTTCTTTAAAGAAACAAAGAACAAGTTTAGAAAATGATGTTCATAAAAAGGATGAAATATCAGCCTACAAAATCATCAGCCCAACCCAAACCCCATTGCTTATGTGCTAGAAGTTGAGCATATGCACACACCTAAAGCTGAATTAGAATTTGGCTCTAACATCTTTGTGAAGATGTTAAACACCTCTCCAAGGTGAACGGAAATAATTTCCATCTGCAGTGAATTGTCTTGGAAAAAAACTCTGCTATAAAATACTCTGGTTGGCATGAGAAAAAAAACCCCCACATATTAGCAAATTATGTTGAGTAGGTTCATCTTCACATCCAATATTCATCCATACTGAAGAGTAAGAATGGAGTACAGTTAGGAGGTCTGAAGTTTTGATGACTTTGGTACTGGTATTTAATAAAATACTGTATAGGTTTTAATTCTTCATGAAAATGCCATATTAGAAACTTAAAGAAAGTCTCCATAAAGATAATTTTTTACATATGGCCTGTAAAGCTCTATTCCCTTAAAACTGCTTGAACAGGGTTGACGATGATGATGATTATTTACTACAGTATACAACGGCAGCTTCACTCAGAGTAGTTTTTGCAATGAATGCATTTATTTCACAAATGGACCCATGCATGCTGTGTTATGACAGGCAAGTGGTGAAAATCTCCTACTGAGGAATGCCCCTAAGCCAGAAGGTCTCCGGGATATCTGATGAGTGATCTCCTGTTGCTTTATTTAGCTCTTGCTGGTACCCATTTCACTGCTGACTGGACAAATGCCATTCAGCAATAAAATATCCTTGCCTGGAGGATTTGACACAGATGGGTCTGGTCAGATTGGTCTGTTAAGGGTAAGGAATCAAGCCTATGAACTTTTTTACTGATAATAGTATTGTATGTTATACTTTTTCACAGAACAGCTGCTCACTGTTTGAGTTTACATTTTACTTCTATTTAATTTTTCTTTCTTTTTTCTGTTTTTTACTCCATATCATCATAAATAGAAAATTATCTGAGTACTCAAGCCAAATACATTATTCCGCTATGTATACTTCTTTCCCTTTTTTTTTTTTTGACAAATACCACTTTTTATTAATGATTAACTAATCAGTATAAAGATTATTATATCCAATCCTTAAAAATAATTTTATGGTGATTAGATATAAAATAATTAGTAATCCTACCAGATTGTTACAAAATGTTCTACAGTTACAATTAATAAATTGCCACACAATGAGATGCTAAAAACTGATACACCAAGGCCGATTTGCCTTTCACAGTGGTATAAACCAAGAAATAATCCACTGAAGTCAGTAATCTGATTCAAATGGAAGGAGAATAAATTCATAACTATGCTACCATAGACCTTATCTGTGTAGTAATGTGGTGAATGACTAAACTCAGCCAGAAGTTCTCAGAAAGTAGTTGTTATTGATCCTATTTACCATTTCATTTTTCATTCCTCTAAGCATCTTTTTTTCTTCATTTGAGTCATCTTTCAAAAGCTGCTTTCATCATCATATATAAGTAAAATCAAATACATTCCTTTCTATGGTATCTAAAAAGATATTTTTTTATTATTAGGTAAGACAATAAATGTGACTCTTTAAGGCCACTTTCAGAGTGAAAGTATCTCTTTAAAATAATTCATTCAATCTTAACATTACAGAATATTATAGTTCATTGCCATGTTTGTTTTGTACTTTACATCCCTCTGAAATGAACCCAGGTTTCACATTTTAACTGAGTGTATGGGGACAGCCAAACCACGACTGTTGGATTGTAAAATTTTCCATCAGCTCCCATCTCAGGACTCTGGTGGTCTGAATACGTGACTGGAGAAAGCAGTGATCCAGCAGCAGTAACTGAGAAAAATATCAAGTTATTCCCTTGATACAAGCCTAGACAAATCCCATCCTAGAGTAGATTGCTAGAATCACTGGGAAATTTTGGCAAATGCCTCTGTGAATTGCTCCTAGAGTACCTGCAAGTGCCTTGAGTACACAGTAAGGTTCTTGTGTCTCTTGGCTAAACAGAGTAATTTGGCTCTTGGGCATGTGGGCACATAGGTCAGGAAAATAAATCACCCCAGCAGTCAATTCTAAACATTTACCTTGCAAGAGAATCATACCAGAGTTTTGGTATGGCCATGTAGATTTACTTGTAAAGTAAGGTAAAATTTAATGTCCGGGTATCAGGATCTAGTTTAAGAAATTTCAAACAAGTATGTGTGTAATTCACTAAAAAGGCAGAATTTTTAAAATTACTTGCTTATTACAAAAAGTTTACCCAGTTTAGATGATTAGTCATAGGTTGACAGAATTTAATCTTCAGAAAGACTAGAAATACTTTTATGAAGAAGCAGTACAAATAACTGGAATGTAAGTTGCCTCACTTTAATGTCTGTACATTCTCTGGTCTAAATTGTTACTATAAAGTTGTTTTGAATTAAAACTTGGAAGTTTAAATTGAAAACTGTCTTGTATGTTGTAATCAGTTTTTGAAAAATGTAATCGCAGCACAGGATTCCATTTAAATAGTTATTTCCCATGGTGTAATTACCAGTGAAGAAGAATAGAGTGGCTAAACTGCAGTGAGATTGAATTTACAGCTGCTAATACAGCTCTACTTCAGAGTACACTGTTGGCTGAAAGGCGGACGTAGGATCTCCCAAGATTATGGGCTTTAAGTCTCAAGGCCTCCAGCAGATTACTTCCTGCGTAACCACACATTTCAAAGAGCTCAGAGGCTTGACTTTAAAACAGAAATAAGTATCCCTCAGAGAAGGCTCCAGTATATAATATTTTAAAAATTTCAACATAAAACTGTGAAATAAGAATCAACCTCTCTTAATAGAAAAATGTTCCTAACATTTTTTCTACCCAAACTTTTCCCATGTGAAAGGTATGTGAGTCTTCTGGTTCTTAGGACTTTTAATAAAATTCCAGACCCAGATATATATAGAGAGAAGGTGGAAATAAGGAGATAATCAGACATTTGTAGAGGTGTCCGTGCACCTCTGATTATCTCTGTATCTTTAAGACTTCTCTTATCCATTAATAGTAATATGTTTTAATGCTATTTCAACAGTTCATTATGACATAACAGCTTTATTGTTCCCTTCACTTAAGGTCGCATAGGCATTTTCTACAGTGACTTGTAAGATGATGAAGGGAACACTGTCTGCATTATGTTACACAGTTCTCTGCTCTATTGGTTGTGATCAGAGTAGCTTCAAGGAATTAACAAGCAGACACATGTCCTTTCACCTGTGGTTACCTTTTGCTTATAAAGGAACATATACACCTTCCTAAAAAAAGAGAGTTTCCATAAGCTTAGGAGAGAATGCCTGTCGGCTGAAAGCACTGCAGCTGCTGAATATGTTTTTATATATTAAAGCATTTTAAGATTGTGGGTGTATTGCAAGTAAATGATTTAACTGCATTCAGCTGTCCTGTAAGTTGTTTGTAATAACTGATTTTGCTTTTCAGATGTGCATAATAAAGTTCTCAATGTAGCTCTTTCAAATGCAGCAGCAATGCTGACTCTTCAGTACTCGATAGTTCAATCACACAGGATATCTTCATATTCAAGTGAGGCAAAAAATAAAAAAGAAAAATAGAGGCAGCACAAGGTAATGCCTGGCATTATTAGTGGCTCAAATTCATTTGCTTTGCAATGAGAGCTCCAGTCTTTGAAAAATTTGGATATTTTTAATCATCTCTCTGGCAGTACTTACAGCCTCAATATTTCGGTAAGTCCATAAAATGTTTCTTTCATATGTTGATAAATTTTCCCATATAGTCTAGAATAAATGCTTCTTTCTAGTCAAAAATGATATCAAAATATCTTGTCCCAAACAAGCAAGATGCTCACACTGCATAAAAACAAAGCAAATTTTAAAAGTGTCAGAGAAAGTTGACTTAACACATACTCTGATCTCCAGTATTGAGTCATTTGTACCACAGCCTATCACGGTGATATTCAAGCACTTGGTTTTTCCCAGAGAACCAAAGTACACTTTTTCCCAAATAAGGCAATTTTTTTTTCTTGATTTCCTATAGAATCAAAGCATATGCATTCACTCTCTATATATGTCTACTTAGCAAAACACATAATAATCTGTGGAGCCCTCCAATTATAATTAGTAACTAACATTTCATTTCATAAGAAGTATAAGCAGATAGGCTAAAACAAACCAAACTGTGATTCTGACAATATATTCATCATGAAATACAGATGTGGAAAATACGGTGTTATGAAGTACCAAGAAATTTTATATACCAAAAGATGGGAATTAGAGCTGGACTACAACAAAAGCAAGTGCAAGGTCCTGCACCTGGGGAGGAACAACCCCATGCACCAGTACAGGCTGGGGGCTGACCTGCTGGGAAGTGGCTCTGCTGAGAACGACCAGGGAGTGCTGGTGGACAACAAGTTGACCATGAGCCAGCACTGTGCCCTTGTGGCCAAGAAGGCCAACAATATCCTGGGTTGCATTAAAAGCAGTGTGGCCAGCAGGTTGAGGGAGGTTATCCTCTCCATCTACTCCACCTTAGTGAGGCCACATCTGGAGTACTGCATCCAGTTTTGGGCCCCCAGTTCAAGAAAGACATGGAACTGCTTGAGCAAGTCCAGCGGAGAGCTACCAAGATGATCAGGAGACTGGAGCATCTCCCTTACGAGGAAAGACTGAGATACCTGGGTTTGTTTAGCCTGGAGAAGACTGAGGGGGGATCTTATCAATGCTTATAAACATCTGGAGGGTGGGTGTTAGGATGATGGGGCTAGACTCTCTTCAGTAGTGCCCAATGGCAGGCCAAGGGGCAATGGGCACAAGCTGGAATATAGGAAGTTCCACCCGAATATGGGAAAAAGCTTCTTTCCTGTGAGGGTGCCAGAGCAGTGGAACAGGCTGCCCAGGGAGGTTGTGGAGTCTCCTTCTCTGGAGACATTCAAAATGCACCTGGACATGGTCCTGTGCCCCCTGCTCTAGGTGTGCCTGCTGAAGCAGGGGGTTTGGATGAGATGATCTCCAGAGGTCCCTTCCAACCCCTGCCATTCTGTGATTCTGTGACTAAGACTCACATAAGAAATCACAGTATTTCAGCTCAAACTGAGAAGAGTTCAACCTGAATAGTATGTTTAGCTTTGAGGAATTATTTGACATTTTATTTTTTGGAACTTTGATTTATATGAAGTTCCTGACAGATTATTTGACTTTCAAAATGTCTGTTTCCACTTCTTTTTTTGAAGATGAGAGTCTTCTGATGGAATGACCTTATCACTACCTCTTTCTCATTTCCCTTCCACCTCCAGCTGTTGTACTCTTCAGATGTTAGTAGAAATGTTCCTCTTACATTGATTGGGAAACACAAACTTTCACAATATTTGTAATGAAAATAGACTGCTTCAGAATTTGAACTAGAATTTTACTTGAATAACCTCAGGATTTGGGCAACAAGTGAAGCCACTTTTGAATCTGTATTCATTTGATGTCAGAATGTACACATAATCTGAATTACTAAGCATTTATTGTGCGTATGAAAAGTGCCAGACACACAGACAAATGTCCTTTGTTTACCTACAGACCATGCAGCATTAAATGAGTTTGAGGATTTAACTTGATGAGGATAGGAAATAAAATGGAATGTAAGGCTAATAAATGCTTTTTAAAACACTTTATTTTCACAGACTCTTCAAATTCTCTGCAAATACAAAGTAGCAATATTCAAGACTGTTGCGTACATAAAAGGCAAAGCTTTGGTAATCAGGTTATAGCACAATATAACCTCTTCTTAAGAGAAAGCAGTTTTTTCAACTCTCTACACTACAAAGAACTTGAAACCTCACTGTTGTGAAATATGAAGAGATGAAAACAGCAATATTTGAACAGGTATCTTCCTTTCAGTGGGCTGTATGATTTAATCTGTAGGTAAATATATTTTAGAGGGATAAAACACAATGCCGGGCTAGGGTAGGGGTCAATAAATTGAACTGTAGTCATTCAAGTTCTTAGCCTGCAAGAGTGTACCCTTGAGATAGAGACTGCTGATGTTTATGTTCTGATTCAAAGTCCTTGTGTAATATCTGTCTTAATCTTCTCTGGCCATAGTCACTGCCTGAAAAATTATTCTAAGGACAGATCACTGTGCTATTTATGACTACCTCTGTTGAAGGGCTGGTTTATATACGACACAGTAACTGTTTATGTAGGAGTTAAAACCAGAATGTGCATCCTCGATAGGCAAACTATGGTCCATCATAAGTTACCATTCATCAGAGAAGCAGAAGTCAGTTGAATCAAGCTATCTCTTGGAAACTGGAAGTAAGACTAACGATCTCAAGCAACTATTAATGCTAACTACACTGAAGCTTCAGTTCAGTATTGCCAGAACTTCATTCATATTCAGCAAACTAGTATAATCACAATGAGGAAGATGGACCTAATCTAAGATGTGGCCTTAGAGAACACTAGTCACTTTAACTGCTCTTCTTTCTCATGGAAGGCCTCCAGATTCGCACACTTACATGAAAAGGGAGGGTTTGTCTCACCTAAATTCACTTGTTCAAAAGTTAAGCATCCACATGTTCTCTGTAGTGAGTGATGCCTCTGGAGAGCAACCATCCCATTCTAAGATGGATATCTGAAACAGTTAGGCTACATCACACTTTTGTTTTGTTAATGACCAGAAATTGTTAAGAGAACAAAATGTGTAGCTTCAACTGTGTATCGACCCCCTAGATGGTTATGTTGTCCGAAATGAAATCTTTCTGAATCTATATGGTTTTCCCTTATTTTCATAGTCGTTTGTCTCTAGTCCTCTCTTCTTGCTCAATTCAGCCTTCTGATCTCATTATGCTGCTCTCTTAATTCTCCTAATGGTTCTAGGCTTAACATCGCTGGTCTGCTACTAAAAATACCCTGGTAGTGGGACCGAATGGATACTGGAATTATCATTTAACTATTTTTTCTGAAAAATCATGAAATATTTTTTTCTTAGAAATAAAACCCCTGCCTTATTCTGCTTTTTATTCTTACCGAAAATATGTATTAATTGCCAACCTCATATGCAATATTGAATTATATTCCAAACCGTTCAACCCTTTTGTGGATGAAAATAACAACTTTCACTACAAAATGAAATATTAAACTGGTCGAGTTTTCAAAAAGGTTGTTAAAATCAACACAAAATATGTCAATATTTCTAGAAATCGTGTCATATTGACAAGAGAGTAATAAATGGAACTCAAATTTAGGAACAGTTTCACTGCGTTTATGACTGGATTTACTATTTGCTACATGGAGATCAACATTCAAACCCATGGTTGAGTTAGCATATCCTGAAATGTTACCATGGATCAGATGAACTGTCATAACTCTGCCTAAGTACTTGGTCTGCGGTGAACTATACCAAGGTAATTAGAACGAGCTTAAACTTAGTAAAATTACTTTGAATGTGTCAAGCCTGAACCTGTTAGTGGTTAACACTATAACTTGGTGTGGAATAGTAACATGCTATTACAACCGAGTCTTCAGGTTAGTTATTCCCGTGAATTGTAATACTAAGATTTTTTTTTAAAGTCTGTCCACTGCCTTTTCCTAAGCAGTTTTATTTAGAGGAGAGAAGGAAATTCTCAAAATGAAAGCTAATGTACAACAATAATTTCTAAAAAACAAGGAACAGCAGCTATTTAAAACAAATGAACATGTAACAAGCTTACAGCACTGTAACAGCAGGATACAGGAGAAAAAATGTAAAAATAGCCACTTAAAAAAATTGTTTATTAAAGCCCTCATCTCCACAGCAGGAAATAAAAAGAAAAATACTGAAATGCTACCTTAAAAATGATTTATTAAAAAATACATCACCAGAGATGTACAGAAAGAAAACAGTTTACCAACCATCTTAAAATAAATTTATTCAACTATGCCCCAGCAGGAAACACTATAAAAAAAAATTCCATTGTGTGAAAATAAATAAATGAAAATATTTTCAAAGAAAAATAAAGAAGTCCTTTTAAAATAGTTTTATATAGCTTGTATTGAATTAGTGAAGTATAAAGACAGCTCTCTTCACCAATGGCTTCATTCCTCATAAAGTTGCACAGCCTGTCCCCATTCAACAAGTGTGTCCACTATGCATTTAAACAAAAGCATGAGAGATGTCCCTACTACCTCAAGTTTAAACGTCAGTGAGCCCACCATGTTTCATAGCTGATCTCTTTAAATTATATTTTAAATTATTTCTTGCAAGCCTGTTTTCAAGCGGGTGACAGAGCTGTTCTAAATGTTTCTTTTCCAGCCCAGTCATGATTCTCACTGGGAATCCATCATCTTGCACAGTATATTTCAGTTGTATTTGTGTATGAGGGTGGTACCCAAAGTTGCATGGAAGCACAGTACCTTTAAATAAGCCAGGGATTGACTAATGACCAGGTAGGATTGCATGGGGGCCTCATTCTACTACGACATATTGTGACATTCCACTGGCCTCAATGATGTTGGTTCTGATACACAGTGGTAGAAGTGGCAACAGAGCCAGTCCTTTTGCTATCAGTCTTGCTTTGCCATTGACTGTGTAAACTTGGATATATTTGTTAGCCCCATAGTTCATGGTTTACTTGGCTTTACAAATAAATAACAACCAACTACTTTGTTGCCACACTAAGATGGAACATTCAGGATCTTTGTTGCAGGCCATTGCTTCATATGCAAGTAAAATGAACCTCATCCTTATAAATACTCAAGCTATCACCATGATTTTTGTCCCACCAGTGTGAGCTAGGTTTGTCAACCCAGAGGACTCCTTTACTATTTAGATTGCCTGAAGCCTCCCCTGTGTTGAAGAACGGGCTTGGGGCAGCAAAGGGTGCAGCGATTCTGCTGTGTTCTGGCTAGATCGGTTACCTGCTTTAGACATGCCAAGCCTTGGAAAGTCACTGTGCCTACTTCTGCTGTACAAAAAGAAAGGTCAGACTCCATGACTTATCCCAGCAGTACACATTTCTATTCCAACATTGCAGCCATTCTGTGGTAGTAAGAACAGTAAGCCTCAAATATTTATTCTAGGTATCCCTGCCTTTCCCCACTGGGGCCAGGAGCAGTCAGGCCCTGGACTCTCATTCTTGATGTGGCTCAGGCAATTTTGACCACACTGATAAAAAGCTCTGATCTGTTTGCATGCAGAAAAAAAGGCTGTGGAGAAAAAAAGTGACATGAAAAATAGTTATGGTCTTCACAATAATGATGAGCTGAGAATTGAGCCTTCTAAGTAGCATTACTGTAAAACCAGGGAAGATAAACTCACATCATACACAGTAAATACCTCCGTGAATGTAAATAGATATATGTGTGTATACATATAATCATAGAAAGCAAAGGATCTAAGAGAAAGATGAATCTCAACTGAAGCATACTGCGTGACAATGTGGTTATTATACATATATGTCCATGAAATTAAAACATTTCACTACTTTAGAGAAAGCTAAAGTACATATAGTGTACCGATTAGGGATTTATTCTGTATAAAAAATTCAAGCAAAGCGGCTATTTGAATGAATAAAGACTTCAGGATCAGGCCCAACACTTAGTTATTTCTTCCTCCTGCTCTATAATTCAATAACCAGAACTGCAAGGTAAAAAATGTGTATAAAATGGAACCTATTGAGATGTGGCTTATTGCTTTGTCAAAAGAAGAAAATTGTGCAGTTGGGATACGTGAAATCAGACTTCAATATCCCTTTATGATCTCAAAAAAACATAGCACCACAAATAAAGTTCATCTGCAGTAAAGTTTATGTTGCTGCTTCAGCAAATTACTGTGTGAGTGGCAGTGATGATTACAACCGAGGAAATAATTCCTAGCAAATCATTTATTCAAAGAATGTCACCATTTCTTCTGTCCATTATTTGCCTGTGATCAGACAGCGATTCCTTGTGTTATTCTTCACTCAGAATTGTTAAGAGATGTCATCACTGAGTGCATCTTGATCTGGATGATATTTACAAACAGCTATTCAAAGTCCACACCTGGTCTGAAACCTGTGTTTGTCTCTCAGAATTTGTCAGGTAGCAGATGTCTCAACAGACCCTTTTCTCACTGGCTTCTCACTAACCTTTGCAGAAAATATATGTGACCTCCTTTCAATAAAGGCTGCCTTGCTGAAAATGTAGTTTTTTATGCTAACTCTGGGAAACAGAGGCTTAACATAACTTATGGGGAGAAAGCTTAAAATCTTTAACAAAGCAGTTTTCTTGACCAATTTCTACTTGAAATCCAGTAACTGAGGCAGTAGAGAAAGCAAGCGTCAGAGCTGATAGCTGATCCTTAAAAATACTGTACAGCACTTTCCTCCTGGTATTTCCTAATTCACCTGTAGGGTGGCAAGGGAGGGAAGCTGAGATCTTGAGAGCATTAGGTGGTCTCAATTACCATGGAATCACATAAGGAAAGAAGCAATCTTTAAGGTACAAATTGTCTTTAAAATCCTCCTCCCCACTCCCCGTCCCAACATCTGCTTCTTTCTTGTTAATCAACCTCTCGTGCACCTAAGCTTCAATAAATAGCTATTCCAAGCTCATGGACATCAGCTATGGCTGAAAACTCTATTTTGCACATTTTCTGGTTTTAAATAGTTTGTATCTAGGCGAAAATGTCAGTAGTGGCATGGAACACTATGACTTAAAATGTTAGCCACGTATCATTTCTACCCGTAGA
Organism: Phalacrocorax aristotelis; assembly: GCF_949628215.1. Taxonomy (NCBI): domain Eukaryota; kingdom Metazoa; phylum Chordata; class Aves; order Suliformes; family Phalacrocoracidae; genus Phalacrocorax; species Phalacrocorax aristotelis. The sequence goes on along the minus strand of NC_134277.1, from coordinate 29,638,704 downwards.
TTCATGTTAATACCCATATTCAGTACAGTAATGTTTAAGGATACCAAGGATGGGTGGATTGAGCCAAAAAAGGCATCCTCATTTCTTCAGCAACTTCCTACTCATTAATCTGATATATATCTACCTGTTGTATTATTGCAAGAGATAGCTAGCTGGCTAGTAAAGGAAAATACTTCTGGGATTTCATCTGCATGAAGGAGTAGGATCTGAGCCCTCAAGACAAGGAAAATTTCATAGTGGTTCAGGTATTTAGACATTCATTTAGAATACTTCATATCTCACTGAGGAGACCGGACATACCCTTTAGTCATGTCATGTATTCCCCCTACTGTGCACTACTGAATACTTTTTCCACTAGTGACTTTGGAAAAAGAAAACATAATGTTTTGTAATAGGTTTCTTATTATTTTTGAGGTGTTTAATAACAAAATTCAGGAGACATTATTGTTCTCCTTTTATAGGAAAATTATTTTATTGTTGTATTAAAAATCATTCATCTAAGGAGTTTAATAAAATTCCTATATAAAGAAGTTCTTATATTAATATGTGTATTTTATGCCACTTCAGCTGTAGTTCTATCTTTAATTTCATATAAGCTATTTGGAGTTGATTAACTAGCATATAATCTCTGCCAGCCACATACATGAAAAGTTGGTGGTGTATTTTTAATCATCTATAATTCAGAGCTGGAAATTAATTTTACTTAGATTTTTTTTTAAACATCTCCTGATTAAAACTTAAGCAGTCAAACATCTCAGGCATTTAACTTCAATGTTGTGTCCTCCTCTATCAGAACAAAATTGGGCATTTTCCTATACACAATAGAGGAAAAAAAGCAATTACTATCAATCAGTGACTAAGCAACAGATTGGAGTATTTAGAAAGACTCATTCATACACAGATTTGCAGCAGTGTTCAGCTCTTCTGATTAGATTCCATAGATTTTAAATTGTAGCTAATTAGGCTGTCATAGGTTCATTAATGGCTCTACTGATTCAGCACTCCCTCACCTGCATGCATATTAAAGCTCATTAGCTCCCTTGTCTAAAATACCACCTGCATTAATTGCTGCTGATGCACTAGGACTCTTCAGAAGGCTCTTCTGACAACTAGTCTACCTGCTTGTAATATCCATTGCCCCCAGAGCTCTTCAGGAGAGCTAGCACATAAAGTTCATAGTGTTTCACACATTGTAATGCTGCAGCTGTTGTGAGGGCAGTCAAGCCTATTTTCTGCTTAACAGCAGGAAATAAATAATTAGCAATGCCTGTATCATAATGCTTACCACAGGACCAGTGTATTTGCTCTGGAGTCTCACTACTGTAAGCTACCTAACAATATTATGTACTAACAAAGTGCTAGGGGAGATCCAAAGACATAAATAATCTATTACAACCAAGAAGAACAGATGACCTCAAGTTAGAATAGGACTGATGTTCTGTGACCTCTTTGTATTAAATGTTTGCTGCCTTACCTACCATAAGAACAGTGGGCTAAGCCTGTGACAGTCAGTTCTTACTAATCCTGTACGCCTTTGTTTTATGTAGATGTCCTCAGAGATATCAGGGTGCTAGATTCTGTATCACAGAGGTTACAGTTTACAGCTTGAGTAATAAAGTAAATCTGTAACAGGCTGGAAGCTACCAAGGAAGATCGCTCTAAGAAACAGTTCTTCCTAGCTCCTGATTTCCAAGCGGTTGCAATCAAAGACGGACCAGTAAGATCACAAACTCACAATATGTCTGATAACATTACTGACAGCAACTTTCTTTGCTGAAAGGCTGTTAAACTGCAGACAATGTCTTGCCTTCTTATGGAGAGTTTTGAGGTAAGAAATATAACCTTTCATAGAAAGTGTCCCCAAGTATAATTTTATCTTCAAATTAGTTGTGCTGAGGAAGTTTTATTGTTTTCTCTCGGCAGTTAACTATATCTCATTTCAAAATAATATTTCATGTTTATATTTATATTTTCATACATACTTTTGTTATCAATCTCCCAAAGTTTCTTTTTTCTCACTTCTTGATATCAAACTAAATGAATAGCAATACTTTGAAATGAAATAATTTTATTTTTAAAATATTGAAATAGTAATAATGGAATTTTTACATTTTCTTTCTTAGTTGGTTTACACAGATTGTGTGTATGTATGCATACACAATCATCTACATCTCCCCAAACCTCTGTGTATATTACAGCAAACAGAGAATTCATAAAGCTTTGGATTACTTTGATTCACTCTAAGGAATGTTTCTGGGGTGAGTTAACTATTCTTGCATCTTCTTTCCATTGGAAATGTTAAAAATACCTCCTGAAATATTCTGTCTTTTACAAAATTTTGAATAAGGTATTTGGAAGAAGGAGTACAACAAGTGAAGAAAACTCTGTTTCATACTCATAATTGTAAATTTACCGTAGCAACTGACATTCCAGTTTTACTGGAAGTGTTTGATGGAATAGAGAATCAATGTTCAGAAAAGGCTAAATCCTGTTTCTATAGAAATCACTGTCAAAACATTAACTTAAGTGATGAGTGGTGCCTCAAATAAATCGAAAAATACAAAAAGTATTAGAACTTTAAAATTACCATTTGAAGGTCTTCCTCTGACACTGAGTTCATATCTATCCATTTAAAAACACCAAAAATTAAATTGCCAGTTAAAACACAAAACAAAAAAAAAACCACAACCCACAAACAAAAAAACCCAAAACCAAAACATTTTGAGGTTAACAATTGTTTGTGCCCTTTTTGTCATGCTTTCCTCGTTTGTGTTGGGCCTTTTCTAGTACTATTTGAGTAAACTCTCAGTTTGCACAACAGCAGGCACTGCAATAGTTGGAAAACACAGAACAGTTAGAGCTTCCATGGTTCTATTCCTGTCTTCTTTTTACTGGAAACACCCAAGTGTTCAATGATACATGTCACAATTGCTGTTGTGAACACATTAACATTCTGTTAAATGTTTTTTTTTTTTCTGTACTAGTATAAAAGAAAGAAGGAACAAAGTGTTGTTTAGTTCAACTTTCCTTAGTCCGTCTTGGTCCAAGTCTTGAGTAAGGGTGAGAGTAGAGCAAAAAAAAAATCTATATTGTTAGTATAATTATTTTATTATCAAAGGCAATATCCATAGTTATAATAGTAATTACACTATGGTGAAAAATGAATACTTCAGAAAAATGTTCCAGCCCATCAGGGGGTTAGTCTAATGGGAATCTAGATAAGCAAGTTAAGGTTTAGGGATAATATTAATCTTTCCACTGAATTCTGATCAATATTTTGATCCTGTAAGTCTGAATCCACTCCGGCAGAAAGAAGACCACTGTATCAGCAGCAGGTGGCTTAAAAATACCTTGCATGTGCACTGAGGCACAGACAGATGGAACCAGCAGAGCAAACCCACCGATGATGTTTTAGAGCCATTTTGGCAAGGTCCAAGATATATTCCCTTCCTCCCACCTGTGTAACTGCTGACAGATGTCTGTAGACCTGAGGTAAGAAAATGAGAACTCAGTTCCACACCTCTTCCTACCTTATTTTTCCCCTCTGGTTCTGCAGAGCTCTGGAATCTGATAGGAGTGGCTTAGACTAAAGGACTCTATATGGAGCAGACACTTTTTCTTGTCCAGGCAGTAGCAAGTGAGAAAACAGCTTCTTAGGTTGTATTTTTCTGTAAGTTTTACTCCTTCCTTTCCCTCTTCTTTTAATTAAATGCACTTGTGGGCTGAAAACAAAAATATTGGCTCTTCATCTTTCAACTTTTCTTTAGCGCCTAGTTGTATTCCAGAGGTAATCAGATTTACTAACTTCTTTGGATGACATTCTTCACTTGAGCCTGGCACAGATATTGCTCTTATTCCAATGTAGTTCTGATCATTAATCAGTTTCAGTGTTTACGAACAAGTCACTGTTTCCCAGGTGTTCTTCCATTTAGACCTAGGTTATAACACATATCAAGTAAAAATAACTGGCAACAATTTACACCTTTACTGGTGGTCTCAGCTGAGTGACTACACCAGAGACACCAATCCACTTTCTTATCCTTAGATGTGGAGGTTGGGACACAACAACAATCAATAACAGGATGGCACACTCTTGCTGCTTCTTTTTTACTAGTCAATGAAGGAAATTCTTTTGGCAATCTAGTGTTTTCACAATGTGTTTCTCTAAGAGATTTTGAAATGTAAAAACACTCAAGTTCCTCTATTTCTTCTAACTTTAGTGCTGTGTAGAGGTTCTGATGTTTCCCAGAAGTGCTGTCTAAAAAGATCTGTTGCATCACAACAGGTTTCCATAAGGGAAAAATGCAGGCGCTTCCAGCACTGCACAGACAATAACAAAACCTATATTTTGTAAGCATATACAGGATCAAACTGTCACCCAGTACTATACCAGGAAGGCAGGTTGTTGAAAAGAACATATTTCTTAGCTCATAAACAGATTACATGCACTATGCCATGCAGATACTTTTATGCACAAATCACAGTAGTATTTATCCATGCTGAACAATAGGATTATTTTCCCCTTCTTACATGCACATACACACACACACAAACATCCTTGTGTTTTGGAAGAGAACAGAAGGAAGGTTGGAAGGATCAGAATGTTTGGTTCTTCTCCAAACATCTGCCTTTGACCTCTCCAAAATAAATGTTGGGCGAAAGAAAAATCAGAGGCTCTCCTGGAAAGGAGGATGTAGCTTTTCCTGACACTTTTCCCCGACACTTTTTCCCATAGAGTGCATATTAAAACCTCTCCCTAAACCTGGGATTAGTTATTACAGCCTGCTCACCAGGGCACAGAGAGGAGCCGCTGGCTGCCAGCCAGTAAGCAACATGGCTTTCTGCCAGCTGCCCTGCCACTGCTGGAGAGCCACTCTGCGGTGACGGTGTGTGGATATGCATGATCTGCACCAATGGTTTTGACATGTCCCTGGTCATGGAACTTTCTGTGGGCCCCAACTGTAATCTCATTTGCACCAGCCAGTTCAGTCCAAAATATCGACATTAGGAAAGATTGTCAATGTTCATTAGTGTCACAGGGAACTGGCTTTGGATTAGACCTGCAGATTTTGCACTCTATTGGAAATGTACATTTTTCTCCTTCATTTTTCTTGGCATAGGAAGAGAATATAAGGGCCCCTCAATTTTGTCTCTTTTTTGGTAACTTGTTCAGCCAGCGTATCTAAATCAAAGCACAGTTTATACAGTCAGGTATGAAGCACAAACGAGTTTCGATGCACATTATACTTCTATGTTTACTTTAAATAAACTAGAAACGCCCCTGCTTTTCTTTTCTTAACATGTTTTTCCTGTTTATCTTTGAAACTGCAATGTTAGCAGGAAAAGATCCTCTCAAGTTCTTGCTGCAGAGTCTTTTATTATTCTTACACAAAAGGGAGTGCACAGTGCCTTTGAGACCTTAAAGAAACCCGACCGAAAGGACAGGCCTTTGAAGTCTAAAAAACATGTATAATCTACTTTTACTTAGTCTAACAGAAGAACCATATTTACCATGCTCATGTCATTATGGATTTTAGGTTTTTGTTCTGAGTACAAGGTGTATGATAGTCTGGAGATTATCAATTTGGGATACATTTGAAAGTTGACTTTGATCTTCTTAAAGCTAGCAATCTCAGCTTTGGAAGGAACAAAGAGATAAGAGAAACTAGAAACCTAATTTGCATCTGATACCTCTGGAAAAAAGCAGAGAAAACAGGGAACTAAATAACTAGAAAGCCAAAAGTCTTGCTCTATTCACCGCAGGGTCTTTGTAAAATTGCTTGTTTTATAGCTAGAAAGACATCCAACAGACTGTAGTGAGATAAAAACCAGTAACACAATTATAGCCATGGGCAGCCTTATTCTTTATATGGCTCGTAAAACTAGGATTTGTTTTTAATGATGAACTAGAACCTGTATCTTCTGCAAGATATAAGCCAGAAGCCACACAATAGGGGCATTTATTTAGACTTCAGAAAGAAGTCTGATAAAAACTGGATGTTAATTATAAAAGGGAATACAGGAATAACACCCTGTTAAGAGCTCTGTTTGAAAGTATGTTTTGATGATTTTTCTTTTGAATCAATTTCATCCACTCTCTTATCACATCACACCACATCTTCACCAATGATTCAAGTCCTACCAACGCACAAATACTACATGGCTTTCTTCCCATTATCAATACGAATAAAGTGCCCTACCAGAACAGGTCAGAAAAGCCATTGCCCTTTCCTTGTGTATTTGTTTCCTGAAAAAACCACTTCTCTTGTGTTGTCTGCAGGGAAATGACCAGGTCAACCTCGCCAACTCTAACATAAAAAAATAACAGTGTGTACATTGGAAAACAATGCCAAATGCCTAGCACAGCTGAATGCTTTACTGCACACAATTCTCCCCTGAAGAACAAGCACAAGGCATTTGGAGGAGATGCTAGTAGTGTAATTTAATACAAAGTGGTGGGCAACTTTTCCTGTATGACACTCAAAGTCTTCAAATGGCTGAGTAACTACAAGATGCTTACCCCTCACTGTTGAGAGGATAGAGAGCACCAGGGGTAGTTTGTGGGTGGATACACAGCACCAGTTCACCAGCCAGTTTACAAACCTACAGTGAGAGATGGCTGCAGCAGAGCTAAGGGCTGGGGTGATCTGGTGCAGCCAGTCTTGCCATCCGCTCCAGCCACTTCCTTCTGCACCTAGAGACCCAGACTGACTTATAGTCCACAGCCTGAAAAGACACTGTCAAGCCCTCCAAGGCAAGCAGTAAGAGTGTTCATTTCACCATGTATGAAAATACCTGTGGCCAGGAGCAATAGCTGGCTGTGTCTGTATTACTGCCAGGTGGTCTTACACTCTGATGATTTCAGCCTGAGAACCAATGAATAGAACAGAATAGACTCTCATCGGCCTCATTTAATTATCTCATAAGGGAATTGCTCATATGGATCAGAGGACATGAAATGGGGGCATGCAGACACCAACTGAATTCATGTTTTTTCACTTATTACTAACTGCAAAACTCTTACGATAGAAATGGGGCCAAAATTTGATCCATTTAAACTAAAAGTGGAAATCCCTGTAGGACAATGAAAATGCATTATGTAGGGTTGCAGGAAGGACATTGACGGTCAAGGTAAGCCAAGTAACTTGTAATGTATAACATGATCCATTCACTTAGCTGGGGCAATATATCTCACTTCATTCCTAAACAACTACTGTAAGGGGGTTTGGGAGGGGGTGGGGTTCTAAGGGGGGTTGATTTGGGGGGATTTTTTTAAATTTTTTTTTTTAGTGAAAGATTGTAGGTTGTTTCAGTCCGATAAGGAAATTTCACATTTTTGGTATAATATTCATACCCCGAAATTCTGTTTGGAGCTTACAGTACCTGTAATGACATTTGAGCTGCATCAGATGATACAATTAACATGCTAGTCTTAGTGTGTGTTCTTTTGTTCTGTGTTTCAACCATTCTTTATTTATCTTCCCGTCTCCTGGAAGAAGATGTTCTCCTCTCTTTCCCCTCTATTCTGTGAAATATTCAGTAAATAAAGTTCTTGTTATTTCAAATTGTTCTACAGCAGCAAGACCTAAATACTCACTGATGTATTTGAAAGCTGTGTAAGTTACTGTCTGAAACAGGGATATCTAAAGTGTAATGCATTGAAGTGTGAGGCCTCTCTATGGATGTAGAATTCTGTTTCCTTATTTTTATATACATGTTTTCTAAATTTATAATTAATTCCATCTGACAGTCTTGCATTAAACTTTTGTGTATTATCTGAACATCTCAATTTATGGAAATGATCACTGAAAATATGTTTCTTCTTTTCCAGTAGTATCAATCAAGAGCAATTCTGAAAAAGTCTGCAACAGCTTTGTACCTCAGGAACTCAACTGCTTTTTAACTCATCTTGTCACTTATGGTGCCATTCAAAGCTGAGTGCAAAATAACACCATATTGCCAAAATTTTGTTAGACTAGTAAGAACAACAAGAAAAATGGTGGGAAATTTAGGCCTAGTGTATTTCCAGCAATGTAAGTAACCTGAGAATAAAAATTATGGCCAGTTTCTTGGGGTCAGTTTATAACAGCTGAGGGTAATTTCAGCAGTATATTTCACTTGTTGACATAAGCTATGATATTTTAATTCTTTGCTAAAGATTTCCTTGTTTTTTGTGTAAAGAACTTCAACAGATCCATACTCTAGTTTTACCCTAGTAGAATTTCCTTGCTGGATTGTTTCTAATGAAACATACAGAATCAGTTCAATAAAAATGTTGTGATTAGAAAAACAAATCCATGGGTCAATTCCACTGCAGTCAATGAAACATTTCTGTCAACTCTGTATTCTAATTCCTGTGTTGGATTTCAGTGGACCAGAAAGTACACCAATGAAATACAATGAGAAGATTATTTTAAAGAAAATAGGGACACAAGATGGGGAAGAGTAGAGGAAAAGGGCTGAGAAAATTGTTCCTTAAGAAAGAAGTCATTCATCAGGGACATGATTCAAAGCCGATAAAAGCCAATTGAAAACCCTGTAGTAACATATAGATTGGTTTCAGATTAATATTTGGTTTTGTCTCAAAAAGGCAAGAGCTCAAGCCTGGTGAATGTTCCTCCATTTCTGTTTCACAGACAAAATGTTTATTTCTTTACTTGGTATTGAATATTTATCTGAGATCTGCAGTATTATAGGTTGTAAGATAATATGACCTGATAATTGTTGACAGACAAAAAAAGCGAGTTACTGATCTCCTTGCTAAGTAGAATAAATAAAGGGTTGCTTCCTTTGGTGACTAAAGTATTTGGTTCTGATTAGTTTATTCATCTTTTTTGACCTTTTTTTATCCTATGTCTTGTTTTCCAGCACACTTCTCTCCTCAAGCTTCAGTATGCCAGACCTGAACTAGCCCAGTAGACAGCCTTTTAGTTTCAACAGACATAGAAAAAAGAAGGATGCACTGCAGCAGAAAATTAGGTGAGCTTTATTCACACCCCCTGTAATAAAATAGATTACCCACCACGGGGACTAAAATGTGTGGACCAGACCTCCCAGAATGAAAACACATGTATCTCCAACAGGAACTAAATAGTCTTTTCCAGGGAAACTCCCACTCTCCCAGTTCTTGTGTCAAGGATGATAAAATATGTCACACAGATTTATTTGGACTAGCTCAAAGCTTGTGTGTTAGGAAGGGAAAAGGACACAAGAAGTCATGCCTCTGCACTTGCCTTGCGGCAGCTTTACCATACTTAGAGTTGTTAAGTTTGCAAAGACTGCTGGGACCAAATGATGGCATTAATTATCCCCATCAAACTGGGTCAGGAAAAGAAGAGAGTTATGACCACTTAACCTGACATCTCCTGATAAGAGATTTAGGGCCAAATTATACTTTTGTAATCTTTGCAGTTGCCTGGAAATCAGTGAAAATATTGTTTAGTTCTTACTGAAGATTTAACATGAGTCTGACATGGGGTGTTGTTATGGTACAACTTGTCTAGAAATACTGTATATATTCAATAAGAGAAAGCCTTGGAAACTTAGTAAGTGTAGTGAAGCGTCTGAAATAGTGTCAGTGGTTTGGTTCTATACAGCAGGCATTTCAAGAAGTTATGCATGTGTAGGGAGCTATTTTGGAAACCTGAAACAGTATATCAAATAACACGCATTGAAAATGGATCCTAAAAAATGAGTTTCCATTGTACTGTGGTATCCTGCTCTTACAGAAGTAATTCTCAGCATTCCCCAAAGTTAATAGAACTTAAATGTTTACAGTTACATTTAAGTAACTGTATCTTCGTGCTTCATACCTTTTTTGAAAATGCTGGCCAAGCAATTTCTCTCCCCAGACATAGGTTGGAGATTATATAATAGGAGGACCTTTGTTATAAATCAGGTTAAGAAATATTTTTCTCATGGAACTGCAGGCTCAGAAACTATCTCTAGTTTCCTATGGAAAATATCCTATAAAATTAAGAATAAGGATGGTGAAGAAGAGAAGGAAGAAAAGTTGAAGTGCAATCTCAAAAGCTAGGTAGAGTGCAGTGGAAGTTTAGCAGTGCCATTTGAAATAATTTTTCCTCCTTTGAAGTCAGCAGTTTTGAGATGTTATCATCTGCTGATTGTGAAATCTTATGTGATCATATTCTGATTAATTCTTCCATTCCCCATGGATCATTGCTCACATAACATTGTAACCTTTTCTGGGTTCATTCAGCAAACTACATGTAGAATTAAATGGTAATGAAGACTGATTTGTACTCTCACTCTTTCACGATAATCCCTTGTGGGACTGATGAATCTTATGAAAAAAGTTGGGTTTGTCTTAGGTGAAGTGGTTTTCTAATTAAACAGATGAATTCAATCCATAAAGTATCTATATAGCAGCTTTTACCAGTACTGAAAACAGTGTCGCTATTTCTTAGAAAAGACAAGGAAAAAAGTGCAATATTATATTATTTCATCTCTATACAATCTCCCTCTGTCCTGAGATGGCATGTCCATGTCTCCTCTAGCACTTGGGGTCTGAGCACTGCAATGTTATGTTGTAAAAAAAGCCATATTAGGATATTAGGAGAAACATTCACAAAATATTCATAAAAAACACTATTAGATTAATTATTAATTATTAAGTCATAAAAATAACTAAAGGCTACACTGTTGATGAGTCCTTTGTGCTGGATACTGCATGTACACCTAATAAAGTTCATAAAACTTCTACCATCTTCTGAATTTCTGTGCATTCAGTGCAGCGAATTTCACCATAGGAGATAAAACCTCCATCACTAGAGATTTCAGACAACTCATAAAAGACAAGTTGCATCAAAAAGTTTGGGCAATATGAGACTATGGAACATGCAAGGTAGCAGTTGTTTCTTTTAAGGTTTTCAGCTCATTTTCAAAAAATGCTATAGGAATATATTGCTGATGAAGACGCAGCATTTCAATGAGTATGCAAGCTGAACCATTACATCTTTGTGGTTCATCCATCACCACATGACATCTGACACCTTGATAAATCATCATTTATTTCAAACTTCATTTATGCATGATTTTTCTGCAATGTAGCTGATTATACTTTGTTATGGATGCTAATTTTCAAAGGTTTGCAAAAAGTGGATCATTTTCTGGGGGCCAAGTCAGAGAAAATAGTAGTAATGTGACGTTTGTAGCATTTCACCCCAAAGCTAGCAATTCAACTTGGAATCAAATTGAAAGAAACTGAAGCTATGGCTATCTGAAGTTTTTTGATCATCTACATAGAGTGAATTTATTGTCTCCATTCAGTTCCCAGTGTCTCATGCAACAAAGAAATATATGCAACTTTCTCAACCAATTGCTGGCATAATTTCAAGGAAAGGATAATCCTTTCATAGACATAAAGGTTTCTGCAAGTCAGAACAAGTGTAATAGAGGAAAACTGAAGGCATTTTATTTTCCCCAAAATTCACAGACAACATATTTTTTACTTTTAATTTATATTGCAGTCCATACTTTATTCGTGCGTATGCTCATAATCATGGCAATGACTGAATCTAAAACCCTGGGTGTGTATGACCCCGATCTCAAAGAGCTGTAATATTTAGGATTTTTATGTAAGAGTGAAGTAATTAAAAACAAGACATCAGTGATGGAAGGTCTACAGGGATAAAACTGATAGTATACTCATGTAAAAACCATGTGTGGGTGGGTTTAAAACATTGATATATTGCATAGGAATAAGTTCTAAAGTATCATAAAACCCCACATCCTACTTTATTCAGTCAATGCTATTTGGCTGATTTGCTGGTGGGAATCAGAAAAGAAATAAAACCTGAAGACAAGAAAATAGAAGTGTCCCTTTGGTCAGGGAAGGCATGCCAAGGAAAACTCCACCAGCATAAAATTAGACAGACAAGAGTTATGCTGCATCTTGAAGCTAAAAGTGGAGGAAATCTGTTACATGCTCAAGGCTACAGGGAAAAAGCTGATTTGAGCAGTTAGGTTTTGTGCATGGCAGTAAAATGTGTTTCAAGGAACACAAAGAGGAGGGTGCAATACTGCAAGCAGGATTGAATTAGTAAAAGATAGTGCTGGTGAGTTGGATGGACATTTTTCATGATGCCACAGAAGAAAAAGTAACTCAAAAGTAGAAAAAAGTATGTGTATTAACTAGAAGTAACTGAGGGTCTGTCATTCTGTCACTCTTAAAGTATTTACATATGCAAAAACCAACTTATATACAAAGTATGCTATGCTGGAATTTCCAAGCATATGGCATACAATCTTTTCATAAGACTGGTATGGTTTACCAGTGTGGAGAGGCTAACAGAAAGAGCTTGCAATGCTCACAGAGAATAAGGTTTGTTTCACAATGGTGAGTATACCCAAACAACAGTAAGTGTGTATTTATTCATTTGGACGCACTTTAGAATACACTTAAGAGCTCCCACAATACTGTGGTTTGTTTTTAAACCCCACTATCATAAAAATCAATGCATTTCAGGAATTGCCTGTAGGTTCACACCAGTCTAGCAGCAACATATGTTTTCATTACACCAGTCTAACATAATCACTGCTATAATACCTATTCCCAAAATAATTCTTCTTCCCAATCTCCCTTTTCCCATGCAGGTTGAAACTAGTAGAAAAACTCAGTCTCTACCTACAGAGAAGGAACTGTTTCAAAGGATGATGGCTCTCTTAGGCAAAGGGAAAAGAATAAAGAGGAAGCTGCAAGTGAGCTGACAGAATCAAGCGAGTACATGACACTTGATCAATGCTTGCCATTGTCAGAGACATTCTTTAGGGGAAATTTCCATTGCAGATGTCATACACTAAATGAAGTGGAATGGAATTAATACTGAATCTGCAAGACTAGCAATGAAATTTGGGGGCTGCAGTCCTTTGTTGTTCTTCCCCTTCTACAACTGCTCTTTAAATTTACTACATTTAGGGATGAACTGATATACCCTAGCTTTAAGCCTTTGATATTTAAACTGCTTATGATCTCAAACATACATCACAGCATTTATTTGCTTTTAAGCAAAAAACAACTTGCAACATATTCATATAGAACATAGCCAACCAGTATGGCAGCAAGATAAATTTTGTTTAGTCCTTCTCTGTAGTCTTTTTTTTTTACCCAATACAGGTGGGGGGTGGGGGGCGGGAGAGAACAACAATGATGTAGAAACACTACAAATTTTGTGTGAAAAAAGGGAATTTTGTGGGTTTTTTTTTTACAGCTACCCCCCTGGCCAAAAACAGAAATAAGAAATTCCTCAGATAAAATGCCGTAGAAATTTAACAGCTCAATCAATATCAGCGGAGGATCTGTAACATGGAATAATTCTATCAGCAGTACATGTAAGTAATAAAGGTGACAGGATTTTCTTGCATTATTGTGTCAAATGTATCATCTTGGTCATGATTCCTTGCTGTTGTTGTTGCCTCCCTTGTTGCATGTGGTGATAAAAGAGATTATGATAAAATACTGGGGAACAAAAGGGTGTTTGTTATATACTCCTTCACACAAGGAGATGGGCATTGTCTTTTGTGTGTGGAATTAAAATACTCGGCAACCACTTCCACACTCATGCTGCACTGAGCCCTTTTTTTTTTTTCTTTTTTTTCCTTCCCTTTTTTAACAGGATATTTTATTCGTTTCTAATTCCGCTTAGGACCCACTTTAGTAATACTTTCTGCCTTAGATTAATTACCCTGATCTAATTCATTTAGTGGAGGACAGCTGTGGTACGTGGGTTGCCCACTGATGTATTGTGTTAAATGACGCCCATCTGTCATTGCAGCATATCAGCATGGATTCAGTGTCATCCACTTCATTGGCTCTGCTGAGATGTGAAGTACAGCTACAATGTTTACCACTGTTGTTAATTTAATATCTACACCTTTAATAACCTGACTGCTGTCATTCGCTGAACAATGATACATGATGGGCAGTGAACAGCCAGATAGAAAGCATTAACTTGACAGCATAGTAGACCATTTGGTACAGTTAATTAGAACACTTCTGGGCAAACGTAGTGTTGAGGGTCTTGTAGGGCATTCCCATGCAAAAAAAATGCCTTACTGAAAATAATAGTAAAAAAAAAAATCCCTTTAACAATGATTCTGACAAGTATGATCATTAACCCATTCTGTTGACTCAGAAGTGGTAATTTTTTATAATAGCCATTTTCTCTTACCATTAATCAGTGTCCTGCTCTGTCCTCTAGCCTGCTTCCTGTCTCCCCTCATTTCTTTTCTCCTTTCTGTCTCTGAAAAAGAAATAGGTTAGAGGTAGCACACCCAAACACACACTGTTATTTCAGTCCAGTGGTTTATAGGCATGTACGGAAACCCAGTGTGGGTTTCTAATTATACAAATGCCAGGTCCAGTCATTGACCCTTTAATGAATGTGAAGAAATAACCTATTCAGAGGGTTCTATCTGTTGTTTTCTTTCTGAATGGAAAAGGTAATAGCAAGAAAAAATTGGTAAATTCTTATCACGAAAGTTCTCTTGCATGTTAGACAAAAATATGAAAATCGATGTTCATAAATTCTGTAGAGTTCATTTAAAAAAAAAACCACATAATATTTTATCTGTAGGCTTATATGAAAACTTCACTGAACAGAAAAACAAATACATATGGAAAGAAGTACTCTGTGCTGTTAACCCACTTTCACATATTTCTGCAGACAGAAATAGACACACACACCCCACCACACTGTGGTTATAATTTTCAGGGAGCTGAGGAAACCCATATGGTTACCTGCAGCTGGTAATATGTGATTAGTGTTTTAAGACTCTTGGCAGTGTGCCTCAAGCAGATATTCAGCTTTGGAGCAAGACTACCACCTGTTACACAAGCACAAGAAACCTCAAGACTCACCCAAAATAATTTGGAATATTATTCTGAGAAAAACCCTGCTGAGCCCTTTGCTTTGCTTCTTTCTTTTAGGAGGGCCTAATCGGGAAGGGTACCTCAATGGTCACAAGATGGGAAAAATAGGTCTTCCACAGATTTTATATCCAATTTTAGATTGCCCAAGAGTAGAAGGATTTGCTAGGGCTTTTAGGGGTCTAAATGCCATTGAGGATCTGGGAGTTCATGTTTGTTTGCCTCAGTTCTCTAGTTGTAAAATGGGGACTTTCCTATCTCAACTAGCACGGCAGTAAATGCCTTCAAGACCCTCATGTATGACACAGATGGACAACACACTGATTTAGGCCTGAGAGCTGGTTGCTAACAGTCCATGTTAGATGAGATAAAACCCCTGCTCCCAGGCTGGCTTGGTTAAGATAAGCCTGGATGTTTCAATAGACAAATATTAAGAGTAATTCATTCTAGTCAACACTGCAGAAGACTACAATAAAATTTGGCTACGTTTGACTACTTAGGCTGAATGGCCCATTTACAGCTGGATTAGGGTGGTTTTAGGAATGAATCAGAAACATAGATAAAAATCGCACCTGCAGTATGAAGACCAGCAAGCGGGAAGCCTGGGGGTATAGCAACAATAGAGGCTTAGAAAGCCCTGTAAAGAATAGCTTCATACCATTTATGAAAGAAAGATACAGCTCCCTATTTCCCCATACTTAAGTAAAATAAGCTCAATATTTCCTGTGGAGTTTGCTTTCCCAAAACTTGCAAGAGTTTCTTTAACATATTTCTGAAAAATAGTAATGTAATATTAGCAACGGTCTAAAATTCGTGATACTGACAACAGGACATATGAGGTATTTTGAAACTTTTTACAAAACAGCCCACACTTTAGTTTAAGGTTTCAGAGCTAAGGGTTAATTAACAGCAAAACTCTCTTTTTGATTACCCAAAATACCATCCATCTATCTATTCTATTGAGAAATATTCTTTAAGAAATCAAAGTCAACAGGAATGTTAGTATGCCGATTTTTCAAAGAGGGTTTTTTTATTTTTAATTTAAAATCTCAGATTAACAGAAGCATTATAGAGAATGAGTTCCAACTGATAATATCCAACTGTTATTTTAATACATTATCTACCTTTTTCCATCATACAAAGAAATATTAGCAGCCTCCAAACTGTGAACAAGGGGTCTGCAAAGAACCTGAATATGAAGTCATGTAGGTGCTCCACACATAAATACCTTTGCTGACGGCTGTGAAATGCACGTAGTCAGCTCTGAACACAGATAAACAGCTCCTTGGGTACAATACAGTTAGAACAAAGCTGCTGAATCTCATTCTACTCCCAATCCATTTACATGTTGACAATGACAAATCTGCATGGTTTTGAGAAGAAACATGGGCCCAGATATTTCAGTTTTAAAAGCCTTATAAAATGGTTCCCATCCTTATGTCAGCAAGCAGGTAACATCACAAAAAAATTCCCTTTTTGTGTGTGTATGTGTCCTTCGACCTGTCCCTGAAAGAATAGAATGAGACAAAGGATAAATTGCTTTAAAGGACAGGATGTTCATTAGGTTTAACTGAAAACAAGCTTTTTCTTTAAACCATTCTTCCTGAGAACGCGCACACACAAACTTGGAGACAGACAAATAGGACCTGGAGAAAAACAAAGAGGCAACTGTATTTTAATAGGCTCAGTTTTTAACATTTTTCTTTTCCTTTTAGAGTAAGAACATGTCTTGCCTGACAAAAATACAAGCCAGACGACTCGAAAGCAGACAGGTCTGGGGAACAAGACACAGAAAATGGGATTTGACTAAACCCAGACCAGTCATTCTTGACTCCCTTTAAAGATTATACACATCTAGCCAAGGCAGTTGTCTAGATCTTGGGTAGGATTCATCTACTTTTAGAAAATATGCCTAAAACATGCCAAATGAATGATTCTGTGAAGAAAACAAGATAAATTCTACCCTGTAGTTCCTACAGAGAAGAACACTTTCTGCTTGGATAGTGACTTCTCCATTTACTAGGTAGTAGGGTTCTACAATTTAAAGCTGAGGCATCTCTGTGGGACACTGAGGAAGTTATCTTAAGAATATGTTTGCATCTGTACCACTGTCTGTGCAGCACATTGCTTCTGCCACTCTTCCCACTTAAAGCCATTTGTCTTTTGCCCGGAAATATTATCGTTTTTCACCTTCATAATCTCATCCAGGTAGAGCTTTAGGAGGACCGGTATGTTACTGTTTGCTTTTCTGTTTTGTTTACCTGATGAAACTAGGGTCTGACAAGAATAGCAATGTCTGGCAGCTTGGCCTTTTTGCAGTCATTTTGGGATGGGACACAAGGTTTAGTAGCACAATAATGTAGGCAGAGAAATTAGAACTTTCAGGGCAACTGCTCCGTAAGAAGCAGAAAGCAGGAGCCAGTGCTATGCAGTGCAAAAGCAGACTTTTTCCTAACTAGTCTGAAGAAAGAAGCAAAAGCATATAGGAGTTACACATGCACATATGCATGGTATGCACCAGGAGAGATACATAAATAGAAAGTAAAAGCCATTTCCCAAAGAGGCAGTGATGTGTTATAGTCATCATACAAGACGACTCTGGCAAAAACACAGGTCCAATCACCTTTCTTCAAAAAATGGTTCATTCAAGCTGCAATGAGCACAGAAATGGTCCACCAAAGTAATCAATGGAACAAAGCACTCGTGTTGCAAACTGAGGCATGAAGACTCTGAGGTAGAGAGTATCCACAGTAGAAAAAATGAATGTAAGAAAAGAACATGAATGCATTAAGGAGAAAAGGGAAAAAATCTTTAGGGATGAAAATTATCTATTTAAATAGAAGTTAACATTGGTGCATGAGCAAAAGTGCATAAACCAGTACAAATAAATTAGGGCTGGAAGTTATAAAATGGCTTCTAACCATTAGGAGGTCTGCCACTGCATTCCAAGAGGAGTGGCTACTTGATTTTAGGATGGAATTTCGTAAATTTATGACTAGCATCATTGGTCAAGAAACCTATATATTTAGGCTGCGGAATGGGTTAAGAAAACCCTGAAAAAAACTAGAAAATAAATTTTATGTGCCCATGGCCTAGAAGTGCTAGCTCAGATTCCCTAAAACACAGTCATGACACTGTAACCCTACTCTTGAGCTATCAAACTGCCTTTTGTTTTTTGCAGGGTTAAATGAATACTCACTTTGACAAAGACTGAAATTGAGGAGCCTCATCTCTAACTGATTACCCAAACAGTGAAGTAAAGGACTGTTCTGAGATTCTCTTTCTTGCTCAGTCTCTAAATATTAAACTATTTTCTACAAGAAAGGCTGTCTTGTGCAGGGTGGAGTGAGGCATCTTTTCATGTCCACAATGCAGAACATTTGATTAAGCCTTTACTGAAGAGTGAGAGCTCTTTGTTCAGAGCATTGAATCAGAGAGTAGTGCAATTGCAGTGTTCAAATTTTTGGAATGTTTTTGTTTAAAAAATGTTATTATGTTCCTTTGAAATGCAGTGTTTGAAGTGGGTTTTAGCAATGAAATAGTTAAATGCAATTATGCACATAGACTCAGTGGAAAATAGTTCTAGAGGCTGTTTTACCAAGCAAGATAATTGCACACCTCTTGTATGTAATTTGAATATTTTGTGCTATCAATGAACTGCAAGACTTTGGAATTAAAGTAATATTGCTATTCTTTTCAGTTCAAAGATAAAGAAAATGTGTAAGGAAAAACTGTATGGAAAAAACTTTTTATGAATTCAGTGAATTTTAGCTTTTGGCAGTTTCTGAAAAATGCTTCCCCTCCAAAAAGAAAGTCACCCTTGCTCATACATCTTAGCTACTTTCAATTTAACACTGTACATCATAAAAGCAAGGACAATCTAAGGTTAAGAAAAGAAAGTTCTTTCTTTTCTGAAAGAGATCTGTGAACAGGGCAATATCCCTTGAAAGGGCCAACTTCCTAATCAGAAGCATTGCATCAGAACTATTGAGGGAGGGGGAAACAACTTGGAAAATCAATGAAACTCTTTAAATACTATGTATGGTGAAAAGTCCCTTCCAGACTCAGCTGATCCATCCAAGTTTAAGGTCAGGTTTGCAGAGAGCTTGCTGGCTTTTAGAATTTAACATTTTCAAAATATTTTTCAGCCATTCACTCAATTCCCAGAAGTTCCTATTTGTATTTGTACATAACAGGAAAAAAAAAACCACAACAGCAAAAATGCCAACATTGCTATGCTATAGACATCTAGCCAAGCTTACTGGTAGCCATGGGCCTGACTTGATGCGCAGCAAGTTCCTTAATCACTATCCTTTATCACTGTACTAAGTCTCAAGAGACTACATACATTCAGGTACATAAAGTGGTATCTCTTTTGCTTCTTAGGGCAACATGGGGCATCAAAACTTCTTTTGCAGCAAAGTATCTGAGAGATAGTAAAGCAAGCCATAAACTTCAGCCCTTCTCCAGGCAGGAGGCTGGAAATAGGTCTTTGGCCAGCACTGTTGCTGGATAAGATCCAGAGGCCTTGCACATCTCTCGCTGCCAGGTTTGCATGCATAGACTCTGTGCCTCCCTCCAGGCTTCACTAAGGTTTTCTGAGTCCCACTGCTGGTCTGAGTTGAAATAGTAGAAGGTACTGGTGATATCAGTCTCAGCACTCTAGTAAGTGTAGTTATCTGCCTATGTAAACAAGCTGGGCATTGCAGAGAGTATCATATGTAAATATTTTTAATTCCCACAGTTTTTGCTATGTGTTTTCAATGCTAAATTATTTGCTTTCTCTTTTAGGCACTGGCTAGTGGCAGCAGGTATTGTGTCCTACCTAAAAGGACCATTCCCTTAATCTGGCAAAGGAAAACAAAATAAAAACTATACAGACAACGAAAATTTCTGCACAGAGTTGGTGTTTGCATAAAGGTTTTGTAAATTAGTAGCAATACTATTGAAATTATTAACACTATTTTATTTGTGAAGACTATTGATTTTGTTCACTTTACTTGGTTGGAATATCCTAGTTCAAAAACATCTCTGACTCAATGAAAGTTTATTTTTACAAGGAAGAACAGAGGGAAATGGTGTATGTCTGTCTTTCTCTTTCTTCTTATAAAACAAGGCAACAACAATCCCTCAAAAAAAAAAAGTTAAAATATCTATTTATTTAGCCAAAATCATTTGAACTGCACTTAGATGAATACTTCCTCACTCTCTCATCTGTGTAACATGATCAAGAATCACACCCACCTTGAAGTTAAATCCTAATTTTAAAGCCCAATTCAGACAATAATGCAGCATAAAATACAGAAAAAAAGGCAAGCAGGTTAATATTAGAGGCTCCACAATAATTTTGGTGGGTTTTACATAAAATACTCTCCTGTGCAGCCAGCAGTTGTAACCACAGTTAATCTAATTCTGCACAATCACAAAAGCAAGAACATTTCATAAAATGTTATCCTTTATGCCAATCCATCCTTAGTATGAAAACTTGATCCTTTTAAAGAGAAGAAACCTCCTGTTGTCTTCCATGAGTCAAGTCAAGAAAGAACTAAAGATTAATTTCCCTTCACCCCTGCTCATCTACATGTGATAGATAAAGTCCTTGGCTGATTTAACTGGACATAATTCAATTTATATAAATGAAATGATGCAGATGCTGTCTTAAAAATTTTAAGCTTTTTATTAGCTGTAACTAAGACCTTTTTTTTTAATTGCATTTTTACTTTTTTGGTATGTGTCAGACGTAAATATCACAATACTTTCTAGGGAAGTGTCCTCTGCCCAGGGTCATGCTGGCAACTTAGATCTCATATTTACAAAACCAATCTATTTGCTACATTAAGCAAGTGACGTCATAACAAATACTTTTAAAGATTGATTAATAGAGGTACTGTAAAAAAAAAAATGTATGTAATGTGATGGGAGCTGTATATCCTCTTCCCTGGAATATACTTCAGATACACAGTGCCTTTCAGCTTTTTGGGATTAAGTATATTGAAAACAGAAAAATTATGAAAGGTTAAGTACTGTATTTTTCATTATAAATTTCTACTGCACAGTAATGAAAACTGAATAAGCAGATTAAAAACTGATTTAAAAATTAATCCTCAAATCTCTTCTTCAAGAGATTTTGGTCTTCAATTAGTAACTCAAGATTTAAAAAATTCTCATTGTGGAGGCCAAGATTTATGTTATTGTCATGGCTGTTGTTGCGAATAACCTGGGTATAGCTGACATGAAATGATAATATTCCCTCAATCCTATTTTAATATCAGACTTAATGAGTAAAGGAAAGACAAATTACATGTTAATTTGCATACACTAATATTGATTGGGACGAAATTGTGGTCACACTAGCTTATCTCAAAAAATGATATAACAAAAAACTTTTTCTAGAAAAAAATAAGTTCAGATAGCTTTCAGATGACAGAAAATTCAGAAGTCTTTATTGACAGAATTTGAAATACTGAATAAAGTCCTGATCCCATAGAAGACTATGGCTAAACATTCAATGATTGCAGTAGTATCTTCTACCCTGTTTTGAAGAAAAAAGAATCTCACATTTTTCTTATTCTTTGGTGTGAAAAATCCCTACATATCATCTATGTAGGAATTTTGTTTTAACTGGGAAATAATTCTAGACTTTTTACTATTTACTTTTTTTTTAGTAAATCTGAAACAGTTTTCTCCCAAAAAACTTGTACTACTTTGATGAATCAAATACATTAAAACTAACTTGGTGAAAATTTTGTAAACCTGAAAGCTTATTACTACTTTTTGACAAGTGAATGTGAACCTGCATGTCTTAGCAAGATGATTGCTGTATAGTTTTTTGCTTCATAGTTCAAGTTTTATAAGAGTAGATATTTTTTGAAGGAGGTTTTTAGTTTTAGTTTTAGTTTATTTTACTTATTTATAT
This sequence comes from Phalacrocorax aristotelis, assembly GCF_949628215.1. Lineage (NCBI taxonomy): Eukaryota > Metazoa > Chordata > Aves > Suliformes > Phalacrocoracidae > Phalacrocorax > Phalacrocorax aristotelis. The sequence continues at coordinate 29,616,901 of NC_134277.1, read as the reverse complement.
ATAGGTTTAATCTCAGAAAAAAACAGCCTAAAATGAAAAATAAACAAATATGCACAGGTTGATTTCCTTCTTCAGGGTTATTATCAAATCAGTAGACACTGAATACTATAGGTTTTTCTATAGAACAGTCATTTGGTTCTTTGATAGCTATACAAATGTGTTTTAGGTTTATTAAAGCACAACCACCTCACATCAGATTTCCTTCCATTTTCCTACCTGCCTCTAGCAATGTTTTACAATATACAGAATATGCGTGCTCATAGATTTTACTCCAGGAAAGAGAAAGCAATTTGGTAGTGTACTGCGTAGGTAATCTCCTTCTTCTTCTTAATCAGAAGCAGCCATTTAATTTTCACACTGACAAACTGCACTGGAGTATAAAGAATATTCTTTCTTCCTCCCTGGCCCCTTTGTTCATCCAGCTACAGACCCGGTCCATTCAGGAATCACAGCAAAGCAATGCAAAGTTGCAGGTTGCAACTAAGTGTCTTTAGGTGAATGGGACTTATTCCTGCCCTACTGGGGGACAATTGGGCCTAGGCTCATAATTTTCAATCAGGATGTCAAGAATGCATCACACACTTCCTCTGAAATTATCTCCACAGAAAAAAAGAGGGACTAACTTGGCCCAAAGTACGATCTCTGAAGCTCTGCAAACTCCAGCTATGGTACTGCGTATAGCCCAAGAAGAAAGTGGTTTGTTATTTTGATCCATTTCACTTCTGCAGAAAAAAAAAAAAGAGACATCTTGCTTCTTTCACTTGCACTACAGCCTTTGTAGCTCAGAGGCAGACCTGTCCAGAAGGCAGGTAGCCTTGTTAGTATGTAGTGATGTGCCTAAATCCATATACTGGCTCAGAAATTATCAGATTAAGTAATTGAATGCTGAGAGATGGGGCGTAACATCTTGGATATGGCAACATAGCTATAAGCCTTACAAACAAGCAATCTGGTTTATGCTTAGTTGCCAAAATCCTGAACAAATAATTCATATCGTTTGTAGACACCCTCGAAAAAACTCCTAAGATAATAAGAATTGTGATTTTTTCCCCCCCAGTGTTTAAGGTGAAGAAGCCCCACAATCACATAATGTAGTCTAACATCCAATATTGTAATAGTATTCCTTTAATTTCAACCATACTGAGTCCTTTAACATGTCCTTATGGAAGGACATCCTCCATAGAAGACTTATTTGAAGATATCAAGATTTAATTTGATTCTTTATTCCAACAATTAAACACCATTACTGTAAAAAACTCTCTTATTTTGGAAAACCAGAATAAAATTAGCCTTTCTCCCCTTTTGGGGAGTAACTCTGTGTTTACTTGCTGTATATCCTTCAAAGACATTTTTAGAAGATTAAATTTTTATAAAGGTATGGATTGAAGGGAAAGTAAATAAAAAATTCTTTTATAAAGTTTTAACTCCTTCTTGGAGGTAGAACATCTGACTTACTGAAAAAAAATTTAAACAAAATAAAAATTATCTTTCCTAGCACACTTTTTCTTTTATGTTTGATAAGCAGTCCCCTTAGCTTCAGGATGAAGCTATAAGAAAGCTTTCTCTGAAGCAGAGCCTGGCCTGTTCTGGTTTAAACCTGAGTGTTTGAAGCCCTACGGCATTATTTTGAGAGCCAGAATGACTGAAGGATAGTCATTCTCCAGCTACTTACTTTTCTTTAAACCATGTTTCCTGAACACCCCAGTTATGTCCCTTCATAAGAAGGGCAGTAAGAGTCCATTTGGCCCTTAATCTTTTATATGTAGAGGTGACATATTTTTGCAAAAGATGGCAAAAAGCGTATAGTGATATTTGAAATGTACTATGGATGATTAAATGGAATCTGTAGAGCTCAATTGGCTCTACCACAAAAACATAAGAGCTGACTGTCTAAATCAGCATGGTGTTAGGGACACAAAAACACTTACTGAACATAGTATTCAGAGAATGGAACGTTGCTCCATTTGCCAAGGAATCACAAAGCACACAACTTATTGCAAAGTATTGATTGTTTTAAGGCTTTTTGCTCTCCTCTCTTCCTATTATCAGGAAAAGCAACAACCTTGAAATTATAACCTTGAAGTGGTTGTGAAGAAAAGGATGTAACCTTTTGGTTTTGACATCACAGAAGGAAGTCAGTTAGTCGTGAAACTATTTTGGTCCTCTAATATCCTCTCCTTAAAACACTAGTCCAACTGCAATGCCATGTCTTTTCATGCGTGAACTGTAAGTCTGATTTTGGAAGAGAAGGTGAATGGCAGAAGCCAGTGTTTGTGCATTTGCTGATAGTGCATATAATAGCCAAATTAAAAATGTTTCTGCAAATGTATTACAGTACCTGTACATCTCCCAGAACTCAACCATTTCCAAGACATAACAAGCAACAAAGTGCAATCGTAGGAAAGACATGTCTAGTCTAAATTATGCATATAGAAAATGGATCCACAAATATGTAGCTGGGATACATGGGGAAAAATTACTTTTGAGGTGATTTTGTCTTCCATGTACTACACTCAATGCCTGGATGATTAATTCAGAGTAATTACTTAAATTCTAGATATCAAATTTTTATGAGATGACTCTTCTCTTGAGTGACTAGATTTACAATTTAATTCTCTAATCTTTTTGTTAGATCCATCAATGTTCTAATTGCCTATAACATCATTTGATGTGGGGAAGTGTTTCACCATGTGCCACCGATTTCAGATGGCTGACCACAGCTCTGAATTAGGCACCAATATAGTATCTAATGGTCTGAACCTAAACCAATTGGACTTGTGAATGGTTAGCTCGGTGCAAGAGGAATACATTGTCTTTTGAAATAAGTTCCTTAAGCTTGATTTCACATGCAGCAGAAAAGTTAAAAAAATACACTTGTCTATATCAAAACTTTAATTCTTTAATTTAACAGATCTCTGTCATTTGATATTTTTTTACCCTCTATGAATCTACACCAGTTTTTCTGTATGTTGGGGTTATTTTCTTCCAAATATGAAAGTGTTACTGGAGTTTGAGTTACTGGGTGTAGGAATCAAATTGGAAATTTTGTCTTTGTTTTTTTTCAGTAATGGTGGAGGTGACCCTTTCTTTTCTCAATCCCCTGAAATATTTTTTTATGGCCTTTCCATGTTCTGCCAATGCAGTCTACAAATCTAACACACCCTAACTGTCTGTGCTAGTTATCATATTTAATCTTGATACTGTAAAAATGCCTGGACAGTCTTTATTTTCATGATCTCTCTCTCTTAGCTCAAAGAAGGGTTATGAGAGTGGTTTTGTTCCTTGTACAAAGACGATTCAAACTCTAAAGGACAACTGGAAATAAAAGGACTGAAGTCAGTGATGACACAGCCATGACTTATGCTGCCAAAAACCTTTAAGGAGTTCTAAGAAATACCATTTTTAAAGACCAGTAAAGCATTTTGTCTTTCCTTGTAAATTCAAAGTGCACAAGCTTTTCTGTTCCCTTGACCTAGCACTTGGGCATTTCATCTTACCCAGGCTTTCTAGTAGATCAAGAACACTGACTGAAGTCCTGGAGCCTGTTGCTGGTTCAGTAGCTCATTCTATATTCTGTCTGAAAAAAAAAACCACCTCATTTTCTATTGTGCAGTTTCCACGTGCACAAATGATAAAAGAAAGTAAGATTTGTAAATGTTATTTATTCTATGAACTTGGGAAGGTGCAATAGAAATGAATACAAGACACCTCTCAGCAAGATCTGCACTGTGAGTGTGGAAAACACAGGGTACCTCATTATCACAGAAATAGACAGCCATATCTGCCTAAGGTGGTAATGGCTCTTCCTAAGCTCTCTTAAAATTCAAACACAAATGTCAAATTGCAATGTCTTTCAAGAAAGCTGTGTCATACTTGAAATTTATTCATACAAATTTTAAGAAATATCCCTCAGGGAAAGAGGGCCTCAATTTTTCATTGCTACAGATGAAACAGAATGCTATGTATGGGGCTAGAAACATAAGACACAAGAAAACAAAGAGGAGGCCTTGCAAATGGCACTGAATCCAGAAGCAGGCACTTTTAAAAGGGGTAATTTGCTCATTTCTAACTGTTTTAACCTTCTAATTTTCTCTAATTTCCCCATCTGAAATCCAACCTCTCTGCTCTTCAGATCAGGCACTGAAGATTTTATGTTTTATAGGGATAATACTCAAAAAACAATTCAGATATGAGTGAACACAGTAGCTTATGTTTTCTAAACAATTTGTGGTGATCCTTTAAAGGAATTCACGTAACCTGCATGTTTGTGTGGATTGCTTACCTTCAGAGAAAGTGGTAAAACCCCACAGTGCCTAACCCCAAACCAAAATGACAATAACTGTAAAAGAGTAATAGCTAATTTTATCTGGTATAAATGGGCAGGGACTGTAGAGGATTATGTATTGCAAAAGTTGCCCAATTGTTTTCAACTGAATTGCATTGCGAACATCTCCTTTCAAGTGCTTATAGGGATCTGATTTCCAGAAAGCATTACTGATCAGCATTTCTTATGGGCAGAAACATAGCTTTTAGACATGTTAAGGGTGAACTCTTCAAAATGCCTAGGCTTCTGCAGTATCCTTCTACACAGATAAATGGAATTTAGGGAAGCAGCATTTGTATTTTCTAAATGCAGAGAAAGAGGAAGAAATAGTAGTAATAAAAAATCTTGTTTTAAAAGAAAAAGGAAGACAAGTCCTGTAAGTAGGTATCGTTTAGCATATTTTAATCAATACTCAAGAAAGTTGTATTCACTTTAAGGAGAGAAGGCTCTAGTCCAGTGTGGAGCTAATACTGTAGCATGACAATTACTTTTAAACATTAGGTCCAATTGAATCAAGTACAGTTGTTTAAATTAAGAGGCTTAATGACAGAATTTTCATTAACCACAAGTCTCAAAGGCAAATGAATTTTAAATTATTTCAGAAGTTTATTTTATCTATAAAACCTCATAACCTGCTTTTATGTTATTTGCACTTACTGAAAAGCTATCGAATGATTTCTAAAAAAAATAGGAAAACAGTTGATGCCGTAAACAAAATGGAAATTGATCAACAATTTGCATGCCATCAAATGAAGAAAAGGTGGATTGCTAAATTTAAAGGATGGGTCCTTATAATCTTGCAGAATCCCTTTGAATTATAATTCATTTTTCATCTTCTTACTAACATACCTTTAAACCAATAATCATTACTTGCTTTGAAAAAATTTTTTTTTGCATAGGCTAATGCTGTTTTTAAATAAACTGTTAGGAAGGTATTTCCAGTAAGACGCAAACAAGTAATAAAGGGAAAGTTCATTGTGTGGTACTTAGAAGTTACTGACTCTACATGGGGAAAATTACCCTTGTTCAACAACCCTCTTCACAAGTGAATGCCTGATTATGTAAACATCAGCTTATGAGAACATCAGGGTAATTTTAAGTCTATAAACAGGGTTGCATGAGAAAGTTACAGAGACATGTAATTTATCTGGTTGGAGCCTAGAGGATGGCCAGAACACAGTAATAAATCAAGTGGAAAAGGCTATCGTACATACCTTGCAGTACTACAATCAAATCTTGTATTTTGAATTTAAGATTAATCTTTTTTAATTTTATCTATCTAAAAGTTAGGGTCCCATTTAAAGCCAGTCATCAAGGCACCTATTATAGTCATAGAAAGAGGTAGGCATCTCAAAAAGTTGTTCATATCTTCATGTAGATATATAACATGGTGATACCTTAGTTTCAGACAAGGTAAGATGAATCTCTGGCCACATCTGTATAACGTGGGAATGGTGATAAATAAGTAAATAAATATCATTATAACAAGAAGACAGAAAACGTTTAGAAATAAAGAAGCAATTCTGAAGTATAATGTTACAGACTGCTCAGCAAATGACATTTACATTCCGTCCTCATAGAATGCCTAGTTAAATTAACCTCATCACCACCATTTCAGAGCTAAAGCTGAGGCAATGTAAACTGAAACTCTCTTTCGCTCCAGCACGGGCTGGTGTGATTACTTCCCAAAAAGGCCTAAAGAATCACAATTGCATAAACATTTCCTGGTAACATTCCTCACCTTTCTTCCACTACTAGAAAAAAAAAGAGGAGCTCACTACTTGCAGTTTAACACTAAAGTATGCTTGTCTGAGTGACGGACTGTACTGGTTGAAGCCAACTCAGTACAAACAGTATTAAGTAGTACCTTCTACTTCTGTTTTGGCCCTTGATGACTGACCCTTTGAAAAGGGGACTATTGGGGAGTAAAAATGTTAAAATAACAATGTCTCAATGTTTTACTCCTTGGATAGTATTGAATCACAGGGATGAGGATTACAAGATTTTAGAGAAGATTAAGACTGGTAAGAAAAGTACCTTTTGATTTGAATGGGATTACAGAACTTGAAGTCAGTTAATTTTTTTTTAATTTACCAGCTGGGAATTCTATACTGTTGAAGGTAAATGGGTGAATTTTCATTGATTTTTGCTGATTAGAGTGGGTTTGATTGAGGCCCTGACAGATAGGGATAGCAAGACATTGTTTATCTTATTTTACTTTCTTTGCCTTGAATACTTTGAAGCATTATAAAGATGAGATTTTTTTAAGCCTAATGCACTTTGAACAATTCCAGTTTGTGCATGTATAGAAACCCATACATTTCTCTCTCTGCCACAACTCAAAGTATTTGGAATGAAAAATAAGTTAGTTTTAATAGAACAGCAAGAGTTAGTGTACAAGTCTTCTCTTGATGAACAATAGTCCAAAATACATGATAGCTGAGTAAAGGATTTGTTTATATCTGCATTGCATTGTAGGTGTCACTTAGATTTCTCATAAAAGGATGAGACAGTATGGCAGTTGTGTATAATGAAGGTATGTTGCTGAAAGGAAGAAAAAAGATCTGTAATGGCTCCCTCCACAGAAATGGGCAGCATAAATACATTATATTAAACTTGGGAGGAGCAGCGTATGTGACAGAAAATAATATTTTCCAATATCTACCCTAACTGATGAGACAAGACTTTCGTGAAGGCTCTGAAGTTCTGCAAAACTATTTATTTGACATTTGCTAAATATAGCTTAATGACAGTGACATTTTAGCCTAATTTTTCTTTTAACTGTTTTCATTAAAAGTGCTTCATTTACTTTAATTTTCCATCTACCTCTCCTCTTCTTTTTCATACATTTGTTCATTTGCTACTGGAAAGAGTAGCCTAATCCAAACTTTTTAGATTTTGAAAAGTATAACTTAAAATTGCAAACATTGCAAATTTGCCCAGATATGGGGGTAAAAACTCCAAGAATTTTGTGGGGTTATTTTTTCATTTGTTACAATGACAGTAAGTCATTATGTCCAAGATAACTGTTTCTATTAATCTATATGTATATGCCAAGGGTTATCCCTGGGAACAGATTCATATATTATGATGAAACCACAATTTATAACACACATGCTTTCCTAAGAAAAATCTTTAATAATGATCTCCTGTAATGAACATGATGGATTCAAGATTCAGAGTAGGAGTTTTTGTCTCAAGATCTTCCTACAAAAGCAATTAGAACTCGTGGAATACAATAAGGAGTTTGATACATTAATATGCTGTGGGTTGAATATGACTGAACTCGGAGGAAAGAAAAGATTGAATGTTGATTTGTGGCTAAAACTCTGAGCAGGAACTCAATAAGCTCAAATTCTATATCCCAATATTACCATCCATAATCTTTGTGTCCTTGAATCTGGTATCTAAATTTTTCTGTGCCTGTTTAGCAGTATATGTAGCTTTTGGTAATTAATTGGCTCAAATTCATTCGTTAGCTCGAGTAAGGATTTTAGTCCCTATCATTTTTTTTTGAAATAGTGGAAGTTTATTCAAGAACTTAATAATTTCTCTGACTGTGATTAATATTCAAATTTTCAGTCTACATAAAATGTGGTTCAATTCACCCTTTTTATACTTCTGATTAAAATGCCGTTCATTCCCTTGGTGTAAATTATCCATCACATTCTTCCCACCCTGTTATATACTTTTGGATAGCCTGTCCCTATGGATGCTCTCTACTAATATTTTACTAGGATAAACAAATCAAAATTTCTTCGTCTACTCCAGTGTGCTTTCATATACCCAAATAGACTTTCATTGCATCTGCTCTGCTACTAACTCACCTTTCTTGAATCCATGTGTCTCACCAGGCTGTTCAACGGCTTTAGTCTTTCTTTAATACTCAGCTTTTCACCTTCAGTAAAACACACCACTAGGCAACATGTATCATTCCGACTATTGACAATAGAAGGCTCTGTAGAACTGAGTCAGGCTGAGTTTTGTAGGCACAATTTCCCACTTACAGCACATGAAGTGCTTATCATTACCCTTTTACTGACTAATATACAAAGTCCTTTTTCTTCATTTCTAACTCATCAATTTCCAGGTAATACTGAAATATTAGGTTACTAGCCCCTGTAAAATCCTATTTTGCTACTTCAGTTCTCAAAGTCTGCTTATGCTTTTTGTGACATACCCCACTTCTCTATATAGATCATGTCTTCCAGGTTTGTGTCGTGCACGAGCATAGTTCCCTAGTACGATTCTCTTTACGATAAGGTCACTAATGAAAACATTAAACGAGGTCACATGTAAAACTATTTGTTGAAGGACCTTGGTAATCATTTCTAGCTCCCAAATTCTCCCTTGAATACAACTTGCTGACTTGTATGTAGACAATTTCCTATCCACCTCACATTTGTACAAATCCCAGTCTTCTCCTGACTTGAGGTAAGGAGCAGAAAAGCATGCATGTACACTGCTACTTCAGGGACTTCTATTGCTACTTCAGGTTCCAAAATCCAGCTGTTTCAGGGAAATTATTCAAGCACTGGAATTTTCACTGACCCCAGTCCTTATGTGTCTTAACCCAGGTTCCTCTGTTTCTGTTGTTCATGTTTTCCAGTGCCTCAGTATATATCATGGACTTTATTGTCTACCCCACAGAATCTGCTGGCTTATTCACTTTTTCCACTTGTACATGCATGTTATCCTACCAAGGAGAAATATGTGCAGAATACAGTTGTCTTGAGTATGGAGGTGAGTATCGTAATTAAAAAAAAACAGAAAGCACACAAGTCTGAGCACTTTCCGCAGCTAAACTTGGAGAACAGATCTTTGCATGTTTAAGTTAAAATTCAGGTCACTGTGAAGCTTAATCTATTAATGTGTGTGAGGCACTAAGGTACTACAATGATCACCTCCATAGAAAAGCTTGCTGACCCTTGAGAAATAAGTGTCCACATTTCTGGTCAACAGATGGAAAAGCTCTAGTGTCTTTGATGTTAATCCACTGCAGGAGCTACATAATATTCAGCAGACAGACCATAATTTGCCAAAGCCCTGGCTTTTTATAAAGGCATAGTTAAGCTGGATAGGGAAGTAAAAGACCCTGACTCATTCTAGCAGAGTCTAGACTGAACACCAAATTTTTGAGAACTCTCAAAAACAGATGGAAAAAATTAACTGATACTTTCCTTTTTTACAAAATAGGGACCCACTTTTCAATTACCAGCCTAGTAGCTGCAAGATATAGGACAAAATGAGATGTCAGCAAAAGAGTTTTAGTCATGCTGACCACCCTGAAAAAACTGCAGGCTACAATTTCAAATTGTGCATGTAAAGGGCTTACATACAGTGATACAAGTCACGTATGTACAAAGGTAATGAGATGGGTTTCATAATAAATGCACAGTGATGAGCTAAGCCCCAATTCAGGATTGCATCTAATGGCTTTATAAAATTATTCCTTTCCCATTAAATAAGGGGGATAAAGTAACCATTAAAATATTCTTGTTTTTATTTTTATTTATTGACAGAAGCCACTAATTTTCTTAGTTTACAAGCATACAGATAAACTATCCATTAGAACAGTATGAGCTATCACCACACATCACTAGCAATAGCTCCACCTGCATTTTCTTCTGTGGTATGCCTGCCACAAACAAGGTGGTTGTTAATTCTTACTGATTTAAACTTTTCTTGTTGACTACATTGTAATATCTTTATGTTCGGCAATTTTTGAATGTTACCTGAAACCTGTTCTACCAATTCATAACTAAGCTCTACCTTTACTTTTCTTTATGGCAGTGCCAGCTTAACGAGTTGCCACAGCTTTTATTTTTCTCCCCCATGGTATTTTTAACCTATGACAATTCACTGGTTTATGTACAAGACAGTCTAAAATCAGGTGCATAGAATCAGCTGGTGGCAGGAAGTCTAGAATGAATGACCAGATGGAGGAAGTCCCTTAGTGCGTGCTGCTACCATGAAAGACATATCTATGCCCTGAGGAAGATTTTCAGCTTTGCCAAATCACTATTATGTCTGCACTGTTGTTGACAGGAGAGGCAACCATCTAGCCTGGTGATTCAAAGTTGCAAAAGTTAGGTAACTTAGCTACTGAACTAAACACTTCATGCCCCTTTACCAGGCATACAGGGATGTGGGAAACCTGAAGGCACCATATATCGTTATGATACATAATTCTATACAGACAACATAACATACTGCATCAGATGTAATCAATATGCATAACCTAATGCAACATTTATATTCACTTCTGGTTTTAATACAGTTTTCATATGAGAAAAGTCTTTATCACTATTAATTTTTATAACAGGTTCTTCTAAGTTTTATTGGTTTACTCTTAGCCTTTGCAGAGAAAATTTTAAATTTCAGGAACTGCCTATCACCATAAATTATAAGATAAATGTTTTTAAAACAGGTATAAACAAAAGCAGCATACAACAAATTACAGTATTGACAGAAAAGTTATATATATACAGCAGTTGCTAGAAAGACATAATGACTTCAGTGTACAGTTACATAAATACTTATTTTACAAAGGAGTATATGTTCTGTTGACCAATGGAAGTCAAAGGTTCATCAAGCCTTGGTGACTAGTGAAAATGATGGCACTTACAATGTTAGGCAACACTCAGTCTGTTATTTTACAGAATTTTAGGGTCAAGCTGACCTAAATATCCTGCTAATAAAAACAGAAGTTCCTTCTTTCTGTGTATGGAGTCAAAAGCGTTAACTTAACCAGTTACACTAGTGCATGACCAATCACTTCTTGGACTCCCCGCAAGCTCCATTCGCTACTCATTGCAGAGTAGAAGTCCCCAAATAGCCGTTATCACCACATTAGCACAGACATGTGTCTTTCACAATTCTGCCCTTTTTATATACAATTTCTAAAACACTTGCGTCAATTACAAAACAAAACTGTAACTGAGCTGCTGTACGACATCACAAAATATTCATAATCCCCAGCAAGCAGTTATTCCCATCTACCATTCATTGCAGATAGTATTCTTCATCACTGTTTCACCTGCTGTGCCATGCATAGTCTGAGCAACTACTGGCTGCTGTACAGACCGTCAGGACTCATCTCAAATGGCACAGAATACTGCTACAGGTTAAAGGTATCATTAGTTTATTATCAATAATTTAAGAATTCAGTTAAGCTGATTTCTAACCTTTTATTTGGCAGTGTCTATTGCTCCTTACCATCTGCAGAATGCATTGATAATCACAACTTAAATATATACTTTAGGAGTATGTACTGTATATGTACATTATAACTAAAGTGTTCTTGGAAGCAATGTTCTGATGGTTAACGCAAGTCAAAAACTATTAAAAATCTTTATGATAAATATTGATACATTCACAAATCCTATAGTCTTGAAAAAAAGAAAAAAATCTTTTCTTTTACAAGTCCTTTAAAATCACCACGTGTGAAAAAAAAAAGCTTACCCAAAGCTTACTGAAAACAAAATCCTATTGCCCTAGTCAGGGGGTTGTCAATACAGCCCAAATACTAAAGCATATACCATAAGACAGAAATGGACCCATGTCTGAAAAAGTGTGTTCTTTGAGTGAGAATAATGCTATAAAGTGGTGGACTAATCACCTGAATCACTGGAGGAAAATGGCAGATGGGGCAGGTGAGTGAGGGGAAGGATGAGGGACACCTCTGCAGTGATTTACTCCCTTTGCAGCAGCAGGCAAATCAAAAGTAAAGGAGAAAGCCACGCTCATTGTGGTCTAACATGAGTCAATTTGACTGTATCCCCCCGAGTGAAGAAGATAATCAATTTTATGACATTTTTAAGCCTAAAGATCTTAATGATAAAAAATGACATTTATTCTTCTTTTTCTACTTCAATTATAGATGCCATTAAAGAAAAAATATTAAGAAAAAAATTTGTTATTGAAACTTACCTTATTACACCAATTGTTTAATTTTTTTTTAGGTCGATGATCCTGTGGAAAATAACGAGTTACCATTGTTCATTCAAACTTGCAGTAGCACTTCACTCCTGAATTCTTTCTAATTTTCTAAGAAACTGATCAAATGAATCCCTCTTGCTGAACAAATTGAAAATATTATCAGTCATGACTAGAAAAAATTAATTAAGAAGTGCCAAGAATATAGGAACAAAGATTAAAAATGCATTTTCCTTAATTTTGAGTCATTATTTTGCATAATCATCAGCACTCTTGTGATTGAAGGCACTCCTGAAAAATCATGCATATAGTTTAACAAGTAGCCTGATCTCCAGGCTTCAGAAATTATTTGATTGAAAAAACAGAAATTACTCTATCATAAGAACTGATGTAAGGGAGATTTTTCACCTAGAAAGAGTAAGATATTTTGAGTTCAGTAGTAACAGAAGATGACTGAGGAACTTCGAAGCTCTCCGACTTTTTCTACAAGTGAGAAGAGGGACAAATTTGTGCAGTTATGCAAGGGTGTGAGGATTCTCATTCTTCTTCCTCCTCCTCCTCCCTTTCCATGCACTTGGGCTCTTTGCATCCCATGATATGGTGATACAAGCTATACTGAATGCATATACGGTAATGTCAGATAGAAAAGTGGGTTGGAAGACCACAGGAAATGACCGCACAACTCTGACCTGTACTCACAAATGTATAAACTGGGCTGGATGGGTGTTGGGAGTAGTATAGCAATTCTTATTCCACAACACACAAAATATACACAAAAATCAAAGCATAATCCCCTAAATCCTGTTTAGACTACCATAGTTTAAAAATGTGATGAAGTTTTAAACACCATAGACCCAGGGAAAGAGGACACTCTGACCAGTTATCATGAGTTTAGGTCATGCCCAGCAGTTTGGGCTTAAATTGTGGCAGCACTTCCTCAGGCTCTGTCTTCCACTGATACCAAACATCTGTGTATTCTCCCCCCACCCCATTGGCTGCCCCCACTGCTTATGGTTTTCTGCATCAGTTTGTCAGCACAAGCAGCCAGTGACCTTGCCATATCTGCTATAGTTTTGACAAGTGACTAGCACTGCTGCCAGTGAGAGCATAAGTGGTGCAGAAGAGCAGTGATAAAACACGGATATACCATAAGATCATTCAGCTGTGTAAGTTGTTACTTTTATCACCTTATCAGGCCTAAAGACATGTCAGGATCCTCCTGGTCTCTTGGTTATGTCTGCATAATATATAGTAGACAGAAACAAACCCCCTTCCCTGACAGGCAAAAAGCTGCTTAACCAAGCTCTATACCAACTTTCAGTTCAAGGCTTGACCATACCCTGCCAGAAAAAGCATGTACAGAACAGGTTCTCGTCTTCCAAAAGCAGATATCGTGCACAGCTTTTGACAGTACCATCACAGGAGCCCAAACCCATCTCTGAATCCAAGTATGGAATCACTTGCTTTTCCCTCTCTCTGCCAGGCCCTAGTTTTATTTTACTGTTTGCTAGCTGAGAATAGTTCCATCAGTCTAATTTCTCTCCCATACCTCAAGTGCTGTTTTCCCTGTGAGCAATAATCATGGCATCCAAACAGTTGTATTGAAAAAAGGTAATATTTACAAAAAGCAAAAGTCTTGCAGAGAAAGGCACATCAAGATGATAAACCAGACTATGTGTGTGATATGTATGTATGAAGCCTGTTTGTACTGTTTGATGATTCTGATTGTTCTAAGCCTCTTCTGGGACTAGTAGACTCTTGGTGTCACTCTCTTCCCTGAATCTACTGCAACCTGTACCCTCCCTTGGTAGGGGCTGGAAGGAACCTCTGGAGATCATCTTGTCCAACACCCCTGCTTGAGCATGTACACCTAGAGCAGGGGGCACAGGAACACATCCAGGTAGGTTTTAAATGTCTGCAGAGGAGGAGACTCCTCAACGTCTCTGGGCAGCCTGTTCCACTGCTCTGTCACCCTCACAGTAAAGTTCTTCCTCATATTGAGGTGGAACTTCCTGTGTCCCAATTTGTACCCATTGCCCCTTGTCCTGTCATTGAGCACCACTGAAAAGAGTCTGGCCCCATCCTCTTTAGATATTTATAAGCATTGATAAGATCCCCTCTCAGTCTTCTCTTCTCCAGGCTGAACAAACCCAGGTCTCTCAGCCTTTCCTCATAAGGGAGATGCTCCAGTCCCCTGATCATCTTGGTCACTCTCCGCTGGTCTCTCTCCAGCAGTTCCACGTCCTTCTTGAACTGTGGAGCCCAGAACTGGACACAGTACTCCAAATACGGCCTCACTAGGGTGGAGTAGAGGGAAAGGATAACCTCCCTCAACCTGCTGGCCACACTGCTTTTAATGCAACCCAGGATACCATTGGCCTTCTTGGCCACAAGGGCACATTGCTGGCTCAGGGTCAACCTGCTGTCTACCAGCAGTCCCAGGTCCTTCTCAACAGAGATGCTTTCCAGTAGTTCAGCTCCCAGCCTGTACTGGTGCATGGGGTTGTTCCTCCCCAGGTGCAGGACCTTGCACTTGCTCTTGTTGAATTTCATGAGGTTCCCCTCGGTCCCAGCTCTCCAGCCTGTCCAGGTCTCGTTGGATGGCAGCACAGCCTTCTGGTGTATCAACCATTCCTCCCAGTTTTGTATTATCAGCAAACTTGCTGAGGGTACACTCTGTCATTTCGTCCAAGTCGTTGATGATTATATTGAACAGGGCTGGACCCAGCACAGACCCCTGGGGAACACCACTAGTTACGGGCTTCCAACCAGACTCTGTCCCATTGATTGTGACCCTCTGAGCTCTGCTCTTCAGCCAGTTCTCAATCCACCTCACTGTCCTCTCATCTAACCCATGTTTCCTAAGCTTACCTATGAGGATGTTATGGGAGACAGTTTCAAAAGCCTTGCTGAAGTAGAGGTAAACAAAATCAATTGCTCTCCCTACACCTATGCAGCCAGACATGCCATCACAGAAGACTATCAAGTTGGTCAAGCACCATCTCCACTTGGCGAATCCATGTTGAGTACTTCTGATAACCTTATTTTCGTCTACATGCCTGGAGATGACCTCCAGGATGAACTGTTCCATCACTTTTCTGGGGATGGAGGTGAGGCTGACTAGCCTACAGTTTCCCTGGTCCTCCTTCTTGCCATTTTTGAAGACTGGAGTGACACTGACTACCCTCCAGTCCTTGGCCACCTCTCCTGTCCTCCATGACCTTTCAAAGATGATGAAAAGTGGCTTAGTGATCGCATTCACTAGCTTCGTCAGCACTTGTGGGTGCATCCCATTGGGGCCCTTGGATCTGTGAGGATCCATTTTGCCTAAATGATCTCTAACCCAATCCTCCTCAACCAAGGGGAAGTCCTCCTTTCTCCAGCTTTTCTCTCTCACCTCTGGGGCTGGGATGTCTGAGGGTCAGCCTTAGCAGTAAAGAGTGAAGCAAAGGCGACATTCAGTAACTCTGCCTTCTCTGCATCCTGTGTCACCAGGGCACCCACCTCGTTCAGCAGCGGGCCCACAGTTTTCCCAGTCTTTCTTTTACTACTGATGTATTTGAAGAAACCCTTCTTGTTATCCTTGACATCCCTTGCCAGATTTAGTTCCAAGTGGTCCCTGGCCTTCCTTGTTGCATCTGTGCCTACCCTGACAATGTTCCTATATTCCATTGTCATGGTTTAGCCTCAGTTAGCAAGTAAGCACCAGACAGCCGCTCACTCTCTCCCCCTCCCCCAGTGGGATGGGGGAGAGAATTGGAAGAGCAAAAGTAAGAAAACTCATGGATTGAGATAAGAACAGTTTAACAATTAGAATAGTAATAGTAATAATAGGAAAATAATGAGAGAGACAGAGGTGAAACCTGGAAAGGGGGGGGGGAGGACGAAAAATCTCATGCAACCACAGAACACCTGTTGACTCTGACTGACATTGCCAGTCCTCGAGCTGTGATCACTGCTTCCCCCTTGTTAATATACTGAGTATGACATCATATGATATGGAATATCCCTTTGGCCAGTTTAGATAAGCTCCCGGCTTCTTGTGCACCTGGCAGAGCATGGGAAGATGGAAAAGTCCTTGATTAGTGGAAGCACTACTTAGCAACAACTAAAACATTAGTTTGTTATCATTATTCTCATACTAAATCCAAAACACAGCACTATACCACCTACAGTGAAGAAAATTAACTCTATCTCAGTCAAAACCATGACATCCTGCCAAGTGGCCAGTCCCTTTTTCCACATGCTGTAAACCTCCTTCTTCCATTTGAGCTTCTCTAGATGCTTTTTGATCATCTATGTGGGTATCCTGGCTCCTTTGCTTGACTTCATCCTTAGGGGTACACCTATCTTGAGTGTGGAGGAAGTGGTCTGGCAGTAAACCTCTTCTTAAAAGCAGTTCCCAAGGGAAAGGAGAGGCAGGCCCTCATTTCCAGCTTTCTTCACAACAGCTTCTATCAGTGAAGCAGCTGCCCTTGGGCTCAGCCAGCTAAACCCCTTAACTCAGCCACATAAACTCCCAGAATGCGAGAAATTTGCTCAGGGCCCTGTTATTATATATATATAAAATAATATATATTTTTTAATATATATATATATAAAAATATATAATATATAATATATATATAAATATATATTATATATATAAATATATATATATTTATATTATATATATTATATTTTTATATATATATAAATATATAGGAACATTTCTTCCAGTTTAAAAGCAATTAAACCAGGGCATGTGCCCACCACTACGCTGAAATCTGCTCTGATTAGGGAAATTCTGTATTTGTTTGCTTGTGTCACTTCATGAACGTATTAAGTCCGTGCATTCTGAGGTGCAACTGAGTTGATTTCTATTGAGGAAGTTGATGGATAGACAGCTTTGAAAGTCGAAGTTAAATGCAAACAAATAGCTCACTGCATAGAAGTTTGCATCTCCTTAGGATTTCTAAAATACGCTAAGATCTTCAGATATAAAATGCCTTAGAAGTGAAAAGCATTTTTGCTTTGCAGGAATTAGGTACTAAGAGAGAATTTGGACAGAAATTATGATGAATTTAAGGGCCTTCCAGAACATAATGTAGCAAGTATAACACAGATCTCATGAGCAGCGATTAATGGGCTTTCTCATGTTGGTAGCTTGAAAAAGAATGAAAATAAATATCGAGAAGACTATCCAGCAAACCTACTTACCCCTGCAAATAACCATTACTGAACAGAAGCAGAAGATTAGGCAGGCCAGGGCAGCAGTATAAATCCAGAGTAACTACCAAAGACAGTGAAGTTACTCCACATTTATACTGGTTTAACGGAGAGAAGAAAAAGGTCCATTGAATATAATTGAATCAAGGAGTTTTCCATTAAGTCCAAATGACTTTCACAGCAGGAGGATCCTGAAAGCTCAGAGGAGAGCAGTCCTTTCAGAACAATAACATTTTGCTTTTCTTCAACATTTTAATCTTTACTGTTTAGACACAGTGTTTCAAATTCACTCAGGTTATGCTGTTTTTTACATTAGCTATATTTGACTCTGAACACTATTGAATTCCAGTAAAGAAAAAAATCCGTATTTTCTATAGGCATTTACTTATATTTTCTGTATTTTATGTCTTTGGATTTTATTTATCTCCTATGTTATTGTACAATTTATATGGAATTGAGTATCATGTGGTTTACATACTGCTGTTTGGAAATTCTAGTCATGTGTAAGACACTTCATAAAGATTAAAAAATTCCTATTGAATTTCTGAAAGGTTAGATATATGACAAAAAACAAGGCTCATATGAAGAAAAAAATACTGGTTTTCAAAATCACAGTTGTTTTTGCATAGTGTAGAGAGTATATTAAGTATATTAATAAAACACATTAAGGGTTGTATTTATTTCCAACTATTCTGAAGGTCTATTGTTTCCAAGGGTTTGTTTGTGTCTTTTTTTATGTTTTACTTTTTGTGAGCTCCAGTTCTGATATTAATTATACCTTCCACCCATCCGAAAATACCTGGGAAAGTATTACAAAGGTGCATATACATAATGACTTAATGAATAATAACTATACCTACAGCTATTAAATAAAACAGTGCAGAAATTAGATATATAAATCTTTGTGAAACTTTAAAGTATACCTATATGTCCTCATATTAACAATTTCTAGCAATTTATAGATGGAATTTTTGCCCTGGCGACCACTCCCTCCTGAAAATAATAAGGCCTAAATACCTAAATAAAAGTTACCCATTTTTTGTGACAGCAACGCATCTCTGATTTCTTACAATATCTGCATATATGTATGTAACTATATATGCTCATGCAACATAATATATATACAATAATATATTTAATACAGTAATGTCTGTACAATGTTATAAACAAATAGAACCGTATGGAAGCACTAAAGCTAGCATTTATTTATTTATTTGAATGTTCTTTATATAAATATTATTTGACAATTACTGGAAAATAGATTACACAGAAATGGAGACTGCTAATAACCAAGGATATTACAGATGTTACTTTTTAAAACTAGTGACTAAAAAGTGAAGTAAAGCTGTTGAAACCACAGTTACAAAGTAATTAACGGTGTGTTTTCCTTTTTAATCGAAAGTGAAATTGTAGTTCTGGCTCAGCTACTGTGACTCTATTTTAGGTTTTTACCCTTTTTCATTAAGTAAAGCCTTTTCATTTAGCTGGTAGAGACAGTAGGCAATGCAATCTTGAGTTAATAAGTAAAAAAGCACACTATGGGAGGCACTGGATTTCCTTTTCTAGGATCAGACTATGTTTAGGCACATTTCCTTTTTCCACAATAATAGCCCAGTTAAAACATGCATTCAGGGTATGATTAATTTCTCCTCACAACTTTAGCCACTCAACCTGACTTACATGAATCTGGTTATTTATTGCATTATTTTATAATTAATTATCTAATTCTGTGGAGGGATCAGTTAGGAAAAAAAAAGTTTTTCACTTTGCACATATTTGTTAGCATTTTTAATTGTGCCTTCTTTTCTTTTTTTCCTAATCACTCTCTTATCCCCAAAAAGAGAGAAGAGATGCATGAAGGTCACCACTGAAGATTCATAAACCATTGTGAATAATGTCAGAACTATAATTTAATTAGTGGCACATCTGTCACTTTCTGTTTGACGAGCACTAAATGTCCAATTATCATTTAATATCTGCTCTAATCAGTTCTGGCAAATTTTGCAGGCACACTAGAGATGACATTAATAGATGGAAGTGAGGCTACCTTTGCAACATTATCAGAGAGAGAAAGCTTGTGCCGTTTTGACTTACAATGGGGAAGGCATGAATTCACTCCAATTAGTAGCAAAGACATTTTATGCAGACTGTGTTACTGCATATTGCTAACTACAGCTTTTGGTTGATTTTTTTTTTAAAGTTTGGAAAAGCACTTTTAA
Organism: Phalacrocorax aristotelis; assembly: GCF_949628215.1. Taxonomy (NCBI): domain Eukaryota; kingdom Metazoa; phylum Chordata; class Aves; order Suliformes; family Phalacrocoracidae; genus Phalacrocorax; species Phalacrocorax aristotelis. The sequence continues at coordinate 29,597,212 of NC_134277.1, read as the reverse complement.
TTTTTATGGAGTTTGTTATTCTTGTTGGTGTCCAAAAATAATATTAAAATTTATATTCTCAGTGTCTCTGTCTTCAGTCTCTCTCTTTGTCTTCATGAATTAGTTTGCGCTTTCTGTTTCTTCATTCTCTTTTTGACATTAGCCCTCACAAACAAAAGACCCACAGGGTTCTTTCATAAAGAAAGGAAAAAAGACATGTTAAATAAATATGAGTAGATTAAAAAAAAAATAATGAAATACACAATATTGACATACAAAAAAATACTGAGTGAAACATTTTACTCTTTTGCTGGGACAGAGCACCATGACCTTCTTCTGGTAAAGGGAGAACAAAAGAAAAATATAACCTTTTAATGAGAATGTACAGTACATGTGTCTTTTCAGACAAGAAACAGAAAGTGACCACATGTTAAAAGCATGGAATAACTTGCTGGTAAGAATGATGGCCTCTGAAACATGTATTGACAGTATCATAAAATGCACTTTTCCACTTGTAATGAGACATTAAAAACCCTACCTATCCACACCTTGGGTCAAGGTCAGGCAGCCTGTACCTTCTCAAATTTGAGATCAATAATGTAACAGTCTCTGAAAAAGGCTTTTGGCTTGACAAGAAGCTTACTTTAATAAGCAAGTTCTGCTCACACGACAATTTAGATTTAGTTCCCAACTCTGATTCTAAGTAAAATCCTTCAGCACTTGGAAAGAAAATATGGCAAAAAAACCCTGTTTATAATATGACTCCATAGGTTTGCTGCTTAGTAGCTAATAAGATTGGGATTGCTGCCTGGCAGATCCACTGCAGTGATAAAATAACCAGCTAAAAGTAGACATAAAATAAAGACCGTTTCCCCTCCTGCTATATGTTTTGGCAGCAACCCCAAAGATAGAATGACATTTCTGATAGTTACATATTTCTGCTAATAAGATTGAATCTGAGATTCTACTGACTATGCCTTGAATTTGTAAGAACTTGTCAGGATGTTATGATCTGCTTGACTCTTCATTACTCTGTCCAACCCAACACACAGGATAGCACTGAGTATTTAGAAAACAGAAATCTGCCTGATGATATGCAGGTTCAACTAATGTACATGAAGAGAAATTCTCATTTTGTGCATCTCCACAGGTTTCCTATGGTTTATAACCTTTTAAACCTACTGTGCATATGAGGCACTTATTTAATAGTCTGCTTTAAAAATGGTCACAAGAAACTTCTGAATCATGGCATAACAAAGGGATTGCTGCAAAAGGAAAAATCAACAAGAACACACACAAAATTAACTGGTATCACCCCAGGGGAATGGAAATGAAGAAGGAGATTATGAGTGCCCAGACACGATTGATCCTCATTCCTTCTCCTGCGTTAGTTCATAAACCTGGCTCCAGGCACAGGTCTGAAGAAGATGCAACCCAAATGCAGGGCTTTGCTCTTGAGAAACCCTGCAAAGAAGCAGTCAGCTAGAGCTAAAGGCAAAGCCAGGAATGCAAAAATGGTTATTAAGGACTCTCTTCAGGGGAACAAAGTACCTTGATTCTGAAGATAGTTTTAAATGCCCTTGGGAAGTGAGAGAAAGAATTCAAGACGAGAGGAAGTTACTTATAGGTAGGGTTGATATCAATAAGCACAAATATTAAGGCCTTGATCAGATCTTTTCATTTGGATGAAGTACAGCAGAAATTTTCAAATACTTCTGAAAGGTAGGCAATATTGTAATACAAAGTGAGTCTTGAGGACAATACACTGGCTGTTCGTGTATACGGGATCACACGTATATGTGCAATCTTTTATTTCTGATTATGCAATGGACAGCTAGATAAACTGATCAAATGGAAAAATAGTATCAGGTATGTAATACTATAAAGTATTCTGATAAGTTATTTTGCCTTCTATTCTCTCATGAAACAACAGGGACTAGCAGACATACCTCAACAATCTTCTCATTATTCCATCTGTTTTCATGGGTGTTCAGACAGTACTTTTCCATTATAACTCTGCACATCTGTAGAAAGAACTGGAATCAATAAAAAGATAGCAGTACCATGGAACCTGCACACCTTCACGGACCTTTTATACAGCATTGCCTTGACTACCTGTTTTGGTGGAAAAGAAGCACCCAGTCACATGGCTGGGTGACTCACTAAATATTTTATACATATTGTTACATTCCACGAGAAAGTTTCAACATCAGTATATCCTATAGCTCCACAGCCTTGTTGAAGTCCCTCAGAAATTGTGGCAGAGAGGAGTTATATCTTGTCATGACCTCTTTGTGGCCAGTACGAGTAGATATCTAAATACTGATGTGAGTAGGCTTGTTAGTTTTGCCTTGTAAGCGCAATGGTAATTCATTTAGGAAATTCCAAATGTTTTGCCTATCATTAAAAAAGTTGTTTCATTCAGCTAAAATATATTACTAATTTAGACCCATATCCATAATTAGTTCTGGATTACTAAAAACACATATTCAGGGAGAAGTTAATTTGTTTTTAAAAATTCATCTCATACCTATGTTTATTCTTTCTGTTTGAAGTATATCTACTTCTAAATCAGTACAGTGAATGACAGAAAGTCAATTAACACCTATTAATAACATAGGATTGCTCACACAGAAACATTCTTTTAATATGATAAAGTATAGGTGTAGACCATACACTGTGAAAAGAAAAAATTAACCTGCCTGTATAATGGGGAACACAAGACTTAAAAACAGGTCTTCTGAAATATGGAAGAAACCGATAAAAAAAGAAACAGAGCATAAAATGTAAATCAGGTAGAATACCTCTAGGATGTTCCATAAAGAGAGACACACTGGTTAGGAAAAACAGCGATGGGGAAAGCAGCTTTCACTGGTCAGATAAATATTTTTCATTAGCATTAGATCCTGCCCTGAGGGTCAGTGCTTAGACACAGTGCTAGATGGGTATGAAATCCCACCAGCCTGACGGCTGAGGTTTCGGAGGGTTTTTAACTTTGGTTTAGCTGGTAGATCTTAACCTGGAAGAACACACTTCACTATTGAAACGAATGGTATGCATCTAAATTATAGAAAAGGTCTAGGTTATTTCATGACTTAGTACATTAGCAGAACAGGTCCAAATGCTATTCTCATTTCTCTTTTTAATCACTTATTAAGCTTTACCCTCCTCTATCATTACATTGTATTTCTGTGATATTTTTTCAACATTAGACACATCTATGAATGAATTACTAAGTATAAAACTAGGGATCAGCTCTTCAGCTAATGTCAAATGAAATAATATATTTTTTGTAAAGAAACAAATGAACAAACAAACAAACAAAAAAAACCCCACACCACCAAAACCAAATTTCCAGGACATTGTTGAGTCAGTTTCCTGGCATGAGTGGCCAGCATTTCAGTATAACTCTTTCACTGTAAGCAAGTTATGAAGGTCAGTTGGGAACCGTAAATTATTTTTGAATGGTGCTTTTCAGTAGCATACTAGGAGGTAAATAGACACAATAAAGACAACAACAAAAATGGATCATGACTCAGTAGAAAAAAAGGATGACATTGATAATGTTTAGACAAGAAATACCAGGCAGTAGGTAGTGGGCTGGAGACTATACACCAGTAAAATACTGGACTGGCAGACTCTTAGTGAACCTGTGGGTAACCCTGGAGAGTCCTACTTTGCCTCTCTGTCCTCCTGTGCACCTGCTGCCTATTTAGGAAATTTTGTGCATTCTGTTTATGAAGGGCATGGTCTTGTTACCTTTGAAGTCAATGGTCAAACTGTCATTACTTCCTTGGAAGCAGATGGGGCCCATATGGCCTGCTTGCATGATCATTGCTCATGTACAACACCCACAGAGCTAACAGGTTTCTAACTGGGATGAATTGCAATGTGAACAACAGTAAAATGAATGAAAGAGCCTGAAACAATGTGAAAACTTTGTGGGAAGCAGTGAATTTTATAATCTGCTTCTGGGATCAACTTGGCACCTCACACCTTCTGAAAGACTCACTGGAGAGATGAATTGTGAGGGGCTGTAATGGGGCAGTGAGTAATAGCAGGATGATATGGAAAAGGCTTGTAACTGTGGAAGGTGAAGCAGTAAGATTTAATCAGAGGACTATTACTGTCTTGGGTTGTTAGTGTATGACCTTGCTGATGTCATTCTCTACTTAGGAGGTTCCTGCTTCCACTGAATTATGAAATGCAGGAGTTGGGAAGTGCGATGCCCACAACATCTGAACCTAAGTATTATTCTCGTCAAAGCACAGAGGTGAGTAGTAAATGCGGTTAAAGAGCATGAGACTAAAATCAGTTTTCCTTGGCTACAACACTGAGTGTATTAATCTTAAGAAGTATCAAGCGGAGTGCTGAATGAAGCACCTAGAAGTAGCAAAAGGGTGTATTTCAGGGCAGAGAGACAGAACTGCTGTCTATACAGTTCAGTATCAACAGCACTTAAAGGATATGGCAGCAGGATACACAGTTGTAAAGGCACAGAAATTCCAAAGTTAACATGGACCAGGCATGTCCGAGAAGGGGTATAGCTGTGTCATTACTGTGCAGGAGCCAAGCCGTGCTGAAAGGCAGGAATAATTATCTGAAGTGAGACAAGCTGTGAAGCTAAAGGCCTCTCAGGCGATAAGCAGTATATACAATGTTGGCAGAGATGCACTGTGTCATCTAGAGTTTGCTCACCTCTAACTTGGAGAATCACAGAATGAACTGCAAATAGTGCAGTGCAGATGCTCCTTTCAGGTGTATTTTTGTTTCACTAACAACATGTGAATGGCTAACCAAGGCAACCGATCTTGTGGTCCTCACTGGGAGGAACATATATGCACAAACAGCTTTGTAAAGTTAAAAAGGCAGGGCAAACAAATGAGATAAATTAGTACCTTTCAAATATGCATACCAAGTCATTGCTTCAATGACATACCATAGCCAGCTTTCTGGAGTTTCACCCTTTCTCAGTATGTATTTCTCTTGATGAAAACAAAGAGTTACAGTTATAAAATGGATGTGTGTCATGCACAGCACTGCAGCTTGGGTGTGAAAAGTCTCTGATGTGGTGAGCAGTTATACCTGAGCCCTGGCACCAACAGTAGGACTGCACTCTTAGTAAGGAAAATAATATCAGGTTCCTCACTGTGGGCCCAAACCATCAGACTTTGCAGAGATACTTTCATGTTAGGCATTAATATTTCAGTTAGGAAATGAAACTTTCAGTTATATTCATGAAAACAAGTAACATCTTTAAACTTAATGCAACACCCACCTATAATCAAGATAATGATTACCAGCAACTGTCTATCAAAAATTTTGTGGGAAAGAAAGAGAACAAAACAAAATAGAAAGGAGAATTACAACACCTACATTTTCAAAGAAGAGCTATTTATATTTTACCAACCTGTAATTTGCCTAAGAATGTTGTAACGTGCATTTGATGTTATTTATTTTCTTATTTGCATAATCATAGTTCTGCTTAAAAATTAATATATGTACTTTATACATAGAATATGGGCACACTGGTAACAAGGATAAGGAAAAATATTTCAAAATTAAAAAACTAATTAACAATGCAAAATTTTCCTATTTATGTATGTAGCTTACTTTGGGGATCAGTGCAGAATCTTTCTTTTTGAAGAGTAAATGTCTGTTATCCTCATTTATTAAGAATGATGAAGATGGTGACAATGATACAATATTGCAATAGTTCCTAGAAAATTCAGTAATGCCCAGTACTCTACTGTGGCAGGGCTATACAAGCAGGAAATACAAACATAATCTTCTTAATCCGTTTTCTGTGATGAACTGTAAATAATGACTCAATGGTGATCATAATGACATCACAGTGATGTTGCAGAGAGGGCTGTATATTTATTTCAGGGAGTTCATATGTGGATTAAGGAAAGTTGTAATTTTTGTATACGCAGGTGTTGTATAGGCCTTTGATGTTTCCCTTTCATAGACTTGATAAGAGCTTTTGACACTGTTTCACAGTAGGAACTGGCCAGCATAAGAGGCCTGTAAGTACACATATTTATTCTCTCTCCTTTGTCATCTTAAAAAGCTGAGGGCAGGGCATCACTCACAAAGCTCACCTGCTCATGCTCAGCAATTCTGTCACAGCTCATGAAACTTCCTAAAGAAATTTCAGAAATGGCTGAAACTATCTGAACACAGAAATTGCCAGGACACTGACAAGCAAAGGCTTCTTAACTAGCCGTTACATCATCATCATTACAAAGGCATGGGTGCTTAACTTTTAAAGGGAAACTCAAACAATCTTTCATTTTTCTAATGGACTGAGAAGTGCTACACACTTCCTATAAAAAAATTCCTTGTTCCATGCCACCCAATTTTTCATGTAACTGATGGTTTAAGGGAATTCCCCTGTCTCTGATGAAGTATCGTAACATTTGAATCTTCCTTAAGCAGAGCTTCCATATGGATCCTTTACCATTTTTAAGGGTCCAAACCCAACACAGCTCCTTATTCTTCCTAAATTTTTCTTATGCTGGTCTTCTGTCCATTTTCGTACATGCCCTCTTTTTTGTTGTTCTAGACTATAGACTAGACTAGACTAGACTAGAATAGAATAGTTCACTTGGAAGGGACCTACAACTATCATCTAGTACAACTGCCTGACCACTTCAGGGCTGACTAAAAGTTAAACCATATTAATATAAGGGCATTGTCCAAATGCTTCTTAAACACTGACAGGCTTGAGACATCGATCACCTCTCTAGGAGGTTTCAGTGTTTGACAACCCTCTCTCAGTAAACAAATGCTTCCTAACGTCAACTCTGAACCTCTCCTGACTCAACTTTAATCCATTCCCACACACGCTGTCACTTGATACCAGGGAGAAGAGATCAGCACCTCCTTCTCCACTTCCCATCCTCAGGAAGCTGTAAAGAGCAATGAGGTTGCCTCTCAGCCTCCTTCTCCCCAAACTAAACAAACCTAGAGTCCTCAGCCGCTTCTCATAGGACATATAGGTCTGCTACTTCAGACCAAAATATTTAATGTGTGTTTGACATTAAAAGTAACATATGTGAGTTGTCAGGCTGTTGGGTTTCCTGCTTTGGGGTTTTATTTTTTGGAGGTGGGTGTATGGTGGTACACATGGTTAGGTATATTATGAAGGGGGAACCTGAGGTTAGGCAGACTTCCAGCAGACTGGGTCATCAAGACCATTCAACAATAAAATGCAGTTCACAACAAGGAAAGTAGGCTTGGAATTTAAAATGGAAAAAGAAACCTTAAGATGCACAGCAATACCTGAAAAGCGGAAAGATTGCTACCTTAAATATTAAGGGCATGGCTAGAACACTACATAGGCTCAAAGAATCTGCAGTGACTTCTATGTTCTTCTCTGCCAAACCCCAGTTTCTGAGATAGCAGGTAATCACAGTTATTTCTATACCTCTTTACAGCCTTCTATTTTTCCTAATTCTGTCTTTTCCTATAATGCCAGAAATACACTTAGGGGTTTTTTGGGAAATCCCATGGCTTTCTTAGAACTGGGAAATTCCTTCCCTACCTCCATTAAAGGCTTTTCACATGTCATAGCACCAGTCAAGCTTTTTACAGTTCACTGAAGATTAGAACAATTAAGTCTGTTTTTCTCATTTCTGCTGAAAAGAAAGTAGAATTTATCTGAATACATACTTGTGGTGGGCAGTTAAAAATTCCAACCCTCACTTGTTTTAAAGTTGAGGTCAGAATGAAAGAGATAGCGTAAGACTCTAATACTTATAACAAGACCTTGAACACACACCTTGAATAATAGGCAGACACTTGCGTTTGCATGAGTCCTGCAGGGAAAAGGTCCTTGAGCAGTCATGCTGCTGCATTCAACATGAGTTGCAATCTGTAAGTGGTTTTCAAGGGTAACTCCAAATAAAGCACATTACGGTAATACAGCCTGGAGGCAAAGATCAAAGCTGAGAGATGGGAAGATATAAATATTCTTCCTTTACAAATGACCAGGAGATTCTTGAGCTGTCTGCTTAAATACTTCCCATAATGAAGTAATAGAAAGTAATGCAGCAGTGACAACAGCAAACAGAACATCCACTTTCAGCTCATTTCTACCATTTATCCTGAGTTCAATGCCTCCAGATTCTGGTGTTGAACTTCTTTATTTCTTGTGCAGAAATCCTTAATTTAGGAAGCATAATTGCCTTTCGCTTAGGCAAAGCTGCCCATCTGCCTATAGTCCATGGAGTGCCTCATCTGTGAAAAGAAGTTCAAGTATACTTAATTCTGTGGAATACTGAACTGTGAAATACTGTTGTCTTTTATAAATCCACTTAAAAGCCTCCCTGCAGAGATATCACAGACATTTTATGTCTAAAGTGTCTTTTGAGAACAAATACTTTTCTTATCCATGTTCATTTCTTTTTTGTCTTTCAGATGTTGGTGAGTTTGTTACCTTTATCTTTATGTGACCTACTCTTTCTCAGATTTTTTATCATCTTTATATTAACTTTATGTTGCTATGCAAGATGCACTGAAAAAATTGAAAACCTTTATACTGTTTATACACAGAGTCACATCAAAAATAGAGAATTTCATAGGGGTTAAGAATGAACACTGCTTAAAATAAGTACAAGACCTACCTTAGCTCCTGTTCATCACATACATATGTTCAGAAAGCTAAGTCTAAGGCTTCTGGTTGGGCTTGATTCTATGGAAGTGCTCAAATAATTTTAAGCAAGCAAGCCTCAACATTTCTCTGCCTTGAAGAGAACCTGAAAGTGAAAGCTGAGGTTTCTGAGTTCTTTGTAATACCATCAGTATAATTCTTAAAAGCATTTCAGGCTTTTCTTCTGTTACCTTGTGGAATTTCACTCATTTTCAAATTTTAAGTCACATTTTTGAAAACAGCTCACTTCAGTCATTCAGAGAAGATACATTATTAAATCAAAGAAATTGAAGTCTCAATAGATGTCATTATTTTTACATTTGTACAAGTGATACAGTACATTTACTAGCAAATTTTGCAAAATTGTCATAAATAATTAGAACTAAACTAATTGCAACAAATGGAGGAGCTCTTGGAGTTGGTAGTGTCTCTTGACATGTTTGCTCATTCAAAAAATGCATTAATTAGCGGGGTCTCTCATTATCAGTGTGAATTAGCAAGATTATACTATGGTCTTGCTATTTAAATGTACAAGTACCAAATAATAAAAAAGAAAACATTGATGAGACTACAAAGTAAATATTGTAAATAAAAAATGTTATAGTGGAAACAATAATGAAAATTCAGACAATTTAGAGAGAGGAAGTAACACCTCACAAGGTATTTTTCCAGAACTCAGGCTTGTTTAAAGTATCATTTTTTCCAATTGTGGAGTCAATTATGTCTGCTTGAGTCTCACATTCAAACTTAAAGCTGAATTGAATTTAATTCAAAATTGCTTTAACCTAGTAATTTGGTGTCACATTGTCACATTTAAGGTTTGGTCTTTACTTTCTGCTTTAGCTTCTAGCCCCAACATCAACAGATGTGTTGAGGACTTTTCTAAGTATTACTAGTGTTTTGCTTGTTCTGACAAATAATGCCAAGATAATTTTTCTCCATTTTTGGAGCAGTCTAACTTTGGTTTTTGTACCATTCTCCATGATTTTCCTTCCACAGCTAGTCAATAACAATAGCCAATGAATTACAAATTATGCTACCAAGTTATCTATCTTAGAAACCAGATGAACATGCAGAATACACACAAAATAAATGTCATTAATACGTGTTCATAGCGTTCAACTGCCTCAAACTTTATTACCAACATCTACATTTTATGCTGCCTTAGTTACTTACCATGAGCTGAAACACCTTTTCACCAAAAAAATCCCTTCCTGAAAGACACAACTTGAAATGGAATTCATCTCCTCGTCCACTTTCAAATATCTCTGTTAACTCTGTCTTGCTGTAACATCTTAATAAGCTTGGTTTTCTTCAGCTTCATGATACATAGTGCATGTTTCTCTTGTTCTTTCTGACATGATGCTTGTTTACTCTATTTGCTGGTTTGTTTCTTCCTTTTACTTTCTAAATCCTAATTTATAATCTGTTGCTACCATTGTTTCCTTTTTCCCATTTCACAAGCAGTTTTTATAACTTTAGGTCTTTCAGCAGTCCCTCTTTAAACCTTATTACCCACTCTTTCTTTTTGCCTTTCTTAGAGAAGAAGAAATGAAGTTCACTTTATTCTTACAGGCAACCATTTTGTCATGAGTTTTTAAGGGGTGTAAGATATATCTCCAGAACATCACTTTCTGCCTGCTGGGAGAAAATTCCTGGGGCATCTTTCTGTAACAATAAACAGATTCTCACTGCACTGATCTTCACAGAGTGAAGGGAAAATGAAAGTACCTAGTTGAAATCAGCTTGACATAATAGATACATAATGTATTCACAGAAGCATAGAGCAATGTTGCTTGTTCCCAGGACTTTCTCTTTACTAACAGACTAACAGTTTTTGTAGCAGATCTACTGCTTACTCGGTACTTATTTTGAATGATGCTTCTGTATGTGCAGGGGACCAGATGTGTCCTTTCCAAATGTTAATGAGGAATTGCCATGGATGGTAATTCATGAATGTATTTCATAAAGGCAGCCTCAGTCCCTTTAAAAAATTATTTGTTGTCATTGCAGTAACTGGTGAGAAAAATATGCGTATGGGGCATTTATTTTCTTCTCAACAATGTAAGTTAAGGTCAGAGGTTCAAACTTCACTTTGCACTGTCTTTGTTAGCTTAACACAGGACGATGCAGAGACTAAAGGGGGAGAAATGCTCATTTTTGTCACTCACAATTGTATCAGCGGTGGTCAAAGAGTGATAGAGGCCAGAACACTTGATAATTTGCCTGCAGTGATGCTTGTACTCCTTGGGAGTTGTTTGAATTAAACACTGCCAACCAGGGAAAAATCAATAAAGTTGTTTAAATGGTTTCACAGGGGCCTTTGTGATGATTGAATATTACTCTTCTTACAAGACCAAAGGCTGCTTTTTTTTTTTTACTGCATGACCAGTAACTAAAGTTATTCAGGCTGAGAGTTCAAATGAAGGCTGAGGGTCTTCTCTTCTTACTGTCTTCCTCGACTGACAAATAGTTTTCATTTCCTTTTTTTTTAAAACTAAAGTAGAACAAATCAATAAGCCTCCCAGAAGCAGCAACATTAACATTCCAAATCATCCCTATTTCTAGCTAAATCTGCAGAAAAGAAAGGGCAAGAGCAACACTGATTTACACCAGCTGAGGATCTACTCCAACATTTCTTTGAGTTAGATGACATTCAGTCAATTTGCTTATGGAATGATGTACTGTACAAAAAGAACTGCAAACAATACGGATTTTCAGTGTATGCAATAGCAAAAGATTTTATTTCTATAAATGCTTTTGACACTTTTTAATTATAACACGTTGGAGAATTTAATAGCCAAGAATTTAGCATCCAAAGCTGTGCTTTTTAAAGGACATGGAAAAAATTTAGATTATGAATAATTTAACTACTAGCTTGGAGAAAGCAATAAATCTGAGAAAATCTGCAGCACGTCCATATATAGAATCTATTCATTCTGCCAAAGATGCAGGATGTAGTAGGTAAGAAATTTTAAAAGAATTTTAAAAGAAGCTGAACTGAAATATACCCCAGTCTTGCTCTAACACTATGTCAGCTAAACTAGTACCAGAAACTGGTATTACTAGCATGGACTGACTATGCAGTCCTTGTAGCGGTCATACTGGGGGTGGTTGTCTACATTATTTGTGTACATCATTGCTATTGTTATAAAAGTGGAAAGCAACATCATGAATCACCAGCATATCAATGGAAATGGTGCTTTCACTCTTCTTTAGAAATATATGCTGTCATATATGACTTTCCTTTCATACCTGATGAAATGCTTTAATTCTCCTATGCATCTTTTTCTGAAGAAAACTTTGTTATTTTCCTGCTAGAAATCACACATGGAGCAGACAAAGAGTAGATGAAATGGGGTCAAGGGAGGTAGGACTCCTGGCTTTTTATCTTTGCTTTGCCACTATTCAGCCTTTAGGATATGCCTTGATTTCCTTGCTAAAACAATGATAGTAGCAACAAAAACAGCTAACTATGGAAATGCTTTGAGATTTAATTAACTGTTGCTACATTTTAAAACCTTCATTAAAAATTCTCTGGTGTGAATGAATTACACATTTTGGAGCAATAATGGAGGAAAATATGCCAACATAGGAGAAAAAAAAAAGAACACAAAATAAAACAAACACAAAACCCAAACCAAAATAAAACACAAATCATTCCAAGAAAGTCTTTACAATGTTTTTTCACAGTTCTGGGAGATGACACTTTGGAACAATTTCTGTGATGTTCCCCTCCCCACAATGTACTTTTATAGACTAACTGAGACATGTTTCTACTGGAGCACATAACTTCATACAATAATACCTATTTATATGAAAACACCCTCACAATAATCTCTCTCAGGCTCTCCCCTTCATCTTCTCTAAGGAAATGTGGAACTTAGGATATATATTTTATAGCCAGTAAACACAGCATTACCTCTGTGGCAGCTTATGCTCCCCATCCCAATTTCTGGTGTAGAAAGACCCACTGAATTCAACAGCAATGATCATCTTGATTGAAAAACAAATCACATCCTTTGAACCTAGCATATACCTTTCTGCTTCTAAATTGTTACCTACTTCACAAAAAATGAGAACCAGGAGTAACTGTACTGACACAAATTAAAATACACCAATATTTGGTGGGTTTTAATAAAAGGTGCACAAAAGTGTTCATAATATTCAAATAAGAAGTAGAGTATAAGTCCTCTCTTAAAGTTTCCAGTATTTCATACATTTGGCATGATCAAATATAGATCTGAGAATCTTCATTTCTTATCACAGTTTGCCATTTTATTTCCAGATTCCATTAACAAATATAAAGTATAGATGAGGCAGAAATATAAAATAATTGAGGGAAAAAAATCCACATAGTATTTTAAATATTAGTAAAGATCTAGCAATGGGGAAATATTCAGAATAGTCCAAATCCAAACTAGATTATCCTCCCTCTTTGTAAAGTAGTTTGCATATGTGTGTCATAGGCCCTCTGCTGGAAAACTCATAATCCAGCTATGCTGAGGCTTGTCTACTGCACCACATGGTCCTTCAGCTGGGCTGTAGTGATGAGATCCTTAGTTCAGCTTTTTGGATGTCTTCTTGGAGTCAGCCAAACACATTAGTATCTGTGGACATGGACTATTCCAACCATTTAAAAAAGGACCAACTTTGTCATCTAGAGGTGATTAGCTTTTTAAGAGCTAATAGATTTTCATCTGATTAAAATCTTAATTAAAAGTGTTTATGTTAGTTGATTTTTAATATTCCATTGTTGATAATAAATTCTAATATCTGTATTGTCTTATATGTGACATTTGCTTTCATAAGGCATGCAGTTATCAGAAGATAATCCTGTAGAAAAACTAATGAAGAAAGGTGTTATACAAATGCAAAACATATGATTAAAGAGAGGGAAGGCAAAGCTCGTGCAAAGAACTGAATATTGTAATGAAATTGCCACTGAATGTAGATGTGAGGACTTCAAGCTCAGTTTAATTAGGCCACTGAGTGGAATCCCCTAAGACTGACAAGAATTGAACAGCTAATAATCAGTTTGTTCTTTACTGATTACCAGCTAATCATGTCCCAAACACAACCCCTTTCCCCTTTCTCATTATGAATACATTTGCAAGCCTTTTTTCTAATCTCTACACTTTTATGGGCACACAGGCCCTAATCAGCTAACTTCAAGAGCTTCATCTAGTATCTTTAAAGGCCCACCTATTGTTTGTGGAGCAAATATTTGCATCCTTCAGCATCACATTGGTAAACATTGTCTGTGCTTGAATGAAGTGATGAGAAACCCAATTATGCAAGAGCAGCATATTTTGTTACCTCATTTTCAAAAGCTGATTTCCATTTTCCAGCAGCTGAGTGTGCCTCTGCTGAGTGCTATAATTCTATGTACAAAGTTGAAAACCCACTTGCATTCAGAATTTTTTCATATCATGGCGTTGACTTTGGTGAAGCTCCTTTTCTATAAAATGGAAGAATAAACTTACTTTTTATGTGTCATCTTTCATATGAACTCTAAGCTCTAAAAGTTTTACCTATACAACATTTAAGTCATTTGAGAGATGCCTATTTACTTCAGTGGACCTTAGATCTGTCCTGTCATGTTATAGACAATAAAGTGATATGATTAGAGGGTTAGCTGATGAGAAAAGTAGAAAGCAACTAAACCAGTAGAAATGTATCCATCAACTGCAATGGAGTGAACAGGTTATCTGCATTATTTTTAGATGAGATTTGTCATGAAAAGGTCCGAGCAGGACCTCACAGTGGACATCTGCTACTGACCTCGTAACCACAATGACAATGCCGATGAAGTGATACTTGGGGCACTAAAGCAAGCTTCTTTCTAACAGAACCTGGTCCTTATGGGTGACTTCAACTACCCAGACATCTGCTGGAAGAACAACACGGCAGCTCCCATGTCATCCACCAAGTTCCTGGAATGCATAGAGGACTGTTTCCTGATACAAATGTTAGATGTGCCAACCAGGAATGAGGCGCTGCTGGACTTGTTATTCACAAACTGAGAAAACCTGCTTTGTAATATCTTGGTTAGTGACAGCCTTGACTGCAGTGACCACAATATTGTGGAGTTCAGGATCCTGCTGAGCATGCTGAAGGTCAGTACTAAGACAAGGGTTCTGGATTTTAGAAAAGCAACCTTCAGCTTGCTCAGAGCTCAGTTGGGAGGGATTCGATGGGATGCTTCCATGGAAGACAAAGGAGCTAGTGAGTGCTGGGAGTTCTTCAAGAACTCTCTAATGGAAACACAAAGCCAGTTCATCCCCTATAAAGGAAAGGGAAGTAAGTGGAGCAAGAGGCCCCCTTGGCTCAACCATGATCTCCTGGGTCTACTCATATCCAAAAGGGAAGCATACCAGAGATGGAGAAGTGGAGGATTATCCGTCAAGAGCTACAAGGGCATTGCCAGAGTGTGCAGAGATGCAGTTAGAAAAGCAAAAGCCCAGCTCAAATTGAAACTGGCTGTAGATGTCAAAAATAACAAGAAAGATTTCTTCAGATATGTCAACCACAAGCAGAAAAAGAGGGAAAACATAGGCCCACTGTTAAACAGAAAAGGAGAGTCGATTACCAACGATGCTGAAAAGGCAGAGGTCCTCAACACTTTCTTCACCTCTGTCTTCATCAACACTGTTGGGTCCCAGGCTTTGGGAACAAAATTCCTGGTTGATCCAAACACTGATCCTCCATCAGTGAAGGAAGAGTTAGTATGTGAATTACTACAGGATCTTGAACCCTACAAATCGATGGGCCCTGATGCCATCTACCCAAGAGTGTTGAGAGAGCTGGCTGACGTCATCGCAAGGCCACTCTCCCTAATCTTCGAGAAGTCGTGGGGAATGGGGGATGCCCCAGAGGATTGGTGTAAGGCAAATGTTACCCCTATCTACAAGAGGGGCGCAAGGGAGGATCCGGGTAACTATAGGCCCATCAGCCTTACTTCAATCCCTGGGAAAGTTATGGAACGAATCCTCCTGGGGGCCATCACAAGTCAAATGAAGCATGGGATTGGGAAAAGCCAACATGGCTTCACTAAGGGCAGATCGTGCTTGACAAACCTGGTCGTCTTCTATGACAAGGTGACTTGCCTGGTTGAAATGGGGCAGGCAGTGGACATTGTTTACCTGGACTTCTCTGAGGTCTTTGATACGGTTCCCCACAGCCTCCTCCTGGAGAAATTAATGTGCTATGGCCTAGGCAAGTGGGTGGGGAATTGGCTGACAGGCTGCACCCAAAGCTTCGTGGTAAATAGCTCTTTTTCTAAGTGGCAACCTGTCACAAGTGGGGTCCTCCGGGGATCGATATTGGGCCCAATGCTATTCAACATCTTCATAAGCGATCTGGATAACGGCATCAAGTGTAGCCTGATGAAGTTTGCTGATGACACCAAGTTGAGAGGGGAAGTAGACACTCCAGAAGGGAGAGCCACTCTGCAGGGAGACCTGGATAGGCTGGAAGAGTGGGCCAACAAGAACCTTATAAAATTCAGCAAGGACAAGTGTAAGATCATGCACCTGAGAAAACATAATCCAGGAGTTCAACACAGACTGGGATCCACCTGGCTGGAGAACAGCTCTGTGGAAAAGGACCTTGGGATCCTCGTGGTCAGGAAGCTCAACATGAGTGAACAGTGTGCTGCTGTGGCCAAGAAGGCCAATAGGATGCTGGGTTGCATCAAGAAGGGCATTGCCAGCAGAGAGAAAGAAGTCATCATCCCACTCTACTCAGCACTTCTCAGGCCACACCTGGAGTACTGTGTACAGTTCTGGTCCCCGCTGTACAAAAAAGATGTGGACAGGCTGGAAGGGGTCCAGAGAAGGACCACCAAGATGATCAAAGATCTGGGAAGCCTGCTGTATGAGGATAGGCTGGGAGAACTGGGTTTGTTCAGCCTTGAGAAAAGGAGGCTTAGAGGGGATCTCATGACCATGTACCAGTACTTAAGGGGTAGCTACAAAGAAGATGGAGACTCCCTTTTTACACGGAGTCACATGGAGAGGACAAGGGGGAACAGACACAAGTTGCTCTTGGGGAGATTCCGATTGGACACAAGAGGGAAATTTTTCACAGTGAGGACAGTCAACCATTGGAATAATCTCCCCAGGGAAGTGGTTGACTCGGCCATGTTGGACACCTTTAAGAGTCATCTGGACAGGGTGCTGGGCCATCTTGTTTAGACTGTGCTCTTCCTAGAAAGTTTGGACTAGATGATCCCTGAGGTCCCTTTCAACCTTGGATTCCGGGATTCTGTGAAAATGTCAATTGTCTTTTGAAAAACAGTAAGCTAAGAAAGTGTTATATAAATGCAGAACATGTAATTCAGGACAGTAAACAAACCTGATGCACAGAAATAAACTTTTGGATAAAACTGCCTTACGTAGTCTATATGAGAATTGTGAGCTAGTTTTATTAAGACTCTAACCATTATCCCCTTAAACTCATGCTCAGATATTTTTTTGCTTACTTAGGACATGGGTGCCTAAATTTTGTATGTATCTCAGTTTTCATCAACAGAGTTTTCTAAATTGCTTATAAATCTTCATTACTTTTATAAAGACTAAGGACTTCCTCCATCTTAATGGACCAATGCAGTTCAGCACAAGGTTCATGAATATGTCTCATCAGGATCCTCAGAACCTGATAGGACCAATTCCGCATCAGGAGTAATCTCTGTAGAAACCAAAGAAAGTGCAAATGCTTTTATTCAAGATCACAGTGAAATAAGATAGAGGTGACTCTGCATTTTCACCTTTTCTATATGGTAGTTCAGAGAGGCTGGAAGACTTATGTAAAATGTCCTCCTTAGCATGCATCTCTGCCCCACAAGGCACCACCCTTTTTCAAGCAGTCACGTATTTCCACTCTCCTGATGTAGCTTTGGAAATTTTCAAAAACGATTCAGTATTTTTGTTTGGGCCAGAAAAAAACGAGCAATGGGGAATATAATTCCTTCTCACCCAATAAAGGAAGACACCTGCACAGGAGACCTGTGTTCTGATGTATTTCCACAGACTACTTCCGTGTCTTATATGATGAATGCTTAATGCTATGTATGTGTAATTATATGTAGATGAGAGAGGGAGACAGGGAGAAAGAGGAAATACCGTAGTACACTCTACATTTCTTTAGGACACCAGCCATCATAGTCTATAGTGATAAAATAACCAATAAGGTCAATTGAACAACTCCCAGTCATCTTATGGGTACGAAAATGGCAAATAGCAGGGCAATGGGTCACAGTAACGAGTGAGTGATGAGAGAAGCCATTGTGTATCTAGTTAATGCTACAAGCATGTCCAAGTTCTTTTAACACTGGTTTTAATTCTCCGTGTCTATTTTTAACATTGCTTTGACTGTCCTTATCACTAAGTAGTACTACAACAGTACACATGTAACCCCTGACAGATGTCAAGAATGTGTTGAAAATAAATGACGGAAATAAATTTAATCTTACTGAATCAGTTAATATGGGTTTGGTGGGGTTTTTTTCATTTTTCACAAAAATGGTTTATTTGCACTTATTGGATTGAGTCTTATAAACACAATCAACATGAAAGGAAGACTTACAGAAATAAATATGCACACCAATGGAACTCTACTTATAGAGTAAAACTGATTAGTAATGATTTGTCTTGTTACGTATATAAGCCTAAACCAAATTAATATTTCAAGGTAGTTTTCCAACATTAATCATGATTCATGAACTGTCAATCAGAGAAAATCTTTCTGCATTGCACAAAGAAAAAGGTAGATAATAGTAGTGTCTGACTAGATAGTTAAAACACTATTAATCTCAAGATATACAAGGTAGCATATTAATAATATAACTTCTGTAAGTAGGTAAAGGTGTTGCTATCCTGTTTGGGTAAATATGTCTGTCAAAATAAACAGCAAATTTATCCCTAAGTAGAGCCAGATGCTCCCTTTTCTTACCACATTCATCCTCAGCCCATTGCATTTAAATCTTGCAAGGCTAATAATTTTAATTTATTTATTTATTAGCTGAGTGTATAAATTTCAGTTACATTGTAATTTTACTACATGTTGCCCTTAGGTGACATGTCCACAGTTCAGATGAAGTCTAGATAGGGCAAACATAATAAGAAATCAAGACATAACAAGAACTATTTTAATTACATTTTCAGTTTTGTAACCTCGTAACTGCATTGGCTGCAGAGACAAATCCAAACCTTTAACTGCAGATCCAGCTTCTAACTTTGAAGGCTCATTTAAAAAAAAAAACCAAAACAAAAAACCAAAACCAAAAAACAAACAACTAATTGAAAGTCTTTCATGCTTCTGCTAATTTTTTTTTTTTTTTTTTTGGCCTCATGCCTCTTGATCTTTCATATTGTTGCTACATTCCTCTTTTCAGAGGACTTAGCAGGGTGGATTACCTAGCAAGGTGTCACTTGCAATTCAGGACTTGCAGAGCCAACAATTTGATATCCTGCAAGACATTGCCATTTATACCTGTGTTCCCAGGCATACACAATTCCAATTTATACGTCGTCTGCACTAAGTGGATCAAAACTTCACCTGATACATATATATATGTATGTATATTTGAAGTGCCAAATTACTTCGACTGAGGATCTAATACAATTTGTGTATGTAATTAAATGTATAGTAGAGACCCAGGTTGTATAGATGACTATGCATAGGACACTAGTTTTCAAACAAGTAAACATAATAAATCTCATTTCATGTCATTAATCAAGGAATTCTGTTACTAAAGAAGCATAATTTTTAGCAAAACAGAGAAACAGAGAAATAAAATTTGCCTCTCAGTTGTATGTTCATGCAGAGTGGGTGTTAAAGACATGACAAATTCATACATATGGCCTACCAAATGTGTTTTATAGAGGCGAGGAAATGAGGAGAAGTTGAAAAAAATCTATCAGATATTATGTAGACTCTCAAATTGTATTTGATGAAACAGAAATAAAAAAGGGCCCACATTCAAAACAAGAGAGAAAATAGAGAAGAGGCAACATCAATGTCTCACAATACTCCATTAGACTTTGAATTTCATTTTTATTTCCATTCTATACCATGCACTATTTTCAGAATTCGTTTATCTGCATCATGAACTGGTTTGAACATACCATCACTATTTTGCCCAATCTCTGTGAGCAATTTGCTGTTGTTTGTTATGTGCCTATTTAGTAATTAACCTTCCTAGTGCCAGATATTTCCACAAAAATTTGAAATAATATCCCTGAAATAATAGTTACATTGATAAAAAATGTTCAAACATTCCTGAATTTATATTGCCTAGCCTCTCTGCTGACTTCATTTTTGAGAGATGTCCTAATAAGACAAAAGTCTGTGGAGCCATGTAGTGATTGCTGTGGAATGCTGATATCTTTTAGTGTCCATGATCTGTACAAGTCTGAATGTAAATCTTATTACTGTCATTTTGAAAGCTCTGGAAGTCCACCCCACTCTGTCAAATGCTTTCTTTCAAATATGGCTTTCTTTGTCCAACAAGTCCTTAGTTTACCAATAGCATCTAAGACCACACAAAATCAGGAATATAGCAGAGCATGGGGAACACTTTCTGGAAGAATGAAAGGAAAAGAAAACCAGGGATTTCAAGTTACTATAATTCTATACTAATATACCTAATATACTGATGCAGTTCTGATGAGTCCTGTGTAATTTTTTCTGGATGGACATTTTTCTCTGACCCATTGCCGCCAGAATGGGTAAGGATATTTGCACAGTTCTGCATGATAATTAGCAAGCAGCATTTTCCCACACCGCCCACATCAGCTGATATGATTCTAGCAAAGGCCACATACAATTCTTTCACCAACGGTATCTCCCATTTCCAGCTACCAACAAGCATTGACTTCTGTCCTGTCCTGTTCTGTGAAGATGAGAAAACCCTGAATCTGCAAACACTTTTTCTCTAACATTAAGTACACGATTTTAAAGTCATTTCACAAGAATGTCTCATATATTTAAAGCTAAACAAGCACATTTTTACGGTCAGATTTTAACGCTAACTGAAAAAAAAGGAGTACTAAAACTGTATGCTTTAGGTTCTAATCTCTTTTGATGGGCTTTGGTAAAAAATTTGCATAAAAATACAGACAGCTTTATTCCTCTAAATACTTTCACCTCTACTTACCTTAGAGCTGAGGCATACCTTTAATTTGCACAGGCATAAAATGTGGTTGCAAGTGGTGTTGTTGTTATTAATTACATTTTTAAAAAATGAAAACTAATATTTTTAGATCCTTTTTATTTTTTACAAAAAAAAAAAAGAGTTTTTTTCCCTGAAAAAATGCCTCCTTGATAAATTTAATGTATTCTCTCTTCCTGTGGAGAAAACCATCTCTATTTTTAAAAATAAAATATAAATAAAATATAAAGAGATTAATGCAAAGGAGTCAGCTAAAGTTAAGACTTTACAGAAATAATTACTTCCTCTGGCCTGTGTCTTTAAATATATAAATAAATAAAAGGAAGGGAAAGAAGGAAGCAGTAAAGTGACTACATTAAGAAATTGATTGATGTGTTGCTCCTGTGTCATGTTCAGCAAGCCTTTCCCTGGAGAGGCTTTATTGGTTTGCTGGTACTAAATTTTCCAAACATATATATATCTTCTGATGCACGGCAAGTCTGTCACTGTTGAGAAACTACGTCAGCCAAGTTAGAAAAGTTAAGAGCTTGTAAAACTTAAGTCATCCAGAACTGCCACTAATGGAAAAAAAATAGAGAGATATTAAAGAAATTCAAAGTTATATGAAGGTTGGGGTTTTAGAAGGATGAGGGTAAAAGGTGGGAAGAACAGGATTTACCTTTGCATATTGCTTAAAATACTTAGATAAGAATAATTTAAAATACAATAGTAAGTCAGATCACCTTCTTAAAATTGTAAGGAAAAAAGAAGAGTTAAAATACCTTGAATCCCATAAAAAATTTCCTGATTCTGTCATCTGAGCTCTTTCTATACAATTTTTTAGCAGTACTGGAAAGTTTAAAGTGGCAAATGAAAATAATATTAAATACAGTCAGAATAAGGAAAGAACTAGATTTTGCTTTCTCTAGAGCCTTAAATCTACATAATTTAATTGTACAAGTTTTTAGAAATCCTTGATTGTCTTCCTTAGCTCGGTATAACAGCAGCTGTTTTCCATAGGATTTTACTTAACACTTTCTATACCTAAGATTTTCTTAATACATTTCATCTTTGACATTCAAAAGTTGATGGTCTTAGTTGTTGGTCACTGAAGAAAAAGTCAGACATTTTCTCACTTTAAAGGGTCTTTTTTCTGTTTTACACCACCATAAGTAAGTGCAGAAAGAGTTCTTTGAACTCTAATAATTCAAATTTACAGGAAGTCACTGAACTAATTTATTTATGTGTATGCAATTTCTGTATTTTCAGAAAGAAGTAGTGCTGGGAAATATCAGCTTAGTGATTGACCCTCAGATCTGAAGTGATCTGAGGATAAACAGTTTATTTGTTAAATATAAGTGTTTGGGGTGTCCTGTTTATTCCCTGGAATTCAGAAGAGAAACGTCTGATTTTGAACTCGACCATGATTCAGCCACACTTTGAACCCTTTTATCATCACCTATGGTAAACATTCAAGTGTTCAAGTATATTGGCAGAAACATGCCTGAAAAATTATATTTGTATATGGAATGCTTGAACATAGTCCCTGGACAAGATTTTAAATTGTGTAAAGGGTCAGTAACAAAATTGGATATCTGCTGCAATATATGCTGCATAACAACAGATTTATTGTTCTATCATCTAATAATGAAGGAAACAAAATATTATTAAACTTGGGCAACTTACAATGGAATTTAGATTTAAATCTTTCAGAATTCACTCATGCGCTACCTATAAATACTCATAGGCAACACAGGCCTCTCAAAGAAGCGTGCTAAATTCAGGTTTTTGTACTTCAAATAACTATTGATCATATCTCTGTATTCCTTATAATGTTCCTCATCAAATATCTCCAGGAGAACCTATTTCTGAATCAGAATACAGTGTTAGTAGTTGGGACCTGCTAGTCAATAATCCACTCACCCTTGGGATCACTGCCCTTCCTAAATCAGGTGAAACACGTCGAGTGGAAGAAAAGGCACATTTGTAACAACAGAATATAATCAGCCAAACAACTGAACAGTAGATTTTAAAATCATATTTAAGCATGTGTTCTGCTGTTACAGGACTATTATATGATACTGATTTACCACTAATCAGGCACCACCATCCACCAAAAGCAGCCTCTGCCAGTGAATTGTTACACTGTTAAAAAGCTGACAGATTACTTTCTACTACAGCATGCAGAAATAAGAGATCCTTACAAATGACATGCCACAACCGTGAAAGCCAATGACACAGGGAGCACTTACAGCTGATAAGAAGCATTTACTCTCTGCCACTTCAAAGGCGAATTCTCCCTAGGATGCCTTTAATCCTACCTGGCACCTTAAACCCGGTGCTCTGCACTGCAGCAAGAAAAGATGAAAGTGAAAGGGCATAGGCAACAGAGAGACAAGCAGATTTAACAAGAGGGGCAATACATGTGACTGATTATTTGTTGACATAAAATATATAAAGAGACAATGGAACAATAAGGGAGTAATAATACCAATACCACCACCACCACCACTAATAATAATAATAATAGTAATAATAATTATAATAATAATAGGTTTTAAACAAATCTATTTGGGGGACTGTGGTTTTAATCAGTCACAGCAACTGCCTGCAAAGCTGGGAAAGTGTTCTTGTATTAGGATGAAAATTGAGTGATTAAAAAATTAAATGCAAAGCTGTTCTCTTTTGCACTGAAAAAAATTGCACGTCCCCTAGGTGATAACCATATCATCAAAGAAAGCAGGGATTTGGGCCTCTCAGATAGCAGAAGTATTTTGCTCTAGAAAACAGTCCAAAGCCTGCTTTTTTTCAGACATCTCTCTTCTGCTAGCACTATTCGGCTCTGAAATATCACAACATTGACATAATAACAAACAATTCCAGTTTTGGTTAAGACATAGAAGAACCGCAAAATGCAAACCCCACTAAACTAAGCCTAATAATAAGGGAACTGATGTTTTTTATTATTTCAAATTATCAAGATGCAATGTAAATTCTAAATAAACATGTATATCTGTTCCTTTCTAATCTGAGGACATGCACCCAGGCTAGGATAGGAGACATCTGCCAATGTCATAGCTTTGTGCTTTTTAAGCATAAGGAATAGAAACTTTTTCCATCTTAATAGATCTCAAAGTTTTCTAAAAAGTTCATCAGTCTTGGCAATATTGTAATGCAGATGTTATTTGAGTACATAAAACTAGGTATTAAATTGGGATACCCATTACCGCCTCATTGCTGTGGATACACACAACCCAAGGACACAGATTATCACATGAAGCAGAATGTAAGCAACTTCATTAGATTGCACTGATCATTTTAAACACCGTGCACAATAAATGAATGTGGATTCTTTTGCCTGTGGATCAGTCTCAGGAAAGAAACCTTATAATTTTGGGGGGCAAAACACCTAAGGACTTACAGAGGTGATGGTTTAATCATTCTAGTAAACCATTTTAAGAAACAGGTCAAGTCACACCTGGTCTTTGCATGTACTCTCATGGTCTTTTTGAGAAATTAATGTAACTTGAGTCTTCAGGCTTGCTATAAACCAGCTGGTTATAACTTCTGTGTCTCAATTTTCTTATTCATCTCAAGATAATTGAGAAGGAAGATACTTGTTTATATTAAAATTTTATTATTATATAATTTAAATAATATAAACAAGGAAGCCTGGCTTGGCATTTACCACGACTCTGGAGGAATTATTATAGTTATTACTGCTCATGTTCACTGTGTTTTAGACTGGGATTTCTTTTTAGTCTTAGTGAATCCTGAGGTAATACAAAGGCCAAAGTAATTGCAGGACTAACTGCTATCTGGATAACCATAGGATATAGCTATGATAAAAATAAGCAAGCCAAAACACATACCACTTATGGTAAGTTGCATGTGAAATCCTAATATAATGTTTAATACATTCATCATCGTAAAGTATTAGAAGAGAATTCTCACATATCCAGCTTTATTGGAGGAAACAAAGCTGTGACACAGATGTCCAAATTCTGCCAATATTCCTCTGCAGAACCATTCTTTCCACCAGAAATACCTTGGCAGCAGTGTTCTCAAAATAACACACCATTTAATGGAAGAAGGTTTACAGAATCTTGATCAAAGTAAATATATGCCTGAAAGTGACACCTTGTACAGATAAAACTTAGGATAAAGATAGAAAGAATAAAAGTATTACAAAATAATGCTAGTTAATTAAAAAAATTCTTCCAAGCATGAATCCTGGCCCTTCATAGTGAGGAACTTTCTGTTAAATTTGTATTTATGGTCCATGCACAGATAAACATATTCATAGTCTTTGTAAGTTTTTCAAATATAAACACTCCAAAGACAAAAAGTAAAATCTTTTAAAAAGGTTTATTACATATCAAATGTAATTATATAATTGTGTTTATTCAGGGGAAACGTTATTTGCGTTGTGCTTCAATATCCAATAGCTATGTGGGCTTTAGACTATCTGGTAATTATATGTTGCAGTTGAGACAAAGCTCCTTATACTTCAAATCTAGTCCTGTTTGATGTATTTCACCCATTTCTGCAACATTAAAGAACTTGCCTAAAATAGTTACACTTCATCACTTTGAAATTTCAGGAGAATGACAACTTAGAGAAACTGACATCACTTAATACTATGATCCTCTGTGTTTAAGAATATGGTGACCATTTTCAATAGTTTCTGTTCACCATCCTCATTATTTTGACAAGTTTTAATACCATTCATCAAAGAACACATACTAAGTGTACACTTTGTGGCTATCATGGGGATTTTCAAACTCATAAAATTATATCATTATTCTTTAGCTGAAGTGAGTGATTGGTGTTCTATACCATGAATCTTTCTTTTAATAGTCTGTATTAGGCATTGAATGAAATTTGAAAACTTTTCATGTTGCCTAAAATGTGGCATGCTTAAAGACCAATCTTCTTATACTTTTAATTGACTTAAGTTGAATCCCTTGCACTATTGCAAATGGACTGACTTATGTATAAAGTTTCATCTGTTGGTGCAATGACTAATTTCAGCTCTTTGGAAAGAATGGCAGCAAGGTAGTTACTATAATGTTGCAGGCAGTATAGTGTGGCATTGAAGAGTTTTGGTTTGTTGGATTTTTTTTCCTTACTTGGTGTTTTTTTTCCATAAAAGAGCAACATTTTAGCTTTTGCCAATACTAGTAAACAAACAGTTCTTTATAACTTCCTGCTTAGCTGAAAAAGAGCACTGTGAGCATTAAGAAAGGATAGTGACCATGATGATCCTGGAGGTTAGGAGGTGCAGGATCTCCTACCATCAAGCCAAAACAGTTACCTCACTTCAACTAAGAAAAAAACCTGCCCTCTGAAAGACTCGTCTGAGGTAGGCTGTGTTACTAAGCATACGAGCACCCCATCAGTGGCACTGATGAAGGATATCTCCCTCAAAACTGTCACCTGTTGCACTGGGAGAGGAGTGACTAGCTGTGGTGGGTTGACCTTGGCTGGCCATCAGGTGACCCCAAGCTGCTTTATCACTCCCTCTCCTCAACTGGACTGGGGAGAGAAAATACGATGAAAGGTTCATGGGTCAAGATAAGGACAGGGACATCACTCACCAATTGTCATCACAGGGAGGTTGTGGAGTCTCCTTCCCTGGAGACATTCAAAACCCGCCTGGATGTGTTCATGTGCCCCCTGCGCTAGGTGTCCCTGCTCAAGCAGGGGGGTTGGACAAGATGATCTCCAGAGGTCCCTTCCAAATCCTACCATTCTGTGATTCTGTGATTTTGTGAAAACAGACTCAATTCAGGGAAATTAATTCAATTTATTGCCAATCTAAATCAGAGTAGGATAACGAGAAATATGAACAATCTTTATACACCTTCCCCCTACCCCTCCTTCCTGCGACCAACTTCACTTCTCCTTTCTCTGCTTCCTCCCCGAGTGGCGCAGGGGGACTGTGAATGGGGGTTGCAGTCAGTTCATCACATGTTGTCTCTGCTGCTCCTTCCTCCTTACCCTTTTCCAGCATGGGGTCCTACCCATGAGAGACAGTCCTTCATTAACTTTTCCAGTGTGGGCCCTTCCCATGGGCTGCAGTTCTTCATGAACTGCTCCAGCATGGGTGCCTTCCATGGGGTGCAGTACTTGAGGAACAGACTGTTCCAGTGTGGGTCCCCAGTGGGGTCACAAGTCCTGCCAACAATCCTGCTCCTCTCTCCACAGGGTCACAGGTCCTGCCAGGAGCCTGTTCCAACGCTGGCTTTCCATGAGGTGACAGTCTCCTTTGGGGCACATCACCTACTCCAGCTTGGGGTTCTCCATGGTCTGCAGGGAGGATACCTGCCCCACCATGGACATCTGTGGGCTGCACAGGGACAACCTGCTTTACCATGGTTTTCACCATGGGCTGCAGGGGAATCTCTGCTCCAGTGCCTGGAGCACCTCTTGCCCCCCCTTCTTCACTGCCTTGGTGTCTACAGGGGTGTTTCTCTCACACTGTTGCACAGCAGTTTTTTCCCCATCCTAAATATGTTATCCCTCCCCTTCTTAAATATGTTATCCCAGAGGCGCTACCACCATCACTCACTGGCTCAGCTTTGGTCCCTGGCAGGTCTCTCTTGGAGCCAGCTGGAACAGGCTCTGTCCAACACGGGTACAGCTTCTGGCATCTTTTCACAGAAGCCACCCCTGTAGGCCTCAGCTGCCAAAACCTTGCCATGCAAAGCCAGTACACTGGTGCTGCATCTTTTGAGGCAAACTAGGTTGTTTAGGGTCTGCCTAGACATAACTATTCAGCATGTTCCTTCCAAGACCAGAAGGGTTTCCAAAAGCATTAATGGATGATTCTGGTACTACTTCCAAAACCTCCTGGGAGCATGAAGACCTGTGTGAGCAATAGCTCCTCACAGAGTCTCACAATGAGAATCCATTGCCAGGCCACTGTCTGTAGTCCATAGCAGGCAGCCTGTAGATGGGTGGTGGTGTGTCCAGCTAGTTATACCAAGTCACAGTTGACCAGTGACTTGTCATAGCTATCTCTACCCAGCCAAGCTTCTCTTGAACTTTTTTCTGTAGGCAAGATGACTAAGTGCCAAAGCACAGCTTAAAAACCCATGGGACACATCACCCTCACTCCCATTCTTTTCCCCAAACACTCTCTTTTCTCTGCTTTCTTTGCCATTTCTGGACTCCTTTCTCCCTCATGCAGTAAATTAAATCCATTTCAGGCCTGTATTCCTTTCTATCTCAGTGGAGAACACAAGAGGAATACAGAGGGAAAACAGTGCTTTGAATGGGAGAAACTAGGCTATCCTTTTTTTGCTTTTTAGTGTTGACTTTTTCGGGCATGCTTGATATATTCCAAGACCATCGATCATGGACATATGTACCAATTGATCTAGACCACCTGACAGTATATATTCTTCTGCTGGGTGTGTTGATTTTGGTTATATGAGGTGATTTAGAGTTATTTAGAAGCCAGTGGCATTTCACTTGGAAAAGAAGCAGTGTTATAAAGTTCTTAACAACTACCTTGACCAGGTACCTTTCTCATCTTGGTAAGTCTGTTTATGTCAAGAGAGTAGTGTATTAATGAGACACGATGAAATACTGTATTTTTAATGTATTTGAAAGGCTAGGAAAAACATTAAATACTAATATAGCATTATGTCCTACTGAAGGGAAACATGTCAAACTTTAAAAGATCTTGTTTCAGAAACCTACTTATTTAAAGTGGTAGTCACTATAAAAATATTCACTTATTATTTTACCTGAGATAGTTCCAGCAACCAATTCTGTTCTTCATGATGCCAGGAAAACTAGAGATATGCACAGAATTATCACTTAGCTTCCAGATGATTAATTTTCAAATGTATCACTTTCTTAAAATTTCTGTTTGAACCATGGACTGACATGTGCACAGACTGGTAAGGTAATAGCTCATTTCCTTTGAGGAGTAGCTATTTGTAAGCTAACATTACTTTCACATAGGAAAGAATAGAGAGGATGACAAGTGGAAGCTAAAAGCAACTGACAAAGGAGTCTGAACAAAACTGTAGTTTTCCTGACGGTGCAAACCTGTCCTGAACAAAGTGCTGCACCATCCCGGTCAGGAAATTGGGGATAAAAGTAACAGTGACGCCTGATAGTGTGATGAACTCTCACAGTTCCTTTGGAGCAACCATTGTATAGCTTCCATTCCTTTTTAATCATTCTAGTCACCTACAGGCAGTTCCCTCTATTATTGTAATAGTAAAAAGTGAAGATATTTTTAACTGGTGAATGTTCGTTTGACATTTTGAATGCTTTCATCATATTATTTAGGGTAGAAACACTGTTTCTCACTAAATAAAAAGATTTCAAGTACAGTAGATTCAACACAGGGTGGCAAAGAGCTTTGATTATGATATTTCAACAGCATGAGAATCAACTGTAAAGGCTAAAAGAAAATTCTGTTACTCTGTGGGAGAACAATCTTCAGAACAAAGGCTTTTTACTACCTAGGACTTTACTAAGTTTTAGATGCTGATTTCCTTCACTTTTCTTTTCAACATTGGAACATCTCTATTAATGCCTTTTAGACTGGGACATCATGCAGAGCACTACAACCTGGATATTAAGGTCTATTAGCACAATTTACTTAATCATAAGGTTATGCTTATATATAGAGCACCTGATAAAACTATGAAAGTGAAATAGCAAAGGTGTTGCACTCTGACAAGTGTTGTCCAGACTGACAAAAAAATATATAAGGAAAGAGGGGTGGCATCACGTGGTCCTGACTGTCCTAGAGTCCTGTGGGTATCTGGCAAGACATCAAATAATATCAGAAAAGTTGTGGTGTCTTTCTCCTTCAAAGCTTTGAAGTTTTCAGGCATTTTTTGGTAATTTCAATAGCATCAGCAGATGTAAGGGTCACTTCTCTTTCTGCATTGAGAAATCCCTTTTGCACAGGATTCTTACTAGAAGGTAATTTTATCCAATTATTTATTTAACTACACTTCATTTTACGTTTCATTCACTTTTGCCTTGATGTCTGTACCTTGAATGATCTATATTGATATTTTTTCAGTGGTTAGTGGAGAGTCTCAAGCTGTTACCTCTACCGATTAAAACCACTAAGCCAACTGCAAGTTAATTAATCCATTTTCAAACTCCTTTAATAGGAACTCAGCACATATTACTGTTAAGCAAATGTCACTATCCCCTCATATTCTGCTTTATAGGGATGTTTTTCTGGATTTTAAAGTCATGGCACTTTGGTAAACTATATTCAATGGGTGTGCAAAGATCATAATAAACACCTAAGGTACGTCCTTAAAAGTCAATTCTTACGTTACCTAAAACTAAAAGCAGAGGCAGAAGGATAATTGATGGAGGGAAACCCCAGCTTAAACATAACAATAATTTTTGAGCTGTCACAGAATCATTATTGAATTTTGGGGGATGAGAGAAACAGGCGGAATGGGAGTAAGGATGTCTAAACATGTGGATTATATTCATTATAATATGCTGTCTTCAGCTCTTACGACATATATCCTACTACAGTCAGTTCAAGGATTCTTCTGAGTTGTAAGCAGATTGCTGGAGGATAAAGCATTCCTCTACAGAAAGATTTCAGGAGAAGTTCTGGTCACGTAGTGCAATTCACCCTGGACACAAATGTTCTCTGAGTGCTGAAGTTAGCAAGATTGTACGTGTGGATGAAAAATCAGTTTAGAGCACTGATATTTTACAATATCTCCAGCAAAAATGAAAATTTTGGCTCATTATTTGGAATCATAAACTTGAGCTGGAATGTAGTATAGCCAAAATTGTGGTTTTGTTCGCATGTAGATCATCCTATATACTTCAAACACAAATCAACAGGCCTAATTTTAGGACTCAGGTTACACAGGTTACAAATATTTTTTTGACATTTGAAATTCAAAATGGTGTTATGTGATTTCTAATTTTACAAGTTCTCCTTACTGAAAATATAGAAAACCATTGTAAGAGCTTTCAGCTGAACCATATGGAATAACTGTATGTCTTTTAAAGATATATGCTACATTGTGTACAATAAGATTTGGGGTAATCTGCCTTAAAATGCATATTATCCTATATATTATATTCACAGAAAAGATCGTATTGCAGCTAAGACGATGTGTGTGCATGTGGATTTTAGTCAATATTATGGTATCAAAGGTCAACGTTGTAAAAAGAGCTATTGGAGCACAGTTCACATCTTGCAGTATTAATATTCTTTCTGGAGTGAATCCAATCATATTGGGATGGAAATGTCTTTGTCATAACGTTGAAGCTACTCCTATAGTGTTTTACTAATAAACTAATAAATTTCTGTGCCTACTTGTATTTTCAAGGCAAGCCATCAGCTGTTAGCAGTTCACCTGGCTATGCTTTGGAAGCTCTGAATGCTAGATCATTACAAATCAACAACCAGAAGCTTCAGATGCTCTGTTTAAGTGATCTGAGTAAGTTCCATCAAATGGGACTAAATAATTTGTAGAAGCAGATTCAATACAGAAGCAGTGTTACGCATTGCTTTCAGTCTAAATGGAAGCATCATGGAAATAAGCACTCAAATTTTATCCTGACTAGTCCAGATTCTTTCAAGTCCCAGAAACAGAGAGGTAAGCAGGCCATTCACACATTACTGTTAAAGATTGCCCATTGGGCAGCACTCCAGCCAGATGCAACAAAATTAGTTGACTGAGCTCCTAAATGATTAATAATTCCTCAGTGTTCCTACACATCTGCAGAAACTTTGAACTACAGACAGACTTAGGAAATACCTATGCTCAGGGAAAGGGATCTAAGGCATGCGGATAATACTCTTATCCTACTCAAAGTATTGACTAAAACGTGTAATTCTGAGATATTGTGGGCTAGTGCTCAGTAATATAGTTGTAGTAAGTGTGTTACAGTTTTGCTATGTAGTTACTTAGATTTTTGCCAGTTTAAGAGACTGAATAATATTCATGTTATTTTCTGCTCTTTGCTGAACATTATTCAAAAGAAACTGCAGTCAGAGCTTTAATACTTAAAGTATGCTGTGAAATATTTAGCAATAATGTTAGTACTTTGACCTTTATAATATCCTACATCTTCATTGGCTATCCACCTCATCTACTTCCCCATAGGTTAGAGAGGCAGTAAAATAATAGGATACGTGGAACAGATAGGCAACACAGCCAATCAAACCAAGGAATATTAAAAAGGTCAAAATACTCAAGTCTACTACTATGATTTATAAAACATATGAAGAATTGGAATTTTAGTACCTAATTCTACTGAGAATAATCATAATGAGAACTGAAAATGGCACAATGAATAGATTTTGGTGACAGTAATTTCATTTTGAATGAAAGATAGCAGTCTGAATTCTTCACTAAAACTAGGTTCATTACTTTTATGATTTCACTCTTCAGAGCTACCTTTGGGTCCAGGACCTATTCTTCCTTCTCCTCACAAGTCAGTTTAAATATTATAGCTATCTATATCACACTGCCACCCTGGGAAATACTGTAGAATCTATTTCTTGCAGTGGGATTAAAAGGCTAAATCTAAGCATACATATTGTTGTATAATTACATGTGTGTAGATATGTATATGTATATGCACCCACGCAGAGCTCTTATGAGTATTATGAAAACATACCAAACAAAACGTCATCTTCCTGAATCTCTGTACAGATCACAGCTCTACAAAATGTGAACCATATGTCTATTTTTCCACAATGACACATAGCAGTGTTACTGCAACATAACAAGATATTGTTGGCTGGTTGAGCCATTTTAGCTGACCGTACATACAATTTTGTGTTCTTCACTTCCCCTAGGTTTGTAACTTCTAGGTTCTTACTCTAAGCATCCTTTGAGTTTTTTCTCCCTTTACAGCACGAGTTAACAGAGTCAATAAATAACATGCATTAGCATATGCTCCCACACTTCAAACAATTAAATTTTATATTGTACTTGGAACAAGCTAGAAGAGCTAATACCATTACCATGGCTCACAGAAGTGGTAGCTCATTAAATTGTGTTGACTTAATTGCTTGCAGTCATGTGAACATACTGGTACTGATGTCTGTGAAACTATCTAGGAAGCTTAATGGTGAGAATTTGCATTTCAGTGCCACTATGCTAAGGCTGACCAATTTAGCAAAATATGAACCTCATGCTTACCTAGATTCCTGCAAACAGATCTTTGCAGACAGATCTTCATGCATCTGATTGTTCAGATGTCCTTGTAAGAAAAGGGCTAACAAGCCACTAAACATAAGTGTCAAAAATGGCAGCTTCAATCTGGTAATTTTCAATTTGGCAATTCTGAAAAGGAAAAGAAAGCAGAGGAAACTAACAGTACATACTGCTGGTTGCATGGTTTATTTTCTACTTCAAATGAAATTGTAGCATAATTTTCAAGCTGCTACATGGTACTACCACTGAATTAAGAGACCTTGCTATAAAAATTAATCCAGCTTACTGGAGAACACCATGTCCTATATTATAGCTTGAAAGCATGAGCAGAAGCATTTTGTCATGTTTATGAAGCATGTAAAGCTAATAAATATTATATTTTTAGTTACAGACAAACTGTTCATTATCTTAAACATATTCCTGCAAGTATGTTATAGTAGATTGCCTACTGAATTCTCAAATTATTTTGACTGCCTCTTGCAAAAGCTCTCTAACTGTATGCCATTATGTCACCCACTGAAAAAGTTTGCTGCAGGAGGTGCTACATTAGTCGTGTTCTGCAGCCATAGTAGAGTTCTTTAGCTAAGATAAAGTCCTTCTGGGAATTGTTACTGACGCAGAATTTACAAACTGCAGATTTATAAACTTCAAAGGTGTATTATATTTTGGAAAGAGAATTACAAAAAGACAATCTTCCTCTACACTTTTTCTCTAGTCAACATAACACACTTCCAAAAAGTACTTCACAAATCCGTCTTTGGACCCATTTGGAGGATGGCCATTCACCCTGGCCACACTTCTTTCTATTGCCAGATGTTCAGTTACTGTTGGAATTATGCATTTCCTTGCAGTCCTGCTGCTGGCTGAGATGAGACTGCTTTTAGCTTCAGATAACATTGTAATTCTGATTCTCTTTTAATTAGGTAAACTCTGCGGAAAGGTCACAAACCAGCAGTAAGCTTTAGAATTTCAGCATACCAGGTGGCTGCTGAGTTCAGAAATACTTCAGCTCAGCACAGATAGGTAGTGTTCCATCCATGTTTCAGGGACAATCATGGAACAGTTCAGGCTGGAACAGACTTCAGAAGGTCTCTAGTCCAGCCACCTGCACTAAGATTAAGGCAGATTCAGCCTTAAGATCAGACCAGGCTGCTCAGAGCTTTTACCCAGTCAGGTCTTGAAAACATATAGGGATGCAGTGTGCATGAACTCTCTGGGCCACCTGCTCCACTGCTGGCCTTCTCTCAGAGCTGAAGTACTTTTTTCCTTATATCCAGTCTGAACCTCCCTTGTTTCAGTCAGATTCCACTGCCTCTTTTCCTCTCACACATGCTGCTGTAGAGAGGCTGACTCCACTTTGTCAATAACCAGCCCATAGACCCTGACAAGCTGCTGTTCGGTCCCCCCAGGCCATCCCCTTTCCAGGCTGAAGATGCCAACTCCCTCAGCCTCTCCTCCCAGGGTAAATGCTCCAGGCCCCGACCACCTCTGTGGCACTCCCCTGAACTCACTCCTGTTTATTGATTTCTTTCTTGTACAGGAGAAGGGGCAAAACTGGATGCACTGTTTAAATGTTGTCTAATGAGTGTTTAGGAGAGGAGGATAATCAGTCCCCTCTAGCTACTGTCTGTGCTTCTGTCCTTACAGCCCAGAAGTCTACCAGTCACCCTTGCTGCCAGGACTCACTGCTGGATCATGCCCAGTCTCCTGTGTACAAAGACTCAGAGGTGCTTCTCAGCCATTCAGTCCCCAGCCTGTATCATTGCTGGGGTTATTCCCTCTCCACTACAGGGTTTTTCATTTGTCTTTGTTGAATCCCTTTAGTCCATTCCTCCAGCCTGTCTAGGTCCATGTGGATAGAAGTTCTGCCCTTGAGGATATTGAGTGACCCTCCTAATTAATAAGTGTCGTTGGCAAACCTGAGGAAAGAGTACTCCATTGCCTCCTCCAGGTCATTCTTGAAAACGTTGAATAGGACAGGTCTCATGGTAGACACAAACTTCATTTGTGACAGGCATCCAGGTAGCATACAACACATTACACTCTACCTTCTAAAGGTGACCACTTAACCACTTATTTTTATCCTATCCAGTTGTCTACCTATACAACAATACTGTGAGAGACAGTGTCAAAAGCCTTGCTCAAGGTAAGTCAATGTAAACAGCCAAGGTAAATTAAATTGTTTGCTCTCCCTTCATTCAAAACCACCATCATTTCATCATAATAGGCAATCAGGTTGGTCAGGTGTGGTCTACTCCTGGGAAACCCATGCTTGCTCTTTCTAGTCCTCATCATTTCTCTCTTGTGGCCAGAAATGTGTTCTAAGAGTTCATGATTTTCCAGGGTGCTGAAGTGAGACTGATTAGCCTGTAGTTCCCCAGATCGTCCTTTTTAAAATACGAATGGAGAATTTGACTTTCTCTAATCTTAGAGGGCCTTTCCTGCTCCCCACAACAATTCAAGAGGGTGGAGAGTAGCTTCACTGTGTCAATGGCAAGCTCTCAGCACCTTCATATTCAGCCCATCAGGTACCATGGACTTATGAGGGTCATGTTTGCTCGAGTAGTCCCTGACTGAATCCTCATCTGCTGCTGGTAGTTGTTCTTGAAAGCTTCCACTAAGCACAGAGGGAGGCTTTGTTTGTGAAGGATGAGGCAGAGAAGGCATTGAGCACCTCAGATTAAATTGCTTGCATCATCCAGCAAGGGGCCATACATTTCCATGGTTCAGCCTTTTGCTACTAAGGCAGCAGTACAAGCTCTACTCCTACATAACCCACTCCTGCTTCCACCTCTTGTAAACTGCCTTTCTCCATTACAGCTCCATAATGAGCTCCTTGTTTAGCCAGCCTGGTCTCCTGTTACAGCTCCGTGGTACCAGCATGGGCTATTCTTGCACTTGGAAGTCCTTAGAGACCTGTTTATTTCCTCAACTCCCTTATTGCTGACTCCCATAGTATCTCACCTACCAGTTCCCTGACTAAAGGCAGAGTGAATAAAATGACAAAGGAAATACTAGCACAACCATGTTGCCTCAAAAAGCTTGTGTTTACTTTCCAACTCACTCCTACCTCTAGGTTTTCCTCAACCTGTATTGTACCTTCTGTACTTCTGACTTTTAAGCATTGTCACATTTTCAAAAGAAACTCCAGGTTTGGGAAGGCCAAATGAAGACAGCTGCCTAGAGTCAGTAATGATATTGTTGTAATAACAGGAACATTTAAACAGTGTCTCAGAAATTCCACTCAAAAGCCAGGGAATCCAAAACCCAGCTGACATTTTTGAATGAGCTGGCCTCTTAGCTTCCCATTTAAGTAGACACTAAGGTTCAGCCCTGTTTAGATTAACCAGCAAATATCACAGACTGAAGTGACATGGTCACAGGTGGCTAGACCAGACTTTGCACTTAGAAAGCGTGCTTTAATTCCAGATCAACTTAGTTACCACAAGAATAATTTTTATGATGTTCCATGATAATACCTTCCATTTTTACTGCCTTAACAAAGGTTTTTGCACTGTTCCTGTGTTTACATTATGCATCAGAGCTCGTAACAATGAACATGCTGAACACTTCTGGGCTAATTTAACTGTGTACTCCATATTGAATATTGATGTTGAATCTGATTTGAAGTGGTGTCATCCTTACATGTTATTTTTGGTTTTCTGGCAGAATTCCCTCACAATCACTATTTGCTACTTTAATTTTTCTGTATTTCCCCAGTTTAAGATAATCTTTCCAAATTCCATTGATGGTCTGTCACATATCTTTATGAGTTATATTTGTTAAAAAGACAACTTGGATCATTTCAAAATCATTTTTTATCACTATAAATGACTTTATATTTTTGTAAACATTTCCATTAATGCATGACAAGCTGTGAAATTTGCCATTTTTGCCATGACCAATCCATAAAAATCTGTCATCTTCCTGCATGATGGTGCTCATGATTTACATGGGGTCTTAGTTCTAAGGTCACTTATTTAAATGGCTCATGAAAATTACCATTAAGTAAGTGGGTACATCCTGTAAGTGGGAAGTCACATGAGCACACTTTGTAACTCTTCCCCTTTTGTAAAAAGAATGTTTTTTCAACACTTGTGTATTCAGTATTATATGCATTCCTATTTTTTTAACTCCCAGAAATTAAAAAAAAAAAGTCTATTACTTTCCTTCTGCCAAGTATGTACTCTCTAGGTGAACACCAGGCAAAGCAAAGGCAGTTACAGTGTCTTATTGTGGGTAGTCTACAGATGCCTTTTTATGATACAGATTTGCAACCTTTGCAAGGAGCAACAGGAAAAGAGCCAGCAAAAGTGCAAAGTGCAAAAATGAAACTGATTTGGGAAAATTGGTTTAAATAGTGTCCACACATTTGGGATCTCCAAAGTTGAGGGTGACAAGCACACAGGTTAAGGTCCAAATTCCCAATAAGAAAACACACAGAGACCACAATATTAATAAATTCAGAGTCTTATTTGGCAGAAAATAAAATACAGGAACATTAATGTTTGAGCATACATGTTTTGTTATAGGATTCCTTAAAAATAATTTTTGGTATAGCAGAATTTCTACTATGATAAAAAGAAGCATATCTTCAGTCAGTCTGTTAATTCTGAAACTCTCATTTTCATCAAATAGAGTCTATATCCACAGGGATTCCTCTGACAGAGGAATCTCCCAGAATTTGGAAGATTATAATTTAAAAAAATCTCACAGCAAAGAACTATACCTGTCCTTACATTTTGAGATGAGTGGAGTCAGAGTCCCTTGTGGCAGGTTTGGACCTGCTTGCTTTCCTTCTCCTTTTTTTTTTTCTGTTTCTTCTTCCTTCTACTTTTTATTATGTGCAGAACCCATATTTATGTGAAAAATTTGCATTGAATATTATGAAGTCGTTTTATATTTGTTATCCAAAAAGGGGTTCTTAACTGCTTTGCTTGGGGCAGTGCCAGCACAGAATTAACAGAATTAACATAATTAATCAACTGATTAACAGAATTGACACGTTAATGTTAAACCTGGGCCGAGTCAGAGGAGTGGAAGGTACATTCTTCTCCTGAGAATAAAAAGGAGGTTTGAGAAAGCCAAACCCTGAGCAGGATCATCAGGAGCTACCAGCTCTTTCTAGGTTCTGGGAGTTGTCCACAGAAAGAGACTGCATTATCATGCCTGGAAGAATTGCAATACCAAGCATACCCATCCCATGTCTGTACCAGGCGTTTTGGATCCCAGAGCTAGCGCAGGAGAGTGTGCAATTGATTCAGAAGCATTTGAGATTGCCTGTCACTTATTGCTAGCAGCTGCTGCCCAACTCATCTTTAGGCACAGCTGGGAAAACCTCATTGTTTAACCTTTGCAGCTTCAGCTCTGACCTTCTGCTGCAGCCAGCATGGCTGTAAATCAGGGATTGCCTGGGCACAAGCTGGGAGCTTTGTATTACACTGGACCTACTTCCAGTGCAATTTCAGAAGAGCTAACGTATTCTCACAAACATTCAGATTTGCAGTTCTAAGTTTACTGCTGGGAGAGGTGGTCTCTACTACCCTGAAATCAAGTTTATATCATGCCTAAATTTAAATTCTTGTAAAGTCACATTCATTATTATTTTTTAAGGACTATAAACACACACGAATAAGTGCACACACATACATATAAATAGGTGTATGCTCCAATAATTTCAGAAGTCTCTTTTGACAGGGAACATGAAAGACATTATGTCCCATCAGTAAGGAAACTGATAGTCTATTAGAAAAACTGAGCAAATTATACAATAATGAAGGCTTGGATTCTATCCAGGATTAAATACAATATCTCTTTCCAAAAAAAATCCTCTGAGATAACCTTAATCGGAGTGATACGTATCTGTAGTTCCAGAAATGTTAAAAAATACCACAACCTAATGGAAAGCTGTGGGTAACTGCCTGAAGGGAGCGGATATTCTGTCACTGGTAGATGGTTGGTTATTCTCTACCAACAGGAAATCTTTAGGCAGAAACTAAATTGCCCCTTGTCAGGGATACTCATTTATATAAAGTGGCACTCTGCTACTCCCACCCACCAATACTGACTTCCAGTAATCATTCATGTGTCACACATACACCCATGCAGAGTTATACCAACTCATGTGAGCTAATATTCACTTCCACACTCCCAGTCTGTGACCACTTACTCATGTCAAGATATGTGCTGTCCTGTTCATTAATACTAATGCCAATTCAAGCATATCGGTGTAGTCATCTTCAATCTTACTCAGTTATGCTGGCACTTTACTCAATCACGATCAGTCAGACCCACCCATTTGCACTATAGCTGTGACTGATGCACACGCTCAGAGCCTCAGGGTGCATTTGACAAATAGAAATTGTGTTGCCTATATTTGGAGACTTAATCCCATATTTTAGTAGCAGAAAAGCAGCAACAACTTCAGACATTTCATTTGAATAACCACCCGAGAGGACAAACATTTACTGAAGGCCAAGTCAACATTTTCTGACCAGAACTATGAAGACATCTACATTTTATCATAAGAGGTGTAGACAGAAGTGTAAATAGGTAACTGGCAGAGAGGCTTCAAAAAGAGTGATTACATCTGCAAACAGGTGC
Source organism: Phalacrocorax aristotelis (assembly GCF_949628215.1). Classification (NCBI taxonomy): domain Eukaryota; kingdom Metazoa; phylum Chordata; class Aves; order Suliformes; family Phalacrocoracidae; genus Phalacrocorax; species Phalacrocorax aristotelis. The sequence goes on along the minus strand of NC_134277.1, from coordinate 29,557,632 downwards.
TGGTGCATGTATTATATATCATGTATTTTACATATTCTTCAACTTTTTTGGTGGATTCATGTGGGCGGTAGGAACTGAACCTCAGAAATCATTCTCAGAGTCTGACACTTCTCTCTGAGCCTTTGCCAGTTCCCTGGGTCACTCGGTATAGTATTGCTTCTCTTAAGAGCAAATCTCTATTTCTTCTCTGAATTCTGCCTCTTGGCAAAGCAGGTAAGGAAAAAATTTGAAAAGGGGTAACGAGCGTTATTTAAAATTTGATTTTAATCTTCACTGGGATTAAAAACAAGCAAACAACCTCTTTAATTGTAATGCCATTGTATGATATCATTTTAAAGAATGATTTGCCTTAATTATGGCAATAATATTATATAACAAATTATAACAAAAATAGTTTCATATCTTAACACATTTTGGGTTATTTCACATTTAACAGTGGAAGTCCTGAGTTTATAGAGTTTTCTTATGAGGTAATTGAAACATTTGCGTTCTTTAAGCACAATAAGCAGAAAACTTTATTTCACTAATACTCACCCTCAGACTAAGTTCATAACTTCTTGGCTTTGCCTGGGAATAGGAGGAAGCATGAAGTGGAGCAACTGTGACAGGTAATAGGACAAAAGTGAATTAACATGTTTCACAACTCATAGAAATGTATTTAAAGCCACAGAAGAATGTTTGCTGTCATTGCTGTGTATATGAAGTGGAGGAGAAAAAGACTTTTGTGGATGTATATGTTAGAAGAGGTAGAGTAGAGCTATTCTTTCATTTACATTTATGTCCCCATTGCACACATTACTAATTACACAGATTTAATCCACCTGCTCTTTTCTTAAGGAAGGAAGATTGTAATTTAAATTAGGGACCAAGCAAGGAAGCAAGCTAATTGTAAACTTTTTCCTGAGAAGAAGTGCCATTAGACTTCATTATGATAGAACAAGAGCACCAAAAGTGCCCATGGTATTACTGAAGCAAGCATTTATACTATATTTCAACCCTTTATATTTCACATTGAACATTAGGGACTGAGGTTTTGGAGGATTCACTAATACAAATCTGTGGATCAGTTTAAGATTACAGAGAAAATAAACAAAACCTTTGGCTCATAATGCCTTAGTGCCACTTAATAAAGATGTGCTTGCAAGGGATAAGGACAATTCATTTCTGTCAGTCAGACAGGTAACTTTGGAGCCCAGGGATACAATATTGCTGTTGGTAGTCACAGGACACAGGCTTTGTACTGAGTTTGCAAGGCCTCAAGGCTGAGAATTGTCAGACTTGCTCTGTCTGAACTTAACCTGCCTGCTGTTGGTTTAGCTGCAACAGCAATTTTTCTAATGACCAGGTGGTTATGACTCAGTTGTTTACTTTTGCTTATCTTTGAAAGTGACAGTAATATTTTTTTATATAGGTAGTAGTAACAAGTAGGTATTCTGTGTAGAATGAGTTATGGTAATTCTTTGACTGGACTGTTGAGATTTTAATTGTGCTAATAAAAAAATTATTGGCTTTATGTATAAAGCGTGTTTTCTATTTACTCATAACCAGACTTTGAATATACTACAGTACAGGGCCTGGAAATTGCCAGATGTTGAGGGATTATCACCCTAAACCAATTTTTTTACTTCAAATTTGGAGAAAAAAACACAAAAACATTATGAAAATTAATTTAATATTTTTCTATACGTTAAGAGTTTGAGAGAGGAGAGCAGGTAGAATAAAAATTAATGCCTTTCATTTTCTTCTTTTTTCACATTTTTTCTTCCATTTGCATGCTCTTTGTTTAAGAAAAATTCACTCCTTTTTAATATTTTTTCATACTGTAATTTATTACAGAATTATGAATTACCTGTATGTAATTCATACAGGAATTTATGCAGTATAATTCATGAATTTTCATATTTTTATCAATAAGGACACACAGATTAAATTATGAATATTTTTAATACATTGCATTTTATGAAGCCAAATAGTCCAGTTCCAGTTTTTTTCTTTACTTATTTTATGAGTAACAATAAAAGGTAAATAATTTGCTCAACTCTTTTCTTGCTCATTCTTCCTGTCATGTATTTGTGGCAAGCGTCTTTCGATCATAGCTGTTCATTCACGTGATCATTATACAGGTTGACCAGATATAGCAGGTTTGAGCAGACTCTTGATACAGTTGCCATGGTATAAGAAAGCTGCAATGTGTTCGAAGTCATACCTAGCAAGCATTAACCAGAGAACACTGAAGTAATTCAGGGGTTCCCCACCTGTGCTCTGCGGAACAACTAGTTCTCATGTGGCAACAAACCTTCAGCTCTTATTAAGCTGCCAAACAATATTAAAAGAAACCAAAATTACATTGAATGCTTTTCTGATACTAAGGTTTTTTTATGTTAAGAAATGTGTGTAATCTGTCAAGGACAAATTACATACATAGAGTTAAGATGGATAGTGTTGTTTATGGTCTATTCTGTATATGGATGATAGAAAATCTCAGATTAGATAGATGGCAAATCTGCCATTATTCTTTTAATTGGAACAGAGTGCATCTGAGAAATGCTTCAGTTTAGAGCAGCTCAGCATCATTTCTTCAAAACAACAAAACAAATTGGACAATGAATACTTTTTTTTTGAAAATCAGAAAACTGGGAAAAGAACATCCAGATTTTGTAAAGGACATGATTTTTACCTGAAAAAGATTTCTAGCGGTGAATTCCCAACGAACACTCAATTATGTTTGTTTACTAGATTGGATCATATCTCTTTATGTCAGCAAGGAATAAAGAAAAAAACTGTCTTTTACCCCATATCGTCTACAGCAATAGTAGTTTGTCTTTTTGGAGGAATGCAAAACCTTTTGGGCAGATACTCCTTGACAAAAACAAAGGAAGATAGGGAGCTGGCTAAGTATCCATGGGAAGAGTAGTTGTATTTTCTAAAAGAAATTTCTTTATCTCATAGATAATTGTGAAGGAAATATCACTTTATTTTGCCCCTTCTGATTATGCAAAGGGCACACTGTGTCCCCAAAGACACGTTAGCCGTGTTCTTATTAGTTTTCTCCTGTTAAGCACATTGGAAAGCAAAATTACAAGAAATTACTTAAAGTGTAATTTGTTTTTATATATGACAAATTGGAAAGAACTAATCTACTTGTACAAATGGCTCTATATGACAATACGTAGAAGCTATCAAGGTACACACAGTGCAGAATAGTCTTGTAAAGGCTTATTTTAAATGCTGCAGAGGCTTCTATGTGAAGTCATATGTTCCAGCACTCCTTATACAATAAAAACAAGCATTCATATGTGTGAAATTATTTTGGTTGCTTAGTCATATTTATACATGAATTTTAGTGTCTACCAAAAGGACTGCCTAAATGTGGCCCACTCTCTATGACAAACACAGCTTTAGGGAAAGGTTCACACAGAAGAGCATACTTGTTCAATCTTACCTGAAAGAACTCATCAGCTCTTGTTGGTTTGGGTGAACCAAACATAGTTTCCTTGATATGCTTAACAATATACACTGTCACATATACACTTGTTTCTGGGCCCCATAACACTGAGGCCATCTGCCTCCATTTCTCTTTTGCTCAGTAAAGTCTGTTTAGTCTTAAAACTCCTGCCACTTCTTCTTCCATAAAATTTTAAAATTTGGGTCTTTCTAACAGACTTCAGCAGACCTGAAACATAACCTAACAAATGACCCAAGTATTGATACCTTATTTTATAAACCAGATCCCTTTCCATGATCCCCTTATTGTCTGGGTGCTTGGCTATTACCCCATTATTTACATGTAAAATCGGTTTTGTGTTCTCTCAACACAGGTCAAACTGTTATCTGTGCCCTAACCTTTCATCATGGTTACTGGCATTTCATGTCCTGTGGTTTCCCTGTGACTCTCAGTGATAGATTAGAAATCACAAAAAATATAATTACTGAGCTGATTTTATAATATTGTATTCTCCACTGAGTTCTTTCATTCTGTTCTGCATTCCCCTCTGTACCGCACAGACTTCTTGATGTCTTCAAGGTCCTTCACAACACTGAACCTTCCTACACTTTTTGCTGTCATCATGATAACCTTCCCTTTACATTCTTAGAGTGTAAATCTAATTTTTCAAACATAAACTGAGTCGTAGGTTCATTTTTTGTGGCTCTCTCAGGAAACAGGCTGTAGACTGTTTATTTCTGCCTCCAGGTCCATGATTACTTGCAAAAAAGAATGACCGCAGTGGATAAAAAAGAATCCAGTGGATAGAAGCAGTGGAAAAAAGAAGCAGGACACACCTCTTGCTCAGAAATTTAGCAGAGCTTTCAGGATGAATGGCCAAGGGATTGAACTACGAAGATTTACAGAGCAAGGTCTCAAAGCAATGTGAAAATTGAGTATATCAATGTAGGCATAGTCTTATGATTTCTCAGGTCTTCCCTTTAGAATTTTCCTTCATGTATTTTAAATCCAGATAGGCTGGAATCACCAAGCCAGAGATTAGGTGCCACAATCTGTGTGATATGATAATCAGTCCCTACTTTCTCCAGTTCCTTTCCACTGTTCAGCAGCCTTAAGTATTGTATCATAATTTAAAATAAATCTGTCTCAGGCATCTGGTCCTTTTTTTTTTTTTCATGCTAATGGTATTAACATATAATAACAGCTATTCCCTGAGAAAAACAGTGATGTATTATTATATCTCTTTCTTATGATAGGAAATTTAAAGAAGCTTTAAGGAGGTTGCATTTCAGCTGGACTGCTCATAAACACTAAACTTCCTGAGGTTATTCGTTGTTAGAAACAGCCTGAATTAATTGTTTTCTGCAACGTATGCCAAGCAAACTAAGAAAATTAAAGCCAATGTGACTTTTTCTTTAATCCTTATTTGATTGCTTGATGCAGTCTACTGATGCATCTGTTGGTGCAGTAGATTAAGTTACTCTTAACCACTGCCATCCCTATTGCTCACAGAGCCAAATCCTAGAGGCATTTTTTTTCCTCTGCCATTTATTAGCACCAAAAGTAATTAGAATGTTTAGTAGATAAAACACGAGAATACTCACTGGCTGAATATTCAGACCTTTCTGAAACTGCTGCAGTGACAGACAATCCAGGTGGCATTTGCAGGTGCACAGCTGCAGTAAATGATGAATCTGGCATCTTTGGCAGTTCTCCTCAGTGCTGATGGCAGTGGATTTTTTTATCAGTTTGTAATCTCCATTCCTCTTTTGTACACACAGAAACACCCACATATTCAGTTTGTCTTCAAATCTTTTCCTCACAAACATGCTATTAATTGCAGTCATTACATGAAATATTATTCTGTTTTCCCTAATTCTGGTTTTACTAAGCACGACTTGACACATGCATACACATATACACAGACTTTTTTTATTTCAGCTTTAAGTTTTTCATTATAGGTGCCTGCACATGCAGATTTTTTTTAGTATAAAGTTGCTAAAATGTTGTAAGACAGAAGCACTCAAACCAATGAAGCATTGTTGATATTTCTGGGTTTCAGATTGGAATCCAGGAAATATTAATGATTTCTGTCTGATCTTGTCTCACTCTGCTGCAACAGATGCCATTATGGCACATAATAACAAAATATAAATTGCCTTAAAAATGTAATAACAAATATTCCAGAAGCAATAAAAATAACCCCCTCAAAACACACTGCATGCACTCAAAGATGAGACATAGGGATTTTACTAGATGTTTAAACAGAACTCCCACTCACTTTTTCCTGAACCTGGAAATACAGCTGAGTTTTACAAAAATATTTCAAAATTGGAAACTCTAGCAAATCAGGTTCATTCCAAAATAGTGCTGTTTAGCAGAAAATGCAACATCTCAATACATTTAAAACAAAATACTATCATATCCATTTAAAAAAAATATATAGCTGGTGAGCAGTGACTCGATTGAGATGTTTTGACATAGGTAATGTTTCTCATTTGTAAATATTTCACAGAAAGACAGATATTTTTGTAGATTTTGACATAGTAAAATATGTTTGAATTACATCGCATGCTAGCCAAATCCAGTTTTGCATCGTGGGTCAGGACTACTTGTCCTTTAAAGACACTGCTGGGGCATTGACACAGACAATTCTCCTGCTTCCACTGCCACTTGCCTGCCTGGCAAAATCTTTCACTGGCCACAGAGCTCTTCAGTCATCAAGAAAGAAGATCCTATTGAGCAGACCTTATGGTTGCTTTCTTTGGCCTTTCAGCCCCTTCTATAGGCATTTCCTTCTACAGGCATTTCTACTTCATGCTTTATCTCCAGCAGTGCTTTTAGAAAACCCTTTCCTTCATGACAGCGTGAATATGAGAAGTGACAGCATGCATTTTGTGTGTAGCTCAGCACATGTGTCCTGGGAGAAGTTGTGTCACTTCCCTTGCTAGTTGGGACTGTCTCTAGGGCAAAGTGAAACAGGAGGAAAACTGAGTTTACCACTGTAAGCCCACTGACCAGGAGACATAGATCTGACTAGACCCTGTTGAGCTCCAAAGATTAGCAAAAAGGAGCTCTGTGGATCATGTGTAAAGGCGTTTTCTTCATTACATCTTCACCCAGTATTTCAGTAAAGTAAATGAGAGGAGCAAATAGTGGTCCTCTGGAGGATCTTACCAGGAAAAAAGAGAAAGCAGCAGAAACTATAGCACATATACTCTTTTGATCTCACAGAGATATCTCTTGCATTCTCAAGAAAGCAAACCAAACCACCATCTCTATATAAACACTGTTCCTGAAACCAGTTGTTTAAATTGCCTAGCTACCTTAGCGGCCTGCAATGAACTTCATGCATCATGTCAAATTATGAAAGAATCAGCTAGGAGATGAAACAGTCAAGAGAATGAAAAGAACTCAGGACAGCCTGACAGAAGGAGCTGAGTTTTCTCCCAGAAATCTCTCAAACGCAACTTCCAAAGTTGTTGGGACTGGTCAGTGTAGAGTCATGGTGAGGGTACTTGGTATGTCTGCAGAGTCAGCATATTCTGCTACCCAGCAATTAATTTCCTGCTGTTCTCTGCAGTAAAGCGAGTGACACAGGAAATGTGTAACTCTGTATGCACACATGAGACTTGAGAGAATAGGTATGGAAAAGAGAAATGGTGAATCTGATTATATACTCTTTTGACTTATTCCAGTGGCAAATTCTGCTGCTTTTGAACAGTAAGCACATAGCAAAAAGGCAGAAGACAGATTTTTCATTGATGTGATCTGTAATGTATATATCATATGACAAAAGAAAAGAAAATACTAAGTTAAAACAATTGTCAAATTGTTGTCTTCAAGATTTTATTTACAGCTGTGTATTATTTTCTAATAAGGTAAATTTTCTTTTTAAGTCTCTTGTAACATTTCAAGCCTGAGACAAGTAATATGATGATACTGTATTTTTCGGTGCTCTCATTTCACAATGAACTATATTAGCTGGAATACCCAGGAGAAAGAGAAAACTTCAAAGCATGGCCCCAAATAATGTAGAGAATAGGTATGGTATGAATACCAACAGCCTGAGCTTTAAGTTCAAACAACCTTTTAAGACACTTTCTGAGGAATAACTTTTTTAATGAATTGAGTTCATCTCAGGGGTAACAGTGATGCAAAAGTAGGTTCCAAATCTGACTAGTTCTCTTCTCCTGCACATGTCTTTTATATCCTGCATAACATCTTGGGCACTGGGGATGACTCAGAAGCACCCTCACTACCCTATCACCTCCTGTGGTGAATAACTTCCAAAGCTAACATCAAAAACAGAACTTTCAAATCCTCCTAATTAGGGGTTTATTGTTCAGTTTAATCAGCAGGGAAAATAAGACTGATTTTGAGAAATGCTCTCTATATATGAAGTAGAGAGGAACTTCCCCAGTCAGAAAACAAACAGCAGACCTTCATAAAAATTTTTATTTTCAAAAAGTCATAAAACTAGATAATAAGAGTGAGTTGTCATAGAGTACCACTGCACTAACAGACTTATCTCTGGTAGAGGCAAAAGCATTTCTTAAAACTAGAATGTTCCATTCAACTTCACCAATTTTCATGAAGGTTTATTCACCCAGACAAGAATGCCTAGGTGGCTTAGCTTTCCTAAATTCTCTCTTATTGAGAGAGTTGTCATCTTAAGGGGGATGGCTGAAGCATCCCAAAATTCTCTACAAGATGGATGCGAGAATGGCACCTTTTGGGTAGCATCTCCTACCCAAAGAAAAGTACACTAAGAAAAGCTCAAAGATATTTGGCTCTGGTATGAATAGAATGCACAGAACTTCAGGCTTCATGCTCCTGTTTTTATTCAAGAGGAAAATGACCATAGTTACTCATATTCTTAATTTCAGTGGTTCTACATCTTTATCCATTGGGACATCACTTCTTGAATGGATTTGTCACAAGTAGACTGCCTTCCAGGATGAGGAGTCTTTAAGGAGATTTTCTAAGTGTTCCCCAAAATAGTTAAATTTATCATAAAGTCCTCATAAAGTATTTGCATTCAGAAATAGACTTTCGAAGTGAGAAACAGGTTACCTTCCCAGAAGCTTTTTTCACATTTTCTAGTGTTTTGAAAAAAATTGAACTAAGTGTCACATTTGGAATATTTGTCTTTGGCTTTTTTTATCACCCTGTGAATGTGGCAAAGGCCACAAAGAAATGGCCATCTTCAGAGATCTGTTTTGATGGCCTAATTTTCTGTTCTGTTCATATTCCCAGTAAAATTTGGCATGTGACCTGTGAGAGGGATACTACGGGTGTGAATATGACAGGGACTCTATTCCTATTATTCTTACATAGCCATCAGCAGTCAGTCAATCTGCAGCTTTATATAACCATTAGTTTTCACAGAAAATTTGCCTTAAACCCTTCAGCTCTATTCACCAGGACAGTTTAACCCTTAGTAGTTATATCATTCTTTGATATTTTTGGACAAGTGACTCATCCAACCATGTAGGACTTTCAAGGGTACAGATCTCTTTACGCCCATGAGCTTCTTACTGCTTCTTCTCATCTGAGTTGGAGAGCTGGATCCACAATGGCTGTTCCAGCTTGAAATTGTTCACAGAAGAATGTGCTGTGGTCCGTCCTTCCCTGCACTCTCAATATGCGCTTCTGAGTTGAGTGATAGAAGGGGAAGTCACTGCTGTATCCAAACTGACTAGGGCCACCCAACCTTGACAGTAATTCAGTGCCTAATGCCTTAGAGGCAACAAGTCACCACAGCTTAACTAAAGGGAAATGTGTTTGTGCACAGCCTTTAAATAGGACTAATGCAAGGTTCACTGGCAGCAAAAGACGGTATGAATATGCTTAAGGGTACAGATTATTCATCTGGCATGTGAATGCCACTTTTCCCCCTTCAAATTCTTGCCTGTATAAGCCCCCAGTCATTTCTAAAATAGATACCAGTCCAAAAACAGGTGAATAATTTTTCATGTTTTAACTTGGATGCTCCATCTTTCTCGAAGGATCAGTTTAAGAACTTGTTTAAGACATGTAACTCATTCTGAACAAGCTGAATTTCTACTCTTTTAAATTACAGAAGTGCTTCAGCTTCTTTGTACTTCACACTCCATACTTCAAGGATTTTCTTTATTGTGACTTTTTATTAACTGTTTTAATCCTTGTTAATGATGTGCATTTGTTTGGACAAAATCTTTTGATATTTTCCTTGTGTAACAATTTCATATACAACATATATGTCATCTCACATTTTATATTTTTCTTAGCAGCAAGAAAATGTGTAAAATATAAAATTAGAATTTCTGCAATGTTTTCAGTTGATGCAAATAACTTTTCTTTGGGTATTTAAATCCAAAAGCTTTTCATATTTTTGTTGGTTTTTTGGTTGTTGGGGTTATTTTTACTTTTTAATGTATTGGCAGCTCAATAATTGGCTTTTCCATTACAGTTAGTTGTTTCCATGTTGAAGCCTTACTCAGTGAAATTCTACATGGAATTTTGCAACATACAACAGGGGTTATGAAACACAACAGTAGTTTAAGTTGTCCAGTCTAAAGCATACTGAGAACATGGGATTCATTATACTTAAGGAACTGAAATCATTAGGTGGTAACAGCTTGTTGTCATACTAACTACCAACGTGGTCTGAATTAAAAGAGGCACCCTGCTGAGATCTTTACCAGGACTCATTCATTAACTCTCTCTCCTTGTTCTCATCTGTTTTGCAGCTGTAGCCAGGTGAGAATTAACGGGGCAGTTTACATCAGGCAGATGGTAGGTTCCCCAGGACAACTCTATTTAAAGAATAAGGAGAAGGAATCAGTAACTGGATAATAAGCATGAGGCAGATAGGGAATGCAAAGATTTAGGGTTATTTTACAGTATGCTTTTGACTTACAGTTGCTTTTGGGTGGAAAAAAAAAAAAAGAGTGATTTCTTATCATATAGAACCTCCCTGGACAGTTTAATCTCCCTACGTGTGTTACTGTTGACAATAGCTCTTGAAGTAACATATGTTTAATCTGCTAACACAGAACACCTTCAAGTAGGAGGGAAGACCCTGCTCTCTACTCCTGAAATGCACAATTAGTGTCTGTTACTGATTCATTAAAGATCATTTCATTATTAAAAGTGAAATGAAGAAAGCTGGACAGCGTTTTCTGAAGTAGTAGGATCAGCAGTAATCAGAGTTGTTTATTATACAGGACAGGTGCTTTGGAAAATCTTGCCTCATCCCCTTGCTTCCTACAAACTGATAGGGTCTGCTCTAGAGATAACCCTGAGGAAAGAAGTCCTGAGACAAACTCTGGAGTAGAATTGCTCCCTGACTGCTTGTTGCCTGTCCAATGTGAAGTAACTTTCAGCAGCACACACCTTGCATTTGTTCTTCTGTTTTAGCCTACAGTCTCAGGAGGTGAAGAATGGATCTCGGGTCTCCACAGCCCTTGCACCCTTAAGCCACACCAGGTCATTGTCAGGTTCTCTAGGCAACCCATGGGGAAGTCCCTACAAGGAGGATCTCTTCCAGAACATAATATTGGCCCAAGTAAGCGTCAAACACAGAACATGTTGTGGCAGAATAATCAGTGATACTAGCCTCCTATTTTATTATTAACCCTGAAGGACAGATCTAACCCATTCCCTACATGTGACTATCCAACCAATTCCTTAAGCATGCTACCTTTACAGACCACACAACCTCCCCGAACAGTCTCCTCTTGTGTTTCCTGTCCTTTTTACACTCACCGTGCTTTGTAAGAGTTACATATAATTTGATATGGCTGGCTTTATTTTTTAAGTTCTAGTGGGTTTACTCAAACATTTTTGTATACCGGAAAGTGTGTGGTGTATAACCTTTCATAAGACTTGAGCATTGCATTTTTCTTGGTAATGGATTTCATCTTGTACCTGACAGCCTACACTTGAAACTTATAAGCATAAAATTAAAATACCAAACAAATTTCTAAAACAGTTCTTTGGATTAGCAAACTGCCCAGTATCTCAGAAGGCTTTAGTAAGCATTTTCTCCCACACAGCTTCCCAGACACCTGACTAAGATGATATTCATCCCTCTTACCCTACATGCCCCGTACTTTCCGATTCTCTAGGCTCTTTACCACACGATTATAAGAATTCAGAAGGGCACAAGGGAAATTATTTTTAAAATTGTTCTAGCTCTGTTAAGGAGAAAATCTCAACAACACTGTAGGAGTTTTCCCTGAAATGGTCAGAAAAGTTTTGCAAAGACATTGGCAATGGCCCAGGAGACAAGTGCAGTATTTTGATTTCCATTAAGCTAGTATGATTTTGACATTGTTCCTTTTGGTATTCCCTCAAGATACAAGTTTCTTGAAACAAAATAACCGTCACTTTTCTTATGTTGACATTGACCCTTCTCTCAGTTTCCCAGTACCTTATTTCTCAAATAATCATGTTAAACATATCAGTATTTATAGATATAAATATAATTGTAGGTTCTCAGGAAAAGCTTCTATTTGGTGAAGTTACTTCTAGAACTACTGTTTAGCTTTTCAGAAGTGCTTGTATTAAATGCCAGCTTCCAAGAGTTGAGCATTTACTATGACAAAGTTTAGGGGATTTGGGTGCATTTTAATATTCTATTATAGAATTTTCTTGGACTTGGTTTGCACAGTTAGATCTTCAGACTAGGAAAAAAAGTAAAAAGAAAAAGTTATGTCATTTACTGTGTTAGTTAATCTGTTAACATGCATTTGATCAGGAAGACTCTTTTCCTACTACATTCTTTCCCTGCAATACATTTTCTTAGTATTCCCTTAGTATTTAGTAATTCTAAAGTATTCTAAAGTAATTCTAAGTATTTAGTACTTAGTATTTAGTAATTCTAAAGTTACAGCACAACTTTACCTTTCCTCTAATGTTGCCCTTTCACCCTCTGTTTAGGAGATGTTTAGGTGACAATGTGGTGCCACAGATCAACACCTGCCTCCTGTAAATAAGCAAGACATGGAAACATGCTAACATGGTGTGTTTGCATCTTGGTGTTCTACAGCAACTGACGTGCAAAGGAGTGGTGGTTTTTTTTCCCCTGAAAATTCTTGGTGATCACAATATTTACCAAAAATGGTCGAAGTAAATTGCTCTTCCTCTTTTGCACATTGCTCATTCATGTGTTTTCTTTCAGTGGAATGAAGTTGATAACAGCAGGGTTGTATGAATAACCGGTATTCTTCTTCAATTTCAGAACTAAAACAAAAAAAAAAAAATCAAAATCAAGAACTTTGGTTTAGATTTAATGAAGTTTAAATTGTATTGGTATTCCTTACTGAAATAGCCATCTTCTTCACAGAGAACATTTGATTCAATAAAAAATTCTTTCAGTACAGAAACCTTTATTTTTCAGCAACAATAAAAAAGAACTGAATAGATGCACCACTGCAATGATACCCTGCTAGTACTATTCCCCTGAGGGATTAAAGAACTCCTGAAGGAAGAGGACTAGGTTCCCTTCTCTCTTCTGTGTGATTGGGAAACTCTCCATCGGTACATAAAACACCCCTGCTACCAGTGATAGTAATTCCTACTGAGATGCAGGTTGAATACAAACATCACACCTTGGAAAAACAAATTTTGATCCAGCTCTTCAACATACAACACCATTAACAGCATTGACCATATGTTTGGAGGAGTATGTTTTTGTAGTTTTGTAGCATAGGATATAGCCTATACTTAATTTATTTAATATTTTTATGTACTTCCAAAGAGAATGCATAGACCTCTTTTCTAAATAAAAACTATTTGATTCAAAAATTAATCTTGACTTCTCTCCTGTTTGAAAATAACACATTCTCTTTGGCTGGCATGACGTCTTTCTAATGTCATAAAACTTCAACGTTTTGAAAGTAAAGGTCATCCTAGAAATTTAATACCTGACTAGAGAAGATCTCTTCAACAATTTTTTCTCCTTTGATCATTTAATTGTCTGCATTCTCATAAATATGCCTAAAGAAGAACAGAATGGATCAGTCAAGCTCAATTTAGGTCTTTGGCCAAAACCTGAGCAATTAAAAAGATCTGTGCTATTTATAACACCTTCTGATACTAACATTTGCCAGGTTAGAATTTCTGTATCTTTTCATTTCAGATAATGAAAAATCCCCTGTGCAGTTCTGTGCAGCTGCTTGAATTAGATGACTTAGTTGTTTCTACCTGCATGCACATTTATTATTATGTTATTATACACACTGGAAGGATCACAGAATAAAGCTTGATCTAGTACACTGTAGTTAAGGAAATTAAGCACATGTACTCCTGTATTAACAGTAACCTTCTTAAACATCTCTCTGGCTGCCTTGCGCTATACTATAGATAAGCTAAATAAAAGCAGTATACGTTCTTATTCATTCCCATCTTCAGCCATCAAGTAAATGGCTACTCATTCCATATTGTGTTAGCTATAAAGTGGAAAAGGTATTTTATATTAAAAATCTGTGTGCATATTGCTTTCATAACTACGTTCAAGTAAGGAAAGAAAACACGAGCCTCGTCAACAGCTTTTTATAACCCTTTAATACACACTGTGAGAACATAGCCTTTAGTTACAACAACAAGCAGAATTTCCATCCTGGGAGAGTTCAGAGGATAGAGTTATATCTTCTTTGTTTTGTTTTATTACTGATATGGAAGATACACAGCATCAAAGATGCCTAGGTTCCACTTGAGGTATTTCATTTCTACAGCCAGCACTACAAAAAACCTCTTTTGACAAAAAAATTAGTAACAGTAAAATGTAATATTAATAGTAATCTTAAGCATCTCCCAAACTGTAGCACTACATCAGCGTTATATTATCCTTTGCTCCTTCCCTCTTTTCAGGATTCCATATTATCTCTAAATATTACTTTTCAACCATGTAAACATGTGAGCACCTAAATACCTCTAATTCAGAACAGCCAGTGGGTCACCTGTTCAGCTTGTTCAAAGATCAGAAACCTCAGAGGTGCTCACATGCATTCATTTTTGCTGAATCAAGGTTGTAACTTGACACATTACACAGTAGGCAGCTGTCTGCTAATGCTTCCATCTCTTGCAACTATTTCTATAGGAGCAATGCTTCTGATCATCCTGCATGTGTTTCCCCTTGAAAAGTGTAGACTGTTTATGCATCTCCAAGTAAAAAAAAATCTTATTTATTATTTTAGTATTACATTAAATCTATTTTTTCATGCCTGAAGGATGGCTGCTGTGCCTGAAAGTTTTGTCTTTTTCCAAGTACCACATTTGTTCAAATGGAGTGTTCACTTCTTCCTGCAAATGTTTGTTATTCTGCTCATCAGAAGTGTGCGATGCTAGAACATAATGTGGTGACTTTTTAATGTTTAGCTGTCCAGAAAAGTATTCTTACTGTAATTATGTATGTAAGTTTTTCACATATGCTTATTTACTCATTTATTTGAACCTAGTTCTTCCTGTGCATCTTCAGAATGGAGTGGGAATTTGAGGACAGCCGCGTGAACTTCTAAAGAGCAAACTTCTGTTTTGGCTTCACCTTGGTAGGATAAGGACTACATTAAGATTCAAATTCCAATAAGCACCAATGTGCCTCTCTGCTGGCATCTGTCTTTTTGTGGACATGAGAGACTGCTTTTTGCAGACTTATGTATTTCTTAGAGAAATTTGAGTACCTTGGTTCTTTCTTCTCAATACTGCAGAGCCCCAGTTAAAATGTAAGCATCAGGGAGCCACTTTAATATGGCTGCAGATGTGTGATGGGAAAGGGGGAGTAGGTAACATTAATCACTGTCAACTTCCTCTCAGTTTGGATTTTGGGAAAATCATTATCAGTTCCTCAGCATCCTTCCTGCATTTGAGGTGGGGTTAAAGTAGTTAGTCAATTAGAGACATCCAAGGGCAAGGGAAAAGTAGTAAAAGGTTCTTTACCACACTTTTTGTTTTTAAAGCATGCCTTTTATACCAAACAAGAAATTACGTCCTGTGACAATGCAGGGGACATCTCAAGACATATAAGACAGTCTTCCCAAAAGAGTAATCTTTGCGCTTCCTAAGACTATCTATATAATTTGTAATAAGATTAGTTTCTTCTTTATTTGTCTGCATTTGAATTAAGGTAATTTCATTACTTATTTTTCTATAGTTGGAAATGGTTCCAATAAAACCAAATAATACTAATTAATAAATATGTTTTGTGTTAGTTATATCTGAAATACTTAGATGAAAAAAAAACAAAATAGCAATTCAATTACAAAACTGACTAAATCCCTTTATTATATACCATCAGAACAAACTGTCCTGGCATTGATTAATACAATATTAGTTAATAGTATCAATAAGAAGGGAGACATCCTCTGTATGGAGACAGCCTGTAATGTGTCTTAAGCAACAGCCAATTTGAGCAAGGAACTGATTTGATTCAGTTGCATATTGAAGAGACCAAAACAAGACTCATAAACATTAAGTGTCACTACTGAAAATACATTAAAAAAAGTGAACACAAGAGAACTCCCCTCCCTGTGATGCCTCAGGAAACATAGGCCAAATCCAATTTGTTTTTCTCAGGTGAGTAGTTTCTCATTTGAGTGGTAGGTCAGTCTAGGACAAATAGACTTGAAGTTCAAAGGAATTGCATCTAAAATGGATGTAACAGGATAGTAACACCTCACTAAAAAACCAACCTATTTTTGAAAAATTTTGGGTTTGTTTTACTGTATCTAAAGCAGAGTAATAGGATTCAACTGTGTATACCAGCTTTACTCCTCTTATAGTATAGAAGTAATGTAGGAAGGTAAACAAAGAAATAATTTTGCAGCCCTTTATACCTGAAGTATAGTACAAGTCCTAGACCAAAACCTCTGAAAAGCCAGGCAAGGATCTGGGTTTTTCTCATTAGTTCCTGTTTTATTAGTGACCAAGTGAAAACTAAAAATGTGACGATTCCAGATTTATGGCTGTTCACAATCTGGATTCAGGGTTAGAATTTTAATTTCTAAGAGGTAGACCAAACCCTTAGACTTTAATACAGAATGCCCATATCTGGGTGAATGCTCCAATGAGCAAGTTATTATTGAAAAGGTGGGCAGCATGAGTCCAGGAATGGTGGTAGTGTCAAGGTTCCTGAATTATAATACCAATTGGAAACCATATCATTATGCAAAAAGAAAAGAGCATCTTGAGATTCTGGACTGTCTGTAAGTTCAGATGTTAGGGATTTTATCTAGCTCTTTTGCTTGTAGAACGGAGAATTCTTTAACTGGCAATGACCACTTTTGGATTGAACAATCATATGTTAGGGAGCTGGTGTGGCAAGAGCTCTGGAATTTAAGTTGTAATTGTGCTATAAAGAGGACATTATATTTACAATTTTGGTATAGCTTGGTAACAAGGCTGTGCTTGCAGGCATAACCAGTGCATTTACTCATTAATTCCTTGTGTGATTCAGGAGCTACCATCTGCATAGATGAAAGAGTGGACTTATTTGAGACAACAGGCTAACCTAAGTTAAAGTGTTTGACTGAATTCCTAGTCAACTTCACAACAAAGCATTTCACCATTTTTTACAAGAATACTCTGGGTGAGAATTTCAGACAGATGCAGAGCTTCCAACAGACAGCTTCTGAAGTATACAGTCCAACTGCTGAGCACTATTTTCATACTTAAATATAATAATTAACGTCCTGGGTGGACACCCTGGTCATTCCAGAAACTTTCCTAGACATCTCTGGCTATAGAATAGACTAAACTATACGTGGATAATACACTTGTAATTAGTAAAGACTGTTCATGCAAATGAATAATTGATCATGTAGGACAATCCTTTGCATATAGCTAAGATAGTCAGGAGATGTTTTGTACACAGTTTAAGATAATCTGTAGCAACACTCTGTGCATGTGCTGGAGTGATCACATAGGATCGTGGGCCAGCTGTGTGTAAGAATTCAGCAAAAATCAGTTCAGGGAGTCTCAGTGAATCCAGCTGGAGTCACTGTCACACTGAAGACAGTGATTGTTGCCGTCTGGACAGCAGCTAACCATCCTGTTCAAAAGATTCATTTCTCCACATCAGGTTTATCCTATGCAAGAGATGCCAATAACTTCATGTTTTAGCAAACACACTCTGCCAATGGTAATTTAAATATTTTTAATTAAAATAATGAGAAAAAGTAGAGAATTAAGGCTCTAAGTATTTAGCAAGTAGAGAGGCACATTTTATATTCATCATACATGACAGAGGTTTTTAATTTCATATGCATTCACAGCTGCTTCAGTGAGTAATTTTGAATAGTCATGTGACTGCATGCAGATATTAGACCTAACAAAGACTTAGAGGCTTTTTTTGTGTGAGGCATTTTATTTCAGGAACAGTATTTATGGTTTCTTATTTAAACTTGGATACAACAAAGAAAGCAGAAATGAAGCAAAGAGACTAAATTTTTATGCTTTGCTGCTTCAGACTCCTGAAGTCAAAAATGGCTCTTGAGTCATACAATATTCCAGGCTTTCAGAACTGCCTTTTACATTACTGGTAAGTGGGAAAAATTAATTTAACTAGAGGTATATGCTTCCAAAGCAAATTTGATTTTGCAGTTGTCTCTTTCAGTGGTTTCTATCATTCTAAACTGTTGTAGTCAACTGACTAAGGAGATGTGAAAGTACAACCATATAATAATTATGGAGAGGGGCCTTCTCCAGTGACCTCTACAATTTCAGTAACCACCCAGGGAACCTTGAGACTGAATTGTAATGTTCATCTCAAAATAATTCAGTAGCAGCCCATGAGGAACGGTGTTTGGCCTGGTTTGGCCTTAAACTTCTAAATACTTTTTCCTCGACTGCTGTCCTACACCACTTCTAGCTGTCCCCTACTGGTGCTCTAAAAGCAGCATTTCACTGCAACAAATACCAAATGTGTTGATTTAAATGTCTGTACCTGCCTAAGGCTCTCTGCAAGGCTTTCTTGCCTAGTAGTCTTTATTTTCATAGCTTTGCTAACCTTCACCTTTCTTATACAAATCAAATGCATCTCATTTGATTTTTGTCACCAACGTGATTAGTTATGTTGCATGATCTGTTTGGTGTCTGCTTCTTTATACGCCACATCACAGAACATGACACAGCTACTTGTGTTGTTGGTTATTTTGGGTCCAAACCAGCAAAAGCCAACTAGTTATTTCCAGTCTTAGAAATGAGCCTAGAGATGGTGCTTTTGTGCAGATAGAGAGAGGAGAGTCTTATTATTACTGAAGGGCAAGTACAAAGTTTCCAAGAGAATTTGGATATTGACTAATCAGAGTTACTTTACTGACATTAGTTTTAAAACAGATAACAAAAGTGATTTATAAACACTTAGGATTTCATAGCTGAATATTAAGCATAAAACTTTTTTAGTTTTAAAGGTAGACCACAGCTGCTGACAAGTTTGATTTGATACAAAACCAATCATTCCTACAACACCTTTCAGATTAGAAGCATATATAACTTTACTTTCTTCACTACTCAGATTCACGTTTAGCTTTGTTACGTAGACCTCTCCTGTATTATTCAGTGGTCTTCCTTTAATATTGATTCTTCATTTTCAACGTTTAATTTACCAAGTAATGCCGTTGCATGGATCAGAATATTATGGAATTTATAACAATTTAGTATTAATTTATTCACCCATTAAAATGTATTGTAGAACTTGAAAATCTATAAGCAGTCCCACATAAAATCACAAAAGGTTTCATCCTCTAGTCTTCCAATACTGTTTTTCACTAGGAATGTTATAATTTTTCTATGACATTTCCTTGCAAGTGGAGAAATTTATTTACAGTTCAATCTGGCATGATTACTCAGAGCTAAAGGAGTCTTGTACTAGGGGTATTAACAAATACTGTCTGCTCACCCATAAGAGTAATACCCATTGCTTTCATTGGCCACTGTTCCTCAACCCCTCCTGGGAGACGGATTTTCATAGGCTTTCTTAAAGTGGTAAAGAGACCAAGAATCCAGACAGTGTATATAGTTTGGTTTTCATTCTGACAACAAAAACATGAGCATTAAACACACAAAAAAATTTTTAGATCTTCTAATTGTGACATTCACCTTAAACACCCTACCCAATCTGTTGCTCATCTTCTATCACTAGTCACATGATTATTACTGCTGATTTCTCTTTGTCTGAATTTCAGAATAACCAGGAGCTTTTAACACTGCCATGTGACTATCTCCAGAGTGAATAGTAATGCAGATCATTATTAGCCTGAGAGGTTACAACACCCCGTAAATACAGATTTGCTTGCATGAATGTTTGCAGTGTGTGAATAATACATGTTGTGAATCAAACTGAATGTGGTGTTTTTCTTCACAGTAACATTTGCAAACACTCACAGCATTATTTATCCAACTTTGCCTGTAACAGTTGGTAAATGTTGACTTGTTAACATGCAACTACTGTAAATATTGAATTTGTTTCAGCTTCTTTAATAGTTTAAATTTGCAAGGCAGTGAGTCCAGTTACCTGGTTAACCTGTAGATCTGGTCTTGGTTTTAATTCCTTTTCTACCTTTTCTCTTGAAGATGCTATTGTTGAGAACTAAGATGTTCTAAGACAGTGGCACCTCCTTGTCTCATTCTTTGCTGCCATGTTTTGGTCTCTTTGTGTCTCTAAAGGAAAAAACAAATAAAAACGTATTTTGTAAAAGTAAACAATTCTTCTCTTTTCTTTTTGGTACATTCTTTTTCCTATATTCCTGGTACTTTAGCATATAAGGTCTTCCTGGAAGGACCTTTATGCTAGTATTTGTCTGCAAAGTGCCAAGAATATTGTTTTTTAAAGAGACCCTAACTTCCTCTCTATAACAAAAAGTTGGTTAAGTGTGACCCATTCTTCTTTCCTGGTAGCTGCAGCTAACAAATAAGGTCTCCTTCTACCCTCCTCTATTCCTTTGTACACAAAAAGGCCAGTATGACTGAATTTGTTAATGAGATATTACTGACTACATGGGCTACATAAAAGAATTCTTGTGTTCTCTTTTACTGTTAATTATGCTTTTTCTTAAAAACTCCTCTGAGAACAAATGAGTTAACCCCCAAGCTACCTATTGCCTCGTGAATTATGCTCACGCCTCACTTTTTGGTTATGGTAATGCCACTGATAGCATCAGCACAATAATTAATAGCAGGTTTTGTCAATTTTCTGCTTGACAAAATCCTCCCCGAGCCTTACCTACATCTTACCACATCACACAGGATTACATTTCTTTCCTTCTCCTTTTAACCTCTTTTCACTTTTCTTGTCTGTATGTGCATATCTTGAGCTTGATTTTCTATGGTGCTTACTTTCTTCATCTCCAAGTGAAATAAAAAAGAGTTTTCAGGGCTCCAAGACTTCTACTTTCTCATTTTCAGTGTTTAGTAATGCCTTACCAGTAAATCCTTTCCTCCAAAAAAAAGAAATTAAAAAAATTAAGGATATCCTGAAATAGTTTATTTTTCAGCTGCACCTTGAAACAGCCAGTGCAAAATAGGTTAAACAAAGCTATTGACAATTTCAATTTACAGCTGGCAATAGAGAAATTATGAATAGAGAAAAACAGGAAATATCCACAGCAAGACCCCCATTAGCTAACAAATTATTTGCTTTCAAAATATATTAAAATCATGCAGATCTTAACAGGACTGTCTGTAGCACAACACTTACCTGCCTCCTGGCAACACAGTTACAAAGGCGAAGTGTGTCTCATTCCACTTGTGATTTTATAATGAGATGTGAGCCTACATTAAAGAGTATCATGTTTGTTTTCTGAGTGAAATTCCCCAGGTATTCCAGGATGCCAGGCAGCCTTTCTGTCTGGTCTATTGTTAGCATGTTTCATAAATCTAACTCAAATGCAGCTGAATCTTTTCCATTGCAAAGCATCAGGTTTTGAAGCCAGGCAGACATCACATGCATAAAATGCTTAATTACGTTGTGGCTTTCAAAGGCAATCTTAGTCTAAATCATTTGCTGCTCTGTGAAAGAAGGGTCACCTATGCACCATAACTACAAAGGGAAGAAGGCATTTCTGCTGTCTGTTCTGTCTCCATTTTGAGTGCAGGCTGCCTGCTGATTATTCTGCATTCACTTCTCTAAAAAGCTTATTAATGTGGTCTAGAGGGAGACTGTCAGAAATGGCAGAATGAATCAAGGGATTTTCCTTCAACATCCAAATGACATGCTGCAGCAAGAGAATTAAACAGATGACTAACCAGTGCCCTTTTGTCTGAAGATGAAGATGGGATTGCCAACTTGTAAACCAGCGACTGACATTTGGGTGGATTAAATCGTCCTGTTATTGTACTGCTAGTTTCTAATCACTGGTGCTTTCTTGATCTCAAGTGCCTCGGCTGAAAGCCTTCTCAGTTCTCCGAGACTTGTTTGCTGAAACCCTCAGCAGAGCTTTTGCTGTAAACATTTATCCATAGAGAAGTACGGCTCTGACACTGACTGAGGAGAATAGTTGGCTTCTAGGTATTTAATTAAAACATTAAGCAGAAAAAGCTTTAGTGTCAACATTCACAAGTGCTTTACTATAGCTGTGGGTTCTTATAATTGAGTTTTCCTGCAAATGCTTTTTTCTCCCCCTTCCTTCTCTAAGAGCTGGAATAGCTTGAGGTTTGCTTTGCCTCATGCTGTTAGTTGTGGCTTTGAGACTGTGCCCCATGCTGTCATTCTCCGGATTCTTTCAATCTGGTTGTTAGCTTTAATTTCTAAAATCAAGATTGGATGGCAACAAGGGGCTCTAATGAAAAGTGAAAAAAAAGTCATTTGTTAAACAACATTAAGAATTTTTATGTGCAACAATGTATAATGTGGTCAAGCTGATTGTGTTCTGATTTCGTAAACTGCCAGATGCTTTTTACCTTGTAATTAATATTAAAAGGTAGAATGCACTGTTCAGGAACCAAAGGTACCATGAAACCTACAAGAAGTTCTGTCCAGGTTTCTATTTGCCACCATTTTGATGTCTGTTGTATTAAAAAAAAACAACCCATAGATTGCACCATCACATGAACATTTTCATTAGAATTTGCATTTAGAGGGTAGGGGGCTCACACAGATATTCGTTGTCAGTCCATCAAGTTCCTTACAAGAGTATTGCTTTATTTAAAACAAAAGAAACCTGTACCTGCCAGCTTGGAACTAATAGAAAAGTACAAAGTAATGCCCCTTCACAGCACTTCACTGAACAAGATCTGTAAAGAACATGCTTTTCTCCCCACACTCTGGGAAATCTCAACTTCTGCTACCTCAAATGGTCCATGCATATTACATCTTCAACGTAATGAGTGAAATAAGAAGTTGTTGTACCCTGAAGAAGGCAGGAAGGTAAAGATTTCATGTAACATCTTAAATTATGGAAACAACTTTTCAAAGGAAATAAAAAACAGTAAGAGACCATTTCCAGGTTGCCTCTGGAATTCTGGACACAGAAGTACGGAAGCTGGTAGTTAGCTAAATGACCCTGGGCACTTTACCATTTCACTGCAGTGGTAGGGGTAGCAAATACAAGTAAAGCAACAACTGTGCTACTTCCTCCTAAATCAGGAGATTATCCTTATTCTGCTGTACAGTCATCTACCATTCAAAATCAGTAGGAGTGAATAATTCTTTCTTGCTACTGTATTTATGGTGGGAATGACCATACTGCTACCACAGCATCCCAAGCCTTCAGTAGCCTGACTTGCATACCTGTGCAAACAACATTGCAGATATTTTTGAACCTGTTAAGTAAGTTTTTGAAGTATTATTAGGAGATGAAATAGTCACATGAAAAGCTTAAACAACAAGAGCTAGTATTACTGCTTCATTCTGTAAAAAAAAGAAAGCTAGATGTCAATATTGGAATAGCTTGAGAGAAAAATCTCTGAAACCTTTGAAAAGGTTTCTTTAGAAGGTGAAAAAATATCTGAGCGGAACAAGCTTAATTGCAAAAGGTATATTAATTCAATTTAACTCTATTTTTCTCCTCTATCTACACACACGCACACAGAGTTTATGCATATGTCATATTTTCAGCAAAACACATATCCTTTTGTGTATCAAGTCATGACCTAGCTTATTAAGACTGCCATAGATGAATAAACATTTATCACTCCCTTCCCCCAGTTTTGAAGAAGCACTGGATGATATTTTTTTTCAAAGATTTAAGAGGAAAAAACAGAACATTTTAGCTCAAGACTGCTTTTTAACGTTCTTATTTTTGCTGTTACTGACCAGATGTTCATATAGTTTTAGTAAAAGCAAAAGTATTCCATCTAAATGTTATTTAAACCTGAAAATTTCTCCTTGAAAAATATGAATAAAAAATTCTGAACAAACTTAGTTCATACTATGAAAAGAAAAATCTGTTATTTATTTTGTTATTTAGGTATTAAAATAATTAGACATGACAATATGTTGGATATTCTTATAATAACTTAAAAAATGATAAGTTAAAGAACTCTGAGCAGGTGAATTATTGTTTAATAAAAAGTTATGAACTTATACAGCAGTGACTAGTTTAATTAGGAAAGATACTTTAATTAGGAAGGATATTGTTTTCATATCCTGTTCTCACAACTGTCATTACAAAATCCTGCCTAAGCTGTGGAAAATCTTTTAAAAATCTGGTAATACAAATGGACGATATCTCTTTAAAATTTGCATTAGCAAGCTGGGGAAGTCATTAGTATACAGCTGTAACCCTAAGAGTGTAGACTTGAAAGAACTGTTTATTTTCTGCCTTGCAGCTGTGTGTAAAACCCACTGAGAGAAACTTGTTACCAATTACTGGTTTAGAGGCTTCAAGTAAAGACAGCAGGTACCAAGAGAGTAAAACAGTCTAGCTCACAAATAACTATACAATACTGAAATTCCTTAAAAGCAGCTGTGAAGGGAAAGGAGAGTAAATGCTGAGAAGAAAATTAAATGAGTAAGTAAGGAAGTAAGTAAGGAAAAGCAAAGCAAGATTTTGAGAAAAATATTAGTTAATAGAGACAGAGAATGAAGGTTTTGCACCATAAGCTTCCAGTGACAAAGATCAGATCAATAGTGCAGTCCAAGAAACCAATATATTTTAGTGTCTGAGTACTTGTAATATCCGACTGGAAAGTCGCTTCTATACAACATAACATACATTGAAGAATATATTGCAAAAGGAAAGGACATTTTATAAGTGTAAGAGAAACAATTAACATGAACTGTTGCAAACAAGAAATCCACCTCTGACTTGTAAAAGAATTTATCAATCAGTAAAAATAATTTGATTGCATTAACTGGAAAAAAAAAAGAATTATTTAGGACACACCAAGAAAATGGGTTGATAGATAGGAAATATGTGACAATCTGGGATCAAAAAGACAGGTGACCAAGGTAAGAAAATCTAAACTCAGAAAACTCATGTATAGGTAGTCTGACATTCTCTGGAAGAGAAGCTTGAACACTGGGGTCTTCATCTCTCACCCATAACCCCTTTTCATACTGTAGCTCCTGAGGCATGAACACCTTGCTTATCACTTTTCCCTTTCACTCTCCTCCCAAGGAGCTCATGACCTAGTTGGAGGTGAGAAAAGGAGGGCTCTTCCCTCCCCCAAGCCCACCTCTCCCATGCAATGGAAAGGCATCCCGAGAAAGGGGAACAGCCAGAACAGAGCCAGGTGCTACATAGCCAGGCTAGAGGGAGTTATATCACAGAGCACGTGTACCATCCAAAAACTTTGCCACTCTCAGCTATACCAAAACTTATGTGAGTGCTTCTCATTTGTTTCCCTGCAAAATAAACAAGCCTAGCTGGTATAACCACAGGAGACTTTATGAGCTGAATTTTTTACTAAAGCTGATAAGGACATTTTCTTAAAATCCATGGCCTTGGTTAGCTGTAGGGATAGCACTCCCAGCAACCTGAGCTAAAGAGCAGTAACTTCTTTAACCATTCGCACTACATTCACAGATGAACTTCAGACTTCCTTCTTAATATTTTGGTCTACATCTTACTCTGTTCCCCTGTCTTGCTAATGGATGGCTGCCAGTTTAATATAATCAGAGTAAACAGAAGTTTGATATTGCGCTCAGAACTGGTACCAAAGGGAACATGGTGGACATTCTCATGTTTCTTTACATCCTAATGTTGGCAGGATGAAGTCCAGCTCATTGTGCACTACATTTCTATAGCATTTTTAATCAGAAGAGCTCAGAGTGATGAATAAATGTAAACCATATAATACCCCATGGAAAAAAAAAAAATGGGCTTGTGGTATTTCTGCCTGGTCCAAAGTTAGAAAAGGAAAGAAGTTTAAATGTAAAGTCTAATTCAGGGAGGTATTAAGGAGAAAGCATGAAGAACGAGAGCCAATAAAGACCTAGCGGTTCTATAAATTAGATACTAGAATGCCCAGTCTTCAGTTTTGAACCTTTGAATAAAGTATAATCTACAAAGGACACTTATACGTTTTATCCTCCCTTGCACTGTATAAGAAAATTACATCAAAAGAACGATCCCCAGAACCTGCACACTGAGCAGTAAGCTTCCTAGAGGAGACAGGAAATGCATTATTCAAAAGGACGGTTGACCATGCCTTGCCTATAACCTGGCCATTGTAAAACAGTCTTACATTATGTCCATGGGCTAAGGAAGAAATAGACCCTGGGGTTTCCTAATCTAATTTCCTAATGCTTGTGGATCTATACTGTCCACAGGGCTGGTATACTGTGAAAAGTCTCAGAAGCGTGATCATCACAGTTAAAACAAAGGAGACAACTATGAGGAGAGTGTTAGATATGCTCACAACACAGAATAGGATTAAATCAGAATCTGGTCAGACTCTTCAAAAGAGATAGGTGCACATGGGGTATTTTATGAAAACATAATGCTACAATAAGTGTCCAGACACGGCAAAGGGCTTCAAACCACAAACAACTTCAAAAACTTTGTGTCTACCTAAGTCAGCAGCTAGATATTGTTAGTCAAAACTGGCTCAAGCACACAGAAAAGAAAAACCCTCCTTTTGACACTGGCGGGCTTGCATCAAGCCTATTAAATGAAAATGTGACAAACTACAAAGCATTTGTGTTCCTACTACTACAGCACAGTATTAAATGTGTGTTTATAGAGAGTCTTTCTTTGATTTTTATAACTCATAAGTAAAAATTGAAAGTTATTTTTATGTATAATCCACTGATAGCAAAAATTAGGCAATTACAGATTAGAAGATGAAAGTTCTCATTGCATGTGCTATTTAAATATGGGTCACCGGTGACAGTATATCACAAGCGCACATACACTGTCTTAACATGAGCTAATATTAATCTGACAGAAGGATATTACACCTGATTATGCATTGCAATGATTGTGAGAGTAATTGAATTATTTCCAATTTTAAAGCAGTTTTTGTTAAGATGGCTGTTGCTTACTCTAAATGCTTTTTATATGTTTTTCTTTAAAGTGACAATTGTGACTGCATTGGATTTAAATGCACGCTAAAAGGATATTCTAGTGAAAATCCCTTGTTTACTTGAAAGAGGCTGCTTAAATGTTTAATGACATTAGCTCCTTGCAAACGGCATTCATTTCCTGTATATGCAAATTTTCTTAATGTGAAACCCCCATAACAGGTAGAATGTAGAAAGTTAATGAAGCCATGTAATTACAATCACTATAGTGACTGCAGTCCCTGGAGAACAATAATGTGATAATATACATGGGTTTTGACTTTCTTTGGAAACAACAGCTTATAATTTGAAAATAGATAGTAAAATATTTTCATTATCTTCTGCTGTCTCCTAAGGCAAATGGCAGGTACAAATAGATTATGCTTTTATTAACTTCAAAAAATGGAAGATAATGCAATTAAGCAACATTTAATTGTTTTCCATTTTCCACAGCTGGCACTGGTCTAGGTTTAAACCCTTCTTTCAACCATAGGGTAAAGCCAGGGTCAATCTGACTTCAGCCTGGAAATCTTATTTTTGTTCTAACACTGGAAAGGTGCATACTGAAGATGACAAAGTGTATGTCATTGATCATTTTGAAGTACATAACAGAGAAATCAAAAGCTAATTAGAAACTTTGGATGCAATTTAAAAACAAGACTTCAAAGGACCTCTTCAGAATGCCCAAGATTTCAGTGTAACCTTTTAATTGCAATTACTTCAATTTCCTTTCACAAACAATAGAAAAAAAAAGACAAAGTAGTATTTAATGGGTGTTCCTACAGGGTGGGGATTTTTTGTTTATTACTGTGAGCACTATAAAGAGAAGACACATTGAAGCTCCCTCCTCCAGCAGCATGCTGGATTGGTGCAGCATTTTGGGACAAAGTCCTGCAGCATCAGGAATTAGCTCTCTGGCAGCTCTGAGCAAACCAGAGCTAGCTCACAGGGAGGCTTTCTACTCTCTCGCCTCTTACCAAAGAGAAGCACCTAAATGAGGAACCTGGTCAACCTGAGATGACTTTAGGGTAAGCAAAAATAAATAAATGACATGAACTCTCTGCTAGCAATATGCAAACTTTCTTAAAGGTGCCTGTTTCTTTCCATTAAGTGGACTTTTAAACTTGGGCACCTCATATAGATGGCCACAGTTTTCTAGTATACTTATTTACTTTCCTTTTGCAACTAATTCACCTCAGTGCTGTGGAGAAACCACAACATTTACCTGTCTGCATTCATTTTCTGCTATCAAGCATGCTTGTTTCTCAGCATGGAAATTATATTTGGCTATTACAGAAGATGCACTTTTAAAGCGAGGGGATACTTTTCTCCATCACAGAGTGGAGAACTCTTCCTTAAGTGATGAAATGCTTTCTTTAACAAAATCACACAGCACTACAATATTACTACAGGTTCCATCACAATATTCCCATTTTCCACAATGTAATTTTGTGGCAAGCAGCAGTTCTCATGCCAAACTTATGAGCTGGCATGTACCCGTCCTACATTACTCCATGTATAGCTCACTTGCTGTTTAAAGTGCTCTAATAAAAATATTTGTTTTATTCTATCAGCAATGGGTTATCTCTTTGGGTTTTTTTTCTGACATTAACATTTAAAATAGTAGTGCCAAGCAAGCTGGAATAAATTGACTGAAAGTAGAGCAAGCAGCTATAAATTATGTAGGTCACTATCAGCTGGGGCTCTCGTGCAATGTGCAAGTCAGTAGCAGCAGTTTGTGTCGTATTACCAGCAGCAGAAGTAGGAATTGCAGAATAAGGTAACATGGTTAGCCCATCTTAATGATGAAACTACAAATATTGAATAACAGCTAGAGCAGCCAGACGTTTTCCATGAACTTTAAATCTCAGAGCTGTTAAATTGGGGGCTGCTGAAAGTGGGCTGCACACCAGGACATGTTCTGGGTACAAGTCCCCCAGTCCTGCACATCCAAGACCAATGAGAAGATTTTCACTTATCCAGTCCAGCTGACAAGCCCAGGTTTCATCCCCAAAACCAACCTTGAAAGAGATGCTGGTACATAGCCAGGTCTCTGTCCATTAATGGGGACAGGGCATGTACAGGTTTTGCATAAGAAGCCTGGAAGTGTTGTTGGTTCGACAGCAATACAAATTGGACAGCTAATTTCTTAAAGCTTTGTACATCAAACCCAGCCACGCTTTGCAAGAAATCCATTGATTGAATTACATTTGAATAAAACGTTAACACAGTTGTTGTGAAGTACAAATAAGCCAGTAAAACTCCCTGACTCTTCCTGAACACTTCGCACTCAGGAAAATAACTATATTTCCTAGATAAATTAATTGTTGTGAATTCTTCATCAACCTTAATTTATCACCCACCTTATTGTGAGGATTAATTAATGTCAGCAAAGCAATTATGAAGATGAAAAGTGCTATAAGTATTTAGAAAATATACATATCTGTTCTGAACAGAATATGAATCACGGCAAAATATTTCTCATGCTATCTCAGAAATACTCCTGTTTTATATGTATTCCAGCTCTTTGTAAAGCATGATGAGTTTTTTCCAGTAGAGCTGCTCTCCATGTATCTTAGTTAAAGCAGAGATTCCTAGTGGTACTGTTGTCACAGGATTTCAGTGGGAGTTGGATTCCTAAGCTTTTTTGGGAACTCAGGCTTAGGTTTACAGGCACTAACAGGCATCAGACTGTCTCTGACTTTTGACACACAGACGTAGCCAGCACTGTGAACTAAAGAAAGCAGACTCCAATGTGCAGAACCAAATCATGCCTTTTTGAGGAAGAGCTTTAGAGAGAAGCCTCAAGTTTAAAAGGAGTGCTTATATCCTATTTCTGACAATTGTTGACAGCAATTACCTTCAGACTACCACTAATATTCTGGAATAAATTAATGTGGAAAATAGAAGGATGCAGTCTGAACAATGGTGTGATGTGTTAAATATTCTTTTGAGAGAACTTCCCACAGTGAAATATTTTCCAGGTGTTGTTAACACTTAGAGAGAACGTTGTGCTGCTTTGTTTTTCCTTTTGAAGGGAGAGAATGAAAACAGACAAACTGTTTCTAGCAGTTAGACTGAAAACCTGAAACTGTTTATCTTAAGCTAGTCAGAAAGTTGATTTTGCATAGAGATAGCTTCAAATTATATTGCTGGTGTTGTTTCTAAAAAGTGGGCAGTTCCATGTTTCAAAATGTTTCAAAGTTGTACCTCAGAGGAAAGTACACTTACCAGACAATCCATAAATTTTAATGTGATTGTGGTCAAATTCTATTTATGATTCTTCCAAAGTATATAAAACCATATCCTGCACCCAGGTATGACAGCTGAATCCAAAATCCCCTGAAGACATCAGAGACATTCCCATGAATTTCAGTGGTATTTGGATTTGGATTTTTGCATATATATTTTTTGTTATTTTTCATGGATATTTATACAGGTTATACCTCTATATCTGGAAAATGTTGGGATTCATTTATACGTAGTAATATAAGTATCATGTCATTGTGTTAAAATAGGAAAACGAGGTCTCTATGTTTGGATAGTTAGAAGGGAATAATTTAGAAATATGTCATTTCAGATTTGTAATGATACACCCATACATCTCCACAGCAAGAGACAATACAAAACCTAGCTTGGTGTTTGAAACACATTTCAATTCCATGTGAAGGTAATATATGTTATGATAACTTATCCAACCGATGTAGAGAGATCCACAGGGATTTCACTTTGGAGACTGGTACCAAAAAGTTAGGTAGCACCAAACTCATGACCTCGCTTCTTGGATCTGGCTATTAATCTGAAGCCTGTAAGGGATTCTCACAAAAGCAGTGTGAAAAGCAGAAAAAGAGTTAAGAGTAATAAAGATAAAATGGTTTCTGTCTAAATGCTAAACCACCTGTGAAAATTTTCTTCCAACTCTGTGGACACTTATTGTAGCACTTATACTTGTAAGTATATGAGGCTGATCTGTCCCATGTTAAGAAACTTACAGAAAAGAAATATAACAAAATGTAACATTCATGGCAGAGCACCTTTTGGTCAATACAGTCAGAAATACATGTTTTATTCCGGCAGTTTATTATTTTAAAATATAATCTGCAGAATCCAAACGATTGTCTACATCATTACTCTCCAATTTCACACTGGTATAGTATGGAATGGAAGGTGAAGGCTGTTCACAGTGCCTTGACACAACAGTAACACAACGGACTCTTACCTGTGAGTAATGCTGTCAGGTAGGAACGAGATCTCTGACTGCCCCAATACAGGCAGTTATTAATAAATACCTTTAGTCTTTTATTACTTCCGTGAAACAGTTCCTGTTTATGTATAGAGTAAACAAGGAAAGAAACACAGTGAAAACTAACATGCTGTTTACTAAAAGAGGGTGAACATTCAGTGACTTTCCACAGGTTATTAAGGCTTCATTATTTGTGTTTTTTAAACTTGTTTTCTAACAAGTCTGTTACCTTTCTTTGAAGTGAACAAAACCTGGGGAACTTCATATTGGAAAAGGATGGAGAATAATCCTGAGATTGATTCTGTCTTAATGAAGAGAGCATTATTTTGTGTGTTAATCTGTATACGATGCATGACAAATCACATGGCAGATAATCAGATAATTTGGTAATATTCTTCTAGAGCTGCAATACAGGCATTAAGCTCCTATCCCAACAGTCTTCATTTTCTGTTAAAATAGATTGTGCTAAGCTTAAATGGAGTCCAGTGGCCAGGAAAGTGTTTATCGTTACAGAAGCTCCTTTTGTTATTGCCTACTGTGTCCTTGGGAAGCTCACTTAACCTTTTTGCTCTTCAGGCTTTTATTCTGTACACTGTTCCTAGTAATTCTTCCTTCTTAGGAGAAGTCTGATGTTTTGCAATCAGTGTTTGAACAATGTTTGAAGAAGTGAGAGTTGCCAGTATTGGCAGAGCAACAAGTTTAATAATAACAAAAAAGGGAAATGCAAGCTGTTTATATAACAAAAGTTCTAGAAGATTTTGATAATTTAAAGCTGTATTATCCAATAGTTTAGATTACACATGGTTGGTAATCAGAATTTTACAGTTGTGTGAGGCATGTGAAAGGATTCTAGTCACCAGATTTTTTTATTTCTTAATTGCTCCTGAAAAGGTTCGATTTGAACACTTAAAGTAAAAGCCAATACTGTAGCTGGCAAATTTTTTTTTCCCCTGAAACAGTAAATCTACACTAAGCCTCCATAAAAATAAGGTATATTTTTAAATAAATTATATGTGCTGAGCTGACTCTGTGTTGTAGATTTTTATCTATGTTTGCAATGATCTATGCTAATAAAATGCATAAGAATGCTATAGCCCAGCCCTGCCCATACAAGTACCCCTGTACATTAGATGTACCCTGGTGTGAACAAATTAGGAAGAGCAAAGGATAACAAAATATACTATGCTGATAATCTGCTAGAAGATTGCATTTCTATATTAAGTGTAACATGAAACTTCAGGAATGTTTAGAGCAGCCAGTGTGAACTTTCACAGCATGATTTAATAAAATGGCAATATATGAATGTACAAACTACTGGAAGAGTCATTACTTTCATTAAGAATATTACAGTGAATAAATTAACCTAAAACAATAAAACCTGAGCAGCAGATATATGTAAGTCATTTACATCTTGTAGTAGACTCATTTGGTGTAAAAAAGAATGAATGTGTTATGGCAGAGGTTTCATTAGCACTTGCATTTCAATTGACTTAGAAGCACACCATAAGAATACAAAGGCAATAAATATCATCTATAAACAAGAATACTGTAAAAGGCTTTTTTTTTTTTTTTAAACAAGATGTTCTGTGCCATTACACTTTACTAGTCATCTTGCATTTTCAGCATGAAAAAAGCTAAAAAACCCTGTAATGGTGTCATCAACAGAACCAGTGTTCATATTTTATATGACTGCGTTACATAATTCTACATTAACCCTATGAATATGTCATGTTACAAGAAAAGCTGAAGATTTTAGAAAGCAGATTTTACCATATTCTGTTAAAGTCACAGTAAACTCTACCTCTTCTAGAGAAGTTTTACCTGTGTTTGCTAAGCATTTTACACAGTCTAACTGAAACTGTCCAGGGAGTCAAATTATTTATGAACACTGTTATTCACTGACACAGAGACATTTTAGCATGTTTTCATTATCATTTTGTTAGTACCTGGGTAAAAAGAGTATGAGAAGTCTCTTGATCTCATCCTCTACAGGACAAGAAGACTACAAGGATTTCCTGACACCTGACCAGATGACTGAACTGTGTTACACGCTGTCATTTCTGGGAATAAAATTCAATATAGACTGAGCTATCAGTTTGAATTACTTGTATCCTATTCTGCATCAAAGATGATTGAGGAACTGGGATTACGCTGTGCCTGTGGCTGATGCTTATCACCTATGATCTATTGTTCTTCGTGTGAGTATGTCTGGCATCCTGCGCATCACAGCAATACATGATGAACTGTTTCTATATCAGAAATACATGAGGTACCATACCATACTAATACAAAACACCAACTGGTTTCTGCCATCATATCTGTGTGAATGTATACCTATCTCTCAAGAAGAGAATTATTTCTATGACATTTTCATAAAAATGGCTAACCAGTTCAGTGACTATACAAATATTTCTACTTTTTCATGCTCAGAAAAAGATGCAAACAGCCTTTGCAAGTCAGAAGAGTCAGTCATCCTTTTAACCCAAAACTACACTTGAAAAGGGGATAATAACACTTGCTATAGAGAAATTGTGTAAAAGAAGGGTAAGAACCTCAGTATGACAATTCCTTTGATATACCCACCCACTGTCTAGACTTCATGAGTAAAAGTATCTTTATCGCTCTATGTAATAGTCCATGACTGGTCCTTATTTCTGGTTTACACAGTTATTCGTTTGGCATCCAAACATCCTTTAGTAAAGTATTCAAAACTTAATGAAGTATTTTATGACAAGTATTCTATCAAATATCCCACCCTGTCATGTCTCTTTTCAAAGTTGATTTCTAATCTATTTCATCACTCCTTATACCAAGGTGATTCAATAACTCCAAATATACAGGTTAACTTCCCTGTAACTTATCAAATCCAGTTATATTGGTTTTGAGAGGGGATTGACTTAAATCATGCATAATGTTCATGATAGTATTTCATCACTAATTTGCTTAGGTATAAGGATTTCTGTTCAATTCTCTGTGATTTTCTTTATAAACTATAATATACAATTGTCTGGAGGAACAATTCAAATGTGCTCTAAGATTTCTTTAGCAACAAGAAGATAGAGTCCACCATCATTCATGCATGTTCAGGACTCTGTTTCCTCAGGGTGATTTTTCTGCATGTAAAAAAAAACAAAATTCATATCCCATAATGACACTCAGACATTGGCAAGGTCTTCATCTTTTAAATGTTAGTGTTGTACACCTGAAGTAACTGCATTATCAGCAAATTTGTCATTATCCTTTTCTTTTTTCAGTTCACTTATGAATGTAAATAAAACTTGATCCAGAACATGTCTCTGGGATTCCTCTAATACCCTCCTTTCTCCAACGCAAATGAAAATCCCCTTTCCTATATTTTGTTTAAGCCCTTGGAGCACTCCTCTTGTTCCACGTCTGGTTAAGATTCCTTGCTAAGAAACATGTTGAAAGATTCCTGAATACAAGTAAAACCAAATATTCTATCATGTGATTTTTGATTCCTCAAAGAACTTTAGTAAATTAATAAATGTGGTTTCCCTCTAGAAAAGCCATCTGATTCTTTATCACTATATGAGGTGTCTACTGAACCTATTATTTACTGTAGTTTCAATCAATTTGCCCATTACAAACTTCAGGCTTACTAGCCTGTAGTTCTCTCAATTTTCCCTTGAAACCTTTTAGTGTGTTACTGTGTCTACAGCCTTGCTTTTTTTCTAGTGCAAAGGCTGATTCAAACCACGACTCATATTTTGACACTTTTCATACCGTGATTACTTTAGAACTTTGGGGCAAAAAAAATAATTAGTCATGGAGATATCAATACTCATTTCATCAGTTCTTTCTAAAACTTTAAATGTTGGCACCACAAGCTGAGATAGTGCATCTGTCCTATCCCCCTTGGAGAGCAGGTCTAGATTGACATAAGCTCCTCTAAAGTGAGCACCGAGTCAAATAATTCATTCTGGTTTTCTGTGGTGTCCTCATCCTCCTTGAGAACTCATTTTAGATCTTGATCTATATATATGTTTTACACATTCCCTGGCAAGCTGCCAGCTCTTTTTTACCTGTTTGAAAAAGATTTTAAAAAGCTAGTTTTAAAAATCTTTTTGCTTTGCCTTGCTATTGTTTACATCTATCTTTTCTATTTAATTTTATTTTGCAAGCCACAACTCCTGCTTTTACATTTTATAATTTCCTGCACTTTTCTATAATCTGTCATGGCTTTAGACCTGTTTTTTATTTATATATATATACACATGCACACACTCTCTTGACTGAAAGAGAATATGTACCATGTTCTTAGACAAGATTCATGCTCCTCATTTGCTTTATCTTTTTAGCTATTTTTTTTCTAAGTTCTGTGACATGTTGTCACAGTGTCATCTGAATTCCAGGATAAAGGGACTGAAACTGTATAAAAATCACTTCAAAGACTTGTCATATTTTCTCAGTTTTGGAATGTTGAGATTTTATTTAGCGCTGTACATGATTTTGCGAGAATCTTTCTTACAACATTAAGCAACTGTAAATCAGAGCATTTGAGTATAGCACCAGAAATTTTATTGGAGAGCATCATACGTTACTTACATTTTTGTAGACTAATGCTACTATTCCTAAGGGACTATCTTTAGCTGTTTATAACAAAGTCCCTCCTTTTCAAGCAAAAACAAGGTATGGTTGACCACTGCCTTTCAAGCAATCAGTTGCCACTTTTAAGAGTGGATGAGCAAAATACACTCCTTTCTTATTAGAGAGAAGATAGGCACACCAAATTTGTCACGGAGATACAGCTTTGACTTTTACTAGTCTGCTAAAAATTGTTCTAATTTATCAAAGTTACTGGGATTTTAAAGCACGTATTCTACAGAGTGAATTTACAATTAGCAGCCTGGCAGTGCTCTACTGTTAACACACATGTATGCCTGAAGGAAAGATGTATGTACAATATATGGTATGTTTTCCATGAAAAAGAGAATGAGATCTATTTGTCTGTGTTGAATGAAGAAGATAAGCCTGGTAAGGAAATTTTCTTCCCTGAGTTTAATAAAGGAAATTTTCAGAGTGTGTAGTCTCAGAACTAAGCATTGTTACTAAGACATCAAAAGACCATATTTCACAGCTGGGCCCAAAGATCTTCTTACCCTAGATGTTCACCATGGATTTGTGCATTTCCCCACAGCATTCCACACAATGGTCCCCTTTAAAATATCATTTTTCCTGCAATAAAACTGTCTGCTGCTCAGTGTGAGGAGAATTGGCTATACCCACACCATCTAGGGAAGATTTGTGTGCTCACTTTAAAAGCAGGATGAAAGATCCAGTAGCTCTACTATTCATGGGTGTCAGTTAACAGAAAAATGTAAGTGTTACAACAAATGTAGTCATGTATATTATTCATAGCTAATATGAACATAGTTCTTATTTCTTCCTACTTACTGTATAGAAAAATACTATTTAACGGTCCCAGATGGTAAACAGTCAAAATCACTGATACCTCTCCTAAGCTTACACTCTGTTATACTGTTATACCTACCACCCTTGACAACACAAAATGCAGTTTGAATACAGATCAACAGCTATGTCATCTGGAAAATCTTCAGATGTTTGTGGGTTTAGGATCTTTTGGGTTGGATTTTGTTTGTGGTTTGGGTTTTTTTGGGGGGTATTCGTTATTGTTGATTGTTTGTTTGTTTGTTGTGGGTTTTTTTTTTATTTATATACATTGGACTGCTAGACAGATTAGCAAGCTAGTAACATTTAGGGAGATTTTTGGGTAGTTCTCTGTTTCATCTCACATACCAGTACATGCATCGTTGTATCTTCAGAAGTCCAGACTTTTGTCTATTTCAATCCCTCTCAAGCAGAGGTTAAAGAAATTAATTAAAAATGTAAATCTATTGTAAAAATATTATCTTCTAGGACTAGGGTTCTATAGCTTTAAAGGCTTTTAAAATTTTAAGTATTACAGGCAAACCTCCTTCCACTATGGTGTATAATATACACATACATGGAGTGAGTGTAAGATAACCACATCCCTTGTACTGATGGTTTTGAAAAGGATCTGACGGTCTGATGTCAGCCCCAGATACCACACATAGCAATCCAGTCCTACTTTGTCAGCCCTAGTGTGTGTACTGAAAATGCTTCAATTAAAAAGAAAGTACAGAAAATAGATAACATGTGCTGGTAGAGATACAGATAATCAGACTACAAATCATTCATCCTGAAACGAAAAACCAGCCCAGGGATAATAAGAGAAAGGTCATTAAACTGTGACTGTGTAAGTGGAGTCAACGGAAGAGCGTTTGGTAATTTAAATTACTGCATTCATGGAAAAGTCTTTTTGCTTTGTCATAGAAGAGACAGGTGAAACTCCTAACCAGTGAATCTATGGATGTGAAGGATATGAATTTCACTTCATATATCCCATCAATTCTTATATATTTATGAATGTTGTCTAGCTTTACCTCTGCTAGATTTAAAAATTGTGACATAATGAAATGAGATATCAAGCTTTCAGAAAGTGAAAAGAAACTGTAAAGCTCTAACCCAGCTTCAAATCAGTTAATGAGACCCCTTCTAAATCCAATAAATGGGCTCATATAAAGTACAGATTGAAATTAAATTGAAGCATTTAGAAAACTTTTTTCTTTCTATTCATGATTTCTCCTTCTCATACAAAATAGAAGAGTCCACATAGTGTAATAACAGTTAAAATCCCAAAGTTCTCATTTATTTTAATTGAATGGGCAGTCTGAGGTAGGCACTTTCAGAATGAGAATGTGGAATGATCTTCTAGTCCAGGACTTGTCATGTTGGGTGATTTGTTAGTGTCTTATGACTTCTGCAGGGGGGATGGATACAAAGCCAAATCCACAGCCTAGAGACACTCCAATTCTTCCACAGTTTGGCATTGTCACATATGAATCTAATTTATCAGCCACTTCCACTTTTTTTTACATCATTTTACCCTGTTGTTACATTACAACATGGCCCCTTTTCTGTTGACCAGGACAACTAAAGCTTATATAGTTCTACCGTCTCAGGTTTTTTATTAAATAAAATAATTTCTTCAGGGTTTTTAGCAAATAAAATAATTTCTTCATCTGCCTCATAAATTTCTTCTCTTATTGTATGTTCAAGAGTTAATTTCAAAAGCTTTTGCAGGTGCTATATCTAGTAGTCAGGGGTTTATGATTGTCATCAAACAATTTCATAACTAAGATGCAGGGAAGACACGCCATGAATTTTGAATCAAATAACAGAGATTAATCAAATGGTAAAAAATGTCAGCTGAAAACCTTTCAGTGTGGGAGTCTTGGCGAAGTTCATATTAGAGATGCATATGCTTTAGTCACAGTATTAGAGCTTTTTTTATTAACAAGGCAAATATACATATTTTATTTCAAAATTTGAGCTATATTTAACCACAGAATTTTTTTTACATTACAAGCTAAAAATTTTGGACAAAGTTCATCAAAGAATATGTAATTTTCAAGGAGGTTTGGTGTCTTGCTGAAATAAATTAATGTTCATTTATGGATTCACTATTTGTGTTATGTTCTATGCTGCAATTTTGACTGTTTCACTTTCCATGCTTCAAATGATTCAAAATGCAAGTTAAAAGCAGCAAATTGATGATATACTTCCAAAAAGAAGATTTTGATAAATTTTGATTGAACAGAAACGTTCTGGAGCTCCTATTAATGGTAAAAATTTTACCTTGTATTTGATTGCCTTTGGCTTCTTTAGACAACAAATTTGCTTTTGCCAAAGTTTTATCTAATCTTGTCAGTAGGATTCCTATTTTTAGTTAATATTAATGCAATGTTATCTCATGAGAAAGATTACATTATAAATATTTATATATTTCTTATAGCCTAGCATAATTTTACTGACTAGAACTCATGGAAGAAAACAGATTTCTAACTCACTGATACAGAAGTCTTAAGCCAAAACCCATTGAAAGACTCCCATTAACTTTAAGGGAGCCCTTTAACACATTCAGTACATATTTTTGACCTCCATGCCTACATCCAGTACTAAGAATGGAAATACATCTAAAAAGCAGCTAGATATACAGCCCGGATCAAAGGAGCACATTTCACTCGGCAACCAGCTTCACAGCACCCTTCTGTTTTCCCACAGGCTTTGGGGCTAGGAAACATCAATCCTTTGTGCCTTGTACTATTCCTCTTCCTTTTTTATGCCTTTTCCAATCAAGTAGAAGCCTTTTAAAGTGTCCAGAGCAGAGCTCTCGCATCACTTATCTCACAGGACTGAAGAAGGCACACACATTGGGCAAACACCTGGTGATTCTGGTCTTCTGGTCGGCTCTTATCTGAAGCCCAGGTGTCTTGATGGGGAAGGAAGAGCAAGATCAGCAAGAAGCTGGGAAATATGCTTTGACCAGGGACCCTTCTAGGGGACACAGCTGTTGGTGCACCCTGATAAGCTTTCTTCCCCTGTCTGATCCTGCAACCCATGCTGGCTGGTGGGAACTGATGAAGCAGTTATTCATTATAAGAATCTTACAGTCAGTGCATGAGATTTAACCAGCCTGCATTAGATACCAAAGGGCATTTTGAAAATCTTTTTATTCCTTTGGCTTTGGGGACTGAAAATCAAGGCCTTTTTTTAAGATTCTGTTGTTTCCCTGCTTACAGAAGTACTGCAAATCTTCTGCTACTGCTATAGTTTTAATGACCTACTGCAATTTGCCATTTGCAACAAAGTTCAATAAATAGAAAGTGTAAAGTGCATCAAAATTATATTTAAGGATCCTCTTCATCTGCAGAAGACCTGCTTATTAGCTATATTGCACATTTAGCTCCAAAGGTTCTGATTATAATCAATAACTAATCAGAAAGTAACTTACACAAATGAAGTCCTGAATAATATACAACTGAGTCATAACTTCCCCAAGTACATAAATACTAACCCTTTTATTGAAAAAATATGCAGTTAGCACTTTTGCTCTTTTTATTGTGGCATCTGTTTCAGAAAAAAAATTTAAAAGAGAATTTACAGCAGCAGCCTCTGCTTTCAAGAGCTCTGGATCTACAGTAGTGAATCCACTTTAATCAGAAAAGTTGGGTAAGTAAGTGCTCTATCAAAGGCATGGTGCAGGGGCGAGCATGCAGATGGAGCTGATTGAAATGGAGAGTCCAGGGTTAGAAAGCCCTTCTTAATAGGCAACCTCTCTGAGGTGGACAAAAATGAAGCAGAAATCTGTCTGCAGAACTTGCAAACTAACACTTGTCTCAGCTCTGAAACATAACTCAAATGCTGTGGGAGAAAGTGTGGTGAACAGAGTTATTTATGGGTGTCCAGGGATGAAAGCTTTGCCTATAAAGAAAACCCACAGACACTCCAGTGAGGTAAGTACCAACAGTGTAATAAGATTTAATGTGACCATCAAAAGAGAAATAAAATGGAAAACTTTTTGATCACACTTTCTATAACGAGGGCAAACGGCAGGAATGACCTTTCCTGCTAATGCCAAAACATTGAGCCAAATTCACTCCTGGTGTGACAGTGCTGAATTCCAGTAAATTACACCAGGGATGACCTTGGTCCATTCTGTTTACATATCTTAGCTATAAGCACCCAACAGTAGACTAAGTGTATTGTGTTTGAAGCAATAACATTTAAGAGTCTAGAGGTGAATTAAAAAAAAAGCAACAAACCAGCCAATTTTACTGACAACTCAATTCAACTTAGGTTTAATTGAAATTGCAACAATAAACTGGAAGTAATTCCTGCTTGGGAAATGGCTTCACTACTCACCCACAACACAATAGCACGAATCAAACATCTCACTACGAGAAAACAAAGCAAAACAGAATCTTTCTCATTTCTTATGAGTCTCCTGAAGGTAAAACTCGAGTACCTAACAGCTTCTGAAAGCTGCCTGCTTTATGTTTTTAACTCTTCCATAAACAGCTTTTAGGCCATCCAATGGATGTGTGCTAGCATTAGATAATACTATTTATAAAAAGATACATGGGAAGTATTGGGATCATTTAAACAGTCCTGGGATATTCTGGTCTTCCCAGCTAGCTCTAGGAAGTAAACAACAAGGTCTACTTTATGCAAGCAGAGGCTTAAAGTTGTGTGTATGGTATGTCACCCTGCACAGTCAGAAGAGTCTGCACTGCATGTGCAGTGAGTCTGAACTGCAAAGATTCTGTTAATCCACTATGTCAGTTATACCAAGCACATTCCATTTACTCTGTACTAGGTCTGAGACAGCCAGACCTAGCTTACAGTCAGCTTCACATCTCCTTTTCAATCTGGAGTCATACGAACCAAGGTCTAATAAGTGCCCAGAAGAAAAAGCAATTAATCACTGGCCAATTAAAAAAAAAAAAAGAAAAAGCCAAAGAACATAAAAAGAAAGAAAACAAACCAAAAAACCCACAAAAAAACCCACCACAACAAATTCTTCAAAGTGCTTTTTTTCCTTAGTATAGGAAAAACATTTACCTTAAAGTCATGGACAAATCCTCCTTTTTATTGCTGTTTCTTGTCTTTCTTTCATTGCACTTTTAGTTGGATACATCTTTTTGCTCCCACTTCTGATCTTACAGAGCTTCTGTAAGATTTTATGAGGTTATGTTTCACCTACATACAGAGCAGGAACCAATCCTTGTATGAGGTTGGGGAGTAATCAGGAAAGGTAGTAGTTTAAGTCCCTTGAGATATTATAAAACCTTCTTTGTTGTCATCAGTATGTGCCTCTTACATGACACAGAACTCTTATTTGGCTTTTATCAATGGCCCTCATGGTAGGAGAGATTAAAAGCTGCATTAATTCACCAAAACATCAAGAAGGCATAGCAGGCTTAGCTCATGTGATTCAAACTAACAGTAAAGTGTTGGTAGTAGTGCACCTGTGGTAAGTACTCAGCCATCCTTCCCCTACATTGACCCAAAAACTCAAAGGGCACCTACAAGAGGGAGCATGGAAACTGACTGTAGTTCACGTAAGTCTACCATAGTGCTTTGCAGGGTTATTCTCAGGCTGTTGTTTCACCAAAGACAGGTACCTGCTTCAGTAATAGTAGTGTATGATTTGGGGCAGTGCCAAATTAAAAACAAAATAGCTACAGTCATTGACAGAGTTGATCAGAATATTACATTTTCATTTTAGAAAAGGTCCCAACTTTTCAAACATCAAGTTTATACCGTCTCACTCCAGAGTAGACTTTTTTTAATGTTTCACTAGAAAAAATTCGGTAAGCATGACAGATCACTAAAGACAAAGGAATACATTCACCAGAAATCTATCTTGATCCAATTTGTTTACAAGAAACCCCAAATAGCGTAATTTTTTAGCAAAGTTCAAGTGCAGTAGTGTTCATTACTCTTACAGTACTGGATCTTTAGGTCCCAATATCTTATGCAGGCAGCCTCCTCCTCATCTAAGAAACACCTCAGAGTAAAACATGAGTTCTGTATTTATCCTACCCTTGTTACACTATTTTATTATCATTCTTAAAGGATTAATAAGGAAATAGTATTTCCAGAATTTCTACAGTCAGGAGAGGGCATCTGAGCTCCTGAACATTCTGAACAATAAACACTGAGTTTATTTTCTAGCTGACTATCTCCAGCGCTCTGTTTCTGACCCACCACCCACCAGTCTCAGCCTGTGATCCTACTTCTCCTTGCACATTATAATGTGAAGTCTTGTCACCTATTAAAGAGCACACACATCAAAAGAACCCTTAAGAAACAGCACATGTGAGTAATTGTGTTAGACAGATGTATGTAATAGGACAGAATGGACAACTGGTATTTCTAAAAGTGTTTTTCTGGATATTGAGTTTACTGAGATATAAAACACAGAGGCCTGGGAAAAGACAACACAAACTTAGCTCCCTACTGTTTTATCTCCTTTCACAAAGACATGTATATGAAAAATATCAGTAGTTTATTATACTTTCCAGTGAGAATGTAGCAAAGATGCATTCGAATTAATTACAACAGCAATTTCTGTGATAAAAACAAATATCCGCCAATAAAACAAGTCAAAACTACTTATAAAGGAAAAATTAAAATTATTTCCTTCAGATGAATGGTAAAATGTAGAAGTATAGGGTAAGGGAAAAATAGGTTTCTCATCTTGTGACCACCATAAAGTTCATAATAAAGCTAATCTAGAATTTTCTTTGTTTTTATTTCTGTTTAAAATTATTTAAATCCCTTAGGACTGGAAAGGTATCTTTTCAAACAAGAACAGAGTGTAAAATGTTATCAAGTAGAATAGCAAAACAAGGTTAAGAAATATGAAATGTCCTATTCACTTCAGGAATGAGTTAACACTGAAACCTGGAGGTGATGATATAAATACCAGCAGTGTTAATTGTTCCATTGTTAACTGCTTCACACTAATCTCACTGGTAATGTTATTATTTCATAAATATATATTCTCTGCCACTTCTCTTTGTTGTCAAATACCCCAGTTGTTTCCCCACAATAGGAGATGTCTGTTAGAACCTGGAGTCAGCTCTGGCCTTCACAATTTCTAGGCTAAGCTTGTCTAGCACTGGTGCAAAAATCCCTGAAATGTGGAAAGCTGAAAATGTAGTCACAGAGTCAAGCTAATTGACTGGTATAAAACAAATGCAGCAGGGCTACTCTATTGTATATTTTCATATTTAATTCTGCAGAGCCATCCATTGTGAAGTTAAAAGAATTTACCAACAAATGTTAAGGTGCTGGCAAAGATTAACGCAGAAACCAGGAATCATGTAGGAGGCCATAAAACTTTCTTCATACTCTATTCCCAGGATAGTTTCTGAAACATTGCTAACTATGATTTGAATTAAAGCTTTTCTTGCCTCGAAAACCCCATGATTAATATTTATGTTTGAATTTTTCAGTGGGGTAATTTCAGGCAGTTGCA
This sequence comes from Phalacrocorax aristotelis, assembly GCF_949628215.1. NCBI lineage: Eukaryota > Metazoa > Chordata > Aves > Suliformes > Phalacrocoracidae > Phalacrocorax > Phalacrocorax aristotelis. The sequence continues at coordinate 29,513,624 of NC_134277.1, read as the reverse complement.
TGGGAACAGAAAGCTACACATAAAAATAAAGAGATCTCCCATAAAAGGAGGTATGGTAAAGGACAATTCTGTGGAGACTTTCTTGCATAAAGGACTAAGAATATCCTATCTAACTTTTGCGAATTGGCAAAGGAGGAGAAGTCACCTTCGGAAGAGTGATTAGCACAGAATTAGAGAGACACAGGATAGGAAAATAGAAAGGATGTTAAACAATTACTTAAGCACAGTCTGTACAAATGAAATCAATGAACATTCACCTACATCAGAAATTAGATTTACCAGGATGAAAGAAAAGAAATTAGAAAGTATCTTGATAACAGAGTTAATGATTATTAAAAGGTTTGAAACTTGCACAATGCTAACACTCTAAGATCAGAGTACGTACATTCGAGTCCAAGATCCCTAAAAAGAGTTAGAAAACAAATTAGAATAATTTAGTGGATATTTTTATGAGTTTATTAAGCCCAAGAGAAAACATTAAAGGCTGGAACATGGCCAACATCATTACTTACAGAAGAGCAGCAATAGACTAGGAATTTTCACATGCCTTAGCCCTAGCCAAATTTGTTGTAATGGAGCACATAAAATAACTTTAGTTTATGCAATTTCATTTCATATGAAAATCTAAGTATTCAGTATGGCTAGAATCAGGAGAATGTGCCTTCCTCAGGGAGGCATTCATTGCTGATATGCATCAAATCATTCTAACTACTAGCAAGTCAGGCTCAGTTTTCACTGGCTTTCATGCATTCTTCAAGGAATGGCATAGGAAGAGTTAGGGAGAAAATGACAGCTGCTGACTCCTGTTGAACTAAAACTGCTTCTGATGTTGATCTTAGTTGAGCTAACTTTAGTTACATTACTACATCAGTAGTAATCAAGTAACCAAGAAGTTAGATTCTACTGTTTTAGCAGTATAAGAAACTCAGAACTGCACAAATTCATTGGCTTACATATGTTTTCCTACACTCTTTCCTCCTTCACATTTGTGGCATGGTTTGGGTGAAGACAGAGAAAGTAGAGCAGGACACCGTCTTGTGGTAGCTTTACATCAGAAAGGAATGTACCTGTACAGGAGCAACTCCTAACTTCTCATTTACTAGTAGAATCTGTTCCTTTCAAATTACCTGATATCAGCTGGTCCACAGATGTTTGAAGTTAGAGTTGAGAGTTTTCACAAAGGCAGATGCAAATTACAAGATGTTTACCACTAACTTAGTGGTGGCATTTGTTTTTATTTATTTCTTTATCCAAATTTCCAGAACAGAACTTGCACAGGACTACAAACTTGTCCTATCAATGATCAAGAGCTAGTCAGTGGCTTTTTCACCATCTCAGTGTTGCAAACTACGGAAAACTGAACTAGATATTTACAGGCTTACTCAGACATGGAGGAGCCGAATAGGTGCAACAGCACAGACTTAAGTTGAAGTGAAGCCTAATATACTGAAAAACTGCCTGAGAAGAAGGGTAATTTAGCCTCTGTTGTGCTCCCTGCCACCATGCCTAGACAGCTCCCAGTGCCGTGCTAATTAACTTAAAAATGGCTTACTGGAGATGTCTCTGTACTATATTCTTCAGGAGCAGCATACCCATAGCAATATGCAAAAACACTCTGCTGAATAAAAATGGACATACACAGTCACTTGAGATAGTCTTGTAGTTATGCTAAATGAGCATCCTAAAAAAGGACAAATAATACATCTTTCCTGATGTGAATTCTAATTAGACATTAAAGCAAGTTGAAGAACAGACTGTAGGTAAAACCTTGCCATGTTTAAAATCTGTGTGTACGCCAAAAGATTAATTTGACATGAGCTATGCAACTATACATAGACAAAAACCCACCACTTTTACTATACATTCTGCTTTCTTCACTAAAAGCCTGGATTGTAAGAGTAAAAAGAAATCTGCAGACAAATTTCCTCTAGCAATGTTTGTTATATATGTAGATGTTTTGCCCTAGGAAAATACAGTCTGTTACCACAGATTAGAAATGGAAACCAGGAATGATACAAAATGCACTAGAAACGTATGGAAGACTGACTCTACAATTGATGCGACAGAGTAGAGATCAAAACTGAAAGCCATTTTCTACTTCAATGCCCAAAATACAAAAAGCAGAAGAAAGATACTTCCTCAAAATATCAGCAGTAATAGCAGCTCTCATATAAAGAAGAAAACAGGTGTAGGAGAATTAAGTTTAGTTTTAGGAAAATTACAGACAGCAGAAAAAGACCTGAAAAGCATTGCAAGCACCCGTGGGTTTGGAAATAAATAGTAATTCTAAATATATGTGCCAACAAACAGTACATCGTTCCTTGAAATTCATCTTATTCAGATGTTGATTTATTTAATTGTTTGCTGATTATTCTGTTTAGCCACGTCAAGTATCCAGGCATGGATTACATCACATTAAAAAAGAATCTTTAATTAAAACACAATACCTGAACATGTGTAATGCTAATGGTTCTATACCTACACATGTACTTGAGTGATTTCCTGAGGACTGCTTTTCTTCAGTAGACTTAGGTACTGTAATTCAGTTTTGCCTTTGTGATTCATCATAAGCGATTATCAGGTATTCACTGAATTTTACAGCTTCTTAACCTTTGTTCCAGAATTTTGCTGCTAAATTTCACACATATATATAAAATTACAGAAAACTATTTTAGAAAACTTTATTTGCAAATAATTAATATCCACTATAGAAAGATGTCTATTCTTCCAAGGTCAGAATATAATGTTAATATTATATTTGGGTTTTTATTACAGAATATTTCCATTTTATGGAACTCATTGTGTAAAACAAATTTGGTTGGGCAGCTAGATTGAGTAGACAAGAACCTATCTTTCTTTCTGTACCTGTATGGTAACTGAACTGGTTTATGCAAACAAAATATAATTTAACAAATTCTGGCATATATGAACACACAGGAAATTAAATATGAAGTCTCTAATGATTCGAAAAAGATAGTATTAATTGGAAGAAGGGACAAGGAACCGTGTAGAAGGGTCTAGGGGAACAAAGCTAGGTTATTTTTTATCCTGTGCAAGGGCTGTATAGTTGATTGTTCAAGATAGTCTGCCCATAAAGAAGAACAATAGTTAATGAGGATGGATGTATCACCTAAGCATATCAGAAATGGCTGCAGCAAGAAAGGAATTGTGATGCATGTGGAGGGCTCTTTTTTGTTCAGCTCTTATATGACTGGATTTGAAAATGGAGGAAAGTGCTGTGTGTCTACATTGTACATTTGCTAAAATGACATTACAGAAACAAATGTTAACCAGATTTAAACACTTCTATTTTATAGCTTCTTTGCTCTCCAAAGGAAATATTTCAAATTGCATTCCCTTAATACTGGCAGAAAATAAATCCTTTAGAAGAGAGTGAATTAGATTTAGTTTTAATGAAGATGAGCTAACAAAGATAAGAAACTATTTTATAAAGGAATAGAGATTTACTTACAAAGAGATTTAGGCAGTGGTATTAGTGACAGTGATGGTCAAAGGGTATGTGTTGTTATGAGTAAGAGATGGGAAAAAGTAATCTATATAAGAAAATCATGTCTTTTTGTCCTTTGGAGAAAGCAAAATATACTGTTTTAATATTGAAAGAGTTTTCTCAGTCCTGTTTCTATGCACTCAACAACATAAAAGAATATGCAATTTGGCACTTGTTGCAGGTGTTTAGTTTGATATTCACTAAAAATAAACACCCTGAACAAGCTTGCATTTTATCTGGGAACAGAAAATTTGAAAAGGAGTGGGAGGTTAACCATTTCAAAGTGTTTCAGGACAGTAGAGAGAGGCTTATCAGTTAGAGGATTTCTTTATTTGTTTTAATGATGTAAAGAAGCCTTCCTGTTAGAAATAATACAAAAGTAAATATAGGAAATGAGAGTTATATAGATCACCATACTCTTAAATAACAGGAAATAAGAGCTATTGAGATTGTTATATTAAAATACTAGAATAATAGGATTTTTTTAAAGAAGCTTAGAACCTGAAAAGTATTTCTCTCCTGGAAATATGCAGTCAAACTGCTAGTCCATCATTCACTTCTGGAGAGAATGTGATAGCATTCTTTTTGGATAAAGGTACCTGCTGCAGCTGAGCCCTGCACATGAGAAACAAACGAACAGGGGTTGTTCTGTACCTCCAGGAACAGCCTTGAGCTAGCAACAATGCATATGGCTAGGAAAATTACAATAAAGACACCACCTCAGGAGAAACACTGGGCATCGTTCTAGCACAAACACGTCTCTGTGCCATAAGTCATCCCGTGTTCCAGGGAATTAGTTGTACTTTGCTGGTGGCCAGTGTTAGCAGTAAGTGGGCTACAGCATACACGCCAGCTCAGCTGTTCATGCTGTCATGTGCAGAGGGTGGAGGAAAGTTTTTTTTTAATATTCTCAGTCTTTCATCACCCACTCAATGATGAGGTTGTGCATCTACTCATTGCTGGACCTAGGCCAAATGTTCAAATAATCTGTACTAAGGCCAAAGGCACAGGACAGAAGTATGAAACTCAGCCAGTGCATGGGAATGCCACCCAAAAAATAGCGCGGCACTCAGTAACTTTCAAAGGATTCAGAGGAACGATCCAGTTCACAGGAAACTGATACTTCTGGTTTTTACCTGAGTGGTTCTTTTTTGTCAGTGACCTTCAAAACTGAGGAATAAAAAAGATATGGTTTTAATATAAGCTATGCTAAGTGAACAGGTAACTTTTCAGATGAAAGCATGGATTTTTTGTCACAAGGTTTCCCTCCCATTGCTGTCTGTTTGCAGACAAAAGAGTTTTAAAGTTTGCCAATAATTCAAAGTTTTAGGATGACCTTGATAAACTATCATGGACAACCAGACTCTTTCTACATTCTAGTTCAGCATATAGCTTGAACACCCAAGCATTGTCTATTTGAACCGTGTTTCCCAACCTCTGTCTTGTTAGAGGATAAACACACTCAGTGGACTTTGTCATTGCTAGTTAGTTCATTCAAAAGCAGGGACAGTTGTGATCAGTTCTCCCTCTGTAACCATTGAAGCTCACATCTGTAGGTGAAATCAAAACTGGATCAATCCCCATTTAAAGTATAAAAACAAACCATGCTTAGTGTTATTAGACTGGAAGACCACCTATCTAGCCTTTGTCTATGTGTTCCTCAGTGTAAAGAGGTTAAACAGCTCTCCTGCAGTCCAAAAGTAACTTCTGAATCATGCTCTAGCAGTTACAGATTGACTTGTGTAACTATAAATACAATGCATTCTAGACAATTGCAATGATGGTTTCTAGGGCACAGTTCTTTCTTTCCTTTACTCTTTAAATCTGGTGCTTTTCTAAAATAAAATGAGCAGCTTAATTAGATTGGAAGACCATAGCCATCAGCAGAATACCTCAAATACCTTAGAATGGCAGACATGGCTGATCCATGCAATCACTTAATAGCTTATGAAGCTGCACTTACCCATGGGTCAACACTCACCGGTGTCCTCAGTTAATGTTTGAAGTTTTTCACAGCTAAAGGCTTCAGTAACAAAGTTAGTTTTATATAAAAGTATTATCTGCAGCAAAATCTATTTAGCCACAGGCAGTGTTTAAGTGGAGCCTGCCATAACCAACACTGTCAAAACCAGTGTTAAGAACCACATAAATGAATTAGGTGTAAACTTTCTACTAGAAATATCCTTTTAGGCTAAAGCCTTAACGTTCAGCTATTCTAAGGGCTGGTATTCTCTACCCCTTCCACTCTTTTATCTAAGCAATATTATTAATGTAAAAATTGTTCTTGGTATAGTTATAATCAAAATGACCAATACATTTAATACAGTTGGATAAAACAGAGTGACAAAACCAGTGTGACAGTGAAGGGAGTAATACAACTTAATAAACTTAGATGATCAGTACAGAAGTGATTAAAAATGCAAACTTTCAGCTCTTGGATTTTGTCATTTAGCACTGTCAAAGAAGATAAGAGAAGTTACACTAGTTCAGTCTATGACACGCAGCAATCTTTCTTGCATTCAGAATACTATTAGTGCTGAGTCAGTGTATTTACTATAAAGAACTATACTTGTTCATTTTGAAGTGCTGTAGAAAAAGAAAATATGTTACTATATTTAGAAAGAAAACTTTTTTTATTGCATAGCATAAATAGAAGAGAAGGCTCAAATGCACAACTACTTGTGTTCTGGAGATTTAAATCTGGAGTCTCATGACAAAGCTATTCCAGTAACCTTATCTACTGCTTTCATGGGCCTATCCTAAATACATTAGTGTATTTGTATTCTAAAGAATTTTCAAGAAACAAGAACAGATCAGCATCTTTACTAAAGGCCAAAGTATACATAATCTCTATGGAAAAATCAGAGGTACAAGAAAAGCGTCAATTTCCACCCATGCTTTGTAACAGATTACTGTTTTCATCAGCTGTTATATGTTGGCTTTACGTTGCTTGTTTACCAGTAGTAGAGAGCACGGTGAACACAGTTTTTATAATAGGGCAGTGTCCTTAGATTGCATGTATCCAAATGGAATGATCTCTGATCCTGTACTGTTTAGAGAGGCCACATATTTTCTATTTTTAAATTTTGTGCCATGCTTAGTCATCAGAACAACTGTTGATTTGTAACAGACTAAAATTAATAGTTAATCTTAATCATATGCATTTTTGTTACTATTACTTTTAGTGCAAAAGCTCCCTTCAAGGTCCCTGTGTCTGCAGTTAATTCCTGATACCATCATATATTCAAGATTACTTTACTGTATGTACATTTAATACTTTAAAATAACAGGTATCATAAGCTGTTGGCATTTGAAGAGATGCCTTCATAAAAAATTCTGTATAAAACTTAAAAGGTCAAAAGTTTTAGTCTGTTTAAACTCAAGATTTTTTAGTTCTCTGTTCCTTTTCTCAATTCCTTTATCCTTGTCCAACTTCTCTTTCTTCAAAGTTGATCAACATTTTTCTTTTCTCAACAACTATTTCCCCTCCTACATCACCCTCCTTTACAACACGGACTTGAGCTTTACATAAGGGCAAAAGGATGAGAGGCTGAAGTCAGCCCAAGATTAAAGCCTGGGATACTGCAAATCGTAGTAGTTTTCCATATATGATTCAGTGACTGCTTGTCTCTGCTTATTTCACCATTGAATTAAAACCCTTCTTTTCTTTCCGACTCAACACCTGTCTGGATGTGGCTGGAAACAACCTTAAAACCACTCTTCTTGTTGGATCTTTGTCATAACTCTACCATACCAGCCCAACAACCTGGGCCTGGAGTACAAAATATCTATTCTCAAATCCCAAGGTACCTGATGAAAAGAGATGGCCCAGAACACATCACCTTTGGCTCTGAGGAAGACACAGGAACCATGATATTCAAAATGACTCTGGACTATGGAATATTTTGAGTCCACTCCTTCAATTAATCATAATGAGAGAAAGGAAGAAATTAAGAAAGAAAAAAACTGGGGACATCAGTTTCCATAATTTATAATACTTAAGACCCATGTACTTCTTTCTCTGTTTTCTGTTAAGATCCTGTTACTTTTGTGTTTTGGACAGACACAATTCGTTCTATGTATTCTTTAAAGTGCTTAAGTGCTTAACACAGTGAAGCTTCACCCTCTTTTTGTCCAGGCCGTCACCACTGTAAACAGAATTAATGAAAATAATAAGTGAATATTGCACAAGAACTTCAAATAAATCTTCTGTTTGGGTTCATTCTCATGAGTCCATTCTTTATGACCATTATCTGCAAGTAATTCTTCTCACAAAGGAAGGGCCGACGGTTGAAAATAATTCAGATGCCAATTGTGAAAAATTAATTCATAGCCTATAATTATGATGATAATAACAAAATCAGTAATCATAAATCATCATTATGAATGCATGATCACTGATTATTGTAGCACTGGGCCTTTGCTTAGTACCCAAAAATGTTTTAGGAGCTACATGGCAAACTGAAAACATTGGAAAGTAAACTACTGCAATGAAGCTGCTAATTTACAATGTAATGTTTCTTAAAATATAATGGTTTCTTGTTTATCTGTTTTCCTATTAAAGTATAGTCAAACAGGCTGCTTGCGAATAATTCACTTTAAATTATTCAAATGTGATAGCATCATACATTCTAAGACGGAACTAATTACAAGAATGGACTGGAGTCTTCTATAATCTGGAATATTGTTTTTTAATCTAATTCTGCTTCTGAGATAATTACTCAGAATCAATCACTGTCAGGATTATAGCAGTAATCAGATTGGAGTTAGAAGCTGTTGATAATATCTCAGAGTCCAATTTCTCCCCACAATAAGGAGATCAAATCAATTCAGCAACTGCGAATTACATTAGGATTATTCTAAATATAGTTTGTATGCATAATTTCACATTTTTTTGATCTTGTGTTTATGTTCACTTTATTTGTAATAAATATCTCCACACCAAACTTTAGACAGTATTTTAAAGGTAAAACCAACTAGTCTCAATTTATCTGAGCAGTGGCTTTAATTGCAAGAGGTACAGCTTGCTTTCTGTTTCCAGTACTGATTTATGATTCAAAAGAAAGACAACCAAATGGGACCTAAATGTTTTTCTTTGAGTCCTAAAAGAAATTTGTCTGTTAAACCAATGATTTGCTAAGTATGTCCATGAAGTTTGATAATCCACTGTTACTAAAGCTATAACACTTAAGTATTTAGTTATTTTCATTAAAAATTGCTGTGACTACTCTGTCTTAAAACAACATTAAAAATATTCTTTTTGATTTTACACAAAGGGGAAGATTTGGACTGTATTTTCTAGTGAGAGCAACATATTTAGAAGTAGTCCAAGCTTTTCAGGTGAAAAATAATTAAACTTAGTAAATAGAATTGTATTAATGACATCACCTTACAGAAATCAGGCTGCAAAATCAGTTACACATTCTTTTCTCTATTTTATTGGTAATTACTTACATTTGTTTACTGATTCAGAAGTTATCACTTCAGCCTCTTTATGTATTCTTTCAATGATTTTGTGTCTCCCATTCCCCTATGCTTATACAAGAAATGAGTTAGCAGTTCACTGCTGCATTATATATGGTGTTGAAAAGTCAAAGACACGTGGCCAATTGCAAATCTGCCTGAATGTTGGTGGTTTATTTTTTTGACCGGGGACATTGTTATTGGCAATTTTGTCAACCTTTACCCGAGTGAATCTTTTTACTGTATATTGTCTCCTCAGCAGATGTAGCATGACGTTTTCTTTCCACATAGGAAAGAGGAGATAAAGAAGGGCTTGGAAGGAAAAGGGAAAAAAATACATAGATGTTCCAAGAAAGAAAGCCGAGGTAAAATATGTAGCAACAGAGAAGAAGCTGATACACGTGAGACAGAAAGATTAGTTCTAGTAAAATGTAACAAGATATCTAACAGTCAAGTATATAAACACAAAAGCTACCCTGTGTTATGCCACTATTCACAACTCTCTATACAGTAGCTAGTATGTATGGTAGCCCCATTATGCACTTTAAAATTTTGTCAGGCATATGTCTCCCTTTTATGAATTTCAACACTTTGAAAATCCTAATATCTTAATATATTTCTGAAAATTTTATCTTCAGGAAGTCATGGAAAATTGAAAACTTATTTGGACTGTATACCAACCCTATGTTCTGTAAAATTCTGCTGACTGATTTCTATGTACTCAGTATAGTATAAATCTAAGTTTTAACATTTTTACATAAACATTTTTTATCAATAGAATTAAAAGTATACATTAAAATACCTTAATCAAAATAAAGCACCCTATTTCTGTCAAACAAAATACTTGATTCAACCTAAAATGACCCTTTCTATTTTTATTGTCCAGAAAAGGTGTCGCTCACTGATAGTAACTACAATTCACTTCCTCCAGATATGCCAGCAAAAATTATATATAAAGGCATACGTAAATGAATATATAAATAATACTATTATTATTAGCCTAACTTTAATTTATACCTAGTCAGATTCTGGAGTAATACCCATACCACTGTATGCCATTCTTACACTGTTAAGAAACATTAAAGTGGAAATGAATTACATTAAATTCACCTCATTTTGGTGCTACGTTATATGGGCAGAGACACATAAAGAGAGAAATAGGGCTTCAATATAAAGAGATTTGGACTTTTCATATCTACCCAGTTATAAACCCTAGACCTATTTGAAAGTCTGAGATGATGGAAAGTGAGAAGACAGAATAACTTAGACAAAAGTTGTTAGACTTTAAGCTTTCTAGCTTGTCTTCTGGCATTCATTAATTATTAGATCATATCACATTTATGAGAGAAATTTCATATCCCATATAAAACCATTACACATCTTTTCTCAAGGCAAGTAGACTTTCACAGACAGAAGGCTGAATGAATACACAAATGGCAAATAGTTCTTAGGGTTCTTTTAAAAATTAAGTTCCTAAAAATGGCAAATGTAAAAACTCCAGAATTAAGTGGGAAAATATTGTGACACTGAAGGCCAGCATCTACATTGTGGACAATATTCAAACTCCCTAAAAGGAAGTGTCTTTGACTTCATAATTTCTTCAATGTGTAACACAAGCCATATGCAAACAACATTCCCAGCTGAAATTGGTGAGAGTTTTGTTGTAGATCTCATGAGAGCAACCAGAACCTGCGATGTTTCTCTCATCTTTTTTTCAGAATTGGAAGTACTTGCTTTTCTCCTCCACTTTGTATATAAACAAGGTTTATTGGTTAAAGTCCCTCAATACATAAAATTTACTTCTCAGGCAGGCTATAACCAGGACTTTTCCTCTGGGCCCTGTGTCAGGTCATTCTGGCGGGCATGAGCCACACTCAGCAAGGACACAAGCAGAACTATGGGACCCAGGCAGTTGTCCTGCTGCATCATGGTGGCAGTATTCTAGTCCCACAGTTCTGGCAGCTATTCAAACAATTATTTCAAAAAGACTTGTGGATTGTTTTCAATAAAAGATCATGTTGTTATCTTCTGGACCCAGAAATCAGACTTCAGGAAGATTACTCTTATGTATGAAATATTCAGACAGAAGTTTAAAGTCTCCAGAATTGAGCAAATTGAGCAAAAATCAACAGCACACAATGCACATGAGTGACTAGTAATAGTGAGGTAGCATGTGAAAGAGAAATATATTCCTTTCTTCCCGTAGTACTACGTTACACCGCTGTACCCACTCAAGGTGTTGGCCATCTGAAGTCACTGGGACAGAGTAACTTTTGATGACACCATAACAATGAATTGTGATAGATAGTTTCACGTGCTTTCTGCAAGTGTAAACTGATGCCTTAACTCATCACTGTGTCATCTTGATCTGCCTGCCTTCCTCCATTAACAGCACGAGGGAGTCTTCAGAAGATCATATGTAACCTAGGGGTGTGTCTGCATCTGTTGTGACTGTAGACTGGGGTCTAAGTCCTGACCCAGACAGCATTTTTCACCTAGAGTGGAACCGCATTCCCTGAAAGTACAACTCCCCCGGTAGCTGGGAATCACCTCCAGATGACTGCAGTCTCCCTGAGTCTGCTACAAAGCAGCACGCTCCTCCTTGGCCACTTACAAACCAGAAAATTGAAGGAGGGCGAAGAGCGATCAGAGCCTGGTTTAATGCTGTTTTCTGTCCCAGGAGGGTCACTGAAGCACACCTGGGGAAGCAGAGACAACAGCACTGCTTGGCTCAGTGGGTATAATTGCCTGCTCCAGGGATTAAGGCTGAAACAGTAGCACAAAAGTTATTCAGTTCCCACATGTAAACTTAAAGTGTCATCATCTTGTGCCTTAACTCTCAGAAAATCACCATTGTTAGTGAGCAAAGCCAGAAATTCATCACGTATTTAAAGCAACAGCATCCAAAATACCAGTTTCCAAGTTAAAAGATGTTTCTGTGTTCTTTTATTTAAACGCGGCACTCCAGCCATTTTTTATATCTCAGATGACACTGGAGAGGTTTTATATCAGTTCAAGTGAAATAAAACAACTCTCTGATGACACTGTAGGTTTGAAATACAGCTTTACCCTATTAAGTCAGAGTGAAGTTGAAGCTATATCCAAACTAGGAGCATTTTGAAGATAACAGGATGAGATATATCAAATATGTATATGGATATATATTCTGAGAATTTACCAAGTAGATATTAATGAGGCATATATTCCTCCTCTCTCTGCCTTTAAAAAATGTTATGTATGCCCTCCATGTTACAGTAAACACTGTAGTTATCTAACTCTGATTACTATTGCCCCACAAATCATAGCCCAGGGCCCAGTTTCTGCAGTGGGTAGCACTTAATCAGGCAGCTGCTTTTGCTGACATCACATGCTGCCCTTAATGTACAGGGTTACACATGGCTAAGAACAAATTACAAAGACAGGAGGGAAAGAACTGGCTCCACAGTCACTGTTCCCTTAGAGCATTCATTTACTCCTTGAGTAACAGAGCAGGTCAAACTGATATTCTTATAAACAATTTGGTCTAGTTGTCTCTCCAAACTGGGATAAAATAAGCAAAAATGGAAAATTGCTCCCCCTATAAATACTCAAAAATATGTTCACTTCAAACAAATGCTGCTTCAGTAAGGCTCCAACATTCTTTTCAAGTTTACCTCTTCATTTTCTGTTATACCATAGCTGACATTAGAAAAGAATTCACAGTAGAAGTGTCATGTGAGAAAACAATATAATTGCTCTAGCCACATAAAACCAAAACATTTTCATTATTTCTGGGAAATGGCAATGAAATTGATGCAGAAGGGTTGATTTTATTAAATGCGTGAACCTTTTCCCAATGTAAAATAGTTCTAGTAGAGGACTTCCTGCAAGCGGTTAAAACACAATTCCCTGGAAACAGAAGTACTACTAGCTGTGTAACTACTACTAATCCAGGATGAGGGTTGTATTTCAAATCCTGGTGATAAGATCTTAACTTATTGCAGGTTAAAATGGGAATAATTCCTTAGAACTAATAATTTTAAAATGTGTAACCCAGCAGCTCTGCCATTTATATCTATTTGCATTTGCTTTTCTGTACTGATAACAATAAACACAGATAACTCTTTCAGCACTGGGAGTACTGGATGGCTGGAGTTGACAAAAGAACTTTGCAACAGGTCAACACTGCACATGCAGCGCAGTGCACAAGGTGCTGCACCCCTAAGGCAGCATTCAGAAGAACCAAGAAGTTTACACAGCCAAGATATGTTTTCACATTGTCACATCTCAGTGAAAAAAACCCCTCTGAGAAAACTATTAATTTGAGCACAGGATTGCTGCTTATGGGCCTAGGCTGGCTGGTATGTCATTTCCAAAACAAGGGTGTCTCTGCTCTTCAGCCATCAGAATTCTTCTTCTGGGTTCTGCATGGTCATGGTGTAGATACATCTTCAGCCAATTAGTTTTTCTTTGATTTTGGATACCTGAGTGGTTGCTACTGAGGAACTCAAAAGCCAGTCAGACTTGGCAATCTGCACATCTGTGATTGACACTTTCTTACTTTAATCTTCTGCATGTAGGAAAGAAACCAACTTTTAAAAGATGCAGTAGGCTCTGAAGGCAGTAGACCATCTGTGTAAGCCATGAGAGCTGCCAACAACAGAGTACCCCTCCTGTGCTCTGCTTTTTAAATAGGCTCCTTGGGGAATAGCAGCTGAGATTCACAGTGTCTCAAAGCAATCTAAGAATCAAGGAAATGGGATGCCCAATGGTGTGATGACAAATCCCTCAGGCTTTGATGTTAGGTAGGATGGAGATGATGATGGTGGTGACAGTACACTAATGAGGACAATGATGCTGTAGGCTGGGTAAGTTACCTAGAATTCCTTAATTAGAGATGTCCAAAGCATAAAACTAGCTTGTCTTGTCTAATTTACTTTCTGATAGTTCCTATGTGGGTTACTTTAACTTCTAAGACTTTTTGTCCCTAACCTTACCTAGGCTTTTGAAAATCCTTTTTAACTCTAATCTTAGCTTAAAATCATTTCTTGTCCATGTTTTCTACCAGCTCGGCTTTTCCTTCTCACAACAGCAATCTGCATAACAGTTACAGGTTAAACTAAAATGTCTTTCAACTTTTAGTCAATTTGTGAAGTGTAAAACTCCTCTTTTTAAACAAAACATTCTTTGGAGCTCATGAATCTCTGAGCCTGAGAAAATATGTAATGCATTTGTAACGTACCAAATTTGTAGTTCTTCATGTATGGCACGTAAAACTGACAGAAATCCAGGAGTTCTGACAGAATTTTACTGAGACAACAGAAGACGCAAATTTAAATTAGCAGATGTTATTCTAAGTGTATCAAAGCCAAATAAAATGTTTGCATGGACCCCTGCAAAGCAAAACTGCCAAGCTTCACATTATTTCAAGGCAATACAGTTTCCTGTAAAGACAACCACCGTTAATACTTTCAGATTTCCAAAACCCATATTACCATATGTTCAAAGATGTATTCATTCTCTCCAAAGAGCTTTACACTTTCAAATGACATAGAAGCATATTTTCCGCTAACTAATGGCAAAATTATACTGTTTCTACCTCAGGAAAGAAAACGTTTTATTCTGAGGGGCTGAAGAAGAAAACACAAAGGCCCAACAAAGAAGGCTATACGAACTTGTTTGTGCATCCTTATATTTTTTGTCAGTGATATTCCAGATCTATGTGTCACTGTGGTATCATTAGCAGAAGTCCCGTTTGCATCGGTGAAAATAAGACAAGGCTCCTTCCGTTAGCAAACACTGTACTGATTCTCAGTACAGGTATGATAGGCAACGTTGTGGGTATCTACTGTACCACTTTCCATTCAGAGGTTGTTTTCTTTATTGACAGGATATAGCTTTGCATATTATTGCAAGGGTTTTTGTCATTAGTAAAATTTGTGTAAAAGCCTTTTATTTAGCACTATCAGCTCTAATAGGGAAAACGACTGATCAGCATGTGTGACAGAAGTCTCTTTTTCGAAATTGCATTGTACCAAAGTGTCAGGTTCAAACACTGTGACAACCTTTTCCCTCATGCATTGAATTGCAAATAAGGACTCATCATGATTATGCAAGTGCGGTCAAACTTGTATGTTTAAACAGAAGTATTAAGCTTGCATTGTTTTCTTATTCCAAGTACATGCACAGCAAGACACCATGATAAAAATTAAGGTGCCAAACCTGGAATGAGTTCAGCAAAGGTGAACCTCTCTAATTTCAGTTATGCCCTCATGGATCCCCTGATCAGAATTTGTTGCTCAGTCAGAAGGTTAACAGACCACTGTTGTTTCTTTCTTTTTGTTGTTGAGGCCTATTTTATTCTTAGGCAAAGTACAAAGTCTGCTCTTTTCCCTCTTTGATTTTCCTCCAGCAAACATTCATCATAGCTGGATAGCTAAAAATATCTACTTTGTATTTATGCAGTCTTTTATTTGTATATCGTCAAAGTGTATCTATCATGTTAAAAAGTGCAAATTTTACCAAACAATCAAGATACAAAACATCTAATGTCTGATTTTCAGCAGCAGGACTTAGATGACCTCAGATGTTAATATTCACAATTTGGATACACAAAACCTCCAGTTACCTCTGAATGTTGCTCCCATATTATTTATGTTTCTCCTGATGGTTATACATCAAAATTCTTTGGAACTGTCAAGGTGCAGGACTCAAAATGATTCCTCAATGGTACCCATAACCTAGGCATTCCTAAGCTGTCTCCTCTAAGGTATATGTATACCTACCTATCTTGTTCACTGCATGACCATCTCAACTTTGCCGTATATAGTTTACTTACCATGCTACCTTTTTAATTTCTCTTCAGTTTGTGGATCTAAAAGTACTCCTTTGGATCTCTGACACTTATAAATTGCCAGTACTCTGGCAGTTACAAATGCAGTTCAGGACTGGAATGGATACTGGTACTTTTTCATACTTGCCTCTCATGTTCATTTGAGATGTTTGACGTTCTCTGTCAAAAATTCATGCAAAAGGATGATCTGACATGACTGAAACCGTTCCCCAAATCCTTCAATTTCCCCTCCGAAGTAAGTACTAGACCATGCTACACTTTTTTTTTTGTGTGTGTGTGTCACAGTAGCCGATACTCTCTATTTTGAAGTTTTATGAACCTGTGTATCTGATTCCCAGTGAAGAATATTATGCCTGCAACAGATGAAGACTAAGGGGAGGCAGCAACACAGAAGAGTAAATAAGGAATAAAGGCATAAAAAAAAAAAAAAGAGGAAATGCATGCAGATATTCAGACACATCCATATCTTAATGGAATTGTTAATTAGAATTGTAAATTTTTCTTATATCTACTATTCAGAGATGACAGGATGGAATGACTTTTTAGGACAGCTTTTAAAGGGAACAACAAATGGCTTCACATGATTTTATCTGGGTTTTGTTTGGGTCTTTTTTTGTTGAAACAACTAATATATTGGGTGGAATAAAGCATTTTCAGTGAAGCAAGCCTAATGAAAAAAAGCCACTCAAAAAAAACCCAAAACTTTGCTCTTTACATCAAAATCATTCCTGTCATATTACAAACACCTTTCATGAACTCAACAGCTTCATCAAGTTTGGAAGCAATTTAGATTCCTCCATTGCTATGTAAGCATTTCCAAATCTTCCTTTGTTGATTAGAAAACTGTTTCTAATTTCTAGTTTGAATTTATACATTTGTATCCATTTACTTTTCTGTAACCGCTATCCGTCAGTATTTATGCCTTTGCATTTATTTCCTGAAGGTATTTATGAAAAATAATCATACCCATCTCTACTTTTATTTTGCTAGGCTGAACAAACCAATTCCCTTTAATCTCTTTACATACGATAAGTCCTCCATTTCCTCTAGTTATACAAGTAGTCCTCCTTTGCTCCTGTTCCAGTCTCAGTGGATTTTGATAGTTTGTTTTAAACACAGATTGCTTAACATAGTATTAATGTATTCTAAGTGTGCTCCCACTAATAGCCTTGTAAAGCAGCTGTACAGTGCCTGGAATAACATTTCTCCTGAAAATATCTCACGTTATATACTGCAGAACTGCCACCTTTTTCCGTGGCTGATGTTTAACCATCATCTTGCTCTTTCAGGTTTGTTCTTCCTCCATCACATTAAATTCATGAACCACTTTTGCTTAAAACAAATCTTATGCTACCCATTCCAACATACATGATCTTCTACTTGATCTGATCTATCTCATTGCTATCACTCCATCCCTTGAGGATATACTGTATGATAATCTTGTCTTTCCCCAAACTCGTAGTAAGGCTTGGATTGGTATCACCTCTACTTTTCTACATCACCAAGCTAATTAACGAAAATATTAAACAGAGGTTATTAAAAAAATCAGCACCCAAAGAAAATAACAAGTGATCGATCTCCTTTCTTTCTTTCTTTTTAGTACCAATGAATTATCATCTCTCTCTTAGCCAGCTTTTTATTCACCTTACAGCAAACTCCATGCATTCCATTATCTCCACTTCAGTGACTACTTGGGAGCATTAAATCAAATGCTTTTTTTTAAACATAGCTACAGAAAATTCATTAATTTATCATTTTTCAAGGAAATCAGTTATCTTAACAGGCATTTAGTTGATTTACTAGAAATTACCTTTGATAAAAGCATTGTAAATTTTAGTTTACTTTCCATTTATACCTGCATCCTTTGCATAACATTCTCAGACTGCAATGAGCAGGTATTTCTTGGACTATGTCCCCACCACAGTCCCTTTTTCAAAAGGAGATGCTGTGGTTGGTATTTTATTTGTAGCTTTCAATGTCCTAAGTCCAATTCCCTACTACAAATTAACTGAAATCATTACTACCAGATTTGCAAATTAATTTTCCAATTCTTTTAGTATTCTCAAAAGATGGTTAAATTTTAATCAATTAGTAGTCCAAATACTGTTTTCATTACAGATTTGGCAGATTTAATTACTCAGTGTGCAATTTCATGAGTACCTACAACTATCTGTATAAACAGTACCGTCCAAATCAAAACTGCAAATAAACTATTCATTTACTCTCTGGTTCTCAGATTTATTTAGCCTTATATGCATCCTTAGTATTTGCAATGTGTTACATAGGCTTCACCTTTTATCTTTTCATTTATGTGGCTGAAAGCTGTCTTACTATTATTTTTATTTTTCTCTAAAAAATAAAAAACTACTCAACCTCTAACTATTTCCACTCTATTCCTTAATTCCCTTAATTTCAAGCATGAGCTCTTTTGTTCATCATTCTTTTTCCCACTACTTGGCTATACCTTTCTGGTGAATACCTGTGTGAGTTGTTTATTCTTTACTCATTATTTATCATTTGTTAGTTTATTGTCTTGTGTCTGAGATACAAACTCTAGAAAATATTTACATAAAGTAAGGATAAAGTAAATTAAAGTAAATGCTGGGCATCCTCCATTTTCAAATTATTTGGGTCTTCTCCTCAGTAAATCACATTAAAAAATTTCTTCTATTCCTCAGGCTTTGCTCTTTCCCACAGATCTACTTTTCTGTAATTTATATTTTAAGAAGTACTGAAGCATCTCCGGGTTGTTCACTCCCAGCCTTTTTTTCCATGATCTGTTCTCAATAAGCTCCATGTCCCCATTAATTCTAAAATATTAATTGATTAATTAAAATTTTTATCTTCAATAATGATTTTAGAGAAGAATTTGCTACCTGTCTCCACCAAAGATATAAGCCTATGACAGGAAGAAAGAACTGGAAAGGGCAAGATGGTAGAAAAAGAAAAAGTGTAAAAGATTTAGACGTGGACAGGACACAATGGAAAGAAAAAAAAGAGTAGTTCAGGCTAATACAATTAGGTGGGGGCAAAATAACATAAACCATAAATTTTCCAGGCAGAAAGAAACCTAGACAGTCAAGACAGGAGTGGCAGTGGAAAGCAATTTAGACAGCAGTATGAAATATGGCAGCAAAAGCAAGCCAACGCAATTTCAGTCTGTCTATGCATTGATATCATGACATAGTGCAGCACTCTATCATCTGGAAAAAGGAAAAGCAACTCAAGAATTTAAGGATGTTTCTATCGTGCACCTTATATGAGGAAAAGCGATTGTGTCTTATACTACAACTACCATAGCATCTCCTTCCTAACTATATCAGGGAAATGGCTGGCTCAGACTACATTCAGTTGTCTAAATGCTGACTTTGTTGAAATATTATTTTTAGACACACAATGTGAATTCCATGATGGCTGCAATACTGCTGGCTGCAGTATTCACACCTGGGGAAACTGAGGAAAAATGTAGTGCCTAGGTTCAGTCCTTAACGAAGTTTCTGTTTGAATTGTTTTAACACAAAAACAAGTCATGAGCACTTCTCCACTGGGGTCTCTGAATTCAGCCCAGGAAGGCATTGTCTACTGCAGACCTACAGGCGCTGTCAATATTTTAGCATTAGATCAATACATTCTTGCCCTGCCATACAAAAGTCAGCCTAATTTCTGTATATGCAGATTATTCCTGCTTCCTATTTCCTTGGATTCCAGTGTTATCACCTGTACTGACCTTTGAAAAGTAGTATTTCTCCAGCACCTCACCACTACTCAGCCCTCCTCATCACAAGTTGTCACCTTGACTAATCAGGTAGTAAAAAGTAAGTACAGTTTCTACAGAGTTTTAAAGTATTTATTGTTATGTAGCAGAAATCTAGTCTTTTTGGTATGCACAAGGTAATGAGGTTTAACACTTTACTGATTACTAAAAAGAGCTGACAGTGCTGAACACAGAATCATTAGCATTTCCTAAGAAAGCAATGTAATGCTGTGTAACCCCAGAATCCTCCTCTCAGCCTCTCATCTCTTTTCCATCTTCCTCTGAAAGACTGTCCCTCCTTTGCTGACTGCAGAATCTCTCAGCAGCTTGTTAGCTGAACCACCTAAGACAGCAAATATGGCAAACACAGAGTGACTTTGTAGCAGAGCACTAATACCATTTATCAGGTATTTGTAAATCATTCTGTAAATACCTGCCACTGGTTTCCTCTGTGCATCCTCTGTTTCAAGGAGACCCGTGTTTGCAAGGCCATTTCAGTAGGGAAATGACTAGAGCTCTGATCCAAGTTACATCTGCAATGCAAACATAGCCCAGAGTAGCAAAGAGTGAGATACCATGCTGCCCCAACCACTGCAGTGCTGAACCCTCCTCAGTAAGATTTCGCTGTGCACTGTGCTAGACATGAAATCTATTATGAAATAGACATGAAAATTGCAATTTGGATGGCAAACATTTATGGTAGAGATAGTATACACAGAATCTAGGAAAAAATATATCTAGCACCAATATACAGTTAGGAGAAATGCTTGGGGTTGCTTCATTTAATGGATTCCACTGGCCTTTCTTGAGATCTGAAGAAGATATTTTGAGTTTGGGTTGAATCCTGGGTGAGAATGTGAATGAAGCTTTTATTTTAGATAATAGGGATCATAAGACATATCTATTTGTTGGTCCTTATTTGCAAATCGTCAGGTAATTCCTGGGCCTATATATTTTTACCTTTGGAATGGAAGTCTTTTGCATCAGTCATCTGCCTATGAATTTAGTGTAGCTAAGGCACAATATTTCTCTGTTCTGTATCTCCCTCCCCTATCATTTGTGCCATAAGCAAACTTTAGTAATTTACAAAATGTATTTTATTTCAATAACTATCTTCCTCTAACTGTTCCCTACATGCTCAGTTTCCAGATCAGTCTTGAGTGTGACATCCTCTAAATTCTAATCACTGAAATCTTATTCATATCTACATATAAACTCTGCTTCTAAATTTATATCAACTTCAATCTTAGGCCCACCTGGTTTAAGGATTAATTTTCAACTGCTGTACTAGAATCTATAGATGTTTGCGTTCACATATTACTGAAGGATTTCATAGACAGATACAAAGGTTTACTAACTTAAATCATCATCTGACCTATACTTGGGTTTTGATTCCCACATCAACTATGTCTATAATCTTTAAAGCAAACATGGATTACAGCAAGCTTGAATTAAAATTGATATTATAGTGTATATTGTCAGTGGAAGTATTTCAATAGCTCATTGGATTTTCAAGAAGTCTGACAGAATTAAAGACATCCCTTGTTTGTCTTGATCTAAAGTCAACAGAATTTTATCTTAGAAATTAATATTTATAGCTATTTGTCTAAGTGAAATCGTAAAGGGAGTAAGATCTTTTTATTGTCCTGTGCTTTGAATCAACTGGATTTATTATACAACAAGTAGTTTTCATGAAGGTGGTTGCTTTACATTAATCTCTAAAAAATGCAGTGTTTATCTTCCTAGGAAAATGAAGTATTACTGGATAACACATTCCTTTTATGCCTTATATTCCTACATACTGCTATGTGAATTTGAGTAGAGATTATGTTTTACATTTTCGATCTACAAGATTGAAACAACAAACATTTTCCTGACTGATCATAAGGTTTGCAAAACTGAATCAATTAAGGCTTCAGCAAACTCTGAGATCTTAATATAAGGTATAGCTTTGATGGGCAAATAAAAGTGTAAGTATTTTAAGGTACATTTCCTCTAGTGAGTGTGATGAAAGAATGATTATACTCTCCTCCTAATGATACAGAGGCAGGAGTCAGAGCCTTATTCTGTTTTCACTGGCAAGTGTGAATGCTAAATGAATACCTAATCATTTAGAGTGGTCTGCAATTATTAGACTTGTCCCTTTCCTTCCCACTGCTGTGGAAGTTCATCTGTCTTAACACAACATCACTGAAGAGATGCAGGTTAAAATATATTGGTCTGGGTGTTTCCTTATGTACAAAGAATATTTCAAGCCAACCCAAAGAAGCTTAGTGAGACAAAAACTGTACTACTGTTTTTACGACAGATTCTGCTACCATCATTGATTCTGGTTAGTAGCAATGCCAGAAATAATGTGTATAGTAGGGTGTTCTGAATCTGATTCTTTGGTTCCTAGAGTATTCAGCACCAAAAGAGATTATTCTGGAGAGAACATAGCTATTCACATAAACTACATTCAACTGCTAGCAATGTGATAATATGAGTAAAAAGAACAGAATCATTGCTTTTAAAATATATTTTATAGTAAAGTTTGTAAAGTCATTAAATTCTCCTCTGTGATTTTTTAAATTTTATTTCTGAAGGCTTAAAAGTATTTGGAGATTAAAAAAAAATTTAAAAGACTAATTTCAAATCTACTTTGCCTCTCCTACAACTATTAGGTGATGATTTGTACCCACTCTTAAATTAGAGATTATTTCTGTAGAAGACACCCATGATTAAAGCTCCATCATTTTACCATCCTGTTAAGACATATTTACTGTTTTCAGGGTGTGTATTTTTAATATTCCTGTAGTGAAGCTGCATATTGCCTTAATTAAAATAAGTCACGTTAATTTATGAATCTCTGATTGGAATTTGTCAAATAGTGATTAAGGTGTAATAGAAAGATGCAATCATAGCTACCAGGAATTCAGCAGTTGTCTCACAGTTAGAATCTCTTGACCTTACAACTCATTTACTCTTCGGCTTGGCCTGGTAATCTCCAGAAGGAAATGATGTGGAACACATGAGGATTCAGGTCAGAACCTTGCTAGAATCAGTGTGAAAGAGCAAAAGATTATTATGACTCTCAATAAATTATGACTGAAAATTATTTCAAGGGAAAATTATGCTAGGATGCAAAAGGAGCAATCATAAAAATCATTAAATAATATGCCTTCATTCCACTGAAACCAGATCAAGCCTGATGTATACTGACACTATACAAAATACCTACTTAGGAAAAGACTAATTTTCTATGTTATACTGTAAATATTTCTGGTTTCAAAAGCTTCTTGCTATTTGTGATAATGGATGTCAAGAAACACATACACAGTTCTATTATGTGTAGGTAGTTTTATCCTATTTGCTCCGCTTCATATACTGATAACTTCTTGTAGTAATGTTATGCAAAAATATCTGGACAAAAAACAGAGTCAGGGTTTTGTCTTCAGAAACAACAAATTTCTCTCTCAAAACACCATAAAACTCCCCTCGTTCTCACATTTTGATACTGTGCTCGTTCACAGCCATCTTTATTGTATAAGAGTTCCAATACCTGGAAGATTGTACACAAACTGGTGGCAGAACAAGGTGTCCAAAAAGCTTTTTTTTCATTCTAAAATCATAACTGGCAATATCTGAAGAAGCTATGCTCTTTGGCTGATTGCAGTTGTGTGGTTTTGCTTTCTGTATCTTTGCTGTTACTTCCTACCTGGGAGTGGTTAAATGTTTTCGAGCATCACCCTCTTATTCTCCCACTGCTTAGCTTTTCCCTTGAATCCAGATCTATCTAAACTCTCCCAGTCCAGGGAGTGATATCTTACACAGACCTATCACATCTGTCTTACTGCTGTTCCCAAATCTGTAACCTTGATGGTTAGCTCCTTGACTGCCCTCCAGGCTTCCCACAACTTCTCTACTAGATGAAGAATGCCTATACTATTTATATTGACTGTAAATCAATAATCTAGCTATGGCTCACCAGTCTCCTCCTCTAGTTAATGGCTAGTGATGGCATGGCCTTTTCAATACCAAGATCTCAATCTTTCCTGAGAGACTGAAAGTCCAGTAAAGATTTCAACTGGTGATTATGCTTTGGTTTGTTAATTGCATATCTGAGCCTGACAACCTACATATATGAAAAGAGGATTTTTATTGGCCCTTTGGCTTCATCTTGTTCTTAAAGACTAGAAATGTTGCTGTCCTATTTGACACTGACAGAAAGTCATCTCCAACAGAAACTGTCATTTCTGCTTCCAAGACACTTTCTGATGAAAGATGAAGGGCTGTAAAACACAGTGCACACTTAGTCACACAAGTAAATGCAAATATACAGGAAGTGATCTTAAGCAATCATGTCAAGTCCTGGAAAAATCTGTCACTTAAAAGACAAGATCTCCATGAAATGAAGCAAAAAATATGATAAGCAATATGTGGAAAAATACTTCAGGATGATCACAAAAATAGGGCTTGTCAGAAAAGTATGTTCTCTCAGACAGTAGTAAATACACTGTGATTCCATTATTGCTACCATGAACTTAACAGTGAGGAAGGAGAGAAATTCTCAACTGGTGAGAGCTAGGCCTTTGTAATACATACTTTCAAAAATGCATTTTAGGAGCAGTTAGTAGATGCTATTCTTGTATGCCTAATGACACACACACCACCTTGGGAAGTCAACAAAATGTTTGTATCGATGTTTACTGCACTTGGTGCAATCCTTAAAAATACTCTCATGACATCACAACTGGCATTAAGAGATTCTTTCCCAAATTACTTGCCGTTGTACAGGAAACCACCAGATGGCGACTAAAAATGCAGCTCTTCATTGTTTCCTGAGACTGTATAATGTTCTGTTATCTGTCTTCAGACCTAGCTTTCTGGTGGCCTCAAAGGGCAGACAACTTACAGTTGATGAAAGGAAAGCATTTATCACCTTCTGCAGTTTACACCTGCTTGCTAGCCAAAATTGTAAAACGGCTGCAAGCGACTTAAACGGGCATAGATCTGTTCATAATGTCATACTCTGCTATGAAATTTATTCTAGAGATTCTCCTTCGCCCCCAGCCTAGCAACACATACAGTCTCTGAATGTTGTAAAGAGATAAATCTGCTGTTTTACTCTTGAAATTCTAGGGCACCTATCAGCACAGTGTCTGGGAACAAGTCATATTGTAACAGGGAACTGGAGCCCAACTGATATGAGAGATAAAGTACATTAGCAGCAGAAGAAAATCAAAGCAATAAAGGCAGGTGACAAGTGAGAAAGTTTTTCTATTGTTATAATAATGTACATATTTATTGCTCTGTCTTAGTCTTGCTTTAGTCACAAAACAATAATTGTGTATCGAATGAGAGTCTTCTAGCAGTTGGTGTGTCAGCTTAACTGGATTTATGATTTTCTTTGTTACATCTGCTTCATTAATTTGTTTTATATGACCTGTGAAACTGCTGGGAACATATTTTGCTGCTAAATAAGTTAAGTGGATATTCAGTCTGCAGTTGCCTTCCTGTGTACATGTTATAATCCACTCTTTCAGATACCAAAGCTAATTATAAAATGTTCACAATTCTTGAATCGTCTAGTTTGACTAGCTTTGCAGCTTCCATGGCTAGTGGCACTTACATTTGCAGTAAGTTCCCTGGGCCTTGGTCAGAAGAACATGCTTGCTATACTTGCATTGTGTAGAGTATTTGGACATGCAAACTACTGGTTAGAAGACTAAATGAACTTTTATGCCCAGCCTCTTCAGTGTATATGAGGAAAAGTAAAGCAGGTGTATGGACCAGAGTCTTTTGATGTATTCAGGAACTAATCTTTCCTCTTTTACCCTGTGACACTTAGCTTCTCAGTGCTCTCTACTCAGAGAAAGATGTTTTCTAGGAATTGAAATGGGAATCTAAGGTACATGAAGGAAAGCTGAATTTTGTTTGTCAAAATACACCCATGTACTAAATGCCACTGCAAATTTATGAATTTCAGGAAGGACTTTGTGTCCTTCCTTTGGACAGGAAGCTCAATATGAGCGAACAGTGTGCTGCGGTGGCCAAAAATGCCAATAGGATGCTGGGTTGCATCAAAAAAGGCATCACCAGCAGAGATAAAGAAGTCATTATCCCGCTCTACTCAGCGCTTGTCAGATCAAAGGACTGGGAAGCCTACCATTACAGGATAGGCTGAGAGAACTGGGTTTGTTCAGCCTTGAGAAAAGGAGGCTCAGAGGGGATCTCACCACCATGTACCAGTACTTGAAGGGTAGTTCCAAAGAAGATGGAGACTTCCTTTTTACGCGGAGTCACATGGAGAGGACAAAGGGGAATGGACACAAGTTGCTCTTGGGGAGATTCCAGTTGGACACCAGAGGCAAATTTTTCACAGTGAGGACAGTCAACCATTGGAATAATCTCCCCAGGGAAGTGGTTGACTCAGCTGCATTGGACACCTTTAAGAGTCATCTGGACAGGGTGCTGGTCCATCTTGTCTAGACTGTGCTCTTCCTAGAAAGGTTGGACTAGATGATCCCTGAGGTCCCTTCCAACCTGTGATTCTGTGATTCTGTGATTCCGTATTGGCGTATAACCAGGACGAACTATTCTTGGAGAACAGAGTAGTTGAAATGTTTAGATCATTCACAGAGATTTGGAAAAACACGTCAGCTCTATCACCCCCACATGCCCAAGCAGACTGCCAAATTTCATTGTCCGTTCCATGTAGATAATTGTATAAATACTCTTTGTTTAAGCAAGCTACATGGAAATAGCACATTAAGGTACCTGTAGATATAGTCACAGATTCTGAAGTAATAAATAAATTAATGTAATCTATAAATAGAAAGAAGCAGGGGATTTTAAGCTATCAAAGCTTCTAAACTTTTCCATGCTATCAATCACTTGCAAGTATTAGAGGAATAGCAAATGTGGTTGTAAAGAACTTTACTCACTGTAATTACACGTTTAGAATTGAGTACTCTCTTCTATTTAGTAACAGCTCATAGCACGTAGGATCCATACTGCCATAGATTTTGTGCAGAATAAAACTCATGGAGCAGAGGTATAGAAAGGTATATTCAATGGAAAGGAATGTTTTCTTCTGTCATCAGTAATTCCTGAAAGCCAAATTATCTACTTCTGCCTGAATGCTCAGAATTGCTATATCTCACCAAGATTAAGAAGATTGCAGTGAAGGCATTTCAGACGTTATATTGTATAGAATGGTATTGTCCATATCTGCTATGGATTTAACCCTTCTTTCATTTGATTGTTGGATGAACATGAGTGCTTTTCATTCATAAGAATATTTTCCTCTCTTTTGTAAAGTAATGGAATTAGTCTAGTGATTTACATGAAGGCTGGGATTCAAATCCTGATTTCAGTTATCTAAACTTTTGATATCTTATTTAAACCACTTGTCCAGATACTGTATAGTCACTGAAGAGGCAAGTACCTCCAAACAATTCATCCAGTTCTTGGATCGAGGAATTGTTCTCTGGAGATGTGTGTTCCTTGTTATTGACTAGAGCAGGAGCCAAGGTTACATAGATCCTTAACTTTTAGGCAGCTGAATTTCAGTGGCATAAGCCCCATGCAGGGGGTGACATCAGCATACAGCTTTCCTACTGCAAACTTCTGGTCTTTGTCTTTCATCTTAATGTGCTGTCCAGTGCATGGTCAGCTTTTCTTTATCATGCTCCTTTCTACAATTTTCCGCTCTTGGCTTGGCTCCCTGTGGACTATCACCCCTGCACTACCAGACTTGATGAATCTTCCATTGATACTTTCCCCTTGAGGAAGAACTCCCATGTGTTTTGAATTAAAGTGTTAAAGCGGTTTTTTGGGTTTTGGGTTTGGTTGGGTTTCATTTGGGCGGGGGCAGGTGGGGATTGTGTTCAGGTTTGGTTTGTTTTTTTTCCCGTCAGATATTTTCTTATATTCTGAACTTATTTATCAAGGAACACGGTGAAAGTTGTCCCCAATTATCTCTTGATTAAAATGACATTGGCTACTTAAAGCTCAGCAAAAGAAACCAATTGTCTTTCATTAATGTATTTTTTCAGTTCCAATCTGATTAATTAGGTATGACCAAGAATATGTCTTATTTATCACCTTAAGGATTTTGCTGTAAAAATGAAGTAATCACAAGTGCAAATCTAACGGGTTCATAGAGGTCAGAGAAGTTGAAGAATAACACTAAGTTGAACTGAACTTGTCACCAAAAATAGTTTAGTCTGTAAAAGTTGACTTGTAATGAATAGGAAGGAGACTACTACTTTACCAAAGAACTACAGTTAGTACAGTTATTGTCTTAAAGGACAAATACTTAATATTAGAGGAATTAAACATGTTATTAAATGCAGGTGTAACTTGACAAAGGGTAGAGTGTACTCCTCATAACTTCAAGTTTTGAGATCTGGTTTATAATTTCAGTTATGCCATACCTTATGTAGCTGATGTAGCTGTACATTGTCATTTACATTTACCCATTATTGGTTCAGTTTCCTGGCCCCTTGTAAGCAGAAATCATATTTAAAACAAATAAAAACCACCTCCTGACCTCACACTTGATTAAGGCATGCAAGCATATGAGTTGGGCATGACCACAGTTTTCAAAAAGAGTCCATACACAGTATTTTAAGGATTTACTCTATAGTCACATCCAATTAGAGTGGGTGTTGGTGTAGTTGCTTTTTTTCTTTACGCTAACAGACATACTGAGATGTGTTCAGAAATAATTCAAATCTTAAATGAAAGAGAGAAAAGATTAATATTTTATCTGAAGTGTTGGAAGCAACCCACTAGTGTATTATAATACATCCCACAGCAATTTGCTCCATTTGTAGACTAGCTCTCTGACAAATTTTCCTTTCAAAATAAAATGTAAAAAAAAGAACATATAGTATTCTGAAATATAGCTGCAATGTGTTCCTGTCTTCCAGTCAACTCTATTTACCCATAATAAAGAAGGCTGTTCAAACTGGTTTAAATTTGAGTTTATTTTGATAAGCCTAGAATGTGAAGATGTGCTTCCTGATGGTGAGTGGAATTTGAGTTCTTTGTTTTTCAGTCACTTTTCCAAAAATTATTTGGAGGTGGTGCTGGCCCTAAAATTTAAGGTGTAAAAAGTGTTGTCCCTGTAGAATAGTCACTGGAGGTGACTTAGAAATTAAACATATGTTTCTAGAAAAGGTATAGCATTGAAGAAGCTTTCAGGGTGAAGTGCAGCTGATATGTGAGGAATCCATTGCAATGAAGTTCCTTAGCAACCTTAGACATCAGCAATGCCAGGAGAACTTGGTGTACTGACTTTAAGAGGAGTTGTCCAGAGAGTGGAGCGGTGTGGAGGCCAGGCTCTGTGATAAATGGGAACTCAAGGTACCATGGAGCTGGTATGCTGCATATTTGCCACCCTAGGCCAACAGTCTGTCATACTTTTGACAAGATGATCTCCTTTTGGTGAACTTTGCTCATTATAATATCATTATAATACCAAAACACAGCTCCATCCCAAAAGTTACCCGCCTCTAAGGTGCGAACACCCCTCACTGGTCATGCACTTTGAATTTCTTCTAGTCTACACCTTTAAAAGTAAAGTGAGGAAATTTTACACAGATCATAATAGAGGTATGTATGACTAGAGTCACTCAAGCTCCACCTGAAAGATAAAAAATAGTATAAAATGTGTGAAGAGAAAGAGGATGTTAGGGAAGATACCATTCCGTACCATGCTGACTTCTGGGACCAGTCAATGGGCTGAGCCTTTCTTCACCCCCACTGGGATGTAAAGTCACTTTAAATCCCTAACGTATTAGAGTTGCTTTGCTTCATATTAGAGTCGCTTCACATTTGTTTAGCATACTTGTAGCCTAACAGTGTACTCATATCTTTGGTATTTATGTGTGCCTTGTAACCAGCAATCTTATCACCGGTAATCCAAAGAACCTGTGTATCTGTTGCTTTAATAAATTGCACTATTCATTAATCTAGCTGTGATCATACTCATTGAACGCGACTGGCCTGGACATCTGCCAAATTAGTTACTAACAACACATACTGTGATGAGTGGTTACTTCTACAACCCCTAGAAAATAAACCGTTGACCAAGTCTGAGACTAAGACTGGACTTAGCCACACCTAGACTCCTATCAGAGAATGAGTTTTAGAAAGCAAGAGGATCCTGTCTGAACCTCGTGACTCAACGGTAGGGTCTCTCCCTAGCCACTCCTCAGACTCCTACCTTTAACGCAACAGTCCCACACTGGAAGGTGTGCTAAACAGGCACATCATCTCAGGGACAGCACTGGAATTAAAGTGCGTCCAGGAAATATCATGGTATTGTTATCAGTTCTCAGTACTCCTCTAGATACTGCAGCATACCTTCCCCACTCTTCTAGCCAGCTCCACCTGAGGTGTGTAGAGGTGCAAGGGAACTAAGTAATTTCTTGTTTTCTTCAAGCATCCTTGAACAGTAGCACCATGGTTCTCCTCAGATCCTTACACTGGTAGGTCAGGTGCCTTATAGATACCACAGGAAGTGGGGAGATGATAGATAAAAATGTAATGCCTCTTACTCTTAAGACCAGTCTATTTTCAGTGTTCCACACGTGTTTACTACTATGTATCTAAGTATATTCACTTGTCTGGATTTCATGCTGAACATTCAGTATTCCATAATATATGAAAAAGGTATTATATTACATATGAGTATTTAGCATATGTGGACATGATATATTTTATTGTATATAATGTCTGACATATATTCCATAATACATAAATATTCTGAGCTATGTCTTATCCAAAAATGATCATTTATTTGGCCCTGATGACAAAAAAATGTGCCTCAAGTGCAAATTTTTATTTCTAATTTTTATAGGTTACATGCAATGAACATGCATGCCCATTAGAGTTCAATTTTATTTGAGCTCTTTAAGTACTGGTACAAGAGTACATGTACCACAGTCAGTGATATAAGCTACTGCTTCATACATGCACTAGAAGTGTACTAAGAAATACAAAGGAAAGAAAGAAATATGAATATCTGTATTCTTTAGGGCTCTTGTTGAAAAGCCTATTATGTGTAAATGTTCTGCCAATTAGATTTCACTTACCACAAATTTAATTTCATAAATAAAGTAGAAAGTATGGGTGAAAATATTTTTTCTATATCACTTATTTCCTTCAAAACCAGAGCATATTGCAACTTACATATCTTTTATTAAAGTGAATTATGAGTAAAAAGTAAAATAAGAAGCATTAGAAATAAAGTTTCTGCACGTTTTTCTCCAGCTGCTCACCAACAAAACCAAAGGCATATCGAAAATTCTGCTTGAGCATGGTCCTCTACAGGTCTATTAGCTAGTCACCCAGCTTTCAGCTCTTTGCTTTCTTGTTGATGTATGAGACATACCAACAGCAGTAAGAACAAACATAAACTTCCAACAACAGCCCTCTTTTCCTAAGCCGTTATTCTGGGGAACAAGCCATCATCTTCTCCAATACACATTGTGGTATAGACTAGGCAATCTACCAAGACCTTAATTCTTTGTAACATTAGATCAGATCAAAACCAACCAATTTAAAAGAAAATGCCTCCATTAATGATAAAATCAATTACTTAACCAAAATACCAAACTATTTTTAAATTAGGAACATAGCCCAAAGCTGACTTTAGAGACTGGAAAAACAAAAGTAGTAGGTTGTAAAGAAGAAATGCATCACTTCAGTGCTGTTCCTTTTAGTCTGACTTTCCTCTGAGCAGTGCAGCTGGAAAGATGGTCATTTCAAAGCTACATACTCTCCAACTTAAATTCTTGTCCTTCAAAAGAAGCAAAGTGACGTCAATCACTCTGTCACAAATTCCAGGAATTAAAAATCACTGAGAAGCATCAGTGCTTGGTGTGATATAAGCAAAATATTTTAATACATATCTCAGGTATGCTCACCCCAAAAAGCAGAAAAATCATTAAATTAGTGTAACTAAACCAAAAGTTCATTTAAAACTTTATGGAAAAAGAGGATTTTACTGATCAGGCCTACTGCTTCATTCAGACCTTAACTGTAAAGATGATGGTAAGCACAGTTTTGCACCTCCAATTGTTCAAGATTTTTTATTGTTAATTTCTGTGTTTATTTACACAATTTATAAGAACTATTTTTGTATGAGAGAAGCTGCAATCTCACATTACAGGGAGGCAAAGACACAGTTTCTTTCCATAAACTGATGTGTTTCCATCAGAAAGTCTTGTGTCTACATTTTCTCTGTAGTGTGGCAGGCAGCTCCTCATAAAAGTTGATTGTATCATCAAAGACGAGAATTTCACACAATTTTCATTGCAGCAGGTTTCATTTTATGCTCTATTTATGAGCTTCTTTGTACTTCAACACCAAGAATAGTTACAATCAAGAAGATCATTTGGTAAATCTGAAACCTCTCGATGAGCCAGTGAACAGTCCAAAATCCAGACTGTACAGGGCAAGTCTACTAATGCCCACTGCTATGGCTTCGAAAGTATTTTGAGATAAGGGCTTTTCCTTTTTTTTTTTAATAATGGAAATAGTAAAGCCGTAGATGGGATGCCCAGAGAAGTAGTGAAATCTCTATCTTCGGAGATTCTGAAAACCTGGCAGTACAAGTTATCTTTGCTGTGTGCAGGATTCACTAAGTGGCAGTTCTGCAGGGCACTAAGTGGATTATCCAACCTAGATCTCTCTATGATTCAACAGAAAGCACAGGAGATTGAATAGTCTCTGTTACTTCTCCCATTGTTAAAATGGCAGCTGAGGGTTGCTTTGGACATTCAGCTCCAGAGGGACTGTGGGAGGCTATGCTGTCTTGTCTTTCCATCAGACAACACCACAGACCTGTTAGACCTTCATTTCCTGGTTCATTCGCTCTCAGAACTTCTGATTTCTCAGGTCTCAGAGCATGATCCTTTCTTACCTGCTCTCACCTTCTGTCCTCCTCCTCTATTGCACCTTTCCCTCTTCTGTGTTGGCCCATGGATTCACTAAGAAAGTGGGGCATAGTTACCTGAAATGGTCTTCTACCTTGACATCACATTAAAGGAAACAATGAAACGGTACATTGCCAGGCCAGTAAAAATCTTTTGTGCTGTTATTAGGCTCCCCTGCTCAACTGGCTGGCCAAAGTATGGCATCTCACCTTTCAACTCAAAAGTAAATTGAGAGATCTATAGGAGACAGCTAACAAATCTCCATGTTTGCAACTATCAGTTTTCTGTGAATATCCAAGTAGGAAGAATGCACTCATTGCTGTGTCTGGCAGTGCGGGGAGACTCCAGAACCACTTTCTGAAATAAGGCAACACTTTGACCTCCTTGGTGTGTAGCATACTGAGGTTACAGATTTATTCCATGGGGTTGTTGCCCCCCTAAAGCATAATGTAAGAATACTTAAATCTTTGTATATTTGTTACTATTCCTATCCCTTTATATGATCATTCATTTTGGGAGGAAAATGAACAGGACAATGAAATGTAAGAATTTTTGAAATAATCATATTCTAAATAACAAGTTACAGTTACAACTGCCCCTCACTATAAGCTTAAGTAAAACTCCCACTGACTTCAGTAGGAGTTGTAATTGAGTAAATACTTAAGTGGCCTGGTGTCAGTACACTCACAAATACATTAAGATTAACAAGAAGTAGCAAAATGTCAAAGACTTGACAGTTAGGATGCTTAGTTCTAAAATATCAGTTCTGAAATACCTGTGCTTCCCAGCCCTGAAAAATATTGATGCAGGCCTGACTTCTGGCTTAAGTCCTAGGTCAAGACAAAACAAAGGTTGTACTTAGGTGTATATGTAAACCAGTACTTGAAACACAAGAAATAGAAATAATGATAACTATTAAGAAAAAACAACAAAAAAGGTTCTTTCAATACAGTAATTTGAGGACACTTCCCAAACAGACTTTAGTATGTCCAGTGCATTACTGAAGACAAACCCATGAGATTTTTAGCTCTTGTCTAATGACAGATCATAGAATCATAGAATCATTAGGGTTGATAAAGACCTCCAGGATCAACAAGTCCAACCGTCAACCCAACACCACCATGTCTCCTAAATCATGCCCTGAAGTGCCACATCTAAATATCTTTTTGAACACCTCCAGGGATGGTGCTCCACCACCTCTCTGGGCAGCCTGTTCCAATGCCTCACCACTCTCTCAGTAAAGAAATTTTTCCTAATATCCAATCTAAACCTCCCCAAATGCAACTTTAGGCCTTTTCCTCTTGTCCTGTCACTAATAACTTGGGAGAAGAGTCCAGCACTCACCTCACTACAACTTCCTTTCAGGTAGCTGCAGAGAGCAATAAGGTCTCCCCTCAGCCTTCTCTTCTCCAGGCTAAACAACCCCAGCTCCTTCAGCTGCTCCTCATAAGACTTGCTCTCCAGACCCTCCACCAGCTTCGTTGCCCTTCTTGGGACATGCTCCAGCACATCAATGTCCTTCCTGTATTGAGGGACCCAAAACTGAACACAATATTCCAGATGAGGCCTTACCATTGCTGAGTGCAGGGGCATAATCACTTCTCTACTCCTGCTGGCCACACTATTCCTGACACAAGACAGGATGCCTTTGGCCTTCTTGGTCACCTGGGCACACTGCTGGTTCATGTTCAGCCGGCTGTCAACAAACACCCCCAGGTCCTTTTTCACCAGGCAGCTCTCCAGCCACTCTATCCAGGCCTGTAGCGTTACATGGGGTTTTTGTGACCCAAGTGCAGGACTCGGCACTTGGTCTTATTAAGCCTCATACAATTGGCCTCGGCCCATTGATCCAGCCTGTCCAGGTCCCTCTGCAGACCCTTCCCACTCTCAAGCAGATTAACACTCCCACCGAACTCGGTGTCGTCTGCAAACTTACCGAGGGTGCACTCCATCCCCAGCCAATCATCATCCAATCATCATCCAATGATCCAGATCATTGATAAAGATATTAAGCAAGACTGGCCCTGACACTGAGCCCTGGGGAACCCCACTCATGACCGGCTGCCAACTGCATTTATCTCCATTCACCACAACTCTCGGGGCTTGCTCACCTTGCCAGTTTTTACCCAGCGAAGAGTACACCCATCTAAGCCATGAGCTGCCAGCTTCTCTAGGAGGATGCTGTGGGAGAGAGTGTCAAAGGCTTTGCTAAAGTCCAGGTAAACAACATCCACAGCCTTTCCCTCATCCACGAGGCCTGGTCATAGAAGGAGATCAGGTTGGTCAGGCAGGACCTGCCTTTCATGAACCTATGCTGGCTGGGCATGGCTGTCCCATGCTGATCTCTTGGTTGTCCTGCATGTGTGTGGTGGTGAGCACACTCAAGACGAATGACTCCATAATGTTCCCCAGTACTGAGATCAGGCTGACTGGCTTGTAGTGCCCTGTATCCTCCTTCTGGCCCTTCTTGTAGATGGGCATCACATTGGCAAGCCTCCAGTCATCTGGGACCTCCCCTGTTAACCAGGACTGCTGATAAATGATGGGGAGTGGCTTGGCAACCTCCTCCACCAACTCCCTCAGTACTCTTCCATGGATCCCCTCTGGCCCCATAGACTTTTGAGTGTCCAGGTAGAGCAGTAGGTCATAAACTGCTTCCTCCAATATTATGGGTGATTTATTCTGCTCTCTATCCCTGCCTTCCAGCTTAGGGGGCTGAATACCCTGGGGATAACTCCTGAAGATGAGTCAAAAGTAATGGTTTGGTTTTGGTTGTGTTATTTGATACTCATTTGTCTAAAGAGCTCCATTCCAGGATGTCATAGCTGTAGTCTTGAGAAAAACCTCGTTGTGTGCTTCCTCTTTTGTCAATAAAGAAGGTGAAAACATCACTAATGAAGAGTGATACTGTGTTCCTAAGAGCCTGATTTCAAATAAGACTTTCAGGTTCCAGAAGGCTGATGGGGTTGTGGGAATGTCTTTGTGATAATAGAGATTGTTGAGGAGTTGCGTGTAACACTTTACACCTAATGCAGCAGTAACACCAAGTGACCTGAGTTAGCTAGAAGGAGCCCTCTGTCCTCTACCCAATGTTGCTCTGCAGTGCAACATGGTCCTGTAGTGTGTAAGGACATGTGTATGCAAAAAGACAGAAAAGACTGGAAATCAGCTATGCAGATCTTTTAAGAGCAACTTAGAAAATGTTACATGAAGAAGCAAAGAGCTAGAAGGAGGTGAATGCTTAGACATAGGTGAATTCTTTATTTTATGTGTTTCTTGTGTCTGGGGGACTGGAGCCCAACTGATGTATCCTCCTGAAATACCTGTAAGGTAAGAAGCATTATTGTCCCCATTTCTGAGCAGGGAATTTAAGTACTGGAGATTAAGTGAATTGCCCAAAGTGATATAGGTAGTAAGGAATAAATCCTAGTCTTCTGACACCAAGTCAGTGCTTTAATAATCCTTTCAGTTACAGTTGGTATAAGAAAACAAGTCTGATCCCTTGTAAATATTTCCTAGACCTTCAGATGTGTAATCCTGCTTAAATGCATAATGTCTGCTTCATTGGCTGGAGAACTGAAATCCAGCTAACCGTACGTAGGCATCATTATAACACTTTAACACTGCCCATGACCATACTGGATAGTACCGACATTCTGCTATTGCTGAGCTGTATGGCCACAGTAATGTCATGTCAGAATCTGCAGAGATGTAAAGTTATGGATTCTTCTTCTATCAAAATGTTAAATAATGGGTTTGAAATTTCATGCATGTATAAAAGATTATATTTGTACTTATATCAAACTTAGTACTTAATTTTTTAAAGTATTGTCATATAACTACATATTACATCTTAGAATATTGTCTTCATGAGCCAACGGTGAAGGCCTGCACATTGGTCTGAAGTTCTAGCAAGTCATAGGTAAGACAATGAAACGCAAAAAATATTCAATTTTACATAACTAAAATGTTCCTATTAGCATTACCAGTTTCAGAAGACTGGTTAGTTACTGCTAAGATCTGCTAATGTGAAACTCTGTTAGTCAGGTTTGAGGTATATAAATGACTAAGCAGACAATGCCCAAAATATGCTCAGATAATGACAGCAGAGACCACAAAAATACTAATGTAAGTAAAATCAGCAAAAGTAGAATTTGTAAAACATATCCAGAAAAGAAATAACAACTAGATAAGATTCAGCTAATACAAATGGGTATGTTCACACATTTTGAAAAAAGTGACAAAAGGGAAAATTGTCACAAATATGAAAAGACTTTAAAGACTTCTTGAGTTTGATGTTTATGAATTGTATTCAATGGTAATGTTAGTTATTTGATATCTAAGCTTTGCTAAATGGTTCAAATTTAACCAACTAGAATAGATTTCCAGTGGTTCAGAAAGGTTAACTGTACAGTATACCGTAACAGTATATTTCACCACATATTAATGGTCTCTCACTATTTGCTTTCTCTTTTACCAAGCATTTTCAGTTTAATTCCCCAAAGCTTCTGCTGTTTCTTTGTTATTCCTTTATCTTCTCTCTGATTTACTCTGGAACTCTTCCCTAGTCTTAGGCAGGATATACAGCTTCTGTTTTGTCTCCTACCACAGAAACGGGGAACATCATGTAGAAGTATCTTTTCATGTCCTTCCTCCACAATTAATTCAGAAAAAAATATTAAAAAGTCATGCCGCACAAAAGCTGTTTTCATGATCGATATGGGTTGCAAGGGACTAGATATTTTTCATTATGTATGGTTTATTCTGCTTTAGACCCAATCTCAACACCCATTCTGTCCCAGAGTTCATCACCACCACCAAAAGCTGAGCCCTTTATGTGTCCTTCTAACCAGTGTTCCATCATCCTCACACCTTGTCACCAAAGTCAAATAACTGAACAAAGATGCCTGGCTCCATCTTCTCCAGGTTTCTCCACCCCCCAACCCACCTATTACAAGCAGAAACCAATAAACCTTAAAGATTCAGCTGTGGTTTTATCTGCTCCAGAGGGGTCTGTCACCTTGCCCAGAACTGCTCATCCAGAATGGAAAGAGATCAGACATATGAAAAGGGGAAACTGCGAGTAAAAAGAAGGTAAACCAAGGCAAAATGAAGGCTAAAATAAACAGTAAAAGTAGTGCTTTTTTAATGTCTTGTTCCAACAAGGACTGACTTGAAAAATGCAAAAGTTATCTTTAACTATCAATGTCAAAAGATTGAAATTCAATAGCAATTGAAATTTGCCTGAAGTCTGACTGGAATTTTTTTCTTGTAGTTCATTTCTCCAGCACTGACACTGTGGGTGTAATGTCTACTCTTCTTTACATACAGTTTAAGAACCACCTTTAAGCTTTTCTTATGAAACCAAACCTTTGCAGTAATAGACATCTCTACTCAGGACTATGCTACAGCAGAGAACTTAAGCAGAGATGAAGAGCAAAGGGTATGACAATATACAAGGACGCAGTGATGTAACATGCAGATCATCAATCTCAGCAGCAACAGCACATTAACCATCCTTATTGAAAGCCTCACTAAAAGGACTGCCAGTCTGAAATTCAGATGTTAAATGCTGTTCTTTCCAGATCAATATAATCTGCAAAGTAAGGAAGGACTCACTTCTGTGGGACAGAAAATTCCAAAGAAACACAGCACTTCATGTAATAAGGTATTTTAAAGGTCAAATAAGTTTTTATCAGGTCCCACTGATCTGATACAGGCAAACACCCAGTAAAGATACAGGCAAAGCAAGCATGTGCTGAGGGAAAGCAGATGTCCAGGGGGTGATAAAACTGAGAGAGAAAGACAAACATTCCAGGTTTCAGTGTAGCAGCTGCAACTCTGCATTTGGCCTCATATACTTAGCAGCATTTCCCTGAGTATGATCACAATGAAAGGTTCAAGGCCCATTCACAGAAGGCCAGTTCTGACCAGCTGGCCCTGCACCTCCCTTTTTCCCTCCTCCCCACAGCCAGGAGCATGGCCACAAAGGCAGGCAGGTGCTTGACACTGCATGGAAGACTGCAGCATCCCTTCCCTCCTGGGTACCCCACTGGTAGGCAGGCTTTAGCTAGGCAGCACAGGGCAAAAGCTGGCAGGGAGATCAATTGTAGCTATCCTCTTCCAGGGTGTTCCCAATAAAACAAATCTGAAAAGCTATTACCATTTATTCCCTTAAATCCCAACATGATACCTAATTTTGTGGCACTGTTACTTTTTATTTTTTTAAGGCAATGTGAAGCGATGCTTGGATGTTTATACAAAATAAAATATGACATAGTAATATGGCACATATTTACACATAATTACACATACTTCAGCATACTGCTGTCCCTGTAGTTTTGTCTTTCTTGCCTGCCCAAACTGAAGTGCTTTGAGGCAAAAGGTGGCTCAATATCTTTATCACAGAATCACAGAATGGTAGGGGTTGGAAGGGATCTCTGGAGATCATTTCGTCCAACCTCCCTGCTTGAGCAGGCACACCTAGACCAGGGGGCACAGGAATGCATCCAGGTGGGTTCTGAATGTTTCCAGGGAGGGAGACTCCACAACCTCCCTGGGCAGCCTCTTCCACTTCTCTGGCACCCTCACAGGAAAGAAGTTTTTTCTCATGTTTATGTGGAACTTCCTGTGTTCCAACATGTGCCCATTGGCCCTTGTGCTGTTGTTGGGCACCAGTGAAATGAGTCTGGCCCCATCTTCTTGACACCCACACTCCAGATGTTTATAAGCATTGATAAGATCCCCTCTCAGTCTTCTCTTGTCCAGGCTGAACAAACCCAGGTCTCTCAGCCTTTCCTCATAAGGGAGAGATGCTCCAGTCCCATGTCATCTTCACAGCTCTCCACTGGACTTACTCAAGCTGTTCCATGTCCTTCTCAAACCGGGGCCCCAGAACTGGACACAGTACTCCATCCAGATGTGGTCTCACTAGGGTGGAGTAGAAGGGGAGGATAACCTCCTTCAACCTGCTGGCCACACTCCTTTTAATGCAACCCAGGATATTGTCAGCCTTCTTGGCCACAAGGGCACAGTGCTGGCTCAGGGTCAGCTTGTTGTCCACCAGCACTCCCAGGTCCTTCTCAAGAGAGCTGCTTTCCAGCAGGTCAGCCCCCAACCTGTACTGGTGCATGGGGTTGTTTCTCCCCAGGTACAGGACCTTACACTTGCTCTTGTTGAATTTCATGAGGTTCCCCTTGGCCCAGCTCTCCAGCCTGTCCAGGTCTTGCTGAATGGCAGCACAGCCTTCTGGTTTATCAACCACTCCTCCAATTTGGTATCTTCAGCAAAATTGCTGAGGGTATGCTCTGTCCCTTCATCCAGGTCATTGATGAATATGTTGAACGGACTGGACCCAGCACAGACCCCTGGAGAACACCGCTAGTTATGGGCCTCCAAATAGACTCTACCCCATTGACCATGACCCTCTGAGCTCTGTTGTTGAGCCAGTTCTCAGTCCACCTCACTGTCCTGTCATCTAACCCACTTATTTACCATGTTTATTATATATAATATATACATTATTATATATACAATATATACAATGTTTGTTATTATACCATTTATAAAATTATACTGTGCCTGAATCAAGGCTGGCATTTAACTGTACAACTATTTCCAAGTAAAATAATAGGATGTTTGAATATTAAGCTTTTTCCCAGAAGGGAAAATATCAGTCTGCAGGGAAAAACTTAGGACAGAAAATCAATATCTGAAAATCATGTAAGCTGGCACAATGTTTTTAATCACAAACTTCTCTTTTTATATTCTGCCAAGAAGTAATTCTCTTGAAATCATTTTAAGGGAAAAGTAGAATTTTTTTTGCCATTGGAAATAGAAAATTTTCAGATACAAGGAATAACGAATGTAGAGGGAAGGAATTACGTTCCTGTGAGAAGTGACTGGAAAATAACAAACAAAATACTGTGCCCTGATCTACCTTCTTGCACCCCATCTGAGGAGAAACAAGATCAAGAAGAAAACAAAAGAACAACTTAAAATTTTTCTGTGTTAAGAGGGGATTGTTATCAACAGTTACAGTTTGAAAGCAACAGGTTGAAATTTTTTCAACAGCTATTCTCCCAGGAGAAAATGCCATTTCTCCTACATCAAAACTTTTTAAATGAACACAGCAGGAACTAAATTTGCATTCAGAAGAGTGTGTAGGTACATGCTGTATTTTTTATCACAACAAAATAAAAGAGACTTCACCCACAGTAGTCATAGCTCAGTAGTTGTGGAGTTACATGCATACCAGGGTCCTTAGTTTAAGGTCCTCCGTTGTCCAACTCAAACATGGACATTTTTCACATACCAGCTGAGTATCCTGGCTATGAAAAGAGGATCTATCATACCCTTTCTTTAGCATTGTGACATTCTGTATAAATAATCCATTGGGCCAGCTACTTAAAGGCTGACCCAGTGTTCATTGTACTCCCTTGAGAAGTAAGAAACAGAGACCCAAGCCCCCACTGTGATAAATATTTAATCAGTCATGCGAGGAGAAACAGCTCCAATAAGATGGCTTGGAAAAAGACACAACATTGTGGCAGCTGCTGCACATATCCAGTCCACAGGAAAGCCCTTGCTTATCTTGCTCCATCTATAACTACATACCAAAGGAAGAAAAGCATGATAATAGAGAGCTTTTCTTTCTGGCACACTGCTTTGGTCACTATAAAGGCTAGAAAAGTTCATATGGGAAATAAGGGAGAAAGTTTTAGCTAGAACTATTTATTAATGACAGTGATGGATTCTTCACCAATGGCTGTTTTTTGAATCAAGGTGTGGTCCAGGTTCAAAGAGTTATTGTTCAGGGAAATCTCATGGCCAAGTCTGTCAGGAGGGCTGATTAGGTGATTGCAGTAATTTCTTTGGGCTCTGTAAGCTCAGAATTTGTGAAAATAAAACAATACGAAAAGGCAAGTCAACAGAGAAGGACAATGAAGTGTTTTAGATAGGTATAGATATACTATTATATGTTTTAGATAGATATACTATTTGGTCTGAACAAGACACAAAGAAAACCTTCAGACAGTGGACAAAGTTCATTCAAGTTTGATGATGAATACACTAGCCTGAACAACCATAAGAGATTATGGATGGAAAATGATCTTATGGGCCTCTCCACAAATCCAAAAGAGCAAGCAGAAATCAGTTCTTTCTTCCAATAATGTTTGTTACTTAGGCAGCCAGAGCTGTGATAGTAAAGTACTACTCCTTTGTGAAGTTCCTTTGTAACAAGTATTCTTCTTATATTGAATTGCCTTTAAGACACCAGAGTCACTAACATTTCAACTAGATTTCATAGTGGTGAAGAACAGCAGAGGGCATGAAATTCTTACTCTAGATGTCTACCATCACCTGTCTACAACAGACTTGCTGTCTGGACTCCATTATAGTCTTGGAGAGCTAATCAATACAGTTAATGGAGTTTAAAGAACAATTCATCTGACCAAATTTAGGACAAGAAGAACTGCTCTCTAGATGCCATTGACTGTATTGGCTATATCTCCATTGACTATAATGGGACTTACACAATTAATTCAAACAGGGACAGATGCATTACATATAACCAAGGCAAGATGAATCTTAACCAGAGCCTTTCCATTATGTGGATAATGAGAATGTCCACAGCTACATTAGACAGTGTACATGATATGCCTGCACAAGATCCTTTTGTTTAAATCTCTTTGTTTCACCTCAAATTGAACTGAAGACTGCCCTCAGACTTCATTGTGGCTAAGAAGTTGAGAGCAATCAGACGTGTTGCTAATACTACCATTCCTTTTGTGACATGGTGTAAAAAAACAGCTGTATCTTAGCAATGTTATACTGGCAAGCCATCTAAGTTTGAACAGATTACTGACTTTGATATGTGTGTGAATATGCATATATATGCATCCCTGGAAATCAAACTGTGCCCTTGTCTGCTTATAATAATTTACCCAATTCAGTAACACAAGGGATAGCTGGAATTCAGAGTTCAAATTTTCCAATGTTTGACTGCCCTACCTTAAATTGATTGGAAAGGAGAATGTTGGCTCTTCAGTATTCCACTATTACTTGCCTTAGATCTTAAAATGTGTTTAGTTGTGTGTGACATAATGTAATTATTTTAACATAAATTTGAATCCCAATAGATGAGTACAAATATCTAAATATAAAAAAAAACCCAGAAATAAAAATACTATGGATGTTTCAGAAAGAGCTATATGCCACAATATTTTAAAGAATGTTAGAAGGTGAAAAGTTTCTTGTAATAACTGTTCTCATCAAGTATATGCAAATGTTCACGATGAAAAATAGAAGATTATTAAACGCTTTTATACCCTGAATCTATGTTTGGCTCAACCTTATCTCATTAAGAACTTGGTGCTGAAATCATATCTGCCAGATGGCATTATAATTGTGGGTCCAAGGAGCACGGACTAATTCCTTCAGGTGAAATGTTTTCAGCCAGGACTTATCAGGAGTGATCTCCTGTTACCTTTAAAGTTTGTTTAACAGAGACCAATAGTTTGTTTAAAAATGCAGTTATACAGTTCAGGCTAATTCCAATACTTTAACTGATCGGAATACAATTTCTAATGACAAGCTGGGACATTCCATTTTATGCTTCCCATCAGAATCAATAACAAAGAATAATCAGTGAGGTTTTTTCAAAAGTTCAGTAATGCAGAATAATTGTTTTCTAGAGAATTATAGGCTTCATGGATGTTTTAGATTGGGTATTGCAATTAAATTATTTTGATTTCATTACTGACAATATTTCTTTATGTTCCTGATTTTAAAACATTCTATTCCTTTCTATGCATACATTATTTACTGGTAAAATTAAGCAGCAGGACATTGTTTCTCCAAATCCATAGAACCTTCAGTTCACGTGTGAGATAG
Source organism: Phalacrocorax aristotelis (assembly GCF_949628215.1). Taxonomy (NCBI): domain Eukaryota; kingdom Metazoa; phylum Chordata; class Aves; order Suliformes; family Phalacrocoracidae; genus Phalacrocorax; species Phalacrocorax aristotelis. The sequence continues at coordinate 29,470,239 of NC_134277.1, read as the reverse complement.
CAGCAAGGGGATCCTTTGTAGTTTTACAGCTGAATATATGAAACTTGCATATGCAGACCATTAGCTATGTCATTCTGAGAAGGGATTCATGTCATTCTGAGCAGGTAGTTATCAACAAGCACAAATGCCTTTGGTCAGTATGCAAACAAGAAGCAAAAGGATAAAGAAATTCCATCTGAGCTTTCAAAACCATAGGGAAGTAAAAAAGGCATATCAAGCTATTAAAATAAGCATATTGCATAAATACAGACCTCATAATTTTCTTCTTCTTTGAAGCATGATATGGAACCACTGTGGGGCCAAGTGGTTTCCATAAGCTATCCCGGGCACTGAAATTATGGGAAAAAGTAAATAAAAAAAAATAATAAGAAAGTCAGAAAAGAGAGTTTAATAGTCAGCGAGGAAAGAAAAGCTGCCAAACCCCCCGTATGATTCACAACTACAGTCCTCTTATTCCAGACATACTCTCTTCCACCTAAGAATCCACCCAAGAACATGAACACAGAAAACAGATCTATGCAAATGTGATGAAAGACTGAAGACCTTTTCTGCATGTCATCTGGGAGCCAGGCCAATGGGCCAGGTATGCTAGGCTATAACCTGAAGTTACAAAACACTTGTTTCTAGAAAGTAGGTGTTTTGTTATGACAACAGGGCAGTAGAATATTTATTAATACTATGACCACTCTGAGGGTCTCACTCAAGATCTGGGGTTTTAAACAGTATTTGGTAAGAGTTGCTTACCAGGAAACATCCATTTTGACTCAGCAAAATCACATAATTTTTGTCAGTAGACAGGTTCTGAGACAGAATAATAATGTTCAGACAGGAGCTTCACAGATTCCCTGCTCCTTTTAATCCCAAAGAGAAAGACCCTTGTTCTGTACTAAAAACACCACAAATAAATTTAAACTTCTAAGGCAGTATACAAACACTGCTACGCAAATGATCCTGAATATCAGTGGACCTCTACAGGAGGTCAGGTCCTGCCTGACCAACCTGATCTCCTTCTATAACAGGGTGACCCGCCTAGTGGATGAGGGAAAGGCTGTGGATGTTGTTTACCTGGACTTTAGCAAAGCCTTTGACACTCTCTCCCACAGCACCTTCCTAGAGAAGCTGGCAGCTCATGGCTTAAACAGGTGTACCCTTTGCTGGGTAAAAAACTGGCTGGATGAGCAAGCCCCGAGAGTTGTGATGACCAGAGCTAAATGCAGTTGGCAGCCGGTCATGAGTGGGGTTCCCCAGGGCTCAGTGTCAGGGCCAGTCTTGCTTAATATCTTTATCAATGATCTGGATGAGGGGATGGAGTGCACCCTCAGTAAGTTTGCAGATGACACCGAGTTCGGTGGGAGTGTTAATCTGCTTGAGAGTGGGAAGGGTCTGCAGAGGGACCTGGACAGGCTGGATCAATGGGCCGAGGCCAATTGTATGAGGCTTAATAAGACCAAGTGCCGAGTCCTGCACTTGGGTCACAAAAACCCCTTGTAATGCTACAGGCCTGGATAGAGTGGCTGGAGAGCTGCCTGGTGGAAAAGGACCTGGGGGTGTTTGTTGACAGCCGGCTGAACATGAACCAGCAGTGTGCCCAGGTGACCAAGAAGGCCAAAGGCATCCTGTCTTGTGTCAGGAATAGTGTGGCCAGCAGGAGTAGAGAAGTGATTATGCCCCTGCACTCAGCAATGGTAAGGCCTCATCTGGAATATTGTGTTCAGTTTTGGGTCCCTCAATACAGGAAGGACATTGATGTGCTGGAGCATGTCCCAAGAAGGGCAACGAAGCTGGTGGAGGGTCTGGAGAGCAAGTCTTATGAGGAGCAGCTGAAGGAGCTGGGGTTGTTTAGCCTGGAGAAGAGAAGGCTGAGGGGAGACCTTATTGCTCTCTACAACTACCTGAAAGGAAGTTGTAGTGAGGTGTTGGACTCTTCTCCCACGTCACTAGTCATAGAACGAGAGTAAACAGCTTCAAGCTGCATCAGGAGAGGTTTAGATTGGATATTAGGAAAAATTTCTTTACTGAGAGAGTGGTGAGGCATTAGAACAGGCTGCCCAGAGAGGTGGTGGAGTCACCATCCCTGGAGGTATGTAAAAGACGCGTAGACGTGACACTTTAGGGCATGATTTAGGAGACATGGTGGTGTTGGGTTGACGGTTGGACTTGTTGATCCTAGAGGTCTTTTCCAACCTTAATGATTCTATGATTCTATGACTTTATGATTCTATGAAAAACTAACCACAATAACTCCATTCAGATCTTCTAAAGAATTATAGCCTACATTATTATATTCAGGAATTATGACCTACCTGACTGTAATCATTTACTTAAAGGCACATCAGTGTCTTAAGTATTGCAGGTACACTAGATAATACTGTGCTGCCACCCACATACATGTTCATGTAATATGCATATAACCTCAACATCTCAGTAATAGTGAGAGACTTGCCGAAATGCCTCGTTTTCTTCTTTTTTTTAGTTGTCTGTCTTTGTGTGTTTAACAGCAGCATGCTGATCTTCAGTTTCATTCCTCAGGCTTTAAGAGTAACACAAAGTAACCAGAACTGATAGTTAGCAAACAGCAGGGAAATGTTTTCAAAGCAGGAGGAACAGAGAAGATATTTGTGATCATGTTTTTGACCCATCCCAGTGACCCTGTGGAGCATCACACAAAACTTGCTGAAGGGAAATATTTGTTTAAAAAGGTCTCTGATTCCCAGGATGCTATAGCAGAAATTGTAGGTTGATTTTTTTACAGCAAGCCTCTTCATGGTGTTAACCATATTCAGGGTATAAAGTCTGTTCTTGGTCTGCACTAGTACTTTGTACTGATCTTAAGCAGCATACTCATTTTAGTGCCTCACAGATCCTACCTAGTATAATTTACTTTTCAGCACGGTCACAGAGCTTTGGGTCTGCTTATCATATGGGCATGCACTTAGCTTGATGATGTTTCTTTAACACCACCTTAGCAAGAAGAGCTGAGCACTTCTAAATGTTAACTTTCCATAGTTGTAAACAGCAAAATAATAAATTCCATATGCAGAACTGCAGATTAGACTAGTGGTATTAAATCACAGTAATCCTGCTTTGACATACACCTTTGTTATGTAGCAATCACCCCAGTAGGGAAGACAGTAACAGTAGATCTTCTGATGCTTACAGAGTTCAGCTACAATCTCTGAGATTTAGTAAAGAGATCAACCCTTAATTCTCTGAAGCCAAATTAGAACATAAGACAAACTAGTTTTGTTTCAATTCCCGGTTTTCTGAAATTCTTCTCAGTTTCCTTTACAGCACTTATAAACTCAGCCTGCCTGTGCCTAAGACCTTTCAATTCCATAATCCTCCCTCTTCCTGTATGCTCTGTAACTTCTGAATGCAAATCAAGGGACCTCAGCTGGTGATTCTGGCTGGCTGCTAAACAGTCTTCTCACGCTCCTGTTAAAGTCCCCTTGCATTGCACAGAAAATGCTCCCTAATTCACTTATAGTTACCTTAAACTTTAGAAAAGAGCATGGTGCAAAGAATTTAAAACAAACCCCTTCAGACCTGTATAATCCTGCAGAGATGTTTACGTTTGAATACATCCATAACAATTTTAGACTTGGAGAAGAGCATGGCTCCAAGCCAAGAGGAATTGCACAGGACTTTGGATCTCACTCGTACCAGTTCATCTAATGGGCCAGAAAACACCTTCATGTCTGTCCCTCACTCCTGACCTTGAATGTGAACACAGTCTAGCTGTGTTAGTCTATTTCTTTATTTCACCTGAAAAATATTAGATTTCATTCATTTTCACCAAGCAAGCATATATCCTCAGCAATATCAACTAATAGTGAGAGAGACCAAAGTAGGAACAACATTTGACAGCTCAGAAAACAGTTAACAGACTTCGTATACACTAGGCCAAACTTTTTCTGTAAAAAATTCTGCATTCAATTAATGCTGTTTCCTATCTTTTCTCTCCCCTTTACTACATTTACTCATGAGTGCGATTCCAAGGGCAATAAAAAAGGCTGACTAACATCAGCAACCTGGGGACCATTCAACCACTTGGGAATAACTCTCAGAAGACTAGCAACAAGCAACATCTACATCACATCATAAGAACTGACCATGGTCAGGGGAGTTGACACAGAGCCCTACTTGCCAGAGGTAATCTGTTCCAGTCTCAGTTTCCTGCTGCAAATCCTGAATGTTTTGATCAGCTGTTTATTAGTCAGGACACAGCAAGTTCTTTGCAGACCCCACAATATGTTTTGAGCTTATCCTCACAGTGCTCTAAGATGTCTGCATAATGGATCTCCAGAGATCACTGAGGACTGGCCACATGCACTGTTAGATTATAAGTGAAAAAATTACAGCTGAATACAGATATGGTTTCTTCCTCCCGCTTCTATAAAAGCTGAGAATTTGGCTTTCTGGTTGAGGAAGGAGATGGCTGAGTCCTCTTCACTCTCAGTGTGAACAATGAAGCAGAGGTTCCTCACTGAAAAGAGGAAAAAAACATTCCTTGAAAGTTAGAGGAGGTTGAAATTATACCTTTGCCTTGTAAAATGCAACTTTTTGATGGGTATTTGACTACCAAATAAATTTTTACCAAAAAAAAAGTATATTTCTTAGAAAAAAAATGATTTTGGACATTATGACACACTGCCTTCTGGGAAATTTAGTTCACAGCCTCCACTCTTAGGGAAAGGAGATGATGCTACACAGGACTCACTTGGTCTGTTGTCCCTGAATAATGGTGTCCAGATGAAGCCTCAACATGTAGTACAGGAACATAAATCAGCAGAGTTCTTATAAAACGTCAGGAACATTTCAATTTTCGGAGTGATTTTCTGATCTGTTCCGGGGTGGGGCGGGGGGGCGAAGAAAAAAGGTCCCTGCTTTGTTGATCTTTATCAAAACAACTTTACTAAGTTTCTTATTCTCAGCCTGTTCTGCAGCAATTGATTGCCTCTCTAGATCTCTTGGCGGACAGAGCAGTTAGTTCCCATGAACCTAAATGTCTTCAGAACTATCCCAAACTGTCTGAGAGTGGCTAAAGTACTCCAAAGTTATATACAAGAACTGATAGGCAAAGGTATCACAGGCACATATTTACACATTTCAGTTTTGGGCCCCTCAATACAAGAAGGATATTGAGGTGCTGGGGCATGTCCAAAGAAGGACAACAAAGCTGGTGAAGGGTCTGGAGAGCAGGTCTTATGAGGAGAGGTTGAGGGAACTGGGGTTGATTAGCCTGGAGAAGAGAAAGCTGAGGGGAGACCTTGTCACTCTCCACAACTACCTGAAAGGAGGTTGTAGTGAGGTGGATGTTGGTCTCTTCTCCCAAGTTATTAGTGGTAGGACAAGAGGAAATGGCTTCAAGCTGCATCAGGAGAGGTTTAGATTGGATATTAGGAAAAATTTCTTTACTGAGAGAGTGGTGAGGCATTAGAACAGGCTGCCCAGAGAGGTGGTGGAGTCACCATCCCTGGAGGTCTTTTCCAACCTTAATGATTCCATCATTTTATGATTCTACACACTTCACATACAGGTGGATCTAATTCTCTCACAAGACCAGACAGAAATACATTCATAGAAGATGTGTGGAGACATTCATTTAGTGAGTGGTAAGCCAAGTATTTTGATGTAACTCATGCAGTCATTAGGGTACACTAATTATATGGGCTGACTTTCCCCACAGGCAATGAGAAAAGGGCTGCCATCAACAGTTTACATTCATATAAGATGCCTTTTAGCATAGAAATATGACTTTGTTTGTAGCAGGACTAAAAGGATGTGAAAATAAAAGGGTAGAAATATTTTGCAAGATTAAAGCAAGGTATCCAGATTCAATCATTATCTGCTTATGATTTTAAAAATACCAAAAAAGAATACCTTGATGCTCTCCTGTATCACCAAACAGCTCTTTATCCTTGCTTTTGTTTCTCTACTTACAAGGCAAAAAAACTCCTTTCTTACAGAGTAAAAGAAACAGGAATTGCACTGTTTTTAAACGTGGGAGAGGATGGAGAAGTTATGGCAGATCAGAAATTCCCTGTATAAAGGTGGAAGCAGTGGAAAAAAGAAGAGGGTTAATTTCTCTGTGTTCTCAGCAGGCTTCCTTCACCCCACAGCGAAAATTCCAGAACAGAACAGTAAGACCCAAATAACAAGGCAAATCATAACAATGCTAACAAATAAATAACAATATTGAGACATATTCTAGTCATCTCTTTTGCCTTTTATTTTGCCAGAGGCATTCCACTTTTTCCTATTAAAATAAAACAAATAAAAAGCAGCAACATTCCTTATCGGCTTTGAAAATATTATTTAAAAAATGGATCCCTCTCAGCAATTTTATTAAAATAAAGTTGAATATATTCTGCTTTTAAAAGTGGAAATGATTCTGTGCTTTTAATTTCTTTCTGAAGTAACAAATTGCATAGCACCAGAATGCTGCTTACCATTACTGGTCCTGGCCTTAGGGAATGTTACTTTATTACCTTTCCAAACCATACTTCAGAGGAATTAATTAATTGATGCTCTTAGCAGCCTCATCCTGACAAAAACATATGATACTCAAATGTTAAACATGGAAGCTAAGATGAAACTGTCAGGAGAAGGCTGAAAGTGGTTATTAATATGGGTTTTGATAAATATCTTCTCAGGCTCACACTGTGCCTCGTCTACTTTCATCTTGGAAAGTAGTTAATCTGATTGATGAAGATCCTGTTTCAGATTGTCTCCATGCTGAGTTTAATAACTGCACTTTTTTTTTTTAAATAAAAAGTCCCTATTGCAAGGCAAAAAAGCTTTGCTCTGCCATGTTTTGTGATCATGTTAGAAGCCTAAGAGTGAAACCCTTGGTTTTCGCTCTCTCCATGCTTGAACAGTGTTGCTTAATTACCACACCATCCCATACATGACAGCTTCCAGTCCACTTCCTCATCCCTGTGTGCTTTGCAAAGCACACTCTGATAAGAAAATTGTCATATGCTGCTAATGTGAAGCCCTGAGGCTTAAAAGAGCAAGCTCATCATGGCATCCTATCAGGCCTTCAGCACAAAAGGGCGACACAGCAAGCCAGTTTTGTGTCATTACTAACATTCCAGTGTTAAAAATGAACAAGTTGATTTTTTGTTTTTACCTAAATTCTTCTATTATTGTTTTAAACATATAGCCACATTTATAGTTGCTGAGCTGAATAAAAAGGTGTATCTCTGTCACAGAGCAACACTTATAGATGTATTACTGTACAGTATGTAATATTTATGTTAGAAAGAGCAAAACTTCAAAATACAGTATATATAATTTAGAAGAGAACTTCAAATATACAATACATCTGTATAGACATATTAAGAACAGGCAATGGGGTTGTTACTAATTAGTAAATCAGCTTTATTTATAAATGTCATTGCAATGTGCCTACAGAAAAATCTTCCATTATTTTGAAACTTAAATATTTTCTCCATGTATGTCCTGAAGTACAATGAAAGAGTATTCTGCCATAACTATTTCTGTAATCATGGCAATGTAGTTCTGCCGGCAATCTGTTCCCTATCGACTCTGCTACATTACAATGACTTCTCAAGCCATTGCTTTATCTATATCACTTCTCTTAATCCCATCACTGAATCCCCCTTCTCCATAATATTTCAGGTAAATTATTTCCATTGTGTCCATACCTTACACACATTCAACCCCAGCCTCCTGATTAGAATCATAGAATGGTTTAGGTTAGAAAGGACCTTTAGAGGTCATCTAGTCCAACACCCCCAGCAGTGAGCAGGGGCATCTTCAACTAGATCAGGTTGCTCAGAGCCCCGCCCAACCTGACCTTGAACGTTGATAGGGATGAGGCATCTACCACCTCTCTGAGCAACCTATTCCAGTGTTTCACCACCATCACCGTAAAAGATTTTTCCCTTATATTCAGTCTAAATCTACACTCCTTTAGTTTAAAACCCTTGTCCTGTCACAACAGACCTTGCTAAAGAGATTGCCCCCATCCATTCTACGGTCCCCTTTTAAGTACTGAAATGCCACAATAAGATCTTCCCACCGCCTTCTCTTCTCCAGGCTGAACAACCCCAACTCTCTCAGCCTCTCCTCACAGGAGAGGTGCTCCACCCCTCGGATCATTTTTGTGGCCCTCTGGACCCACTTCAACAGCTCCATGACCTTCCTGTGCTGAGGGCTCCAGAGCTGGACTGCAGGTGGGGTCTACAAGAGCAGAGCAGAGGGGCAGAATCACCTCCCTCGACCTGCTGGCCATGCTTCTTTTGATGCAGCCCAGGATATAGTTGGTCTTCTGGGCTGCGAGCGCACATTGTTGGCTCATGTCCAGCTTTTTGATCACCAGTACTCCCAAGTCCTTCTCTGCAGGGCTGTTCTCAGTCTCTTCATCCCCCAGCCTGTATTGATGCCAGGGGTTGCCCTGACCCAGTTGCACGGACCTTGCCCTTGGCCTTGTTGAACCTCATGAGGTTCTCACAGGCCCACCTCTCCAGCTTGTCCAGGTCTCTCTGGATCTCATCCCACCCTTCTGGTGCATCAACTGCACTGCTCAGCTTGGTGTCATATGCAGACTTGCTGAGGGTGCACTCGATCCCACTGTCTATGTCAGTGATGAAGACATTAAACAGTACTGGTCCCAGTACAGACGCCTGAGGGACACCACTTGACACTGGTCTCCATCTGGACATTGAGCCATTGACTACTACACTCTGGATGCAACCACCCAACCAGTTCCTTATCCACTGAACAGTCCACCCATCAAGTCCATATCTCCCCAGTTTAGAGAGAAGGATGCTGTGGGGGACTGTGTCAAAGTCCTTACAGATGTTCAGATAGAAGTCATTTGTAGCTCTTCCCTTCTCCACTGATGTAGTCACTCCGTCACAGAAGGCTTCTAGGTTGGTCAGGCAGGACTTGCCCTTGGTGAAGCCATGCTGGCTGCCTTGAATCACCTCCCTGTCCTCCAGAAGCCTTAGCATAGCTTCTAGGAGGATCTGTTCCATGATCTTCCCTGGCATAGAGATGAGGCTGTCAGGACGGTGGTTCCCTGGGTCCTTCTTTCTACCCTTTTTAAAGATGGGCACAATGTTTCCCTTCTTCCAGTCCCCAGGGACTTCACCTGACTGCCATGACTTTTCAAATATAATGGAGAGTGGCTTAGTGACTACATTAGCCAATTCCCTCAGGACTGTGGGATGCATCTCATGAGGTCCCATAGGCTTGTGTATATCCAGGTTCCTCAGACAGTCATGTACCTGATCTTCCCTTACAGTGGAAGGGGCTTTATCCTCCTGGTCTCCATCCAGTGGTCCATTGGGTTGGGATGGGTTAGGAGAGACGTTATCAGTGAAGACTGAGACAAAAATGTTTTTGAGTACCTCAGCCTTCTCATCTGTTGATACTAGGCCACCATTCTTGTTCATCATGAGGCATACACTTTAACTTTCCTTTTCTGGTTGACATACCTGTAGAAGCCCTTCTTGTTATTCTTTGCATCTCTTGCCAAATCCAGCTCCAGCCGCACCTTGGCCCTCCTGACCCCATTCCTACAAAACCGGGCAGTGTCCCTACGTTCTTCCCAGGATACCTGTTCCTGCTTCCGCTGCCTGTGCAGTTCCCTTTTGCTCTTTGACCAGCATGTCTTGACTCAGACATGCTGGTCTCTTCCCTTCTTTGCCTGATTTCTTACATCTGGGAACTGAGAGCTCTTGCGCTGTATGGAACACATCCTTAAAGATCTGCCGGCTCTCTTCTGTTCCATTGTCCCTGAGGACCATTTCCCAGGGAGTCCTGCTGACTAACTCCTTGAAGAGGTGGAATTCTGCTTTCCTAAAGTTTAGTGTCCTGATTTTATGCCTTGCTTTTCCCATATCCCTCAGGAGTGTGAACTCCACCAATTAGCCCACCTTCCTAGTATCACAGTATCACAGAACAGGTGAGGTCAGAAGGGACCACTGGAGGTCATCTTGTCTAACCAACCCCTGCTCAAGCAGGGCCCCTTAGAGTCAAGTTTTGAATATCTCCAAGGATGGAGAGTCCACAGCCTCCTTTGTCAACCTGTGCCTGATGCTTAGGGCACAGGGCCTCCTCTCAAATGTCTTCACTGGAATGACTGGAAAAGCTTGACAACTATTAGGTTGATGCAGTGTGGAGTCCACTGTCTGTGACACCAGCCTATATCATCCCCCTGTCACTCTGAACTCCCCAACTGACTCTGATTTGTATAGACCTGGGTAGTGACAGTTTTATTTTCAGGGAGACAAGCTCTCATGGTCAGAGTGCTGAAAATAGGATACATTCAAAACCTGCAAGGAAACTCCCATTAAAATATGTTCTAAGTCACTAATTTTACAGTTAAACCAAGATGAAACTGAAGACTAATGTATGAGTTGAAACTAAAAGGCAGTGCTGTACTAAGGAACACGTATTTCATTGCATCCACAGTCTAGCCAAAACTACAGCTTTTTAGGAAATTGTCTGGGAATGTTATATGTTATTTTATGTTAAAATACTGACTCATCAGAAAATAAATTTAGAAAGATTCAGTTTCTACTGCCTTTCTGTTTCAAAAACTATGTAACAAAAAGGTGCGGTTGTGCAGTTTTATCTGAAAGAGCTCTTCATTTCTGACTTTAGTTGCTTTTTCTAATTATGAAAATTTCTAAAAATGAAGTGAAAATGGTTCTAAGTAATTGTAAAAATAATTCTAATTCACTGAAACTGTATTTATATACTGGTACAATGTAAATATTTTTGAGAGGGCAGTGGAAATGTTTTCAATCTGTAAAGAATTACAGAACATTAGGGCAGAGGCCCCTGAAGTCTTCTCTCAACAGTGTAGACAAATTCAATTTTGTTCCTGCAACCTTTGCTCCTCTTTGCTACTCTTTGCTCCTGCTTCCTTTGCAACCTGCAACCTTTGGCCTTAGCAGACATCTGAGGGGACAGAGAAGACGTGAATCTGCACACACTGGAGGGAAAGCACTGGAAGAGGCAGGGTTGTTGTTCCTTGTAGTGGTGGGGAACAGGCAAGGTGAGACATGAGACTAGACATCTGTAAAAGGCAAGTGCTACCTTTTCCCACATACTCAAACCCCTTACTGGTGGTACTGCAGAAACTGAGATGGCTTTTCAGGAGTGAAACACTGATAAAGGCGGTAGTAAAGGCTCACAGCATTTTGTTGTTCCCAGTTCTCAGCTGCTGTCTGCAACTGCCTCCCTGTCCTGTGCCTACAGCCAGCTCAGCAGCTCTGGCAAGAGAAGCCCAGTGGTTCTGCTGCTCTCTTCTGTGGGCAGCAATGTGCCCTTCGTATTTGCCAACCTTGTTCTTCTGACTAGCAGGAAGGGCTAGAATATTAAATTATTATTTAGGTAACTTGAGTAGGACCTGGGAGATGTATGAACTGACACTTCTTTTTTGCCTTTGGATGAACTTCTTAATTTCCCCTGTTCATCAATTCCCACATGTAAGCTAGGATTATTCCTTCCTTCCCTCACCAGAGCTAGTATCTACTAGCAGTTATTTACTGTGAAGGAAGTTGCACCACCACCAGCAAATGCCACATGCACTGTGGAATAACAGTGGGAATCTGAGTTTGCTACTAGTGGAAAGACTGATGATATTTCTGCCTCTCTTGAAATGGAGGAAAGTCTTCTCACATCCGCTATCTCTGATAGAGTACTAAAATCTAGCGCTATGTGTATGCTTTCTCAAAAGAAAATGGAGAGGAGAGGAGAGGAGAGGAGAGGAGAGGAGAGGAGAGGAGAGGAGAGGAGAGGAGAGGAGAGGAAGAGGAGAGGAAGAGGAGAGGAGAGGAGAGGAGAGGAGAGGAGAGGAGAGGAGAGGAGAGGAGAGGAGAGGAAGAGGAGAGGAAGAGGAGAGGAAGAGGAGAGGAGAGGAGAGGAGAGGAGAGGAGAGGAGAGGAGAGGAGAGGAGAGGAGAGGAGAGGAGAGGAGAGGAGAGGAGAGGAGAGGAGAGGAGAGGAGAGGAGAGGAGAGGAGAGGAGAGGAGAGGAAGAGGAGAGGAGAGGAGAGGAGAGGAGAGGAGAGGAGAGGAGAGGAGAGGAGAGGAGAGGAGAGGAGAGGAGAGGAGAGGAGAGGAGAGGAGAGGAGAGGAGAGGAGAGGAGAGGAGAGGAGAGGAGAGGAGAGGAGAGGAGAGGAGGAGAGGAGAGGAGAGGAGAGGAGAGGAGAGGAGAGGAGAGGAGAGGAGAGGAGAGGAGAGGAGAGGAGAGGAGAGGAGAGGAGAGGAGAGGAGAGGAGAGGAGAGGAGAGGAGAGGAGAGGAGAGGAGGGGAAGAGGAGAGGGGAAGGGGAAGGGGAAGGGGAAGGGGAAGAGGAAAGGGAAGGGAAGGGAAGGGAGAGGGGAAGAGTCACTCTTTCCTGAAAGTTAATTTCTTTATAAATACATCATAATACAACACGGTTAAATGACACTCTCAGATTATGCTGCTCATAGCAATTCTAAATGTCACACAAGTGCCTTGGGTGCTGTATCATTTTAGGTGTACTTTCCTGAAGGAACAGCTCACTGAGCCAACTGCCAGAAAATCTAGAACAAAAAATTTGCAGGGAAGGGCTGGAAGTACTCAGGCTGCCTATCTACATTAGAGCAGCTGGTGGATTTTTCACTCCACATTAGCATTGCTTGTTTTGCTTTGTTGTGTTATGTTGTTTTGTACAGTTTGAGATAAGTTACAGATACTTCAGGAAGGAGAAATCAGCTGATCCAAGGGGGGATACAGAGACTATTTCATACTAAAATAGAAATAAAAGCACACTGTACTTGCTTTAAAAAAAAAGGGGGGGGCGGGAAATAAAGGGTATTTTTAGTGATGTGGGTTCAGATTTTCTCTTGTGCTCTGGCTGTGGAAGGGAGGACAATAAGGAACTGTCTCCCATTGGGAATTATCATTGCATGAATGTCCCAGTAGGAGCAAAGCAGATCTGGATTTTGGCATAATGGGCAGTGTCATTAATTCCCATAGCAGGACTGATAGATCATTCAACAAGAAAGCAGCATTAGGATTTGAATGAGATAGACTTATTTATTCGTGACTGTAAAGATGACTTGCTGAATAGCAACCTTTCACCCTCAAAATGACATCCCCAAAAAACCACAACTGACTATGTAATGAAAAATGTATTCCCCAAATTCTTCATGGTCAGCACATTTTTCTCAACTACCAAAACCAAACTTGTTTTTCAGAAGGGTATTTAAAATGTGCACATAGTAAAGAAGATGTTCTGCTCTTCTGAGGTCTCCCTCAGACACGCTGGGGTTGATTCTCTTATTTTTACTCCTTCTGGAAACAAGGAGTAACTTCAACAGTGTGTTGGTGGGAGTTTTATATAACCCAAAAGAGAGATGTGCTTTCTTCTGCTGAAAAGCAGAAGTATGAGTGCTGTGAGTACTGTGGGAAATGAAAGTAAGCAAGGTTTCACAGTAGCAGAGAGACAGAAATCAGTAAAAAAAACAACAACAACAACGGAAAAAGGGGAGGAATTTCCTTCAGGTGAGAAAGAAATTCTCAGTGGATGGATAAAACAGATCCTTTGATAGAGCAGAATCAGGAAAAGTTAGTAAAATTAGATATTTTACATGCAGAATTTGAAATTATTGGCCTTGGTAGGTAAACAGAAGCTTTTTTATGCTTTTCTTGGAATTTTCCTTCAAGCTATGAACATCATCTTTCATGTGTGGAGGAGAGAGTTTGAGGAGGAGGTGGAAGAGGAGCGATGATTCTATCCATGATGATTCATAGTGAAGAAATTAGTATAACCTCTCCTCTTTCTCTCCGTTAGCTACCGGCCATCTTCTGTCTCCTTCCTGTAACACTGAACAATGAGCAGAAGAAAGCTTAGTGAAGGATCTTCTCTTAAACTTTCTTAATCATCCATACCAATAGTGACTACCACCAGGCAACTTGGTCTTCCCACTCCATCCTCTTATCTCCTGATTTGCTTTCTGTGTTATGTATAGTATCCTTACTCACTCATTTTCTTCCCATACCAAGGCTGGTTGGTATTACTGAACCTGGAGAAATCATACAACAGGAGTCAACTCCTCATCATGGGATAAAATCTTATAATCTATCAGGCTAGTACTGAAGGTGCAAATTTCTTCTGTAAACGAGCACATTCCATTAACATGGTTAAATTCTGTCTCCTCACAGGAAAAGTCAATTGGCTTGTCAATTTGAGTACTTGGAGGTACTGAACCCTGCTATTTTGTTTGATATTCCTACATTTAAGACATAAAAAACAGTCTTGAGGGAAAATGAGACGTGAGGTTTAACATATTTGGGAGGAGAAATATAAAGTGTCCACACCACCAAATAGTAGTTTTACAAAAACCTACCATGTACTGTTGGCAAATGACTATTAAGAAATGCAATTTTAAGAATACAAATAGGTATCCAAATTAGCAGCAGCTCTGAGAAGCTCTAAGGCTATACATTAGTTTCTTTAGCAGCTATGGAAGAAAGTGTAGGCCTATATGTCTTGCTTTTGTTTGTATCAGTCTTTGTGACTGTTAAAGAGATAAGTGTGTCTGACAAGTTTCATTTCAAAGAAACCTCTTTGTGACTAACAATGAGTTGATCTCATTACCTGCTTCTTGTATTAGTCTGGTGAAAGAGTAAATCTGAAGTTCAATTTGTCAGTCTTTCTTCCTAATCAGTCTAGAAAAAATGTCTTTAAACTAAAGTAATTCAGGGGAAAAAAAAATGGAAAACTAGATATTCTTATCTTTTGAAATCTGGGCTATAGCCGGAAGCTACATTTTTTTATTAAAATAGCTTTTATCAGCCTAAGAAATTAACTAGTCTAGAAAGCACATTTATCAAAACTGCAGTTAGTCTCTGAAAAGCAGTTAAGTCTCCGCAAAATGAAATTAAATAAGAAAATTCAGTGCAACTGTGGAACATTCCCAAAAGCAGTGCATGTGAAAGAATATAAAAGTGCCAGTGTACATTAAGCAGTTTAGTACATACCACACAGAGCAAGTCATTACATAATTATAATTAAAGTTGCTTAAGTGTATTCCTACAGCATATTGCCAAAGGTCAAGAATGAAAAAACTTTCACTCATATATGTGAGTCTCATTCACTGCGACTCATCACGTTCAGGTTTACAGGAATCCATGTTAGAGTGAATCAAAGCACCAGATACTCTCTTGGTTTGCCACTATGTCTGCTGTATCACCCCACTTTGTACGGTATAACCATTTAGAAATACGTTGGCCAGCATTAAGTCTTCTTGCATGAGCCTAATTTTGAGGCAACTGAAATTCATTGTAAAGAATTTCAGTTGCCTCAAAGTTTGAGAACAATTTCTCAGGCAGTAGAAAACACAAAGTGATCAGGAAAATATAATAAGATCCCAAAGGAGTCAGAGAATGAGGAACAGGGCAAGATGGAGTGACAGCAGAGAATGTAACAGCAAAGGATAGTGGACAAATCAGAAAGAAAAGGGTAATTTATAACATTGGCTGTGAAGTCAAAGAGTCAGCAAGGTGAGCTCAAAAACACTCAGAGCCAAGAAAGTGCCTGAAATGGGAAGAGACTTAAAGTATCTAAATTCAAGAAGTCTCTCAAGCAGTATCAAAGATTTCAAGGTGAAATTAAGCAAACAACCTGAGCTAGAAATAGAAAATGCAACATTTAATACACAAGTACTGTTTGTAATGTTCAAAAATTATTATTCAGAACTTCAAAGTTCAGGTTATTGTTTAAAATAAACAAATACATGTTTTCGCTACTTTATTGGATATAGGATATTCTTGAATCAAATATTTCAGTTTTATTTCACAATCTTGAGGCACAGGAGAGGCTTTTCAGAAATGAAAGCTGAAATACTCTTTTTTTTTATACAGGAATTCAGGCATGATGCTCAAGTTTTCTTCCATCTCCACTTGAGTCTGCGTCGCCACATTCTCCAATATTCTTTCATATTGTGCTCTGTCTTCATTGATCTTCAACTCTATATTACATGCAAATGTACAATATCCACAATGCCAGAGATATGCTGAATATTTGTTCTTTGTTCTCTTTTTATCCCTAAAACTGTTTTTTCCCTGATCCCAAGGTTACATTACATTAAATGACCAGTAAATGACCATTAAATTATCAGTTTTAGAGCTGGGATCTTCAGCATCATCTCCTGTCACATCAGACAGAGTGATGGTTATCCTGATGTTTATCTTCAGATCCTAGACTCTTGCTATTTAGTGATAACTGCTGCTTTTATTTTTGTTATTATTAAGACAAAATTATTTTCCTGAGAGTTGTAAACAATACCTTCATGTTACCTAGGTTTCCTCTGCAACTTAAAAGGCTAGGTGCCTGTATTTATTGTCCTAGGAAACACATGAAAAATAAAAAAGGGTTTTTTCAGTATTAGATGAGTATCCTGATCTGAGAGAAAAAGGAGGCTGACTCATCATTTCTGAATGCTGAACTCCTGAGATTGGCCATACTGATGATTAGGAGAAATGTTCCTCAGAGGTAATAGCAAAAGAAGAAAAATTATCATATGTAGATAATTTACAAGTATGGGAATGAAACAAAGATGCAGATGGTAAAGAAATATAAGGGCAGGAGAAACTGGATGAACATCAATGTTTATGGGAATGGTGATGAGGGAGAAAGAAAGAAGAGCAGTAATGGTAAGTGAGGAACATTGTCTGTGGCAGTCAATACTCAATGTGAGCAGTGTTCAATCAATATGCAAAGAAGCAGCTAAAGTGGCTACAGCACAACACTCAGTGAAGAAGTTAAAATGGCTGCAGCACATACAGTGTGCATTTGTTAATCAACAAACAGCTGAAGTTGTGCCATCTACTGTGACAAGAAGAAGCATGAGGCAGGGGGCAGGCAAACAAAGGTTAAGTAAATAAAATGTGATTGATTATTAACAGGGCCAGCAAGCAGGTGAGAAGCAAAGGCAGTTAAAGCTGAAGGATGAAAAGCACTGTTCTTTGTAATGGCAACAGAAAACACTGAACACACACCTGCAGCCCTGCTCTGCTCAGGGCACTTCCAGCCTCACACACACAAGACGAGCTGCAGAGCTGCTCATCTCACACAGCAATATTCCATCCTTCTGTCCGTGTCTCTTTAACTGTTAAGGAGATTTCCCTCATGCAACAGAATTCTGTCTTCTTCCAGGCATGTCCTCAACACTCATACAATCCCCACTTTTTTAATCGTATATTAGAGTAGTAAGTAGGACCTATGATTACCTGCCACCACCATATACATTCTGTACTGCTAGCAGTAATGCCCACTCTGCTCTCTCAGATCATTTTGCTATACGGTGCTTTGTTCTTTCTTTGGCCTGTTCCCTGTCCAGATCTTTACTTTCCTTTGTTACTTCCACTCATGCTTGTTGTAACACATGAGCAAATAAATGCAATTTGCCAATGAAATGGAGAAAGGCACCATACAGACAGCACACCCCAGTCAGCCTAGAAATGCAGAGAAGAGTGGAAACATTTAGTCAGAGTCTTTAGGGAAAAGAAGGATAGCCACTACTAGACTTCCTCCAGTGCTACCCTGACAGTCTTATCTTCTGGTTTGTATTTATTGGTTTAGGGTCCTTTGGACAGTGGGTATGGGGGTTTTTTTTCAGGTTGCGAGTAAACTGAAATGATCACTAAGGGAGATATATTATGAACGGAAGGTAAACAGATACAATCAATTATATCAGTATTCTATAACAAGATCTATCAAGAGGTTTGTGACCCATAAGACATCTACCTTGTTTGTTTAAAAAGATTGGCCAGGATGGCTGATAAAACTCCATAACTACAAAATATATAGGCATCTATATTCAGATAGATACTACTCTGTCCTCTATTATCTGGAAATGAAGAAAAAAAACCCAGAGTGTATCATTTAGAAAAATAAATATTAGTAATATTTTTCAGAATATCATAAGCTTACTACTGAATTTTATGTTATCTATAATATAAATAGCAATAGTAGAAACATGTAAATAAATGAAGGGGAAATCAGTCCTTTATAACAATAAGTGCATATTATGTTATGTTAAGAGGAAAAAAGCCTAAACAAATGAATTCAGAATAACTGATTCTGAAACAAAGGTGTTAAGATTCATCCATATCCAAAAAAGGAAATTCATACATCTTAAGGAGCTATTTAGCAGAACTCCATACAGGTACATTTATATTAAGATGTTTGGGAGCCCTCAGTAATGTTTTTCAAATCTGTTTGATAATCTCACCCACATTGGACAGAAGGCAAGGGTCTCCAGGATATCTGACAGAAAAGAAATACAGCATTGGTGAATAGTGACCGAAGGATAAGGGGTGCTTTGGTGTTCAGCTATTGCTGGTTAGTGGGATTTTGGTCAGCTGAGAGCCATTACAAACTTCACAGCTGCAGGAAGGCTAGAGTTGCCATTTTCACCTTATTAAACATCACAGAGTCTAAGTACGAAACCCAAACCCAAAGAAAATCCAATTTAATTATTCCTGCTTAGAGAGTAAGTTTTCAGAGGAGGTCACTACTTCGTACTTATTAACATGATTATGGATTTTTGCAACCTGAGCAGAAGTAACTTCTTGACCATTATGGTAGTAGCAGTAGTGACTTTACAATGCTTTGTGGGAGCGAAGAGCTCTAGACAGAGGCCAGGGTTTTGCATGACAGTGTGCTGCAAAGGGGAGCCTTCCCTAAGGGAAATGCTGGTGGAAGAGGACTTGGAAAAGGAAAAATTGGCTAGTCATTGTAACTCCCACTAGGTAAAGTTCACAAGTGAAGGAGGAATATAACACGGGCAGCCTCAGCAAGAAACCTTTACGTACACAACGAAATACGTTGATTACTGGGAGAGTATTTACTTCTGCTTCTGCATGCCCACAAATTAACAATTGTAGACTTTAGCTTACAGTTCTATGACCCAGCTGCTGTGGCATGGATTAAGATACTGGAGTGTAAGGGTCTAGACTTTATTCAATGTTAGTCCATTGTGTTCCAACAGGACAGAAGTTGCACTTTGAAATGAGAGAGGGAAAAGGTGTTTTCATATCAGCAGATAGGATACAGAAAGGGATGAGAGAGTATTTCCCATGCTCATCTCCATGGGCCTGAACTCTTAATAAAATGTGAGGTGACAAATTAAAAAGACATTTGTGTGAGCTGGCAGAAAATTATGAAACTAGACAGCAGTCTTGAGATACAATGCATTGATAGATAAGCAATAAGCGGCTAAGGCAATCTCAGTTCATTACAGAAGACATAAATCAGAAAGACCTGATTCAGTCAGGACATATAGAGAGGACATGTAGCTCAGGAAAAATGCTAATACTGTGACCTGTCATAACGTTAGAATTACTGTAAGGTTGAAAACATGAGGCTGACTGTGAAGAGTACTTGGACATTATGGGATGTGCAGGTAGGTTTGGCAAATTCTCTCAGGTACTGGGGTGTACAGAATGAAGTACTGCCAAAGCATTCCTCGGGAGAATGCACTGATTATTGAGCTTAGGTGAAAGATATTGCTGCATCTCTCTATCAGTTTCAGAAACTTAACCTTGTCTCCCCTTCCTCATCTTCGTATTTCCCAAGATTAAAATGCTCCATAAATTCAATTCCAATTCAAAAACAATTTTTGAGTAGCTAAAATACAAATTTTTTGTTTCCCAGGTGATTTTTCCCACTTTGTTCTCTTGCAAGCATGTAATGTAGACATGTTGACAAATGCTATGAGGAGGGGACAAGATAATTTCTTCAGACTCTGAAGGGAATTATCAATTATCCCCAAAACAGTAATATTTGGCTTGGGAAGGTATGTTTCCTTGCTATTTTTAATTCCCTTGGGCAAGACCTCAGCATGTTCCAGGTAGGATTTTCTAGGAAGGTCATATTTATATGTGGTATGTGGGCATCCAAGGAAGACTAAGGTTTATAGTGAGGTTTATAAAAGCACCCAATTTAATGGTAAATTAAAATAATAAAACCTAAGGTGAAAAGCACAACATTTGAAAATAAAACTCTCAGGGTATTTAAACACTCTAAATAGTCTGAACTAAAGTGAATTTAGAAGCACACACCACATGGAAAAATCAGTGGGCGTTCTGTTCCTATGTTATTTACGAGCTTAAGAAAATTCCACCTTTAGCAACCGTCACTTTTTGATTTTGACAAAAAAAAAAGTCCCAGTTCTGGAAATAACTGCAACCTCCTCTGATGTTTTAAGCAGTCTTAAGAGGGAAAGATCACACAGACATTTTTGCTTGTTGCCACTCATTTTGCTGTATTAAAAAGGAAAGTAATTAGACATATAATACCAATCTTCTGGTCACCCAGGAGCAGTGGCTGCCAAACAACATTTGATAAAGCCAGTGAGTGGACTGGACTGTTTCAGTGTTCACTGATGACTGCTACCCATATCAGTGTCTATAGGTGCTGCAATGAGCTATTGGTCTAACTAGGACAACAATAATGTTAACATCCCAGAGTTCTGTTGCAAAATAAAATGAGTGAAGAGCCATCCTTATGTTTGGATCCTATTTGAAATGTAATTCATGACATTTTCCAACAGAAGTTGCAATTAGTGTCATGGATGTTGCTGTCGTTGCAAAGCTAACACTTCGTTTCTTGTCTGTCAAAATCAGAGCAGCTGTCATAATTCAACTAAATTGAAAAGAAGTGTAATTAGAAATCCCTACTTTATAAAATTTCCAGTATACTTTAGCTAAAGTCAAAGTAGTAATTATACAGATTTTAGTCAGAAAAGCAGTCTTCAAACTTTTAAAACAGAAAATATTGCCTTCTCATCTTTTCTGAATTCTGTGTGCAATTATGAAAAATGGAAGTTAGCTGAGATCAAAATATTACTGTATATCCCCTGTATTAGAAAGTAATACTGTGTATTATTTTTTTAATCATATATTTATTACATATAATCCTCTATCACTTAAGTATTTTCTATGTATAAAGTTGAGGCATTTACCATAGAACCAATAAAATGTCATGGGCACGTTAAAGAGGCATTTAGAATCAGAGACTGAGTTTGCATCATAGTTTTTCAGGTTCTCAGAGAGACAGATTTTGCCAGAAAGTTCTTGTCATTAAAAAACAGTGAATGATCTAGAAAAACTACCTGATGCAGCTACAGCCCCCACAAAGCTATTGGTTTTGGGCAGAATAAGGAGGGAGAATGTTTTGAACATTTCATCCAACCCACAGATCTCTACAGGGGCTGTTGTTATAGAAATATTACACAATTTCTGAAAAGGTTTGCAGCTGTGACTGACTTTATTCAGTTATTAAGAGGTATTTTTAATTAGTCTAAATGTCATGTAACCCAGACGACCATGAGACTTAATCCTTCAGAAGAATATATTTTCAAGAAATTCAGACTTTCTTTTACACAAACTTTGCAAATATTTCTTCTTCTTAAAACTTTAACTTTATTCCTTAACAGAGACATTATTCAATCGCTTATTGCAATTTGCTTATCTCTAATCCCAAGAAATTCACCAACACATTTCTTACAGAGTAACAAATAGATACAGCAAAAATATTAACAGTCAGACCTCTGTCCCAAATTTCTACAGAAAGATAACAAGGCAGTTGAATAACAAGGGAGTTAAACTTGTTCATGAGGCCAATAAATGTTTAAGTTTGTCAAATAAATTATTCACTGTTAATCATTCCTTTATTTCCAGGTATGCTTGATTTGTTTCCCATTTGAAAGTCCATTTCATCTTTTTTAGTAAGTTTACTGTCTCCTTTTACACAAAAGTGTGCATTCTCGGAGCTAGACATCTGAAGTAAAAGCACACTGAGGCACCCAAATAAGTGACCTGATTTTTAGAAATGTTGAGACTCAGCTCCCAGTGTGATCAATGTATATTGACTCTACATACTACATCCTCTTCATGCAGCTGAAAACATACCAATATTGCCATCCAGTATTTCATCAGGAAGCTATAAAAAATTTCTTAGATACCTGTGTTAGTGAAAATTTAAAAGTAAGTGTCAAACTATAATTCCAGTGGTGTACAGTGTTAGTAATACTCAACATCGATTTGTAGAGTTTGAATTAGAGAACTTATTTATG
Source organism: Phalacrocorax aristotelis (assembly GCF_949628215.1). NCBI lineage: Eukaryota > Metazoa > Chordata > Aves > Suliformes > Phalacrocoracidae > Phalacrocorax > Phalacrocorax aristotelis. The sequence continues at coordinate 29,448,143 of NC_134277.1, read as the reverse complement.
CACTCTCTGAAATGCAACACATGTTTTGAAACTGAATGCTATAGATAAGGGCTTAAAAATGGTCTCTGACCTCTCAGATAGGTCACTTGAAATCTTTCTTACAGATGTAGTTATTAACAGTACATACTTATATCCTACTTTTTGTGTAAGAACAGTTTCCCTGTGAAGCCAAGGCACTGATCCTGAAAGGTTTGTTATGTTTTGTTCATATCATTCTTATCATCCTGAAAATGCCATAACTTCCCTCACCTTAAGGCTCTTACTGGATTATAAACTGGAAAAATCGACATCCTATCTCTGTTAACCTTTGGCAAAGCTTGAGGAACTATTCCTTGCTCATGAAAAAGCCATCTAATTGCTAATCTATAATCCTTTTAATATGCTCTCTACATTTTGGATTGATCTATTGCCAGCTGACCCAGCAGTGCCCATGGTTATATTAATCCTATTACTCACATGTTCAAATGGAACTCTTTAATGAAGTCTGAAAGGCTTGCATACTACTGATATTAAGGATGGTTACACTTGTATTGCACCTAATTATGGAACAGTCTATTGTATCACCTAATTGTGCAAATTACATTTTTTCCAAAGACATAATTTATTTTGATTACAAGCTTTATCATATTGTTTTAATCTGTGTTCTTTTTTTGAGGGGGGCATGACTTATTTACAGCTTCAGTGCTATGTGTTTAATATACTAATAAGCACTACATTGCTTGACCAGACTGAAAATAAAATTATCAAGGTAAACAATGATGTTTTGAAAAATAGGAGTAATAAATAATAGTAGTATCTTCTATATTTAGAATTTAACCTGAGGGTTTCAAAACACTCTAAAAACAATGACAAATTGCTAGGCCTTAAAATGATCTTTTAGGAAAGTGTATTTAACAATATTATAATTTTTTAGAGAAAGAAATTAATGAAGCATGTTAATAGTAAAGACACTTTCCTATCACATGCCACAGTTCTTCAATTTTGACTCTTTGTCATTCTTTCTTGCAGAAAATACAGGAACAGTAAGCTTTGTATTGACTTCTCCTTCAGGAGTCTGAAGCAATTCACAACTGTTGAGACTGATGTAATCCCTTTTAGTGTCCCAAATAAAAAACAAATCTATCTTTTCACTCCATGCATTGCACAGCAAGTAAAACACATCATCTGTAAGTACTGCATCAGAAAAAAGTTTCTAATTTCAGCCATCTGTAATCCAGTGCAACTTGGAAAATAAAGGCCCCTATTCCCTACACTGATGCCCTTCACTGAGTCTTATTATGGTTTGGGTCATGTATCTCCACAAAACCTGCCCTGCAGTTACAAGAGAAATCACTTACCCTTCATGATGCTATAAGAAAAATAATAGCCTGCCCTCTCAGAAAATCACTCAAACTGATTGTCACATGTGTTATTCTGTCAACCATCCCAAAAAATAAGAGCATCAAGAACAGAATCAGTGTTTTCTAAACTATATCTCTGCTATGTTAACATCTTATCCCAACTTGGAAGTAGCTTCCATTTGCTTTGTATTGGAAATTAACATTTTATTATTAACCCTTAAAAATTGAAGAAGATTAAGGATGTTGTAATGTCTGAGCTGCTGAGTGATCAGGAGAATGCATATGCTCCTCATTGGCAGAAAAATAAATATCAAAGCCTCAGCTAAATAGTAAACTTCAGTTACCTGGGCTTTCTCTCTTAGATCTGTTTGAAAAGCCTAAATCTATCCCATAAACCATAACCCTTGAAAAGTAATGTGAAAATGGAGTATTGATTACTTTCTTAGCCTTACTAAGGCTTATGTATTTACATACAAATATAAGTTCACAATATATACTTACAATAGCCATCTGATATTGCACAATATTGTGCAACTGGCTATTTGCTTTTGCTTCCTAAACACCAGAGAAAATGAAGATGTGTGCATATTGTCTCCAAAATACTTCACTGAGGTTCTCTAATTGGAATACTACTTAATTATCCAGTATAATGGCTACAGGTATTCTCCTCACAAGCAAAGGTCACATGTCTAATTCAGGATAATATTTTAAAATCTACTACATTGGTGGCTTTGGGGGTCAAAACTGTAGATAAGCCAATGCAGCAGCAGTTGCACATTACTCAATATCTATGTGCTTTCTTGACAAAATACTGGTGTCACAAAAATCTCTAGGAAGAATAATCACTTCTGGCAAACAGTGGCACTCACTTTGATTTTGGCTTTTTTACAAGGCCATTGCTTTCCCTGGACATTCTCCTCAATTCCTCCGTGGGGCTTTCCATAGAGCATCCTTCTTTCCTCTCTGCACATGCAACTGACTTTTCTTGCAAAGCAAATCAGAGATACTGAGGAATTCAGTCTGTCTTTTCATGGTATCAGGAATTCAGGACCTACTTCAAAGGACCTGTGTCCTGCAGCATAAACCCAGGCATCATTTCCGACGACTAAGAGGCCAGCAGCAACTCTAAGGTAATTTCTCACACCATTTTGCCTCCCTTCCCTATGCTGTAGGATGTAACTCTGCAACTCCCTGAAACACTTCCCACACTACAGGAATCACCTAGAAATGAGACCTATGGTGCTTAAAGAGACTTGGTAAGCTACAACTGGAGACTGAAAATTCACCTGGGGTTGCACTGCAACTCAGCAACCCACACCGAGAAATCCTTTTCCTTACCAGTAACCTCATTGGCATTCCAAGGAACAACTCTTTGAATTAGGTGCGATTCAGCATGGACAACAGTGTAACAAACTAGGACACAGAGTTGGTAAGAGATATAAGTGGAAAAATAAGTAGTTCAACTAAGGGAAATCAATAGATTATTCAACCCTTGGCAATACATGCTATTAACGTAAATGTGCTCATTAGTCTGCTAATAGACTTACCAGCCAAAAGCATTTTTCCCTTTAGGAGCATGAATGCTACAGAATGTAGCATCTCAAAAGAAGAGAACTGTGTCAATGTTGGATATATTTCCTTTGACCAGTATTAGCAAACATTCACTAAACTGGAAAAAATAAAATAAAATAAAAAACCCAACTGCTTATGCAGGACATCAGCTGCTCAGTTAATACCTTAGTTGAAATTTGCTTGACTAACTGCAAACGGGAAACAATTAAAGCAGCTATTAAAAGGAGTGAGAACCACATTAGGACAATGTTATAAATCATGTAGGCTGAGAGGCAGGATATGAAAGGCCCCATAAGATTCATGGATTGAACAAAAAACATCTGGGCAAATATATGTAGAGGTTGGTTTATTTTTTACTATTTCAGATTCCTGAGATCCTGACCAAATCCTTCCTGTTTTCCATTATTAACATTTCAATTTCATATCAGGTCATTTGGTTAATGTATTATCTTTGAAAGAAACAAAACAAAACAAAAGGTGGCTAAGATTTTCATTTTGAAGGGAAGAAGAAGAGGGAAGAAATTATTAATGTCATCTTTGATCTTCACTTAACGATACCAATCATCAGTATCACTCTATTTCCACATTATTTCTAAAATATTTGTGATAGTTTATAGTTAGCAGCTATATTTTTGTATAACTTCTTCCTATTTTTTCTGGGACTTGTTGAAGTAAATTGGCACAGATTTACTTGCATCTCAATGTCTTTTATTTTTGTCAAACACTTAAACCATTTTAATTGCTCTCAATATATTTTTATTTCTTTCCATAAGGAATAGCAATAGTTCCCCATTTTTTAAAGTTAAAAATGAGATTATCTTTTCTTTCTGGTAATTAATGAATTTTTAACTCTGTAGTTTGTCAATTTGTAGTTTGGATGCTGCCAAACTGGGCTTTGATCATCTCAGCAAAAAGGCTTTATAACGTTTCTGTTGTTTATGATACAATTAGAGAATCTGAAAAGAGTGAAAGTGATTCAGTTACTTCTGCTAATATATGGATGAACATATCAGATTCACAAGTATGTGAGACATACTGTGTTATTAGGTTAACTTCACTCCAGGAGTTGGCTAGTACAACTTACTGCAGCCATTAGCTCCTGACCTTCTGTTTTGTAGTCACTGAAATTTTGAACAAAGTTTCAATTATATGTAAGATTAGTAAATAATTTCTCTGTTGTTTGTTGGATTACATCTGTTATTTACTTCCCAGAAATATGTATTAAAATTTGTATATCACCAGTTCATCACAAAGATTAATTATTAATTCATCATAATAATTTGCAAGTGCAATATGTGGTACTTCACCATACAAAGTACAGCACAAATTAAGTTTCCCAAAATTAAACTGACTGCCCACTGTATCATTTTTCTGGTATCATACTGTATTTCTGATTTCAACCAAAATAACATGAGCAAGTCAATATTTAGAAAATAAGTGACAGTAAATTCACAGATTAAGCACCCATTGAAAGGAACACATCAACTATATTTAAAAGCAGAAAATAAAAGTTAATTGTAAATTGTCATAAGTATCTGATTTGGGATTTGATCGATCAAACAAACTTAAGCGGCAATATATTTCATAAAATAGTGAGAACCTTGCGGCAAAGCCATCAAACAGAAATAGCAACATTAATTAAAAATGGCCCACTGCAATAAGTGAAGGTTTAATAAGTATAAATGTACTGAAGCAAAACATTTATTTAACCCTACATGCTCTGCTGAATCAGCAGACTATACCATAGGTTGTACTAGTAAAGCACAGCTGTATCATAAAGTAATTGAAGAAATTAGTTCCCGTGGTGCCAACAATTTATTTATTTCCATTGTACAGAAAATTTTAGTACTGAGGAAGAGAGAGAAAGAGGGAGATTTATAGTTCATTTACAGCAGACAAAGATAAATATTTTGTTTATGATAAGTCCAATGGACAATAATATTACCTGAGGGATAAGTTCAGATAGTTTCAGGAAAATCTTATATTTTTTCTTAAAATCTGAATAAAAAGCATGTTCTAGGTAAATGTTGCCAAAAAGGGTGAAAAACGTTTAACTAATTTTTTTTCCATATACTCATGTGTTTGTTTTAGACTGATGCAGAATTATCATGTTTTTTCCAGGAGAATTCTAGAGACATTTCTAAGTAGTCTAGTTGTTTTGAAACACAGTTAATGCTCTCAGTGGGCTGTGTCTGAGTCTGCTCTGCAAAGCCTAAGCAACAGGACAAAAAGTTCACACAGGGAAGAAAAAAATCAACCTCTATAAAATAAGCCAAGACATACTTCATTAACTGAGTAAGCTTTTTTTTTTCCTGCCTTTTGGTTATATGTAAACTCCATTTCAATATAAATCATCAAGAAAAAAATACAGTGTAATGGGAAAAAAATGTTGATTTTCCTCCTTGTGATAAAATTGGATAATATAAATGGAACCTTAAGAATAACTCCTTCAATACATTAAGATAAACTTGATAAAGTCTGTATGCAGTCCAGTCTGTATGCACAATGAACCAGTCAGGAGCCATTGCATACAGCAAATTCAGGCCCTGAAACCTGTGAAAATTTTCTTTAAAAAAATATGGTTGACTAAATATAAAAGTTAATATTATGAAAGTATCCGGAAGGACACAGAAATATGGATAATAAATAAAATAACCTTCTGAGCCTGGATATAGGGTCTGGAGTGTTGCTATTCTGTCCAGGGAAAATTGAGGAACCAAGGAGCTGTGCAGAGAGTGTGTGCTAGTTTCTCAGATTCTAGACTTCTAGACTAGCAACTAGAAGAACCTTTAAGCATGCACCATCCCAAAACAATGTATTGTGGTGAGGTGAGAATAGCTAAGCCTCAGCTGAATCCTCAGTCACCTCCCACTTGCAAGTATCCATCCACCCCACCAGTTGCAGGATATCATTGCGGAGGCTGCTGCTGCTGTGAGATGAAACTTCTGGCACAAGGAATATTCACATCTCATATCTACCCATGCACTTTGAACTGCTGGAAAAGGGACCTTGTGTCTTCTAGTGGCAGCAACTGGAAAAATATACACTGATTCAGGTAGTAATAGCACAAAAAAAAGAATTTGTTTCTTTCTCTTCTGCCTTCATCTTCCACGCTAGGCTTATATTAAAACCTTCTATCTGTTTCAAAGACAAATTATGTTAATGAAGTCAAAATTTACTTACTGGAATGAATATTTGAATGCTGGGAGACCTAAGTTCAAGCCATTGCTGGATTCAGCCTAGGAACTTGGATATCTTTCTTCATGTAACAAAACAGTACTCTGACACGCTGTCTATGGACTGTTCTCCAACAAATGTTTCTTGATATCTCTTTCTTAGTCTGAACTGTTAGTAGTACAACATAACTTCCAGTACTGTAAAAACTCTGCATGTAAGTTAAGTACATGGCAGGTAAGATTTTTAGAAGAAAGGAGTATAATCTAGTGCATCAGATGAAGTAGCTGGAAAGAGCAGACAGACTTTAAAACTCAGTTATTTCCAATGTTCCAAAGTAGTAGCAAACTCAGAACAAATCACAGTTTGAAATAACAGATTTAGGTTAAATCATTATACTGAATGATCTGAAAGGACAAGCTAGTTAAGAGGTAAAAACTGATGAAGTATAAATCAGAAAAGACAAGAGAAGAGACCGGAATGTGTCTGAAAACCAGTATCACAATTAAGTCCATAACTTGCCATATATTTCAGTGTTATAATTTTAATTTAAAGACTTATCTTTGCAGGTTTTTTGTAGTTCTCTGTTAAGCAGCAGAACTAATAGATCAGGAAATAGTTATTTTGTTAAAAATGTTCTCCCACTGAGTGTTAGCTGACCAAGCAGATCCATTTTGATACAAGGTGATTTCTTTGCTTCACCTGCACACTTTCAATGTGGCATTGGGCACAGAAGTAACACGGGAAGGAAGCATATGTTGTATTCAACAATTTTCATGTTGTCTTTGGGATAGTGGGGGAAGGGATTGACTGCTGGCTTCAACGGACAGGTTTGCCAAATCTTTCTCTGATAAGGTCTGATTCCATATGGTATTAGCTTGGTGGATTCTTGGCTCTTGTGATGAGTTGGCAAGCTCAAGGTGGTGTGAAAATTAACAGAATTTTCTTTTTGAGAGGGAGAAATGGAGGAAAGATACTCCTTTCCAGTACCAATTGCTATAATTTAATGATTTTCATATATATTTGTTTACATTATACCATGTGAAATGCAGAACTATATAGTTTGTGGTGTTTGGAACTTGTTTGCCTTCTATTTTCTCCTTTAAATTTGTACATAGTATTAAGGCATTGAGAACTTGGGAAATACATTAAAGCTGTTGCTAGTGTGATGCTTTGTGTTTGATGATAAAGTCCTTAATTGCTTGATCTCAGACTACTTTGAAAATGTATGATAATTTGGGATCTTTTTTCACCACATGAACACAAACACATGTATTCACAGAAGTCTGTCTAGAGGGAGATACCAAACTGAAAACTTCTGGTCTGAATAATAGCTAGAATGAGAATTCATCAAAAGTTTTAGTGAAGAGATGCAAGACTGGCCTATAAACAGTCACTGTCTGTCGTGGTTTCACTTCAGTCAGAAACTAAGCCCCACACAGCTGCTTGCTCACTTCCTTATGGTGGGATGGGGGAGAGAATCGGAAGGGTAAAAGTGAGAAAACTCATGGGCTGAGATAAAGACAGTTTGATAGGTAAAGCAAAAGCCACAAACACAAACAAAGCAAAATAAGGAATTCATTTGCTCCTTCCTATCCACAGGCAGGTGTTCAACCATCTCCAGGAAAGCAGGGCTCCATCACGCATAATGGTTACTTGGGAAGACAAATGCCATCACTCTGAACATCCCTCCTTCCTTCTTCTTCCCTCAGCTTTCTATGCTGAGCATGACGCCATATGGTGTGGGATATCCCTTTGGTTGGTTGCGGTCAGCTGTCCCAGCTGTGTCCCCTCCCAGCTTCTTGTGCCCCCCCAGCCTGCTCGCTGGTGGGGTGTGGTGAGAGGCAGGAAAGGCCTTGGCTCTGTGTAAGCGCTGCTCAGCAGTAACTAAAAGAAGCCTGTGTTATCAACACTGTTTTCATCACAAATCCAAAACACAGCCCCATACTAGCTACTGTGAAGAAAATTAACTCTATCCCAGCCAAAACCAGGATGCTGTCCCAATGTCAGAACAAGGATTGTCTGTATAGACATGAATTATAATATTCATTTAGCTTATAGAAGACCTGGAATCAAGTTCCCAAGTCTTATTCTTCCATTTTTCTAGACTATTTGTAATTGTGGCTTGAATCTCTTTAATTTTGATATGAATATCATATTTAGATCTAAAGAATCTTTCTGTACATTTCTGGAAATGTCTCGCATACTGGTACAGTCCCACAAAGCGGTTAATTTCTAAGGGAAGTTTTTCTTAGCATGTCTGGTCAGGGATATAGTAAACAGTCATCAAGGGGAAGAGTTGTCTCATCCACTGAGGTTGGGTGGGTATCTTAAAATGGAGAGTTTTGAAGATTCTAATGAAAAAAATGTATCTTCTAGTAATATTTGCTTTTTTCAGTAGACCCAGAGAGAGGAAGATGAACGTTCAGGGAACAGTCAATAATATTAACAGTTCTTATAAGAACTGCTGCTTGATTTTTTACTGAGCAAGGCTGTACTGATCAAGGCAGAAAGTTGTATGTGTTTCTAACTGTATATTAATTTATCACTATTTGTAAACACTGCTTTATACTTTAAAGACAGTCACTTGGTTCATCATAAGACTTACTCATGCATGGAAAGTAAAGCCTTATGTTTCTGCCAATTACTAGAGTAATCATTTGCAGACTGCTGAAAAAAAAGAAAAAAAAATCGAGACTTGCATTTTCATATCTTTAATTTGGTCTTTATTACAATAGTGGGTTTTTTTCCAAAGCTGATACAGTAAAAATATACTTAAAAAAAAACAAACCCAAACAAATACAAAACCTTAGAATACTTGAAACTTGTAAACATTTCAAAATAACATAAGTAGTTTCTCTTCTGCATTTTTCTATCTCTAAAATGACATCAACTTTATGACAGCACTTGCTAAACCACAGTTATATGTGTAAACTTCAAGAGAGGAAAATGTTTAACGGCAAGATACAAAATTTGGCTTGGCAATGAAAGCAACAAATACAGACAAAACACTGATTCCTCATAATGTAACATATTTTGGCAACTGAAATCAGTGTAAGACCTCGTCCGCTGAAGTCAGCACAAAGATCATTGATTTCCCTGTGGTTTTTGTATTTAAAATAAATAACTAAGACATTCTTTTGTAATTGTACTACATGGTTGTAAAGAAAGCTTCTGGATTAAATTTGGAACTTCTGTTTAGAAAAAGCCAGTTATTCACCCGGGTATTTTCCAACATAAAAACTGTTGAGAATAATGAAAACAAGCAGAAAATATCATTTGAGCATGAAAACAAACTTAAATAGGAAAAAAATAAACCTTTTCTACTTTCGAACATTTCTAATTTTCCTATTAAACATTATCCACCTTCTCTAATGCAGAATTCAATCTCCAGCACAAAAGAGATAAAACATTGATAATGGTAATGGATATTAATCTGAAACAGAATGAAGAAAAAATAGAAGCATGCATTAAAATATGCTAATGTTAGTGTTTGCATAATACCCATAATATCATAATATGTTTTTAATGCATTTAGGCAAAACTGGAAACCACTGACATTAACAGCAGATAATAAATCCCTTTATTTTGTACGTCCAGATATAATTTACATGCTGAGATCATTGCGTTCCTTGTCACACATTTGCAATGAAAATAGCAATGAAATAAATTAATCTGGCACTACTGAAGTGGGCAGTGCAGTAAAATCTCTCAGTGGTTCTGAGCCTAAAAACATCCAGACAACAACAAACAGGACACACGGTATCATATACGCTAGCTTACACTAGCTTACACCAGAGAGTTCTCTTAACACATGGAGAAACTGCCAATATGCCCTTGGAAAACATATTGCATTAAACATGTCGATAACAAACGCTATCAGCTTAATGAAACAGATGTTCAGGATTCCAAGTGGATTGAATGACACTGATAACTTCATTCAGAAGTAATAGTCAATATAAAATATGATTTTCTTAATAGAGTAGAGCACAGTATTGATAATTAAATAAACTTTTAATAATGAATCTGTCACAGAGCAAGAAGTGCTATGAATCATTCATAGTTACATGCTTGAGGCAAAAAGTGAAAAATGGCTGACTTTTTTTCACTTTTTCTGCCAGAGTTGCTCTTCCAAATTAGCTAGTCAAACCAGATGAATAATGAGGTCAAATTTTTGACGGGGTTAAAACATCGTGGGTTAGGGGTAATAAATAAAAAATTATTTAAAGAGGAAGGCGGCATGGCCTTAATGCTTGGTAAATTATTCAAGATTTTTAAAAATAAGAAACTATGACAGAGTCTATAGAAGTTTTCCATTGCAAAGGAGGAGTAAATAATATCTGTTCTTAATATTTCACTGTATCTAAATCCTCAGAATTATTTCTGATTCTTTCCTCAGTCCAGTCTCACAGTGTCTAGTGTCACTGCTTGGGCTAAGAACTGAAACACAGCACAACTCTCCCATAATCTGTCCACAGAGTTTTCAGGCAGGGTTTTAAGCATACAAATGGGTAATAGGTGCTTCAACAAATACAGTTATTCTTGATATGACAGGAAAACCATGAAGCTTCTGAGAAGACACCCCTCTAAGATCTCTCAGCCAGGCATCTCATGCAACACCATGCAAGAGACAGCCCTTCCCTGAATGAATTTACTAAATAGAAAGAAGATTGGAGGAAGAAAAAAATGATGCCAAATATCCAGGTGACACCAAATTGGAGGAGACAACGAACAGGCTTGAGGGCAGGGCGCCATCCAAAAGGACCTGTGCAGTCTGGAGAAATGGGCCACAGGGGCCTGATGAAATCCAGCAAGGAGAAATTCTGAGTCCCACACATTTGAAGGAAGACCAACTTGTAATTATTAGGTAGGGAGCAGCTCTGCTGAAGGGCCTGGAGGGGTGGCACACCGAATCACAGAATCACAGGTTGGAAGGGACCTCAGGGATCATCTAGGACCTTTCTAGGAAGACCACAGTCTGGACAAGATGGCCCAGCACCCTGTCCAGCTGAATCTTAAAAGTGTCCAATGTGGCCGAGTCAACCACTTCCCTGGGGAGATTATTCCAATGGTTGACTGTCCTCACTGTGAAAAATTTCCCTCTTGTGTCCAATCGGAATCTCCCCAAGAGCAACTTGCGTCTGTTCCCCCTTGTCCTCTCCATGTGACTCCTTGTAAAAAGGGAGTCTCCGTCTTCTTTGTGGCTACCCTTTAAGTACTGGTACATGGTGGTGAGATCCCCTCTGAGCCTCCTTTTCTCAAGGTTGAACAAACCCAGTTCTCCCAGCCTATCCTCATATGGCAGGCTTCCCAGTCCTTCGATCAAATTGGTGGCCCTTCTCTGTACACAGTACTCCAAGTGTGGCCTGACAAGCGCTGAGTAGAGTGGGATAATGACTACTTTATCTCTGCTGGCAATGCCCTTCTTGATGCAACCGAGCATCCTGTTGGTCTTTTGGCCGCAGCAGCACACTGTTCGCTCATGTTGAGCTTCCTGACCACCAGGACCCCCAGGTCCCTTTCCACAGAGCTGCTCTCCAGCCAGGTGGATCCCAGTCTGTGCTGAACTCCCAGGTGCAAGACCTTATGCTTGTCCTTGTTGAACTTCATAAGGTTCTTGTTGGCCCACTCTTGCAGCCTATCCAGGTCTTCCTGCAGAGCAGCTCTCCCTTCTGGAGTGTCTACTTCCCCTCTCAACTTGGTGTCATCAGCAAACTTCATCAAGCTACACTTGATGCCGTTATCCAGATCACTTATGAAGACGTTGAATAGCATTTGGCCCAATATCGATCCCCGGAGGACCCCACTTGTGACAGGTTGCCAGCTGGAAAAGGAGCTATTTACCACCACCTTTTGGGTGCAGCCTGTCAGCCAATTCCCCACCCACTTGCCTAGGCCATAGCACATTAATTTCTCCAGGAGGAGGCTGTGGGGAACCGTATCAAAGACCTCAGAGAAGTCCAGGTAAACAATGTCCACCGCCCGCCCCATTTCAACCAGGCAAGTCACCTTGTCATAGAAGACGACCAGGTTTGTCAAGCACGATCTGCCCTTAGTGAAGCCATGTTGGCTTTTCCCAATCCCATGCTTCATTTGACTTGTGATGGCCCCCAGGAGGATTTGTTCCATAACTTTCCCAGGGATTGAAGTAAGGCTAATGGGCCTATAGTTACCCTGATCCTCCCTCGAGCCCCTCTTGTAGATAGGGGTAACATTTGCCTTCCTCCAGTCCTCTGGGGCATCCCCCATTCCCCACGACTTCTCAAAGATTACGGAGAGTGGCCTTGCGATGACGTCAGCCAGCTCTCTCAACACCCTCGGGTGGATGGTATCAGGGCCCATCGATTTGTAGGGATCAAGATTCTGTAGTAATTCACATACTAACTCTTCCTTCACTGATGGAGGATCAGTGTTTGGATCAACCAGGAATTTTGTTCCCAAAGCCTGGGACCCAACAGTGTTGATGAAGACAGAGGTGAAGAAAGTGTTGAGGACCTCTGCCTTTTCAGCATCGTTGGTAATCGACTCTCCTTTTCTGTTTAACAGTGGGCCTATGTTTTCCTTCTTTTTCTGCTTGTGGTTGACATACCTGAAGAAATCTTTCTTGTTATTTTTGACATCTACAGCCAGTTTCAATTTGAGCTGGGCTTTTGCTTTTCTAACTGCATCTCTGCACGCTCTGGCAATGCCCTTGTAGCTCTTGACGGATAATCCTCCACTTCTCCATCTCTGGTATGCTTCCCTTTTGGATATGAGTAGACCCAGGAGATCATGGTTGAGCCAAGGGGGCCTCTTGCTCCACTTACTTCCCTTTCCTTTATAGGGGATGAACTGGCTTTGTGCTTCCATTAGAGAGTTCTTGAAGAACTCCCAGCACTCACTAGCTCCTTTGTCTTCCATGGAAGCATCCCATCGAATCCCTCCCAACTGAGCTCTGAGCAAGCTGAAGGTTGCTCTTCTAAAATCCAGAACCCTTGTCTTAGTACTGACCTTCAGCATGCTCAGCAGGATCCTGAACTCCACAATATTGTGGTCACTGCAGTCAAGGCTGTCACTAACCAAGATATTACAAAGCAGGTTTTCTCAGTTTGTGAATAGCAAGTCCAGCAGCGCCTCATTCCTGGTTGGCACATCTAACATTTGTATCAGGAAACAGTCCTCTATGCATTCCAGGAACTTGGTGGATGACATGGGAGCTGCCATGTTGTTCTTCCAGCAGATGTCTGGGTAGTTAAAGTCACCCATAAGGACCAGGTTCTGTTGGAAAGAAGCTTGCTTTAGTGCCCCAAGTATCACTTCATTGGCATTGTCATCGTGGTTAGGTGTGCATGAGCCTACAGTGAGTCCTTGCAGCAAAGCAGGCCAGCAGTGTCCTGCACTATATGGACAGGAGCATAGCTGGTACCTCTAGGGGAATGATTATTCCCCTCTACTCAGCACTCATTACACCACATCTGGATGCTGTGTCCAGTTTTATTCCCGCAGTATGAGACTGATAAATTGGAGCAAGTTTACAGGACAGCCACCAAGATGGTCAAAGGCTGGAGCACTTTCCCAGTGAGGAGAAGCTGAGGAAGCTGCACATGTTAATCCTGGAGAAGAGACAGCTTGGGGGGCCTAACAGCAGCCTGTCAGCACCTACAAAGCAGTAACCAAGAAGGCAGAGACACAGCAGTGCATGGTGGCTGAAAGAAAAATAGGCATAATTTGAAAGAAGTAAAGTCCAACCAGGATGCACCGATAGCATTTCAAACCATACTGTCAGTCAGTCCAGCAGTAGGGCAGGTTTTTCAGAGAGGCTATGCAATCACCATCCCTGAAGTCTTTCAGGACCTGACCTGACCCGACCCTGAGCAACCAGGTCTGACCTCATAGGTGACCCCCCTTTGAGCTGAGGTTGGATTAGAGATGTTCTGAGGTCCCTTCCAAACTTAATTTTCCTATGAGGGATCAGTTAAAAAATTAAATTGGGAAGTTAATGCATGTCTTGAGTCCACAACTAGATCTCCCCTCCCTCTTGAGTCCAATTCACTGAATTCACTGTCTCTATCCTGTCTGGACTGATTACCTTCATAGAACAGCCACAGATGAGAACCATCTGTGCTGTTGGTGAGAGCACAACAGTTACACTGGATGAATGAAGGGACTACCAACCTATTTATTGATGCTCTGAATAGCTGGGTCATCATCCTCCACAACCACGTTACACAGGCTAGTTTACATCTTAATTTGGAGAATTTTCACTCCATCAAAGGCCATGGTTGTTATGTTAGTTATTGGTACTGCTAACTTATAAACTGGCCATAGTACTTCATTGTCCTGTCTGACTCTGCTGAGTTTTATGTAGGTGAAAACAGGCAGGATAGGATAGAGACTACCCAGCCAAATAACCATTGATGTCTGGAAACAGTGTTAGAGACCTTCTTGGAGGAGGCACTACTCCAAAGGAGCTTGAGTGCTCCAGTATCTACAATTCTATGTTATTCTGTTCCTACCTTCACCCTCCTGAGGATCAAGCAACAGCAGAAAACATTTCTATGTAGCACTCTGTGTAATATACATTTATATATCTTTTATCATTTTTGAACAAGTTAGCTTAAATTACATAAGCAGGTAAATTAACTTGCATCATGTTCCATTCTGCTGTCACCAGGCTTCTTCTACTTAACTCACTGCCAGCTAACTTTACCATAGCAACACAAAGCTGCAAACTGCAGGAGAGAAACAACTCAGTAGATAATTGGTGACCACTAGTATTGGTTCATCAGTGATGTGTCAAGTATCATTGCTGTGCCACACTACTTTCTGCACGTTCCTAGCACTTGTACACTTAGTTTTCCCTGGGACTGGAAAGCAGGGTTAATAGTTTGGTGCAGACGTATTCTAGTCTGTTTCATATTCTTTCTCTGCTGTGCCATATTTCTTCAGTTTCTTTATTTAACAGGATTTTCTTTCTTACAATCAGATACATATGGTGAGTAATGCAAGTAGCTCTGTATTATACTCACGTTCTCAATTAGTTCCTCCCTAGTGAAGAAGTAGATCCAGGACAGTTTCTCCTCTGGATTGATTTTCTACTTTCTGGATCATAAAGCTGTCTTCTCAGTATTCTAGGAACTACTTTCATGTTTTACTGTCTTCATTACCTAATGGGTTTCAAAATGGTTATTGTTAAGTCCCTCATGAATATAGTCGCTTCTGGTTTTTAACACTTCAAGAGTTGATGCAGGAATTTTCCATTACAAGTCAGATGACCTATAACAAATATACACAATCATTTCTTCATCGTACCCATTTATTTTTCCAAGGCATGCAGTACCAGTAGCTGGTACCATTTTATTTTCTTATTTTTCTATTTGATGATTCAAATAGTTTATTTCATGCTTTATGATCACTTTTTTCATCCCATTTTTTTATATTTTAATTCTCACTTAGTAATGTGTTGGTTATGATTTCTCCTCTACTGCTGTTTTACCACTTTTCTTGCCCTTTCCTTCCTTTTCTTGACACACATTACATCTCACTTTTCTACTGTGTCATCCATATAGTCTAGAGCAACTATAAGATTTCTTTTTTCTTTCAACTGAAAATTAACTATTTTACCTTGTGGGCTTTGACAAAAAAGATAGAGATCTTTGTCATCCACTTGTATGCCTTCTTTAAAGAAAGCATGTTCTTTATATTAACTAACAGATACAGTAAGGCCCAGTAGTTGCTAGGAGAATTTTTCACTACAATAACAGAACAAATAATGATTTGTCTGAACATAATTTATAGCCAACCTGAGGCTGCAGTAAATTATGCATCTTTTATTCACAGAATGTTTTACAAATATCTACTGAAGATACCTCTTTTTCCACCTGTGTTTTTTCCTGTAATGCTTCATATTTTAATACAGAGTAGTAATATGTACATAAGAAAAAGTAGCATACTTCACTTATGTTCCATAAGCTGACATCCAAAATATGTATTATTTCCTTATAAGCACACTGTATAAAGTAACCAGCTTCTAATCATATATAACCATTGTTAATGTCTAATCATTGCTTATGGACACTTTAGAAGTGGTAGAAAGTCCATTTCTTCTTCCTTTTCACCATGGGCATTGAGGACATACTGAAGTATCTAGGAGAATGAATGATAAGTTTTCAGAATTTGTACTTCTGGCTTCCCTGGGTATTTTTAAAATCCACACTGTGAGATGTTGAAAATCAAACTGTAGTAAATTTTCGTCTTTTGAATTGGTTTCCTTTCACAGAGAATAATTCTAGTAAACTCCCTGGAAAAAGAACTCTAACTAATTTTATGTTGTTCATCTTGGTCATAGAGTGGAGCATCAGAGGCTGTCACTTGCTCAATCACCTTAATTTGTGCTTGTCAGAAGGGACTTACTGATATCATAGACTTCTATTAAAATTTCTGGGACACTTCATATCCTTCAGTTTACAGAATGCAAAGTTATTTACAGAATGGTGTTATCATGTACACATGGAATCAATTTAAGCAGGTTCCAAATGAACTATAAATTATCAGAATTTAAAATAAAAGTTTTGCATGAATCACAAATATGTTTTCCAGTAAGCCTGGTGTTCTCAAACTAAGAAAGCATTGGAAAAAAAACCTCACAAATAAGAAAACAAAGGTTTGATGTCTCTACAGTATCATTTGTGCAGTGTGCAGGAGTTAAAAATAGTCAAGTTCTTTAGCAGGATTAATTTCAATATTTGTAATTATAGTTTACTTTCATCGTATTTTTTGTAGAGATCCAGGTACTTGCATCCAATGAAAAGGTAGCTTCATTGGACAATGAGGAGACTGAAGACAGTGATATTTTTGATGGATGAAGACTGATGTCTAAGGTGACAAGTGTCCAGACTGACACTCTAAAAAGTGGGATAAAAACTTAAAGTAAGAAAATGCCTTACTTACTTAAATGATCAAAGAATTTATCATTTATGGAAAAATGCATTTTTGACCTCATACTCATATGCCTACATTGTCCTCAAACTCATGGCAAGGTATAAAAGGCTGGACAAATCCAAAAGCTTATTTGAACCAAATGATTCATTTTAGTAATAGAGCAAGTCCAGTAAATTATACTAAATGCAGAACAAGACAGCAGAAGACAAAGGAGATAGCTTAGGAAACTGACTCCTATTTTAGAAGGCAAAATGGTCTTAAACTTGTTCAGCAAACCTTGGAGAAAATTCATAACCATACTGTGTAGGTTGGGTAGATGCTTTCAGTGTAGGATTGTGGTGGGTTGACCCTGGCCGGATGCCCACCAAAGCTACTCTATCACTTCCCCTCCTCAGCTGGGCAGGGGAGAGAAAATATAATGAAAGGCTCAAGGGCTAAGATAAGGACAGGGAGATCACTCAGCAGTTACCTTCATGGGCAAAACAGGCATGACTTGGGAAAATTAGTTTAATTTATTACTAGTAAAAATCAGAGTAGGATAATAAGAAAATAAAACCTAAATCTTAAAACACCTTCCCCGCCCCACCTTTCTTCCCAGGCTTAACTTTAGTCTGAAATTCTCTACCTCCTCCCCTCCGAGTGGTGCAGGGAGACAGGGAATGGGAGTTAGGGTCAGTTAATCACATGTTGTCTGTGCTGTTCCTTCCTCCTCAGGGGGAGGACTCCTCACACTCTTCCCCTGCTCCAGCTTGGGGTCCGTCCCACTGGAGACAGTTCTTCACAAACTTCTCTAATGTGAGTCCTGATGGGCTACAGCTCTTCGCTAACTGCTCCAGTGTGGGTCCCTTCCATGGGGTGCAGTCCTTCAGGAACAGACTGCTCCAGCGTGGGTCCCCCACAGAGTCACAAGTCCTGCCAGGAGCCTGCTCCAGTGGGGGCTTCCCACATGGTCACAGCCTCCTTCGGGTGCATCCACCTGCTCCAGCATAGGGTATTCCATGGGCTTCAGGTGGATATCTGCTGCACTGTTAACCTCCTCACTCACCATGGTTTTCATCACAGGCTGCAGGGGAATCTAATCTGGTCCCTGGAGCACGTACTCCCCCTCCTTCTTCACTGACCTTGGTGTCCACAGAATTGTTCCTCTCACATATTCCTCTCTTCTGACTGCTGTTGCTTTTGCACAGCAAGTTTTTTTCGCCTCCTTATATATGTTATCCCAGAGGTGCTACCACCATTGCTGATTGGTTCAGCCTTGGCCAGCGGCAGGTCCACCTTGGAGCTGACTGGTATTGGCTCTATTGGGCATAATGGACACTTCTAGAAGCTTCTTACAGAAGCCACCCCTAAAACCTTGCCATGCAACCCCAGTACAGGCATTTCCTCTTAAAACTTTTTCTTTAAAGAAAGGAAACAAACAATTGCATCTAAAAAATTCATTTTTCCAACTGCTGGTTTGATTTTCTTAACTGACCTTGACTAGATTCTTCAGCAGGATCATATGGGCATCAGTCCCAACACAATCAAGGCAGATGAGAACATGGCTACAGTGGCTATGGGCAAAGAGGAGAGAAATATGGAGCACTGCAACAGAATGGCTTAAACTGTCCTAGAAAAAAACATTTCACCTATCTTTGCATGGAAAAACAAATCCTCATCTATGTTTTCAGGACTCACCTAACCTCTTAAGCCTGTGGTATTGGGTCTTAAATCCAAGAATATTTCAATTGACTCTGGGAGTTTAGACTTGTGATGAAAACAATTTGTAAATATTAGCTAGTTTTTAAGGAAAGGTGCTGGTAAATATCACTTAAAGGCATGAGCACTGAAGAACTGGGTAAGAAATTATCTTAGCCTATGGTGACTCTGCATCAAATGAAAACTGAGACTTCTGAAGGGTTTTTATGGAAAAAATAGAGGGCCTCTCCTCAGAAAAGGCAGTAGCTAAGTGTCACTTCCCTGGGATATAAGAGTTTCAAGTTCAAGTCCTTCTTTCCAAATGAATCAGAGCAAAGATGTGAGGTCTGCTTTTTCATGCTGCCAGCACATGGCTATCTGTTGGCAATGACAGGATGGCTTTTTTTCTAGTTTTGTCAGAAATTAAACACTGAATGATATAAATCTTTCCTGATTTAAAAAAAAAAAAAAAAAAAAAAAGAAAACACCCAAACAAAACCAAAAACCACAAAACGTCAGGTACATTCTTGTGGAAAGTTCCCTTCCAATGCCTCAGCATTTTATACCAAAAAACCTCTCATTTTCCAGTATAATTTTTTAAGCTCTGTTACTTAGTTCCTGGGGTTTTTGGACCAATAAAATTTGTCATAGTACAGTATAAAGGTCTTCCATAATAATAATATCCTTAACACAAAAAAAGAACCCTAGAGTTTGTGTTAAAAGATATTTCAACTATAGCATATTACATAAAAGTAAAATCAGTCATGACACCAGTTTTCCTGCATCTGCAAACTAAACAATTACATGGGCTCAATGTTACCCTTAACTTTTAGCTTTTTCTAAGCAAACCTGTCTGGCCTCTAGTTCCTTCTGCATTTCTAGATTATAGCCAGTCTTTCTTGATTCCTGCGTTTTGTGACAGTGCTGTGCTGTGTATTGTTTGTCCTCTATTGTATCTAGAAATTAATTTTCTACAATGCAAATTTTCTCATGTTTCACACACCCAAGAAACTTAGCAGGCTGAGAGGAGCTTATAGTGGCAACTGTTTTAGAATATGCTTTTCTTGCAGTGTTTGCCAATTTGAAATACAGGACCTTATGGTACAAGGTCCAAGGTGATTCAAGGAAAAAATTTTCAGGCAGTCTCAAGTGTTTTCCAAGTTAGTGGCTGACCTGCCCCAGTATACAGGACAGTTTTAAACATAAACTGAGACACCTTTCACCTTGATCTCTGACACAAGAAGAAAGTGGAAAAGGGTTTGGCTGCCAGCTGCTGAGGAATGTAAATGAAGCTTGCTGTTATATTATTAACTTGATTGATATATCCCAGGTAAAAGCACTCTGGAGCACTCCTGTTAGGTAGTGATATTGGGTGAAATATAGCTGTTTTGCATCTCCCCAGTTATCATTATGTTAATTAAGTTAATAAAGTTACAGCCTCTAGCAGTAATCATATTCCTATGTGTGTATCTTATTTGCCTGAGGTGTTTGAATCAACACACTGGTCTTATCAAGTCTGACAAAATACATATTTTGTTACATAATTACCAGTTTAGAAGGAATTTTTTGGAGTTTGGGATGTATTCAGTTACTGGTACATTGAAACTTATTTATTTTTAGGAAATATACCAGAGGGATATGTACATAACTTTCAAAGTACAACTGCAGTCCCCACATACAAATTCATGTAATATCAGTGAGGACTTTTTACTGAGCCCAGGGTAGCGTAGGCAGTCATATTTCTTTTTAAACAGTATTTTATAGGTTATTACATTAAATGGATTCACCTCTACCTATTTAAATTAGATTTTCTTTTTCTTTAAATTGGTGAGAGTTTGCCAAATATCCTAAAATTTCTCATCTCCACACAGTGTTCAGAACAAGTTTCGACTGTATAATTAAGAGGGGTTTTTTTCTGACCTTGCTCTGACTAATGATAGTGCAATTGGATTTGAAATTAAAATGCAAGTGAGAGGAGAAAATTCACTTAAAACTGAGGCAAAGAAACAGTTCTTATAATTCCTATCATTTAACAGTTCTGAATTAGCCTATGGAATCCAAAAGGCATTTCTGAAACCTAAGAATAAACTAGTTTCTTCAGTTTGAGCTGTTACAGTTTGAAAAAAAAAATTATATTGCCATAGAACCATATGTATAAAAGAAACAGAAACCTTTTTGTTTAGACATAAAACAATTTTTGAGGACATCTGAAAGAAAAGACTTGAGCAGGTTAATCCAGATTAGTTCTACCATATTCCTCGCCCATCCCTCTGAGGCATTCAATTCCAGCCATGATCTGAGATGGGCTGTGGAATAAATGTCCCTTAGCTTCTACCAGGGAACATCATGATATGGGACCAACAGGATTAAAGGCATAATGGAATCACAGAATTATTTAGGCTGGAAAAGACCATTAGGTTCATTGAGCCTGTTAACTGCAAACATTCAGTCTACATGTGAATTAGAAGATGGCAACCAGCAGACTGGCAAGATACACTCAATGCACATTAATCTGTAGGCTTACACTCCCCTGTGGAAGGCCGCACAGGCCTTTTAGTGTGGAATAGACAAAGGAAAAGTCAAATTGGAAGTTTGGGGCAGAATGAGGGACTGGATGATGGTTTCAGGGTATGGGCAGAAACAGGGTTTGAATTCAGACTTACTGTGGGTCCTTTGGGTCCAGAACTGATTTGGCAGTTTTGGGAAAGAAGGTGGAAAGGAGATCATTGGTGAAAGGAAAATCACTTAAATAAGTTCTACAGAGTAAACAGTGTTAAGTATTTCATATTAGGAATGGAAAGCCAAAATTCAGAAACCAAAGGAAAACACACAAAAAAAACATTCATTAAAAACAAATACACTCATTATTCTGGAACTAAACTCAAAAGATAACTGACTCATGAATCTCTGGTTTGGAAACATAGTTTGGTTTGATTTTTGGTTGGATTTCTTTTTTTCCAAAATATCCATTAGGATTTCCATGGTGATATTCAGTGAAGCTCTGCCGTGTTTGTATGTCAACTACTGAATATAACAGAACAATCAGTTGATAGGGCCTCAGTTGCAATGAGACTCTCAATTGCAATAAGACCATGACTGTGTTATCCACACTGTTATGAGCAAAATCCTTTCTCACTATGGAAGCCAGTAAAGTAAGCAGAAAGCTTACTTTCTCTGTTTTAAAATAATTCAAGTTCTAATAATAAATTTCAGACCTGATCTGAGACCTGCTAAGGTCAATGGAAAAGCTCTCAAGAGTTAGGGTGGAATCTGACCAGGTTTATACATGTTGGTTTTTTTTCTGTAAGAGAAAATACATCGTATTGTACTCTGAAATTAATTCATTGAAGATAATAGTCACACCAGACTTGACAATGTACTGAAAACTTTGGCAATTGTTTTTCCCAGCTACTGCCTTTTTTCTCCATCCTGCAACTGCAACCATTTGCAGCTTAACTATATTCTAAAATTTAAAGATTTAGCTAAACTCCTGAATCATGCAAATTTTGTCCTGTAATTTCATTCTCAAAACAAATCTATCATGCTTTAATGTATGATTATTTGATCAAACTGGGTCTGTCTAATTTCAATCAGCAATGCTAACATGTCAAGATTAACTCGGTCTAATCCATTTTCAAAACTCTCACTGACTCATAAGTTCTTTGCTGGGTTGACACAAAGTGCATGAAGTCAATGGGCATTTTCATTTGAATGGCAGCTGGGGCAGACACCGAGTGCGGAGTGATGGTATCAGCAGTTCCATAGTGTGCAGTCTGTTCCAGTTTTACTGTAAATGCCTCTTCCTGCATCTGATTCACCTAAAAGCCTCAGATATCAGTAAACAACACAAACGTTTATGATACCCTGTTTGTACGGGCATAATTACAACAAATTCATCAAGGATACCAATTTACATATGTTTTCATCCTCCTTAAATTTAGAGAACATAATTATGGTACGACTGTGATGTTTGGGTTTATTTTTCACTTTACTTTTTATTTGGGTTTGAGAATTTTGAGAAGAGTTTTTTTTTCAGTTGCCTCTAGTTCAGCCAAATTAGCAATGCTAGTTCTAGTACAAATCACAAAGTTTTGGTGTTGATTTCACAGACACCTCAAACAAGATTTTAAAAAGGAAAGCCTATTAGGAAACTTAATCATTTGTAGTAAAATTATGTTAGCTACTACTTGGCAAGATTGCTTTAGAACTAAGGCTTTGAAGCCTGTCACAGGTCTTAGAAATAAAATTGCTTGAGTAGTTGAGGAGAACTGTATTAAAATGCAAATTTCCAGCTGTTAATATTTCTTCAAAAACCAATAATCCCTCAAGGCCACCAATATGTCAAATACTTAATGGAAAAATATCCCTTAGGCAGAATGGCCTTTCTAAGTTGACTTTTGATTAAACTTAAAATACTATATAGCAAAAAAACTTAAAATCAGAAAGAGGATATAAATATAGTACTAGACTAAAATGTCATAGAGAATGCAATTGGAGGGGCAAATATAAGGTCACTAATTTTTAAGTAATTTTCTACCCTTTTTGAGGATTAGCCAAGGAAATAATTGCTAATATAAGGTATACCCTATAGCACACACCTACAAATGGGCCTTGGAGGGACAGAAACAAATACTTTTTCAAAGTAATGCAGATGCAAACATAAAGTTGGGATACAGTTGGTGTGTATAGCAAAGTCAAGTCTCCATTGCCAAACACTTCTGCTTCTACTCTGTTGTACAAAATCTGGAACTGAAGACTCAAAATTATCAAATGAGAATGCAACAGACCTTAATTTCCCTGGCTATTGAATTCCAGGAGTCAGATTTCCTTTGAAAAAGAATGACTGAGTCAAAAGTCCAATCCTGTTCCCACAGAAAGCAGTGACAAAACACTAATGTAAGGAGGGCTGAGATCTCCGTTTGCTTCAGTTGCTGTATGCTGTGACTGAGTATATCAAAATTCTGAGGAACTGAAATTGTCATTTAAACATCAAATCAATCCCAGGACCAATAGCTCCTAGTATCTTGAATTACATAATTCCTAAGTGTTGTCCTATGAAACAGATTTATGGAAAAGAAATCACAAAATAGCTCTTTATTACTTAGCATACTCTGTGACATCTGTGTTGCTGTAATATCACCTTTTACAATGAAAACTTTGTGGCAGCAAGGTAAAAAAAAAGCATAACAGATCCACACTGTTTGTAGGGTCAATGAGTAAAGAGAATTTTTAATACCAAGAAAAGGCAACTCCAGTTGCCTGAAGTATAATCCAATCTCAGTTCATCTCTAATGTACTGCACATTTGGTTTTGAATAGGAATTAAACAAGTGTTTTGGTCAGATAAGAAAATCTTATGTGATCATGAGGAAACAGCAGCTGAAATCTCAGCTGGTGTGAAGCGGAGTAGTACTACTGATGTATCTTGAAGATATGAAGATCTACATCAGTTAAGGACATGACATTGCATTTGATCTTCAGAAGATGTGGTACGATGTTCTTAATCTGTAATATAATTCCAAATAACATGTTTTCAGTACTAAAGCTATCTTATACTCCTTCAAAATATAATAATCTGTATGGCTTCATTTTAACATTTGAGGCTTCAGTCACCAAGGCATTACTCTAGTGAATGAGAACTATCTCACAGCAATGAAAAACCCTGGGAAGAAATGTATGAGGCAGGAGCAATATCAGGCCCCTGTTTTTAAATAAGAGTGGTAGAATCTGAAGTTTGTACAGATAGAGAAAAATGTCAAACAGGCATTTCTTCTGCAAAGAAATCTGGAGAGAAAGTTACTGGTGATGTTTTACTGAAATTTTAAAAAGAATGGTATTGTTTCAGCTCTAAAACATTCTAGTGTCTATCAACATACTCCAGAACCACAGGAATCAGGCACAGATACACCTGAGTTTTCACAGAAATTTAGGACAAGTTTTTTCTGGCACCTTTAGTGTCTGGATTTCAACTGTTGCTTATTAAGGAACTTTGGCAGATTCGAGGTTCAAAAGGATATGTCGGCACCTAAGCAGGGCATGTGACAATTTAAATATCCAACTCCAGTCTCTATGTGCATCTGCACATGCAAAACTAGAGCTCCCTAAATGGTTGAGGGAGAGAGGGAGGAAGGGGATGAAGGAGTTATAACAGGAAGTGTGAAAAAAGAGTAAGATAGAAGCACCTATATTTCAGAGAGACATCCAGGGTATGTAGTAGGGTTATAGCTTTGTTTCACCAACACAGTCATTTTGCCTTTTCTTATCTGTCAGGAATTCCTCACAATCTTTTTCAAGTTAGAGGTCTTGACCCTTTATTTACTTTCCAATATTTCCCTTTGTTTTCCTCAAGGCCCATTAGGAGCTGAATTTCTGTTTCAAATAAATCCAAACACCAAGACCCTTACTTCTCTGTTCTCCAAATAGTGTTTTTTTTTTTTTTTTAATTTAATTAGTCCTGAGTGGTCTTTTTACATTTAAATGGACAATTGAGAAGGCATGCTTTCTTCTCATTTACTTTTCATCTTTGAATGATGGATTTTGTCTATTTTTTTTTAGTTTGGTAAGGAAGTTGCTTGAGCATTGCCAGATTGCTAATTAATTCCCCAACTGATAGCGTTGTTGGGCATTTGTTGTTTGGTTTTGTGGTTTTTTACATTTAAATGGCTTTTTACTTTGTTATCTAGTTATAGCATCAGATTGCCTTGTCATACTGTAGGTAATTTTTTTTAGCATTCACACAGCAATGGAATCAGGAAGGTATTATGCAATGGTTTACATGTGGTATTTTTAACTACAAATTTCAAAAAAGCCTTATCTTAAATAGTTGAGAAACAATTAAAGCTTCCATCAGAGAAAGAATATGAATAAGCTAAAAGTAATGAGTTCTTGCAAAACATATCCCAACAATCAGTGTTGTCTAAAATTTAAATCCTTTGGCATTTTTACAAAAATTGTTTAAACTAAGAATTTTATTATGTTGTAAAATGAAGTTTTGTCATCAAAGAAAAGCAAAAGTAAGACAGAAAAAGCCTGGTGAGTGACTTGGATTTAGGACCCAGTAATAATACTTATTCTCAATGTCCCTCTTGAATTATTTTAAGCAATGGAATTTTTCTTGTTTGGTCTGTTGAGTCACTTTCCTTTTATTGGGTGGGTAAGATTATACTTATCTGTGAGATCAAATGGTATTTAAAAGAGAAATTATTTTCTTTGCTAAGAGCTTAGGGTTTGCTTGTCTTTTGACCAGAATAGTAAATAGATTTATAACCTGTCATTTCCAGCTATGGTGGTTTGACCTCAGATAGACGACAGATACCCACCCAGCTGCTCTCTGGTTCCCCCTCCCCTCACAAGCCTCTGCTGGAGGAGAAAAAAAGATGAAAAAAGCTTGCAGGTTGAGATAAAGATAGTCACATCACTTACAAATTACTGACATGTCCAAACAGACTTGACTTTGGGGAAATTAATTTAATTCATTGACAATTGAGACAGATTTTGATGGTGGGAAATAAAGACAAAATTAAAACTCCTTCCTTCCTTCCTTCCTTCCATCCATCCCTCCTTTTTTCCCAGGCTCAACTCCACTCCTTCATTCCCAACTTCTCTACTTCCTCTCTGCCCCAAGCAGTGCAGGGGGATGAGGAATGGCGGGATTTCAGTCAGTCCATAACAGTTCCTCTTTGCTGCTCCTTCCTTTTTCCCTGCTCCAGTGTGGGGCCTCCCCGTGGGCTGCAGTCCTCTGGGGTAAACCTGCTCCAGCATGGGCTCTCCATGGACCACACTTCCTTCAGGAAATTTCCACATGCTCCAGTGTGGAGTCCTCCATGCTGTGTGGGTATCTGCTTCAGCATGGTCCTGTCATGGGCTGCAGGAAAATACCTGATCAACCATGGTCTCTTCCATAAGCTGCAGAGGAATCTCTGCTCTGGCCCTGGAGCATCTCCTCCCCCTCCTTCTCTGGCCCTCATGTACATACTGCTGCTGCTCACTGTTTTTTCTCATTCCTATTTGTCTGTCATTTTTGCCCTTCCTTTAAATGTATTCCCACAGAGGGTCCACCAGCTTTGCTGATGGGCTCGGCTGTATCCTGTGGTAGATCTATGGGGGACCTGGCTGGAACTAGCTGTATGCAGCATGGAGCAATCCCTGGCCTCCTCCCATAGAGGCCACCCCTGCAACCACACCACCCACCATCAGATACTTTTGATATGTATTTTATGCAAAGTAAAAACCAGAATAATCAAAATTGATATACATTTTCCTAAAAAAGGGCTAAGTTATTTAGAAAAGTAAATCAGGAAAGGATTTCTAACACATGTTTAAAATCTGTAGAAATATATGCACATTTAAGAAAAACTTCCCTGAATAACAAAGTACTATCTTCCCTAGCATTTTCTTTTTTTCAGGGATGACAGAAAGTATGCCTTTCGGCATTCCCTTATTTCGGTTGCAGATCTCAATAAATTGACAGTCAAAGACTGCCCAATCTTATTTATATACCATAATATTAATGTTCTTTAAGTATTGTGTGTAAAACTGGATGTCCCTTCAAGTCAATAAGCACACATGCAAGAGTTAATAATACAAAATCCCCCAAAATAGACATGAATTATTTTCTTGATAAGAATTTTTGCATCTCTGTTAAGATTTACTTCCTATAGTGGTTTTGCACAAACATGCAAAACAAGCAGCAGCTTCTTGCTGTTAATGAAAATTGAGGCAATGATATTGGATGGATGAGGTGACAAAGGGTCATATCAACCATAAACAGAAGTGTCAGAAGAAATCTGATTCATTTTCAATTTGTTGGTAAATGAATAAGGCCTCTTCATTCAATTTGCAGCCAAAACAGTGGCTGTAAAACAGCAATGTCATAGGCAGACACTCTGTATATGCATTTTACACAAGTATGTGAGTGATGTGATACCAAAGGTGCAAAGATGTGTGCGGTTGAATGTAGGAGGGATCCAGGTAAAAAAAATTTGTAAGTAAAGAACAAAATAAGCACAAGGGACTGTAAATAGGCAGGATATAATGCCAAATATACAAGAAGGATACTCACAGCTAATTTACAAAACAATTGTTAAAGACTAGCGGTTGTGTAGATAAAGTGATAATAATTTGTAAGAACTAACCATTGGCATAAAATGTGGGGGGTTAATGAATGAATTTGGTAATGTTTTAGAACGTTTTAAAGCCCAGAACTGTTCTGTTTTGTCAGTATCCTAAGCACTCCTATCATATCAATCTCCAGTTCCTTAATTTATTACTATATCTACATATAGGTATTTTCATTTGTAATAAACGTCATGGATTTTCTCCATCAACAATTTTTTACATTAAAATTTTTAAATTCTAACCATTGCCAAAATGCCAAAGAATCACCTAGGCATCACTGTACAAACTCATAACAGGTCTGCTGGAATATGGGGAAAAAGGAAAACCAACATTACTTCAGAAGTGTCTCCTTAACACTCTTGCAGAGACCATTGTTTAAGCTAAGCTAACCTACCAAGTCAGCAAAGCCAGCAAAAGGAACTTAATCAAGGGATGGTTTTCTGCTCTCTTTACCCTGACATGGTTATCACCTGCACTACCAAATCGTGGCCCCCCAGTGCAAGAGCAACTAGAGCTACCCAGTCCCCTTAATGTTCCTTCTGTACTGGAAGAAGCAATGTCACTTGGACAGAAGAAAATTCAGACATACAGAATTGCACATGAAAAGTCTGAGGCATGAAGCAGGCAATAGGAAATCTCTTTTAGGAAGGATGGTGTGATAAAAAGAATTAGTCCATTCAGATGTCTCAGCTGCTAACTGAAGGACTCATTTTCAGAGGGCTCCCTGAAAAGTGTCATCAAGAGCTGGTTGTGACAGAAAATTCCTTAGTTCCACCAATCCACCTTCAATTTCCATGATCACATTGACAATTTCTGATGATGATTGAGATTGTCTGCATCCCATGTTCACAGTCTGGGGCAAGGAGTGAGGGTGCAGTCTCGGTGATCAAAAAGTCACTGCATTTGGACTCTGTAGAAAGCATTCACTAAAAAACACATACAGTGCACTCCCAATGTCTTCTTGGTATAGTCAGACCTCCCTGGGAAAAAAAGCAAACAACAGAATGAGCACCTAACTAATGCAACCAGTTTTGATGTATGGGCAGGACAGGAATCCTGATATACCCTGGATCTTGGGACTTATCTGTAGGAGGTGTATCAGCTGTACGTCGCTTCATAAAGCAATCACAATAAAGGTACGCTGTGTCTCTTCTTTACTATTATCCCAAAATATGATGCATAGGTGGTTTTGTTAATCTTATGTATTGTCGGGAAGAAGTAAATCAGCAGTGTAAGAATCTATTCCTATGGTATGTAACATGTTATGTAGCGAAATTTTTATGTAAGAAAATTCTGTGACCTTAATTTTCCCTTCAAAGTACCTTATATTTTGATTTGCTGTTCATTCAAGTGACTGAAAGTTTCTTCTGAGAGCAGTTTTTAACAGAAAAAAAGTGAAAAGAAAAAGAAAGCTAATGAATATGATGTTTAGTGTGCTGTCAGCCATTTAAGGCTTATGCTGCCACAACTCCAGTTAGCTGAGCACAGCAGTAGTTAAGAGGAGTAATGAGTTTGCCAGACATTTTAAAATTCTCTCCTGCTGTGTGCTGTCAATTGAAGAAGAGGGAGACAGTGATGGCCAAAAATTTAAACACAATGGATTGACCACAGCTGGCACCTAAGGAACAATAAAGCCAAGACCAAATGGCAGGATCTGGCCAACTACCTTGAAGATCCCTGAAGATGACAAGGATTGTTATATTTTAAGTTTTCCATGAAAAGCCAAGTGCAGCTATAGATTCAGTAGCCGGCAAATATTTAATTGGATGTAACCATATTCTATTGCAAAAGCAAGATAATTCATGACAGACTGATAAATATTTAAGAAGGTTACACAATTTTTCATTCTTTTCTTGCTGCTTAATTTAAAGTAGAGAAGTATTTCTTGATAATTTTGAGTAGCAGTAATAGATAAGAAGAAGACACATATCAAATATATTTCTCCAGTTTTAGTGATACTCCTGTGAGGGACCAGAGATTATTCTCCTTCGGCATTTATCCCCTCAAAAAGATTGAAATCTCAATTTTTAAGAAACAAAGCAGATCTTCATAGCTACCATGCTGCACATTTAGGGTACTCATTATTTTCTCGTAAAAGAGGGATTGGACATCAGGTTTTCCACTCCAAAAGAATAAGCCCCCACCATTTGAAGTTAATTAGATCAGCTCTATATGAAAAAATTATCTTGCTATAACTTTATTTCCAAAGTAATACTTCAGTGTTGCTAAAAAAGACAAAAACAAATCACAACAAATGTGGTTTTTTCTTCCTTTCCAGTGAGTGAGGTTAAATATAATGTTTCAGCATTATAGAATTGAGCCAAATCAACTTCACTTGAGTCCAGTTCTACTATTTAGCAGGAGCAAGTGAGTCTGGGAAGGCTAAGAAGCTGTTCCTTATTCAGAGCACCAGCTAAAGGACTCATCAATGGTGATGATTTATCTCCCTTGAACAAGAAACCCAAATCTTAGCTTCTGAGGCTGAGCTAGTCACCCCAAGATTCTCCTATAGTCAGCAGAGATAAAAAAAGACACCTCTAGACAATCATTTATCTTCCTAAAATGGACATGGATGGATCAGATTACTTGTGAGTACCTATTTTTGTTTATATTTGCTATAAAGGGAGTGTCAAGTGTTTAATTCTGACATAAACATCCAGTTTTTAGACATCGAAACTTTGTGCAAATACTTTATTTTTTGCCAACATTGTAGCTCATTTGAGTATTTTTCTATAAATATTCTATTTTACTTCTTTTGAGATTAAAAGGCAAGGAGTTTTTCCCTAAAATCCAATTCCGCATGACTTCATTAGCCCCCATTTTCAAACAGCACAACCAGGACTAAATATATACAGGTTCTATCATGTCATAACAGTTAAGTTATGCAATACAAATAAATGTAATACTGATCATGTTTGACAATGCACCTCTGCTTATCTGTTATGTGAGAAATAACTTTCTAGTTTCTTTGGAGACTACAGCAGTCAGTTGTTGCAAGACATATTTGGAGAACTGAAAGTCCACAGTATTATGAGTTGATCTTCTAGTAGTCCCCTGGGAGCCACTGGAATTCATCAGAACAATACTGCTAGGAAAGTTCTTAGTTCAGAGATTACTAGCTTGATTGAATATGTATCTTAAATGCCTAACTATTCTCTTTTTATTTTTAAATATTAAAAAAACATGGGGCAGATTTATTTCAAACTAAGAAAGTAAGAATTGCGTGGGCTAAACTCAGAGCTTCTTCTGCTCTGTCTTCATCAGACTTCCTTTCTGTAGAAGTGTTGTGCAAAGTAGCCTCTGGACTACATGAATGACATACAAAGATGTGCCTAAGGAGGGTAGTGCTGGATCACAGGGTTCAAATGTCTATGTCCAACAGAAGCACAGAGACACAGAGTCAATGCTAAAGGAAGGCTAAAACCTTCCTTTCCACATCCATTGGATGTAACTGTATTTGCTCTTTAGTCACACAATGTGAAAACATGGTTTTGTCACGTCACTTGGCAGACATACAACTTAGTGTCACATCACATAACAGGGCGAGCTTGTGTCGCACAGGAAGCAGTGCATGTTGTGCTTGTGTGTACAGGAAGGAGGCAACTAGCTGTGTATTGGCCACATGTGAGCTCCCAGTGTCACAGCACTGAAGCAAATGCTGGTATCTGACTTTTCCATATAATTCCCTTCCTGCTTAACACACTGTCTAAGCACCACAGAAAGACTACAGCTTTTACTACTAGATAAGGAGGGCAGCTTACAGCGAGAACGGCAATAGGCTTAGGTAACATAATCCACAGACATGGCTGTAGCCTAAACAGACTTTTGTGAACTACATATAAACCTATCCATGTCTCACAGAGCGTTCTTGCTATTCAAAACCATTTAAAAAAATGCTTTTACCTGTAGCACTGTCACCCACTGTAATGTCTGGACTATATCATCTTTTCTGCTACATGATTATTTTTCATCCAGGATTCCTGGAATAGTTCCTGCTCCTTGAATGGACAACAGAAGAGTTTAAGCAGGGTACTTACAAGTGAAAAACAGAAAAGACTAATGTCCTCAGATATAAAAGGGAATATTCCTGTTGAAATTTGTCTCTAGCTTTTAGATTTAGCAATATTTTCATGGGGAAAACGATGACTTCTTAAATACTAAGACATAATGAACACGATAAGGGGAAACAGACTTAACCACAATCATTCGCAAAAATATTCTAAACCATTTTTTCACACAAAGCGAATGCTCTACTTCACAGCTTTCTTTTATCACTCAGATAATAGTATCTCTTATTAAACAACGGAATCCTGGGTATTTGCAGGAGTCGTAAGCAACCTGTATATACTTAAGCACAACTGAGTCTGTGAAGAAATTTTCTCTTTTTAGACCAATATGAAAGAAACATTGTGTGTTGGAAGGAGGCATGACCTTAATGCTCCAGTTTGTGAAAGCAAACATTTAAGAGGTTAACAAAACTTTCAACTCATAAAAAATGTTGTAGTTAAATAAATTTAATGTCCATACCCACATAGATGTCAGTGCTATGATAAACTCACACTGGGGGACTAGTGCTGCCAGGAGCTGGTTTATTCTAGACTGGGGACTCAGCCACTGTTCCGACATTGATTTTAATTGTATTTTGAAGACAGTAAACCTTTGGGTAGCTGTCATTTTCCACAACTACCGTTGTAGGGCAGATATTTTACACTTAACACTGAATGGGAAAGCAGCATGATCTTTGTGCTTAGGGTCTTCAGAGGGGCCTGACTTTTACCCTAGTCTTGCCCTTATTCTGTTACATAACTGGATGCAACTCATTTGTTGTCTATGTTGCCACAGTCTGTCCAGATTATAATATCTTCAGGGAAAATCTTCTAACTACATATAAATGTAGAAATTAATTCCAAGTTACTGTGTTTTTGGTGAGTGATTAAAACTTACAGCATATTGACTGCATACTCAGAGGTCTATTCACATACATCTAATCTGAATCTTTATTCAGTTTCATCCATGAGAATTTTTTGCTGTGGTACTGAAATGTCTCCACACAGTAAAAAGTATTTATTAAAAAATTGCCTAAAATTCAATAGCAAAAATTTTATTGTCCTGATCAGGTTATCATCGTCCACTCTAAAGCAGACACAAATGCAAATTTCTGAAAGATGTATGTCACTGTCACAAGATACAAGACAGAAAATCAGAAGAGAATGATCCATGTCTGGAGATGCAAGCAGGAGACTTAGGAGTCAAATCCTTGCTCTTCCACTGACTGTGTTTATGTCCTTAGACATACCAATTAGCTTTCTTTTTTCTGTGTTTGTCTTCCCTGATGGGTTAATAATGTTATTTCCCTGTCTCACAATATTTGACAGATAATATACATGAGAATCTGAAGCAAGTGAGTACAAGGTTTCCAGTGCAGGTCTATGAAAAAGCATTTGATAGAGGCTGAACACCATACTCCTGCTGTGGGCTCCTCTCTTCAATGCCTTTACTCATAGCTTTTCATTTACGTCAGCCCAATCCCTGCACTGCACAGCTGCACTAAGTACAGCCAACCAACGTCAATATCTTTGGAACCAGCTTCCATACTTCAGTTCATACAACCAGCCAGACCAGTGTTGAAACCTTTTTAGATTTTTTTGGTCTCAAATTACTCTTATATATTTTTGCTTCTTTTCTTTCTTGTTCCTCCTCCCACCCTTCGTCCACACTTCTGATCCTGAACCATACTGAGTTACCTCTTGTAACACAGGCTTCTCAGCCGTCTCCTAATTGGCAAAACCCTTCTGGGAGGATGACTTTTTAGCATTTCAACATCTTATGTTATTGCTGTGATCTTTTCTGCATAAGAGCTGCCAGACACAAATGATTCACGTTCAGTTTGCCAAATGAGATGACTAATGGGAGTGGACAATAGATCTGCAGAGGACCTTTTTGTCTCATTCTACCCCATGCATGTGCAGATATATCACCATTTAGTTGACTGTAATTTTGTGGGGGTGGCATTTTATAACATTTTTACACATTCAAACTAGAAAATAATCCTCCTATTTTCAAAACTGTTATCTCTCAGCGATTACATATCCTCAAAGTCATAATAAATCCTAGTGTAGGGTATAAAGGCTTTTTCTAATTAATTCAATTTGGTTATGCAGATTTGGTTCTGTCTACATAATTTTTTCACATAGCATTTTTAATATTACCTCTTTTACAAAGAGATTAGACTTCAGAAATTAAAATAAAAATCTATGTGAAAAATAGGATGACGTTGGTCTGGCTTTAACCCTAGCATCTACTTCTGTAAGCTAATGGCTGCTGAGCAGACAAAACTTCTTAAGTTGAAATGTGACTGCATAAATCATGCAAAACTATTCAGAGTCTCTAGACATCAAGAGGCTTGCAGACTTGAGGTGTGATTGAAGAGTAATAATGTACTTTTGTCAGTGAGTTAGCCTGGGTCTGAAAAATAGACTAGCTGATTGAAGGACTTGACCTAATGATCTCATTCTTTTATCTCTACTCTGTCCTTGTTTCCAGTCCACTCTAGATCTTTGTTCTCCATTTCTTAGTAGACGAAAATTTTCTCTCAATTCCATTTATGTAAATGAATTTCACTGAGCCTGTCAGTTTTGGTGAGATCACTTTTTACGGTACCCTTACTATTTTCAGCTGATGTGACAGACCTGACTATAGGTAACACAAATTACTTTGGCACAGAGAGGATTGGAAGTTTTTTCCAGAATATTCCAAATTTCTTAGATACAATTCTGTTTGACTAGAGTAATAGTACTTTAATCAAGTATAGACAAGATTTCAGAAAAAAAAAATCATTTGTACAAAAAAAATACTAGTCTCATATACCAAGAAACACGAAAAAATATACCTACTTCAATATGACTATCTAGATTTATCTTCATAGCATCATGTGATATAAAGTTTAGTGTGCTTTATGTGTCTTAAATAATTTCCCATCTAGAAACGATCATTGTGGGTTTACCAAGACTTTTTCCATACCCTATCAATTATTTTACAAATAATCACTGTTATTATCTAAAATCTGTGTTAAAGGAGTACCTGAGATTTCTGTTCATGACCTAGACCATGTTGTACTCATCTTGAACCAGCAGATAAAAAAATCTCTGAGGCTGACACCTGAAAAATTATTTTCTTCATTTCACCCAACATTCTGTATATTTCTAATGCATGTAAAGAACTTTTAACATCCTATTAAACACTGCAACTAAAAAGTAATTTTAAGGAATCAAAAATACATTATACATTCCTTATGCCTTTTGTACATTACCTTTTCCATAGTTGTCATCTTTGTCATTACAGCAGAAGGCTATTCTGATTTTAATATAATATATGTGAATGGCATTATAATTCACATGTGATTCCAGATTTCTATATTCTTGCAGAAAATGCAGGTTTAATTTTGAATGGTTGATGGGGAAATTAGTGAAGACACATGATTTAATTTAGATATAAGCAAAAATGGCTGCTAACTGTTAGTTACCTTCCAAAACTGCATTTTCTCTGAGCTGCTCTATCACAGAAAATGAAGAGATCACTTTGCAATATCTTTCTATTATCTGCATTATCAATCATTTACCATGTGCTTTGGCTGTTTAAAAAAGAACAAAATCATTGAACTACTATTGCTAAAGATAATGCTGCTTGAAATTAAAGGAATAGTTTTCTTTATGTTGTCATTTTCAGAGTGCAATGAACAGCTGATTTATTTAAATATGCATTCATAAAGTACTGCTGTAATTTTGTAAATGTTATTTCTCTGTCTCACGCCAATATTATATCTATGTTACTTCCCACACAAGAGGGCATCCATAAGGAAAAAAACCCCTCTGTCTTACTTTGCTTATTTTTATAGCTGATTTATTTTTTCTAGGGATTTCATCAAAGTTTCCCCTCAGAAGCCTAATTTTTGAAACCAATTTACATCTTACTAGCTATTCTAAAATACAATTAATCAGCAGAAGACCCATTTTTATGTTTAAATTTTTAGCTGAGGACGGGATTTTTTAAGGGGAAATTCATCCAGCACCAAAAGGTTTGCAAAAGTTCTGCACTCATTATTTAAGCCCTCTGTTCAGGCTATAAGTGAAACCCTCAGTGGTGCTTGCTCAGAAGACTTTAACCCAATTAAAAAGCCCTTGACAAAATAGGCTACTGCATTTCAGGCTCAGTTAGCCTCAGGAGAAAATATCAGGGATAGGGACATGACAATGTGGTCAATTAACATGACTTCAGATGTGTTAGCCTGGCACTGCAATGACGTTAACTAAAATCAAGTGAACTAATGCAATTAAGAAGGGCCTCTTCACCAGTCCAAATGTACCCCAAAGACTAAGAAGGATGACCCAATGCCCGGCAGGTCTTTTCAGGGAAGACACCGTAAAAGCTCCATCTGGAGTATCATTGCATCCTTAGGTATAGCCATGTATTCAAGTCAAACCTGAAATCTGTCCTAAATCTGACCGTCTGCTCTGGTGAGACCCCACCTGGAGTACTCAACACAAGAAGGACATGGAGCTGTTGGAGGGGGTCCAGAGGAGGGCCACAAAAATGATCCGAGGGCTGGAGCACCTGTCCTACGAGGAGAGGCTGAGAGAGTTGGGGTTGTTCAGCCCGGAGAAGAGAAGGCTGTGGGGAGACCTTATTGCGGCCTTTCAGTACTTAAAGGGGGACTATAGGATGGATGGGGGCAATCTCTTTAGCAAGGCCTGTAGAGATAGGACAAGGGTTTTAAACTAAAGGAGGGTAGATTTAGACTGAATATAAGGAAATATTTTTTACAATGAGGGTGGTGAAGCACTGGAACAGGTTGCTCAGAGAGGTAGTGGAGGACCCATCCCTATAAACATTCAAGGTCAAGTTGGGCGGGGCTCTGAGCAACCTGATCTAGTTGAAGATGCCCCTGCTCATTGCTGGGGGGTTGGACTAGATGACCTCTAACGGTCCCTTCTAACCTAAACCCTTCTATAATTCTATGATCTTGCACTAATCCTCTGTGTCTCCTGTTTCTCTTGCATAGCTGATTACCATTCAAATGCCTTACAAGTGCAGTGAAATATAATCCCTGTCCTGACCTCTTCTGTGATGTATTTACACTGTATACTCAACAGGCTAGCAGTGGTATAGAAACCTGTCAGTGTTGCCTGCCACCTGTCATAATGACCCGTTACAAGAAGGGTTTTTTTCTTTTGCCTAAGTTTTCTTTCTGTTTAAACCATTTTAATCCTTCTCTGGTTTTTAGTCCCACAAAATAAATATAAAAGATATTTATGAGCCTCTCAGGCCTTGTCTTCTATACCAAACAATCCAACCTCTGATAATCTGGAGTAAGGTAGACTTCTGTTTTCTTTGCTTATCCTAATAGCCTTCTCTGTACTTCGTACTTTTTTCCAATACCTTTCATGGACTTGATTAGATTAAATCGTATTCTTTGGTTTAGAGATTCTGATTCTTTAAATGAGGTTTTCTGTCTTCAGTGACTTCACTAACTAGTATTCGTAACTGCTCAAAGGTCAACTTCTAGAAGTAAAGACTTCTCAAGTCTACCCAGTCTTCCTCTGCATTCACAAACCTAGTCATCATAAAAGTTCTTTTCAATATATTATCCCTTTTATTTCTTTCCTTCATGTCTTTAATTTTTTATTTTTTAAAAATATTCCCAAAATCTTTTATACAACATGCTACTGAGATCATATCAGCAAGTCAGTAGCTGGTTTCATAACTACTGTGCTATGTGTAGTAAGATATTTGTAATTGTCCAGTCAATTTTTATGGATTTATTTTATGCTTGCAACTAAAATTTTTCTGTTTTACAATATGCATTTAGTCCACTTCTGGAGATGATATTCAGTCATATACACCTGAATTCAGCTTTTTCCTATAGGTTTTTTTTCCTTATTTAAGCTACTGATACAAGACAGCTTTTGCATCTTTGACCTGCAGATGCTAAGGTTCCTCTGAGATTCTTCTGTCCAGATTGCTTCCAGACTTCAACATTATAAATCATAAACCTGGTTTTGTTTACCTTATTATTATTACTAAATCATATTCTTTGTCTGACTCTCCTAAAAGATCTTTACTACTTAATAAAGGAAATAGCGTGCTCTTTTGTTGCTTTAATGATTACTAGGTTAAGAAATCAGTCAACATCACATGAAAAAAATATGCAGGTCCTACTACCTTAGCAGCAGTTATTCTCCAATCTGCAGCTGGGAAGTTAAAGTTTCCCAACATTCCCACTGAAGGCTCTACCTTCAGGCTAATTTGATCCCAGCTGTTTGTCAGAAACCTTTATATTACTGTCTCCCCCCTTTTTGCGTTGTTTGTCTTCTAGAGATTTTGGCAAGCATGTTTTAATAGGATGTTTATGTTACTTTTTTGAGTTGAACTGTGGACATAGCAACTGCCATAAAGAGTTTGGAGTGTCCGTTGTAGGGTCTTCTGTCGTTTTTAATTGAGTGTACACTTTCAGCTTTCTGATAGAGGATGAGATTAACATGCAAAACAAAAATGTCATCACTTGCTTTGGAAGTTTCTTTGACAAGTGGTCTCCAAACAGTTCACTGAAATTATAGATTTTCAAGCAAAAGTGGAATATTCTTTCTAAATGTATTGACAGGCTAAAGATACAAAACTAATTTAAATTATTTGAAGGGAAAAGCCTCACTCATTGTACAGGTCTTAAAGAATAAACCCTAGCAAATTTTAAATATGAGAACAGAGACAAACACAAGAACTGCACTGAGCTGTGGGTTTGTACAGTGTGATATTGACAACAATGAAAACAAAGTTGTCCGATGTAACAGATGTCTAGAATAATTCAGATGGAAAGAGAGAACAATGCAAGTACTTACAGCATTAAGTGCATTCTGTAATTTGTACTAGATGTTAACACACAGAACTTTTGCATGGCTTCATTTAGTCAGATGCTTTATCAACCTAGCAAATGGAAAAACAACCATAGCTGCCCAGTGCATATGAGGAAACACCATTCTCACAGCTGAAATTCAGAACCTCTGGACTGATACGTAGCACTTTTACCTGCATCAGCTTGTTTACTTACTGACATGAAATGAACATTCTCACCAAGTGCATAAACCAAGACCAAACTTCTACATGATTTGTAACTACCAAGCTTTGTGTGTGTGTGTGTGGCAAGACATGAAACTATTAAACATTTTCACCTTTATCCTTTTAATGTTTTCTTCTCCTTCCTTTGTTGTTTATTGCCTTCATTGTGACCCATCTCAGATTTGATCCTGACCTCTTCATGGCAGAGATTGTTTTCTCTGCAGATTTTGTACAGAGTGAAAATTGTTTTGGACATTAAGTAATTATTTTCCCATAATATTTTAAAGAACTATGAATTGATTTGGATAATCAGTGTTAGCTTGTCTGTTAGTGAATCAGAAAGAAATAACTACATTTGCTGAATAATCATTTTAGATTAGAGTCTGAAAAGATTTGAAAAGGAATCTGGCCAGCTCAAGTAGTTTATAATTTGTCTCAAAATTCTCCTGGAGGAGTCTCAGAGGAACTGTGGCAAATGCCGATTCTTGCATTTAAGAAGAGTTTTTCCATCATGGAGACTGTAGGATTATACAGACCTGTAATGGTTGTCAGCCATTCAGGTATGGATTTCACCTTTTTCCTATGACTCAGAATAATATTATAATGATCTCTTTGCTGTTTCTGTATGGTAATTATAGATGTCAGCTATGCTACTCTCTGTAATTTCATGATTTCCATAACCACAAGAAGCAATAAACCAAAGAACTCTCCATTCTCACCATTCTGAACTTCCCCCTCAACTCTCTCTGTACTGCAAAAAAAATTAAGACAAATAGTTATTTTAGCAGTGTTTGACCTTTCAACACAATGCATCCAATGTGAGTATGAACCTCATAGCCACCAGGTATATACCACTCAACCGAAATGGACCTTTTTGGTCAAATAATATAAAATATATAAAATATATATATAAAATAATACAAAAATATATTTTCTACAGGTTTCTGTACAAGAATGTCATGACTATTCATGAAAATTGAGCTTTCTCTCACAGAAGGAACTGGAGAAGAGATTGCTTCGGGGGAACCTAGATGCCAGAATGTGCAAGGAGGACATCAAGAAGGGCTCTTCACAAAGGTGAATGATGGAAGGATGACATAGACATAAGATGAAATCACAGAGGTTATGCCTAGGTGTAAGGAAAAATATTGTACTGAGAGAGCAGCTAAGCAATGGAACAATTTTCTCAGAGTGGCTGGGAAGTCTCTGTCATTGCAGATTTTCAAGAACCACCTGGCTAAAGCCCTGAGTATCCTAGGCTGAGCTCATAGTTAAACATGAGCAGAAGGCTCCTTCTCTCCTGAATTTTCCAATGATTCTTTAATCCTATATCTAACAGAAATATGGAATATGATACTGAGCTATTTGTGTGGTCATGTTGCACTTGTATGTAGATACACAGAATACATATTCCTCTTTTTATTCATGGAGAAATGTCACTGACAGTATATGGGAAAAAGAAGAAAGTTCTTATTCAGACAATTTTAATGGCTTTCACAATAACTAATATAGCAGGGGACCAGGGCTGGGGTAGTTGAAGTGCTCAAGCAACACAGATCATGAATACCTATTTTAAGCATACCACACCACATATTTAAACATTTTGACTTATTTGCGATAAGACAGGACATTTAATCATTGTAAATGTACTACTAATCAAAGAGAATTTCACCATGTATTAACCCATATTTTCTTATGCTTTTATATACCTATATGTATACCAAACACAGCATATAACAAAGACAAATAATTAAAGCAACCATTTCATAACTTACAAAATAGTGATTTATCAAGACGCAGTCATGGGAATATCAACATAAGCATACAGCTAGAACTACTTATAAATATATATTTCAACCTGTCATTGACTTCACTGGAGAGATTTAGCATAAACAACATCTGCAGGAAGTGCAGTACTGTCAACAGTTATTTCACAAACCTGGTTATCACTTCTTGGCAAGCTGCAGAGAAAAACCTCTTTACCATCTTCCTCATATGCACTTATCCAAGTAGCCAAGTTTGAGTGAAGGAAAAAAGTATCACCCGTTCTGTGTGACTGTGTGTGAATAATTTCTATAGGTATCTATGCATACAAGTGAAGAAATAATAGCTGGAAAACAGCTGACTGAAGAGACTAAAAGGGCATGCTGAGACATAGCATGTGACAGTATCCCAAGAACTGGTATGCTCCGGTGACCAGAGGTCCTGTTGAATGCATAAGAAATGATGAACTGAGAACACCAAGAGTTGGCCAAACTTGTGAACAGTCACCAGCACATGCTGAGATCAACAATGGATTGTATATCTTGAACCACATCCAGTAAGGTGATGAGTGCAAAGACTACAGGACTGTGCACATACCTCATAAAGGAATGGATGTTGGGGGACTTTCCAAACACCTACCTATAAGCCACTGCTCTAACAGATTTAAAATATTTTAAATAGATGGAACCTGGCACTTTAGCCTACTGCCGTGCAGAAAATTAAGCAGGAGGCTATAACTAGAGTACTGAAATTATCTCAATTAAAGGCAGCAATGAAATTTAAGTATCTTGAATCCTCTGTGATTGGTAATGCCTAAGAAAACATTTATGGAAATGTTACTTTTACTCCAGATTTTCTTTATAGGTTTATTAAGGTTTATAGGTTTATTAACCACACCCACAAAGAAGGAAAACATTTTTCAACATCTTGACATTGAATATGTTATTTTGTCTTGTCCTAGATGTCTCATTTTACTTAGAGTTTCCTTAAACAGGAGATGACCTCTCCTGTCAGTCAGAGACAAGTTATAACGTTCAAGGTCCAAGATAGGCACAAATTGCCATTTTGTTTTACTTTCTGATTTTATATTATTGCTTTCATTTGTAATGTACTGCAATTTCATTTGCAGTTTGTACTATCTTTCTAGGGAGATCAATTAAAGATAACCGGCCAAATTCTTGATTATATTCAGAGAGTCAATTTTAATATTACTTACAAGAGAGGATTGTAATCTTATCAAAGATGTAATCTCTCCAGTTCTGCTTTCGCTTACTGGGAGGTTTGAGCATTGTAATTCAAACCAATGTGATATGGAATATGAGCAAAGTCCAATTTATAGGTGCTCCATCATATAAGCTAAATAAATAACAGCGTAATGAAGAAAAATCACAGCTGCAAAAAATATTTCCATTAAGCTGCCTGGGAATGCAATGACATTTCTGATAGCATGTTTTAAGAGGCAGTGAATCTCAAAGCCAATGTGAAAGTGAGAAAGGAGTCAATATAATACCAATATTAGAGGAAAATAAAATATCTTACTGGATTCAGAATTGCTTCGTATTGTCTTTATATTCAAAAGATAACATAAGAGACTTGAAAGAGAACAATGAGATAGCTTGACTCTACTAAATGTTGCCTTCACTGAATATGGAAATGTCAGGTACTTTCTTTTTGTATAGCACGTCATGAATGGTTAATAGCAGTAAACTGCAACACTGGTTACAAGCTGGGTGTGAAACCCTTGCCTTACAGGAAATCAGACCTCATATCAGAATATATAATTTCGATATCTACCTTGAGAGTTTTGTAAATAAACTGTTGAGATACATAGATGATATTTCTATCATGCTTTCATTTTGAATCCATGTCCTGTGGCACTGAAAATCCAAAGTGTTTGCTATTGAACAGCTGTAGGCATTTCAGGTCTGCTGAAACGAGTCAAATTCTGCTGCAAACACTAACATATTTGGGGTTATATAAGATTCAGATAATCATTTAACAACTTTCAAAATGCATTGCTAGTAATTATTTACAAACAGGTGGAGAGGAAGAGGGCTGAGAAAGGATGGAATAATTTCTAATATTCTGGAGGTTTTATCCATACAAGGCTGGTCTCACTGAAGTGAATGGAACCACCCTGACATGTAAAGGTGCGCCACAGTGTAGTTCTGTCTGAGGTGCAACACAACTTTTGATTTCTGCTTGTTCTTCACTGAGTGCAATACCTAGTTCAGCTGGTTTGTAATTAAAAATAAATTAATGCTCAACAGTATTTAATTATTTTGATTTGGAAGATTAGGCAAGGAGCAAAAAAAATATAGCATTTTCTGTAACTTTACAGAATGACAGAATGGTATTGGTTGGAGGGATCTCTGGAGAGCATCTCATCCAACCCCCTGTTTGAGCAGGTACATCTAGAGCAGGGGGCACAGGACTGTGTCCAGGTGGGTTTTGAACGTCTCCAGGGAAGGAGACACCACAACCTCTCTGGGCAGCCTGTTCCACTACTCTGTCAACCTCAGAGCAAAGATGTTTTTCCTCATGTTCAGGTGGAACTTCCTGTGTTCCAACTTGTGCCCATTGCTTCTTCTGCTGTTGTTGGGCACCACTGATAAGAGTCCAGTCCCATCCTCTTGACACCCACCCACCTTTCCTCATAAGGGAGATGCTGCAGTCCCATGTCATCTTCACAGCTCTCCGCTGGACTTGCTCAAGCTGTTCCATGTCCTTCTCAAACTGGGGCCCCAGAACTGGACACAGTACTCCATCCAGATGTGGTCTCACTAGGGTGGAGTAGAAGGGGAGGATAACCTCCTTCAACCTGCTGGCCACACTCTTTTTAATGCAAACCGGGATATTGTCAGCCTTCTTGGCCACAAGGGCACAGTGCTGGCTCAGGG
This sequence comes from Phalacrocorax aristotelis, assembly GCF_949628215.1. NCBI lineage: Eukaryota > Metazoa > Chordata > Aves > Suliformes > Phalacrocoracidae > Phalacrocorax > Phalacrocorax aristotelis. The sequence continues at coordinate 29,404,571 of NC_134277.1, read as the reverse complement.
TCAGCTTGTTGTCCACCAGCACTCCCAGGTCCTTCTCAAGAGAGCTGCTTTCCAGCAGGTCAACCCCCAACCTGTACTGGTGCATGGGGTTGTTCCTCCCCAGGTGCAGGACCTGGCACTTGCTCTTGCTGAATTTAATGAGGTTCCCCCTGGCCCAGCTCTCCAGCTTGTCCAGGTCTTGCTGAATGGCAGCACATCCTTCTGGTTTATCAGCCACTCCTCCCAGCTTGGTACCATCAGCAAACTTGCTGAGGGTATGCTCTGCCCCTTCGTCCATATCATTGGTGAGTAAGTTGACAGGACTGGACCCAGCACAGACCCCTGTGGAACACCACTGGTTACAGGCCTCCATCCAGACTCTGCTCCATTGATCACGACCCTCTGAGTTCTGTTGTTGAGCCAGTTCTCAATCCACCTCACTGTCCAGTCACTCAACCCACACTTCCTTAGCTTGCCTGTGAGGATGCTATGGGAGACAGTGTCAAAAGTCTTACTGAAGTCAAGGTAAAAAGCATCCAGTGCTCTCCCTTAATCTACCCAGGCAGTCATGCCATCACAGAAGGGTATCAGGTTGGTCAAGCATGATCTTTCTTTGGTGAAAACACGTTGACCACTTCTGATAACCTTCTTTTCCTCTACATGCCTGGAGATGACCTCCAGGATGAACTTCTCCATCACTTTTCCATGGATGCAGGTGAAGGCTGACTGGCCTATAGTTTCTCGGGTCCTCCTTCTTGCCCATTTTGAAGATTGGAGTGACATTTGCTTTCGTCCAGTCCTCAGGCACCTCTCCTGTCCTCCACAACCTTTCAAAGATGATGAAGAGCGGCTCAGCAAGAATATCCACCAGCTCCCTCAGCACTCGTGTGTGCATCCCATCAGGCCCATGGATTTGTGAGGATCCAGTTTGCCTAAATGATCTCTAACCCAGTCCTCCTCAATGAAGGGGAAGTCTTCCTTTGTCCCAATTTGTCCTCTCACCTCTGGGGGCTGGGATGCCTGAGGGCCAGCCTTAGCAGTAAAGACTGAAGCAAAGGCGGCATCCAGTAACTCTGCCTTCTCTACATCCTGCGTCACCAGGGCACCCACCTTGTTCAGCAGCAGGCCCAGTTTTCCCAGTCTTTCTTTTACTACTGATGTATTTGAAGAAGCCCTTCTTGTTATCCTTGACATCCCTTGCCAGATTTAGTTCCAAGTGGGCCTTGACCTTCCTCACTGCATCTCTACACACCCTGACAACATTCCTATATTCCTCCCAAGTGGCCAGTCCGTTTTTCCACATACTGTAAACCTCCTTCTTCCATTTGAGTTTCTCTAGAACATTTTTCTCACCCATGTGGGTCTCCTGGCTCCTCTGCTTGACTTCTTCCTCACAGGGATGCACCCATCTTGAGCTTGGAGGAAGTGGTACTTGAACACTGACCGGCTCTCTTGGACCCCCCACTACCTTTTAGAGCCCTAACCCATGGGATTCCTCCCAGCAGGTCTTTGAAGAGGCCAAGTATGGCTCTTTTGAAGTCCAGGGTTGTAATCCTACTTGTTGCCGTGCTTCTACCTCGCAGTATCCTAAACTCCACCATCTCATGGTGACTGCAGCCAAGGCTATCCCCCAACCCTCACATCCTCAACCAGCCCTTCCTTGTTTGTTAGGATAAGGTTGAGCAGCACATCTTGCCTCGTTGGCTCCTCCACCACCTGCATCAAAAAAGTTGTCCTCAATGCTCTGCAGGAACCTCCTGGATTATGCATGCCTTGCCATGTTGCTTTAGTTACTTTTTTGTAAGAACATAAATCATGTTGACTTTGCAGTAAAGAAACCTAATCTTCCTGGGCTCCATTGGAATGAGTGCTTCCAGCAGGTCAAGGGAAGTGATTCTTCCCCTCTGTTCAGCACCGGTCAGGCCAAACCTTGAATACTGGGTCCAGTTCTGGGGTCACCAGTACAAGAGACATATGGGAATGCTGGAGACAGTCCACTGAAGGCCTCAGAGATGATTAAGGGACTGGAGCATCCCTCACATGAGTAGAGCTGGGACTATAGAACCTGAACAAGGCTCAGGAAAAATCTCATCAAAATGCATGAATATCTGAATGCAGACTGCAGAGAAGACTGAGCCAGGCTTTTTTCTCTGGTGCCCAGTGACACAAGAGGTAATGGGTGCAAACTGAAACACAGAAGTTCCAACTGAACATCATGAAACACTTTTAGTGTGAGGGTGATGGAGCACTGGCACAGGTTGCCCAGAGAGATTGTCTACTCTACATCCTTAGAGATATTCAAAAGTCATGTGGACCTGGTCCTGGACAACCTGCTCTAGGTGACCCTGCTTGAACAGGGTTGGACAAGATGACTTCCTGAGGTCCCTTCAACCTCAATGATTTGGTGATTCTGATTCTGTGACTCAGGTAGCTCACATTCATTTTGGAAAGTATCTGAAGTATATCAGGGATTTCAAGACCACTTTTGACAACTATGGGTTTGTGAAACCAGGGGAGTGGGAGGAATGACAAAATGGTAGTTACAAGGAACTGGACTCTCAGTTCAGCAGTACCATCCTTTGGTGGGCCTGTAATGCCCAAGTTCAGCTACATCCCTCCTCACAGGTATAACTTGGCCTCTTCGGACTTCATGATGCTAGAAGGACTGTATCCACTGAGCATCACTTCCATGAACTATGCTGACCTGAAAGCCTATGTGCTTATCAGTATGTGCTGCAGGCCACAGGCAGCCTCACATTCATCCCAAAAGACATCCACAGGACCACCTAAGGGCATGTCCATATGTGGCAGCACAACCTTTTATACAAGTCTTTGAGTCCCATTTTTAGAAGGACTTAGGAGTCTTTCAGCTGATCAAATACACTCCCAGTGGTCCTAGGCAGATTTCACTAAGCTGTTATGCAGGCATCCAGGATCCACGACACAGAGGTCATGGGAAGAGTGGGAGCAGGCAGTGGAAGGGCTAAGGAGCTGGATTTGATAGCACCAAGACAAAGAACTTGTCCCACTGTGGATCTCACATGAAATTAGGCTTCTCAACCTCTCTTCCCATTTACAGTACCTCTTTCAGACACAGCTGGTGCCACTTGGCTGTTGTTTATGCAGATGTTCCAGCTGTTAGGGACTTCAGTCTGGCCCTTCTGCTACAGAGTTTACAGGATAGAAAGCATTAGACACTTTATGTGAATTATATATCATTCACAAACTAGATGTTCCCAGCTTCTGTAATACTCCATCCTCAAGGCCTCAAGGCTGAAGGTAGTGCTCTAAGCAGGTAATCAGTAGGGAGAGTTGCAGCAGTGCTTTGGTTGCTTTGAAATGCCTGTTGCAAGAGACTATACACATAACTGAATTGGACACCTGGGAGGTTAGGCTGTAGTTATAGCTGTGAAAACAGCAGTGGTGCCAATACGATGAATCTAAGTACCAATCTGTTGGTTTGGGAGTCTGAATTATTTTGAAAGCCCTAGCAAATGACTGTCAAGGAGACTTAGGGCTAGAGCTATAGCTGGTGATGGGATGTTTCACAGAGGTATTGTCTCAGGTCCTGAAGCAGGGTAGTCACATCAGTTCAGGTCCGCTCCAATAAGTGTATTTGCCCTCCAAGAATGGGATGGTTTCTTGGACTAAAACCCTGCTGAGAATGGCATAGCTGCTGAATGGGAGAAACTTCAAATAGGAGAGAATGATATCTTTTCTGATCACAGCTGTGCAGAGTAGATACTCGAAAATTCCTATGTCTCTCAGTGACTTATGAAAACCGGACTTCAGGTTCCTGGGTCATTTTAGAGTGGCATTTCACTTCTCTTTCTCAATTTCTAGAACAAAAATAATGATTATTCCACCAGTAAAGAGTAGATGGCAATGGTGGAGTTAAATATTCTACATTCAGGGTTTACGTTCCCATGAGACATCCGTCTCACAGCAAGACTGTAAGTCTCTCGTTTCCCCAAACAAATCCTGAAACACCTTATTTAAAGCAACACTGTTGAAAAAACACTATTTTCTCATTAGATAGTGTCAAACATTACCTTCTGATACTTGTATGTATTACTCCTGTTTGTAGTAAAGCTCCATGATGCTGACCCCATTGTATAGAAATTTAAAGTTGCAGCAGTATTTAATGAAAAACTAGATCGCAATTTTTCTAACCTACAATAAAAACAGTTTTGCCTATCTGCTTTCCATTTAGAAAATCTGACATATTTTAAACCAGCCTTGAGGTAACACTAAATGCCCCATATTTATTTAGTAATGTTAAATAAAATTTACCACTCAGCAGGGCTAGCTACAAAACATAAGGCTTATTGACACTTTCTTTCTTCCTAAAATGAGACTTGTAATTCAATTATGTACTCATAGGGGAAGAAAATGGTGCATGTTCCAGCCAGCAGCCCCCATTGTCCACATGTGCATTCTCAGATCAAACAGATCTAATAATTCCTTGTTAAAGTCATCATTTCCCATTAGATGAGCAACTGTGGCTGGTAAAAGGTAATGGTTACAGTGTGTTACACAATTAACACAGTGTGAAATGAACTGAAATATGTTTTCTAAAGATGATTTTCAATGGAAATGGAGTATTTAGACTGTGTATCAAAAATACTGATCCAAATATGGGCTGTGCTGAATCTTTTTGCAAAACTGACAGTGTGCTCACTCACAGCAGCACTTCTCCTACACATTAAAATTAGTATGTTGTCAAAAGCATATCAAACATTCTTTAGGACTATGAAAGAGAAAACTTTCATTAGAAGAAAATCACTTGAAGATGTCTGGATGGTAATGTTTTCAGGCTTTGTAAAGGTTTCTGCCACAAAATGTACTAAAAATTCATATAATCACAAAGACTGTAATGGATAATAGACAGCAGGTTTAGTGTAAGTAGAATGAATTCAGAAAAGAAAATGACATTGTTCTGAAAAAAAACCCCAACCTAGCAAAGCCATGAGTGAGCAGTTTACTGCGTTTTCTACATGATATGTGCCAAATTACCCAAGTATAACACAAGTCGTCAGTGAAAGACAATATCCAGCAGTTCATAGATATAGAAGTTGCTTATCAATTCTTGCAGTTCTGTCTGTCAATAAAGAGAGCAGATCTGGTAGCAGATACCTGATCTGAAAAAAAAATCCATACGACTTTTCATGTAGTAGAGCTTTTTTTTAATACTTATAGGCTAGATGGAACTCCATGGAATTTAAGACAATGAGACTATTTAATACCTCACCTGGATAAACACACATTGCTGGAAGTTGACAGAAGGTGCTCCAGAAGATAATGTTACAAATTCTGTTCTTTAACTGCATAAATTCTAATGGCCAGCTTTTTAAGATTTATGGGCAGTCTCTGCTGGCAGACGGTGGCTGTTATGCACCAGCACCACACATGCTCCAAACCAGAGCTGTCAAAAGTAGCTGAAACTCTAAAGCCATTTAGACATCTCTGTGCTTTCAACTTCATTAAATTCAGCAAGAGCAAGTGCCAGGTCCTGCACCTGGGGAGGAACAACCCCATGCACCAGTACAGGTTGGGGGTTGACCTGCTGGAAAGCAGCTCTCTTGAGAAGGACCTGGGAGTGCTGGTGGACAACAAGCTGACCCTGAGCCAGCACTGTGCCCTTGTGGCCAAGAAGGCTGACAATATCCCGGTTTGCATTAAAAAGAGTGTGGCCAGCAGGTTGAAGGAGGTTATCCTCCCCTTCTACTCCACCCTAGTGAGACCACATCTGGATGGAGTACTGTGTCCAGTTCTGGGGCCCCAGTTTGAGAAGGACATGGAACAGCTTGAGCAAGTCCAGCGGAGAGCTGTGAAGATGACATGGGACTGCAGCATCTCCCTTATGAGGAAAGGTGGGTGGGTGTCAAGAGGATGGGACTGGACTCTTATCAGTGGTGCCCAACAACAGCAGAAGAAGCAATGGGCACAAGTTGGAACACAGGAAGTTCCACCTGAACATGAGGAAAAACATCTTTGCTCTGAGGTTGACAGAGTAGTGGAACAGGCTGCCCAGAGAGGTTGTGGTGTCTCCTTCCCTGGAGACGTTCAAAACCCACCTGGACACAGTCCTGTGCCCCCTGCTCTAGATGTACCTGCTCAAACAGGGGGTTGGATGAGATGCTCTCCAGAGATCCCTCCAACCAATACCATTCTGTGGTTCTGTCATACCCTGTTTCTGTATGTGACTGTGTTCCTGCTAACAAGCCTTGCTTCTTAAGTGGATTTATTTTTATGAGCTAGTCCGACTAGCTCAGAGTACTGGGAAGGGTAACGTACAAGTAGCAGCCTCTGAGCATTTAGATAACTCCTGAGTTACTGTTTTGCTCAACAGAGCAAATATCTAACCTTGAGGTGGCCTTTAGGGGTCTTTGGTGTCAAGAATTCCCATGTTTTCTAGGTGCAAAGATATGGTCAAGCATCTCAGAAAAGGATTTCAGAAGACTGCCATATACTGTAGTAGAGACAATCAGGCTGAATCTGGAATATGGGCAGTAGTGTTCTGCAGGGTCCCTTACTGCAACAAAACTAAGTTCAGCTTCCAGTCAGGATGAGATCAGGCCATTTAGTAATTAAGTTACACAGAAACAAACAAAAAAAAAAAGTGACACACTCAGATGTGTCTTCCTCTTGGGACAGGAAGATCTGTCAGGAGAAGTGGTACAGAAAATAGATGTGGAAATCAAAGGAGGTTTAAAACCAATGGTCTAATGACACTATAGAATGGATCACATTACAGAAATTCCCCCCTCTAGCTACTGGAAAAGAATGGAAGGTTTTGTTATGTATTTTTCTGTCTTGCACTCTTGCTGGATTTCTTTTTCAAAATTATTCTATTGCTCTTCTCTTGAGTATTGCTTTACTTCATACCCTTATGCTTGTCCTTGAGGCTTTCATTTTATAAACCTACAAGCTATTAGGTGTTTGATGAGACCAGTTCAGAGCATACTTATTTTGTCCTAGCAATAGGGTTCAGCAGTATTTAGAAAGTTTTGAGATATTAGGCAGTACCTCCATATCTCCTTTTCCTCTTCTCCCTTTTGATTATCCATAATACAGACTTTCAAGATCCCATCTCAGTTTAGCTAGTTTTCAGGACAGGGACTGTCTGTGGTTTTGGCTGCACAACGGCTGAGATCACAGATCCCATTATGTAAATAGTAACTAATAAATAAATAACTGTATGACAAATGTCAAAAGTTCTATTCCTCTTTTTGCAATGGTCTGAAATGAGCAGAACCTTTTGTAGGACTGTTCCTGTTGCCGTATGAAGACCACACTATTTATATTCCCTGGGAGTGGGATGAAGAGGTGTTTAGTTTTGAAGATGAGGAAGAAAAGCCAAGAAGTAATATATCCACTAACTAGATCTTGCCTCTCAGAAACATAGAAAAACCAACTCAGCTACCTTGTCCGTCTCATTGAGAAGATTCAGTAATGTTAGTCTATGAGACAGTTACAGCTTTATATAGCCTGTGACTTCTTTGGGTTGTGTCAGTATTCACTAAAATCCTGACAGAAAATACAGTGACTCCAGTGTGAGATGAAACAGATTTCAGTGGGCTTGAAGTTAGGTATCACATGAACAGTCAGGTATGCATTTGAGACTGCTCCAAAACTGAGTACTTTGAATCATGTCAGTGTTTTTATTTAAGCAGAGTGGCAGGAAATACAGACCAAAAACTGACCCAATGCAAATACTCAGATCTGAATCCCTCAGAGTGTAAATGTGACCTTGTAACTATGACTTCTGTGAAAATGATGCAATATGACTTGCCTGAACAGTGAAATGCTAGAGCATGACATCTCATTCCCAATTGAAAATACACACAAACGAAAATATCAACTCTTAAATCAAACGAACTGTACCCATTTGCAGATGAAGTCTAGTCAGGTTACTTCAAAAGATTGACAGATAGTCAGAGTTTACAGTCAAATCTCTTATAAACAGCAATTTATTTTCAGTCCACAGATCTTCCAAACTACTCTTTGTGATTCAGATTGTTCATACGTGATTTTGTCAATACACATGGGGCATTTGAAAGTTCAACTTACAAAGAAAAATTGGCAATAATGATGCTTCTCACTTTCCAGAAACTTCAAAACAATGACCTGTAATTGTAGATGAAGAAATGTTGTCATCTCTCAGCACAAAGGCTTTTCTTCAAGTGAAATATGTGCAATAAAAGCCCTTACATAGTTGGCTAGAGTAGTGGTGAAGGGGAGAGAGGGAAGTGTGAAGAACTTCACACAGGGCATGCAGAAATGGCCATGGGTAGGAAAACGAGGTAGATCTGTCTTCTTTCCTTGAACAGCAGAAAGCAGCATGAGTGAGAAGAGACGGTATGGATGCAAGAGCTAATGTGGTGCTACATGGAAGAGCTGCTCAGCAGTTATTGCCTGCTCCCAGCAACGTAGTCCTTGGAAAGGTGAGGTTCCACACTGTCCCCTACTTAGGCTGATGGTTAACAGGACTAATAACAGCAGAAATAGAAATAATTGAAGAGTGGAAGGACCCACCTCTGACAGAATATCTGCAGGAAATGAGCCAATTTATGCTGGTCAGGCTGTGAGGCAGCTGAGAATAATTGCTATTTTAGTTCTAATAGTGAACAACACTGCAAATAAACTCTAAGTATATTGACTAATCAGTGAAGAAGTAAATAGAGAGAGAGAGACTGCCCTCCATTGCAATGTAAATGGCCTCTGTTTAATTAAGCTGTAGAGTTTAGGTTCACAGAAGGACAAATGCACCTTGAAGCCCAGCAAGCTTGTCCTTATGACAGTGAACCAAAAATTTCACAACATTCTTGCTTATCTGATGACTGGCCACACAGTCACCTTGAATAACCAGAATCCCTTCTCCAATACACTTCAGGCCAAAACTGCCCTTGTTCATCTGTTTTCTGTCAGAAGAGAAAGTAAAATCTATACTTCTCACAATTTTTAACAATAAACCTCCAGGACACTTGAAAGCTCCTACTCTTCTTAAGTACTGACCACAATGAACATCTTAATACCTAACACATGCCCAAGCCTGAGAGATTTCTCTTCTTGAACCCTTGGAAGCATTCAATCTGGTAAGCTTTTTCAGAGAACATAGAACAGAAAAGAATAGGAATTACAGACTTAGAAAATGCAGCTACAGTGGGGAAGTCGACAGAGTAAAGAACTGAATTCACGTCTTCCACTTTCTAGGCAAGTGTTGTAACTAGATGGTTCTCATAGGAATGGTAAGGATGAAACCTGTATCTTAAAAGGGAAATCTTTGTTCAGTTCTTTGAAGGAAGGAAAGGACTGAGGGATGATTCAACTTATACTGCAGCTGTCCTGAGATCTGATTCAGAGAAAAAGATAAGACTGAGTGGTTGGAGACAACAGGCCAGGAGAAGAAGAAATAGAAAACTTCTTTTACCAACAATCTTCAGAAAGGAAACCAGTGTTAAATGAAATCACTTCCATGCTTCCAGTCCAGGCAGTCCAGGCTCCATAAATTTGTTCTTGTATTTATTTTACAGTAGGCTTGCCTTCGTCTATCCTGAGAACTTAAATCCCTCCAGACCGAAAGCTGTGCAACGGTATCACCTCAGCTATGTTCTCACATTTAAACACATCACAGAGGTTTATTAGCTCAGGAGAGCATGTTAATGAACCTATATGCTTCCTCCTCATGTTCATTCAGATCAGAGCACTAGCAAAGTCTGTCTCTGCCTGGAAGTAATCAAACAGACCTGCACCTTTCTTTTCACAAGAAGCTACTCCATGTGTTATGATACCCACATTAGAACCAGTGGTAGAGAGCTGACAGCAAACAGTAAAACAATATAAAGATTAGCCATAGATGAGCTTTGTCTTCCAAGTATTTGCAGTTAACATTTTACAAAGAAGGATCAAATTCAGTTTAAAACTAAATAAGCAAAATTTAATGATGATCAAAATGAAATAAGATTTATAAAGTTCAAAATTCTCTTTTTGATGAGAACCTTGCATAGCTTCTCTTAGGCATGCAGTACCCATTAAAACATAGGAGCTTGTCTTAGAGTTATACAAAAGCCATTTTCCCAAACTGGAACCTCTGATCCAGGCAAAGATTGTATTTGTAACACATGCATACTAACAGGCCAGAAGTAAGGGCTACTTCTAATCCATTAGGAACTGTCAGCATAAATCCCAAAGAGACTACAGATATCCTCCTCTGGAGAATTATTTCACTCATTAATATGAGAAGGAAATAAGCCTTTATTACTTCTTATCTGTTCCAAGAGAAATGCTTCTCTGCCTTGGCTTTACACACAAAAATCTACTTGGGGTTTAAAGTTTATGACCTTCCTTCCTCCCAAAAGCAGACAAATGATAAAAGTAGCTCATTCCCCCAATACATGAAAGTGTCTCTTCTGGTGAATAATCTGGTGAGTTTTCTGTTTAGTCAGCAAGTAATCATTTCTTCAAACTTGTACAATTGTAGTCTAAAAACTGTAACTGTAAAAATGCCATCTTGGTTATTCTGGCAATGTTAAGACCCCACATGTGCCATCTTGCAATGATTTACAATATGATTAAAGACCATAAAAAGCTGATGTTGTAACTTTGAAAGGGAAAAGGGGAGGAGAGGGATACATTATTGAATACCAAAATCATCCTGAAAAATGGGAGGAAATTCAATAGACACAAGCTCAGAGTACTACACTTGAGTCTTGTCTACACAAGCAGGTTAGTACAGCAAACTAAAGCATGAATTTACAGTACACTTGTTGCTGCATACTACATTCTCATGCTGACGCTCTTGCTAAGCAGTAAGTATGATTCTGTGTGATGATGTCATGTACTCCACATGTTGCACAGAGCTGGCATTTGTGCAGGCTGCAAGTATTCTCAGGGGAAGCTGGCACAGAGAAGCTGGTGTGCTGTAAATTTGTACCCTACCTTACTGCAATTTACCAATGTAAATGCTCCCTTAGGCAGAAAAAAATCAAATGCACAAATAGAAAATGTGGAATTATAGGTTTGACAACATTACTGCATAAGCAAATTGTAGTCAGCATAACAATCATAGCTAGTGATAAACAATAAAAAATAGCTATGATATTGGTATTACATACAACACTGTTACCAGTGTTTAGAAAGAAACAGAAAATAATTATTCATATTCTGCTTTGCTCACTGCTGGTAAGACATCATCCAGAATAGTCTGTTATCTTTGGGGTTACACACTTGAAAGGGTAGGCAAGTTTTAGAGCAGTCACAGGAAAGCAGTCAAACATGTTATAATAACTGAGACTGCTTAGTCTAGACAAACCATGGCTGATGGCTGAGTCTAGTAACAGCTTTCAAAAATGTAAAAGAATGCTTTAACAGAATTCCTGTTTATTCTTTCAGTCCAAGGGGATTTGGAAGGAAATAATTGCTTTGTTTGCAATCATGATTTTCAATACTGTCATTTTGGAAATGCTGAGGTATGCCATCCTGAGGAGTACAAGAGCAGGTCAATAATGGGAACAAGACACGCCAGTTTTAGGAGCAAGAGTAAGAAAAAGAAAGAGCAAATGATAGAGGGAGAAAGGGAAAGAGAAAGGGAAAGGGAAAGGGAAAGACTTCAACAGTAGCTTCCCTTGGGGAAAGGGCACAAGAACATATGGCTTGAGAAATACTAGCTGAGTTTTGGACCAGATTACCCTGAGAGAATAAGGAATCAAGCATCCTGAAAAGTCTAAAAAAATATTCATAGTTTAGACAAACAGCTTTAAGTGTGGTCTAAGTATTCTTGAACCTTTTTCTGGGCAGGAGCTCAGAATTAGAGAGCTTTGCAACTCCCTTTCATTTATCTCTTTAAATCTATAGCAATGTAGACCTTCTAGTGGCCTGTACTTGGCTCAGATATATTCTTCACAATTAGCTACAGGGCAGAAACATCTATTGATTGAACAATGAGAGCAAGTTACTGGGACTCTAATTTTATGTCTGATCATTTACCACCCAGTTTTCAGTGTCTCGTCTAACTTATCTTCCTCATTTTCTCTATATGGAAAAGGAGATTATAATATTACACTTATAATTGAAAAGAATAGTAAACAAACATGATGTTTACAATTATATATAAAATTATGCTTATATTTATATGTGGGTTTTTATTATTCATTTACGCTTGATTTTTTAATTGGCATTCTATGTGCCTCCTAGTTATCCATATATTATTTTCATCATTGAACAAGTTCCACACTGAATTTACAGCTTGCATGTTGTAATGAGTTCAACACATCTTATATTAAGAGCCAGCTAATGTAAAAAAAAAAAAGTATTTGAGCTGAATGCATTTCCCTTCCACAAAGACAGCAGATGGAAAAGATCTAAAACTGAGAGATGAAAAATCAGTACCTTCTAGGGAAAGTGTGGAGAGTAAATTTAAAGTGCCAACTGGATAAACTAAAAGTTATGGAACTTTGTAAATTCAGAATGTGAAAGGGGCAATTATGATAATGTAAAAGAACAACCCCCACTTAGAAAGAAAGGGTATTGTATATGTTTAAATAGTGTGAATCTAGACTCCTTTCTTTTTGATCAAGCACTGTTTCGTGTTTTAATATTTAACCTAAGCTTAGGGATGGGGTATCTTGGCCATCAGCGTTATCCATTTAATCAAGGACAAATGTTCCTTTTAGAAGAAAATAAAGGAGAGTTGGGGAGAGAAAATAGCCTTGAATTGTCCTTAGGTACACACAACACTATATGGATAAAAAGGGTTAGGGTACTGCGTTTATAAAGACCACTAAGGACCCGCAAAGGGAGGAAGGCATGTGCAGAAGGACCTGAAGTGGAGCCAAGAAGAGTGACTTAATGCCATTATGCAATCTATGTAGAGTAGAATTAATATGTATTAAATAGGCAGAATATGTATTAATTTATTGTATAAATATAATGAGGCAGCTGGCTTCAGTGTGCTTGATTTGTGGAAAACCACTGAGCACCCAGACTTGCACAACTGTGAAATAAATTAGTGTGTGATTATTGACTCATTGCACACCGGGCGACAAATCAACTTTATGGACAACAATAACACAAAGTTGTCTTCTGCTGGCAACTAGCCATCAGATCTTCTAAGCCATATAAGAGTAGTGAAGGGAGCACAATGTAAAGCCTTGTTAAAAATACTGCCAATAATATCTGGAAGAGAATGAGAGGAAGTGGAAGGAACAGAATAAGCCTAGAGGCTGGCAATTAGAACTGTATATTAGCCTGCTACCTAGAAACATACAAGAAATAACAGGAAACTAAATGAAAATAGCATGTATTTACTAGCAATGGTGTGAAATTCTAGTATTGATTTGTTCTACCTCCAGTCAAATCACTTTGCCTTTCAGTGATATTTAGACACAGGCAATAACTTTCTTTACATCAGTTCCCAGCCCTATGAATAAAATACCTACTTTTTTTTTAATGGCGTACTTAAATCTTTACCTAAGCATTAATTATAAGTGCCACTACCACTTTTAACTTAGTATTTCTAAATCAGTTAATGTAATCATCTCCTTAGCTCAATTTTAGTAAAATATATAATAATATATCTCTTTGGCTCCTATGTGTAAAGCACATTAGTGTGGAGCACTACTCGCATGTGATCTGAAATAGGCAAAATGACTTAAAACAAAAAGTAGAGTAAGAAAAATCACATCAAACAGATCAAGCAGACCAGAAATCAGTCAGAAAAGAACAATAAACTTTCTTATATATGACATCAGCAGCTATCTAGAAATAGGTCTAAGTAATTTGCCATTGAAGTTCACAGGTAATTCTTACATCTCTGAGGTTAAAAGTGTACTAAAAATGGACCTAAAGAGGTAGAGCTGCAGAAAATAGTGGTGTAGAAAAGCAGCTACTAAGATATCTGAAGACTGCTACTTCAAAACTCAAATGGTGAATTAGAAAGAACACTGGAAACCAGTATAATTAATGCTTGCCATTTCTATTAGGAGTAATAGGGGACAGCTCATTAGAATCAATTTTTCTGCCATTTAGGACGTGAGAGAGACCATTGGAACTATGAACATGGAGGAAATTCTTTAGAGAAAGATATTGAGACCCTTTATCATTGGGATTCCATCTAAAATATTGCATTCACATGTAGTATTTAACTGTAATAGAGACTGAGAAAATGGGAGTCATTCTGAAAAGACCAACACAGTTTTTCTGGAGTGGTTAATAAAAGGCACTGCACAGGTAATACTTGTGCAAATAGCAAAATTATCTAAATGGAGAAAAACTGTAAGATTCCCATGAATAAATGAAAGGAATGCTTTTATGGCAATAGGAAGGAAAACCTTCTTTCAGGGGTCGAAATTCAATAACAGTATAGTCTGCAGGGCAAGAAAGTAGAAACTTGCTTGACACTGGTAGAATAATGGTAGGAAAAGTTTGGGAAAATAATACTTCATTGGAAAAGGGACACGTTAAGTAATAAAATGTTTCTCACTCTAATAGTTTTGATTAAAGAAATGGGGGCCAAAATGTAAGTCTCTGATATGCAGAGGAGATATTATCATCCAATAATATGGATGGAGTTTGTACTGGAAAATACCGGTGAGGTCTTAAGAAAAACACAGTCCAAAGTTTGCATCAAATATCCGATAAATATTATTAATCCTGTTTTCCAAAGGCGTACAGCTAACTTATTGAAGCTCATCAGCTAAAAGTGTTTGTTAATTGTTCTTAAGTCATGGAAGATCCATTTGGGAATCTCCTTCTTAAAGTCTCATTGTCACACAAGCTGTGTTACTATTGACTGCCCACATTCTTAACTGTGCAGGACCTACAGGTCATTAGCAAAAAAAAGACTAGTGCACTTAATGTCACACACTTACATAAGAGTCCCTTTCATAGAGTTTATGAGTGAACTTCACACTTGGAGTGTTAAAATGAATGATTGCTAGGTAAATGCCTTTCCTCTACCTCTAGATTTAAGGAAAACCAAAAAACCCCAACCAAATAAAACTGTCATGAATGCAAGATCACCATGGTTCCTGTCAGCCAAGCAGCTCATTCAACATCATCAACAACAGTTCTGGATTCTAAAGGCAGCAGGTAGAATGGAGTCCAGAGTATTTGCCACTGGAGGGAGTATGTTGAAATTGTTGAAACTTCATTGCAAAAAATTCCAGCTTTATTCTTCAAGACCTCCCTGCTCTATGATTAATCAAAATACTCTACTTCTACCCAACAAATTCAGAGATGCTTCATAAATATGGCATAATAATTTTTACCACAACTATAGATATTGGATACTGTAAAAATTAATATGACTTTTTATTCATGCTCCATAAATGACCTCATTTTTTCTCAGGTTAACTGTTTTTAAGCAGGCTTCTGCATTTCATTATAGATTTGCTGTGACCTAGGTGAGGAACCGAAGATCCCATGTTATTTATGCCTCTGGTTTTATTTATTTTCCATGATGAACAGATGTGTAAGCCTGGGTTTTTCTCAGGAGCTTAATAGAACTTCCACAAAATACTGGACAAAGTATCTGATTTGCTTTTTGAAATTGCTAATTTCTTCATCTTCACTGATGTGTATGAACTGTTTCAACTTAATAAAATTTTTCTTGTCCCTCTAATTTCCTCTTAACAACAGGCGGAAGTTCATTTCACAGACCTTCCCTCATAGCAATATCCCTACTTGCTACATGCCTGAGGTACAATTTGAACTAGCAATAAATCTCATACGTACTCCACCTTCTTAAATCTTATCATTGACAATGGGACTAAAGGTTTCTTAGAATTAAAGTTCAAGTGATCCTCCTGATCTAAAGCACCTACAAAAAACTACATTTGTTTCTTTATCCCAAAGGCAAACTAAGATAAGGGATTTAAAACTATGTATACCATGCACAGGATGTCAGTCCAAGCTGAGGCAGAGACCCACCATCTATGTCCTTCAAACAGAATAAAGAAGTTATATAGACATATTCCAATGAGAAAATAAACTCCAGTACAAAAAACAAAGCAATCTCCTTGTTAGTTTGGGTAATGATAGCACTTTAACTAATTAGCATGTGATATATAAAACAATGACAAGATTTTATTTTTAGCCATAGGATACATCAACCCTTTTGGAGGGATCATGCTACATGTATTAGAACATATTGTCAGGTCTGTACTACCCAAAGAAACACAATATTCCCACAGTCCTGCAATTTACTGTATCTTTAAAAATGATACTTCAATTTTAATGAGTTCTCCTTTCACAAACAGTAAAAAGTGTTAACCTTATTCAAATTTATCTAGAAAATTATTTCATCTGTAAATTTTAGCTTAATTTCAGTAAGATATTGCCCATTCTTGGTGGTGGGGGAGAAATACTCTTTTTTTAGGCAATAGTTTGTGCTTCCACTGTCAAAACGTTTTTGGAAATAGTATTCATACTCATACACTAAAGTGGCAACAGGGTAAACCACCAAAGGACTTTAGTATAAATGATCATCAAGGTTTCCATTTTTTAATACATGTGCAAGATGAATTAGTTGCTTCACTTCTCATAAATTCCAGGCAGATACAGTGGAATCAGAAGTTTTGCAAAGGGTCACGAATGCTTGTATTTCATTCATGTATACATTGAAAAATAGCACTTCTTTGAGAACTGTGCATATTACAAAAAAAAAACCCACTAATTTCATAAACTATATGCCTCAAACTTATGCACACATGATTTACAAGAACTCTACAGTATACTGTTCCAAAAATTGGGAGGTTTTGGCATCAAAACTCTTTCTGAATAAGTATTGTATACACATCTCTATTATGCAGCCCTCAACACCACAGATCCTTGAATCAGCCATTGGAGAGCTCTGGCAATGTTAGACACACAGTTAAGTACAGATCACTAGAGACAAGATTCTCTTCCATTTCTAGATGAAGTCGGATACAATTTGACCACTTCTGTCACAGAAGGACATGGAGGACTTATACAATGCTAAGACTATGGTTCAGTATCTTCTGGTGAAGAATAATTCTGCAGATCAGATGCCTAAGCTTTAGGTTAGTTTTGCTGTAAAAGTAGCAGATATTTTGCAATCCCTGTTTTCCTCCACAATTCTCTAACACATCATTTTTGGAGTAGTTTATTATATTCTTGCAGGATTCCAAGTTACAGCATAAGACTCAGAATGCGTGAGGTTGTAATTATTTAATTACAGTAAAACTGCCCTCTGACTAAACCCCGAGAGGAATTCCTAGGCTAACACACCAGAACACTACAAGACTTCAATTCTGCTCTCCTATAAATGGAGTTTCAATATTTCTTTGTTCATTGTAAATGAGTACAGTAAATTTCAGAAGGTTCTGACATCATACTTTTTAAGTAAGGGAAACTTGGAAAGACAAGGTCTTTGTAAAGATGAATTCATTAAATTGCTTACTATCCATGCAAACTTGGGAAAAGGGGAGTAAGGGATAAAATTTTACAAGTGAGTTCATACAGAGGGAAGAAAGTATATTTTCTGTCCCATGCTGAAGTATTTTGATAAAACTAACAAATGAAAGTCTTCCAGCTTTTCATCACTGTTTAGAACTTTGATCAGTGATTTTTCAGTGTAAAACCACCTGTTTCCCATATCCTGAATTCCTTTTCTCAAAAGTACAGAAGCAGATACATAAGTTTTACCACTGATGCACCTAAGGCAAGTTTAATATATTCATCTTTAATCAAGTGCATGTTCCATGTATTTTTGCAACAGGAATAATTGGTTTCATTAAAATATCCCTATTTGTGACTCCTCTATGTGGTGAAAATAAGACATAAAGCATGCTTTAAATGTAGGGGGTTTTTTTGAAAAAGTGGAAAAAAACAGTCTCTTAATTTCTTAAAAATAAAAAACTCAACCTTCTTTAATCCTAAAAATATACCTTTAGATATATACATCTTTATTATGTCTAGAATTAGTGAGTTATAGTGAGGCAATATTTGCCTGGCCTAGCACTCCATTAAGGCATTGTGCACGTGGAAGACTCAGATACCCATATATACATTGCTTAACTGAATACGCATATTCATGTTCATTAAATTCCTTTTTCAAATGGCAAAACAAAAAACATTCTTTAAAATAGTTAGCAAACCCAAAACATTTCCCAAAGAGACTGAATGAAATGCAATGAACTAGCAGCTAAGCAACACATTATGTATTTTGATATTAGATCACTGTTTCAGAACCAGATCACCAAAAGAACTCTTCCAAGTTCAAACTTAAGAATGCTTATGAAGAACAGCAAGCTCTTCAAAGGTTTAAGACTAAAAATTAATATGACTTACTGTGACAGAGGTAGATAAAGTACCAACTACCACAATTAAAAGGATAAAAACCATTGCATGATGAATACTCCCTTTTTGTATTCATGTTACTTGAAAAGTTGATAAATATATATATATATGAACAGACTGTATATATTTCATATATTTATGGGAAGTTTTAAAAAAGAAAGCAAATAATGAAACTATACTGGTAATGGTATTTCACATCCATTTTTCAGAAATATAATTGAGAACACAAAGCATGTAATGCTCAATTGCGATATAGATTGCTAAGATTGCTAATCATATTTAACACTGGAATTCTACATACTATTAAATTGAAATCTGTATTGAACTCAATAGGAAAATTCCCATTGATTTTAATAGAACCACGATTTTAACCTTGGTCATAGCACAGATTACTTTATGGTTTATATTCAGAACAGTTATTTTCCATAGAGCACAAATGAGGAAACACTACCAGTAAAACACAATTCCTGTCAAAGAAAAAAAAAAAATTGCACCTCAGCACATTCCTGAATGAGATCAGAATCTGGACTATATGGCTTGGAAAATTTCTTTCTCCAAAGCTACACAGGGTCCAGGGTCACAAGGTCGTCCTGGGAAATGTCATGTATAACGAAGAAATTCCCACAATCATATCTGTTCAAAGAAGCCAAAGCAATTATAATATGGAAGTCTCCTCTCATACATCAATGGGAAAATATTTACTTGTCACTAATGTTATCCATTTGCTTTGTTTCATTCTTGTTTAAGTTCTGTGCATTTCAACAATAGAGGTCCACAACTGGAAGTGGTTTCAAACTTCTCACTTCTTGAAACATTAGTGGAATATTTACTGGGACTTTGGAGAAGCTGTTTATGACGCTGTGCACGTTTGGAAGCTGACCCATGTCTGTGTTCACAGCTTTGATACAAGAGCACAGAACCTGGGGGTGAGGGTGGAAGGGGGAAGGAAGCATTGCCAAGAAGGATAATTCTGAAAGATATGAGAGAAATACTGAGTTCTTCTTAGGGCAGCCTTATTTTAGGCATGGACTCATTATAGTTGCTGGTTATCTGGATACTGGGGATAAAGTATGCCACTGTACACACACATGCACAAAAAGAAAATAAAGTATATATGAAAGCCATGAGCTTTTTGTTTCTAGGATGAAAATTCCCTCATACCGTAAAAAGGGATCTCTTCATTCCATAAAGAGATATCAGTGCCTCAGAGGAAGCTAGAATTAAGGCAAAGGCAGGCCTGTGTACACAGAGAGTGGCTCCATGTTTCCCCACTTCTAAACAGTAATGAATCATTTTAACTAAAGCCCTGCTGCTGTAGTTTCTTATGTGAATGGGGGCTTCCACTCAAGTTAGCAAGAGCCTTCAGTAATGAGATCTGCCTGCTAGGAACAGGGCGTGATAAATTGTTACATATTCTACATATATGTCTATATGAATTTGCGCACACACACACACACGTACATATACACACACAAACATGCACACACAGAGATTAATAAATATATGTGTATGTATATGTACATATGCAAAGAGACAAGATCGAAAGCCATGTCAGACTTGGAATGTTTTCACTTGTCAGAACCATTTCAACTACTATCTACACAGTACATATTGAAACTCAACTTTAAGATTTTTTATTTTTATGTACAGTTCATTTTTTTCCTCTGGAAATAAAATATCTAAATACAGACAGACTGTAATGTTGTATATGTATAGCTTTCAACAATACTTTAGCTGAATAAATGCTTTGTACATAGTTCTGTCTTTTAATGGAGTTTACAGCTACATTGATAAAACGGATTCCTCATTTCCTTGATTGTTTTTAACCAATAACAAGCAGAGAGACAATTACAAGTTAATATTAATAAGCAGCTCAAATAACACCGGTTAAGTTATGTACAATACAAACCATTCATACAAATGAAGACTAGGATATTGAATTTGTTACAATATTTTGTAATAAAGATAAGACAGCCACTTATAACTTACATGTTCTCCACCAGGCATTTTCTTTCTTAGAGATCAGTTGGAGAGTTTTTAAGTAGCTTAGCTGGCCTAAACTCAACCAGGTTTAAAGAATCAGAGCTTAAAGAGTCAGAGAAACAAGAAATCAGAATGTCTGCCCACATGTAAATTCCAAATGTTTGCCCATCTTTACTAGTAACAGGCTCGCTCCATGGAAAAAGAGCCACCTAACACCACCTCGAATGTGCCTACTGTATGCTGGAAAAAAGTCACGATGCTTTGCTGTGTTCATATAGTAAGGAATACTGAACTCTAGACACACATTTCTCCCATTTTAATAAGTATTTACTCCTACAGTATTATTTACCAGTACAGCTACTCCAAGCAGTAGAATGTATGAGTGGGGATTATTGATTGGTGTATACTCAAAGGACTTTCAAAGAGATTTCCATAACAGTCTGCATTAGAAACCATTCTCTGTCTAGTTAATCCATTTTGCTTGATGATAGATTATCCTCAAACCTTAGATATCAGACAATGAAAGCTCTCAATAGATGTGAGCTGAAAAGAGTGTGTGTCTCCATACGTATATGGTTTTATTTCAAATCCATAGTGGTTTACAACTAGATTGATACACGGAGCTGACTGGGCAAAAATTACATTAGATTGTTTTCCGCTAACATATTTGCAGCCATTTGACATCAGCAGCAGCAGGTAGACACATTCCAGGCAATAGATGTGGCCTTCCTCCTTGAGGTTACAGCCCTGTCATATGACCTCTTTTATTCCCCAGACTTCAGTCTCAGACACATGTTGGTCTTCACCCTGATGGGAAGTAGGGTGTGTCACTGTGGTAGTTGTAATCAGGACACACCTTCTGTACTAGTTTATAATCTGTACTATAAAAGGAAATGTAAATACAGATTACTTTAAAGGGCTTGGAGCAGAGCCATGACACGTGGCTCTGGGTCTGCTCCTGATAACAGGTTTTTGAAGGGTCATAGTTGCAGAGTGTGTTCTTGGTAGCCTTGTCAACCTTTTCATACTCGATTCGACAGTTAAAGGACTTGGAATCTTTGGCATCAATCACTGTCTGTTGTGCCAAGTCAAATTCCACTATTTTTGTAGGGGGCACTAGGCTCACAGATACATTCCCTTGACCAGTGGAGTTATGCCTGAAGTAAACACTAAATGTCCCATTGCCATGGTCAACGATTTTTCCCGTTATTAACAGATTTAGCTTCACAGTCTTGATGTTGGAATGAAAATCACCCCAGCCAAACATTTTCTTAAATTTCCCAGTCTTGACAATGGGCCGTCTCTTTGCTCTGGGCCGAGGCTCTTGCAGGTCTGTGGAGTTCCTCAGCCAGTCCCAGAGATCTTGCTCAGAATAAGTTTCTGGGGCATCGTATCGCAGGTCCAAATCTGTATCATTTTCCTTTCCACGAAAAGTCTGTGACAGCAGTCGGCTGATGGACAAATCTTTGCTACTTTCTGTCCATATGTGCTTTAGTGTGGATTTGGAGCTTCCTGATTTTAGAAGTTCTGTTTTTCCTCCATTTGTTAAATTTGCACAGGTAACCTGGAAAAGAAAGAAGGGAAGAAGAAAGAAAGGATATATTGAGATATGTAATACAAATCCCATCATTCCCACTTGAGACCATAATGATCAGATTTTTTGAGAAATTAAATTATATCTCTGTACTCAGTAAAACAAAACAGAAATGTCTGTTTTCCTCTTCTTTCCAAGTAGTTATTTCTTAATTCTCCTTTGCCAGTCTTTCACACTGACCTTCAGATTTAATCCCAGCCATTGACTTTATTCTTCAGCCTACCTCTGTTATGATGCCTGTAAGTGATGAGTATGTAATGCAGTACTGCAAAAACTAAGGTACCCATCTGTGTCACCCTCCAGTCTGTATGTCGCTTTCACTGGCCATTTCTCATCTCAGAGAGAAGTACTCTTGCTTGAATGTTTTCTCTGCAAAGTGACTGTGTCTTCCACCATCAGCCACATTTATTTATTTTTGCTGTCCCAGGAGCCCACTGTCAGGGTGCTGTCTTGGTGGTGCCAGCCTGACCATGCTCAAAGTCCGTGTCGTTATAAATCTAATAATAGTAATATAATTTCCCTACTCCTTTTATGAGTACACATTGGTCTGTGTTCTTGACTGGGACCTTCAGTCACAACTACAATATAAATAATAGAATAATGAAAATTTTAATGAGTTTTGCGTAGACAACTGTACATACTGTGTGCTGTACCTCAATTAATGCAAGAGGAGTCAGCCTTTTCTTAGAGCCCCTTACAGATTAGCTACTGATGTGCCTTGCCTGTATTTATTATGACATGCATTTCTCCTTCCTCACTTCACTTCTCTTTTCACACCTTCCTCCCCAAACCAAAAAGTGATCTGTGCTACAGAGAAAGCCTTTTGTGTATTTACAAGCAAAATAGGGCCACCAATTTAAAAGTAGTATCAAAAAAATCCTGCAAAGTCACATTTTTGAAAAAGACAAAATCTTGCACCAAGTCCCTACAAAATCATAAAATTCAGACATAGATTTTCACAGAATTTAGTGTCAGAGCAATTTGTCTTATTTATATTTTTTCTCTTTGCCTTAATTGTGTGGAAAACAGAGAACAGATGCAGCCTCGCAGCTGTCTAACATGCAGCACTGGTAGAAAGCTCTGACAGAGCGTAGCAGGGAGGGATGGAATTGCAGGGGGCAGCGGGTGGTTGGGAAGGGACAAACGGCATCCTTAGTGGCGTTCCCCTTACATATTTGCACCAGGCATATTGCCACATTTCATAATAACTGGACTGCTCTGAAGAGGCCATCAAGCTTCTTATTTCCCTTTTCATGGCTACATAGGAGATTCTGATTGTGTTTGGTTTATTCCTCCATGTTCTGGCACTGATTTACATGCTACTATTGTACTTGAAGTTATATCTTCCTCTTAACTTAAAAATGAATTGAGTGTGTTCCCAACCCAGAAAACCCATTGGAAACCAGCTAGTATTTAAATCATGGCCCCTCCCTACTGGTACAAGTGGAGATATATGTCACGGAGGATATCTATCACAGCATGGCCTTTTCATTTCCTAACAATCATGGAATTGAAGCATGCTTTCATTAACTTCAGTACTTTTTCAAGGTCAGCTAAAGGCACATGCATAAAATCAGTCTAAATTGTCTTAATACACTGATCACATAGGAGGTATGCCCCTAGCATTTTACAGTAAACAAATAAGTAAATAAATCTGTCACATCCCACACTATACCTCCCCAGTGCATTTCAGGTTGGTGGGCCAGTAAGGGTAATAGATAAAATACAGGTTTTATTTAGGATTGTGCCAAAGAAATTACTTCCTCCTCTTTTGAACAGAAGGAAAGATTAAAACACAGACTAGCATTTTGATAGCCAGTTTGTAGCTGCATCTTAGCATCAACACAGTGAGCCAGGAGAGAAGCTGTAATGAAATGCACTGATGGTGCACTGGTTAATGAAGCAGCAATGAAGATGTCACAGGGAGAGAGAAAGAGGCTCAGAATATAATTTTGCTGTGGCATATGGGAAAGGAGTGCAAAATAAGAAGAGAATGTGGTGAAAAGGAAAAACGTGCCTCTCTAGCATGAATCTGTCAACCTGCTATGAATCTAAGCAGTTAGCTGGCAGAGCTAGTAGACCTGCAATCTGCAGGTATAATACAAATTGCTTACCACTACATTTTTTCTTTGCTCACAGCTTGTTTTTCCTTTGTTTTCCCTTCTACATCCAATGATTTACATTTCATAGGATTACACCGCAAGTTCCATTTAACAAGACATAGCTGTATAAAAATCTTTTAAACGGAAGGTCTCTGTTTTTTCAGATGTATAAAACTGAATACCAAAGAAAGGAAGCAGGTATTTTCTGAAATAGTTGCTGACTGATCCAATACATGTGGGTTTTTTGAAAGCTGGTATATTTCATGGAAATGGATGATTCACATTCCATGCACGCTATACTGCTTCATACCTGATCTAACAAATACAATTGATTGTTACTGTCATTGATTTTGTAATACCTGAAAGACTTCTGGTCATGCAGTTAGCCCAGAGACCTCTGCAATTTTCAGTGTGGGTAACTGGCTGCATTCATGATTAAAGTCCTGAACCTGCTCTCCCTGGTCAAGTGTCTGTGTAAGCACTAGAAAAAACAGCCCACAAGGGTTAATAAAAAATCTCTAGAATTCATTGTTCTTCACTAACATTTTCCAGCCAACTGCTTCTTCATATACTGTTAGTACACTATGTGCTGTAGAAAGAAGCTATATGTATCCTCAGAGACTCACACGCCCAATAATACAGAGCATTGCTGTGTAATACAATTTCTGCAAACGCAGCAGTTATTTTCACATGAAATAATCTATAATTTTCTTCTGTCTCTCTTCTTTCCAGCCACAAGACTGCAATAACACAGGAAAGATCATGCAAATCCATGAGATTTTGCACTTTGTAGGGTGAAAACTAGCTTACTGAAACATAGCAATGCACAGAAAAAGAGCCAGTTGAAAATGGCTAACGGCGACCTAAAATACTAAGCAGCCCAAATTCTGTGGTGGCTTATTGTCCTCTTTCTCAAGTGTATTTGTATATAATTCAGGAACCTCCATACTCTGACTTAACAATTAGTTCACTATAACCAGAGTTCACAGACTCACAGAATAGTAGGGGTTGGAAGGGACTGCTGGAGAGCATCTCATCCAAACCCCCTGCTTGAGCAGGCACACCCAGAGCAAGGGGCACAGGAGCACAACCAGGCAGGTTTTGAATGTCTCCAGGGAGGGAGACTCCACAACCTCCCTGGGCAGCCTGTTCCACTGCTGTCACCCTCACAGGAAAGAAGTTTTTTCCCATATTTACATGGAACTTCCTGTGTTCCAACCTGTGCCCATTGCCCCTTCTGCTGTCATTGGGCACTATTGAAAAGAGCTCTTGCTGAACAGTGTTTGCACAGCATCAAGGCCTTCTTAGTTTCTTTCTTGGCCTCTCAAGTGAATAGATTGGAGGGGTGCACAACAGGTTGGAAGGGGACACAACTGAGCAGTTGACCTGAACTAACCAAAGAGATATTCCATACCACATAAAATCATGCCTAGCAATTAAAAGGAAAAGAGGGAGTTTTAGTGGAGGTTAGCCATCTTTTCCTCAGGAACTGGCTGGGCATCGCTCTACCCATGGGATGTGGTGAGCGTTGCCTTTGCATATTTTTTTTGTTTTATTTTCTTCTCTCTTCTTCCACTTATCCTTCACTTATTAAACTTTTTTTATCTTGATCCCCAAATTTTCTTGCTTTTTCTCTTCCTTTCCTCTTCCCCTGTCCCACTGCGGAAGGGGGAGAAGTAAGCAAGCAGCTATGTGGTGCTTAGCGTGGTGCTTAGCTGCCCACTGGGGTTAACCTACAGCACCACTGCAGTGCAATGTATCAATGTTGCAGAGGGGCTGAGAAGGGGGATTTCCTCCGTAACTGCATAGCTAGAAGTGGTTTTCAAGGATTATGATGTCAGCAGTGTTCATATAGAACAATAGTAAGGAGCAAAAATATTTAGAAATGCTTTACAGTGCTACAAATGTCAGTGGGAAAGCACTCAGTAAGCACGGCAGACTGACCTTTTTGTTCCAGTCTTGTACTTTTAATGGAAAGTATGACTTTCCACTACCTAGTAAGTTTACTGATATCAAAAAGGTACAAGAATCAGACTCCCTGGTAACTCTTTTGCAATGGAAAATGACAAATTGTTATTCCATATCTTCTTCTGCTTCTAGGAAGGAGCAAAGACACAATATACCCAAGTGTCATTAAAAAAGACACAGGAATTGATCTGTAATTCAGTTTTTACTCCATTAAAATGGAATACTCCATTCATTCTGTATCCTCCTTTTCAAGGGTGAATAATTTTTTGTTATGTTGTTTAACACCATTAAACGTATTTTAATGAATATATGTAGTTCATTTAGGACTTCCTAAAGGATATGCAGTTTATTTGTCTGAAAATTTTGGAGTTCTCTGTCAAGACACCGAGGCCTGAATGCTTTGTCAGGTCAAACCTGAATATTTGGGGCAGAGAAAACAAACTCAGAAAGGGATCTCAGGAAGCCATGAAGGCCTCAAGTGGTGATTTAGGCCCTCTTCTAGGTGTAAAATCAACCATGGGTATATTAACATTAACTTAAGAACGATCAATTTGAGATTTAAAAAATTAATCATTCAAAGAGGTTCAGAATGTCTCTTGATTTCTCAGCCTTTTCTTTTTATTCTAGCTCTATTACAGTTCATTACCTATAATTACAGTACTGGTTTAGAAATTATGTATTTATTCCTCTGAATGTATGACTACTTGAAGGCAAATGAAAAGGTAAACAAACAATCTAATACTCAAGGTAGAAAACCTCTCTCTTCAGGTAAATAACTAATCAAAACCAAGATCGTTTTTGCTGGCATAGCACTATAAGAATTTGGCAGCACTGTGTTTGCATATGGTCTGTATATAAGGATTCAGAATTTTCTTTCTTTGTTCAGGTATCTCAGATACAGCATGGGTAAAAGAGTACTGGTGGATATAACTATAACCTGGACTATTATTAAGGCAGGTCAGCACTCAGAAAATTTTAGCTGGATCCAGTTTCCCCACATTAATCCTGTTTATGTAATGGTTGAAGAAATCCTGGACCTAATTTACTGTGCTACTTCGATCAGCTTTTCTTCCTATACCTCTCTACACACTGTACAAAGTTACTGGTGGTATGGAAATATTTTACTCAATGAATAATTTCCGGAGAAGTCAGAGCCAATATTCCACAGAAATTTGATCATAAATAAAGAATTTGTGAATGA
The DNA here is from genome assembly GCF_949628215.1 of Phalacrocorax aristotelis. Classification (NCBI taxonomy): domain Eukaryota; kingdom Metazoa; phylum Chordata; class Aves; order Suliformes; family Phalacrocoracidae; genus Phalacrocorax; species Phalacrocorax aristotelis. Next base: position 29,377,423 of record NC_134277.1, on the reverse strand, counting down.
AAGTTAATGGAAACATGACAATGACAGGAAGGACTAAAACACAGAAAACACTGGCACATGTTACAAACCAGTACTTCAGAAAGAGAGGACAAAATGGAAAACACTCACATTAATATTTCACCTAAACAGACCTCTCTGGTTTTGACTTCCAAGTCTTTTTGCTACATGACATGGAAAGAATAAGCATGTGGACGGGACAATCAAAAAATGCAAACTCAGAATAATCTGACAAATGGAACTGTAAATCCAGATCTACAGTGTCAAATGACAACACAAAAGTGGCTACGCAAGATTAAACCAAAGACTCATTTAGAAAAATTTCCTGGCTCCAATCGCAGTTATAAGAGATTCCTGGAAAAGAGCAAGGACAGGGCAAGCATATGACAGTCCCCTGATTTATTCCCAGCTGTCAAACATTTCTAGTTTCCTCTACTAAATATGTTTTCTGTTTATGTTTTCTGTTTCAGTAACCCTCAGTAGACTGCTCTTCTGTGTATTTGTCCACTCTTCTCTGACCCTTTGTAAACTTTTAACCTCCATAACATCCTTCAGCAATGAGTTCCACAGCTCTATTCCCTCGTACTGTTTATTTTGAACCTGGCTCCCGACATCTTCTTTGGAGAACCCTTCATTCTCCAAATGGAAAATCCAGTCTCTATCCACATTTTCCCACTTTGCTGCTATAATTCACATGTTTATTCTACATACATCAGTGAGTGGAAAATTTCATGATTTCTAGCTACATAAAGAAGCCTACTTCTGGACCACCAGTACAAGCCTCAGCTATATTTATTCATAGTGGTAAATAAATATTGATTACTTCTCCTGTGTTTCATATCAGCCTCCTGGGTCACATGAATAATTCCTGGCATGGAAGTCTTTCCATACTTTGAATTTGCTTTGTTTCCTTCTCTGAGCCTCCTTAGTTCTACTCTCAGTTCTGTCTTTAAGATCAGGAACCTAAAATGGCACACAATATTCAGATTGTGGCAGAACCATGGTCTTTTATGGTGGCAAATGGCCTTCTATTATTTGTTCACTCTTCTTCTCTGCTAATTCATAGTATTTTATTTTATTTTGATCACTAATGAGCACTGAACTGATGCTTGCATGGAACTGTCATAACCCCAAAATCTCAACCCTGCAATTTTTCTGTAGATCTACCTTAGGATTCATAAAGATCAGCTTAGTACTATGAACTCTGCTCAGCTCAGCTTTAAATTCTGTATTTTTCTTGTTTTAATCTATGAGCTATTGTGCTTGTTCCAAATGGCCCTTGTTAAAAAGAAAATGTGGCTACCTGAGCTTTTTTCATCATTCACACAACAGGCGTTATGTAAGACCAGAAGCTGATATAAATTCAGCTGACGACAGCTGTTACAAATTCAGTGAAATTTAACATCATTTAAATTAGAGTGCCTATATCAGTTGATATCTGTTTGAGATCTGACTAAGAATCAAAGACTAATTAGAAAATTTGTATCCACGGAAAGATGAGGACACTAATAAAAGAGTAGAGACACTGCTTTATTTAGAGACATAATTCTTAACAGTTGTTAATTGTAAAATATTAAGATATTGCAGTGGGCTGTTCTGCAAAAGAAAAATAACTACCACAAGTTACAGCTTTGCAGTGCTCCTCTACACAATGTAAGTGTATAACTAAGTCTGAAAACTAGCAAGTCTCAAATAATTTTCAGGAAATGCAAAGGTGATAAAACTCCTTTAATAGTTTTCAATGAGAATACTTAAGAACTACCATGTCGAATTTTGCTTTAGTGTCCTTTCCCTTGCATTCATGTTGACACCCTCAGTAAGTTTGAAGATGACACCAAGTTGGGTGGGAGTGTCGATCTGCTCGAGGGTAAGAATCCTCTACAGAGGGACCTGGATGGGCTGGATCAATGGGCCGAGGCCAATTGTATGAGGTTTAACAAGGCCAAGTGCCAAGTCCAGCACTTGGGTTACAACAACCCCATGCAACGCCACAGGCTTGGGGAAGAGTGGCTGGGAAACTCTCCAGTGAGAAAGGACCTGGGGGTGTTGGTTGACGGTTGAACATGAGCCAGCAGTGTGCCCAGGTGGCCAAGAAGGCCAACAGCATCCTGGCTTGTATCAGGAATAGCGTGGCCAGCAGGAGCAGGGAAGTGATTGTGCCCCTGTACTCAGCACTGGTGTGGCTGCACCTTGAATATTGTGTTCGGTTTTGGGCCCCTCACTACAAGAAGGACATTGAGGTGCTGGAGCATGTCCCAAGAAGGGCAACGAAGCTGGTGGAGGGTCTGGAGAACAAGCTTTATGAGGAGCAGCTGATGGAACTGGAGTTGTTTAGTCTGGAGAGGAGGAGGCTGAGGGGAGACCTTGTCGCTCTCCACAACTACCTGAAAGGAAGTCGTAGTGAGGTGGGAGTTGGTCTCTTCACCCAAGTTACTAGTGATGAGAGGAAATGGCTTCAAGCTGCATCAGGAGAGGTTTAGATTGGATATTAGGAAAAATTTCTTTACTGAGAGAGAGGTCAGGCATTGGGACAGGCTGCCCAGAGAGGTGGTGGAGTCACCATCCCTGGAGGTATTCAAAAAACATGTAGACATGGCACTTTCGAACATGGTTTAGGAGGCATGGTAGTATTTGGTTGATGGTTGGACTTGTTGATCCTAGAGGTCTTTTCCAACCTTAATAATAATATGATCCTATGATTTTATGATTCTATGACTGCAGGCTAAGCTCTGACACTGCCACAAGCCCTGTGAATATTTAACAGACTGATGAAAGAAAGTAACAGCCTCCTACCACATCTTGGGAAAGGGTCGGAACATGTTCTGTGCAAGCCCAGTCTATGATCTAGGATGGGAATCACCTCACTGATCACTGCACTCGGCTGGAATGCAGGTCTTAGGTCTAAACTCTTCATCTAGGCTTATTGCATAATCAGCATAGAGAGAGAAACATAATGAACTACCTGTTTTATCTTCATTAGCTATTGATGAACCTTCAAGGACTGAATAAATGCTCTTCATCTAGATGCCTAAGGGTAAGCAAGAAAAATTTGACTTATGGTGCAAAGTTTGCCCTGGAGAGAATACCATGGAGAGAACACAAAGGCTACAGGCTGGAAGCAAGACAATGATTGCTCTATCTAAATGCTTTCTGAAATGCTCTAGTCATGTTCAAGGCCACTGCTCCCTGCACATCTGCAAGCATCCTCAAGCTTGTGCTGTTATACAGCAAGGTGTGCAGACTTGCTCATATTCCTCCTCCTTCCTTTTAGATACAGGAAATTTCCCATATGGAGGTTTCCTTTTGGAAACAGTGTAGCTTTGTACTATTCTGTTACATTGTGGGTTTAATTTAATCATACAAATAATTTTCATATGTCTTTAGAATCTGAAAAACAAGTCTTCTTGGGCCTGTTTTCATGAATGACTAGAAAAAATGTTTAGTAAGCAGGCATTTAAGAAGTGTTTAGTCGCCTAAAGATACAGATAGGCACTTGAAATCAGACTGAGTCTGTAATTATGGAGACATTTCTTCAGGAAGCAGTGCCCTAACTGATATTTTTGTTCTTTCTCCTTTTCCTTTGCTTCACTCTGCCAGTGCTGATCTCTCAGCTGAAGCAGTACAGTTCTTCATAAGAACCTATGGCTTTCTTTTTCCTCTCACAAACTTCCAGAGGGGAAGTCGGACACAGTGTTAAACATCCAGGCTCCTCTAAGTGCCTGGAGAAACCTGGGAACTTTGAACCAGGAACCAAAACCACAGATCCACAGTAGGAAGCCATGAAAAGCCAGCCCTAAGAAATGTTCAATCCTGTTCCTGGAAATCAGGGGTGAAGACAAGCCCTGCTGTCACTCCTGTCTTTCAAAGAAGGAATCTCATTGTTTTTCTTTCAAAAAGTTAGCTCTCAGAGAAAAGGGAAGTGATCTCAATTGACAATTTAATTTAAGAGCTTGAGGACATTAGCAAGTCAAACCAAAAGTCCATCTAGTCCTGTACAACATATCTAACAATGGCTAAAAAAATATTTTTGTCAAAGAATTCAAAATCAGGGAAAGTTTATACTATTTCTACTAGAAAATCTTTTCCATCTTTAAACCTTTGCAGATCAAGAACTTGTTAATCTGGATTTGTGGCTATGAATTCAATAACCTTCAACAAATGTAATTTACAAGATCTTGCTTGTCTCTGAAACTTCCAGCATCTGAAACACCCTGCGACCAGTAGTTCCACTGCTTTAATTTCAGACTTTCGGAGGAACCCTCTCCTCCTGTTTGTTTGAACAAGTCACCTCCTAGCTTCATTTGATGCCACCTAAATTCTTGTCCAGCAGGCCAAAACAAAATCTAGCATAGCAGCAGCATTTTTCCTCTGGGGTTCAGGCAGAAGCTTCGTGCCTGGAGGCTCAGGCCAAGCAGAGCTGTAAAAGTTTATGGTTGGCACTAGGGAAGATTCCAGATCAAAAAAATGACATGCTGTCTGAGTGACAGGTACTTCCAGAACTAGGCAGCTCCAAAGGTAGTAGTCAAGGGGCAACACAACAAAACTGTATTTCTGGAATATATAGGAAATATGGACTCTCTTGACTTAATTTATGGGCCAAGTCCAGACCTACCACTAAAGCCAATTTTAAAAATCCGAGAAGAACAGAAGGATGAACGTAGTGTGGTATTATGTAGTTTGTTTTCATTTTCTTGCCTACTTAGGGCAGAATGGAAGGTTGTTTGGTTTGTAAAACATCATTTCTCTTTCAATTTAGAAAACATTATGCTATCCCATATAATAGACTGTGAACTGAAGGATCAAATGAGTTAAAATACACTATAATTTTTTTTTTTTTACAATTTACAATTACACATTACAATTTTACAGCTTTCTGCTTTTTGCCTTAGAAGTGCAGGAATTCAGCCCAAGTATTTCTAACAGCAGAAATGCAAGTGAATTTAAAAAGATCTGGGAAAGGATCGAAATATAAACATATGAAATATCCTATTAACTCTTGCCCTATGTTTTACATTTTTAGAAAGAATTTAAACTAAATTCTTGAAGCCTGCTGCCTATGTTGTCATTAAAGATTTTTTACTTCAGTGGATTATGACTTTTAAAAATTCACCCCATCTCTGTTCAGCAGGGGATTAAACTTCCATGGAATAAATTAAAGTGGGTTAAAAATGTCTAACAGAGTTTTAAGGCTCCTGTATTATACCAGTATCACAGAGTGCTTCTAACTTTGAAATGAAAGTCTAGCTAGGTAAATAAATTTTGTCAAGGATCTATTGTTCTCATTCCACATTCCTATAAGCCTTCTTTTATTAATATTGGTTTGCCATTTTCTGCATACATGTAGAAAGTAATATTAAATAAAATTAAGTTTTATATGAAAGGCCACAGAGCAACATTTTAATCAAAATTTGCACTGTAGTTTGGTTTACATATAACACACTGAAGAAAATGTTCATTTTCTTATGGCTAGATGTATCTTCTGAAGAAGGTGAAAAAGACCATAATGTGTTTCACACTGGTTAAAAAGAGGATATCCCAGTACTATATAATGGAGGAAGCCACTGTGCACTATTAACATGCTTTATTAATACTACTTATTTTCTAGATATAGTTTCCAATTATCCACTGTTGATGGAAAAGTTTAATAAAATTAAATATTCCCACATTTTACCTGAATCTTTTTTTGCTACTGTGTCTTATACTGTATTTTTCCAAAGAAAAGCGTTAGAGTGTTGATACACATGAGTATTTTTCTACATAGGTATTCATGGGTGTGTTCTATAAACCTGAATCTGAACAAAGATGACTTGTGAGGAGATTTAACTCCCACTGATGTTGGCACAGTGTACATTTCCACACAAAGAAATTGTGTATCTGTATGAGACTCTCATGAAATACAAAAAAGGGCTTGCACAAGTATATGAAATTCTACTGCAGAAATACAGATTCCTTTCATAAAGATTGCCTGTTGTTCACTATGAGTTATTCATTTATTCCAAACAGATGAATACTTCAGAAAGACATTTTAAAAGCACAGAGGGAGCCATTCCACAATTCAATAGGAGTTTGGCATATCCCTGCTAACTTTAATGCCTTCATCTTCACCTTATGTCCTTGCCAGATATGCATACTGACCTCTCAGAAGTCTTCTATGATCACAGAGAAAAGGTTTTCTTCTCTTTGAATTTCAGCAAGAAGTAGCAATATATTCCCTTTCTAACTGTGTTCGTTTAATAGGCATTGATCATTCATTCATTTGGCCAATGGATATCAAAATCTATTAAAATCCATCTCTGAGGAAAGAGGTGTGTTTCTTTAATGTTGTTCTGGTAAGGAAGGGGAAGATTAAACAGCTATTTTATTTCAAGGGTACTCAATTAATTTTTATTTATATTTTCTTGGTGGTTTTGTCAAGGTCTGCTAATTCCTACATGGGTCTGCTCAGCAGTAAGCAGTACGTGGACACTGGCTCTGCTGGTCAAGCCAAGTGCTGCACATTGCTTTCCTGGCTATGACATACACAAACACATTGCAATGCTCCCAAAGTGCAGAGACATCAAAGAAATACAGATTGTCCTATCGGAAACTAGGAAACACCACATGTTACATATTTATGAGATCCAGGCAAAATTTATTCTTGATCCAAATCTGAACAGGACTCTACCATCAGTGTACATTTGCTCAGTCAGGATGAAGGAACACCAAGTAGCCTCAGAAAAAGTACTACCCCCATTTGCTTATCTAGCTGGTCTTTCTGTGACTGTGGACTCAGGTATCAAAAGAGACCTATTGTGCCAGTAAGAGGAATACAGTTACAGAGTACTAGAAGGGGATACTCTACACCAGTTTCTCTACCTCTTGTAAACTAGTAATATTCATTCAGTATGGTACTTCTCTGCAGTGATTATCTGTGAATTTGCACAGACCGGTTTTTAGGTCTATGGTACTTTCTGAGTTGATCCAAACAGACGTTGTGAGGGAACCTAGCACAGCCAAATAAAACAGAATAGAATACCCAATAGAAAATCAACATTGTCTGTGACTGATAGTAGTCTTTTATTCTCTTCCTGCAATAGTATCACACCTAATTAAAAGTGAAAATTAATAGCCAGCAGGATTAATCAAATTCCATATGCAAATATCTGGCTCTGGTCCAATTGCTAGTAATATCACTAAGGTCATTAATTTAAATCGAGATGAGTTAAGAGTCCTTTGGGCATTGACACATAAGTTGAAGGAGGTTATTCATTGCTAAGTTTTTCACACTGAAATGAAAAACTTAAGAAGAAAATACGTGAACATTGCTTCAGCACACCAATTTCTAGGATAATGAGCAGTGCTGTGAGCTTGCCTGTGGAGGACCATGAATCCCTCTCCTGTAACATACAGTAATTCTGATACATTGCTTTAAGTTCTTATTAAGATGTACTGAAGCAAGTTTAATACCAGATAGTTCAAGGTCTAGTAAACTGACATCTTTGGGATTATTTTATGCCTGCTGACTTCTGCTGAGCACCTTCAAATTACAGAAAGACTTTTCTATTTTTAAACAAAACTTGAGTACCAGTATCATAAACCCTTCAGAGAATTTTCCAGTCTTGAGAAAAGGCCCAAACATTTTCACTTAGCAAGAAATATTAACTCAGCATATAAACAGAAATACTGGAGCCCTAGAGCACTAGTTATACCAGTGCAAATACAGCGCATTCTCAGTTTACCATCTCTTCAGCTCACCTCAGAATTAGCTCCAGTGTCTTGATTCATAACTGCATTTCTAGGCAGAATGACTAGAAGAAATGTCATCTTTAAAGGCAAATTATAATGGAGTGCCCTACACCTATGAACTTTCTCCAAATGCTGATGGCTGAAATATTTTAAGTTGCATAGTAACAGAATGACTGCAGAGTAATAAAGGAGCAATGGCATTATATTACTTTTCCTACATAAAGAATAAAAACATAAAATTTATTATTCTGACCTTGTACCTCAAGGACTTCTCAAGTATGTAAAACAATTCAACTGGCCTATCAAAATGGACTTAGACTAATGGGAATCCTGCAAAGTATGGTTTCCAGAAGTTTTTTGAAATTTAAAGAAAACACTGGAGTCCAAAAATTAGGCTGGAATCCTTACAAGTTTGGGCTTTAGTACTTACTCAACAGCATGTTTGCATATTCTTAAAGTATAACAAATTCAGGCTTCAGAGAGAATCAGGCATTAATGGTCCCAAATCTGCATGAGTCAGGAAATGCAGTGGTACTGAAAATGGACAGAGAAACAGCAACTTTTCATACCAAGTTCCAGAAAGCTTTCTTCTTTTTTGACTGATACTTGGAGTCCATTCTGCTTTGACCTCAGACTATTCCAAGCATCACCACCTTGACCACACTGAATTATTTGGGCCAATTCTATCTGCAGTTCTATTTGTACATCTCTTGCATGAATAAGATTTCAATAGAGTGATTCAGACAGAAATTAAGTTCTTTGCCTTTCAGAGAATAAACATTTCTTCAAAGATAGGACAAGATCACCCTATATTAATATATTCCTGTGTCTGCCCAAAAAAGCAAATAACTTTTTTCCATTGTTTCATCCTCTATATCTGTGTGGCTGAGCAGCAGCACAAAACAATTTAACCTTAGCAAGCAAATTTCATTTGTTACCTGCCAAATGCTGATACAAAAGATAACTATGAAAAAGCAATAAAATCCTCATTCTAAGGCAATAGGTAACATGCCTTTGCTATAATATACCTGCTAAATAACATTCAATGAACTCATAAAACCATTTAATTTAAATATAAATGCTTAGCAGTTCCATTTTTCAGGGAGTAAATGACACTTTTGCTTGTGTCTCTTTGAAATGCATTTGCAGAATAGACGTCCTTTCAAAACCCACGCCTAGGGTTATATATTATTACTATTACTGCAATGCTCGCAGACCACCCTGTGGTCAGGGTTAGGGTATACTAGAAACTAAACATATACAGTCACTGCCCTAAAGAGCTTTCCCACTGAAACAGATTTGGCAAAAGCAAAGCTAAAAGAAGAAATGTTGCTGATGTCCTAACTCAGTTGCAGAGCTAAACGTTAGTATAAATCTCTGGACTTTTCTTTTCAATGTCATATCCAGGATGTACCAAAAAACATTGATTCCAATAACTGCTTGAGATATAAAATGTCACTAGCTGTTTTAAAAATTATGCAGGCTCAAGGAAACAAAGTCAGCTCAGAATTGAGTCACGTTATTGAACTCACTAAGTCCGTGTCATCAAGAAGCCTGAAACCCACTCGTAGAGCATTCAGGGGTCCCAGTTTTCTCCAGGAGCAGGGTCACCTGCCCTCTGTAGTGAGAAATGTTTGATTTGTTCCTCTGTTAAAAATGACAGTGAAAGTAATCATACAAATATAATCTGTCTTCCAAAATGTGAATCCCTTAATTCCCTCTTTATCCTTCAGCTGCCAGTTAACAACAGCTCTGGATAGTCCATATGCTACCTAGTGAATAACAAGAATATTTATGATTGGTTTAAATTTACTTAATAAAATTCTAATTATATAATTTTTATAAACTTACTGGAAACCAGTAACAAACCCAGGTCCTGCAACTGGGTCGCGGCAACCCCCAATATCAGTACAGGCTGGGGGATGAAGGGATTGAGAGCAGCCCTGCGGAGAAGGACTTGGGGGTACTGGTGGATGAAAAGCTGGACATGAGTCAGCAATGTGTGCTCACAGCCTAGAAAGCCAACCGTATGCTGGGCTGCATCAAAAGAAGCTTGTCCAGCAGGTTGAGGGAGGTGATTCTGCCCCTCTGCTCCGCTCTTGTAGACCCCACCTGCAGTACTGCGCCCAGCTCTGGAGCCCTCAGCACAAGAAGGTCATGGAGCTGTTGGAGCGGGTCCAGAGGAGGGCCACAAAAATGATCTGACGGTTGGAGCACCTCTCCTACGAGGAGAGGCTGAGGGAGTTGGGGTTTTTCAGCCTGGAGAAGAGAAGGCTGTGGGGACACCTTATTGTGGCCTTTCAGTACTTAAAGGGGGAATATAGGGTGGATGGGGGCAATCTCTCTAGCAAGGCCTGTAGAGATAGGACAAGGGTTTTAAACTAAAGGAGGGTAGATTTAGACTGAATATAAGGAAATATTTTTTACAATGAGGGTGGTGAAGCACTGGAACAGGTTGCTCAGAGAGGTAGTGGAGGATCCATCCTTATAAACATTCAAGGTCAGGTTGGGCGGGGCTCTGAGCAACCTGATCTAGTTGAAGATGCCCCTGCTCACTGCTGGGGGGTTGGACTAGATGACCTCTAACGGTCCCTTCCAACCCAAACCATTCTATGATTCTTTGATTCTATTAACATCTTACTCACCTGATTCAAGCTATTTGCTTTTTAGATTGTTTTCTTTCTTAATTTGCTGTACAGATAACTAAGACCAGGCGCTGTAGGGCAGCAAGAAAAGTCCAGTGGTACTTATTACAAGATCTTTTAAGCATTTTATCTGCCCGATGAAAATTTCTTATGCATTCATTTTACAGATTTTATTGCTAAAATATGGAAGTATTTTCATCTAGTAGAATCCAGTAATGTCCTGGATGAATTAATAGAATAGGTTTTCCGTTAATTTCAGTTTTTCCATGCAGAACAGCATATATACAGATCTGGTCTAAAAGACATCAAGTTTACAAGAAAGGCATTCTATCACTCACCAGTTGCAGGGTAGTATGAGAACAGCAAGCTTTGGAATTTAGAGTTTTGCTATATCATGGCAACCTAACCAAATGCCTGAAGCCTAAGCCCCAGCCCAAAACCCTAACTCCTCATTCTAAGCCCCTGATATTCAAACTCCTACCTAACCCTAACTCTAACCTCTTTGGTGCTCAAGAATATGAATAAGGGCAGTAGTTGTATGTATTATGCACATAATTTAACTATGACATACTTTCCCTAAAACTCCTCATGCATTTTCAAGTATGATCGTGTACTTTGAGTAAGAATCAGATCCTTTGCCAGCATCATTGACTACCACTTAACTAATTTTTTAGCAGATCCGTGTCAGATTAATCCATCTGAGGACTGACCACATGTATTTAAAATCATCAGAAAACTGTCAGTTTTAAATTGCAGGTTCTTCTGCATTCAGAGCACTTAAAATAATCTTCAGCTGTATTTGTGGTCCAAAATATGATTTGATATCGCTCATGATGAAAGATTTCCAAATATATCAACAGAACACAAAAAGCTGAGGCAGAGAGACTGCAATTTTCCAGCTTGCCCTTCAGTCCGAAAATGACAGTACTTCTTGTTATGGGGAATGGCAGTAAGGGCTGCATGGCAGTCTCTGTGCCTGTTCAATTACTGCCCATTCTAATCAGATTGCCAGCAAGGGATCATTAGGAGTTTGGTGTTTATCATGTAAAATATCTACTAGGAATTGGATTTTGATCATCACTTCATTTTGCATCTGTTTCCCACTAACCAATGGAACAAAAGAGTGTTAATCACTCTTGACCTTTCCTGGATTTGAACTAGTAACTTAATTGCTAATCCCTACTGAGGGACTCTGAAGTACACTCTAGAGCCCCTGAGGCACGCAGCTTGACCCCCTCTGTTCAACATTAGTTTTAACCAATCTCATCATCAAGAATATGCTCAGACTTGACAATGTTAATTACAACTTTGGCCATAGTTTCCAGACGAAGTATAGATGAAACTGTCTAAAGAGAAACATTTGAAATATCTGCCGAGCTCTAGGTGATTCTACAGGAATGAAAAAGTATCTCCATCCAAGAAGATCTTGCAGACTCACGCTACTGCACTGTCAGTTTGCTCCTAAGAAATGCCCAACTTCTGGCAATTAGAATTCTTAAGGAGCTGGGTGAAAATCTGTTAGTTTTGGCTTGTTTCAAAATCTTCACCCAGATGGTAATATAATTCCAAACCAGCTGAGATTCACTTTGTGTTGAATTTCATTGTAAAAAAGGATCATACAGCAAAGAGATGAACAAAAGGTTTTCCTCTCCTCAAATTTCAAGCTACAGCATGAAGAGCATTTTCTTTGAGGTATTTTTTCTGAATATGATTAGCTTATTCTAAGTTCCCTATCTCCATATCTAATCTTTTTCCTTGGTTATTTTCAAATTTACATTCAATTATATTTCAGACTCACATTTACTAAGTTTGAGAGAACAAACATAGAGACAATATGGTCTACCATGTACTCAGGTCTTGTAGCAAAGCTTAAAACCGGAATAACATAGGGTTCTACCTGCACATTGTCTGCCAGATTAAAATGCCATTAAACTAGTATTCATTTTCCTGTAAATGCCAGTGCCTATTACTGTTGTAGTTTGTCACATAGGTTCATGCTTCTTATGCATGTATGTCAATATATATTACTTTTTTGCAAGATTTAAATTATATTTGTAACTAAGCCTAGAAACACATTTCTGGTTTAAGCCTGTCTGTTGAAGAATTCTCTATATGGGTTACATTTAGTTTTCTGTAATGCTCAGAGCACATCATCATTGCAAACTGGAAAACAGAACCTACATCCCTGAGACCATACTGATTTAATATCTCAGAAAGAAATACTAGCAAGGTCCCTCAAAGCAGACAAACTGTGTGGACATGATGCTGCACAGAAGTTAATTAGACCCATCTATTAGCAGAGTTTATTAATCTGTGCTGAGCTGATGCAGCTCTATGCTTCCTGGTTCAGGAGATTGCTTGTACAGTTCTAGCTCATAGGTCTGCACTGTATTTGTAGTACAGTATTGGCAGAGCCCTAATTTCCTTCATTTTTATCCACTGAAAAATGTGAATCTTCCAAAAACGATACAAATCACAGTATTTGTATGCATTCACTGGAGTGATTAATTTCCTGTATGAACTGAGTTAAGACCAAAGCTTCCTGAAGCCAGTTGCACAATGACGTCAGAAGGCACTAGGTAGCTCACACAGAGGTACACATTGAAAGGTACTTCCCATTTTGATGGGCTACCAGCTGCTCAGGTTGCACCTCAAGGGACAAAAAGAGAGCATGGGGTTTCTAGTGTACAAATAAAAACAATTTACAGTTCGAGTTGACTGCACTTTAGTAGAGTTACTCCAGAACTACAGTGTCATGAACGACATCCTAATCTGCTCCACACAGTTACTGAATAGCCCAGTCAATATCAACTTACTGAACTGGGTAATTAATGTTTGTCATGACTGAGAATATTTTCCCTTTCCCGCTGTCTTGGTGGTACTGGGAAAGGCCTATATAGGTAACAAAAATTATTTTTAAGTTAATATTTTTGGCAATTTAAGCCAAGAAAGGAAGAAACCTGTGTCACGAGTCTTACCCTAAGGTCTCACGTGAGGGTCCCAACAGAAAGTTGAGTGAGAAGGTATGTTTTGTGTTGTGTTGGAAATATTTCCTTGACTAGGAATTTTCAAACTTTCATATAACAAATCACACACTGATCCCTCTTAAGTACTTCAGTGAACCAGCAAAGCACAGCAAAAGCCACAAAAAGACTCAGGACTTTTGAACCATTCCCAGCCCTCCTCCTGTTGCTGCAGCTCCTCCAGGAAGGCAGCTTGCCAGCTTCCTCAAACAAATCCCCTGCACGAGGGGACTGAGGTATTGGATGGACTCAGTGAACAGGAACTTGTGGCCAGCATGCCAGGCCACCTGTTCTAGGGGGGAATCAAGCCATGTAGAGGGGTTGAATTCAATTTCCTTAGCAATTCTCTTTACAAGGCATCCCAGGATTTATCAAATCTCTGCCACCTGGAGAAGCTCTCTTTGTGTCTAGTAGAGAGAGGGAACAATAGAGCAGAATGCATGTTTCCCCATCCCCATACCAGACTGACATTGGAAACCCCTAAGTAACTGCCACAAATCCCACAATGGAAATACACATATTTCCTGGGAAGAAGATGAAGAAACTTCTGACAGATTAAAAAATAAATAAATAAAACATCATTAGTTTCTGTGAAAATTAATTAAAACTTCAGGGGACTGAAATAGTGAAACAGCTATAGTTACTCCAGGGAGATGTTTCTATCCATTGTTCTCTCATATTATTTACCACACTAAGGCTCAGGTGTTTACAGGAACTTAAAAACATTCACCAGCAAACCCTCTTCTTCTTAGTTATTAATATAGTAAAAAGACAATGAGCTCAGCAACATATCAACAGCAAATTATGCCACAGAAAAATACATATGAAAACCACTTTCCTTTACATTGCAACATACAAAACAGTAAATAATTCTGCCTGTATTTGGGGAAAATATTTAAATGATTCATTGCTAGTATTGACCATTTATTAAATGTAACATGAAAAATATTTATTGACATGAATTTTGTTAAACTGTGAGAACACAATATAAAAATAATATCCTGTTCAAATACAGCATTTTTCCTTAAAGATGTCAAAGAACTTCACAATAGAATCAAGTCAGTCTACCACATAAGAATTATTACAATCTTTAAAAATTATAAATGGCAAAACCAAAGTACTGAAAGTTACACAACTTCCTTAAGGGAACCCAAAATTGCTCTGAATGCCGCTTGACTGCGAAATTGTAGCATCACCAAAAATCAATCCAAGAAGAATCAAGGACAGTTACATTGCATTTTCGATGGGGGTATTAATGCAAGTGTGGTCCTAGCAGAAAAGAACAGGCAAAAGAATCTGTTTAAGTGGAATCAATTTTAAGCTAATAAATATCTGCTTTCATCAGAAATTCAGGAAATAATTGCAAGACTAAAAATACAAAGTACAAATAACTAATAGCATATTTTGAAAGGAAATGTGTACATTGAAAACCAAATGATGCAATTTTTTTCTTCCTGCATTGGGCATATTCTACCTGAATTGGGCATAATGAAAAACAAGACAAAACAGACAAGAACACAAAGCTTCCCAGTACTGGTCCATCACTGGCAAAGTTGAAGAGAGAAATGAAGGTTTATAGTTGCTGTGCACCCGTGTGACACTTTCTGGAGAAGCAAGCTTTTTATTCAGAAGAGGAACAGATGTTTTGGCAGATAGCATAGAAAGAATCCTGTCAGAGACTATAAACTAGGCTTGAAGGGAAGAAAAAAAAGAGTGTGGAAAAAATGTGAAGTATAAAACAAAAGAACCAAAATGACATGGATAAAATAGAAATGCAGAAAAAAGACAAGGGCTTTGTTAAAATTGAAAAGAGAAAGTAAATGTGCTAAACTCCTTGTAACTTTGGAAGAAGTTTTAAGGCAAAAAAAAAGAGAAACTTATCTCTCTTCCACTGACACAGCTCATTGCAGCATGAAACTGGGAGATTAATTTTATAACTGCAGACAGAAATCAAATAAAAGGAAGAGTCAATGCCCTTTTTAAGCATCAATAGAGAAAGATCACAAGTACACAGCCAATATTAAAATGCAGCCAAGTTTATGGCCAACATTTAAGTAGATTTGTACTGGACGAACAAAAAATAACCAACTGTGTAAACAGAGATGGGTGTACTACCATCACCTGCCCCTGCACCCAAAAGTTTTCCTCTTTCATTTGTTTGCAATAAAAAAGCTCCTTCTGAACCAAACAAATGTGTTTAAGAAGATTTTAAACTCATCAAGCCAATTTTTATTAATACCCTTAGTCTTGATAAAGAGCTTTGTCAAGAAATTCTCAGCCTACTCCATTCTGAAATCTACTGCTGCTGGACAACAATATTTAAAAATATCCTCTTTAACCTCCAAGAATAGCCTTTTCTGAGAAACATGAAGGAAGCTGGTATCAGGGTAGCAAAGCCAGTTAGACAGGGCTCAGTCTTGCCATCGGCTAAGAGCTGAAGATAACGTGGCACATCTTGGTACAAATATCTAAGTTGCAATGAAATGTGGCCACATGCGAGGTGCACTCCCAGCTGTGCATCTACTGTGATCACACTGATACTTAAACAAGTAGTCATACAGGGTTCAGATACTGTATGTTAGCTGCTCCATAATAAGAGCCCACACACCTGTCCTTAACATGTAGTAAACTCAAGGTAGGTCAAGATCACTTGTGCATAAAAAAACCCAAAAAGTTTCACAGTGAAAAAGAAAGAGCATAGATTTTTATTACAGAATATCCAAGATCACACCTTAACTTCCACTGCAATAAGCTTCCTACACCCTAAAATAACACTAGCTGGCCAGCAAGAATGCAGTTTAAGGCACAGTTCCTGAAGATATCTTAAAATGAAAGACTACATTTAGTGTTTAATAATATCTATTTCTATGAGAGACCCATACAGTAACACTGACTAGAGAAAGAATTAGAAATGTAATATCACAATGAATGTGTTACACACTCTTCTCTTTTGGATTGTAACCCCTATATTAAGTCATCAAAGAGGTGCCATTTCTTGAACAGCAAGAAATAGGATATGTCTGCAGAAAAAAGACACCATAAGAAAATTTACAGTCAGAGGAATGTACAAGGAAGAGCAACAAGGAAATGAATACAAAGTCCCAGTAAAGCTGAGAGAAAGAAATAAGAAGGTTCACCTGGATAGAAAATTGACCATACAAGCACTTTTTCACATTCCATATGTATTTCCGTCAATGGCTTCCATTTAAAATGTTCTCAGTCTTCATTAAAAACCGGATTTTTCTGTCTGATGGACATGAAAGCTCAAATTCACTTCTGCAAATTAACTGCTTCATACATCAACAATTACGTGCAACGTTATTGCTGGAATTGTATCCTAGCTTACAATTTTATTATTATGGTACATCAGGGAGAAGACAATGGACCTTGCTCTGCCACAGCTACATTTTTATTGACTCCACAGTACTGAATGGGGAAATTTCTTTTTGTCAGCAAACTAAGATGGTCTGACTTGGAAGATTCAAAGGGTGCAGGTCTGGCATCAGTGATCAGTTCATGTTTGCAACGGCAATGGGATGGCAAAAAGTATCTGCTTAGTCTAGGAAGCTACTGGAACTATTTAGAAGCAGAAGCCAAAATGTTTATGCCAGAAACATTAAGGGATGGCAAAGTAGTAGACTTTTGCCAGCTTTTTCTCTGGGAAGAATGTGCTTCTTCATGAACAGGGAGACTTCTTGCACTCTCACCACCAACCCACTACAGCATTTCCAGCCTGTTATTCATCACTAAGAGACTATGAAGTAATCTCACCAATGGTTCCACTGACTCTGTAGCTTTCAGGTTTTGTGAGATATATGATTAGTCCTCCCTGGGAAAGTCAAGAGCCTCCCAGTTTAGTTCTTCCAGTTCCAGAACCATGAAACAGAAAATGAAGCAAGATCTTTCAGCTTGCTCTCACAAATTAACTGAGGCATCTAGCAAGGTCTTTCCTCCTCCTCCCCCAGAGTCCTCAAAATCTTCTTTGACTCTGAAAACTGGGTTTGTGTCCTCTGAGAAACAAATTCTTCACTGGTGAAGTCTGATTAAAAGTAAATCTCCCTTGTTCTGTAAAGAGGAAACAATTGAAATAATTTCTTACTTAATGGAAAAGCCACAAGTCCAAAATGCCAGAGGACAGACTGATTGATCAAAAACACAATGAAATCTTTCCATTACCTTTGATAAACTTTGGTCTTAAGTCATTAATCAGCACTGTAAAGAACTCTGGGTCTTGTAGAGAGGTTTTATACTAGAAAAACAGCGACAAAAAATACAATTTTGACATTTCCGTTAGACAAGAAAAACTCAGGGCATGTCCTCACAGCCATGCTACAGTTGCTAGATTATTATAACCAGTTTTAGATTTAAATAGAGCAGGTCTATGACAAATTAAGTACGGAACTAATGACATTTTCTTCATCACCAAGTTTTCTGATTTTTGCTTGTTGTCCTGAGAGATGGCAAATACGTATTTTTATTTTCATTTTAGAAATAAACGCAGTGGCTACAATAAACTCTGTTTGCCTTTGCAGAATTGTTAGCTCATGTATTTTTATACAGACATTCTCTGTGTATCAAGATATTAATAGAAGATTTAAAATTACAAAGACAGTGGAGGTATTTGCATCACAGATTTCATGATTTTTTAACAGCATGCTAAAATAATTTATGTTCAATAGCTGTATTCATGTATTCTTGATGTTGCTTGTTTTGTTTGCTGCTATTACACATTACATAGAAAAGTTATATGCCTACCATTCTTTCATCCAGATTGTCCTCCTGATTAATGTTGATCTGCATGTGACTATGGGGGATTAGTTATTTTTATATTTTTTCTCTTGTTCCTCCTACAATTGTCTTATATTTTTCTACCTGGTATGTACAAACTAATTCGCTGAACCATCTTCCTGAGCTAACCCAGGCAAGTGTGAATTATTTTGCTTACTTGTATTATAATGCCAAATTCTTCACAGCTGCGAATCATTACTTCTCATAATTTTACTCACCTATGCTTCTCCTTCTTTGTGTTGCTCTACTAAATGAAAATTATCATTATGCTGAGTCTCACAAAATGGCTGGAGTCATTGGTCTTCACTTGTGTTTGCCATTACCTGCTAACTCCAGGATTTTTTCATCTCCTGAAGCTAATCATCTTCCCTTATACAAATAAGCTGAACTTTTCAGTGGTTGCTGCAGTTGACACTGACCAATATTTAAACCAAACCGGCACCAACTCTACTGTGGGTCTGATGCGTCCAGAGCCTTCTTGGTGCCATTGAAGCCTCAGAACATATTGTAAGGAATCACCAGCTCTCGAAAGGAAGCCCCAGGGTATATACATGCAAAGACACGTTGGCTGGCTAGAAAAGCTTTTAAATGTTTGGTCTGTCTTTCAGAACGTGTTATAGATAAAGCTTCTTAAAATCATTAGCACTTACATCCCTGTCTCCCTCTCTCTAGTTAACATTTCATCTAATTGAGGTAGACCACCACATAAAATAATTAAATGTCTTCCTTTCCTGAGCAAGTTCTAACTGTAACCAAATAATACCTTTTCTGAAAGTGGATGTTTAACTGTCCCTATCCCCAAGAGCAGAAATGATGCTTAAGTATCAGTAATTTCCTGTCTCCCAGTTTCTAGTCACAACTTCTAAGTCCACCAACATCCTCCCTCTGTTATAATATGATTTTGCCTACACCTGCTCAGGTTCCTGTATTTCTCATCTCTGGGACAAACATCATCTGCCTCTGGAGCTTTGATAGACTTTAGATGTTCTTATATCCTGATCATCTGTTCAGGTATGGTCTTGATTTCCCTTAGTATGTCTTCTTCTTCTCCTAGGAGAGTTACATCCATTTTCAGCACCTGTCACCCACTCTCTTGTGAATGTTAAGGCAAATCATTAATTTAACATCTAGAGGTTCTGTCTGTTAATTATGCTAGTTTCATACTCCTGCTACCTTTACTGACTTCTCATACAAAGTACTTCAAAATTACTTCACAAAACAGGTCAACCTGTCTTCTCCCACGTTGACTTTTTCTATAGGCTTAGGCTTCCTCAAAGAACACGTTTGCTTTCTTCTTTTATAAAATCTAAAAAAGAAATCTATTTTGTGCACTAGTTTTTCCCAAATCTCCCACTAACTACCTGGTGTCAGCTGTGGCATGTAGTAATTGCCTTGATGATCTGTATTAAACCCCTGATTTTCAGGGAACCTAACCTTCTTTTTGCAAGCATTTTGATATAGCCAGTCTTGCAATGGAACTCTAATGGTGAGGATTATTTAAAATTCAAAGTAACCAGCTAAAGCTTTTGAAAAAATGTAAAGGGATCACATAAGTATCTGTCCAACAAAGATGGACAGGAGTGAGTTTCTGTCACTATGACTGCTCACATTGTATTTTTGTATGCAGGCACATGCATTGGTATGCATGTGTATTATTTCTTGACTTTTATTGCCCTTATTCAGACAAAAGATTCTTAGTTTTCCACATTAGAAAGAGGGACGGACTGCACCGCTGACTCAATTTCCTCTCAACACCAGCCAGTGCTTCCCTTTTACCTACAAAAATGTCTCACGTGGCCCTAGAAGTTGAGATCACATAATCTCCTTTGTAAACAAGTCAATGTCCTATGTGATACATTTCAGTTTAAATTTTGTAGATGTTTCTGTACAGCATCTTTAGTGAGCACCCATTCATATTCACACACAAAGCCAAAGGTCTTTTCCAGTCTGTCATAATCCACCTCAAATCTCCACCATCATAACATCTGTTCCTCTGGTGACCTCTGATCCCCTCACACAGAATCCAATGGAACAAAAGTGTCAGCCTCTTTGACCAATGCCTGTTTATGCTTTTCTAAAGAATCAGACATAAGCTATTAGCCTTAATCTTCAAATTCCTTCTCATTTTTATCCTATCTGTCATCTCCAGAGAGCTCTGTCTCCAGTTAGGCTGTAATGTTGGCTTCCATAACCCATTTGTCAGAAATTTTTAAACAAGATCCTCTGTGATTTTTTTCCCAAGCATCTGCCACACAACCTCATTATCTTCCTTCAAATCCCTCATTAAAACTCTCTTGCTGTGATGCCTACAAAAAAAACACATGAGAAAATGTTTAAGCTAATAATGCACTGAGATGCTTTCTCTCATACTGACCAACATTGCCTCATTGTTTCCTTGTGCTCCTTTAGCTGTCTGGATCCATGTGTTGTCTCTTATATTTGAATCATAGCCTCCTCATGTGGTCCTGGTTTAAGACTTAGAGGTCTTTGGTACTGGTAATGTAAATAATAATCAGAAGAAAAGGCTTTTCCTTCTCATTATGTTTTGCTAGCTTCTGAAAACGTGTTCACACTTCCCTTTTGTGTTAGTTTCTAGCAAGTAATTATAGAAAGCACTATAATATAATCTCAAAGTCCCCTCTCCCTTTTCAGAAGGGAACACACAAGTGAAGGACCAATTCATTCTCTATTCAGAAAACATATTTGAAAAGGAGAACTATGGGTAAGAGGGAAAAGCTCATGTTTCAGCATATTTTTTTCCATAGAAAACAGAGAAATTCAACCCCATTTTCTCACTCTCCTGTTCCTGCCCCTTAGGACAGAACAAATAGGATTCTCTTCAAGGAAAGTCTTTCCTGTGGATTAGAGGTTTATTTTCTTCCTTCCTTGACTGCCACAGCTTGCTGGGTACAGTCCAAGTCCTGCTGCTTTTGAAGGAACACACTCCTGCTCTGAGTCAGGAGAAGGGGAAGGGGAAGAGTGGGTTTTTTTCCCACTGATGATGGGGAACAGAATTAATTGGGACAACAGGAAAGCAAATGTTTTTCTCATCACATATTTCACAGTCTCTCAGCTCTGCATTACTTTCATGATCAGGTCTTAAAGTTATTTGTGATCCTCCATAACACACACACCCAAAGCAGCTCTACACCTGCACTAAAAGGAGCCCTTCCTATGAACTAACCTCCTCTGCTCATCTTATATCTCAGAGTGACAGTGAGGGCTGATATTTCCAGTTTGGCTTTTAAGTCTGCTACATATATAATATGTCCTTAGGCACTGGTTTTTTTCCTTTTACACTTTGTCTCTGTCCTTTTTACCAGATTACTCTTAACACTCATTCATTGTTCAGGGAAGGATCCCTGTTCACAAGGAAGGTAGTTATTTCCCTGGTCTGACACATTATCACTGTGGATACTACACACAGATATAGAAACTACTTTAGACAGAAGTACATTTCATTAACGTGTTCAGCTGATAATTGTCTATCACCTGGAGAAGAACTTTAGCACCTTTCTAACAATAGATACACCTGTGAGAAAAAAATGTATAAATTTATACACCTATCAAGTTATCCACAGACATCAATAAATCATACAGCAATTACTCATCTTTGCATGTAAGCAGTCAGTTTTGACATCTAAATGTTCTATACAAATAAAAACACAGGAAGTCATGGACTTTGTGTTGCTCAAGTGAGACATGAGTTTGGGAAAACCTGATACTATATTTCTCCTCTGCATTTCTATTTTGTAAACAAAGAACACTAATAATGCAAGCTGACAAATTATGCCAGTTATGTTCATGAGAGACTAAACTCTGCATCTTATCGTTTTAATCAGCCTGAGTTACGGGGAAATGGCTTAATTATGAGAATTTAAGCAGTCATAGAGATTTAGTAGTTCATTAATCCCATAACACATCTATGGGAGGTAAGCCTGGAACTTCAGCTCAAGTACTAGGCAGAGCCAGAGGCAATTCTACCACAGAAGCAGTTTGGAAACAACATGGAGCAAGTGTAATCTTCACCTCTTCAAGAAGCATTTCCAAATTGCAACTGTGGAGTTTCTTTGTGCTCCTAGGGGACTGAGGCAGCTCCATGTTGTTAGCATAATCTCACTTTACAAAGACAGCAAAAGTAAATGTACTGTCCCCCCTTTGATTTCATGTTGACAATATCATGTCAAGCCTGATCAGCCAGTCTCCATTTAATTGTAAATTATTATCTCAAGGGAAATTCAACTCTTTACAACTTTCATATCAGAAGCCCATTGTAAAAATAATAATGAATAATGGGACCTATCAGGAAGTTCCATTTCCTACAGTCAGCACCTGCTCGTGCCTTACTAGCCTCTATGCAAATCTGATGGACACAGGTTATAAAAGAATGGACTTTCACTCCATGCAATGCATACAAAAAGGTTTGTGTGTTATAAACACAGCAGAGGCTCAGCTTTGACAAGTCACATTGCAAGGACTTTCTTTTCACACAAATATTGCTAGAAAACTTTTTGAATTAGTCTGTGTGGTTTCAGAACACTACCCAAAGCAAACAGTCCATCCTAAAATGTTGAACCACTTTAAGAAGAAACTCAAATGCTTTGGGGGAAAAGAAAGAAAAAGGAATAAAAAGAAAAAAAGAAGAAAAAGGAAAAAAGAAAAAACCCAACAACAAATTATAATCTCCCAGAATTTCCTCTTTCGTTTTTTCTGATTTTCTTCAGTGCGTTTTGATCACTTTCCTAATATCACTTTCAATCTGTCTCATATCAATACCAATTTCAATCTGTCTCCAAATTCAAGCAGACATCTTCACCTGAAATTGTGTTCTGATTTAGCAAGAAACGACCTTGCAAGACAGCATGAAGGGTAATTTAAGTGAGCTGAAGAAATGTAAAGTAGCAACAGATTGGGATATTAGACCTTGTTTTAGATTATTTGTGTAATAATATGAATACAAAAAAAACCAACAACCCCAAACCTTCATCAAGAAAGAAAAAGCACTAATGTGATCATGTAACAAATGACGTTAAGGAGGAGAATCAATTACCTGATCGAGAGTCTATGGACCCAATTTAAAGTTATGCACCATTTACAAAGATCTTTTGAATAATTCACTCGGGAAAAAAGTTCAAAAAGTGATGTCCAATAAAGCACAAAGCTTTACAGTTCATTTAAGCTATGTTTCTTTATGCACAAGTAGCCATATCTCCATTATGTATCCTAGGGTGCACAATCACAAAACAAGGTGGACTGTGACAGAAAGGGACATGACCTGTTCCAGTACACAAAATATATGCATTACCAGTGCTCATTTAGTTGAGGAAAAGTAAAATAGGTATAAAATGTCAAACTGCCTGATGTAGTCTTAACTTATAATAAATGCTTATTACCTTTGAGGGTTTTATTCTGAGCTTTGCTGCAATAAAGGATGAAGAGGAGAAGAAAGAAACGTAACCACTTAGAGAAATTGCCCAAGACAAGATATTTATTCTAAACCTGAAACATGCAATTTTCAGGTTTTGTGGCACCATGTTGTTTACAAACATCTGTCACTGACCCGTAAGGTAACATAAATCATCACTGATAAAGGCTTTTGATTACTCAGATTTTGAAGGAAGTAATAGGGAGCAAACTTATAGATAACTAGACAATACAAGTCCACTGGGATGGTTTAATAAATTGGGCAAAGGCAACTGATGAGATTTACTAAAGCCTAAGTAAAAATGTAAATTCTATGAACAAAGATTTGTCAGAATCTTATATCACACCATGTACTACAGTGCCTGAAACCACTGGGTAGAGAGGAGATTGAATCTGCTGAAAGATCCCAGCACCATGGCACCTTTAGGAATTTTCAAGGAAAATTAAATTTCAGACAAAAGTGTAGGCACATTATCTTGAATATTTGGCAATGGCCTAAGCACTGCCAGAACATACTGTCCTGATCTGCTGTCTACATTTCAAGAGAAATGTTGATAAATGGTACTCAGTTCACAGAAGAGCCTTGAGCATGCTTAGCAGATCAGAAGGTCTGTTCATAGCTAAATACTCCAAGAGCTCAATATTTTTAGAGAAGATTAGGAATTATTTGATCTACAGCTTAAAAGAACGTATATGAGAAACAGAAATTTAATAATGGCCTCTTTGATCTACAGCAGAGCACAATTTTAAGGAGACATCCCAAAAAACTTCAGAAAAAACCACAGATGATAATATGAATAAAAGCCATCTACTTTGGAAAAGACTAGGAATTAGAAACGTGGAACATCTGATCTCACACAGGCCAAAAGTTCCCCAAACTGTTATAGCACAACCAAAGTAGAGTTTTGCACACTTCACAGCTTTCCTGAAGATAAGATACAGAGAAATACAGAAGAATGAAATGGGAATAGTTAAATATATTACCAACAAAAATACCTTTGAAGCCATTAGTGGACAAACATGCAATTAAGATTAAAAGGAGATAGCTCAGTAGTGTCTTCAACAACATATCTACTTTCACGGAAGAAAAATAAATATTACTAAATTATGAATGCTCTGAATATCTTCAAAAGCTGAAGGATGTCTTACAGTTTCTGGTTTTGGCACAGGAAATTAAGAAGTAAAAAAGAAATGGAAAGAATATGAGTGTTTTGTGATAGTGGAACTAGATTAATTTGAACAGACTTCAGACTTTGTAAAGTGCCTTTACAGAGTACTGTGTTTTCTATTACAACTAATCACAAACATCCATAAATAGCACAGATGGGGTTACTATCAGCTAGACTGATCATGCACCTATTAAATCAAGACAGAAATCTTTGTCTCTTGGCATCCAAAACCTGGAGGGAGGCAAATGCAACTCATATGACTGTCTTGTAAAAGAAACATTAAAACAATTTGACATAGTAGAGGAAATACAAAATATATGAGTACATACATAATAAATTGTCTTTAGATAATACAAATTGTGCACACAAATGTGAAGTATTAATTCAGGAAAAAATTCTAGCATCTGCTATATTAAATTGCAGATGTGTTGATACCAAAAGGAAAGACATGAAAAAAATAAAGGGTAGTACAAAAGCACAGCTTCCAGAAATATATCCACATACTGAAGACTGTGAATGAGTAACTTTGAACTAATATGCAACATGGACAACGTGCTAGTGTAACCAGTGTGATGCTGAGGAATATGAAAAGGCTGAAGGAGAATCTGCAAGTCTACAAAGACAATACAAAACTTCAGGGAGAGAATGAATTACAATAAATTTACTAAAAACATGAGTAGCCTTCCTGACTTCAGGACATAGCTAACTGTGTGTAGAATACTAAGTCCACTCTTGGACCCTTTAGTACAGGAGAGATGCCAGCAAACTGGAGGCAATCCAGTGGAGTGTCATGAAGATGGCTAAGGTGCTAAAGCATATGACATATGAGGCTGAAGAAACTGGGTTCAGTCAGGAGAAAAGTCTTAATTGCCAGAATTACCTAAATGGGAGATATAGAGAGGATGGAGGCAGGTTTTTCTAGGAAATTTTGTGTAAAGACAAGAAGCGACAATCACAAAGAAAACCCTATTGAACGTGAGAAAAATGTTCCCTACAATGAGAGTAGTCAAGCATGGGGACAGATCCTTGAAAGACTGTAACGTCTTCACTTACACTGGACTGAACACAGCCCTAGTCAACCTGATTAACTTCAAAAGTTAGCCCTGCTTTGAGCAAGAGGTTGGGGTAAATGACCTCCAGAAGTCAAAAACGAAAGCCCAAATTGTGGTTATGCAAGCCATCCTTCAGGTAGGAAATAGGAGTAACAAATTGCAAAGTTAAATAAAGATTGAAAACAATTAGTTGTATTCAAAACCAGTTACAAAATCTGAGAAAGAGTAGTTAACTGCTACTGAGAAATAGGAGCATTTGTGAGAAGTATTCCCCCACTGGGCGTTTATATCTATAATTGATTTTCTGAGGAGTTCATTTAAGCGTAGGTCTGTTATTAAATTTTACCAGCGCACACACACAGTTTCCGTAAGAGCATTTGATGTGCTAGGTGAAATATACTGTATTCTGGGAAATTCAAATACAAGATTCAGGGCTTTCAACGGTTCTGTTGGAGGAGGTACTTACTATGGTGTGATGGAGAGCATTGGCAAATTGTACATTTGTTCCTCAGGCAAGACTGGGCCCATTCAGCAGATTATAGTATGTAGAGAATTTGCTCCTGATGATTGGGTTTAGGGAGGCTGAGACTGTGCAAGAATTTTACAAGGGTATCAATGCATGAAGGAAAGAATATCAATAATGAGAAAGTCTCATAAAAGGCAAAAATGGAAATAATTTTGTGCTGGTTTTGGCTGAGAAGGGGTTAATTCTCCTCACTGTGGGGGTCGGCTGCCTTTCCAGCTTCCCGCGCTCTGCCGCGTGGCGTGGCAGGGGGGGGCTGGGAGGGGCAGGGCCATGGTGGGGGCGGCTGACCCCGACTGGCCAATGGCAGGTTCATTCCATACCATGTGACACCATGACCAGTATATTGAGGGGGGGGGCAGTGGCAGCGCGGAGGCGGCGCGGCGTCGGGTCGGCGGGCGGCGAGCGGCTGCGGCGCGTGCGGTTTGTTCCGGCGGTTCGTTCCCCCTCTCCCCTCCCTTCCCCCCTCCCCCGGGGCTTTGCGCCTCTCGTTGTTCTCCTTTACATTGCATTTCTACTGTTGTTTCTTTTAATTTTCATTATTAAACTGTTCTTATCCCAACCCACGAGCGTTACCCTTCTGATTCTCTCCCCCATCTACCGGTGGGGGAGTGAGCGAGCGACTGTGTGGGGCTGAGCTGCCGCTAAACCACGACAGTCTTTTTGGCGCCCAACGTGGGGCTCGAGGGTTGGAGATAACAACAGCTGCTGGTCCCAGCACCATGTTGTCCTTTTTGCAGTGGGTGTTAAAAATCGGTGTTGGTTGTTTGAGTCTGCTGTGTTCTGCTGTGATTAGTAATGTTTTGCCTACGAGATTTGTTATACAAACACTCGTTTTCAGCTTTATCTGGTATTTGGGGTTTTTGCTGAAACCGTTACTGTACTTCGGATACCACCTTGTTGAGGCAATTAGCAATTATACCTCCTCCTCTGAGAGATTTTACATGGAGGAAATACAGAATTGTACCTTTGCAACTTTGTTCTATGATGTCTGTGCCTTTGTTACAACAACCTTTATGTATCTTGAACATCCTTGGGTGGTTAAGGTGCAGTCATTGTTAGTTTTTGGGCATGTTGTTTTGGTTTTGACTAAGCAACTTAAGAATATCACCCAGAAATCTGCCCCGAGGCTTGATAGTTACGAGTGGCAGGGCATGTGGGATAGCATGGGCAAATACCTAGGGCAGTGGGCACCCCCAGTGTTTTGGAGTTTCACCCCCGAGCAAGTGCAGAATCCTAAAAAACTAGTAGAATATTTGGAGAAAGTATGTTGTTACGCTGGGAACTCCAGAGAGACACAGATAACTGCAACGTGCTGGGGTCTGGCCCATGCATACCGAGCCCTGCTCAACAGTATTCAGTGCCCCCAGGGGGAAGAGAATGTCTCTGGATTGAAATGCAAAGTGACTGGCACTGTAGACAATCCAGCCCTGACAACAGGCACTGCAGCCACTCAAACCCCCACAACAAGTACCGGAGCTAGCTCAGAAAATAAACCCGTACCAGTATCAGTTGCCCCCATACATAAGACGAAATATTGGAAGCGGACATCAACTCGTTTAGAACGGGATGATGAAGAACCAGGGCCATCGCGGGGAGAGGAGGGAGAAGTAATAGATGAAATAGAGACCACCCGATCCCTGTCCTTAAGCGAGTTGCGAGATATGCGAAAAGATTATAGCCGTCGTTCAGGTGAGCACATTGCCACCTGGCTGCTCCGATGCTGGGATAATGGGGCCAGTAGCCTGGAACTAGAGGGAAAAGAAGCCAAACAATTGGGATCCCTTTCTGGGGAAGGGGGCGTTGACAAAGCAATTGGAAAAAAACCACAAGCCCTCAGCCTCTGGAGGCGACTCCTGTCTGGAGTGAAGGAAAGGTATCCCTTTAAAGAAGATGTTACATATCGCCCAGGAAAATGGACAACTATGGAGAAAGGCATCCAGTATCTCAGGGAATTAGCTGTGTTTGAGGTGATTTATGGTGACCTGGATGATCAACGGTCATCCAAAGATCCAGATGAAGCCGAGTGCACACGACCCATGTGGCGGAAGTTTGTACGGAGCGCACCATCTTCGCATGCAAACTCATTGGCAGTGATGTCCTGGAAAGATGACGAGACACCAACGGTGGCAGAGGTGATAGATAGACTCCGGGATTATGACACAAATATCTCTTCCTCGCTTGTCTCTGCTGTGGAGAAACTATCCCAAGAGGTCCAGCAACTCAAAGAAGATCTGTCCTACTCCCCACCTCGACAGAGCAGTGTCTCAGCTGTTAGGAATAAGCGTCCTTTGGCTCAAAGAAGGGGATACACACCACGGGCCACCCTATGGTTCTACCTGCGTGACCACGGAGAGGACATGATGAGGTGGGATGGCAAGCCTACTTCGACCCTACAGGCACGAGTACATGAACTGCAAGGAAGAACAGTCACTCAGGGAGGCTCTTCCAGGAAAGCTGCTGCTCCAGTTTCCAGCGAGCAAGTCCCCAGACAGAGGAGTAGAAGCGCAGATTTTATTTCTAAGTGTAATAGAGGGACTCCTGATTCACATTTACAGGAAGTGAGTTGTGACTGCCATGATCAGGACTAGAGGGGCCCTGCCTCCAGCCGGGTGGAGGAAAGGGATAACCGGGCTTACTGGACTGTGTGGATCCGATGGCCTGGCACGTCCGACCCACAGGAGTATAAAGCTTTAGTGGACACCGGCGCACAGTGCACCTTAATGCCATCAAACTATATAGGGGCAGAACCCATCAGCATTGCTGGAGTGACAGGGGGATCCCAAGAGCTAACTGTATTGGAGGCCGAAGTGAGCCTAACTGGCAATGAGTGGCAGAAGCACCCCATTGTGACTGGCCCAGAGGCTCCGTGCATCCTTGGTATAGACTACCTCAGGAGAGGGTATTTCAAGGACCCAAAAGGTTACAAGTGGGCTTTTGGTGTAGCTGCCTTGGAGACGGAGGAAACTGAACAGCTGTCTACCTTGCCCGGTCTCTCAAAGGACCCTTCTGTGGTGGGGTTGCTGAAGGTCAAAGAACAACAGGTGCCAATCGCCACCACAACAGTGCACCGGCGGCAATATCGCACCAACAGAGACTCTCTGATCCCCATCCATAAACTCATTCACCAACTGAGGAGCCAAGGAGTCATCAGTAAGACCCACTCACCCTTTAACAGTCCCATATGGCCAGTCCGGAAGTCTAATGGAGAGTGGAGACTAACAGTAGACTATCGTGGCCTGAATGAAGTCACTCCACCGTTGAGTGCTGCTGTGCCAGACATGCTAGAACTTCAATACGAACTGGAGTCAAAGGCGGCCAAGTGGTATGCCACAATTGATATTGCTAATGCATTCTTCTCAATCCCTCTGGCAGCAGAGTGCAGGCCACAGTTTGCTTTCACATGGAGGGGCGTCCAGTACACCTGGAATCGACTGCCCCAGGGGTGGAAACACAGTCCTACCATTTGCCATGGACTGATTCAGACTGTACTGGAACAGGGAGAAGCTCCAGAACACCTTCAATACATTGATGACATCATTGTGTGGGGCAGCACAGCAGAAGAAGTTTTTGAGAAAGGTGAGAAAATAGTCCAAATCCTTCTGAAAGCTGGTTTTGCCATAAAACAAAGTAAGGTGAAGGGACCTGCACGAGAAATCCAGTTCTTAGGAATTAAATGGCAAGACGGTCGTCGTCAGATTCCAATGGATGTGATCAACAAAATAGCAGCCATGTCTCCACCAACTAGCAAAAAGGAAACACAAGCTTTCTTGGGCGTTGTGGGGTTTTGGAGAATGCATATTCCAAATTACAGTCTGATCGTGAGCCCTCTCTATCAAGTGACCCGGAAAAAGAATGATTTCAAATGGGGCCCTGAGCAACGACAAGCCTTTGAACAGATTAAACGAGAAATAGTCCATGCAGTAGCTCTTGGGCCAGTCCGGGCAGGACAAGATGTAAAAAATGTGCTCTACACTGCAGCCGGGGAGAATGGCCCTACCTGGAGTCTCTGGCAGAAAGCACCTGGGGAGACCCGGGGTCGACCCCTAGGGTTTTGGAGTCGGGGATACAGAGGGTCTGAAGCCCGCTATACTCCAACTGAAAAAGAGATATTGGCAGCATATGAAGGGGTTCGAGCTGCTTCAGAAGTGGTTGGTACTGAAGCACAGTTGCTCCTGGCACCCCGACTGCCAGTGCTGGGCTGGATGTTCAAAGGAAACATCCCCTCTACACACCATGCAACTGATGCTACGTGGAGTAAATGGGTTGCACTGATCACCCAGCGGGCTCGAGTAGGAAACCCCAGTCGCCCAGGAATCTTGGAAGTGATTATGGACTGGCCAGAAGGCAAAGATTTTGGATTATCACCAGAGGAGGAGGTGACACGTGCTGAAGAAGCCCCACTGTATAACAAACTGCCAGAAGATGAGAAGCAATATGCCCTGTTCACTGATGGGTCCTGTCGCCTTGTGGGAAAGCACCGGAGATGGAAGGCTGCTGTATGGAGTCCTACACGACAAGTAGCAGAAACTGCTGAAGGAGAAGGTGAATCGAGCCAGTTTGCAGAGGTAAAGGCCATCCAGCTGGCCTTAGACATCGCTGAACGGGAAAAGTGGCCAGTGCTCTATCTCTATACTGACTCCTGGATGGTGGCAAATGCCTTGTGGGGCTGGCTGCAGCAATGGAAGCAAAGCAACTGGCAGCGCAGAGGCAAACCCATCTGGGCTGCCACATTGTGGCAAGATATTGCTGCCCGGGTAGAGAAACTGGTTGTAAAGGTACGGCATGTGGATGCTCACGTCCCCAAGAGTCGGGCCACTGAAGAACATCGAAACAACCAGCAGGTAGATCGGGCTGCCAAGATTGAAGTGGCTGAGGTGGATCTGGACTGGCAGCATAAGGGTGAACTATTTCTAGCTCGGTGGGCCCATGACACCTCAGGCCATCAAGGGAGAGATGCAACATACAGGTGGGCTCGTGATCGAGGGGTGGACTTGACCATGGATATTATTGCACAGGTTATCCACGAATGTGACACATGCGCTGCAATCAAGCAAGCGAAGCGGGTAAAGCCTCTGTGGTATGGGGGACGATGGCTGAAATATAAATATGGGGAGGCCTGGCAAATTGACTATATCACACTCCCACAGACCCGCCAAGGCAAGCGCCATGTGCTTACAATGGTAGAAACAACGACTGGCTGGCTGGAAACATATCCTGTCCCCCACGCCACTGCCCGGAACACTATCCTGGGTCTTGAGAAACAAGTCCTGTGGCGACATGGCACCCCAGAGAGGATTGAGTCAGACAATGGGACTCATTTCCGAAATAGCCTCATAGACACCTGGGCCAAAGAGCACGGCATTGAGTGGGTGTATCACATCCCCTATCACGCACCAGCCTCTGGGAAAATTGAAAGGTACAATGGACTGTTAAAAACCACACTGAGAGCAATGGGGGGTGGGACATTCAAGCACTGGGATACACATTTAGCAAAAGCCACGTGGTTAGTCAACACGAGGGGATCTGCCAACCGAGCTGGCCCTGCCCAGTCAGAAATCCTACATACTGTGGAAGGGGATAGAGTCCCTGTAGTGCACACAAAAAGTATGCTGGGCAAAACAGTCTGGGTTCTTCCTGCCTCTGGCAAAGGCAAACCCATTCGTGGGATTGTTTTTGCTCGAGGACCCGGGTGCACTTGGTGGGTGATGCGGGAGGATGGAGAAATCCGATGTGTGCCTCAAGGGGATTTGATTTTGGGTGAAAACAGTCAATGAACTGAATGGCACAATGTGAACTGCTATATAATATTGTGTGTCACCTCTGTGTTGTATCAATGATATCAGAGTACGAGCCTCCCAACCCATGGAAGATCAACTATGAAACAAGCCGTGCAGCAGTGATGGAACGATGACTGACTCGGTATGCAGCAGCCCAACGCCACACACCATCTCTCCCACCCGGAAAGACTGATACAACAGATGGAGCCCAGAGTCATGGACTGCGTGAACTCAATGGACATTTTAATGGACATTTTACAGGGAAGATCCATGAACTAAGGGAATGATGTCTGTGTATTATGTTAAAGGATGGGAAGGGGAGGGGTGGTGGTTGGTACGGTTGTATTGCATCATATGGGACCTGGGCATGGTGTAAGTGGTATGGAATAAGGGGTGGAGAATGTGCTGGTTTTGGCTGAGAAGGGGTTAATTCTCCTCACTGTGGGGGTCGGCTGCCTTTCCAGCTTCCCGCGCTCTGCCGCGTGGCGTGGCAGGGGGGGGCTGGGAGGGGCAGGGCCATGGTGGGGGCGGCTGACCCCGACTGGCCAATGGCAGGTTCATTCCATACCATGTGACACCATGACCAGTATATTGAGGGGGGGGGCAGTGGCAGCGCGGAGGCGGCGCGGCGTCGGGTCGGCGGGCGGCGAGCGGCTGCGGCGCGTGCGGTTTGTTCCGGCGGTTCGTTCCCCCTCTCCCCTCCCTTCCCCCCTCCCCCGGGGCTTTGCGCCTCTCGTTGTTCTCCTTTACATTGCATTTCTACTGTTGTTTCTTTTAATTTTCATTATTAAACTGTTCTTATCCCAACCCACGAGCGTTACCCTTCTGATTCTCTCCCCCATCTACCGGTGGGGGAGTGAGCGAGCGACTGTGTGGGGCTGAGCTGCCGCTAAACCACGACAAATTTTATTACAAGGAATGCTACTACAGAAATATGGTAGGAGTACTTAGACAAGCTCCATAAAGAGAATGAAAAGGCTAACAACAAATGGACACTTTCCAGGCAGCTGAGCCAAATTTTGAAGAGATTCAAGAGGCAATCAGAACTCTTAGGAATAACAAGCACCAGGTGTTGACAGTGTTGCTGCTGAAATGTTAAAAACAAGAAGCTAGAATCTTAGAGACCTCATCCAATAATTTCTTTGATATGGAGGTCTGCAAAAATGCTAAAGGAACTGAAGAAAACAGGCATATTTCTAATTTCAAAGAGGAAGACAAAATGTAAAGAGGCAGTCTGCTTTCTCTACTTATTATGATTCATAGAATCCTAGCTTTAAGTCTTTGATATAGATTTTGCCCTTACAGGCAACAAACAACAGGAGAATGCAAGTGTTTCTAGGCATACATAACATTTCATAAATCTCATCTGTATGTATCAGACATTTTCAATGCTTCAGTGACAAAAAAAAAATTGTAGTATGATCAGCATACATATTTTAAATAGATTTTAAGAATGGTGTGATAGCATTTTCCAACACGGTCTTTGTACTGCAGTGAAAGAGCTGCCTAATAAAATTATTAGGGCTGTACAATTGTGTGTTATATGATTGAAAAGTAGACTATGACATGGGAAATTCCTATGCAATTCGCCAGCAATATGGGATTATGAAAGGCAAAACTATGTGTCAAAAAGGTCTGATAGGAACCTGTAGGAAGTTTATGAAGAATATAGGATAGAAAAAAAATTAGATCTCAAGAAAATTCAGTAGCAAAACATACAGTCAGAATTCTGGGAAGACATTCTAGTCACAAATCCCTTGGAAGACCATTCTTATACTACCATTGCAAAACCATGTAAAATACTGACCAAGGAAGAGGCAGAGAAATATGGCAAGCATTGCTAAGAATCTTTAACGTCAAGGTGATTCATCACAGTGATATTCCATCTTTACAACAGTTGGCCTTCACTGAAATTGATAGTTTCATGGGTATAATTTCAATAGTGAGTCAGGCTGAGTAGAAACTCAGTAGTGAGTTGTGTTTATTCATTGAGCTAGAACTTCCTTTGTTATGGTTGTTATTTATGGCCTGCCCTTGGAGTCGTACCTTGTTTGAGGTATGTTTCTGAATTATTGTCAGACTTGACTTGATACTGTACTTCATTACATTAAAATTTTGCTGATGGCTGATTTTAATACGAATGCATGATGCAACTGTAATTTGTCTTTATTCTGTTTTGATTTAATTAAAGTTACCTACCTGAATCATTTTTGCCTTCCCTTTTGCTTTCAATGACCATTTCATGCCCCTCTTCTTTATCTAGTAATTATCACTCTAGGCAGTTGTTAGATCCAGTTAGATTGAGTTCTTTTGTTACTAGCTTTGATTTGACAAGTCATATTGTTATTTCAAAATCAGCAGAAGGGGCACCTGATACTCTTTTGGAAGATTAGCATATCTTGCTACAGACAATTTCTTATTCTTGTTCCTTTTTAATAAACAACTTCTAATAGGAAGAAAGCTGCAAATTGGCATCTCTGAGCCAAAAGAAAGGTAAATAGGTCATTGACCTTGAAAAAGAATTACATGTAGAAATCAGGGCTATCATGTAGCATTTCATTATTATGAGATTTTCTTCAAGAGGCAAAGTTTGCCCCTGCTCTCCTTTCACAGATCATCAATAGCTTTTTAATCAAGAAAAATTAGCTGAACAGAGTGTCATTTATCTAGGGCCATACAATGATCTTTACAAATGTTTCCTGAATACAGTGTCATAACTGAAAGATCTCGGCGCCAGTTCTTTTATTTATTTGCTATTTCTGCCTACCTTAATGTCTGGCTACTGTGCTATGAAAATTGCAACTGAATATTACAGCTGGGGAAAGAATTGAGTCGTCTTTTGAAATAACAGAATAAAACTCAGCTCCTTCTAGTCCTTTTTTAAAACAAATACTGAATGTATATATCAACTTACAGAATGCCATAAAGTTCAACATGTTTAGCCTTTTTTGGGCCAAGAAAAAAATAACATCAGGACCCAATTATGTACTAGTAAGACTTTTCTAATCATTCAGTATTCAAATAAGGAATTGCTCAATTAAATCTCTTCCTTTAAAATAATACATTTTCCAAAATATTGTTTTAAATGCACACCTAAAAACATGAATTTTATTATACAGGCAAAAATCAACTGCACCTGAAAATGAACACTACCATTTATGAACAAAGTTAAATGTATTTCTTGAGAGAATCAACTCAGTTAAGACTGGAAACTCTGTTTAAATGACCTAGTCCTGAATAACCCCAAAAAAGGAGTGTGACTTACACGGTACTTGTTCAAAGTGCCAGAGTATAGCAATGATGCTAAGACAGAAGAAATCTGATGTTGTAAACAAAATCCTTATGTCCATCCAAGGTTTTATTTTGTTTTGTTCTGATTTAAAGGGTAAAAGTTTCCTTCTACCCAAAGCCTAGCAATTCAAAGGTATAATTCAAATCTATAAACAAACACAGTATTAAATTATGCAGGTGTATTGTTAGATCACCAAACAAATAACACCATCACTGCACTATTACTCTAATCTGAATTTTAGGAAAGACTACCTAGCTTTCACAACATCTGGCAGCACTGGGCACTTGAATTAAAAAAAAAAAAAACAAACCACACACACTGATACCTCAATACATGTAGAAACCTTACATGTATCTTTATGACACCACCTTCTATTGTTTCTGTGTTGTCACTCTGTAATTTCACTATATTGTCAAATATTTGTGCTTGGGTAGTAACTCTAGTTGTGCCTAAGGACAACTGTAGCTGAGTTATGAAGAGTAACCACTTGTTTGTCACAGTTTGATTTTTGAGATCCTCCTATGTATTTCGCATTTACATTCTGACTGTTTCTTAACTGACTTCTTTATTCTTTCTTTATACCTATTTTGTACTCCTGTCTCCACATCATAAAATCATATCACCTGGAGATATGACTTCCCCAGAGAGAAACAGAATATATCTCATGAATATACTTGCATAACAGTGTACACACACCTATGCATATGCAACCAAATTAAATGAGTCTAATGCACAAACAATATTGTTTCTGAAACAATATTGCACCTGATGTCAAACAAATACACCCAGGAAGAAATAACTTCACTGGTTTTGTAACTACACAAAACAGGCTCTGCATTTAGGGAGACTGAGAAACTGAGAAAGGCTCACCTACTTTGGAAAGGCTCCAAACTTTAAGTTTGGTTTAGCTTGTCATCAGAGCGTCAGCTGAACTTCAGACGAAAGTTCCTTCCCAGTTCCAAACTTTCTGCAAGACTCATCTGACTGACAAAAGAATGACATAGCACACTGTTCTCCATGAGCTCAGCCAGTTTTGCAGACCACTATGGTAATTAGACGTCCTAGATTTCTTGGTCTGGTTTAACATGTCAAGGCAGCAGTGCTTGCACTCCCTTGAGCATGGGGTGTAATTTGTGGCTATGGCTGCCATGGAGGACATTGGAGTAAAAAATAAAAATATCTTCTCCATATTCTCAGTAAGCAGTTTATAATCTGCATCTATTAGCTTTCACTAAAATAATGGAAAACTCACATATGATTGGACTCCACACCACTTACAGTGAAATTCAGCTGGAGGTTTCAAATCTATTACACAAGGGAAATGCTTGTACAAATCCCAAGAAAGAGAAACCGCAAAATGCTGAAGGCCCAATTCTCAGTCATTTATAATGCCTTTTCAAATCTTGGAAGGGAACAGATTCAGGTTAACTATATAAAACTTAGCACTTCATGATGCAATAGTCTATCATGGCACAACTCTCTTCTACTCCTGAATCTGATATAGACATTAAATTTGTTGCATGCCAGATATAACTGTGTGACACTCACAAGTCTATGGGGCCAGATGGGATTCACCTGAGAGTACTGAGGGAGCTGGTGGAGAGCTTGCCAAACCACTCTCTATCATTTATGAACAGTCCTGGTTAATAGTGGAGGTCCCAGATGAGTGGAGGCTTGCCAGTGTGACACCCACCTACAAGAAGGGCCAGAAGGAGGATCTGGGGAACCACAGGCCTGTCAGCCTGATTTCAGTACTGGGAAAGATTATGGAGCAGTACATCTTGAGTGTGCTCACCACACATGTGCAGGACAACCAGGGGATCAGGCCCATCTAGCATGGCTTCATGAAAGGCAGGTCCTGCCTGACAAACCTGATCTCCTTCTATGATCAGGTGACCGTCTAGTGGATGACGGAAAGGTTGTGGATGTTATCTGCCAGGACCATGACACTGTCTCCCACAGAATCCTCCTAGAGAAGCTGGTGGCTCATGGCTTGGACAGGTGTACTCTTCAGTGGGTAAAAAACTGGCTGCATGGCCGAGCCCAGAGAGTTGTGGTGAATGGAGCTAAATCCAGAAGTTTTTAAAAGTATCTGTGCACTAAGGTGTGAAGAAGATGTCTTTTATTCGTCATAGAATCATCATAGATTTAGGGGGTGCAATACTAGACTTTATGGTCACCAATGCAAGTGAGCTTATCTGTGACGTCAAGATTGGACGCAGCCTGGGATGTAGTGACCATGCATTGGAGTTCACACGCCTGGGGGATACAGGAAGAGCAAGGAGTATAGTCAGGACACTAAACTTTAGGAAAGCAGAATTCCACCTCTTCAAGGAGTTAGTCAGCAGGACTCCCTGGGAAATGGTCCTCAGGGACAATGGAACAGAAGAGAGCCGGCAGATCTTTAAGGATGTGTTCCATACAGCGCAAGAGCTCTCAGTTCCCAGATGTAAGAAATCAGGCAAAGAAGGGAAGAGACCAGCATGTCTGAGTCAAGACATGCTGGTCAAAGAGCAAAAGGGAACTGCACAGGCAGCGGAAGCAGGAACAGGTATCCTGGGAAGAACGTAGGGACACTGCCCGGTTTTGTAGGAATGGGGTCAGGAGGGCCAAGGTGCGGCTGGAGCTGGATTTGGCAAGAGATGCAAAGAATAACAAGAAGGGCTTCTACAGGTATGTCAACCAGAAAAGGAAAGTTAAAGTGTATGCCTCATGATGAACAAGAATGGTGGCCTAGTATCAACAGATGAGAAGGCTGAGGTACTCAAAAACATTTTTGTCTCAGTCTTCACTGATAACCTCTCTCCTCACCCATCCCAACCCAATGGACCACTGGATGGAGACCAGGAGGATAAAGCCCCTTCCACTGTAAGGGAAGATCAGGTACATGACTGTCTGAGGAACCTGGATATACACAAGTCTATGGGACCTCATGAGATGCCTCCCACAGTCCTGAGGGAATTGGCTAATGTAGTCACTAAGCCACTCTCCATTATATTTGAAAAGTCATGGCAGTCAGGTGAAGTCCCTGGGGACTGGAAGAAGGGAAACATTGTGCCCATCTTTAAAAAGGGTAGAAAGAAGGACCCAGGGAACCACCGTCCTGACAGCCTCATCTCTATGCCAGGGAAGATCATGGAACAGATCCTCCTAGAAGCTATGCTAAGGCTCCTGGAGGACAGGGAGGTGATTCAAGGCAGCCAGCATGGCTTCACCAAGGGCAAGTCCTGCCTGACCAACCTAGCGGCCTTC
Source organism: Phalacrocorax aristotelis (assembly GCF_949628215.1). NCBI lineage: Eukaryota > Metazoa > Chordata > Aves > Suliformes > Phalacrocoracidae > Phalacrocorax > Phalacrocorax aristotelis. The sequence goes on along the minus strand of NC_134277.1, from coordinate 29,338,753 downwards.
TGTGACGGAGTGACTACATCAGTGGAGAAGGGAAGAGCTACAAATGACTTCTATCTGAACATCTGTAAGGACTTTGACACAGTCCCCCACAGCATCCTTCTCTCTAAACTGGGGAGATATGGACTTGATGGGTGGACTGTTCAGTGGATAAGGAACTGGCTGGATGGTCGCATCCAGAGTGTAGTGGTCAATGGCTCGATGTCCAGATGGAGACCAGTGTCAAGTGGTGTCCCTCAGGCGTCTGTACTGGGACCAGTACTGTTTAATGTCTTCACCACTGACATAGACAGTGCGATCGAGTGCACCCTCAGCAAGTCTGCAGATGAAACCAAGCTGAGCAGTGCAGTTGACACACCAGAAGGATGGGATGAGATCCAGAGAGACCTGGACAAGCTGGAGAGGTTGGCCTGTGAGAACCTCATGAGGTTCAACAAGGCCAAGGCCAAGGAATATGGAGCTAAGTGAAGGTTGCCAAATATATCTGAAACACTGCATTAGTGTCAAACAAGTACATTATGTGTTTAAACATAGACATCTAGCGTCATTTTAGATACTATAAGTTATCAAAGATATCACATAACAGAAAACAACAAATATTACTCCATGCAACTAAATTTGGATACATGAATCTGTCTCAGGGTCACTACCTAGACATCAAGCTCCATTTATCCCACACTGTCCTGTTGATGCACTTCATTTAACTGAGGCTACCTGGGTTGTGAGTTTCAGCTGAAACATAAACATTTTTAAAATGATCACAAAAAACTATGAGCTTATAAGACTTCCTATCCTGTTCCTTGTCTGTTTGAATGCTGTTTATCCTAATTTGGGTCTTGATCTTGCAATTTACTATGACAGACTGTATTTCCATTCCTATGGAGAATTGCAGCAGCTCTGCACTTTTCTAGGGATTCAGCCACAGACCTGGTCCTCTCAGGACCAGTTACAATTTACTTGGGGTCAGGAATGGATTACACTTCTGCGTCTTTAGATTTAAAACATAACAAATCAACAGTTCTAAAGTTGCTGGGGTTTTTTTTGTCAAAATGGGAACTATGATTCTTTTTGAGAATTTGATCTCTAAAAAGGAGACATTTATCTTGGAAATCCATTCAGTGCATCAATATGTCATTATTTCAGCTGGAGAAAATCATTTTATAATCTCCTGGGTGCTGCCTCAATTGTAAATCAATTGTAAATAGATTCCTATCAGTTTGGGGCACCAGATAGCACTGTATATTTCAACTTGCAACTACAGAGTTTACATGGTAGAAACAGTATCACATGCTTAAGGCAGAAAAAAAAAAAAGGTAGGCTGACCTGTTAGCAAAATCTGAACATATATCTGCCAATGCATCTATCTTATCAGCTCACAAAAGCTTTTCTTTCGATTATACCAAGATCAAACTCTAGTGTGGAACATATTACAGCTAAAGGTGAACCACAGTGCTAAGATGAAACTGGAGTAAAGCCTAGAAAGTTATGCTGAATGCCTTTCCTAGCCAGTCTCCCCAGCAGGCCAGCTGTAGGGAACATTCATCACAAAAAAACATTTTTTATTATTTCAGCCTCTAGGAATATCTGTACTACTATTTAGTCTTGTACAGAGACACTGCACCACTGTAACATAAACAAAACCATCAAATCTTGGGCTTAATGCTACCATCATTTAGCTTTTTAACCCAGCCTGAAGGAGACGCATAGAAAAGGCTAACATTAAAGTATCAGCTGCATAAATCAATCAGTGCATACCTTTAGGTAAGTAAGCAATCCTCGCAGACCTATTCTTAAAGGCAGGATTAAGGGAAAGAATACCCTTCTATGAAACAGGGCAAGAAGCTATTTCAGTTGCTATCTAGATTAGAGAAGATCGTGGTCAATGGGTGCTTTCAGAAAGAATTCCCCACTAGCACAGCCAACTTTGGATCTCTGGAGGCTTTTGCTGAACAAAGGTGATGCCTGAACCAAAGGGTCTTAGGATTTAGAATTGCACCCTCTGCATAAGAGAAGGTCAATTGTCGCAGCAGTAACTGAAGTGAAGGTAAATTTCACATAGATGTATAAATTAAGAGGAAACGGTCAAGGAAATGCAGAAGAAACATGTTATGACAGGGACACTGTCCCCAGAACTCTTCTCCCCCCACCCTGTTTTTCAGCCTCCTAAGTGACATTTGTGCAAGATGAAGTGACTCCATGCAGAGCACTGCTCCTGCCTGAGCAGGCTCACTTGAGTTCCCCATGTAGGCTTTCTGCACCCACTTGCCTTTGCCCCAAACCACTTCATTATTTCAGTTGCCTGGAGCAGTAATTTGTGAAATTCCTTTTAAATTTGGGCCATGCATAAGAAACAGAATATGGAGGACACTGTCCAGGACATGGGTGTCCACATGGATTTGCCTCCTTCTTGGCTATAATAACTTGCTGGCTATTCCATGTCCTTTTCTGCTCATAAGGTGAAGAAGATCAGTGACAAAAAGGGACCGACAATACAGTTTACTCTTCTAATGGAAGATCTGCAGTCTGGAAAACATAGGCAAAAAACAAACTTATCTGATTCAAAATTCACCACACTAATACAGGATCAAGAACAGCAGGGCAGATGAGTAATGATAACAGTCTGCAGAAGAATAGGGTACCAGCAAGGTACAGTGGCAAACTTGGCAGAAGAGGGAAGGTATAAACAGTGATCAAAAGAAGTGAGAAATATAAAGAAAACTAAAGTAAACTTGCTGTCCTATCTAAGTGTAATGGATGAGCTGTGAGTGTGGACAGAGGAACCAACTCAAAGGAAATGAAGGTCATCATACTCAGAAAATAGAAATCTTCTATAAAAGGCTTGGCTCAAGGTATCTGCAAGATGAGGAGCTGAGTAAGGCCTTGATGGCAGGTATCGAGGTTGGTTGTTGCACTGAGGGATGGGTTGGAAGTCAAAGGGACAGGATAAGAAGAGGAGGTACCTGCTCCAATAGGTAAAGTTTCAGGGTGGCTTTGAAGAGACCTACCTCATCACAGTCCTAGCTCTGCTGTTAACTTTGTGCCCTCAAGCAATTAATTTTGTTTCCTTGCAGTTCTGTTTCCCTCCCTGCCTTCCCTGTCATCTATTTTGGACTGCATGCTGTTTAGGATAGCAGCTGTTCTTATATAGTTCCTGAAACAATGGCGTTCTGATCTCACGGGAGCCTCTAGACACTGCTAGAATACAAATAATAAATAATCTTAATTTAACAAATATTTATTGAGTTCTCTCAGGTATTATAACTCATTATTGCCATTTTCCCTTAAAGAAATAATCCATCACTCTGCTGATGATAAAAGAGCTTTTCAAACAATGGATTTAAAATCTATCTATTCAGTGAAATAATTTGTTATTTCGCTCCTATTGCTTTATGCAAATTGTTTTTTTCCTTGTGGGACAACTCTGAACTCTCTAAATAGTGTGAACTAAACAAGTATTGAGCAGGTTCAGATTCTGTACAATGTAAAGACACGGATAGATATTTTCTATTTCTAAAGACATTATGTATATACAGAGTAGACATCCCACTTGTAAGTCATTAATAAAAGAGCTGAACTATGCAGGATATGACTATCTAACCACCTAATTTGACAATGATATATTAACAGTAACATTTTTCTATTTTTTACCTTTGTCATTACACTCCAGTAATTCCATGTAATCCATTTCTCCAATATGTCTTTTAGTAGTGTACCATATAGCTTAACTACACTTCTGGTAGGCAAATGCACACTTTTAAGAGTAGTCACTTATTTCAAGATATTCAAGAACTTATTTTCCAGATTTAAATGAGACCTCACAGTACACTCTCAAGGAAGTGTGAGAAATTTCAGAAGTTTGGCACCCTACATGAGAGGTTTGCCTACCTAAAGACTGTTTACTTCAGCTAGTTAGAAAAAGCTTGCTCTAGTTATCACTGGAAAGGTTCCCTTGAATTTCAGCAGTACTTATCATACACAGATGGCTAAAAAGTAAAAATTCTCCTTTTTAGTGGAAATCATAGCCTATGTGAACAAGAAGAAAAGTTTTCTCTTTTGTCTATATACATCAAACAGGGGATGCATCAATACAGAAATACAGAAACCAATCTGAAGTTTCAGCTATACAAGCGTAATGACATGAAATGTGACTGAAAAGGAAATGCTATGAATAAATTCTTTCATTATTGATTTATTTTGTGGAGGTTTGAAATCCCATTCTATCTATACACAGCATTTTGAAATAGATATTGTACTGATATTAAGCTGCTGGTATACCTGCTGTAATTGGAATGAAAATTTCAGCTGATTTTCATAATTAAAAATTCATTTCAAAGGTTTAAGGAAAAGGCCTTAGTGTAGCAAAAACTGATGGCAATTCTAGCTGGAATTTTAAAATATTATAAATCTTTTATAGACAGCTCTATAATAGTCCCAGTTGATAAACCAGATCATCCTACAGAGGATGCTAAAAAGAGAAATCTATTGATAAAATAATTGAAGTAGTTCTTCATTTACCCTATTCCACAGGTATCATTAGTCTCAGGGGCGATAATTGGATACTAATCTAATGACAGAGGACTGAAAAAAAGCCACATTACTTGGCATATACTGTGGTGAGAGTGAGAACATGGGCAATAACCACAGGTCATGTGATAAGATATCTGGTTTCACTGATTGTTTCAGTCCCTGAACTATCAACCAACTGATAGTCCCTAAAACTACATCCATTCAACTCATAGAAGAGTATTTTTGGTGTGCAAGGCAGTGTGTAGCAATGGATTGAATATCAGGGATTAGGAAACTAATTCAAACTTGGCTACTCTGAAGTGTATGACCTTAATCATTTCATTGTACAACTGGCTTTCCCCTTACGGCCTTATGCTGTCTAGACCTCAAGCTCAGTGTGGCAGGTACTGTCTCTTAGTCTTCATGTACACAGCTCCTAGAACAATGTGGCCCTCAATCTCATTTGAAGCTCCTGGGTACTTCTAAAACTAAAAACATATAGAATCAGTATCTACATCAAATCAACTCACAATACCTCCAGAGGCAGGTTACATACAGACAGGCCTGGGGACCTCATTCACTTCCCAAGTTCATATGGGGATGAAACCCCATAAATGTGCTGAAACCCCATCCAGCATCTGGTTCAGTCACAACTTTTTGTCACCTCTGAAGTCACATAAAGAATATTAAAGGGAGAAAAAAGGAAATAAGAAAAGAAAGAAAATAGACACAGACACTGGAAAGACAGGTCAGTGGAGGTCCTTCAGTGTCCAGGGCTACGGGCACTGGAGGGGTGGGACAGGATTGTTCTTGGTAAACAAGTTCATGCAACACCACCATAAAATAGCAGGGTCATAGTACTGCTCATGCAACATTTCCCTTGGCTTCATAAGAAGTCCCATGGCCCAGACCTCTACACTTCAATTTTGCCTTAGGGAGATGATGTTCTTATGCACAGCCTCAGTATTAGTTTGTTTTCAGCTGATCAGTTTTTGAAGTAAGCTCAGAAACAAATTGCATCAAATTAACCAGTTCCACAACAGTGCTCCAATCTCCTGAACGCCTGTTGATTGCAGTGAGCCTGCAAGCATCAAAACAGGACTTGGGGCTTCTAATTACCTTTGAGAATCTAAGCTGATCCCTCCGCATCAGTTTAGCATAGTTCCCACACACTCCCTCTGCTCATAAATCCAATTTTTATCCTATTCAATAATACAAATTAAAAGGATAGAGACAGGTTTGCACTTTGAGCCCTGGGTTTCCAGCATTAGCATGACAATTACTTGTGCTTTTAATTTTGTGCCTGCTACAGTAAGTGAATCTGCAGGTCTGTCAATTGATTAAAAACTAGGGCCAAAGTTCAGCAGGTTTTCCATGACAGTAGTATTATTAAAGTTTTCATAGATTCAGAGTTCTTATGGATCTTTCCAAGTAGTACAAAAACATTTAGTTTAACAGACAATAACTGACAGCAGTAGATATATTCTTAATGGCCTAATAACCATTTGTATTGGACCCATACAATATAAAACTGCTTCTAAAATTACGCAAAACTGGCTGAGTATGAACCAACCAACCAAACAAACAAAAGAAAAACCATGCCCACCATTTGAGCATGAAGTTTGCTTAAAATGTCCTTTTTGCTCATTTGTACAAAAGCTGTCACTAGACAGGATACTTTCTTGACTGCAATGCTCAAAGGTACTCATTAAGTCCAGGAAAAAAAGAGTTCAGATGAAATCTGTACATAACCTTTGCCCACAACATTTCTGAGGTTCAGACCTATACAGATAAGTTGGGAGGAAGGCTTGTTTGAATGGTTGGCTGGTGGTTTTGTGATTGTCCTACTCTGTGTCGGGTTAGCTGGCCAGCTGGCAGCTTATTTAACACAGACCACAATGCTTTAGTAGTCAAGTAGTTTGCAATTATTTGTTTGTTTTCAGAATATTTTAAAATTAAGGAAGTGTCATTTATCCTATTGCACAGCTGGAGGATGGAGACAGACGTGACTCAACTCTGACTTGTGTTCAGTACAGACTTACAATTCAGTTTCTGTCATTGAGTGCAGAATCACAATGTATCATCACTGGGACCACCCAGGTTGAGTAAAGGTGGCAGAACTGCATCCAGATTTATTAAGACTGAAACTTGGAATGTAGAGTTCCCCAGTGTTTTAAAGGAAGAAAGAACCTTCCTCATAACCTCTAGTAAACTGCTTCAAATAAGCAGACAAAGCCCACTCACTAATACCCATTCAGACCTGGGCTAGTTGAGTCTTCGTATGTCTGTTCAGCAACAGGTATCCTAATTTTCCCTTCAGCAAAAGATTTCCCTCTCCACCCCTGGAGCAGGAAGGATGTTGGACAGGGACTGTGAGAAGCTGGTCTCTCTTCCAACGCACAGCATCTCAGAGCTACTCCGGGATTGATGCAGGTACTTAAAATTATAATCCAGAGCAAAATTACTTTCCCCAGTGTACATGGGGCATCACAGAAACAAATCCTAAATTCCTAAGTCCTGAGCCTATACCTTTGGCTGTAGTATCATCTTTCCTGATTGGCGCTAAATCAGTTTGAAAGGCTTGTCTCATACGATGTCCAGCTTAGTTCTGCAGAGGGCTTAACAGTAAAGGAGCCTGATCTAAGATGTGCTGAAAACACTGGGGAGTGATTTCCTACAGATATAAGTGGCCTTGGTATTGCAGAGCAAGTACGCGCACACAGACTGCTTGCAAAAAGAAAAAAATCCTTTCCAGATGCATGTGCTCCATATACCTTTCAAGGCTTGTAGAGTTTAAAAAAAAAACAACACACACACACAAAAAAACCCAACTCCTCATTTTATTAGGAGATTTGTAAAAGTCTTGTTATAATTTCAATTTCCCATTCAAGTCGGTTTATGGATTTCCCCTTTTGTTTATGGCTTTTTAAATGCTCCACTTTATAGAAGCCATGAATACATCAGTATTTGCACCAAGGACCTCATATAAGTAGCTCAGTATCAGCTGACAAAACAGCAGTCTGATTTAACAAGATTTTTTCTTCAGGTTCTCTCAATCTGCTGTGCACCAGTTACAGAAGGTAGGGTCGGAAAGAAGGCTTAACCCAGAAATTTTTGCAGAGATTTTAGCAATGCCATGTTCAGAACTAGTTTCCTGATCCTTATTATGTTGTTAGCCCAGCACAGGGAAGGAACAGTTTAAAACATGTCACAGTAGGAGCTGTCTTAATATTAAAGGTTAGATCACTGATGGCAGATGTGAAATATTCCAGCTTTGTTGTAGTGTTTGAAGGCTTGTACAGTACTGTTAAATAAAGCAACATGATTTTACTTTCCTTTTCTTTTTTTAGAAAAATAAAATAAACATGAAGGGATCACTGCATGACCCTGTTAATATAAACTGAGTCAAAGCCTTTGAATGTATCATGAGGGTAGGTGCTGTAATGAATAGCTCAGAAAAAAGCCTGCTTTTTTACAATTTTTTTTAATTGGGTCATAGTAGGTCACTCCTAAATCTCCAGGCAATCAACAAGAACTATTTTTACACGGATGCAAAGTAGTAATATGAATATTCAAATGTGATCTAATTAATTTTGTAAAAGCCAATGTCTTTCTCTGCCAGAGCACAGATTATCATAATTTTATCCTTCAAATTTGAGAAAGAAAAATTATAAAAATCTAAATCATTAAAAATCCCTTCAGATTATGAAATGAAAGTCGCCTATAAGGATAATAGCAAACAATTCACAGGCTTCTTAAGCTAGAGGGACAAAAATACCTTTAACCTTTCAAAACTTTGATGTATAATCATCTGATGTTTTTTTCCTTAAACTGGTATGATTTCTTTCAGGACCATTCAGAGAAGCTTATGATCTATTTTTAAAATTCTTCAGGCTTCCACAACAAACCTTTCCTGGTTTTTAATGTTTTAATCACCACGTTGGAAAATTTGCAAACAAGTATATGTCATTATACATGAGATAACGGTATATAGACATATCAGCAATATAGAATAATTTCCCTATGTACATCAGATGCCAATTTTTATGTTTTTTCCCTGGTTACTACAGAAGACAAAAATGCCAGCCCTGGGTATGACAGCAAGCAATGTGGCTTCTAGTCTTCAGCAGTAAATATACCTAGAATATGGACAGAAGTGGCACTCAGCCTCAACATCCATCATCATTTTGATAGTTTGAAGTGCATCTGGTCCTTTGGAGTATATTTGCTGTGATTACCCAGTTCAAGTCTTTTCCAACTATTGTATGTGTCATCAAATAACAGTAATGAAAATAACTGCAGCCATTATTACAGGGTTTAGGACCTTGCCATCTGTTGAATATTAGCCTTTGCCGTCCCCCAACTGGCATGCTGTTGTGCCAAAATTGACACATAAACAGTGTCACCATGCTACACTTGTATACTATTTGTATAGCTCTTTTGTTTCCACATATCCCAAGGAATTCCACAAAGCAGTGTTAATAGGGCCAGTAATCACCAAGAAAACACATCCGACACGACAAATGTAGTTCAACCACTGACACCCAAACACCATATAATGTAGAGCTGGGGACTGCAGTTGATATTCACCATTGCAAGATATACACGCATTAAAAGCTAACGCAACTGTGTTAATCATATGTTAAGATCTGGTAGTCTCACACTCAGATCCTAACAGATTTTTTACTCTGCAGTCAACATCTGTAAAGAGTCTTAGGTTCAAGGTAATGTACAGTACTAGCATAATACCCTGCACAATTAAATAGTGTATTCATAGAGCTAGCCTTATAAAATATAAATATTTGCCTTCATATACAACAAAGCATCAGAAGTTTCCCAGCACCTGAATGCCAGAAATGCCCAGACCTCAGACCATAAAAATTTCTCTTGTTTTCTGAAGGCTCAAGTCCCTTTGAAGATAAAAAGGCGTAAAAATATTCTGATATCAGAAATTCCCTGTGCTTAGACAGCTCATCAGTCACAATGGAACAGGCTGTATCATCCATAGCAATATGTACATTCCCACTGCACCTGCTGTGCAAGAGATCATTCTAAACAAAAACCTCCTTATGCAGTGTTACTGGCTACATCACAGATCATTAAGATGATTTTGTAAAATTCACATGGTAGTTGCTGGCAAATGCTAGGTTTTAATGGTGACTGCTTCAAAGACAGGATGTGACCATCAGTTTGAAAAAAAAAAAAAGTCAGGCAAAAGCACTGCACTGAATAATTTCAACAGGAAACCCAGTCAGTGGAAAAGAACTCTATCAGATATAAGAAACCAACTACAAAAGACCTCGTGTGTATTCATTGCCTGGGTTGGATTGACTAGAAAGGGAAGGCAAGAGATAAAGATTGTTATATGAGGAAGAAAAGATATTTGGGAACATTCATACTAACCCTTTTCTGCACAATTTTATGCCTGGAATGGATCATCTGCATTTAATTTATTTTCAGGGGTTATTATTTCGGAAAAGTTGTGACAGTATGGTTTCATTCTCCAGTCCGTAAACACAAGCTGAACGGAGGATAATGTCTCAATCTATCGCCTTCAGCCAAGGAAGCCACCTTAAGTAAGGGCGTCACAGTAGTGAATTTGACTGAAGAGCGAACACAGCCAAGTGTGAAGGAGGTTCTTACAAAATTTTTAATAGAAAAAGCTCTCCTTTCTCACTTTTGAAAAGTCATGTGAGCCATGAACATGTGTAGCAAAAAACCTACCACCTACAACCACAAACAATACTAAGAAAAACACAACAAATTCCACAACCTTCAGTAAGACTGCAGGGCACAAGATGCAGCCTGATGTTTCTTACAAACTGTATCCAGTTCCTTAGTCAACTAATCAGAATTGTTAGTGTTATATTAAAATAAAACTCCAGTAGCTTAGAATTCATAACGTTACCAAGACCTTGTTATTACTTGAACTTCCAAAAAAGCAGAAGAATATAGTACTCCAGCAAACACTCTAACTATTGAACACTTAGTATTTTTCTTTTAGAAACAAACCCAAACTTAGTTGTACAGTTTTCATCTGTAGAGTGGAGGTACTATGAACTGTAACAGCTGTCCCTGTTTTTGGAAACTGCTGATGTAGCAGCATATTGACTGCTCAGAGAGAAGAGGTTTAGAGCAACAGAAATCAGCTTCTGTAAATCTGATTCGGTTTGCTTAATTCAAGACGCTAGATGATTCTCATATCATCTTTATAACCCAGAGTTCTTAAATTACATAAAATGAGTAGCAGAGGAAAGATGCATTAAAACATGTGTGGAACCATGGCCAGGATTTACTTTTGATTTTCCTCCCAGTTCCTTCTCTGCTTGACAATATGTGTGCACATTTCATTGGTATTTTCCTTATTATCATTACCCAAGTTTTGCATTTCTAAAATAGATGAAAAGTGTAGAAATGGGAGAGAGTATCTTGCTTCTTTCAGCCCCATCACTTTTGGAACACAGGATTTTCCAAAATATGCGATGTGATTCCTCTGTTGGGAGGTTGTAAAAGAAAACAAGTGAGCACACAACATCCAGAAGAGCTGATATCTTGAGGAGTAAAGTGATCAGCCACCAATATGATGAAGTATCATTTTCTGTTCCTTTTCATACTCTGCCCACACTAACTCACTGTCAGATAGAAGCTCTCTTGGGTTTTAGCTCTCTCTCCATATACCTCACTGGTTTTAATCAGAAGTTCAACCCTAGGGGAAAGAAATCTTCCCAATTAGGCTTACTGAAATGTTTACATTATTCTGAAAAATTTTGGCTTCAGTAAAGTGATATGTTTTTTAAGGCATACCATTTCATCAAAATATGCCTAAGCAGCGTAATTTTTCAGAATCGGCTGGATCAGAAAAAAATGCAGGATAAACTCAGACCCCATAATGGAAGCAGAGCTACATGCAACTCACACTTCACCATAGCTCTGTAGGAACTGTAATCAGGGTAAGTGCTGTAAAATGTAGCTGCAATTATTTGCAGATGAAAAAATCCAGCTACAGTTATTTCTTGATTCAAAATTGAGGATGAAGAATTAGAGGTCACTCAGTTAAACTAAGAGCATTTTAGTGTAATGTTTATTAAGGTTGTCTTGCTTAGGTTTTTTGTAGTTGCTTTTATAAGATAAGGTAAAAATAAATTCTAATATTCTGCACACAACTTCTTCATATTCAAACGCAAAGCTGTGGACAATTCAAAATACTGCCAAGCAACATAATGCTACAGGCCATCTTCACTGATAGAAGCACAGCTGGACTGAAAACCTTTGCTGAGATCTCCACTAGAGCATGGGAGTACAAAGATTGGAGAAATGGCCACATAAATGAGCAATGGGCAATCTGCTGTGATTTCTAAGGATACAAAATTGGACCAAATTAGAGAAAATTATAAATCCAGAATATTTAGCCATCTGTGGAGTCAAAATGCAAAGTACTGGATTAGACAAAAAGTCTAATAGTTTCATTAGACTTTGAAGCTGATTTACGGTTCACTATTTCCCCCATCCATTTGGGAATAACCTGGAGACAAAAGCCTTTATCTCATGTGGAAGGACACTGGGCTATATCATCCACAGCTCTAAGTACAGAGAGCATGTTAGGTGAAGGGGAAATGTGATAGAAGCTACAAAGAGGATAACAGAATCCAACTAGGGGGACGTTTGTCTGGGGAATACATGAGCAGAAAGAAAAGGCTATTTATACTGCTACTCTGAAGAGGCACACACTCTGTGTTTTCAGGAGTACTGCATAAACATATTTGCAAAATTCAGCTTAGTGTTTGTTTCAACTCTCTCAGCTGGCTATTAACCATAAGATCAGTCCCCTATTACAGATACAGACTTTCTGAAGACCACAAAATAGCTCCTGTTAACTGGGCCTGTTTGGAATCTGGACCCTCATTCTTATCTGATATTGAAATATATGTTTCTTCATTTCACCCCAAAATCAGTTTTGGAAACATAAAAAAGATTAAAAACAGACTTCACTATTATTTCTTGAACAGAATCAAAGTTTCTGTCAAAAGAATTACTGTGAACTCCATCTGTTAAAAGTTAGGCAAAAGCCTATCAAACAAGCTGCATCCAATAAGTATGCCGTACAGTAGGACTATGTGAAAACCATATTAGCACAAATTCAATGGCCATGAGAGGTGACATAAAACCAGACCTGCCTGCAGCAACAGTTGCAAAAATTATCCTGAACTACATATTAATGCAGGACTATTTAAAAAAAAGAGAGAAACATGTTGCTTTCTTAACTCTGTGAAAGATCTTGAGGCCCTAACAGACACAGTGAATCAATCAATACATCTATACAGTCAGGAGGTATTGTAGTTATTACTCATTCATTATGATGTAACATTCTCTAAAGCCTAATTAAAAGAACAGGAGTGGGATATTAAGAACGGGCTGGCTAGTAGATTGACACATGCCATTGTGCTATATTAGATCAATTAAACCATCCAGATAGTCTTTTGAGAATAAACGGGTAGATGCTCAAAGAAAATATCTGCACAGTCTGATGAAGACATTGAAACAGCAATTCATCATTGCCTTCAATATGAATGGCAATAAAGACTGAGCAAACGACAGATGTTCTATACAAAGTCAGCCATTGTAGAGGAATGCAAGAGATAAGACACTTTAACTCTTTCCAGTAATGACTAAATAAACACCAAGCCAAATTTCCATGGCTATAGAAATATTATTCCTCTAGAAAGAAAATCTTCTGCTCTTAGAATGGGCCAGTCTGTTCTGCCAAACTTCCCTGAGCACACAGCCTTGCCACAAATCGACTATAAATGAAGTTACTTTTACCAGCAACAAACCTTGTAGTAATTACTTACTACAGGTCACTTTCTAGTTAGAGGAATGTATTCAAGCACAAGTGCCATGGCACCACTGGAAGTGTCTGGAAAGAGTGAGGAACAAGTGTCACTTATCCAGCTTAATTTTAAAGGTTGCTGGAAGTAAGTTTGCAACAGTTAAAGTAGTCTCAGATTCACACTAATTCTACAAGTGATTCTCAAAGAGACATTAAACCACCCATGCTGCTGAACCACTCCTGCATTGTTCCTTTTCATCATGTCACATCTGCTCCTTTCTCTTCCCCGGCTGTGCTCTAAAACTGTGAGTTGTGTGTCTCTTGAGAGCCAAGAAATGATTCAGAGGGGATCACAAGGTCTGAAGGGGTCATTTCATGATGCTTTAAGCCAATCCAATATTGCCCTGCTGTCAAAAAGAATGATCCCCCCTTCCTATGGCTTCAGATTACCGTTTCCTTCTTTTCATCAGCTCTAACACCAAATGGAGCCATGCAATGAGTCACATCAGTTTACTGGCCCAAAAGGAAACTTCTATTTTTTGGAGGGTTAGTTTTCAGTGTAAGCCATCACACGATCACATACTCACTAGTGCCAGCACAATAAGCAGGCAAGGCTGGAGGGAAGGGTGGGACCACCCTTTTCTTCATGCTGGTCATAGACCAGCATAAGGTGAACATAGCTCTACTGCCATAGAAGAAGCACTGTTATTTAGCAGTTCAGTTCTCCCCAGAGCAGGGAAGTAAAAAACTACTGCTAATTAGTAGCTGCAAGTGTTTACAGTAGCCAAGGGACTACTAAACACTTGTAATTTCTGGCAGGAGCTCAGATCCCCCAGGACCAAGTGCATATTTACAACATCATCCAGTGATTAGAATCAATTGTCATTCCCCAACCTTGAGGTACTGCACTGCTGAAAAATGCCCAGATCACACAGGTGCAGGGGAGCCCAAAAGGGTTTCACAACTTCAGAAAGCCTCAAATAAGGGTTCTTCCATCAGACAAGAACAGCTCTTCTTTCCAGGGATGAGGACCCAGAAAGAGGCAGAAGATGAGTGCTCCTGTAGTCAGTGGAATATCAGCAATTTTCCATCTCTGAATAGTTCTGGCAAAAGATGCTAACAGTTTGCACGTAAAGGTTTGTTGATCTTTCAGCAGTCAGTGCTACCTCATAAAAAAACTTAGTCAGCCTGCAGTAGCAACAGTCCAAGCAACCAGGAGTATTCTGTAAGCTTGAGACTATTGCTCTTTCTGGCAGGGGAAGCTATTAAGTCCCTGTGGACCATACATCACCTCTGCAATGGGAGGACAAGTACCCTGGATCACCGTAAGCCATTCAAGCACAGCTACAGACTCAGGTTTTCCAGGTAAAACTGCGGGGCTTGAAGGAAAATGAGGATTACAAGTGTGGCAAGCAACAAGATCTTTGCATGTTTCATTGAGGATAGCAAAATCCCAAGTCTCGTCTATGGAGAAGATTGCTGGAACTAAGTGAGGGAGGAAGACAAACAAAATATCCAAAATCAGTGAATGCCTGAACACTCCTACTTGAACACCACAAAGCCAGTGTCAAGAAAGCTTTCAGTGCATCAGTGTTGGGATTTTCACACTTATGCAAAACATCAGCATCTTCCAAAACAAACTGCCCTTCTCCTTGCAAAAGAACATGAAAACGTTTCCCTTCATTTAACTGTCTTAGCAATTAAAAGGTAGAATATTGAAATTAACTACAGAACATTTTGTGCTTTCTCTATTCTCAAATATTTCCTTGTTTCTCACTTGTTCAGCTCCTTTTCCATGGACATGTAAGCTAATTCTTCAAACGTACTCATCAGCAAAGACTCTTTTTAGTGCCAAGATTTTAAAAATCTCATTTCCCAGAAACTTTATAGGCATGTATTATAACACTTGCCAATATCACCTTAGATGAGAATTTTGGTAAAGATGGACCTCAATCAGTATTTAAATGGAATATTACACAGTGAAGGTGTTGATTTTATTCTACAAAGCAGTCTGCAACTGTTGGGACTTACCGGGGGTGGGGGAAGGTGTTTCTAGCCAAGCCAGCAGCTGATATTTCCATTTTCCAGATTTCTCCTAAATGTGGATTGCATTGGCAGAATAACAGTCTAACTGTAGTGTTATCATCAACAGGAAATACAAAAGGGGAGTCAGCTTGATATGTTAAAGAGACAAGCAATGGAAAGAAACATAAGCAATTAATTTTGGACTATGTTTAACTCATTGGTTAAATATAAAAAGCTTGTGCTTTTTTTCTTTTTCCCCACAAACTGCTTTATTTTTCTAAATATGCTTAAAGGAGTTCTGCGTAGACTCTGCTGTTAGTCTGTTAATCTTTATCATATGCAACAACAGTGACAATGTGAAATTCGGGATTTGCATTATATCAAATCTCATTGTAGAATAAATTTTTTGCTTTAGAGTCAGACCTTTCAGTCAATTGGTCAGCATTTCCATCATCCATCAGGATGATTCCGTCACCTCACTTGTCCTAGCTCTGTCCCTGTACCATACAACTACTACTCTGTATCCTCTGGCGGAGGCTCTCCTCGACCTCCAAATTGTTGGAGAGTGAAGACGTGTTCTGTGTTCTAGGGAGGGATCACTGTGTCCTTCTTTCAGATATTTCTAGGCACCTGGTCACTGTCTATATGGGCCAATGCTACAGAACTAGATGTACCTTTAGATATGATACAGCATGACACAGGCTGGATGTCTTATGATTCACACTAATATCTGCCCTCTGCAGCAACCTGTGCTGCACTATAGCTTGAAGATCACAAACAGAGCTACTTCAGTAGTAGAAGAAAATTAGTAAGGGTCCCAAGAGCAGCTGACCTGTGGCACTAACAGTTAGTAGAGACAAACAGGTTTAAAGTCCTTAGCCTATCCCAGATGCCACATCAAAATTAATCTTGATTTTTTCACTGAAGTATGACATTACGACAAGCTGAGGAATTTCTAGACAAAGTTGTTTCTTCCTTACAACTTACACCACTTCCATCTCATCACATTTATAGAATGTTAGCAACTAAAAATACTTTACTTTTGGAAGTGGAATATATTTAATTGCGAAAACTACATAACAGTTTGTCTTTCTGTTGCAGAACTATGAGGCAACAGTGCAATTTTCAAGAAATAGGAATTGGAGAGTTCAGGCTCGAAGACTTATGTAGCCTCCAGACAGATTAGCAGGGACAGACGTTAGGTCAGCTACAGCCCAAGTGAGCAGTAAAGATCCTCTGCTCAAAACAAGCATGGAGAAGTACTGCAGGAACAGAATCTTCAGACATAAAATGGCAGTTATGCAGAAGCTGTGTTAAAATTTACTGGTCCGTAAGGGGAAGGTTTTCCCATGTAGCCGTCTGAAGTACTATGGAGAACTGCTCCATAAAGCCTGCTTTCTTATGCTTTACATTGGGATAACTGAAAATTATTTTTATTTCTGTTCACCATTAATTGACTTCAAGGGTATTTTCTAAATGAGAAGGTTCTGACAGTCAAAGCATCTATTTCCTTTATGGTCTGTTTTTATTTGCTGCAAGATTTTCTTACATTCCTAATTTTGTAAATGTGAAAAGAAAAGCATACACAGAATATTAATCAACTCCTAATTCTGTCTTTGAGGTCAAACAAAAGTTTGAAGTTGATATATCTGACAAAGGATTATGACTACAAGAGTCATACCTGCATCTTAAAAGCAGACTTGAGAAATGCCAAATTATTCCAGTTCTAACTGCAAAGCCAAGAGAAAACTCCTTTGGACAAAACATTTCAATTGTTTTTAATAATTTACTCAAGTATTCATTTTCCAGGGTAGATAGTGAGCATACAATGAGTATAATAGTTTCAACTACGTTGCCATAACTGTTGTGTTAGCATAATTTAGGTCACCTAGCAGTCAGCAACATCTGAGAATGTACAGAAGATTATAAGCAAAGAACAACAAAGACAATTTTCTATCCCTCCCTCAGCACAGTGTATGAGAACAACCCGCCAACCGGCCTCGCCTACTTGTGACATTCAACAGCTTTATTAGAGGTATATCACAGTGCATTAATATTTCACTATCTCTTTTTGGCTTCATTTGGTGGGCGGGATTTTGGAAACCTGCATGGTTTTGTCCTGTATCCTATTGCTCCAGAAATACTGTTCTTTCACGTTGCACAATTATATAGGATCAAGATTTTCTCCCTCAGGGAAGGAGAAGCCAGCTTATTAAAGCAGAATATCACTGGATGGCCCATTCATCTTGCACTGTCGAGGTCCCCTGACAAACAAGAGTGTCCAATAACAACTGATACTTGGAACTTAGAGAACATTATTTCCTGTCTGCTGAGCCCTAGAGAAAGAGTTCCCAGAAATCTGGTGGCCAAACCTCGCTTGAGGACTTAGACAACACTTGCACTTTGCAGTGTATTAGTGTAGGCTGTGTGGTCCACTTTCATCTTTGAGTTTCCTCATTGAGACTGCTGTCCTATGGAGCAAAGAACAGACTTGCTTCCCTCTGAGTCCAGCTGATAGCATGGTACCACCATATTGATTAGGGAAGGAAGAAATCACGTTTAGTCCTGCTGCTGGCTTCTTTTAGGGGAAGGATACATTAGTACTAATGCGCTAATCTCCTTTGGAAAAGAAAGAGGAGATAAGAGCCTCCTTCCAAGGAGAAAACATTGAAAAGGTCATATTTTTAAAGCAAACTGAAGAGCAAATATAAGCATAGAGGCAGTTTTGTGCCAAATCCTATTTTGAGCGCTTCATTTTGCTTTTCTGAAGCAAAAATATAATCTGAGCAGATTTTTTTCATTTTTGTGCTTAGTCCGTGGTTTACCACCTTTCATGATGAATAAAGTAAAAAGTGGCTATTTTTCATGTAAAACTGCCTTTTGTACTTTAAAGAAAATGTCCTTGTCATTTTTTGCATACCGCTTAGTCCAAAGAGTTATTTGGCAAGCTTCAAATGCTGTATGTATATAGTCAAAGGAAAACATTTCATAGTTGACTGAGTTTGGAAGTAGTAGATAAGAAACAAATGCATTAATACATAAAAACAACATATTCTAGAACACAAGTCATGGCCACATCTATGGGCCTAGTGGAACGTGATATTTATAACAATCTTGATTTAATGTTCCAACGCAAAAGGAATACAAGTATGCTTAAGTTACTAGAAAGTCAAGGCTTCAGGTTCTGATTCCGATCTGTGAAGTCAAAAGAAGTATCTGGGTATTGCATTAGGTACTAAACAATGCATCCTGGCACCCTGGGAAGTGCTGAAATGTGTGTAACATAATCAAAACAATTTCGTTGTCTTTTCAGCACTTCTGATCAAACCTTACCATTATGCAAACACAGATGTAGTTACGTTACTGATTACACAATCAGCTAGTTATTAAAAAAAAAACTCCGACCCCATACCATTTGCTTTAACACCATGCTACACATCACAATTTACTATTTTTGCTTTTCACATGTTTACATTTTTAAAGGAAGGAAAGCACTCTCATAAAAAAAAAAAAAAAGCACCCTTTAAAACAATATTTTTGTGACTTTAGGTTCAGAAATTCGCACTCATCAAAACGTCAAGCAATTCAGAGTTATGATTCCCATGGCAAATGCAACATCAACACTGTACGTAGGCCTGAAAATAGCTGCCAAAGGAAGTGTTAGAAAATTCTCTGCAAGGTAAGAGGGGACTAAGTTAAAATTCCTGTGAGAATCATCACTTTGAATTCCTTGACTCCTCTGTGCATGTACATTCTTATCATGACATTGCACAGACTTACTTTTTTGCATTTCATACTACACTTCCACTACATTTGTAACACCAGAATATTTTGCTGTGAATGTTAAGCGCTGGGATTCTAAACCTTGTTCTTATGGAAAAGACTTACCAGAGCAGAAGCTGAGCTGTATTAATTTATTGTCATGATGAAGGGGGTAGTGAGAATCAGAACTGACACTAACTCCTTCTATTTTTTCTGCTACTTTTTGATTGCAATCATTGTGGTCTCTACGGATGTCATAGCCATAACAGGCACACCAGCATTTGAAGCAGTTTACTGAGGCTGGAAAACAATTCTGATAAAAATGTGCTGCTGCCAGAACTTGGTATATTAAGGCGTCTGAGAAGATTGCCGAGGTTGGCATTTTGCCTGTGTTGCCCAGGGCCATAGAAGATTGACACAAAATAAAAGTTGTTGAAAAGATCAGACGTGTTTGTTTTTATGAGGCACTTTTCTTTTAAAACACAACTTGCCTGTCAGGACCACAAGTGCTTAATATGACAAGGTGCTGATAACTTCAGGAATGGTGGTGGGAATCATATGGGCTTTGTATGGTTTGAACACACTCTACAGAACTGGGTCTACAGCACTTGTTTATATGTAAGATGTTATGCACAAGGTGGAATTTTAAAAGGAGCCAAAGGAGTCAGAAAAGCAAATCTCAGTGAAAATCATACAAATCACCTAGAAGTTGATGAAGAAAACTACAAACAGGCAGGAGATTAGTATCTGATAAAGTTTTTTATCAAGCATTAAGTGCTGTGGCCTTCCTATAGCCACAGAAAATTCAAAACTGAAAACACACAATCTAAGCAATAGTACATGGCACACAATTCTCATTGGTTTTGCAAAGACCCTCTTCAGATTTTTTAACAGTTGAAACTGGGTTTGCCCCATGTCTCACAGAATTTTTTGGATGGATGCAGACAGACATATGCAAAATTATTTGTTTCCTTTCAATTTTTTATAAAATTTTGCTTCTAGGTTTTTTTGTGCTTTCTTTCTGTAAGTCATCATGAACCAAAGTTGTACAGGCAAAAATGTGTGCAGAATGCCAATTCCCAAATCAATCACAATTGCCTAATTGATTTGGTGTAACAGGCTCACAACCAATATCAAACTGCTACAGAAGATTTTTTCAGAATGTAAAGATTACATTTTTAATTGATTAATTGATTAGTCCAGGATATAACGGAAGGATAAGCATGGGACAGCATTCTATTTTATAAACAGAAAAAGATGTTTGCTCTGATTTCATATGATTGCTAACTGTGAACTCTTTATAAACTTTAGAACTTCATGCAGTCTTGGAGAAGAAAGAACATAGACTGTACACAGAAAGCAGTAGGCTGGGCAATCTTCCAACATTTACCAGCTCTGCCAGTTTCTTGCCTAGACCTTTACCTAAATTCCTTTGAACCAGAAGAACTTTGTAGTTTACAAATTCATATTGCATAATTGCAAAAACTCAGGGAAATTTTATGTTCCTTCTAGTGGATTTTCATAAAGCTGCGAGAAGTTCCTTTCAGATTTTGTACATATAGACGGTGTAATTGCTTTAAACTAAAATCTGAAGATCTCTGGCACCTGAAGGAACTAAAAGGACAGCAAGGTTTCCAGTAATGTCAGAGAGATAGAACGAAGACCAAATTTCCTATCAATTCCAATTAAATTTTATGTGGAATTAATACAAAATGAGGTTTGTAGACTACATAATCTGTCTCTGTGGAAGACTATTATATGTTTGAGAAGCAAGAAAAGCATTCTTACTAAAAAGCTCTTTCTAGCAGCCAGTTATAACAGGAGCAGGACTGTATCTGAGAGACCTTATGATTTTCAAAGCTACTGCCATTCAGCTGTGGGTTCAATTATTTTGGATCTGATACAGACGAAGTACTGAGTTTCTCAAGAGGAGTAAATAAGAAAACTATTTTGGCAAGATGAATTTCTCTGAACAGCCAGTAAAACTTCATTTCACAAACGCTGATCCACACGTTTCTAGGTACTGGTTGTTGGGCAGCTGCCGAGTCATTACAGTGACTGACACCTTTTTCCTTTCCCCATATACTTTTGACTTTAAAAAATGCTTGTTTGGTGCATCACTAGCAGTTTTCAATACACCGGTTACTGTGCCCTGCAGACCTCTGAGTGGAATTAGACTCTCCCAGCCCATAGAGGCAGATTCTCCAATTATTATTTCTGCAGTATCGGCTCTCCCTGTCTCTTCCAGAACAATAGTGGGGTTGATGCTACAAAACACAGATCCCATTGAACTTTCATGCTCACAGTTCCCATCCCTGCTACTTGCAGATATTGTGGCATAGAGCAATAACAAACAATGCCTTTTAATGCTGTAGTACAAATAGCTCTCCAAACTTCTTCATTCATTTAGCCGTGTCTCTTTTCCCTTCCTCTCAGGAAGGAATATGTGTTCTTCTGAGGAACACATTTGATATGTCCATCAAGTTTTCTTCTTCATTACGTTAGCAGTGGTGGAGCTTGACTCTGGGTGGCTGTGATTGCATCTGCATGTTATTGGCCTATTACTTATAGACATCATTGGCATATGTGGATGACTTTTACAACTAGAAGCTTCATACTGAAAGCTGGCCATATGGGAAATAGCTCCATGATTACTGGGAAAGAGGTTAAAGATATCGATGCAATTTCATTGTCTCCATTGAGGGATTCATGGACTGTAAATGACCTTTCTTGTGTCTCAGTATCTACATAGCTAAAAAAAGAGCAGCTGTCACCAGTCTCATGCATTGAGAGACAGCCTGATCCAATTAGATTGTCACTGATGGATTCATGTTTGCAATACATTTTGGTTCCCAATTTGTAGTCTGGACAAAAATCTAATTCTTACCTTCTCTAGACCTGCTCCTCATTCCACCAAATCTTCATAAATAAAAACATAAAAGCACAATAAATGCATGCTATTAGTGAAATAAAGGATACAGCAGTACTTTTAACTTTATCCAAATTATGGCACAGCTGCCTCTAAAGTAAGAGGGAAGCTATTTCAAGGGACATTTTCACTTTCCATGTGCTAAAGAGGGAAGTTATTAAAATGCTCTCTATCATGAAAATTTGTCATATATCTGATTTTATGCCCTCTCTTTAAAAGTAATGAAGAGTTTTCCTACTAAAGCAGGTGTTTTGATGCTAAGGTAACTCAGAACAAAATTTTCCTCTTGCCATGCTCATGAGTAGCACTTAACACAAAGGTTTCTATGGCTGAGGTCTCTACTTTCTGTTGAAATACAAATATTAATGCACATCAGATCTTTTTAGCGGTAACACATTTAGACATATATTCCAGTCTTTAAGCACAGAATCACAGAATGGTAGGGGTTGGAAGGGACCTCTGGAGATCATCTTGTTCAACCCCCCTGCTTGAGCAGGCACACCCAGAGCAAGGGGCCACAGGAGCACAACCAGGCAGGTTTTGAACGTCTCTAGAGAAGGAGACTCCACAACCTCTCTGGGCAGCCTGTTCCGCTCCTCCGTCACCCTCACAGAAAAGAAGATTTTTCCCATATTTATGTGGAACTTCCTGTGTTCCAACTTGTGCCCATTGCC
This sequence comes from Phalacrocorax aristotelis, assembly GCF_949628215.1. Classification (NCBI taxonomy): domain Eukaryota; kingdom Metazoa; phylum Chordata; class Aves; order Suliformes; family Phalacrocoracidae; genus Phalacrocorax; species Phalacrocorax aristotelis. The sequence goes on along the minus strand of NC_134277.1, from coordinate 29,316,033 downwards.
CTTTGTGCTGTCATTGGGCACCACTGAAAAGAGCCTAGTCCCATCATCCTGACACGCACCCTTTAGATATTTATAGGTATTGATGAAATCCCCCCAGGGTCTTCTCTAGTCCAGGCTGAACAAACCCAGGTCTCTCAGCCTTTCCTCATAAGGGAGATGCTCCAGTCCCCTGATCATCTTCATAGCTCTCCGCTGGACTTGCTCAAGCTGTTCCACATCCTTCTTAAACTCAGAGGCCCAAAACTGGACACAGTACTCCAGATGTGGTCTCACCATGGTAGAATAGAGGGGGAGAATAACCTCTCTCGACCTGCTGGCCACACTCCTTTTAATGCGTCCCAGGATACTGTTGGCCTTCTTGGCCACAAGGGCACATTGTTGGCTCGTGGTCAGCTTGCTGTCCACCAGCACTCCCAGATCTTTTTCAACAGAGCCACTCCCAGCCTGTACTGGTGCATGGGGTTGTTCCTCCCCAGGTGCAGGACCTGGCACTTGCTCTTGTTGAATTTCATGAGGTTCCCCTTGGCCCAGCTCTCCAGCCTGTCCAGGTCTCGTTGGATGGCAGCACAGCCTTCTGGTGCATCAGCCACTCCTCCCAGCTTGGTAATTTTCACAAGCAGCAGACTTTACTTACTTACTCTTACACAGGACTCCGACAAGTATGATATCTACCTTTGAGCCAACTGCAAAAACTGATTGGAGGGCTCAGACCTAAGGTTTTAAAGCTACAAAAGCTCTATAAAATTAACAACTATCACCTGAATCAATATAACACTCAATGTGCACACTCTATCTCAAATCCAACATAACACTTAGCTTAGACTTTCCTTTGAGTTTTAACATAAATCCCATTACCATGCAATTGGGGTAGATTAAGACCATACATGCCAGCTGTGCCTGTGGATCAGATGGCTTTTGTAATTTCCAATCACTAAAAGACATAGGACCAGGACCAAGTCCCCAGGACTTGATACAAAGCTTGTAGATAACTGTTGGAGCTTTACTATTGACTTATGCAGGACCTTGGTGAATAAGCATAATTAAGTACAAAAACAGCATGACATAGTTTTAAAAATTAAAATATTTCTGCTCTCTTGTTCTTGTTTTATCAAAAGCCCATTATCTGGGTTTATTATTCCCTCCCAAACCTTCAGCCCCTCAAATTCAGCCTGGGACCTAAAAGACTCATAATGTGCATCTGACTCACAAATTACCCCAGAACCAGATCTTGAATGCTGAGATTCCTGTTACACCTTGCCTTGCTGCATACTCTGTCTTTAGCACCTAGGCAGCATAGGTCCAGGTGCTCTTTCCTCTCCATTATACCATGCCTTCAATAATGTTCTCTGAGATATCACTCTCATACACTGGAAAAGGGAATTTTCAAAGGCTTTTGAGAAGGTTTGAGATGTTCACAAAAAAGTTCTCCTGGTGGTGTTGGCAAATCTTATGTGTTCTTCATAGCTGCAGGCACTGAAGGGGAAACTTGGTCTAATCAGTGAAGCTATCAGGTATGTCTATTAAAATACACTTTTGCTGAATTCATCATGAGCAAAGCAGTCAGCTGATCTCCTGAGAGCAGTTGTTTGGTCTCTTGAGAAAGGGCCAGTTTACAGAGCCACATTTCAGTCCAAGCGTTGAGCAATGCAACCATTCCTCCCTATAACTTGTTGCTGTTGTGGCTAGTCCTTAACTCTTTGCTTTTGTAAACAATGAACAGAGTCATGCACTAGCACTATACTTAACTGAGCTCTTTGTACATTTCTATTATCTAATACAAAAAGAAGAAAATATGAGAGCACTTCATCCTGGTTTATTGCAGCCCTTTAACAGCATTGGAAATGTTCCAATAAGAAATTGTAGTCCCATTATTTGCTGTAGGATGTATTAATCAAAAAAAAAAAAAGAAAACTCCTTTAAAGGCTTTAATCTTTGAAAAAAAAATTGCAGATTACTGTAATGGCAATTTGCATTTCTTATGTATTAGACAATGTTTAAACGTGCCTGAACCAGCACAAAATATCCATAGCCTTATGGACCATGCAAGCTCTGGATGCTGGTCCCACAGCAGGTGAGTTGACACATTCAGATGAAAGGTCAAACTGCAGCAGAAAGCAAATACCAAAACCACTAAAGTATGAGTTGTGAATGGACTCCCTGCGTCCATCTGCTACCACTCCTGGTCTCTAGACAGAACTCCCACTGAGAGCCACGTTAATTGCAAGACTCCCATTTCCACACTCCCCTCTGCTCCTCTCGTTCCTTTCTTCTGTTGCTCAGGACTGTGAACAATATGCTGCTTCACAACATCTTTGCTACTATCTGCTGCTTCCTTGCTCCTTAAATATGTATGATCAACAATAAACAAACCCGCTGGAACAGTAATGACCTGGGTTTCAAAGCCAAATCACCAACTCAGGATAATTCATGCTGATTCTTGTTTGTCCCTGCTGGCAATAACTGCATATTTTCCATACCAAGTAAGTTTTAAATGTTTGAACTTTTTGTTATCATTATTCAGGTAATCAGAAGAGATCAACTTTATCTAACTGTTCATTTGCATGGACTTAAACTGTTTTGTGAGACAACTGACACAATGTTTATTTCATGTACAGTACCTACACCAGCACCCCATTCAGATTTAGCAGTAAAAAGCAGGAAAATTTTGAAAAGGTTTGAGAGTAGTTTATATTGGCTCACAGAAATGCCCACTATCCACATGCTCATCTGGTGTGTGTATGAATGATCCAAACCTACTGCGTCTACAGAAGTGGACTAAAAAAAAGAGGTTTGGGGCACATATGGATTAGAATTATTTTTAAAATTATGCCTTTCCTGTGGTATTTCCCCATTTATTCTCTGTCCTAGGTGAAAAAAAGGAAAAGAGAAGGCAGTAAAAAGTGAAGAGATACAAAGCACAGATCACAAGAAATATTAAATATTTGCCCTAGTTTCAGTTGCAATTTTTGCTGGAGGCTGGTTCATATCTAACTCTGTTTGTCAAAGTTTGATTCCTTCAGGGAGGATTCCTAAAAATAGATGCCAGAAAATATTACTTTTCCTTTCTTTAAATACACACAAATATTTAATTTACATGTTCTAACTAGCTGCTGTGCATGCACATGCCTCATTATTGTAACCAATCATATCTGTACAGGTAATATTAAAAATCTGGTCATGTACATGAGATGCTTTAAAAGAGACAATTAATTACTTTTAGGAGTGGGGTTCTTTTTCTAAGATGAAAGGAAATATTTAAGTTAGGCAAGATATCTTATTACTTCTCCATAATATACAGAGCTTTAGGGAAAGATTAGGTTTATTAAGTCAGACTCACAATGCAGGCTTTCAACACTGCCATTTCCAATAAGTACACATTTGTTTAATATTAAAGTTCCCTTTCAAAACAAAGTAGTTAAGCCTACCCTCACATTTATACATCTGCAGTTTGTTTGATAACTTACAACATAATTACAGGCTGTCCTCCCACTAAATGCTGTATTCAGACTTATGAAACAAGGTGGTAAAATATGCACTGGAGTCTGAGTACTAAGCCCGTAATTTACCACAAGCACTAGGAAGAAAAGAAACAGAGGGGAACCCTGCTATTTAAACTGCTCAGTTATCACGTTTCCCTCCCCCACACATACAGTAGCATATAACCCATTCATATTTCAATTTTACATTTCCCAAACTGTCATCTTCTCATGTTTCAAGTTCATTTGAAATGCAATCTCTTTATCAGAGCAGCAGTGAATGCTTTTGCAGATCAAGAGAGAGCTGTCTCTCCCCACTAACAAATAGGTCTGTGGCAAATGAGTTGGTGAAATAAAGCAGGCGTCGTGGGGTTAAGAAAACTGTCCCAAGAGTTATGGAGGGGAGAGGTATTCAGCCCCTTTCTTATCCCCCATGTTCAAGCAGTGAGATGTATCCTTCTTCTCTGTTGGAGATGCAGTTAAAATAACTACGTACATTCCCAGATAGAACTGGAGTGTGCAGAAAATGAGAGATTTACCCCGTTTCAGATATTTCAGCCAAGTTTCTCACAGAGGGTGGCCCAGCCCAGGGGACGCACTGAAGATGCCAGCCTCCCAGCATCCTGTGACGCTCACTGGGGGATGCCTATCCTTTCTCCAGGGCTGCTTATTCTGGTAGAGAGCAGGGCTCACATGGTAGCTGGGCTCTGCCCTGCCTAACCCTTGAGGTAGGATGCTCTTTTGCTCCCCTTTCCTCAGCAACTGCAAGCCATTAGCCAGGAACGATGCTCTCAGGCAATCACATTCTCTTTCTTTTTTCCTTTTTTTGGTCTGTTTTACTATCCCATCATACTTAACCAGCAATCACAGGTTCTGAATTGTGATTTTCTGTGATATGTATATGTAAACCTCGCCTTGCAGCAGTGTCCTCAGAACAGCTCCATCCTGTAAATACACCAGTTCACCTGGAGCTGCTCCAGACAGCATTTGTCTCAGTCACTACCTACAACTGCAGCAAATTATCTAAGTTTTAGATTTTAAAAAATGAAAGTCACATCTTCACACACACAATTTACTAAACACGTCCTGTACTATGAATAATAATTAATATTAAAGGCATATTTATTTTTCACCGGTTTTTCTACTTTTTTTGCTGCCCCCCCAGTCCGCACCATAAATATCAATGAAAACACAGTCACTTTTGATTCGATTTCAAAATCTCTGAGCTCTGTTTTGCAGGTTGCAAACGTGAAAGAAGAGTTCATCTTCTGTGAGAAAATAGGTAACACCAGAATAACATCTTAAATGTAGGTGTGTGACTTTCATAACAGTGGCAGGTATTTCAGGGAAGGGAGGGAGATAATATACTGAAAGCTGGGTGCTTTAGTGTCCTTCATTTGCTAAAACATCTCTGTAAAGTAAGCTTAAGAAACCTAGGCCCATCCCCACTTATTCTGGGGTATTGTGAAATGCCAAGAAAATTAGAAAAGTATATTCCAACCCATTTGTTCACTAAATTTCCTCTTAGTTCACATACTGCTTTACTCAAGGACACACAGATTTTGTCTGAGCTTTCAAAGACAAAGAAAGGATGTTTTTCCCATGCCAGAATCCAGACTGGTTTTGTCAACATGTTAGACAAGCAGAAAAAAATGGTATAGACACAAACTACCAAGAAGCTATTGAAATCTGTTGAAATTTTGTCGCCACCAATTACATCCAAAGCTGCAGCCTTACTGAGAGCCTACGTTCTATGTGAGCTAAACCAAAGTGGTATCTGACAATGTCTGAAACAGTACAGGAACCTTTAAAGCACAATTTGAAAAGGCAACAGCTTTTCTGCTCTGACCTGTACAGATGCAACATATAAAACAGAATATAGGCAAATAATACAAATCAAATCCTGGCTACGTGGCTAGTGTCGACATGAGGGTTTTGGCTATTATGACAACGGGACGTTCCTCAGCAACCATAGACTGCTAGGGAGGGATGGACTCCACCTGTCTGGAAGGGGCAAGGGAATCTTTGGCAGCAGGCTGGCAAACTTGGTGAGGAGGGCTTTAAACTGAGGAATTTGGAGGGAGGGGAACAAACTGGCAATGCTAATGCCATCACACACAATGGGGGAATAAGACAGGACAACATGGGCAGTGATAAAAGTGCCGTGGTGGCCTTATGCGATGGCAACCAGGAGACCAACCACCTCAAGGGTTTGCATAGCTGTAGTGGGTCTTCTTACACCCCTCCAGGGAAACCTGTGTGCTCAAGCACCTTTCTGAAATGCCTGTACACCAATGCATGCAGCATGGGAGGAACTAGAGGTCTGTGTGTGGTCACAGGGCCATGATCTCATTGCAATCACAGAGACATGGTGGGATAGCTCACATGACTGGAATGTGGTCATGGATGGCTACAGGCTTTTCAGGAAACACAGAACAGCAAGGCGAGGTGGGAGAGTTGCTCTTTATGTGAGGGAGCAACTGGAATGTATCGAGCTCTGCCTTGGAGTAGAATGAGAACAAGTTGAGAGCTTGTGGGTAAAAATTAAGGGGCAGGCAAATATGGATGACAAACTTGTGGGCATTTACTACAGGCCACCTGATCAAGAAGAGGAAGTTGATCAAGCCTTCTGCAGACAGCTGGAAGTAGCCGTGTAATTGCAGGCCCTGGTTCTCGTGGGGGACTTCAACCACACTGATATTTTCTGGAAAAGCAACACAGCAAGCCATGCTCAATCCAGAAGGTTCCTGCAGAGCATCAAGGACAACTTTTTGATGCAAGTGGTGAAGGAGCCAACAAGGCAAGATGTGCTGCTCAACCTTATCCTAACAAACAAGCAAGGGCTGGTTGAGGATGTGAGGGTTGGGGGATAGCCTTGGCTGCAGTGACCATGAGATGGTGGAGTTTAGGATACTGCGAGGTAGAAGCACAGCAACAAGTAGGATTACAACCCTGGACTTCAAAAGAGCCATACTTGGCCTCTTCAGAGACCTGCTGGGAGGAATCCCATGGGTTAGGGCTCTAAAAGGTAGTGGGGGGTCCAAGAGAGCTGGTCAGTGTTCAAGTACCACTTCCTCCAAGCTCAAGATGGGTGCATCCCTGTGAGGAAGAAGTCAAGCAGAGGAGCCAGGAGACCCACATGGGTGAGAAAAATGTTCTAGAGAAATTCAAATGGAAGAAGGAGGTTTACAGTATGTGGAAAAAGGGACTGGCCACTTGGGAGGAATATAGGAATGTTGTCAGGGTGTGCAGAGATGTGACGAGGAAGGCCAAGGCCCACTTGGAATTAAATCTGGCAAGGGATGTCAAAGGTAACAAGAAGGGCTTCTTCAAATATGTCAGCAGTAAAAGGAAGACTGGGGATACAGTGGGGCCACTGCTGAACAAGGAAGGGGCTATGGTAATGCAGGATGCAGAGAAGGCAGAGTTACTGGATGCCACCTTTGCTTCAGTCTTTACTGCTAAGGCTGGCCCTCAGGCATCCCAGCCCCCAGAGGTGAGAAGACAAATTGGGACAAAGGAAGACTTCCCCTTCATTGAGGAGGACTGGGTTAGAGACCATTTAGGCAAACTGGATCCTCACAAATCCATGGGCCTGATGGGATGCACACACGAGTGCTGAGGGAGCTGGTGGATATTCTTGCTGAGCCACTCTTCATCATCTTTGAAAGGTTGTGGAGGACAGGAGAGGTGCCTGAGGACTGGAGGACAGCAAACGTCACTCCAATCTTCAAAATGGGCAAGAAGGAGGACCCGAGAAACTATAGGCCAGTCAGCCTTCACCTGCATCCATGGAAAGGTGATGGAGCAGTTCATCCTGGAGGTCATCTCCAGGCATGTAGAGGAAAAGAAGGTTATCAGAAGTGGTCAACGTGTTTTCACCAAAGATCATGCTTGACCAACCTGATACCCTTCTGTGATGGCATGACTGCCTGGGTAGATTAAGGGAGAGCACTGGATGCTTTTTACCTTGACTTCAGTAAGACTTTTGACACTGTCTCCCATAGCATCCTCACAGGCAAGCTAAGGAAGTGTGGGTTGAGTGACTGGACAGTGAGGTGGATTGAGAACTGGCTCAACAACAGAACTCAGAGGGTCGTGATCAATGGAGCAGAGTCTGGATGGAGGCCTGTAACCAGTGGTGTTCCACAGGGGTCTGTGCTGGGTCCAGTCCTGGTCAACATAACATACTCATCAATTACCTGGATGATGGGATAGAGCATAACCTCAGCAAGTTTGCTGATGATACCAAACTGGGAGGAGTGGCTGATGCACCAGAAGGCTGTGCTGCCATCCAACGAGACCTGGACAGGCTGGAGAGCTGGGCCAAGGGGAACCTCATGAAATTCAACAAGAGCAAGTGCCAGGTCCTGCACCTGGGGAGGAACAACCCCATGCACCAGTACAGGCTGGGAGTGGCTCTGTTGAAAAAGATCTGGGAGTGCTGGTGGACAGCAAGCTGACCACGAGCCAACAATGTGCCCTTGTGGCCAAGAAGGCCAACAGTATCCTGGGACGCATTAAAAGGAGTGTGGCCAGCAGGTCGAGAGAGGTTATTCTCCCCCTCTATTCTACCATGGTGAGACCACATCTGGAGTACTGTGTCCAGTTTTGGGCCTCTGAGTTTAAGAAGGATGTGGAACAGCTTGAGCAAGTCCAGCGGAGAGCTATGAAGATGATCAGGGGACTGGAGCATCTCCCTTATGAGGAAAGGCTGAGAGACCTGGGTTTGTTCAGCCTGGACTAGAGAAGACCCTGGGGGGATTTCATCAATACCTATAAATATCTAAAGGGTGCGTGTCAGGATGATGGGACTAGGCTCTTTTCAGTGGTGCCCAATGACAGCACAAAGGGCAATGGGCACAAGTTGGAACACAGGAAGTTCCACATAAATATGGGAAAAATCTTCTTTTCTGTGAGGGTGACGGAGGAGCGGAACAGGCTGCCCAGAGAGGTTGTGGAGTCTCCTTCTCTAGAGACGTTCAAAACCTGCCTGGTTGTGCTCCTGTGGCCCCTTGCTCTGGGTGTGCCTGCTCAAGCAGGGGGGTTGAACAAGATGATCTCCAGAGGTCCCTTCCAACCCCTACCATTCTGTGATTCTGTGAAAACATCATTAGGACATGAGGCTCCCAATAGATGTCCCTATTTCACTGCAGTCCTTTAGTTGATCCAGGGCTTGTGAAGAACATTCAAGGCCCATCATCTCCTCCAGAAGAAAGATTAAAATGTGTTAATGGTAGAGGCAGATATAAAAATACAGACAGAGAAAGAGGAAAAACCAGAGTCGTCCATGCAACTCTGTTACTTCTGGTATTTTTTGCAAGCTCTTTTTCAAACTGTGTTGAAGAGCTGAGAAAATCAGTCCAAGTGTTGCAATATCAGCAGAAAAATATGGCATTACCATCAAAGAAAGGAAGTGGGGGAGCCTGTCAAAATACTTGATTCTTAAAAAATAAAGCAGACTTATTTTTGAAATAAAGTTCTTCTAACAAATACAATACAATTTACATGTGTCCTTCACTGTTATGTGTCAAAGCCGGCCACTTGCATGTCTGAGTGCCTATATAATCTGAATCATAGCAGGTATGATTTATACTTCTTTCCCTAAACCTCTCCCCAGAAAACTGTCTCCTTGGACATACTGTCCAATACTCCAGCTGTCCTTCTCTTCTTTCCCCATCTATCAATTACCCAGAAAATATTCTTCAATACAGTGGTGAAACATGAGTTGTGATATATTAAACCCACCTAGAAAACAGACGTTCTCTATGACACCGGTTTGTATTTGGGCACCAAATTCCTTTAGGTTTTGTATCATTGCCTAATTAACACCTACTTGTAGTTTAAATAGCATCAATTAAAACAAGAATGTGATTGATGACATCCAGAGAAGGAAAGGAGACAGATTAAGTAACTTCTGAAAAGACATTTCACAAGTGTGAACTGACCCACCTGGTGTGAAAACAAGAACAAGAAGGTGCCCACAAGACTTTATTTTATGGTCTGCCTAATTAGCTAACTGTACCTTTTGTCCCATATAATTAGGCCTGCTACAAGGGAGGGGATGGTGCTTATGGTTAGAGGCACAGGAAGGTCTACTGAATAGTGTGGGTTTATGATGGGCACCGTTGGGTTTTTCTCCTGATTCCTGCCAGTAATAGGAATCAGTTGCTGACAGAGGTACTATGATTCAGAGTTAAATTACTAGGTGGTTGGGAACTCTATTCCCTGTTTCTTCTTCAAAGTTCAACAGCAATGATCTTTGGCAGCAGAGCTCCCTCATTTTCACAGTTAATGCACTGATTTGGGGTTTCTCACACTACTCTGTTTTGTAATGGCATCTTAAGTGTTCCATCATGGTGAGCTCCATGAAAAATTGTGATATGACAACAAAAGTGCAGCTAAATTCCCTTTGCAATTCTTTCATCTAGGGGACCTGAAGTGAAAGGTCTGGTCTTGCCACAGCACTCCTCAGTGCTCCCAGACTGAAGCACCAGTTGCACTATGCAACTGCTTCATGGGTATGCTTCATGAAGTATGGGCTTCAGTCACATCCCTTCTCTCCAGACACAGCTCCTTGACAGAGGGATGGCATAAATGCTTCTACAAATTAGGGCAATTATTCAGTTAAAGTCTAATGATAAAGGCAAGGGTGGATGCTGCCTCCACAGAACAGCCATGTGTAAGGCAGAAGAGGTTAACAAATGCTGCTGCAAAGACTGGTAGTGGGGGAGATATGGTTACCTCTCAGCACCCTGGGTTCACACATTGACCCCGAGTAGGTTGGGAAGCCAAGGTCCTATGTGGCCTCTGATGTAAGGAAAGGTTGCTGGGGTGCTGAGGAGAGAAATGGTTTGAAATCATACACAGCTGAGGTTCAGAAACTTGGTAAGCTGCTAACACTTTCACAAACCTGATTCAAGCTTAGGGAAACCCCAGCATCAGGGAATTCTGATCACTTGTCCTGTTTCAAGCCCTCCCTTTTGCCATTAGGAAAGTTTTCCTTCTTTTAATGTCATTATTATAAATAAATCTACAGCTCATGCAGAGTGGGAGCATGTTTATGAAAGTAATATTTTTGCATTGTCACTTATCAGAATAAAACTGAACTAGAATAGAGACCCTATAGTTACGTATTCACACTAATCAAAAGCAAAATTTTCCATGCCACCTACTGACTTGCCTGATCCTGGTGTGAAGCTCATAAAGAATTAACTTGGGTTAAGAAACTCATAATATTCAAGAGTGAATTTTCAATAATTTCAGACTCTGTCACTCACAGTAGAAGACCGAACATGGTGTTAGATCTACAAAAATATATTCACAGGCCACATCCTGTACTACCACTGTTTTACATTCATCATTAAATAAGTTATGATTGAGGATGGAGTATGCCAAAGAGCTGTTAGGGAAGGTGACACTACTACAAAGTATTCGTATTCAAAGCAGGTTTCAAAATGGATTGCTACAAGCATAAGAAATAGTAGAACATAGCAGTCAACAAGCCAAGGATAAAGACAGTAATCTACACCCCAAATGCTCCTTCAAAACAAGACCAATCAGACCATTGCTGATACTTAACAACCAAACTATTCCAGACAGCGTCAGCTTCACAGACAGTCACTAATGCTGACTGACATGCAAAGTGATTGTGGAAATATCAAACAATAGTCCAATTCGTGAGGTTCTTACTCATACATTTAACTCAGTTGTTACTAGGGCAATTTTTTTTATTGAAGTCAATCCATTCTGACACCCTGCTCTGAACGCTTGTTGGACTTGGCAATAATAATTCCTTCTGCTTCTTTTCATGTGTTATTCCTTCAGCCTTGATCCTTTCATCTGTGTCCCCTGTAGGAATGATGTGAAATCCCTACTTTACTTCCAATTATTGAGACATCTGGCGATGGCAGTGAAAAGTCATGACAACCAAAATATAACAAAGGATCCTAAATTTACAATGTAATTTGACCTAATAATTTCAGAGAGAAGAGATTGCTATGATTATAAACATATCATCTGATAATCTACTGGTTCTCACTATCTGAAGTACGTTTCATTCAACTGAATGCAATTTCTTTTCTCTTGCAGATATTTTGGATTTGAATAATAAGATTTAAGTAGTGATGGAAACTCGGGACTTTTTTTTTTTTGTTGAAAACATCTCTACCACTTGAGAAACAAGTATATAAAAAGCCCAGATCTCTATCAAACTGCTTCTGAACAAACTTTACATCAATTTGAAATTTCAGTCAAGTAAAGATCGGGTACAAAACATATACAGACTGTAGAACTCTTTTCTTTGCAAAGAAAGAGTATTGATGATTATTTTTAATCTCTTATATAAACAGTCCATGCAGCGCATTTGAAAGAAACAAAGCAGGGAAATATTAGGTGGCGTTTAAATTCAGGATGATAGAGAAATAATGACAACAAACATTTTGATACCTTGCGTCATGGGTCATGGTGAAGGCTACAGCCCCAGCAACTCAGCAGAACACCTATGTTCTGTGTACAGAAGTGGAGGCTCAAGCACATTTTGTCACACCTTGTAGGGAAATAGACAGGGATCGGCGACCGGGAGATCACGGTCTGTGACGGAAAGATAGACTCCTCCCCATAGGAGTGGCAGGAACAGGAAGCGCAAGAGCTATATAAGCGTGTGACGCAGCTAAATAAACGGACATTTTGTATCCATCATATTGATGTCTGTGCATCACTGTCCCCAGGGTGGGTAGAGCCCTGTGTCCCGGAGATATGCGGCCCAAGATAAGTTCTCCCACAGAAGCATACAACAACAACGCCTCTGAGGCAAACTGTCTGTAAATCAGTGTACGAGCCAGATCAATTTCTACCAGCAGAAGTTAATATCCTAGTGTTTATGGGTTTTAGGTAGCCCACCGTAACTTCCTTTTCTCCAGCCCACCAGGTCTCACTCTAGCACCACGTGCTGTAACATCAGTGCTCTGCTCTGCTCTGCCGCTTGTCAGCCGCAACCTCACAGGCATGCAAGGCACCCTGCCTAAATTCTCAGCAATCATCTCCTTTCAGGGTGAGTGATTTGAAGTTTCCTGGAAGGAGGGAGGAAAGTCTGTTTTATAAGCCCATATCATGCTGTGCAACCTGCTCACAGCTTTGTGTCATGCAAACCTTAATCTCCTCACAACCTGTCTAGTTGCATCTTAGTCTGTTCTGAATATCGTCTCTCTGCTGAGGGATCTGGATTTCTCATGATCTAATCATATCTCCTGTCATCTCAATATAGGTTATTTCCCCTGCATGTTTATCATAGATGCACACTTCAAAATGTCAGCTAAAAACAATGTGACAACATCAGCAAAAGGTTTTGCTTTACTGAGTGCAAACAAACTAGCCTGTTGGGTATTCTAGCAAAATCATACAGCATTCTTTTCTAATCTTTAATCCTAATGTTTGCCTTTTCAATGTGGCTAGTTGCTTCCTCCCTGCTTATCTCTGGAATCAGATAGTGACAGTATGTTTTTATACTGCACCGCATTTTTGTAACTCATGTAAGCTGAAAAGTTGTTTCTGTGTCAGGTTTTTTTTCTGTCATTGCTACTACAAATGTAAGTTTCATCCACTGGTATTCACAAAGCATTTTTTGTGAATATCCTTGAATGTACCTTCAAAAGCAATCATTCCCTCTTGCACAGAAATATAAAGGCCTTTCAAGTATATTACAAGCAAAAGAGCACACATCCTTGGGCTCTGTGTGTGGTTCCTTCTTTCTTTTTCACTGTGTTTTTATTTGAATGTTTTATTGATTTTTTTCCCCTCAGATCCAAAGCCATAAAAACAGAGGAAAAAACATCTACTTGCAAGTGACAGAAAAGTAAAAGGGTATCAAGACCCATAACAAAGTCTGAAAGTTGGAGGAAGGATCCCAGTGAGACAATAAGATACAGATCTGTGTATGCAGGCCAAGAAAGAGGAGAAAAAGCCTTCCTTGGATTTAACCCCACTTGTAGGAAGAAGAGCAAGGGCAGCAAACCGAGGTCTTCCCAGTAGGCAAAGAGCCAGACAGAAGGAGGGGAGACCAAACCAAAGCAGGCACATCACTGGGAGTAAGCTGTCCCCTGAGAAACAGAAAAAAGCTCATCCTTTCCCCAAAATGGGAGGGAAACAGGTGAGATATTGCCCTAAGGTCTGCCTGGGGAGGGCTGCAGCTATACAATGTTTACCCAGACATTTCAAAGTATGCAGTGTTGCCTTCAGTAACACATTACTGTGAAGGCATTATAGCACAGCTATCAAACTAACACAACCATCCGCAACCAAGCAGGCTGAGTACTTCATACATCACTCTGTCTAGGGCTTTGCCTTTAAATCCTCTTATTTCACTACCTCAAAGGCACCTCAGTGTGTCCTAGTCGAACTGGCTGCACCATTTATCAATAACAGCAGCAGCTGCTGCCACATCTTGCAGTTACTTGGAACTGTAGCAATCCACCTGTAAGGAAACAGTGAAAAAATCAGCAAGATTGTCTCAGATCTGCACAGCTAACAAAGGCATGGCACTGGTTTAGCAAGGCCAATAGCATGCTCCAATACGAAAAATTTAAATGAATGTGACATTGATTTCTCCTTGTAGCTCTGTTCTGTAATTAAAGCTATAACCAAATGTTCTTATTCATTTTTTACTCAGGCAAATTCTCACTGCAGTCAGAGGAATCTATCCAATGAAAGAACAGGGAAACCTGAGTAGCAGCCCAAAGATTTAACTGTGCTTGCTTTATTTCTAATTACTCTGTTTTAGAAAGATAATTAAAGCCACTTGACATGTGAGGTGCTGTATACGTGCTCTGACCTAGTACGAGAAAGAAACAAGATAACCTTCTCTGTTAGAAAATAAAAATCGTGAACCAGAAGCCATGATCTCATCTTGGCTTCTGCAGCATGCCCTGATTAAAAAGGAAATCTTTCTTCTGTCTACCAAACGAGACAAATGAAGTCTACAACGCAGCATTCAGAGCCCAAAAGTTAGAGCGGCACAGCGCGTGAGGCCGCTGCAGCCAGCCCCAGTGCCCAGACCTTCCTGTCCTCTTCCTTTGTTACCCATCCTCCCCACCCGCACCCCTCTGTGCTCTCCCCACCTGCCCTCGCCACCCCCTCCCCTGCCTACCTACACATGGGCAGAGGTTTCCTCCACCACTGAGAATTGGATTGTTGTCCTTATTTATTTGGTTCCCTCTTTCCTAAGCGCTGGAGGTGACTGCATGGGGTTGTCTTTGTCACATCATTACTGCTGCATTTTATAATTACAGGATGCTGGTCTCCTTGTGTATTTTCAAACGTAGTTTAAGGATTAATGCTGTTTCATATGCTTTTTTTTTTTCTAACAGACCTAGACTGCTTTCTCCATAGCATTACACACTTAAAATAATCTTAAATTTCAGCTGTGGAAGGTACAGCACCATCAGAAGCAACTGTCAATTAGTAGTGTTATTATACTGTGATATCAAAGTGTCTTTAAAATAATGATAAAATTTTAATGTTTAAATCTTTCCTTTTTTTGTAAACATTCAGAGGTCATTTAACACAGTTTTAAAATAATGGAATAGGTCACTTAGAGGCAAAACAGTTTGAGAAGCTATCCGCCTATACAGCAAAATGCTAATGCCCTTTGAAATACAAAGGCAAGGGAGTTGTTCTCTTTATTGTCTAATGTTTTGTACATTTTTCAGACCCAGGTCCAGAAGTATTTATCTTTCACCTCAAAATCTGATTGCTGTGCTAATGCTATTTAAAACTAAATGAAAGAAAATTATATTCTCCACAAGAATTCAATTGATTCCTTTCTTTGGATAGAAAAAAAATAATAGTCATTTTTATTCACACAAAGTCCTGTACAGAAACCTCTGTGTGTAAATCACAGTGGACCTCTATAATTTGTTATTAACTATTGGTTATAGCTGGGATAAATGCATGGGAACACTACTTATGTAATTGTAAGCAGTGTCACATTTGGATTTGGGACTCAGCCCTCCTGTAGCTTTCTACAAATCATTACTTTTTCTCCAGTTTGCTCTTTTTCCTGCAAATCATTGAATTTAAGCCAAACAGGAGTACTGTTCTCAGCCACAGGAAGAGTCAAATTAATTCTTGGAGTGAGCAAAAAAAGCAAGCTCACTATGCAGCTGTATCAGCCTTGTGCACTATGTTTAAAGTGGCATTTGAGGAATTAAATGTGCTGAAATATTCAAGAATTATTCAAATATTCAGTGACCCATAGGATGCCTGGGTCAACATGAACACTCTTGACAGAGAAGTCCAGCATGTTTTCCTGACTCCTGACAAGCAGCAGCCCAAAGGAGATGGTTTAATACCACACACCATGCTAATTCTCATTTTTTCTCACATGCTCTTGTGATCTTCCCCACCATGCCGATAGTATGCACAACGTAACATAGGACAATAGAACCTACTTACTGATTCACAAGTACAGAGGACTTCAATTGGAAATTTTAATAATTTTGTATGATGCTCAGATATCGCCTTCCCAGATGAGGTAGGAAAGCGGCTGAGTATAAAGATCTCATCCTGTCATGCCCTTTCAGTCATTATCATTAGTGCATCTAGAAATCCACCAAGTAATTTACAAGATTTCTTTTCAGAAAATTGTTCAAATAAATCATGGAGTATTTTAAGTTTTAGCACCTCATAGAAATCCAAAGCTGTATTTGCTTTTTATGAAATAGGGGTCTTGAACAATAAGCTTTATTTGCATATGCAGGTACTACAAATATATATTCATATAGCTTATATGTAAATAGCTAGCCGAACACCTGCTTATGAGTTAAGTTTACATCTCCCAGTCATAGAAATTTTGCATCGAAATTAGGTACTTAACTGCATACTCAAAGCCTTGACTTCCTGTTTGTAAACCTGATCTTTATTAGATTGGCCCTTGACAACAGATTCCCAAAGCACCTCAGCCACTCTAGCGCGAGTGTTTTCTTCCCCTTCCCAACCTTTAAATTTTATCCCAGCTTCCTAGGGGCAAACACATTGTTTACTATCTCAAAGTATGTTGCATGTCACCTGATCTTTCTATTTGCAAAAGCACAAGAATCATTCTGCAGATCTCCAGATTGTCACTAGCAAGGAACAGTCCCTGCATGTGGAAGAAATTAGAGCCTGCACTCATGCCCAGGGTCTGTAAAGTGGGATATGTACTTGAAGAAAGGTTCCTTGCTCCCTTAACTCCTGGATACTTGTACAAATACCAGGAATAATGCAAGCTGCAGAGAAGTCACTGACTGAATCCGGACCGTGACACAGACTTTCCGGTTTCCTAACCTTAAAGAAGACCACACCTCTCTAGACTCATTACTTTATATATGCATTCAGATTTGGGCATCCAGAACTAAGAATACCAAACTGTCTTAGATATTTTTCCAGGTTATGATGTATGCTACAGTCCACTAGTAACAGATCTGAAATAATTATATTTCATTTCCTCTCATGTCAGACAACAAGTTAGCTTAGCACATTTTAATGGAGTGGTGCGCAGTGGCTCTTTCACTTAATGAGACCACATTTTGATGAAAGACTCTAGTGACTCTAGTGGGTTAAGGAATCATAACTATAATGAAATCCAAGGTTTGGGGTTTTGGTTCATTAAGCAACAAGGATACCTCTTCGGAATACTTGCTTCCAAAAAAGAAACACAGATGCCAAGATTTTACAACCCTCTGGAGAGTTTTCCTGTGAACTGTCATTACTGAAGAAATGGATGTGGAGGGAGAGGAAAAGAAAGAGGGATTAAAGAATTCAGATGTGCCACATTTATCCATCAAACTGGAATAAAAACTTGGTTTCTCAGCTGTGGAAAGAAAAAGTAGTTCATGAATCAGTTTTGATAATCTTACACTAGATAAAGAGCAGTTTCTATTTCCGAATACTGGTTATCTTGTATACATTCAGGGTGTGCGTGCCAGTTGACAGGTAGGTGCATCCCTTCCCACTACATACACAAAAACTACAAGCACAAGGTATAGGCAGCATGCGTATCACCAACTTCTGATAGATATTTTCCTAGAATAAATTAGCATTGTGCCTGCACTAGGAGCAGACAGCAAGAAAAAGGGGATAAACCAGCAATTTTGCACGATATGAACCTACAGAAACTGCATTCCCACCTCACAATGAAAATATGATCATGAAAAAGTTGGAGTACTTGTGGGACATTCGGTGTGTTTTCATATCAATTCTTCTTTCTATTATAATTTGCATAAACTAGCAACCATCCTGATAACAGAGGAGGATGGAAAGGTTATGGATTATCTTGCCCAGAGATGGTCCCTCTGGGAGGATAAGCCAAAAAGCTGTACAATTTTGAAGAATGTTGAAGCAAACCAGACAAATGAAGGCAGGAGTTCATCCTCTGGTGCACTTGTATCCGTGCTGTTCCCAGGAGCTAAGCCATATGCTTGCAGTACCAAGTAACTGTGCTCGTTTTAAAATTATTAAGTAGCACAGGAGAAGAAGAAAGAGGAGTTTAAGTAATGCAAAATAAGCAATCTGCCTTCCACTGGCAGTTAGGGAACATTATGAAATCAGAATAGAGAGCTGGAAACCCTGGACATATTTTTACTACAATAAAATGTAAAAAGTTTGAACCTGAAGTCTGTAAGAGGACCTCCGGGAGCTCTGTTCCTCCTTACATGTGCATGCCATGAACAGCACGAAATCTCACAAAAGTCTTTTCTGGTAATGCCTTCAATGTGTGAACTACTAAAACCAAAATATAATGGATGTAGTCGAAACAGCCATTTCAAAGGTTAACATGCAGACTGTACTAGTCCTCCCAGGCATAATCATCCAGCAGAAATGATGATTAAAAGTCATAATACATATTTTTTTCCAAATCCCACACTTGACTTTGATCAGAGTATCAGATTACAAGGCATGCATAATCAACAATATTGTAATTAAATTGCATCAAAGATTGCTGACCTTTTGGTGCAATCTGTCGGGTAAAATTCACAGTACACAAACATGCTTTAATCTATGTGAAACATTTACCATACACAAAGAAAGGTAACTTTTTGACATCAACATAATTAGCCCTGGCATATTGACTCTACATGTCAGCCCTTGGCTGTGAGCTAACTTGTGTGAGATCATGTTAAGTGCTGCCAGTTTGCGTAGCTGCCATGGATTAAACAAGAAAAATGGTATCAACAATGTAGGCGTATGTTCCCTGCCGCATGTTAATGAAACCATTTGCACTAAAATTGTTGATATTTAGAATTTGCTTTGGTTTAATTATGAAAACAGTATGATAGAATCTTTGTACTTTTTAAAATAGGCCATTAATTAACGTATTGATTATTGGGGAGAGTGAGAGAAATATTCTTCCTGAAAATATATTCACTTTTTCAAGGTCTTCTCTATCCCTTCTAGAATGCTGTGACCTACTGACAGAATAATGTTGCCTTTTTACCATATGAATAAATAGCCATAATAGCTACAGCACAATTTACAGATTATTTCAGTTCTCCTTGAACCAAGGTCTGAAAGCTGCTAAAGCCAGCTGATAAAAGAAACTTTCCATCAGATGAAATTTGGATTTATATCCACAGAAAACACTGGATTTCTTTTCTCTGAACTTTATCTGGAAGTTGCATACTGACAGCAGGGACCTCTGAAGACTTTTCAACTTGGCCTGCCTCCCACCTTTTAATTTGCGTACTTGATATCCTGCAATCACCTTCTGAGATCTCAGAGCAGTGCCATTTCTCCTAGCAATGAGAGATAAGAGGATGTACTTTGCACATTCCTTAAGCTTGATAGTGTTAAAATACTGTATCTTGGTATCAGTAGAAACTTCACCGCAAAGGTAACACTGTGGTTTTTAGTACATGCAAGGTAATAACTATCCAATTTGGATTTTTTTTATTATTCTAGATAACACAGTATTAATGCTTATTTCAACATATGTCTTGGAGCTTTGAGGATCTGGGGCAAGGCAGCACATTTTACCACACATATAAAACAATCATGAGACCACAGTTGAAGGCACCGACTCAGACACAGTTTCAAACATCTCTATTTATATCACACACAGAGCAAAGTTTGACTGCTGAATATAATGATGTCATAATCATACGCTACAACCTCAGCATCAGCAACATCAATTTTAAAAATTCAGCATAATCCTTTATTGTTATAAAATACTTACAAATGCTAATTGGTCATAAAATGACATAGAGTTAGGAACTGGCCAGCTCCAGAACTTTAAATGTGTCCACATCCCCATGCATTGCAGGGTGTCTATTTTTGAATGCCTAGATCTGAACCCACTCCAGGGTCTTGACCAAGTGTCAACTTGGAGGTGAATTAATTTTCCTTCTGTTTAGGACCTCGTTAAAATAAAACCATGTTTTTGCCAAGATTTAAGCAAAGGAGAATAGAAATTCCCATAAGAAGAGCTGCTTTGTCAGTGCTTCCACCATTTAAAAAATTCTGATTCTGAATCCCTTGCAGTGGGTGGTGCTGCTGATTCAAACACAGGTCTAACCCTGATGCTGACTGAACCTGCACTGTTCTGGTTACAGACCTCATCTGAAGCTGAATCCGGTTATAGTGATTGTCTTCAGAGTCCTTTTCTGTATGGACTTAAACACTGTGTTGTTAGAAAGTACTATTATTATATTAATTTTCTTCCTTTAAAAATAGATCTGCAAGTCAGTTAAATATTTCAGCAAAACTGATCCTTTTAAAAAGGGAATTGAAGCATCCTAGTAACGAAGCTCTGTTCTGGAACAGGTGATAGAGGGGGCAATTGTATTGCTCCCTAACACAGAACATTCTTAGGGTACTTGCTAACCTCTTGTTCTAATCCTCACAGACAAAACAATATTCATTTGCACAGAAACAGATATTTACTGTCATTGGGACAGCGTAGGATTTCTTGCCTGGCATCCAGCTACCACTCCAGAAGGGCATGGGTGTACTGTAGGTCATGTGCCATCTCTGACAAAGCCTCGTTGATATCACGACACCTGCAGTGTCTCCAGCGACACTAGGCATCTTGGCATGGGCAAGAGAGCTGAGCTCCTAAGCACTGTTCCAGTCACAGAGGGTAGGATTCACCGTGGGATTAAAACACATGTTTTTAGGTATTTACACACAAACTAGGTGTCCAGTCTCCTACTGCAGTCCATGGAGAGCTAGTGAAAATAGGCGGTGGAGACCAAGCATCTTTTAGCTTATGGGCTCAATGCATTTTTAGGGTTCAGTAATCATTTTTACTGCAGGCTTAATTCAGTTGCCTAAAAGTGGTGCTTTTGGCTATCCAGGTGCAAAATGCCATAAATGTGACATAACACACATGGGAAATCCAAGCCCTCTGAAACAACAGCTTGCAGCAGGGAAGTCTGAGTTTCAAATGGCACTAGATAACTATGTTTAAGCAACTGAATCAAGACCTGTGGACTATACCGGCAACTTAGACTCCCAGCTGACATGCAGACACTTATTTTTAGGTATCTGATCTGGAACTAAATTTAAAAACGGTGTCCAATGGCAAATTCGTCTTCTAGGGCCCTATTTTCCTGTAACTCTCACTAGTTTAAATAAGAAGGAGCATAAAGTGTAAGCTATTTTGATGTACCACTGAGAGGACAACCACTGTTTGGCTTATTTTTCTATTACAGTCCAGTAATAGTATAGTTTTTACAATTCCACAAATCATAGGCTTAGTCTTGCCACTCCAAGCATCAAATCAAACCCAATTCCAGATGAAGACTTGAACATCAGAGAGGTACTTCCACTACTCCACCTCCTTCCCACACAGTATCTTCCTCTGCCATTTAGGGCATTATCTGCACAGCCCACATACAACAAACCAAGTGTCCGTAATGAAATGTTTCTGTTCTGCTTCTTCCACTTATTCTGCTTCTGCTTATTCCTTAGCAGAAATGAACCTTTCAGAGGGAGCTGTTGATGTGCCTTCCTATTTTGCATTACGTTTATAAAAAGCACTTCACAAGCAATCGTCACAGTGCCAATATTTAGTGAAATGGATTTCGTTTACTTTTTGCATTACTGTCCAAGTTATTGGTCTTGGAACTAAATTTAATTTATTTCCAAGTATCTCAGGCATTTCATATATCACTTTAGTATCCCTTTCTCTCATCATGAACACTAGACATATTTATATCTACAGGGCTTATGATACATCTTGGACATAAAGAACAGGTATTCTTTCTGTTGCATAGAGAGAATCTAATGCTCAAAAAAATTCCACTGTGAAAATGTTTCTTCATCTTCTATGCACAGATGCTAATTTTAAAAACACACAGTTAGGTATGAATAAATATTGCTTGTCAGTTTTCTCTGGGAACCTGTGTTTGCTTCTGGCTATGCTTAATACACCAACAACTTTATATTCTCTGATGGGACATGTATGTAATCCCTTGCTCTTCCTTCTCCAGGCATTCAAGGAGCCCAGGATAACACCAATAGCTGGCACCAAACAACAGGTATAGGTACAAAAACCAAGGCTAGGCAGTCTATTCATTTTTTTTTTCTGGCACTATATCTTGCAGCAGCATAAAAGGTGTCACTTCTGAAGAGAAGCTTACAATTCCTCTTGAGTGATCAACTCCCAGAAAAAAAAAATCATTTGAGATGTGATACTAAAATGTTCTTCATGAGACTCCTATAACTTTCAGAATTTCTCAAGCAGCAACAGCTGAATCTCTTGAAATGTAATAACATGATAAAGTTTTCCAAATGGTGTCTTACCCATTCCCACTTTTTTCCCAGTTGCTTTAGTTAACCAGAAAATGCTGAATGTTCAAGAAACTTGTAGGTCTCCTCCATGTTAACCCCATTTTTCCTTACCTCTTTGAACTGTACTGAAAAACAGTATCAACATTGGGAACAGCATTCCAGATTAGTACATAGTTCATATCTGGTATTCCACACTAGTCTTTATTCCCTACCAGGTGATTTTCATATCTGACTTCAAAACATTCTTCATTAATTGCTGATTCCTTACTCCCCAACATTGTTTAAACTCCTTGTGTCTTCTTTTGGTAAAGCTTTTTGTCATGTCTGAATTCTTGTTGACCTGTGTGTTGTTACCTTAGAGCCATCTTTAATTTCTGCCACTTCTGTTCAAACATGGAGAAATCTAAAACCCAAAAAATTTCACTTCCTAGAAATCTCATCTGTACTCTGGTCACCAGGTAGCCTTGCTTCTGAGTGACCAGGGAGAGTTTTTGCCCATACAGTAGTTGTTTAGAACCTTAGAAAAGTTTTAGACAGTCTTTCCCAGTCACAGTTTGCCAGTGCAGGCAGGTGGTTCTGTATCTGAGGCTCAGTCTTAGAGCCACTGATTTCATTAAGATCACAGTTTTTTTCCCACAATCCAGTATCTGATATTTAATCAAAGATATAGATTAGACATGGATGTATTTGCAAAATGTATTCACTTCATATTTTTCCTGATCACTATTACATATATACACCCCATTAATAACTGGCACCCTGCATGTACTCGTTCTATCAAATTGATTATCCAGATATTTAAACATTTTTTTAAATCAGATTTTTCTCAAAGAGTGTTTACATATGTACACTTTATGACCTTTATAATAATGTAGCCTCTATCACAACCTGAATCAGATTTGCCAAAATTTCTTGGCTTTTATAATTTCTCATCCTGACTCCTCCAGTGTAGGACGTTTCATTTCGACTCAAGCATGCAAGCTACACATTGTGATATTAGAGAACAGCTTATTTCTGATACACCACCAAATGCTTATCAGAAATGCAGTTAAACAGCAGGTATGGCCACATCTTTATCTATTGATTCAAGTAATTCACTGAAGAAGCCAGGCAAACATGTCAGATGTTGTTCTTTTTATAATCATTTCTAACGACCTCTGTTACTGTGAATTTTTCCAAAAAATTCAGCTTCCAACATGCCTGCTACACTCTTTTGGAGGCTTATGATTAAATCCTGCATAGCAACTGCTCCCTATATACTCACTCACTGTCAGGAGGTTAACCGGTAGATCTACATTCGCTACATTTCTCCCAGTCCCTAAAGCCTTCATTCCCTCTGCAACGATAAACGGAGACCTTAAGAGCACCGCTTTAAGTACACATGACCCTCACTTCCATCTCTGCATGAGCTTTCTGTTGACTATTCCCTAACCACTACATGCAGCAAAGCCACATATTTTTTGCTGTTATTCAGGCACTGTATAGCTGTTATGCTACTTAGCTACTGCTGAGGGGATGGAAGTGCCTGGGTCTTCTTTATAATAGTTATTGTCAGAGCAAAGCCCACTGGACAAAGCACAATAATTTCACCTTATAAAGAATAAACACTACTATTCATGTAGAGGAAGGAAATGCAGCTAAGCCCTGAAAGTCTTTGGTATTCAAAATTCGTAGCAATCCTTGTACCTAAAAATTGTAGCAAGTCTCAAATTTCTTATAACTAACCCTGGTTTTATGAGGATTTCAGTCGTCCATCACGACCTTCAGAAAATCAGAGTTTACCTATACTTACTTTTAGGCATGAAGGAAAAGAGGATTTCATTTTAACAAGCTTTAAAGAAAAACTTGTGAACCAGAAAATAGTTTCCAGTAATAATATGCTGAAACTTCAAAACACTTTATGCTAAATCCTTAAAATACTAGATGGTAAGTTTTACTATTTTAGTTACATACAGGGTGTATATTTGCATGAGAGTGCTGTGGCCTTCGTAAGCATATCACTGCAAAAGTCATTGTCAAACTTATTATGAAATGTCACAATGGGAAAGTGCTTCATTATTGTATATATGAAATTCGTTTACTACTTTATCCATAAATCAGTATTTCTAGAGAGCGTATTATAAGATCTCCAGCATTTGAAGTTAATTTGCTTCATTATTATATATGGGCAGTAAAGATAAGTAGAGGCACATATTCTCATGCACAGAAGGTGTTCTGGTTTGTGTTCTCTTTTGAAGTTACTTATATGTCTGAACATTCTTTCTCATTAATATTTTCTACATTTCAAAAATCTTTTCTTTTACTCTGATCAAATTTGATTCATTCATTATGGGAAAATAAATTAGTAAGTCTCAGTGTGGCATTACAGGTATAAAAACACACATGTAAAGATATTCAATTTGCCAAGAACCTTTGTGTAATACAGTTTTGGACTGGAGTGCTGGCAAATTTATTTCCTCATCAGCAGTCTTCAAAATTGGCTTGTTCCTTCCAGCAGATCTAAGAAAGCAAGTTTCCTCTTCCTAACCTGAACAGTTCTGTTTCTCTATTAAAGAATAAGGAGAAAGTGTGGAAAAAAAATGGTTAGCAATGAAAGTTTTAAAATTTAATATCATTAATTTTGACATGGTCTCTAGACCCATGGACAGCTTTTGTAACCACTGAGATTACTCTGTAGGTCACTCCAGAATATGTACAATATGAACAGCATTTTAATATGTGGTGAGTCCATTTCAAAATTTGAATTATTACTTTTCTTTAACATGACTTATTTTGCTATGTCAATAAAATTTGAAAAAAATCCCAAACTGAAGACCGCCTACAACATACCATTATATTTTACCACAGTTTATTGAAATATGTTACAAAGATTTAAGGTCTTCAGAAGTATATACACAATCTGGTATTTCCTACCACTCTGAAGGGTTGATTTTTCAACCTTAATAATCCTTGATAAACATCATTTCTCCAAAATGCATGAAAAAAAATCCCTTTTATACCAATAGCTACTATCATCCATAGAAAGATTTATATGCATTCTTCTAAAGCAATATCTTGTTTCACACTCATAAACTAATGTTTGTCTTCTAAATAATATACTATTAGTAGATATTATGCCAAGAATAAATGTACTGCATGATACTCTAATAAATCTCTCAACTTCAATCCTCACACAGTACTCTGCCAGAATACCTTGTAGCAATCAATAATACATTTCACACTATCAATGAATAGCATAACACAGTGAAAGATGCATGGAAGTCTTTGCTATACCCAATAAATTATACTTCATAGCCAAATATTGTTTGTAAAATAGGCTGCATCACAAACAACTCCTGGGAACTGTAAGTTCAGGATCATTTCTATAATATCTGCAGATATATTTATGTCAAATCTGGAACAGAAGGTTCCAAACTGATTTGATACCTAAACAAATTGGAACAAATGCTATATCAAGGGCATTTTCTTCATCATCAATAAACCTGACATACAGCACGTCACAGAGTTATGTTAACAAATATATTTTCAAGGCTGATCCTAACTGCAGGTAATAGAACAGATCTTGAATGTAAATGTTTTTATGCAGTGGCAACAGCAAACTTAAAGCACACTCTGTGACATTTCTACTCTCTAACCAAGGTAAATATAACTTTTCCCAAACTCCCTGACTACTAGTGGCAAGGTTTCTTTATAGCACAAGTCAACAAAACACTTGTAGCTGTGCAGGTACTTCAGATGAGAAACATCACTTATCTCAGCTATTCATACCGTATCTAAATCACCATGCATGCTTCTCTTAAGAAGTAGTAGAGCACTCCCTGTTATAAGCTCCTGTTAAATTTTTTCAGCTGTTTCCTGCTGCTTCCAGGCAGCAATTATATTTACAACAGAGCAATAAGCTAGTCACAACAGTTTAAAAAAAAAAAAAAAAACAACAACAACAACAACAAACACCAACAAGAAAAGAAGGAGGAAAGGAAGTCTCCATGCCCGGGGACTGTAGACCAAGCCACAAGTTGAGAACTTCTGTTTCATGCACTTCTGATAATATTATGCTAATATTTAAGGTCTACAAAAGGAAATAGCCACCATGAGTCTAAGCCTCTGCCTACATTTTTGGCTGTCCTATCGCAGTCCAAAGGAACGCAGACTCCCCACGAAATGCAAAGGCAAACTGGGATACGGAATACAATGAATAATACAGAATACAATGTATAAAATACAATGTATACAAACAGAATGTGATGTATATAAACAGCATCCCAATCAACAACAGAGGAGACACTGAGGACAAAACTTCAGCAACGGACTTTTTCTGAAGAGGTGAAGGGTGCATGTTTGAGGAAGGACAGTAAACAAGGGTCTGAGCCCTGTATTCCCATGGTCTGGGTAAATTCCATAGATGGCAAATGAATCTATAAGAAGTCCCTGTATTGAAGGAAAGAAGACATATCTGTGATGTTCTGTCTTCACAGCTTATCTGACAGACAGCGTTTCAGGTGAGACAAGCAAATTAATGCCTTTTCCATTGGCCTCAGCTGTAGGTATGAGCTTTGTACTTAGTGTTCATCTGGATCAGGGCTCAAACATGCAACTAAAAGCAGCTTTAATTGCCTTAGAGACTGAGGTGTCATCTCTCGGATTTAGGGAAAAGCTGAGGGAAGGAAAAGAAGGACAAGAGAGGATTTCAACAGCATTAGACAAGAAAACTGTCCAAGTGATCCTGTGAACCCTATCTCTTAATATAGGGAGGTATCAATTCTCAAAACTACTGTAGGAGACCAAATAAAGAGTGTGATGAAATTCACTGAAATTTCTGTTGGAGATGGACAATCTCTATGATATAAAATTGAGTTGTAAAAGCACAAGATTACAAAGATAATGAACTTCAAGCATGTCTCTTGTTCAACTACCAGTAAGTACTACCAGTTCAACTGCCAGTTATTCTCAATATTATAGTGGTATTGTAAACCACTGAAGAAAAAAAAATAGGTAAACAATATCTGCTAGTTATTACAATAACAACAGAGCAGGTGAAACAGAAGAAAACAACACATGCTCTGAAGTAAGAAAAAGGTTACTAACCTGGCTATCCCTGTTGCTGCTAAATCTGTTGAACTGGAACAAAAATGGGCCAATTACACCCAAAACTCAGGACACACAAGAGACATAGAAAAGGGATAGTCCCAAGTCACTTGATACCCACCTGCAGGTGAACACCACAAAAATCCAACAAGAAACAGGAGGCAAAACTTATCCTGCTTAGCTAAAAGCGTGTCCACTCAAATGCAACTCCTTTAAAGGACAGGAAATAAATTACCAAAAAATCACTGCTGAAGCACAAGCAACATAAAAGATGTTTCCTACTCTTTGTAATGTTAGATGACGGAATCAGTTCCAAAATATCAGCTCTACTTTCAGTACTAAATGTGATTTACTTTCTGTGAGGCATCAATCAAGTTGTTAAGATTAGGTGTAAAGGCTGATTTCTTGCTCTTTCTGTTCATCCTTTGACCATGTTTAGATCTCCAATACTGATCAAGAATGAAAGTGAAAAATATTTGGTTTGTAGTTTTCAAACAATTTCCTCCAGCACAACAGCCTGCACACTTTACTAGATTGTGGTTTTATTTCAAATACTTAAACTGTCAGACAAAAATGTAATGGTTTTTCCTTAGTTTTGCGCTATAAACAGGAGAAGAGTAAGATATATTTGCCAGACTAGGAAATACTGCAAGATCTTGAACTTCCTAGTGTCCTGAATTGATACAAGGAAGCAAAATTTTGAAATCTTTTCCCAAGTAGAACTTTTTTTTTTCCAATTGTCTTCATGAATCAACGTTTAAATACAGGTATCAATGGAATTTTAAATACATTTATTTGACACGTGAACATAAATTTCTAAGCAAAAATTATTGTTTCAAAGAGAAAAGTTGAAATCCTGTGTTTCAGATGTGTTAAAACAGGACTTGTGAAATTTTTATCTATTTTTTCCATGTAAGATTTTATCAGAATTACAAACACATGGTAGAAGAAAGGTTTTGCTCAAATGCCACTGTCATAAAGCAAGTGCTTCAGCATTTTTTTCCGAATTCCAAGGCATACTTGCAAAAAAAAATGTATTACCCTCCCAAACAACCCCATTTCGGAAACATTTTCATTTTCATGTCAGTAAATGTGTTGCTATGTCAAAGGCAGGCTTGTACCAAGTAAAAACCAAGCAGCCGTTTCTTTAGATCAACAGACTGGCAGGAACAACAGAACCAGGCATTACCTATCTACTTTGTTGACAGCAGAGGCCTGGAAACCCAAGCTGCATGCTGCATGCTGCAGGACAAGTGGGAACACATCAGGCAGGACTCTTCATTGGTGAAAGAGGCTCCACCACCTCAGCAATTCCTTGTGACAGCAAGAGCAGTAAACTTAGCTCTCTGTAACCCAACATCCTCTCTATAGCCCAACCTCCCTCCTGCTCCAGTCCTTTTCCTGCATCCACTGTTCTTCTCCTTCCTGCTGAACAGTGGGGCAGAGCCAGAGCTCCAGTACTGATGCAAAAAACCCTCTGTTTTGCCTAGACCTCTGAGAACTCTCTCTTCACACTCACTTGTCATGTCTCTTCACTGAGGCACTATATGCTGGCTGGAATATGGGCCTTTGATGGAACATGGGCAGACTTCCTTCAAACTCAAAACACAATGTAGATAAATTTTAAGTTACTAAAATCAGGAAAGCAATTGAGGAAAACCCTACTTAGCCCACTTAGGTTTCAGGGGAAAAGCCTTTCTGGTAATTATAGCTGTATTACTGAGGAAACTCAGAGGCATCTTTCTCTTTACTGAGCTGGCTGCCTAGATAAGTCACTTCTCATTAACAATTCAGAAAGATGCACTAATGTCTGAGACCTCAGAGGAGCCTAGATTTTTAGCCATACTCTGTCCAAACTTAATTCATTCAGATTGCTTTGAGTTGTGTGAAAAGCCACAGTGGTGGTTGGCACTCACTTCTTACCTAGTGCCTGACAATTTGAAGATTTTTGCCTCAAAAACAGGTGCCCAACTTCAACAGAAAGGGCACAGAGTACTTTCATCCAAAAAGATGGTGTAGAAGGCACTGCCTAGAATGCAAAATCCATGGACATAACACAAGTGAGAGCTCTCATGACTCCCTAACAGCATAGGAATACTATACTATTTATTAGGTACCACCTGGCAAACGAGAGGTCAACTTCTTGCATCACAGAGATACCTGAGTGCACACAGCAATTCCAGGCTCTGATTCCTGGCTTGATAGAGGAGTGTAGTCTGTGACACCCCTCTTTTGGCATAACCTACTGAGTAACTTAACTAGCACATGAGCTTTTCTGACTCCCAGACCAAGTACCAAACCCGCCTCACTCTGTGTGCGGGGAACTTTGGCTTTATGAATTCAACTTGCTTAGCAAAGTTCCACTACCAAGGAGTGTAAAAACTAGGGCTTGGATAATAAACTTGTTTTACCTGGCTAGAAAGCTTTTATAGTCCCAGAATCACTTGGGGCATGAAACCTATATATTGGTCTGTTGCTAGACTGTTGAATGGAGAAAGTGCATTCCCTGAGAAAAGGCACTAGCTGATAAAGGAGTTACTCAGCATGTTTGCTTCTCTACTGAAAAGTAGTATTTGTCTAAGCATATTTATTGTATACTTCATTCCATTTTTGTTTGCACTTCACAGATACTGCCTACCAGCACAGATGTCCTATGTTGAAAAACATGACAATTTTGAAATGCAATTACTCGGCATATATAATGTCAACAGATGTTTTAGAAATATGTCCCATTTCCACACTCAGCAGGCTTCTGCTGCTTTCTCCCACAAAATGTCCAAGGTAACAGAAGCCTCATGAGGCTAATGGTTTTGGATCAGCCATCAGCCATCTTGGAGGACGGCTGTCTGTGAATTGCTGTGGTAGTCTCAAACATGTCTAGAGGAAATCCTTTTGACAACAAGGCTGTCAATGCCAGTAGTATGACTGATTTCAGCCACTCTTTAAAACGACTTTGCCACGATTGCTATGAGAATGTGTGTCAGCTAAAACCTATTTAATCACCTACCCACGTAGGTTTGACTCATTTACATGAGGCCTCTTTATGCTACCTTAGCAGTGTAGAGCCTTCACAAAATGGATGTAAAGGCAAAAAAAAATCTTCCTCCATGCTGTGTCCATGCCATATCTGAATAATCTCCCTAGCCTGAGTGATCTGATCTTCCCCATCCCACTGTTTTGTTGTCTCTCTTAGAGTAACCTGTGCAAAAGTAGATTACTAGCTTCTTAGTGAGGGGGCATGTAATTATTGATATTGAAAGCATTCAGAGAATGCACTGAAAAAATACATTCATAAGAAAAATACTCTGCAAAGAACTAAACCAAGAATATCCTCTCATTCCCAATGGATGGGAAAATCTTAGCTGCTATATCTCCACTATAGTGTTACCTAAGAGTAACAGCTCCCTTTCTAATCCCTCCTTCATCTCAGGATGACAGGTCTCAGAGGATGCAAATTACTTCTTCCCCTCTCCTCCCTCATCACCCACATC
This sequence comes from Phalacrocorax aristotelis, assembly GCF_949628215.1. Lineage (NCBI taxonomy): Eukaryota > Metazoa > Chordata > Aves > Suliformes > Phalacrocoracidae > Phalacrocorax > Phalacrocorax aristotelis. The sequence goes on along the minus strand of NC_134277.1, from coordinate 29,285,216 downwards.
TCCTGTCAGCTGCATTTTGTAAACTGATTCTCTCTGAGGAAGAGCTAAGGCTTCCCCACCTCCAGAACGTTCACACCTGGGTAGCAGTCCCCTGTGATTGCCACTCCTGAGGTGGGCATAGGCTCCTGTACTTCCCTGGTCCTCTGAGTAGCCTCACAGAGCCAAATGATGACCTACATTGATGTGATTTTAAAATGCACTATGTGTGATCTCTGAAATAAGTTTGCACGGTGTGAACTAAATCTGAAAGAAAAGTTCTTAAAATATATATATTTAATCTATGAAGATGGCAATCTGGTTTTGGATGCAGACAATTACCCTGGTACAAAAAAAAAATCATTAAAAATGCATTCTTAACCATAAATGTCATTAAGAGATATACAAATAAACCGTAGCCAGCAGGTAATCTGAATACACATTACCAGGGAATTCATGATGGGGCACAAAAGCAGAGTAGTTTAGAGCATTCTGATGTTGTGCTTGAAATGAGTTGAATTCCTATGGACTTCTGCTGTAATCTTTCCTGCCTTTCCCTCAACACACACTTCCCCAGCAGTCTATGTGAATGCAGACAAGGTCACAGGAGTGGGGAATTCAAGGACGGACAGATAAGATACTAATCACATCACCTTCCTGCCTCTTATTGCTATGCTTCAAACACGCCAGCCCAGCAAGCCATCCTTAACAGGAGCCACAACCTCAAAACCTGAAACAATGCTCAGATTCAGTGAAGATGATTCAGGGACATAATTTCCTTTCTGATTCCTGTTCGCACATTTCGCATAGACTTCACAAAATATGTACAGGATTTTCTCTTTTCATTCCACCCCTCATTCACATACATGAATGATGAAAACAGATAAGAACCAACTAGTACCTATTTTATGTTACTGACCCATACTTTGGGACAGCAAATTATTTTCTGTTTTTAAGTGTTACATAAGTATATAATATCTCACCCATATGAGTTTACAAGGGCTTTACAAATATTTGATCTATAAGACTTAGAGTCTGAGATTTCAGAAAGCATCTCACAAGTCAAAGTACTTACTGCAACTTTTGCAGGTTTTTTGCATTTAATTCTTCATCTCTTTTCTAAAACCAATGACCACAGATACTCCAGTAACCTAGACAGCAGCCAGTGCATGAGAGAAAGTAAAAAAACGAATTCACAAGTGGAAATTTTTAAAATAACCTGCACACAGAGGAGACTTTTTTTCCCAGGTTGGCAAACATGCTGACATCTGAGGGCTTAAATCTCAGATTATTTTTTTGTTTGTTGTTTCCTATTTAATGTACTGTGGATGTTTGCGTTGTCTGCATAAGTGCCACAGGTTAATTAAGTTTTATCTTTAAATGTATTTCCTTTAAATATATTTCCTTTTATCAGTTTTAATTGCAGAGGCTTTCAATTTCAAACCAAAGTCACTTTTTGATGAAATCTTTAGAAAGTAAATAGAAGCTTCAGATTTAGCTTCTTATTAATATTCACTATCTTGTATACTTTCATTGTGTCTTTTTTCTTTTATAAAATTCATTACTTCATCTCTTTCCTCAAATTAAAATTGCTTCATGCTTATATCCATCTTTGCAGTGTACTTATTGGCCTCTCCTCGTTTATATGTATATGGCTTCAGCTATAGAGTTAATAAAGTGATGGTGTTATATCTTTCTATGTCTTCAATGTTATATTATTTCTCTTTGCTTATTACTGTGGAGAACTATAGTAAGCTATCCAAAGTAACTTCCAATACAGTGCTTCCAACTCTACGGTCACTTAATAAATCAGGCTTAATTATATCAATGTCACATCTGGCATCTCAGCTGTTTCCAAATGGACTAAGACTCATATGTTACAAAAAAAAAGTATGCTATATTCTTTGGAGTTTAGAGCCAGTTACCCAAAGTGACCCCTTTTGTGGTCTTTAACCAGTTAATATCTTAGCGATCTCCTTTGTTTTTTCATACCAAATAGCTTGGTCAGGACACTGGTAATGTAATAAATGTAATAATCTATGATATGAAGCCAGTATTTCTGTAGGTGTTTTCATGTATTAAGAAAGTGTACCTCCCTGGAGAATATAGAATAATTCAGGTGTAGCACTACTCAACCAGTTGATGACTTAATCTACTCATTATGAACAGTCAAAGCCAGATTTTTAAACATGTTATTTTTACATTTTATTCCTCCATTTTTCAGGATTCTTCTTACCACATGGCCAAGCAATCAAGTTCACCTTCTTAGCCTTCTCAGCTGTGCACAAAGATATGTAGGTTTTATTTCATTTTTTGGCTCTCTTATTTAACTTTGTGTTCTGACATACCATTAACTTTCCAGGATATTCCTTTGTGAGCAGCACTTGTTCCTCCCCTAGTTCAATTGTAATTTTCCTTATCTTGTATGACTGATGTCTTTGGCAGATGTCTTTGTCTGACCTGAATACTCTTTAGCACCTGTCAGCCTTCTCCTGCTCCTGCTTAATATAATCTCCCTGAATATTGTCAGTTCTCTGTGGTAGCACTTTAGCTCAGCTAGGCAAAGATGAAGCATCACTTTGGGTAGAAGCTTTTTCTTCAAAACTTTCTATGGGTCTGAGTACATTTAAATCCCTTGTCTTTACATCAGTTCTCCCACCACAGTTCTGAGATTTTGAATACTTCCCATGTGCTGCATGTGTTTGTAAACTGGGATACATTTCAGGAAACTGTTTCATAGAGGTGTACATTTTGCCTGGTAATTTAATTTTGATTTCTGAAACACTCATTTCCCTTCCCACTTCCAAAGCCATATGTAAAGTTCAGAGTCTGGCCAGAAGAGTCTCCCAGGTCTTGCCAGAACTTTATTGACATGTCAGGGAATAACCCATCTTGATATCTGTCGCACATGCCTTCCCAATCATCATCTACCCAGCAAGTGACTGATTCAGACTAATAACTGAATGTCCCACCACCAAATCCATCTCGCAGTGTTACAGGAGGAACAATTTCACCACTTGCAGAGGGTCCAGTCCGAACTGCTGAGACCACTGAAGTCTTCCACAGGAAAAAAAAAATGCGATGAATGAGCAAACAAAATGTGCAATTTATCGTCCAAAATTTTTTCTTTTAGGAAGTCCCAATTTGTTATGACTGATATGGATTGCACATTTTAAATTATTTTGCATATTTAAATCGTTTTGTATTCTTTGAAAAAATCACAGGCAAGCAACTGAATTTGAAGTGGTGGTGGTACAGTTCTGCATTTACATCCATTTTTCATATAATTTTCCCTCGTGGTAGTTTCCCTCAGCCTAGGGCACAGACAATCGTGCCAGCAACAAAACTTTGGATTAGAAGATTTCCAAGTCCATTATAGACGTCCTAATGAAAGAGCTTACTTTCAAAGTCTGATCTAGCAATCAAACACAGTTCCTACTCCGGCTGTAGTCTGTCTTAGAAGTCAGTCAAGGGCTGGCTTTAGAATATAAAGCAAATATTCTGCAAAAGGGTTTTGCACACTGAAAGTTCAGAGTAGTCTTCAGTTTCCCCAGTTACAAGCCCTAGCTAAATGCTCACTACTCAGGATTGAATTTCACAGCATCTCATGTGTATTCACAATGACGGTTTGTGAATACCTTTGAACAAGCAGTGAAATGGGCAAGAAAAGTTGTTCTGGACTCAAAGACACCATTAAAAGTAGACTGAATTGGCTTACTATTCCGACAGGTTAGGCTGACATTTTAAATTGTAACTTGGAAAAATGAGGGAAGAGATACTGTTGACAAGAAAAGGGATGAGGGGGGATGAAGAAGAAGGAAATGAGTGAAGTGAAGCTGGGGTAAAAAGGTTGTGAAAGGCAAAATGAACAGGTTTCCTCTTTACCAGTCAATAATCTTCTAATATATAAGTCACCAGACTGTTTCTCCTGTAGAGATGATCCTGAATTTTTTCTTCCTCTCTAAAGACCATATAAAAATTCAATAAATGCACCTCTCAGGCAAACTGAAAGTTCTTTTCTTCACAGGTCATCTTTTTAAATTTTGAGTTTCTGATCCTTTTTATTTTCTGTCAGAAGTAAACAGAAACAGACCAGATCTTAGCTGTTATAAATATCATAGGCTGCAGAAAGCATCATCCATACAGCCTAGTTAAACGAAACTACCCTTGGATATATCATAGATGCTGTTCATTTGTTCTTGCACTGGTTTTTGATACTGCAGCAGAAATAACCTTGCCCTTGTGCATGTTACGAAAAGCTTACTACATCACTTCACAACTAGGTCCTGATGTTGCAAAGAACTGAGGACCCTTTGCAGCCCCCGAGAACCAATTTCAACACCATGAGGGAATGACGTTTTTAATTATCAAAGCTAGATTCTTTGGGCAACATCATTCCCTCACTCTGAGCTATTATTTCCAGTGGTTCTTCTGATTAAATATAAGCAATCAGCTCTGGAGTCTTCTACACAGTAGGAAATTCCGTAGTTTCATTGCAAATTATTTCCTACAAGTAAGAAGGCACCAATAAACACAAAACTGTGATTTTTGATTTTCAGAAATGACCTAATGAACTGAGACAGTGAGGCTAATGTGCCCCAATTATGCCGGCGAGGAGAGGGGGGACGAAGAAGAAATGAAAAAACAAAGAGAGAACTTGGATTATGAATGGGTCTGATTTCACCCTTCTGAACACCCCATTTTAATTCACGGTGACCTAGTCAGCAGCTGAAAACAGACTGCAGTTTTCTAGCCACTGAGCTAGAGTTTTAAAGGTGCATAGAAGGAGCATGTTTTAAAGGCAGCATGGAAACACCACAACAGCAAGTGTTCCTGAAGGCAGTGTCCCTGGAGTGGGAAAAATCACTGTCATTCCCCTACATTTTTGCATTCGATTTCTCTCATCAGCACCTGACTAAGCCCTTCCCTAGAAAGCACAGAAAACCTGAACATATCATTTGTCACCTTCCTGTTTTCTGTTAAGGCCCTTGTCTCCATTCCTGGTTTCTTCTGCTTAGGTTTTATACTTAGTCAGGCAAGAATCACTTACTGATTCATATGAATGCAGTATCTAAAACAAGGGTCCTCCTGCTGAGGAATGGGGGTAAATTTTTCTCCCTCTCCTTTTCAAAGACAAGTAGTAATAGAATGAGGAACTCTATGGGAAGCATTAGAAAACACTTTCTAACAGTTGGATAAATTTGTCTTGCCTTCAGTCTCTACTGTAACAAAAGATTATTACTACTTCTTATCCCAAAGCATGCCAATAGAGATGCAGTCATTGTGCCTTGCTGCCCATAGGAATACAAGTGGAGGGGAGGAAAGTCTGTGATTCTTTCCTGCCTCCTGTGTTACGTACTGAACTATGCACAGACCGGCTGTGAGGTAGGAGACCTCATTTTTCACTATTAAAAATGAATCTGACAATTTGAAGAAGTGGTCTGAAATCAATAGGATGCAATTCAGTAAGGACAAGTGAAAGTGCTACATTTATGTAATCAACTGTACAAATAGAAGGTGGAAAATGAGTCAGTAGGAAACAGTTTGTGGTCTATGGGGGATCACAAGCTGAACAGAAATAAACAATCTCACCTCCCTGCCAAAACTATTGCACAGGTTGTACAGGCAGCATCGTGTGTAAGACTTGTCTGTAGATACTCCAGAATTAGCAGGCAGATAATGTACTGTATGCACCTCTAGGCACTGTGCTTTAAGAGAGATGTGAACTTCTTGCAGCAGTCCAGGGAGAGCAACAAGGTGGATTAGAGGGCTGGAAAAAGTGATCTGCAAGTAAAGATTGAACGAAATCAGAGCTGTTCAGTCTGGAGAATGAAACACTTAAGAAGAAATATCATAACAGACTTCAACAGTATCCTGCTGAGGAACTGGAATCAATTACTCTCCATGTCCACAGGGATTAGAACAAGAAATAATGGAATGTGGAAACTTTAGATTAGGCATTAGAAAAACTTTCTAACGTGAGGAGAGCAAACCATTGGAACAGATTGCCTGGAAAGACTGTAAAATCCATATCATTGGATTTTTTAAGAATAGGTTCCAGACATGTTTTATCAGATTCTGTGATAACAGTTGTAATAATAACACCTTATGCTTCTCTCATATGTTTCATAACAAAGAACCCGAGGATACAGCTCCCCCCTAAGTAAAACATGCAGGCAGGGAAAACTTACACTCCACTTTTTCAAGCAATGAGAATAATGTCTGTGAGTAATTGAGTCTCCCGCTTACTGAGCTGTAGGCAAGCTCTAAGAAAAGGATTGTACTAGTAATTTGGGGTCTCAGCTCCAGGCTCCCATCAATCCATAAAGACTCCGTTGAGTGTGACTCACCTGATCCACCTACAGATATCTACAAAGTAAACATCTACAACTGAACTTGTTTTAGCAGGCTCCCTTTGTAGTCAATGGAGAGAAGTAGATATGTTTAGGCAGTGAATTGCCTGGCTTGCTAAGGTATAAAATCATAAGCTGCATTTCATTGTTTCCTGTGCTGGGAGAGGATGTTAGGAATCTCAGTTTTCTGACTGCTCACTTTGTAACCCAAGATTTGAAATATAGTACTCTGGAGGGACATCTGGGCGTATAGAAAAGTATGGTTGTATCGTCTCCATCCTGGGTACTTGGTTGAGGTTCCAATGGAGTAAATTCTATGTTTAGGAGAAACAGAAAACATGTCCCTTCTACACTAATTTTAATTTGTTAAGATGATGGCTTAAATGTAAGAAGATGAACTGCCTGACAAAACATATGATAGATGAAGATGGTCATAGGAATATGAGCTGTTCAGCTCTCATGTGATTCTGTAATTTACCACATGGTCCTTCCTGTGTGTATAAAGCAGAAAGAATATCTTCAGATATACTAGATACATATTGTATAAAAGTCAATTCTAGTAACACTTTTCATATTTCCTTTTCCCAAGAAATCAATCTTCTTTCACACTAGATTTGTTTCTCAAATATGAAATCTTTCTTCTGGTGTGCTCCCCAGATTGTTTTTTTTCTTACTTCCAAAACATTATGTCTTTAACTTCTATCTGTCTCTCTTTCTATCTCTTTTTGCCCTCATTCCTAGCATGAGGTCTCACCCTTAACTGTGTCAAAGGGTTTTAGAGAAACCCAACTAAACATGAGAAAGGTTGTCTTCTTTTGGTGCCAGAGTGAATCTTCCTCTTGGGACAGCAACACAACAAATCAGGAGCTTTATTAGCTAGGCATGATACCAGAGAGGTTCAGGCTGAGGACAGAGGCTTCTGCCCCTAACCTTTCGTGGCATGGGTGAGAGAGGTCAGTCTGCAGCTGCAGGGTGGAAGATTGCCAGGTTAGCTGTGGGCACTGGGCACAGCAGCAGACCAAAGGGAGGACAGCAAGAATTAGCAGTGTTTAATGCGAACTCCAGGGAGGTGCCTAGCTGTCGCAGTTTGCTTCTAAATACCTACTACCTCATGCTGTGTAATAGCAAGTGGACTCCATTAAAGGGAGTGACCCATCTGGCCAGTGCCCAGCTGCCTAACAGTCAAGGCTGGGCTGCTAATTTGAAGACCAACTTGCTTCATCGATTATGAGATTTGGGGAAGGGGGGGTGGCTACTTTTTATTTTGCCATTGCCACGGACTGGGATGGAGTTAGGAAAAGCAAGGGGGCACTTCCACTTTGTTCTTACACTCTGAGGCCCTCCAGGATGTGCAGATGCAACAACAGGGAATGTCTGAATTAGGATGCTACAGACAGTGTGTCTTCTTCCAAAAACACCAGTATAATGACAATACTCACTTGGCTTTGTTTTAGTCCTGTAGTTGGAGAATTGCCATTACTGGTCCCTTTGGCCACTTTCTGTCATCTCCTCTGAAAAAAGCCAACTAGCTTGGCCACTCTGAGGGCTAGTTTGGCAGCTGTCAAGTTCCAGATTATGCTTCTTGAGCACTGGCACCTGCATCTGTGACCAGCCCTTTCTCTAGCCTCTGCCCTGGCTTTGTTCCCAGCTGCACAACAGCCCTCAGGCTAGTGCAAGGCCAGTCTGCTGCTGGACCCCTTTCGCATCCTGGTGGCTGCTTTCCTTTGAGTCAACCTTGATAAGAGAAAATATGCTTCATAGTAGTTTCTATACTTGCAGACAAACCAGAATCACAGAATCACAGAATCACAGGTTGGAAGGGACCTCAGGGATCATCTAGTCCAACCTTTCTAGGAAGACCACAGTCTGGACAAGATGGCCCAGCACCCTATCCAGCCGACTCTTGAAGGTGTCCAACATGGCCAAGTCAACCACTTCCCTTGGGAGATTATTCCAATGGTTGGCTGTCATCAGTGTGAAAAATTTCCCTCTGGTGTCCAATCAGAATCTCCCCAAGAGCAATTTATGTCCATTCCCCCTTGTCCTTTCCATGTGACTCCATGTAAAAAGGGAGTCTTCACCTTCTTTGTAGCTGCCCCTTAAGTACTGGTACATGGTGATGAGATCCCCTCTGAGCCTCCTTTTCTCAAGGCTGAACAAACCCAGTTCTCTCAGCCTATCCTCATATGGCAGGCTTCCCAATCCTTTGACCAAATGGACTGCATCTCATACTCAAGGCAAGCACAGGCCTAATGCTCTTCTAAACATGCCTGGGAACTCTTGCCTGCCGTGATGTGGCTGGGAAATGTAAAAATCATTTGTACTTGTGCTGCTGAACTTTTTCTTCAGAAACAAGGCAGAGTTTTTATATGTCTTGTTTTCTGATCCAGTTTCCACAGAAGATACCTGGTATACAGTCACACAACTGAAAGTAATAAAATTAAGATTCTGGCAAGTTATCATCCATCAGCAGCAGATACACAGGAACTAACAGACTACGTGAGTACCCTAAGCCTGGATGAATCAAAGTAACATACTACCTTAGACTGCCATTATGTGACTGCAGACCAAAAACACAGCTTCCCATTGTTATAAACGACTAGAAAACTCTTAAGTCTGGATTTTGCACTTGAAATGGGAGATGGAAACTGACAGGACATAAATTAATATAAATAAGGACTTGGTAGGCAAAGATCATGAAAGACCAAGAAATCTTGTAAAGGACTAAATTCCACATCATATATATAGCCTATGAAATTCAAAAAATAAATGCTCAAAGCAGGTGCTTCCTAGGTCACAAAGCTAAGTCCTGTCTGAGACAGATTCCAGATGGATTAGCTTCAGCTAATAGCCAAAGTCTAACTGCCAAAACATGCACGGGGAAATATGGTAGAACTTTCAACCAGTGAAACAGGAACTACGGCCTGTGTGTATTTCATCTGTATGTAACGTTAGCACATAAATATAGGGTTAATGTTCTCTGAGGTTTGTTCAAGCTGCAAAGTACATGCAAAACCCCACCAGGAATTCCCCTTCACCTGCAGATTTCCTCTGAATAGAGAGGAAACATGACAGATACTGGGCTGGCAGAACCTGCTCCCCTGTCTCCTGTGCCAGTTCCCAGCTCCACCACACAAATACTCTACCAGAATGTAATGTAAGAGACAAGAAACAGGGAATGGGAAAGTAGAGGGACAATGATGGACCAAAGCAGCCATTTATCTAACCCCTGTCTTTGTGAAGTTTTGATATGCTGCAGGTAAAGCTTTACTTCCCATCAGATCTAAATTCCCAGACTGGAATTGTAATTATCAGCTCAAGACCCCTTGCTGGCTGCACACTGGTCAAATAATGTGAAGGTTCATTCTCCTAGTGTCATGATCCTGTAGATCAAACACATCAAATCTCAGTGGCAGGCAAGACAGTATGCCAGTGACCAGGCACATTTTAATGAGCTGTTTATCAAATTGAAGATAAGCACCATTTGGGATGTCCAGTCCCTTCTGGGACACTCAAATTAGACCAAACTATGCTTTGGTATCATGGTAACACTGGCCTCAGCTGATAACCACAGAACTCAGATACAAATGAATGAAAATTTACAGAGTCCACTTGTGAGGTAAATAAAGGGTGTTCAGCATTTCCCGTGTAATAATAGGCGTTTTGGTTGGGTTTGTTTTTTTTTTTTTTGGGGGGGGGGGGGGTTACGTACTAAAGTAGAATATATTTGGGCAAGTACAGTGAGTTTAATCTCATTCCAGAAGCTGAAAAGGTGGCTCAGGTAACCAGCTGCCTGACAATTCTTCCACTACTAGGAAATCTCCAAACAGGATAGTATTGCATAGTCTCCACAATGCCCTCTCCTGCATGCCCTGGGCAGTGTGCATAGTAAGTAAAAAGATCGTTGAAGGAACATGGCTGCATTTTGTCAAGCTGTGGTTCATTTAATGTCCTCTTAAGAGATTTTAGCTTCAGGCTATTCTAACTGAATTTCTGGCATCAGAAGGATCACAGATAGCTCCCTGACCCTCTCTTAGGCCTTCACCAAGCAAAGTAAGTTCAGATGAGTCCACTAGACCTGGTTGTAATTAGATTTTTTTAGTCTCTTGCTCTCTCTGCAAAACATCATTTACATTTCAGATGAAGCGCTGCCATGCTTATATGGCTATGCAGTCAAACTGAAGCTTGTAGCATTACCTCAATTTAAATGGGTGGATTTAGCTCATAGGAGTTAAAAGGTATAGTTAAAAAAGGACCCTGATAAGATATTACAGGCACCACATCCCACCAAGTCTTTCAGAAACTGATCAAAATCCACCTGAATACTAATTAAGGTCTTCATTCAGTTCTTCCAAAGGGCCAGGTGCTTCAGACCCCGCTTCTTCGATGGCTAGGTAGCTTCTAGCCTGAATTTACTCATGGGCAATCACTAGGCATTTATTCTTATGGCAATGTTGGTTTTTAGCTGAGGAGACTGTCTCCCCCTTCCTTTGTATTTACCCCAGGTGTATTTATACAGAGCAGACATAACCCCCTTCCGCTAGGCTTAACAAGCCATCTTTTATTCTCCTCTCCAAAAATAGCCTGGCCTTTCCCACAGTAATTTATTTCTTCCTTGAATATGAATGACTAGAATTGCACATAATTTTCCAGATAAAGTACCAGTAATACCATTTCACATCTCAGTAGAAGTATCTCACCTGACTTGCCTCAGGAACATTTGACCTTTTTCATGGCTAAATCGTATTGGCTGATGTTGGTCAATCTGTGATCATTTGATTCAACCAAGCTTCCTTTCCCTCAGCAATTTCCAAAATATCATTTCTCCAGCTTATAAAATACATTCTTCTTGTTAGTTCCCAAATGTAGTGACTGAGTTCTAAGAATGGTCACTTCACTACCCTTTCTCTTTGTTTTTCAAATGAAAAATCAAGCTTGCTCATGGTGTAAGAGCTTTCCAGAAAGCCATGCATGGATTGGACTTCCACTCAGTAGCTGTACTGGACTACTGCTCTGTATCAGGAACATTACACAGTTCTTTTTTTCACATCATCTCAATATTAAAAAGCCATTTTTCTTACTTGAGTGGACAAAACTTTACAAAATATACTGCAAGAAAAAAATATTGATTCAGCAAGGAAATTAGACTAGTTGATTTGCTTCCAACTGTAGTGACTCTTTCATCTCTTATTAAATGCACAGACAAGCTTCATAGTCTCAACAGATTTTTTTCCAAGCAATTTTGTCTTCTCTTCAAGCGAAGATATAAAGCATCTCATGCACGGGCAAACTGAGGCAGGAAGCCCAAGCAGGTAACAGTGCTGGCTGCAGAAATCACATCTCTAATCCTAGCTCTGAGGAATGCAATAATAGAGCAGCATTGACTTCACTGAGACAAGGTTTTCATAATAATATGATTAGTAAAACAAAAAGCATTTTAAAATCAAGTTCAGTTTCTGGTTTTATTTTCTTAGCCTGTTGTTTGGGGTTTGTTTTCTGTATGTGTAATGAGGCTGCTGTTTTATACTTTGCTTTTTATTCAGTTTCTACTCAAGCATCACTTTCAGATTGTCAGAACCAATGAAATAAGCTTATGCTTGCTTGAAAACCCCACCAATGAATAGATGGAGAGGAAAGTGTCCCTTATTATGGATATTTCTACTTTGAATTAGTTTAGGCCCAATTTGGACCTAAATTATATTGCTACTATTCCTTTAACAGGCTCTTTTTCTCATTTTCAATAAATATTATTTTGTCATGCCCCAGTACGGCATTCATCAACTACAGTGCAATCACAATAGGCAATTAACTTCCATCAAATCCCAAAACAGACCATTTATGTCAGAACAAGGTTGAAGTATTTACTGTAATCATATAATAGAGAAGCTTACCCTGCTACCCAGGTCTCTTCCAAAGTGAATTAAACTCTCCTGAACTCTCATTCTATGAATACACAATGTTTTTTTTCACACAGTACAGCAAATTGCTAACATTCTTGCAGCATCTCAAGGAACACGAACTTTGAAATGGAAACTGTCAGGTCGGAGACACGACTCAACTATTCTTTATTTGAGGAATTTACCTGAGACAAAGTGCTGAGGCATTGAGTAACAGAGGTTTATTCTTGCAGAAGGGGTTTATTCTCATTTATATTCACTGTGCAGGTATTACTTCACCACCAGAATGCTGAGAGGTTTTGCATAAAATCCACCCACTTTCTGTTTTATATCATTCTTAAGGGTTTTTCCTGGTGTTCAATATGCTATAATGCAGCTCTCAAAACCATGAACTTAACTAAGCATTAGAATTTTTACCCTTCAAGTGATGGAATCTATCTTGGAGAACCCTTGCTGGACTATTTATTCAAAATTGCTTTTCCTTCCTATTAGCAGCAGAAAAAAACTTTAAGAACTGGATCCCATCACAGAATGGGTGCAGTTTGTGCTGGGCAACCACCACTTCCAGGATTAGCAAAGATTGCTAGCCATTTAAAAAATAATAAACAAATCTACCAGCTCATTTCAACCTTCTCCTGCAGCTCCTTTGGTGGGGCTCACAGAGACCACAGTGAACCCAAGGGACAGCAAGGTGGGGTGGGCCTCTGAAGGAGATCAGCAGGGGAAATATCCAAAGATAAAAGATGCAGTCACAGAAAACAGTGCAATAAGGAGCAGAGTTCAAGAAACAGGTCATTATTAATCAAATTATAGATCAGACCCAATAACCACATATTTCCTTGAGCTTGCATTCAACAGCCCTTTTGTGAGATATTCACAGAGTAGGATCAATACCTCTCTGGAGGTAAGTAGCATAAATTATGTCTCAACATATACACCACAGGAGTTTTACTGTGTGTTGTATACAGTAATTGCATTTTATAGATGACTGTGGAAGGCTTCAGCTTTCATTGATTTTTATCATAAACTAAAAGGTGGCAAGAAGAAAAGAACAGCACTTTATATGAAGAAGCCAGTCAGCTGAAGCTGCAAAAGAAAATGAAAATTTAGCATAGTACGTGTGATCAATCCATGTTTCATGCAGAAATGAATGCAGATATTTGAGCTTTTCCATTCAGAGTATCAAAAATCTTGAAATGTGCCACAGAAATCCCTGTTCATCTAATAGCAGTCAATTGTGCTATCCATCAACAGGGTTTAAGACTATAGGAAGTCTTTCTAATTACAGCACTTTTAACACTTCTTATACCATGAATGCCATCTGAATCATTTATGAAACAAGGTAACCGGAAGTTGTGGTTTCATTATAACACATAATGTGACCACATTCACATTCAAACTGAGGTGAGGGATGCAATTTAAGATCATTATCATGTCTAAAATTTGTGGCTTTCAAAAGTTTATTTTTAAAACATTCCTCTTTTTATTTCCTTCTTTTCTCATGTCCTTCACAGCAAGCAATTCAGAAGAGATGTTAATGCAGCATAACAACTCTTTACCCTTTTTCAAGGCCAATTTTGCAATATGGGCAAAATGATTGGAAATGTAGTCCTGAAAAAGCTTAAACCATCTGTCAGGGACTCGGTTAAGAAGATCCACACTGTTTCACAGCCAAAGATGTGGATAAATTATGCCTGGCTAGAAATGTCCAAGGCATGTGGGTTACCATTCAAGCTTATTAGGATGAATTAGAAATCTTTTATTGTTCATTACCCTAGTAAGATAATCTTTTCAAATTATAATATGCAATAAGCCATGCAGACTGGAAAGCAAGCAAGTGGTAAACACTGGTAATAATGATTTTAAAAGCTCCATATCCTGATATATCACAAAGCCATGTATGCATATGCACTCAAATGCCTATTTGTTTGCCTCTGTTGACACACCACTGTCTATATTTTTGTGCTCTATATAGATTTATTTATATTAGTGCTCATGCTTAATGACATCCCATAAACGACTTGTCTATTTTATTCCTGAAATGTATTTTAGTAAAAAAAAAATGTAAAGAATGAGAGATTGAGGTAGCTGTGGTTGAGTTATATGGCTTAGGCTAGCAGACATAAAAATAGCCTGAACATTATGCTGTTGTTTTAATACTGTCATTGTTTTTATGGACAGCTGTTATCCCAACGTTTTTTAAACAAGGATTTTTCCAAAGTATTTTATAAACACTTCCAATCTAAAACTCTTTAAAGCCCATAAATATTGGATAAAGCTTTTATCAGAAATATGAAATTGATTATTATTTGAGGAAACGTCCCTGGGCAACACACAAAATAAAAATAAATCAGATTCTTAAAACCCCCACAGACACTGTTAATGCTAAAAGGTATGGGAAGATCTATGCTTATTATATATGTGAAAGTTATGAGAATTATTTGGTAAGTAATAGTCATTTTGTGCACAAAAGGCCATAACTAGCACTTTGCTATCTGAGATTTTCTCTGATATTTCCCTCCACAACTATTCAAAAATTCTTACGAGTCCTAAAATTCAATCCTTACCTGCTTCAGAAATTAGCACCAATTTCACCTGGGAAAGTAAACGATCTGTTAACCAAGCCTGTCCAACTAAATTTAACAGAACCCTAAACATCTTGGCTTTTACTTTTATGAGGTTTTTTTTCCTGATTAGTCTCTTATGGGTCAAAATGATAATTTTTTTTTTTCACACTATTTTCACTGTCCAAGACTGGAAGGTACTGATATACCTGAGATAGCCCATTGAGAAGGTGAAAGCAAACGAAGAAAGAAATTATCTGGAATGCTGATGCAATTAAAAACTCAAACCTCCCTCCTTCTTTCACCTTATCACTAAAAATTTTAGCATGTTTGAAATCAGGCTTTCTTGGGAAATGGAAAGGATAAAGAGAGGCATAGAATGATTCTTTAGAGTGATAGCAGCAATTCAGCAGAGTGCCTGCTGTAAACTGATGTGGTATATAGTGTACAGGCACCCTTACAAAATCCATAGTGGATCCCTAGTGTCCACTCAAAGCAGTAAACAGGCCACATATTTTGTACAGGTGTAATCAAGCGAAAACATACAAAGATCACCTATTCAAAAAATAGATGCTATGCATCCAAATTTCTCCACAAAACCACCTTGGCATCCATATATCCTGAATGGTTTTTATTATATTTTTACTGGATAATAAAAGTGATGTAAAATCCATTAATACAGCAAGAAACAAACAAACAAACAAAACAAAACAAAGCAGCAGCTGGCACATTAGGTGCTGTTCAGGTGCCAACACAGCAGTCTGCACCAAACAAGATTATTTTGTGTTTGTTTGGCTGATTATATTCAGTGGAAAATAGATTGCAAGCAGGAATAGCAGCTTTATCAGTGGGCTGACTGGAGACTCCATTAGGCTTTCTGCAAAAAGTCACCCAAGCTGCTTTTTACTCGTATCACTCTATTTTTTTGTCTCTGTCTATTTTTATACTGGCAAAGCAAAGATGTAATTTTGTGTGTCCATTTATGGTTGCTGAGTATCTGAGAGTACCCCTAGTCAAGCACGTCTAATTTACAGAAGATTGGGCCAAGTGACATCTTGGACCAAATTTGAACTGATGACCTAGATAATGGAAAATCAAATGACTTTACAGTAATGTGGTAGCTGGGGCAGAGATTAGTTTCAGACATTGCAAAAAACAAGTTAAAATATGGTGCCCTTTCCTGATTTTATTTATTTGAGCAAATTTGCACATCTCTGAAAGGTTATCTTGTTGTATCTTTAAGCTCCCTCCTTCACTACAGTCATGAGCTGGCTGAGCTACCATTTATCACAGCAGGCTAAAATTGTCACAGCCTTGGTCGTCCGTTCAGGGAAACAGAGGCAAGTCCTGACACAGCCATAGGTCCTCACCTGGCCCTGCTCACAATATGAATTTATTTGTTGCAAGAAGAGCAAGATGGTTTCATCCTCCTTGCTTCATTCTTCAACTCTCGAGTAATTGAGAAAGGGGAATTAAGAGATGTACAACCCAACTCCAGCCTTACCAGAAGGATATGAGGAAAAATGTGGTCAGGAAAATATTGTAAAGCATCTTACCCTCTACAAAGAAATTAAATGGGGAAGGAATAAAAGGCCAAAGATGGAAGTCTTACTGACAACATCCTAACATACATGCCAACACACACTCTACCATCTTAACCTCAGACTCAGATTGTCTTTTGGACTGCCTTGGAGTAGGGCAAGTACAGCTGTCCTGTGTATTTTCCACCAATCTGTGGCAAACTATAAAGACACAATCCCGAAAAAAAGGGTTTTTTCCTTCAGATGTCACAGAAGTCTGAATAGTATATTATGTCTGTAGAACGACTAGACATCAACAGTAGTGCGAAAGGCCTATAAAATATCTTCTAACGGACAGGAAAACTGTATTTGGGGGTCAGTTACCTCTGTTTTCTATTACCTGTTTTGCTGTGATATAGCACAAGTCTCATTTGCCTAAAGTCAAGCCCTGAACTGCACCAGTAGAAAACATTTTTAAAGCAGCTTCTTGAGCAACCCACCACCTGCAATTCTGTTTCCTGCCCAGTATCTCTTCTAGTCTTCTACTCTCCAGTAACTGCTATTTACAGTAGACTTCTGCGGTTACTTCTGGTTGTTTGTTTTAAAAAAAAAAAAAATTACAGATGACAGAACTTCACATTCAGAGACCACCAAATTAAAGACTGAAAATATCCATTGAGAGAATAATTGTTAGAGGATGAAAAAAAAATAAAAAGCCTGTTTGATTTAGTCTTTCATATAGCTGGCAGTATTTAAATGTTGACTGGTTTATGATCTCATGTTTTGAAGTTCAAAATAAATCCTGAATGCAATGCAAATGAGCTCATTATCTCACCTCTGATCTTTATGTATTTAATTTCTTGATGGCCTGTTTTACTTTTTCTCTGCCTTAAAAACAAGAAATAATTCAGAGACAGAGGAATATTTTTACATTTGTTTTATCTCTCTTACCTAGATCTCATTACTAATCACAATGAATAAATGATACTTCAATGAATACTGGGTAGACACAAAAGACTGACTAGTCAGTGCACCTCAAAGCAGCAAGGTATTATTATGTGGCATAGAAAAACAAAGTAACCCTCTGGTAAGTTTTGAGATGTTAATAAAGATAAACATCTGTAGAATTTAAATTATATTTTCTTAGTTCACCTGACAAAATGACAAATGACAAAAAGTTAATCAAAATAACCTTTCAGTTTAATCTATATGCATGTTACTTGGTAAAATGCTTGTTTGTGCTGCTTTTGGCTGGGATAGAGTTAATTTTCTTCATAGTAACTGGTATAGTGCTGTGGTTTGGATTTGTGCTGGAAACAGTGTTGATAACACAGGGGTGTTTCAGTTACTGCTGAGCAGTGCTTACACAGAGTCAAGGCCTTTCCTGCCTCTCACCCCACCCCACCAGCAAGCAGGCTGGGGGGCACAAGGAGCTGGGAGGGGACACAGCCGGGACAGCTGAGCCCAACTGACCCCAGGGATATCCCACACCATATGGCGTCATGGTCAGCATATAAAGAAAGGGGAAGAAGAAGGAAGCTTGGAGTGATGGTGTTTGTCTTCCCAAGTAACCGTTACATGTGACAGAGCCCTGCTTTCCTGGAGATGGCTGAACTTCCATAAGCCTGCTGATGGGAAGTAGTTAATTAATTCCTTGGTTTGCTTTGTTTTCATGCATGGTTTTTGCTTTACTTATTAAACTGTCTTTATCTCAACACATGAGTTTTCTTACTTTTACTCTTCCAATTTTCTCCTCCATCCCACTGGAGGGGAGTGCATGAGCAGCTCTGTAGTGCTTCATTCCTGGCTGAGCTTAAACCACAACATTGTTTTCGACACTGAAGGATAAAATTCAAAAGTCTGAATGAATGTGAATGGATCACTCCACTGATATTCATTAAACTCTGGTCACAGTACCCATGTTCATCTCCTCATTGTGTGGGGATTTACACTGGAACTTTACTACTCAAAGCACTTACATGCTCTTTTTGCCAGTAATCAAAGTATGCTGAAGATGAAAGAAGCTGACCATGAAACATCAAAAATATTAAAGTAGCCACCATGTTACCAACATCTAAATGTGAGGATCTTGAATTACACACACTGCCACAGGAAAAAAAGCTTTAATTTCCAGAACAGATTGGGAAAAGCTTGCACTTGGAAGTCTACCATCACTGGTAAATCTTTTCTGTTCTTTTTTTTTTTTCCTTGTATAATACACAGGCTGAAGTGAACACTCACATTCATACACTGAGCAGGTAGATTAAATAAGGATCTACAATAGTTTCTGGGAACTGCAGTTTACATCAGATATTAGTTGCTCTTCATTAAAATCTAAGGAATGTATATGCCACATAGGGCTATGATTTAGCCCACTCAAATTCATTGCCCACCTCCCTGACGCTCAAGTGCTGTGCATATTCTCAGGGCCCAGGAAACAGGCACAGCTAAGTACTCTTCCAAGAGCCTTTGGGAAAAGGGAATTATATATATATATTCACAGGCGTTGTTCTTGGTCAGTTGGAGCAAGAAGGGTTCCTACACAAAACTGAATTTACTAGTATCCTGAAGCTCAGCTGCTACCTGGTGAAACATAGGCACCCATGAAGAAAAGGGATCTCATGCATGGCAGGCACCCATGGAGAAGAGGGATCTCATTCATGGATCATGAGGCTTTTTCAGGATGACCAAGAACTCACCTGCAGATGAGTCATCTCAGATGCTGCTCTTGGATTAAGCAGAAAGGACCTTGCAGAATGCTAAATTTCCCCAACCTACACCAGCTACACGACTTTACTGGCCATGGAAGTATGTTATGCCCTCTTCTGCACGTCCTTACTGAGGGTGTGGGGGCGTGTCAGACTCATAATAGATTTCAGTCAACAGAACTGATTATTACATTTGAAAGAATTCCCTCTCCTGCCCACTCCTTTGTTCCGGCACTGATACTTGCTTCATACAACCCAAGCACTGTTTAAGAAGCTAAAGCATTAGAAAACTTTATTTTTAATTTGTTTTCTTAGTGGTGGGGAGGATGCAGATAGGAAACCAGCTACAGCTCCCTTATTCTTTGCTTTGGCCCTGATGTAATTCAGACTAAACTTATCATTTGTGGTAGCTCTGTGCTACTTCAGTAGAACTGTAATTCTATCTAGTTTGAAGTACTAGCAAATACATTTTATATTCTCCACTTTATGTATAAGAAATAACAAAATACACATTTAGAGACTTAAACTATTAACTTGATGGATAAATTAACATTCTGTCTTTTAAACAATAGACTAAAGGAAGAAACTGATGTCAGTAAAGAGCATTTTGCTAAGAAGTAGTCTAATACTGGAGATAAATTGACTGCCTTTGGAAATGTATCAGCTGACCTTTTTGATATTCAGTGTTAGATATAATTTGGCTCTCTTCACCTTAATTTACCTATAAGTCTCATTTCTGAAAAGCCAGTTAAAGTGATGTTTTATGACATAAGGGATATATTTTAGGGGTCTCTCTGTGGTTATTCACATCCCAGAAACAACCACACCATCTGGCACAATAACCTCTGCACATGCAGTCAAAGTACACAACTTTGCAGCAGCTGAGCAGAACAGTATGGTAAAGGTTGCCTGACAATTCCTCTAAGCAGAGCTGAAAACTAGAATATAAGTTTCTCACATTCAGGAGCACATCATTAAAATGAGTAATTGGGAATTAAATAAAAGGAAAAACCCAAGCCATATGACAACACCACTGCTACAATGTATGAAGATACATTTACTTTTTAATTGGACTTTTACCATCATTTTGAATTGTGGATATGTGATCCAAAATAGTCACAGCATGCCTACGTGAATTGGCTAATGAGATGTCCGCTGACTGCTGAGCCCTTCAATTAATCAAATAGCTGAATAGATTGAAGGTAGCTAAATATCATTCTCTCTGGTAACATGTTAAAACCCAACATTATATCAGACATTTTCACTGGAGGCTTAAATCTGAGTTCACATTGGGATAGCCTTCAAACAAAAAATTACACTCATTTAGTGATTCGAACATCTGCTTAATTATTTTTATTACCCTGCTACATCTTAGGAGTAATGTACCTCAAATTTGACTTACAAAATAAATTACCTTTAAGACAAAGAAAGGCAGTTTAGATCTGTGGTTAAGACACCTGGGAGAGAAGTGGTTTTAAATCCCAGCTCTACTATTTTTTTCTGTTTGACCTTGGCCATGATATTTAGCTTTCTAGCTTCATTTTCCATATCTATTCAACAGAAATTATTGGTGTCACAGGACAATAAAAAGTGGTGCAAATATGCCTTTTTAGGAAATTTAAGTTTCCTGAGATGGAGTGTAGCCCCTCCATTCCTACAGCAAGTTAGCAGCCATGGGATCACTTCTAGAATTATGAGCTAAAAGACACCCAACACTTCAGAAACGCATATATGACAAGCTACTCTAACAAAGCAACTTCCAAACATTCCTACATAAAAACATTCCTTCATGTATGTAGGTACTGTTCAGGGAACTTTCCAGCCTCTCTCTTCTAAGGAAAAGGATTACTATTGAGTACATTAACTTTTTTTGTCTCGTGTTTTTTTCAGCTACTTATGTTTGCCTGTTGAATCAAAGCCTAGCCTCACTCTGTAAGCTGTCAGTAAGAAAAGACCATCTCTTCACATGCCTTCTCTTTTCAATCCTATTAAGGTGCCAAAGCAGTTTTTAGAAACCACTGCAAATTAGCAGCTACTACCATTACCATAATAACAGTGATCTCTGCAAATTCTAGTGATCAAAACAGTAAAGGGAAAAGCAGATTTTTTTTCATAAAAGATACCATTAGCAAGGCTCTATATCCACCTGCAGTTTGCTGCGTACAACTTCACTGTTTCTCCAGCATGCTGCTAGGCTTATGTGGTGGATCATTTATTGAACCATTCTACAATGGGGCCCTGCTGGACACCTCTTTTAGGCAAATGAAAATATTATAGCTGATGGATCTTGTTTTTCTGGCATTTGAGGTTCCTAGTGCCTCTCTTCAGCATTACATGTGGTTAAGGAAGTGATCTGCTGCAGCATACCCACACCCCACTCAATATTGATCAGCAATCATGACCTGATGAGAAATTGTGGTGGATTGACCCCATCCAGTAGCTAAGTTCCCACCCAGTCAGTCACTCACTCTCCCTCCAGAAGGATGGAAGTCAGAATCAGAAGGTAAAAAGCAAGAAAACCTCATGGGTTGCAATAAAGACAGTTTGTTGACCGAAGAAAAAAAGAAGGAAAAAAAAAATCAAGTGATTCAAAAGCAATCACTCACCACCTCCCACCAGCAGTCCAATGTCCAGGTAGTCTCTGAGCAAAGACTACTCTGGAAAAACTACCCTCCAGATTTATTGCTGAGCATGACTTTATATGGCATGGAGTATCTCTTACATGGTATGAACATCCCTTTGGTCAGTTAGGCTCCACTGTCCCAGCTGTGTCTCCTCCCAAACTTTTTCCCACTTCCAGCCTACTCACCGAGGTGCAGACTGAGAAACACAGATGGCCTTGACATTATGCAAGCGCCATTCAGCAATAGCTAAAACATTGGTTTGTTATCAACACCGTTTTCATCACAAATCTAAAACACAGAACCATACAAGCTGCTTCGAAGAAAACTAACTCCATCCCAACCACATCCAGCACCGAAATGAAACTTTCCCATGTTTTTTTGGGAGTGCAAATCTATTGTTCTTCTAACATACCATATTGTGTCAAATAGCAAGATTTTATTTTTTAAACTCAGCCATGATGTCCTCCACAGCCCTACAAAAGCCGCGTCCTGTTTTCAGTCATATAAGACAAATCCTTTATTACAACCCTCAGCATGATTTCCAATTATGGAACATGAATATTTGCTGAATATTTGACTAATACAAGATGATTTTCAAAAAAACAGCATCTTTTTAGTCACAGTCATGAAAAAGTGTCTTTGTTTCAATGGGGAAACAAATAATCTTCTATTACTCCAGCACCCTTCCAGCAAGGAAATTCAGGATTCCCAAGACAAAATTTATTCCAGGCTAAGGGCTGAACATCTTCCAGGTCCCAGTCCTTAAAAATTTTGAAACTACTATAATTATGAGACTTCCTGAAGATCTTGCTATTCTCTTACGTCTATTTCTCAGCCAGTATGAAGTGGTATTGCTCAGTCAACCTAATTAAGTCAGTATACTTCAGCTGGAAAACTGGCCTTATCTGATTTCCCTTATTGCAATAGCAAGGTGGACATGAAATATTGCATCACTTCTTCTGGTGTGAGGTCACACCCAAGGCAAACCTCCCCAGTTGTTCACCTTGCCTGAAAGCTCAGAGGAAACCACCAACAGGTAACAAAACAAGAAAAGCATTCCTCCTACACAAGCAACAGCCAAATTAAGTGACATAAGAAATATTCACACCAATCTTTCAGAATGACAATGATATTGAGATAAATTTAGGTTGTTATATGTATGTCTGTGCATGTGAGTCAAGTGTCTAAGGTTTCATTGTGGCTGATGGAGATTTAGCCTATAGGTTCAGTGAAACCTCAGGAAATTCTTCCCACACTGAAATAGACACAATTATTTGGATTAATCTAGCTGCTTTAGCCAAAATTCTAGGAGACAAAACCATGATATTTCCTACTCCATGCAGATATGTTCTGTTGTTAGAATATTTTAAGTCGCCAAAATGCAAGAAGACCCTAGGATTTTCCTAGTGCCTCCAGTCTCTGTCTCTAGATGATACCAAACATCAGGCAGAGTCACCGTACTGCATGGGACACTCTGCAACAGTGTAGGAAAGACAAGAGCAATGAACCTTTGAAGGTTGTTTGGGAGAGTGGCTAGTGAAACAGCAGGCAAAATAAGTTTAGGAATACAACCTGTGGTTCAGCTTAAGTTTATGAGGTAGGCTGTTCTCCTAGTTTGTCTAGTACATCTGTTTCCTACCAGTTTGCTTCCTTTGACCTGTTAATAATATTGAAGTCTTACCCTGCAGTGCTGCTTCTGAACCTGCCCATTTTTCCTTTTAAATTCTGCACTCTGGCATGAAGGGCTATTGGCATGATCTTCTTTGAAGGCAGATTTGCTTGTTGTCACAGCTGATTTAGAGATTCCCATGACATTTGTTTCCCCTCTTGTTTTCTATATTGCAGACAAGCAAAGCTTTCCCTTTGGAGACACTGACAGGTAGACCTAATTTGCAGTTCCCAGTAATTGACCATTTCTTAAAGACTAATGATGTAGTTCACACCTAACCAGCCTTGCAAAAAATGCACAAGAGTAAAGCAAATCAGAAGCATATATATTTCAAACCTCGTTAAAGGGCTTTCATCAGCAATTCTTCCTTAAGCTTGAAAAATGCCTCACTCTCCTTTATGTTGATGCAATTTGTAAACCTAAACAATTGGCTCAAGCTAATCTTATTTATTAGATGCTTTAGTACACAATTACTACACTTTCTATGGACTAACAGCTATAAATGATGAAAAACTTATTTTGTTAAACAGAATAAAAATTCCAAAGCATGCCTATCTGTATTTCTTTTCTCATCACTGCAATATAAGAAATCCATTACTTGTACTCTTGAAACTTATGGACTTCCATAAAAAAATATGTTTAGTTGTGTTCAGTGTTTGCTATACGTTGCTTTTCTGCAATTTCCCATATACCTGTAATGAAACCTGGAACAAAAGCCATAGACAATAGAATGGCATAAGACTGAGAATGTGGGAGTAAAAGAAATAGACTGGAAAGAGTTAAACAGTAGCAGAAAAACAAGAAAAATACATAGATGTGAAAAAGGAACACTAGGAAAAAAGAGCACAAAAATAAACCTTGAAGAGAGAAATGGTATTAAAAAAAGGTAAATGAGAAGAAAAAGTCTTGGAAAGCGTTTTAGAGGAAGAAAATTAGATTGGAGAAGAAAGAAATAAGATAAATTAGCCTGACAGAATATTAAACACTGGTAAAAGTCCTTGGAAAGAATAGTCAAATTCCAAATTAAAATGGGTGAAACAAAAAAAAAAAAAAAAGAGAGAAATACAAAACCATAGCAGTAACACATTGTTGTCTTACTGATTTCTAATCTGTAAGAGGCTCACGCTACCCATCATGGTTGGTTTATTTCACAGAAATTCATGAGTATACACCTTCTATATCCTATGCCATTGATTTTGGTAGCACTTCTGTGTGTGCAGGAACATATAGATATTTGCAAGACTAAATTTTCCATCTCCCTCTGTACTTGATGGGACACATTCATGTGGAAGCACCATTTCTGGTGACGTGATTGTTTTAAACCTTTCTTACCCAGCCCAAAAACCAAAAACCTCAACACCTGTGATCTAGCCTACCTTGCTGTGACACTCATCATTCCACCCCAGAGTTTCATCATCTTCTGGAAGCCTTCTTGGTGACACACCCATCTGAATTACATGGAAAACATTTAATCCAGCTGTACTTATCTAACAAATCTAGGTAGACAGTCACAACATCTGCATATAGATTTTGAACTTGCTCCAACTAACTTGCTGGCAACCATTTCAAAATACAGACACCAAGAGTTTATTTTTCTCAGCAGCCATATAGGTATATTATTTACTCATGAGTACCTTCAGACTATTTATTTCTCTTTTCTCTTCCAAGGATAGAAAAGACTTTATGTTAGTAGATGGAGAGTTCTCCCATATTTCCAGATTTGACATGAAGAAAGCACACTAACTGGGTTTCTATTACTCATAACTTCATAATTTTAATCCAAAATTGCTAGTGACATTGACTTTGGGGCAATCACAGGACATGTGTTAATGTTAAATATGGCACTATGTTTTCCCTGATAGAAGTATTTTCCTTCTGTATCTGTCACAAGAGAAACTTTTAAAGCAGAAACTTCTCAGTCATGGGGGGCTTACAGTGTAATACCCAAAACTAGACACCTTCTATCTTTGTGTCAACAGCACTTCAGGTAGCTAAAGTACAAACTCTCCCCCTCTGATCTACTGATGAGTTACACCATGACCTAGAAGAAGGTATTCATGAATAAGCAACCTTCTTTATGGAAATTAATTCTCCAGGAAGGTGTTGTTTCAGGCATCTCCTCAGCAGAGACAAGCAACCAGAAGAAATGCCACAGCTGTTGAACACTGAACACTTGATATAATACCAGCACAGAGTAATCTAAAATAAGTTTTAATGCATTCTAAAATTAAAAGGCAAATACTTTCGATAGCAAGTGCGTACTGAGTCGTTTAATGCTCCATGATTTATTTATGAGGATTTTCACCATAGTAAGGAAAAAAACTTGGTTTAAAAATAAATGAAAACCAGCATGACATTAATATGACCAGAGAGAACCTCTTGCTCTTGCCTTTGGGATATGATCAAAGGATTCACTTCTGTGGGTATAGTTCTGAAAAATAATCATGCCTGACAGTTAGCATATGGCCCCAATCCTTAGTTGTACTTGCACTGATGGTGTGCCAAACTCTGTTCAAAGCACGCCTAAAGACAACACAGTCTTCTCCTGTAGCAACTGCTCAAAATGGGGAACTTCCAGAAATACAAAGGAAAGGATCTAGCCTACCCTCATAATCTGAGTAAAGAAAATGAATGGGACAAAGACCAGGGTAAAAAGTAACCCCTAAACTAAAAAATGGCTTTTGGGGACCTTGTGGAGATGGACAAGGAAGTCAAGGGAACATGCAATGTCCAAAACTACAGGAGATTAGAAGTGCTTTAAAACAATCTCCCTTTCCTCGTGTTGCTCATCCCGGTGACACAGCTGAAAAGCAATGGCTTCCACCCAAAGACTATACATAGACTGCAATGAATGCACTCCAGGATTCAGCTTATAGTCTCTCTGTTCACAATTAGTCAGTTGGAGACCCACCCAAAGCTGATTAAAGTTCCCCCAAAGCTCATGTGCGCTTTCTCCTAAAAAAGTGAAAGCATAGGAATAGAGAAGAAGAATAAAACTGGTGCAAGACAGTTAAGGAAATGACCAGATCACGCACAGGAGTCCAGAAGCTAGGGAGTAATTCTTAGGTTCCACAGATTTGATATAGCCTATACGAGTAGGAAATCATGACATATATTTCCATGAACACTTCAGACCATTTGCCCTGTTCAGTGAATAGCTTTGTCCTTTGCTGCATATATTTTCTGCTCCTCCTTGGCACATCGTTGTATCAATTCACTCAGCAACCAGGTCAGCACAAAGATATGTGAAAGTCTCTGATGCAATGCTCACCATAAGACACTCTTCAAAACAGTCTGTCACATTCACTGTAGATGTCTAGAATGTACAGCTGGATGCCACACATTCAAGTAAAAATCACTTGTTCTTCCCTTCCAGAGCTCTTCCTCACTATAAACAATCCCGTTCATAAACCCATTGATCACCCAAAATTACACTTCCATGTCCTTTCCTACTGCTGCAACAAGAACTGGTCTTCTCATCGTGAACAACAAGAAATGGCTAGGTCTGCCCCCAAAATTCACAGCTGTTTCCAACACCCTATGAAAACACCAGGGCTGTGATTTGTTGTCAGTGGTGATAAAGACAAAGTTACACTATCGAACAATCTAGTTAATTCTGTGTTTTATTACTCAAGATCTGTGATTCACCCCAACAGAGTTAAATCAATGGAGTATATATAGGTTTGTCACATCTTCAATAATTTTCATGAAGAGTTTTTACTTTAATTTGTGAAAATATAATTTATACGCATAACAAAAATCAATATTTCACTTCTCATACTATTTCATTTACATACATAAAATGGAGAGGGGAGAAAATTCTTTTCCACTTCAGTTTCTTCACCTGGGACAATGAAAGGGGAGCAACATTTACTGAGGGATCTAACGTTGAAAATGCAGAAATTCTTCAACCTGAAGTGAATTTACTGCATCAGTTTCTCACACACATTAGTATAGTTCTGTTTTCATCTCTATACTTTTGTGCACATGAATACTGTGATCACTCAACATGTCCTGATATCTTGAGTATTTTACAGATACGCTGTTCATGTTTTTAAAGTTCTCTATGAGTAGAAGTGAAGGAAGAAAAATGGACCAAATAGCTGCAACTGATACTTATGTTAATAAATTGTGAATACTGCAAAAATCATAACTTCCAAAAATTTTATTCTGTTCACTTTTACAGTGGTTCTGTTCCTTGTCTTTATTATTTTCAACACCATTTCCAGTACAGACCTTTAAATGCATAGAAATGCAAATATATGCTGCATGCAGAAGTGCCATATCCATATGCAGACAGATCATTCCCAAAACCTAAAGTTTTTGTGTTCTTGATGAGTTCAAAAATGACAGTATACAGAAACAGCTTGAATTCCATACTATGAAAAGCAACATTATTTTAAATCAAAAAATAGACTCTAGGGCTATCTTTCATTTGGTTGGGTTGGTTTTTTTTTTTTTGCAAGGAGTACTAAAATACCAAAATGGAGTATAAAGTTAGAGGTCCCTAGAGAGTCCTAGATTTTAAAACGTACTCAGATAAATGATTTTAATTTCAAAAGCACTAAACACCCATAAGTATCTACTGTAGAAAATAGGAGATACTGGATTCTCACTACCTCTTACATCTTGAACTGTTTAAACACAGACTGAGGAATCTCATTTTAGGCTCAGTCATGGTGACCAGCTGTTCCTTAGTCTTCTATTTGCAAGATAAGCACTGACCTTGATTTATCATTCTGGGCTTTGGATAGTCATTTATGTTCATACAAAGTAAGTGTAATACATTGGTGTTTTTCCCATCATTGTTCTGGTCAACAAAGGGCTAAGTCAGCATTGGTGTTAAACTGTAGAAAATCAGATCCATCTATTTTAATGTAATTAAAAACATATTTCAAAGAAACATGTAATGCACTGTATGGAAAAATTAATTTTAATTTTTTTTAGATAGGTATATTTTCTAGTTTGAATTTCCTTTATATGTCATCCTCTGAACATGAAAACAGGAAAAGTCATGAGTACAGTTACACGCTGGAAATTCTTTACAGAGAAAGTCGGCTGAAACTTCAATTTAAGCTCTGAAATACAGAAACTATTTTATGAAATATTTCTTTTTAATGGAACTTTGTGTATCTCAGAATTCCCACAGTGATTTTAGAAACCCACAGAAGTTGTAAATACAGTGCAGATCTGCTAGATGAACAACATATCATATCAGAACTAGAAGCAATATGAAAACAAAAGTACATCATTTTAATTTGTGAGTCAGTGAATATTCAGCAATACACATTTTTAAAAATTTTTTATGGAAAGGAAGCTGACTGAACAGCAAAAGAGCAAGGTAAATGAAAATTAAGTCCCAATGAGCTTCTCCTTTTTCAGGTGGCCAATCTCAAGCTCAAGTTTGTCATAGAAAAATGTTAATTTTTTAGAGCTTGCCAATTTTATTTTCTATCAGCTGAACAAGAATATTCAATCTTAGGAGTAGAGGCAGATGTCTCTTAGATAAGACACCTGCTCCCTTTAAGTTGGAAAATATAGTCAAATTGCATTAGATTATCCACCTGCATGAGCATATTTTAGCTGTAGAAAAGAGAATTGTCTGCAGAGAGTTGATCATACTTAGCTTGCAGCAGCTCAGATATTTGTTACTGCTTCAAGGGATGGATGCAGACGTCAGAAGACTCAGACTCTGTAGCTGTACTCTATCTCAGGATGTGGCACAGAAAACCATTTTCCTTCCTCCACCAGTCAGAGGAGACTATTATGTGAAGCAAATTCACCACCACTGACATAAGTACACAAGAACAAGCAGACAGGTGAGACCAAGGGTCTACTTTCGACAGCAGCAAACAAAAGGTGCTTAGGGAAGAGTATGAGAATAAGGCAAGTCTGTAATGACATTTCACCAGAATATCTAACCGTTTGTGGCTCAGAGGTCTCCTCGAGCCAGAACATACTCTTCCTGGGAAACACTGCCCATTGCCTCACCTCAGGCAATTTAAGGTACAGAAAACCAAAGCTACATCTATTTCATAAAAATCATGAATGGGCTTATTGGTGTCCTAAATATACCAGCCTTGGCAAGAAGTGGTGCAAAACTCCTGAGCATACATGATCTCAAGAAGGCATAAGAGGCCAAAATCTCTTTTGCTTTCCACTGGTGTAAGTCATGAGTTACTCTACACATGTCGCACCCTTCTAAAATGACAGTTGAAGGCAAATCAGGCCTAGTTACCAACCTGTCTCAGTGATCTCTGCAGGGGACAGAGAGAGTCCAGGGCCCATCGTCTCCTTTTTCCATTATAGAGTAGCCAGCGTTTATAGGTAGGCAATCATAGGGTTCTACAAATCTCTCCTTTGCAAACCTTGTACTTCACTCCCTGATCCTCCTCCACAGGACTAGGGACAGCTGAGCAATCCTTCTATATGCAGGAAGCCAAGAATTCTGGTTATTTCTGTTTCAGACACCACACCACAGTAGTGTTAAAAAATGTAATAGACTTCATGTTCCCGGTGCACAGAGGACATCCACTTTTTGTGCTGTAACACAACACACACAGTCCAAAAGTCTACAAAAGAATTAACTTGACATTTTAATAATAAAGATACCAAATATTCTCACCCAACCCTCTTGGCAGATGGAGGAAATTGTGTTGATAAGAAGTAGGTAATTTCCTCTTGATTCCTATTCATAAACTCCTTATGAATTTTAACACTGTAGGCCTTGCACATGATTGAAATTAAGATTTGTGCCTGGCAATACTTGCATCCCTGTACAGCTTGGCCTACAAAGGCTTCCAAATTTTTAAAATTTTTGCATAAGAAGAGAAGCTTCACTTTATTGTGAGCCATGGCAGCCTGGTAGGCAGATAAAGGTTTACCCTAGACTGGTGTGTTAACTCCTTTGTAGTTCTGATCTCCCCATTCATTTACTTTTTAAATAGCAGAGAGAAAAATAGATCAGATAGAAAATGCATGTAACAGCAAATTATGCATCTATCATGCTTACTGCCTAGTGGCAATCTCCCTTTGACTTTCAAAAAGTGAGATGGGGGCCTTTCAGCCTTTCAAAATGTAGAAATGTAGAATATGAGTTCCGCTAAAAGTGTAGGTATTGTGAAATGATGATTACTGAAAAATAGAGATTTTGTTGTTATTTATTATCTAATGAATTGGACTTCCATGAATTAAAGGCCAAATCCTGAGCAAAAACCACAGAAACATTTCACAGATAAGGGTTAGTGTATTGATGTACCTCCTGTTAAAAGTAGTATAATGAGATGTGCTTTCCAAAGGGCATTAAATTCCTCCAGCCGATGGGACCACATGCAAATGAATTACCTTTATGTAATTACCTTCACGTTCTGTAGTTACACCCTGGCTGTCATGCAGTACAAAATCCACTAAAATCAGTAGCCCATGGCCTTGGAAGGGAATATCACGATGTCATTTACATCACTCACTCAGGTTTCTCCCACCAAGGGCAACCCATACCACAGCACCATAGGCAGCTATTCACATTCCTGTTCACCTTGTGTGAGCTCACACTACACACGTCCTGACATGCCATCAGGTCTTCAGCTGTCCTCCCACAAGTCCCTGCCTAGAGTTTTCCATGCCTTTGACAACTGCATCATGGGGCCAACCACACAGCTTAACAGGCCCTGCCCAAGAATCACCATTTGATTTGCTTATAGCCAAAGGAAAAGGGGACCAGAAACTGGACTTGGCTATAGGCTATAAGCCTTTCATCAGACATATGTGTACATTGTACCTGGCAGCCCAAGAGGGCCAGGTAACAAACAAGCAACTGTTTTCCCAAGCACCCGGGCCAGAGCACTCCAGCAGGTACTATGACCTGCTTACATCATTTTCCTGGGAATAACTCACACTGTGATGTACTGGAGCAGTCCTCCCCCAGTGAGAAAATCCCAAGCCATCAGAGTTCACCAAGATTTAAAAATACAGCACACAGGACAGAGCCCACAACATTGGAAGCAACTTTCTTGGGTCCACATAAAGAGGTAGGAAGGCAGTAGGAGAACAGAGACTACAGAAGCGAAGGTTCTTTTCCAAAGTTGCATAGGCAGAAAATGAGCTACATGTCAACAAGTCACAGCATTTTTATGCCTCCAAAAACCTTTATTGTTGTCCAAGACAAAAGTCCTTCATTCACCTCACTCCACACTTTGCTCTCTTCACAAAGAATGAATTCTGACAACCCTGCTTCAAGGAACAGCACCCTGAGTGCTTTTCTGTGTTCTTGGTTCATCTGGAAGGCAAGTATGGCACTTGTCACAAAGGACCTTGTCCTTAGCACATCCTGTAATATTTTGAAATACAGAGTTTCATGGGGAGCCACACCTCAGCTGTCCAAGCCCTAACCTGAAGGGTCTTTCAAAGACAGGCAATGCTAAGAATCCTCTCCTGGTATAGACTTTCACAAAAGCAGACCAAGTTAATTGTCACTTATACCCATGCATATATTTATATGTATTCATATGTGTGCTCTTTACACTTAATTTTGATCCAAAGAAACATTGATCTTTACTCACACTCGCACTGAACAGGGTTATTTTGTAATGTGCACCACAGTTTACATTAGAAAACCAATAGCTAAACAGAACTCTGACCAAAAAGCAAGTGAAATAGACCTCTCACTTTCACCAATGTGTAACATGAAGTCATTCCACCATTTTCTCTGCTATTTCAATAGCTTAAAATTTACAATAGACTTCACACTAAAACTGTATTACAGCTGGTTTTACTGATACCAGATAAGTATTTACTTCCAAGAACCTGAGGGCTGAATTATTTCTCAGTATCCACTATAAGTGAAAACTAGCTAGAAAGCTGACCCCTTACCATTCTTTTACCCTACTTAAACCTTGCTTTGGATAGTACCTACATCTTCTGTGGGCCTTCCTAAAGGACAAAGATCCTCAGCTTCTGTACCATACAAGATCATCATTATCCCTCATTGATCAGATACACATCAGTAAGCTAGGTAACAAAGATGTAAGACACAATATAAAATAATAGTTATCTTTGTTAGTTCTATTTTCTAGTCGAAATCCTCAGGCTATTGCCTCAAGAGCTGTACACAATTCAGGCAGTGGTTGGTCATGTGAACTTCGGCACTGCTCAGGTGTTTACTTTTTAATTCACAGCAGAGAAAAAATGAGGCAGTATTATATTAAGAAATGTATTACAACGTAATCTTTCAGATAGAAAATTTTAATTCATTTTAATATTAATTCACTGGTAGTACAAGAATTTATCCTTAAGTCCATTTTTACAGTACTCAGAGATGCTCTTGCAGGACACATACCTTAGTCCAGCAGAGGATGGAAGCAAATGTTTAAACATGTAAAGATTCTCACTGCAGCCTGTGTTGCATATTCAGAGTTCAGCACATGCTCTGGTGTTGTGCTTGACTGGCACTAGCAGGGTTTCCATAACAGAAAAAAGTTACATCAAGCAATTCTTCTTCATCATAGTAGTGAACAATTTAATAATTAACGCTAAAACTTAGCCTGGATTTATTTCTAACGATACAATAGACATGTGTGAAGAGCCTTTGGTTTATCTGCTATTATCTTCAAAATAATATATTAAGCACATAAGTAATGTGCAAAGATTTGCAGAGAGCTCAGCCCAGCATTTCAAGCTAGGTCAGATGCAGCAAAACCCTTCGGCATCTAAAGATTATGGCACAACTCTGCTAATACCAAGAAGGGGGCTTCCTCACCATTCTTCTGCTAGGCCTTTATCAATGACAATGATTTAGGAATCGCTTTCTAAGGTACCGTGAGGAGTTCAGTTTTGTTTGGTGCTTTTAAATCCTGTTCTGAGTCATATTTCTCTGCTCTGGATGTTTTATTACAGATGAGTTAGTTGCAAAAGCACACAATAGCCCAAAATATCAATCTGAGATGCCATGATGAGAACAGAATTCATGGGGTGTGTTGGGGTTTTGGTTTGTTGGTTGTTTTTTTTTTCTAGAAATCAATTACTGACAAATCAATATATTTTTCTGCTACTTCTGCTTCACTGTTTTAATCTTTAATTGAAGTTGCAGGCCTTATGAAAAAATAAATGTGTTGAGCTATTATACCATTAATTGTTCTGAACTGGTGAAGTATTCCTAGTTGCATATGAATGTCCTTGCGTATGGCAGATAGGACAATTGCCTCACACAGAGACGCTGTAGCAGCAGTATCATGTCCCACTCAGTATCCAGCATTACTGTTTACATTGAGTGCCTGTGGTTATAGTGTGACTTGCAGAGAATTGCTTTGTACCTCCAACTTCACCACAAGTGCCCTTGTGGTTAGTCAGTCAGACAAGTGACATAGGTGTTTGGAGTTGAACATCTAAAACCAAAGGTGACTAAAATGCATAGCACCTTTTACTCCCCTGCACTTCTGAGTTGTTTTGTTGGTTGGTTGTTGTGAGTTTTTTTGGTGGGGGAGGAGGGGAGAGGGGAGTGTGTTTTTACTTTTTACCAAGCTCTGAAGATTTTGGGTGGAAGATTGTTAAACTTGTCTGGAGGCAGTGGGGAAAATGCCCAGTTATTTCATGGATGGGCTTTAGATTAGACTATGTCTACCATAGGCAACCACTACTTTTCTTCCCTCATTTACTGCTTTTCATAATATGTTCAGAGTACAGTTTATAACCCTTAGACTCTCTTCTGCTTGTACTTTTCCTCAAAGGGCCAACATAAAAAGTCAAAAGAAAAAAAAGAATCAAAACAGGCTTTAATTCCACAAACCATGTAGTAATCTTGGTTATAGTTGGCACATATTCTTAGATCTCACTGAGGTTACAGGAGACTCCTTTTAAACACATTCATTCTGGAAAATATTCCCTCTTGGTTAATAAGCACAAGAACCATTTCCTTTAGACTCACAGGCTTGCTTTCACATATTTTCCTTCAAGCTGAAACTTAGTGTGAATACTACGAATAAACACTGCCCTCATATCCCTTATTGAACCTAGAAATGCCTTTGTAAGCAAAGATCAAGAAAAGTAGTTGACAAGAGGAAGGATGAGACAATTTCAGAAAGATGCATCTTCTACTCCTGTGTCTTAGATACAATATTTAGCTTGTTTATTTATGCTGAGGTTGAGGACAGAACTCACCAAGAATGTATCTGTGTGCTCAAATACAGTCCATTTCTTTGCCTGTATGTGAGCAATTTCCAAGCTAAAACCATTTAAATTTCTGCACAGCTACACCCATACTAATAGTCCAAGAGGCAGGACTTCATTGCTCAAATACCGTCATTCCTAACTCAACTACATATGTTCAGGATTAGGGATGCTTCCTGTTCCCCTAGCCCGAAAGCCTGTGTACAGACTAACCAAGTACACAGCTGTCTGCATCTGGCTATGCAGTTGTGTTTTAAGAAAGAGCCACAAGTATGTTCTCTGCAGTAACATTTTATAGACATCTCTTCTACTTTATGAGAGGTGCTGAATTCCGCCCTACCAGCCATAGTGACAACTCCTAATATAAGAAGCTATATGACATCCAACTACAGAAGGCTTAAGAATTTGTAAAAATTTAGTCCACAATGTCTTCGCTTAATACTACAGGTCACATCTTGTTAGAGACCTATGGATACCTAAGGGGAGTTTGGGAAGTTGTTTCAATCACAATTCTGTTGCCATAAAGCATTTGTAGAGGTTAACAGTGGTTAGCTTTCACCAGTTACTCTCAAATAGGTGGACACATGTTGGTAACATGTATTCAGCGTGTTCCACTTGATACAGAAACAAATTAATGGCCTAATCAGCTCACCTAATCTAGTGTCCTGATTCTACCTATGGTCAGCATCATGTGTTTCTAAGGAAGCTCTAAAATAATGCAGCACAAATATTCAAGAATAAGATATTGTTCACACTCCAGTGAAAGGAATATCTAGTCTTTGTACTAAGCAAATGCAGGATTAGTTGCATGTAGGAAAGTCTCACGCTAGCATTTCACATTTAAGGGTTTGTTTCTGTCTCAAAGCATGACAGCTTACACACTTTCAGAACAATTGGTCTACTAGCCAAGAGAGGAAGCAACAGCAGAATGTATGTATAGTCACATATGGCCAGATTAAGGGAACCATCCGGGCTTAATACTGGCTGAAGCTCTGGCCAACAAATGTTCCAGATACCCAGAGAGAAATCTGCAGGCACTTGGGTACTCTGCATTGTGGCAAACAAACCTCACACCTATTCCCAGGTCTTATATTGCCAGAACTAGAAAAATCCCATCATATCATCTAAATTAAAACTGTTTTTATCCATCACCACAACTAAACAGCAGGCACAGTGGCTTTTGTTTTCAGTGTTAGAACGCAATTTATGCCACAAAGATGATCTGTGAGAGAATTGTGTGAGATAAGCACATGTAAGTTAAAAGTAAAACTATCAGAGAGCTCTTGAACTCTTTTGCTAGTCATTCCTCATGTCTTTTACAGTACTTAGTCTTGTCATTTTTGCAAGTAAGACTGTAGCACAAGATGTCCTGGCATTCTAAAAAACTTCTGTTTGATACACAGTTATTCTGTAAATAAATCTGCAAAGAAGTACTTATAGGTTTATTTCTTACTTTTTAGCAACTAGGCATAAAGTATTGGGCTATAAAATGCTTACAAATTAGATTACTGGAAGTGAATAGAATGCATTGTTATCTACTGAACCAATGATGGGTCAAATGGCAGCTTGAATTCTTATAGTGAATATGACTATGACCTTCACATATACCATTGACATAAAGCAATTTTATTTACATTTTTAAATCCACATAAAGGTGAAAGATGGTACTGCTACAAATGAAACATTAAATTTTTTTGTCCCAAGGCATAACTGAGCTCTCCCAAGGTCACATGTAGCCTGAAATGAAGCAAGACTTTCTTAATTGTGCTACCAGTACATTTCACCAAGTTCTGGCAGCACTGGTGATCTATTTTCATTTACCAGTTGAAAAATCTCCTTATTTTAAGATGGAGAAATAAGAAATAATGAGAGACTGTTTCATTTGTCCCTTAGCTGTTTCTGCACAAACTGATCGCTAATTATGTTTGAGCTGCTATAACAAACTACACGTTTCATCTGTACAGATTAAAAAGGTCTACACATAAAGAGATGGCAGGGTGAAAAAGCCTTATTTGAAAAGAAATACGTCACACTCTCCTGAACCAACAGCACTATAATGTCTATACTTCTAGAACAGAACATTTAGAAAATAATTAAAGCTATGTATAATTTGATACAATCTGCACATTTAAGTGTTTAAAGAACAGCATTTTTCATTCTATGCTTACCAAATGTGATTATCTGCCACTCTTACAAAAATAATCTATCTATGACATCCCAGCATTTCCTCTGCCCTTTCTAAGCACCTTGTGACAAAAAAGTTATTGCTAAGAGGCTGGTCTGTAACTACTATACAGTAGGCAGTGTTATAAAGAATTTATAAATAATAACAATAACTGCATTCTTCTAACCATTCTATTTAACACTTCCAGCTTCTCCAAAGTACAACATTTTAAAAAGCACAAAAGGTATTTACAGGATAACTCCATTTTGGAAAGTACTGTTACACAGAGCACCTAGAATGGTACATGTGTCTATAAATTATAGATTATTCTGGTAGCAATAGCTATGATTAAGGTTGCCTGAAACTTCCCATAATAAAACCTTTTTTCAGTCACTTATAAGTTTGGTGAACTCTAACCACTTGGAGTAAAATTCTCCCTGCAAGGTATCTGCCTCAACATTTATTTAGTCTTTGTGGAAAGTTTAACACAAAATGGTTTAGAGAACAAGATTACAGGAAAATATACCTTGCTTTGAAAAAACCCAGTTCTTCTTTGAGAAGTCCTAATGTTGCTTTTTTGGAGAAAGAAAAACCTTTGAAGTGTAGTAGGGCATGACCTTTTTGTTAGCTATATAATTTTTACAATTCCTGAAATGCCCATTCAAAGCCAGTCTAGTTTGTTGGGTGTTTTAATCTCAAGTCTTAACTACTTCCCAGAAGCACCTCAGCTATTACAGCTAAAAATCACTAATATTCTTTACGTGTTTCAGCCCTCAGAGCTATTTGTGTGGCATAGCCTATACATGTTGCAGCTCTGCAAAACAGAGTTCACTTTCTTCAGCCCATAGAGGTAAACACACCAAGCTAGAACATCCTTGCAAATCCTTGCTGCTGATATCCTAGACCAATAAAATAAGATGCTAAAGACAAGTTATCCTACCCTTTTATTGGCAGTTCCTGCTGGCGCACTGAGGATGAAGAGGCAGCTAGACATAAAGAGAGCATGCAGTAGTTTGTTGATGGCTTTGTATCTATTACTCCCCAAAAAAAATCTAATTATAAGCCTAAAAATAAGGGATGGGGAGTGAGGGTAGTGGCCTGCAAATTGGTAACTTGTTCCAAGCTAACAATATACAACCACAGCTAACCAGTAGTTTAGAGAGTATTGGTCTTAGGGAAAAATAAAAGCCTTCAGGATCTTGAGCACATAAAGAGCATTCTAGGAGTAATTAACTAACTGTGCTATGACAGACTGATGGGGTTTTTTTAAAAGTGTAAGGGCAAGAAGAATTGAACTTGGACATAGATGTGAAGATAGTGGAGGTCCAGCAAGCAGATTAAAATCGGTAAAGCACAAGACTGCTTATGCTTAGTATTAGCAATTTTGGAAGATCCTCTAGGCTAGAACCAGAAGGCACCTATAAGTACAATGAAGTGCTCACTCTATGTGTCCCAAGGATCTGTTAGAGTTCATAACCTGGAATTAGATATCCACATATCCCTGCTGGGAGAAGTTTTCTGAAAGCAGAATTTACAGAAGCTGCTAAAATGTTCAAATTAAACAACCAAAGGAAGAAAAAGAACTAACTTAAACACTTTCTGATATTTCTAAGGCATAAACTGCTCCTAGAAACAGGCACCTTATTTTACTCTTGCTAATATGCCCAATGAATAGAGTTGGCAAGGCAGCATAATTTCAGCTTTTTGGTTCAAGAATTTCTTTCACATCAGAATAAAGCTTCCACTATGAATAAATTCATATGCATAGGGCCAAAGAGCAAGAAAGAAAGCCTTAATAACACAAATGTCTCAGAACTTACCTACGAGGGGATCCTGTTTCCTGAGTGAAGTAGTACCTGAGTGTATTAAATCAAGCAGAATAAAATGAACCAGCAAAATCAAGAAAATTCCCCAGATTATTCCACCATGCAGGGGTTAGAGCAATTACCTCAGAATTATGAGGTTTGGGTTCCCATTTCCTGAAGCAAAGGAAGAAATTGAATGTCTTAAATCCATAGCAAGGGCTTCAGCCACTGAGGCTGATGATAAAAATATGGATGGGGGACAAAGAAAATGGAGAGTGGAAAAGTCCTATGACCCTACCATATTTTTTTATAAGTCTAGGGTGTCACAGACCCAGCTAAAACTACTCCCCAATAGCCAGCACTACCCTGGTTGTTTTTTTGTGGTGTGTTGGTTTTTTTTTTTTTGCTGTCATGTGCCTCTGCTAGTCAAGAGCATGACACTAGAGAATTTATTGTATTTTAGGCTGCAGTGGTGGCATTTAAGCTCAAAAACAACCCAGAAGTCTAACTATCACAGCTGATACTAATTCTCTTGTGATAGGTGCATGTGAGGTGCAGGCATTTTTCAGGGAGCAGAGCTTAGCTACGTGTTGTTAGCTTCTTACAACTGACTAATAGGATGCTTGAATGTGTGACTGAAGCTGACAGCTGAGCCCAGGATGATCAAAACAAGATTGCTATGGTCTGACTTATATCAGCCATGGAAAATGTACTGTACAATGAGGACATGCACACTGAAAAATGTCCAGAGATGATATTCAGACTGTCATGAACTGAAATCTCCACACTAAAGAAAGCCAGAGCATGGTTGATGTGAAGTAATTATGAAGTAATTGAATATGAAGTAGTTAACCAATTAAAGCTAGAAGCTGTGATAAAATACAACAAAAGTTAAGAATAAAGAATATTGCATGTAAGAGAAACTTTCTGCACAGAACTTTCAGACACTTCTGAACAGTCATTTCATTGGGCATTTGCAATGTTTCCTTACTGTGCTCAATGGCAGTAATAATGTATGAGCAAAAAAAAAGCCTAAGTGAAGAGTTCAGCCTTGAACCAAGCCTGTGACTAAAGCCAGAATCTTAGGTTTATGGGTAACATTGACTCAGTCACTAATAATGCCAGATGCTGTGTAAATGATTCTTAAGTAGCCAAGAATGAAATAAAGGTCCGGGTCTAGAGAAGACAGACTCTTGGAGAAGCAAACATCAAAGCAGAAAAGACTGTGAAAACTAAGCAATTGGGACAGGGTGACTCTTCATTCAGATTCTGTTTTCTTTGAGATTTTGTTTTGATTTCTAAGAAGGAATTTGTACTGGGATTGCCTTTTGATTACTGTACTTATTTGTATGCAACTTCAGTGACTCATTCATATTTTAGAATCAACAGGATTTCATTAAAGATGAATCTCCTCTTTCTTCAGACATGAGAGCTAATAACATGTATTCCCTACCATTCCCAATGAGTCCTCTAGCAAAAGTAGAGGTGACCATGGCAAGCATTCCATAGGTACTAAACAGGTCAAACCATGTGATTTTTAAAAATGGTAGCTCCCGTATCACGTTTACTTATCATGAAAAGAAACAAAAAAGCATAACCTTAAGCTTATTTTTATAGCCATTGGAGGTCACTTTTTTGCTGACACTTCTGCTAAGAATTCTCTACTTAAGCAGTGATACATCTAACATCCTTAAGTAACCTGAAAATTGCTTCCATTATCAAACAGAATTATCTCAATTAAAAAAAAAATAGCTGAGTCCATTTTCTGTCAGGCTATCTTTATGACAGCTTTTGCTTCCTAAATACATACTCAGAAGGCATTGGAAACCAGGATAAATTTATCAATGTAATTTCAGCTGGGTAGATTTTCCATCCCCACTGGGCATATTTATTGGAAACTGACTGTAGCTGGTCCCATTATTAATAGCAAACAATTTATTTGATTAATTTGCCCTACATTTCTGTTCATGAAATAGTGCCTCCCATTTTGATTTCTGCTTCTTTTATTCATAAGCATTCAGTGAATATTTTCAGCATACTTTAGTCTGGAGTTAGTTTGGGAGCTTCTTGCTTCACCTAATCACAATGATTATTTCTTTACTGGAGGTGGTGTGACTTGAAATCTCCAGTTAGTATAGTCTTTGTTCCCTTAATTGACTTTGCCACTGTAAGTGTAGTATCAGGAACATTTCTGATGTGACTAGTGAACATCTAGTATTATGTTTGAAGCATTGACTTACCAAGGGATGCACAAATCCACATGGAAACAATCCTTCTGTAAACATTCATCAAACAAAACAAGTTTACACAGGTGTACATTGAAAAATTAATACAAAAGGAAATAATACAAGAAGACCGAAAACTTCTGAGGAGCGAGAACTTTTATAGGTGGATCCTCATGCTATTATCCCATTTCAAGCCACTCCCCTGTTTTTCTGTGATACGTTTTCCCAACACAGAATGATCCTTCATCTGTTACTCCAACCACCGTGTGATCGCCTGCAGCTAAATCAAGGAAAAAGGGCAACGTGGACCATGGCCCATAAGAGTTGCAAGTACTCTATGAAACAAGAATTACAGGATGTACAAGCAATGAGTTTGCTATTTTTACATAAGTTATTAATATAAATCCACTGTAACTAGCCTTTTCTAAACATGCTGAAGTGAGAATTATTCCAA
Source organism: Phalacrocorax aristotelis (assembly GCF_949628215.1). Taxonomy (NCBI): domain Eukaryota; kingdom Metazoa; phylum Chordata; class Aves; order Suliformes; family Phalacrocoracidae; genus Phalacrocorax; species Phalacrocorax aristotelis. Next base: position 29,244,097 of record NC_134277.1, on the reverse strand, counting down.
ACATTTCTACAGCCTTTGAGGTCCTAACAAAAAGGCAGGGCACAGAAAATTCCTAGAATTCAAGGATTAATCTTAAATCAATAACACAAGGTGGACCATACTCAAAGAGGGCTAAGCAGAAATACTGTCTTAGGCTCAGTTTAATTTCTCCATTAATATGCAAAGCTGGGATTGAAACAAACTTCCATAGCAGCCCCCTAGAACCATCAAATTCCCACCAATGAACAACTTTTCCTGATGAATATCTGAGCATATATGCTTCTCATTACCTGAAGTGTTTTACAGGTCAGGAGGTTAAAAACTTTCCATGAGCAATGGAAATGTAGGTGCAAATTTAGGGAATGTAAAATACGTAAGCAAAATTAAGTCAGGGACCTGTCCAGCTAGCTGAATTTCAGCCTGAATCAACAGGCTAGCGAAGTCACAGCTCCACCTGTTGAGCTAAAGCAAATCATCCACCTGTAACAGCTGGCAGCACAGATTCATTTTTTTGCCAGACATAGATGACTAACACTGTGCCACTTGGATAAAACAAAACATAAAAGTTTAGGAACAAATCATGTAGTCATTACTCTATGTGACTGAGTACTGTGGCTATTGAGCCGTTCACAAGAGAACAAAAGGACTTGGATCTAAAGGAAGGGTCTCATGGCAGACCAAAGACAGGACAACATTCTTCTGGGTAAATTTACTAAAGCGTACCACAATGACAGAAACAATACTAGGAATGAAGTATATAGAGCCCACTCATCTTTTTTTTAACTTCACAGGAGACTAAGTTGCTTGGACCAAAGACTATGAATACCACATAGCAATACATACATATTCTTTCACATTTATTAGAAATGTTTATTTCTTCCATCCTGTGCTAGCTATGAATAGCCAATTCACAGAAAGCAACTTAAGCTAAAATGTAATGAAATATCATTCCCAACCACCTTATAAAAATGGAAATATTTATCAAGCTAAGGACACCATTTTACAACCAGAGAAATCAATGGCAAAGTTCTCATGAATCTGAATGGTCTTGAATCAACATGCAAATTTCTTGTGGAAGAATAAATAAGGGTACATTTTTTGCCTTTACATGGTCATCATTCAAGTACATTTTTCTCTGAAAGGAAAAAAACAATCTGCAGTGGCCTGCAAAAAATATAAATCAGTAGCAGTTAACACTCCAGATCTAGAACAGAGATTTAATACTGCATATAGGCCACACACGGCTTTCTCACATATGCCACCATTTGCATCTCTTTGTAATTCTAGAAAACAGTAAGTGGTGGTGCCTGCATACTTCAAATATATGTTTACAAAAAAAAAAAAAAAAAAGAAAAAGGTAAATGAATGATCTATTTGAAAAGCTTAACTTTGGGTTCATTTCAAAGATAAAGAAATATATTTTGCAGACTATTTCTTCAGAAGCTGAAGCAGTAGTCAGAATAACTCACAAATCATAATTCCAAATATTTGGAATTAAGAAAAAAAAATTTCTAATAATTAATGGATAACTTCTATTATGCAATAATTGAGAAAATAATAAAGAAAATATGTCTAGGATAAGGGATGACAGGTAATGTAACACTTGCTTGTAAGCATAATATTGTAATAGATCCTAAGTAGCCCAGAGGTGAATTCAGCAAGTTTTGGGCAAAAATATTACTTTGTAACATTCATAAAGATATAGACGCGTGATCTTTTCTGACATGGAAGGAGAAAATTCTTTATCCTAAAAACAGAAATGCAAAAGCCATATTATATTCACTTTCTTATGGTCCTAGTTGAGCAAAGCATTGAAGCATGTGGAAGCAAGCCTCCTGACCTCAGTTAAGCTTGTGTTTTCCTTCTAAAAAGTAGTTACAAACCATTGTCATCTACTCTGAAGTGTCTGCTACAGCCCCACAATTTCAGAATATTCCACAAATTGTGAAGAATAAAAGCAGCACTCGCACCTCCTCTAGCGTACTTAGTCACACATTTCCACATCCATTTGGATTGTGTTACACTGAAAGACTGAACCATATCATTACAATCTGCTAATCTACCCAATAACTTCCCCAAGACTCACACTCTGCTCTAGCTAGCAAATACTCTGTGCATCTAAGATGCAAACACAAACTACATTCTGATATATTTATAATTCCGTGAGATAGTATCTTATTCCAATGACTAGCACTAGTAGAGCCAGCAGAGCTGCTCAGAGAGGAATAAGGTACACAGCAGGAGGTACAACCATTTGGTTCAGCGGAAAGAAGCTGAAGATGCAGCAGGTGATTCACACAGAGCACTGTTCTATCAAGGGCCAGAAGATATCGTACCTTACTGACTCCAAGTGATGACTCACAGAAGTGGCGCCACTGAAATTAAGGACATCCTTTGTGCAAGTAACTACTCAAAATCACAACATTTTATAATTCACATATTAGCAAGTAGTGTTACTAAAGGTCATGCTCTTGCACCTCTATTTGCAACATGTACTACACTACCACCTACTACAGGCAAGCCAATTAAGCAAATGGGATTGTTTGTGGAAGCAGGGAGAAGAAATAAGTAGGAATATAAAATTGTGGGCCTTGTTAAGGTAATATCCATTACAGATGAAGGCACCAGGATGGAGCCCATCTATTTAATGGTGGAGGTTTTGATGTACTATTTACTATGCCCGTCTTTTATGTCACAAGTCTGTATTTGTACTCCTTATTATTTCCCTGCTCTTTAAAGATCTGTTCACTCAGCAAATGTCTTCCATAAAGCTACAGTATTATTGCTATGTTTTACCTAGCAATATTGCTTACAAAATCTTCTCAAGGTGCACAACATTCCCCACATAAGCATTAAGAAAAAACCCTGTATGCAATACAGGGTAGCTGCAGAAAGTGACAACAGAAATTACCCTAAATTAGTCAAATTACGGACTAACATTCTGGTTTTAAACAGACCTATATTTTACAATATTGTTATTGACTGTGCAATAACAGTGAGGACACAGCTTTAATATTATTCCTATTTTAAGTCCATCCCTTCTTTTGTAAGACCTCAAATGCTATGGATGAGACCGTAAACATAAAAAGCAGTCTACTAATTTTATATAAGCAGTTTTATATACCTGAAGGCCTATGACAATATTTCTTGACAAAATAGCCCAGCAGAAGAACTGTTTTTCTAAAGTTCAATCAAGAATGACTTACAAAATTGAGTGTGCAGATAAATATTATGGTACAGGTGGTCTAAACTATTCATAACAGAAATTCCATTAGTTAAATTTTTTAAGAACGGCCAATTATATTTTCAATTCAAAATGGCATCCGAATAATGACAAGCAATTCTCAGTGATAGAAATGGTCTACTTAACCTTTGACAGCAGACAGAATCTGTCCTCCTTGCACAAGCAAACCATTGGTTTACATAGGAATCCCGTCTGTATGACACTGCAGGATCAGGCCATAGGTTCCGCTGTTTACGAGCCTTTGTTTTTCAATAGTGCTCTCAATATATGGCTAAACTGTGTCTTCTTTTTTCTTTTTCCTTTTACCCAGTGGCTTATATGCACCTCTAAGACAAATGCAGGAAATACTGTGCCAGCTGAAAATTAGCTCACACATAATGCAGGGCTGACATTGGGCGGGGGGGGGGGGGGGGGGCGGGGCGCAGGATGGGCAGGGGCACAAGACTTGCTAGTCACTGATCATTTGTAATGTTACTTATGTTATTTCTGCCACAGGTATGCAGTATCAGGCAGAAGCACTATACTCATAGGGCCAGATCCAAAACTACTGAAATTGTCAGAAATCACCACTGCGTTCACAGGGATTTCTGGATCAAAGCATCAAATGTTCTAAGTAGGAAGGTAAGTAGTGTCTTCTGTTTTTCAACCAAGGATGCTGTATTTGTTAGATTTTAAGTGACGCTTTACTTTTCTTCCTAAAGAAATTAGATAAATTCAATGTATTTAATTTGTAAATATATATAATATATACAATCACAAGTGCACACAATAAGAAACAACCAGGCTACACACACAAAGAAACAACCAAGCTCTTTGTTCTTTAGTTTTTGCATTAAGTATGGATTAGAAAATTAAATTTGACCAAAATAGGGCCCTAGTATCATTATCATTTGGTAGGTTCCCAGAAAGCAAACAAGCCTAATTTCTCACCCTTCAACAATCTGCAGACGTCGAAAGAGCAGATTATCTTTCCATGCACTGGTCAACCTGCCATCAAAGCGATGAAACACATTAACAGGAGAGGTGATACCCCAGAGGGCACTGGCAAAACTGGCACGTAAATAGACAGGACAGAGACCAGCTAGTGGAGAAATCATTTCACAGCAGACACAGAGGGCAAAGAAGAAAATATTACTAAACTACTCCTTGGAGGGGAAAAGACAGGCCACCTGGAGAGATGGATTCAGTGTGCAAGGCAGATGAACGTCCCTGAGACATTTGTCACTAGTTGGACTGCGAGACACTGACATTAATGAGGGTGGCATTTGGAAGATAAAAGCAATATCTCTGAAGCAGACAATACAGTTTCCAGGCACCATGCGTGGGGACATGGTGTAATCAAAAGGGACTGGAAAATGTTCACGTCTAGCAAAAGCACCACAACTGCCTCTGATATTCATGGGAGGATATGAATCAGGAATAAATGGCTTATGGTTTTGTATGGAGAGTTGGTGAGGATTGTGGGTTAGATTTCCTCTCAGCTCAGTCAATTCACATCACATTCCTTTATTGAAGGACTCTCCATCAGTCATCCACTTATACCTGCCTTGTCAAAAGTCAGTGTTTCATTGACAAGTGCTTTTCAGGCAGCAGACCTCTAGAGGACAGCTCTGTCGATAGTGAGTAAGGATTTACAGGAGTGGAGGCACTTGCTTGCGATTATCTCCTCTTGAAAGCAAGGAGGGAGCTGGGAGATACACCGAGCCCCGGCTGTCAGGACACAAGCAAGTGGAGGGAGTGAGATCTGGCTGCCCCTTACAGGTGTCTCAGAACACCACTATGCCAGAAATGACATCAACTATATCCGAGAGCCACTGCTGCCATGACCCAGGGGATGGGAAGTGTCATTATTAATTAATCGCTCCCTGCACTCATGCCACAGTGTCAGCCATGTCCCACAGCCCATTTTGACTCCGACTGTCTCGAATGTCTCTCTCCAAAAGGAGAGTATGGAATGGGTCCTGGGACAGAGTGAGACAAATTCAAGCATCCCAGAACAGCTTTCCCGATCCCCAGATTCAATCCCGCTGGGGATTTTAGATTATTAAATCCAAGATTCAATCCTTGTTGCCTTCCACACTCACACATTGTCCCTTTGGTCAGTTTTTGCCCAGAAAATAAAGCAGCTGCTTCACTATTAAAAGAAAGCCGTTCATCAGCAAGAGTGAATACATCGATCTGCTTCTTCCTTCAGGAAAACTGCCGCAGACAGCCAAACTCCAAGTCCACAGAGGGTTTCGGGTGAGGCCTGGGCAGCCGTGGCCCGAAACGTTGACTAGCCCGGGACGGCTAGTCAAGGGAGCCCCGGCGCCGGGAGCGGGGCCGGGCGCTGTCCGCGGTGCTGGCGCCGCGCCCGCCCCTCACGGGAGCTCTCCGAGGTGCTGCAGGGCCGGGCCGGGGGCGGCGGGATCGCCGGGGGCGGCGGCCGTGGGCCGGGCGGCGCGCGGCACGGCAGCCAAGGAGCAGGGCCCCTCCTCAAAGCCAGCCTTGTCCCGGTCTGTCTGCAGCCCTTGTCCGCTCTCCCTTCCGCGGCTGGAAACATTCAGCATCTCCGACAGAGCGGGGGAGAAAAAAAAACACTTTAAAAAAAAATTTTAAATCACGTGGCATAAATGCGCCCTGAAGAAAGTTTTAGATGAGGATCCAGCAACGAACAGGAAAATGGGAACCCAAAATAACCAGAGGTGTGATAAAGACAAGCTCTTTCTGCTTCCTCTTTAATGCTGCATGCAGGGAGCACAGCTCCACGTGTGGAGGCGCCCATGTCCCCGTCCTGCTGCAGAGTACCGAGCGCCTCTCGGTTGCCCTTCAGTACCGACTCTTTCTCGCCCTTCTTCAATTTAAAAATTGAAAGAGAATGGGGAAGTGGTAGAAGAAAGCTGACTGAATCCCTCCTTTAATCGCAAACAACCCCAGCAAGATGGATTCTGGGAAAAAAACGCTGTATTCCTAAGCAGCGGCCGGTGTCATAGTAGTTAAAATAGAACAGAAAAGCCTCTCACAAAGTCAATTCTTATGTAGATGAGGCGACATAAGAGCTTTTCTCTCCCTTCGCGGGCTTTAGTGAATTTCTAATTTGCCCAAAGAAGCCCTAGAGGAATGAGGAAGAAAGGGCGGGAATATTGGGACTGCTAGTCGTAACAAATATACCGTGCTCTGGATCGTTGCCTAGAAATACACTGAAAATGAGGGGATCCAACGCCATTGTCTCAGCCGAGTTATTTCTCTTGACCTTCGGCTTTGTCCATCCAGGCTGAACAAACTTCCTGCAATGAGCTTCGCCCCTGCTCTCTGCCAGACAAACAACTTTGGTCTCTCTAGGTCATGGAAAGGGAAAAAGGATGAGAGCCGTTTCCCCTCCAAAAGAAGGGCACTCGCAGAAGTTTAAACAACAGCCAGAAAAATCGCAGAAGTTTAAACAACAGCCAGAAAAAGGTAAAGTTAAACAATACACTAGGAAATATGCTGTCCTGTCAAACAGAGAGCAGTTTCCGCAGCATTGAGAACCCGCCAATATATATCATATCAATAAAAAGGAGCTCTTCGAAAGCTTGCATAGTAATTGAGATTGGAGATCTTTTTTGATATGGGTTGGCATTTCCTCATATCAATCTGACAGAGCCAACTCAGGAAATTGCTGGTAATATTCATCTGGGGAGCACTTTCATTAAACGTAATTCATTCGACTTTCACAATAAATTGAGTGACATCCTTACAGCAGAACCTTTTTATCCTTGATGAAGTGCTTGCCAGCCTTTGGTTTTCTACTTTATTGTCACATTCCTTAAAGCAGAATCGTCAACATGTCAATCTGCTGCATGAAAAAAATGCTAAAGCTGTATTTACAAAGCACCCAGGAGGTGGTTTAATGCTGACTTACAAGAAGAGCGAGTTGGGAGTTAAACTATCTGATAAATCACAGCATAACTTCACCCAAGCCCAATCGGGAGAACAGAAGCCAATTCTAGGGAGGGAAGGATGGCTCACACATTCATTTTCTCCAAGTGCTGGCTATTCCGAGCAATTGGTTTCTTAACCTGCTTCACCGCACTTTCCAAGACGACTGGGAAATTGGCTTTTTGTTAATTAAAATGGCGGTTTAGAGATGCAGGGAAATATTAAACGGCTTAAAATGGATACCTCTAGGTACCGATTTGGAAGATTTGGTTAGTCAGAGAGAGGCGGGGACATTGGATGATGTTCAAGTGCCTCCCTACAAGGTGAAACGTATTCCAGACTGCTTTCTCAGGCGATTTAAGAGATGAAAATAGTGTGTACTAAGCACCAGGAAAAAGATAATTCAGTGCGGGGAAACCCCTTTTTAAACTCCTAGCACAGGTCCCCGGTGGTTGGGCAGGCAGGAAGGAATCCCCGAAAAGATTGTACCATCCTCCGCTTAAGAAAAACCAAACAAACAAAAAAAAACCTAGAGCTCAGATAAGTTTGTTTCGCCTACACGAGATCCGGGTCCGGTTGCTATTCCCGTGCCTTACCTTCCGAAAGGGTAATTATTCCCCTTACACCACCGCGAAAGCGTCTCAAACTCCTTTAGAAAGAGGGAGCGGGATCGTCTTGAGGCTACGTAAACTCTCTCGCACAAAAAGCAACTTCTCTCCCTCCGCACCAAGCGCTCTCCCGCCCTCCCCGCCTTCGACGTCAAAGTGAAAACTGCAATAACCTCTTGTTTGGGGGGGAAAAAAAAGCAATACCCGAATGCTTTCAGCACCAAATGCCTCTGAGAAAATACTGTGGGTGGTGATTATGATAGGAGAATGCCGTGTCCCTCTTTTGTTTTCTTTTATCTTCTCTGCCGATAGAGGTGGGTTTTTTTTCCTCCCACCACAAAGTAGGACACAATCGGCAACTGTCTTTAAAAAAAGAAAGAAGGGGGGGAAAAATCCACTTATCTTCGCCGGCACGTGATATCTCTTCACGTTCTCCATAGCTTTCATTAACCGGGGTGAAATGACCGCAAACAGTGCGACACAGAGCGAAATTAAATGTACACAAACTCTGGACCCACTAACCCCCTGTTTACCCCCTCAGCAAATACCGTGCCAAGAGTGCCACCACTGAGGACAATTTGAAACCTCTATTATTCAGAATATTTTTGCAGGAAAGCTCCGCCCGGCTGTCAGAAGGCCTCCAAACTACACCGACGGTGTGGAACAGACCTTAAAACCCCAGCCCGGCGCGGGGAGGAGGTTAGCAGGCTGTTTCCAAGACCCTCTGCCAGCCCCGGGAGTCCCGCAGTTGTATTTCTCTGACAAAGCGCCGCGCAGAGAAACTCCCCCCGCGAAACAGCCTGCCCGCAGCCCTCGTCGGGGGGTGAAAAATCACCCCTCCATTTGCTCTTGTGCTGCTTAAATCCGTCAGCTCTGATGTATATCCTAATTTACAAACCCACCGGTGAAAGAAACACTTTGCTGGGAAAGGACGACGAGCCGGGGGGGTGGGGGGGAGGGGGGCTGAGGGGGAAGGGATCCTTACCCTAGCATCATGCAGCGCAAAACTCCGACTGGTTTTTAGTTCCGTACCCGCTACTCCGGGTAAGGAGTACTTTAGTGAGCTGAAGTCTCTTCAAGCCGGGATGATCCCAGCAAAAGCGGGGCATGTTATCATTCCCCGCTTGTTACTTGGGGGGAAGTTTCTCCGAGAGCATGCGAAGGCAGAGCCTGGGAACATACTGGGGGCAAAAGGAGGGGGTAAAATCCTGCAACCTGCGCCGCATTTTGGGTTTGCCGGGGGGTGCGCGGGGTCTGGCAGGCGGCGGGAGCTGCCCGCCCGCCGCTTTCCGCCCTCCCCACGGGTCTCCCTTAGCAGCCGGTGCGGGACCGATCTGCCTTCTCCTTTGGGGCCACCCTTGACCTGTCCTACTGAGAAATAACTAGTGAGGATACCGGCCGTCTTTGCCTGCGCGTTTTGCAGTCGCTTCTACAGCATGTTTCTTCCACCCGGGGCGGGGGGGGGTGGGGTGGGGGGGGTGAGGGGGGGGGTGAGGCGGGGAGAGAAAGAAAGAAAGAAATTAAAAGAAGCACCCTGGCGTTTTATTGTCCTATCGTGTCAGACTGGAAATTCACCGGCAACTAGGCAGGAATGAAACGAGGTTTCCATTAAGGGAGTGGTGTAAAACCCTTGCGCGCTTATCAACAGACAGAGCTCAAACCTGACACAGTCTACGATCTCCGGGTGGTTTTCCTTTCTTAATATTTACTTTCCTCCTTAATGACGATTTGGAGCTCGGCGAAGCACTGTTACTTAAGAAAACATCCATGAGAATAGGGCTAAAATGCTTTCGAAAGAACAGCGGTGGAGTCCTGTGGTAAATACGACGGAGAGCAGCTGTTTGAACACTTTATACAGGTCTCTAAATCTGAAGAAACAAAATAACTGCAAGCCTTTAAAGGTTAACTCCTAATTCTACCAAATATGTACTAAGTTATCCGTTTAGGCCAAAGAAAATGCACTTCTACTGATAATCAAATGTAACATTTTCAATACACTGCGCAGCCCGAAACAAGAAAATGCATGTCTTGCAGAGGCTAACTAATGTTCTTATCAATAAATGTAATACGGCAAACCATCTCTACCCCAGCAAAATTCCTACTGGTCCTGGTCGGCCGTGACCTCTATAAATTTCAGGCAATAAGGCTGGATAGCATATGGCTCTATTAAAAAGGGGAAGAAAAGCAGAAGCTCTTTTTTTTCAAAGATTTCATTAGGAAGAGGTTTAACGGTGGTGTGGGGGAATAAATAAAAAAGAGCATTGGTTTGCTGGGTGAAGAGAAATTACAAGCCCGCGAGTGTCTGTATATGAGTAACTTGGAGGCAGCCCAGCCTCTCTGCGGCTGGTCACTACCCCTGAACACCCCCTGGTTCTGGTGGAGGGGAAACAGGCTATTTTCTCTCTCCCCTGTATTATTAACCCCTCTCAAAAATGATTTTTTTAACACACCTGATAGGAAGCTGGTTGTGCTGGCGGCTCATTTACCCCTCCTAACAGGTTGGGTACAGGAAATTTAATTCCTAATTGGGACCGCTTTAGCCCGCACGGAGCGACGCGTGCACACGGGTAGGGACAGCAAAGTGCTGCACCTTGCTGGTCTGTGGCACCCCGTTAAAGCTTTAAGCAAAACTTCATGCTTCGATGCTAATAAACAGTTTATTATCATGCGATGGCCTAATGCAAACTCTCAGAGTGACTCCCTAAATTCGGATAATACGGAGATATTGGCATAAATGTCAAATATCGACTTAGAAAGAAGAGTCGGGTTAGGCTGGGAAATCCTTTGGATCCCCCCCGAGTTTTTGGCAGAAGACACAACCCAGCCGAAGAGCGCATCCCCTCCCCTTAGGTTGTCTTTTATTCCCGATTTTGTGTGTGTGTGATATTTAGCATTGTTTTGAGGGAAACTAGAAAATCGTCTCCTTTACTCTGCAATGCCAAGCCCTTGGAGAAAAAAAAAAGAAAAAGAAAAAAAAAAGCATTCAGGTAATGAAGTCTGTAACTAAACGGTAATTGAATCAGCATAATTTGCACACTGAATGGTTTTCAAATGCTCCCAGTTTACAATTAAAGGAGAATTAATGCGCTTGTTGTTCAGACTGCAGCGCATTAGAATAAATCCAGCACTGTTGTTGTAATGAGTCGAGAGCAGTTTAACTGCCAGCAAACACATTTAAAATTTAACACGACGTATCGATCTCGCTCCGGCTTTTTGATAGATTATTTGCCACGCACCTTTCTCCCCGCTTTCCTCCCCTCGCCCACCCCCCACACCCACCCCCGGTTATAAAATTGGCGGGGACGAGAGACGCCGGCGGCAGACGTGGCACCGCCCGGCGAGGGCTGGGACACCGAGGCGGGAGCCGGGACGGGACGGGACGGGACGGGACGGGAGCGCGATCCCCGGCGCTGCGCGGCCGCGCTGGGCGCTGCGCGGCCGCGGGAGGAGCGCGCCGCCCGGCATGGCCCCGCCCCCGGACCCGCCCCCGGGCCCGCCCCGCCCCGGGCCCGCGCGGGATTGGCCGCCCCGCGCTCGGCCGCTCTCCACCGCCCCGCGCTGCACCGCAGCGCCCCCAGGCGGCCCGTCCAGGCAAGCGCAGGGAGCGGCAGCGCCGGCAGCGCCCGGCGGCCGCGGAGCCGGGGCCGGGGCCGCCGTCTCCCCCGGCACGGGCGCCGGGGTGCTTCTCTCAGCCGCACTTCTGGAAATCTGGAAAAGGGGCTTCTCCTTCCCCCGCCGCCGCGGGGTCGAGCTCCCGCCAAGCGTTTCCCTGCTTAACGCACCGCAGGCGAGCGAAGGTACGAGCTACAAAGGAGCAGCCTGCCTTGGGTTTGTTCCTCGCGATCGTAGAGGGAATAAAGTGTGTGTTAAAGGAGATAACGCCGCTGTTTACTCGTGTTCCCCCGGCAATCTTAAAGGAGATTTGCTATGAAAGTCAATGACACTTCACGCGGAAAATCCTAACCCTGCTTGTCACTGAGTGAGTGCCCGCACGCCGGAGCCGCGCCGCCCGTAGCGGCACACCGGGGCGGGGGGGAGGGGGGGTGTCCCCTTCCGGAGGGGCTCCCGCGCTCCTGAGGGAGCAGAGGGCAAGAAGTTGCCTCCAGCCCCCAGCCTGGGCGGGCGCCTCTGCAGCCGCGCTCCGGTACCCCCGCAAGCAGCTGGGGGACCCGGCCCGGTAGGCGGCAGCGGGGAACCCCGACCCTGCTCCCGCCCGGCGGCGCGCCCCTTCCCCGCGAAGGAGAAGTTACGGGTCTGCCCGCCCCGCGCCCCGCCGAGAGCTCCCGGCCGAGCCCCGCGCCTCCCCGCCTCGGCCCCGGCCCTACCCTGGCCCCGGCCCCGGCCCGACCCCGGGGGGACGGGGCAGGGCTGGCTGCGGGGCGCCGGTAGCGGCCGTGAGTTTGTCCGTTCTCCGGCAGGCTGGTGCCCTCCTCCCCGCCGAGCTCCCCCCGGCCCGGCCCGTGCGAGGGGCCGGGGCACTCACCAGGTCGAGGGTGGGCTGGAGCAGAAGGACCGCGTACCAGTACACTGCCTGCATCCTCGCGGCTCAAACTTCCCCCGCGCTGCCTTCGCTGCCTCTTTGTTCCTTCCAGAACATAGATCCACCTGACATCCACTTTACAGAACAAGCAGAGCTCTCACCAGCCTAGACAAAAATGAAATTATAGACCCCATGACCACAAGACAAGGTTAGGCTTGAGACAAGGGGGGAAGAGAGGTGTGTAGGGAAGGGGGGGCGGGAGAGAAGGAGGAGATGGGCTGTGTGGATGGGGGTGGGGGAAACAAAACCCGATTAAAATCTAGTTAAATCCAGCGTCACAGCAAAGTGATCGCACGGTCCGCGCTGGCTGCGGAGCGCCTGTAGGCAGCGCTCCCCGGCGCTCGGTCCTTTTACTGGGCGGGAGAGCCCCGTGGTGCGGGCTGGGACGGCCCGGGGGTGCCCTGCCCTGCCCTCCCCTGCCCTGCCCCACCCTGCCCTGCCCGCGCCCCTCGGCGGGCACCGGGCGGCGGCCGCCGGCCGGTTGGCCGCGGAGCCCCGGCAGCGCGCCGAAGAGCGGAGCGGCTCCGGAGCGGGGAGAAGGGGCAGGAGGCGCTGGGATCGGGGCTCCGGGTGCTCCTGGGAGCTTAAAGCCGAGGCGAAGCGCTTCGCCCCTGGGACCCCCGAGCAGGCTCTGCCTACCCCATGAACACCCACCTCCCTCTGCCGCTCCGGAGGCGCGCCGTGCCCTGCCCCGGGCCGGGGCCGCTCCCCGGGGCGCCCCGACGGGCGCGGACCCCCATCCCCGGCCCCAGCCCTCCTCCGCCCCCGCGCCCGGCGGACAGCCCCGCCGCCGCGGGGGGGCCGCGGCGGGGATACGTACGGCGTGGGGGGTCCGACGGCGGCCGGGGCTCCGCGGGGCGCTCCATGGGCGAGCCTAGAGGGGCTGAGCGCCGCGGCGCAGCCCGCCGCCCCTGCGCATCTCCTCGCCGCGCTCCGCGCCGGGCTGTCCCGCGGCCGCTGGGCATCCGGCGCAGGCACTGTCAAGGCGGCGGGGCGGCTGGCAGGCTCTTCCCCCCCCTCGCCTCCCCTTCTCCGCACACGGCCGCGCTCCGGCTCCGCCGAGCAGGACACTTACGGGAGGAGGGAGCTGCCCGGGCTGCCCGCTCGCCTTCGGCGGGGGGCGCGGGCAGGAGCGGCGGCACCGGCGCTCCGGGGCGTCCAGGGCGATTTGTCTCTATTAAAAATGACTTATTGGCGAGGGAGCGGCGAGCGCCTGCTATTTAACTTCAGATAAAATCTATCTGCAAAGACCTTGGCCGATCATCTTAAAATAAAGCGCTGGAGCCGAGCACTGTCCGAGCCTCACTGCTTGGGGAGAGAGAAAGAGCAGCGGAGGGGGGAGGAGGGGGGGCTTGCTTGGCGAGGGGGAAGGGAGGGGGGAGAAAGGGGAGTTTAGCGGCGTCCCATCCTCTCCTCTGAACGGGGTGATGAATCAGAGCCCTCCCCGGGCGGCGCGAGCTGCCTTGCGCTGCCCGCCCTGCCTGCCCTGCCCGCGCTGCCTGCCCTGCTGCCTGCCCCGTCTGTGCTGCCTGCCCTGCCCGGGCTGCTTGTCCCGCCCGCGCTGCTGCCCGCCCCTGCCGGGGCGCCGGCGCTGCCCGCGCTGCCTGCCCTGCTGCCCGCGCTGCCGCCTGGGGGGGCACAGCCCCTCTCCCTCTCCGCCAGCCCGCGGCAGCTCGCTGCCTGCCCAGCGCCGGAAAGGAGCCTGGGAGAGCGTTTTTCCTCTTTCTTTCCTCTCATGTTTGTTTTTCCACCTCCCTCAGGGGTGTCCCGTGCAACGACAGTGCTGCTTAGCCTGTGAAGGCAGCGGGCGCCCGCAAACCAGGCACTGGGATCTTGGAGCAGAGCTGGGTGACGGCTGCGGGAGCCAAACTGTGGGATTAAAGGGTTGCTTCTCCCCCGCAAGCAGGAACCTGTAGCTGGACAGCCCCTCGGAGTGAAGCTGGAAAGCTCATCCCTGTCCGGTGCCGTGGCTATTCCCACCGACTGACACGCAAAGGGAAAGGTCTCATCGACCTTGTTTTCCTTCTTCTTTACAAGGAGTCCTGTGGGGTTTTTTTTCCTGCCCTCTTCCATCGCCCAAACCGTATCATTACCAATGTGACATTGGGACAGGGTGAAGGGGAGGACACCAGCAGCACAGGGTAGCCTTACCAGATGCCCTGCCTCGATAGCAAAGCTCAGATTTATCACCTCCCAAACGGGAACCAAGAAGCAAGCCAGCATGCTGTACAGAGTGGGAAATGAGAGAGAAAAAGAGGACTTCAGTTGTCCTGCCAAATCCTTGTTTCCCTCAGAGCATGTCCTGGTAATTAATATCTGCAATCTGAGGCTTCAGTACCAAGCTGTAAAATACTGTTTTAATTTGGGGGTCTGAGTTTGGAACACTGTAATAAAAGGGGAGCAGGGAAAGGAGGGGGTAAGTAATGATTACTCTTTGAAAGAGCTGCACCAGAGCCTTCCCCGTGGCCATTTCTGCTCCAAACACCTGGAAGATGGACACCTCCATATGTCTCCAGCACCATCATTCTGCTAGACAGGCGGGATGCTCACGTCACAGCTTTGAACAGAAGCGTGCAGCCTGCGAGGAATCATGCTGTCATCCTGCCCCTCCAGACAGCCTCTGCATTACAGAGCAGGCTAAAGCTGCCTAGGGACTTCTTGTTTCAATCGGGTAACAAATAAAAAAAACACAGCTGATTTTTTCCTCCCTCCTACCTATTCCACTCTTACTTCCCTGCAAGTGAGGGGCCTTGTCCACACTTAGTAATCAATCTAAGGAGAGAGAGACAGACAGACAGACAGACTTTGCTCTCTTCACACAGAAAAACTTGTAAGCTGCGAGGAGCGTACTGCTGATCTTTGCAATAAGCTGCTGTTACATATTTAGACCCAGCATGGGTACTGTTGCCTTAGCTATGAGATTGCCAGGTTAATACAGAGCAGGAAAAGCAAATGCAGAGTCTGCCAGATTTCAGGGGGTCGTGTTCCAGAGGAAGACATTTCTTCAAGAAGGGATGGTTCAACTCTACGGTCTGCGTAACAATTCAGCTCCTCCAAGGTCTGACCGTTAATGTTTTCATATTGGAGGTGACAAGGAAGTAGTCCTTGGAGAAGACTTATTCCTTCAGCTGGTTAAATAGAAGAAGGTCCTCCCAGTCTTTCTCATCCAGATCTTTATCTCTCATTTAGGGGAGCACTGTGGTGGAACTCCTGGCTCCATTGGAAACACAAGCATGGCTCCTCTCTATTTCAGCTCACTAAAACTTCCTTCCTCTGTGAATTGAGCAAGGTGTTCCATGAACAGCCCGGCCTGTATGGTATCTACTTGAGTTGTCAGCAGGCTCCTGAGGCAAAGGTCTTAAGGACAGACAAACCCGTTTTCTGTCAGGTTGGGACTGATCCAAGGTCCCGTTGGCTTCACTGAGGGTTTCTTTGCTCTTCAGCTGACCTCAGCCAAAAGCCACTGGGATAAACTCTTTAACTACAGAGGAACTGAGCTCTCCCTTCAGAAAGACTGTTTGGATGGCTCCTTCCCTCCATTGTCACTCCCGAAGAAAGGAGCAAGGAGCGTATGGGAGCCTGGATTGATATTTTTTCATTAAAAAAAGAAAAATAGAAAGCAGACTCCAAAGTATTCTATCTGTGAACATGTGATACTTTTTCAAAAGGAATGCAATGCTTATGAAAGTCTGACATTTAGGATTTTTGGACACAGTCTTTTGACTTTTATCTGATTCTGTAATATTGGTACAGCAGCTTAAGTGGAATATTAGATTTTTTTAAGGTGAATTTTAATTTCAACCATTTGGACGCTGTTTGCAATCTTAGGGTTAAGGTCTCCAGCAAAGTAGTGTCAGCTAGCGAGGTTTTAAAGAATCACAAATTCTGGGTATACTAATGGATTTTTTTAAAGTCCAATTAGCCTTTGAAATGCAGTTGGACTATTTTTAAAGCTTTGAAATATAGTCTAACCTTTAGACATCTTCCCTGCTACTGCGAAGATAGCTTCCTGGCTTGCAGAACTGAAAGGGTCACAAACAGAAAATCCAAAGACAATGGCAAGTGATTAATAATTGCTGCAGGTTCTAGTGGAAGATGGGCACATGGTTTAATTGCTTGAGGCATGAGAAGAAAATACAATGCTGTAATGATAAATATCAAATGACTGTGCTAAACTTACTGCACATAATAATGCATATTAATAAAATGCATACATTTTATGAATATTTAATATTATTACATAATATTATCATAAATACATAATAATTTATTATATAATAAATCTATAATGTTTATATATCATAAGTATACAATCATTATCTATAATTAATATATAAATTAAATATATAATACAACAAATATTAAATATTACTAAACATACAATATTGATGAATATGCTATTATTGATATATTATCATATATGATGATCATGAATAGACACGATACAAATAAATAATGTAGCTAACCTGCTTAAACATGGACAGTTACATATGAAATAAAAATAGTAAATAGATACTATTTATACTATTCATATAGGCTACATGTCTTATTTTGGAAATACTGCTTGGGAAAAAGCAAGTAAAGCAAAGAAGGCAAAGGTGGGTCAGAGGACTAAGGGCTGAAGCAAATCTAAGAAGATGAAAAAAACCTGCAGCTTAATCATAATTGTTCGGTCTGCTCTTAACCAGATTTTTTCTCAGGGTTTCAGGGTTACAGCCAATGCCTCAGTTGGGAATTTTAGCTCTGCTAAAGCCAATGGAAGTTTTGTCCCATCTCTTTAAAGGATATATTAAAATGTTAACAATGACTGTCTTGAAATAAAATTCAGCCTGTGCTATAAGCAAATATCATCTCATCTATATGCATGTTGAAGTAGTATTGAATTCAGCCGGAGTTGCATACGCACTACAATGACAGATTATGGCCTCCACAGCTTTTCTATATTTGTACTATACAGTGTACAGGCCAGATGCCTCATACCACTCATGTAAATAATCTTACTGAAATGTTCTTCATATTGCCAACCATTAATTCATCAGACCTTCTCTTCTTATCCCTTCACATTTTAAATAGATTTCTTTTGTTTCAAGGAAATCATGTTTGAACAGAATATTTTAATGGTTAGTATAAATACTACAAACAGAGTCCCTTGTCACGTTTTATTTCCATTCTTTCAAGGTCAGAATATGACTGTATGTAGCATTCATAATTCTAAATATAAGAACATCTCTGTGAGACTTTTATTTTTATTACATTGATTTCTGCCTACTAACAGTCAGAGAGGTACCACAAAGTGGTGACACTCTGTATTCCATATGGAAAAATACAGGAATACTCCAACCATTTCAAGAGAAATGCCTTGAACTCATGATGTTCCTAATTATTTCTCTTGTCGGTACGTCATGAGAACTCACACAATGCTGGAGTGAGATGTGACGTTCAGCATCAAAGACGACTAAAATGTAATGTACAAACAGCAGTGTCTGGATCACTCAGTGCTTCTGTGATACAAATATAAGCAGGCCTACAGGCTTCACTAGACTTATTCCAGGAGACAGTCATTGTGCACACATATACTCAGGAGTTTTCCCAAAATACTTGAGATGAGGTGAGATATAAACTATTGTCTATATGAATAAAATTTACAGCCAAGTTTATCTACAGGATTTTCTCATTAATGATTCCTTTAAATCCAAGGGGGGAAAAAACCTCACAATCCTGAATATAATAAGTAAAAAAGCTTTCTAACCTCCTTTGTAGAGGGAGCTTCTTTTCTAATATAATGTGTATAATAGAGATTTGTATTTGCATTCCACATTTATTTCATCCATTAGGTCTTGACAATTTTCTAGAGTGACAATACAGGAAATAGAAGAGCTTTAATAATACCCATAAGAAAAGAAAAAAAAAAGAACTTCAAGTAATGGAAGGAGTCTGTACTGAGCCTGTACATTGTCCAGAAAATACCACAACTTGTGTGAGTTTCCTGAAGACATAATTAGATTTCAAAAATAGTGTAGGACTAAGTGATTTTCTTAATTAAAATCCACTTATTGGAATACTTCATGATGGCCACTCTAGGGATTATTAGCTGACAGCAACACTTGTTGAAATAATAAAACTTGATAACAAAAGTTTTATTAAAATCTCTGTGTGTATGTGTATGGTTTTTAATTGCAAAATAACACAATGTATATAATGTCATCTGGGAAGACTTTATACAAGAGAGCTAAAATATGAGAGTTAAATTGTCATGAAGTAGGAATTGATGTGGGACAGCCTACAAGGCCGGTTGTCTTCAGTTTCTGTGTGATGGAGAGGAAGAAAGCAGGGCAGTCCCCAGAGGCTTCCTGGACTGCCTGCAGGGCTGGAGGAAGGAGGGATGCTTGCAGCTAAGGGCACCGTTGAAGCAGCTCTTCAAGGCACATTACTTTTCAGGGCTTGGGCCAGAAAGCTGCACGAACCCCGAGTCTTGAGGGCAGAAGGCCACTTCTCAGAGAATGAGGAAGAATGGCAAAAGTTCTCCCTGAAAGCCTGGCAGGCCAGGACATCCTGGCTCTACACCACGTGTGCCAAAGTGACACCATGTAGTCACACTTTCTGAAGCAGCATAGTCAGCTGTTCCATACTGTAAGCAGGAATAAACTCCCTGACACAGCGTTACTGTTGCTGAAGGGAGATCTCCTCGTATCTTCCCCTCTGCCAAGCACGTTAGAGCAATGCCGACAGACAATGGTGCTGGGTCTTCTGCTACAGGCTTATCTGTTCACAGGAAGCTGGGCTGGGGCTACAGCTTTTATATACTGCAATAAAGAGCCTCAGAGCGCTGCTGACATCAGGAAGAGAAGAACAGGTGGTGAATGACTAAAATTTCTGGTGTCCAAAAGGAAGCTTTTTCTCTCTTAAGGAACCAGCTGATAAAGGGATAAATGATCTCAGTTAGAACAGCCTGAGAGCTGAGCTCAGACACTGGGCTCTTCATGGCAAATACTGTTGCCACTGGCTATAGCTAAGAAGAAATGGGCTTATGAGCAAGTCTTCAGTGTGGTACGTGTTGCTCTGTAGCCTTCCAGATTGCTTCCACTTTGTGGCGAGCTTGTAAACTACCTACCCACTGATTGTGGTGGGAGCTCAGTGAGTAGCAGAACCTCAGTGAGGGGGATATTTTACTTTTCATAATGACATAACTCAGTATCATCTTTCCTACAAGGCAAAATGAGCTATCAGGAAACAACTTGGGAAAAACTCAGAAACAACTCTGCCTTTTGTGTTTTAGGCTCTTAAATTTGGGCGACCAGTCTGTTCCTCTTCAGATAAATGAAAGTTTTGAGACTTCCTTTAAACAAGGTGGAGTCGAGCCTTTGTGAGAAGTCTTGTTTGGATACCTCTTGCAATGACAAGAATTCTTAAAGACAGGTTTTGTCTAAGTCCCTCATCAGGTAAATTATTTAATGTGGCCAGGTGTTAATAACAGCAAGGAATATCTTTAAAACCATTCAAGCCTGCTTGCACTTCAGGGTCAGGATTTTACATTGCAACTACAGTAATTAGGGCTGTTTAGGTGTCTACCAAAGTCAAACCAGAATTCCCTCAGACTTCTTCATGATCGTTTTGTGTGTTTCAGACATTTATAGGTGTAAAGGACAACCTTCAGTCAGACATCACCTACTCAAGTGGATGGCATCTTGATACTTTATTCAGCTATGAACCACCTCCGGTATTTTCAGCGTTTAGAGGTTAAAAAACAAATGTGAGAATATGGGAAGGAACTATGTACTTTGTAAAACCATGTGAAAATGTGTCAGATTTCTTCTGTCACAGCAATACAATAGTTAACTGCTTTTGCTTATCCAAGCCTACACTTGGTATTAAAACAAAGTGAGACATTTTGGACCAGAATATTGTGAAATCTTTGTTAGAAATGGACAAACCTTGAAGAACTTTCACCTTTGATGAAAAACTGAAATAGGTTTTCATCTTTACTTTACAAGGGAAGAGAAAGCTTGAGGCAACATATCAAAGAAATTACAGAGGAAATGAAATTCCTACTTTTGCATGCAGTTGCTGGTGAGGTATGAATATTTGGCTACAAAAAGAGAGACAGCTGTCAGGATCACCAGTATTAATGAATACATGTTTAAAAACAAAAGGATGTCGATTCGTCAAGTTACTTTGTTGTGCCGTTGCACACAGATGCATTTCCATTTTACTCTTGAGAAAACTTTACTAAAAATTGCTGGGAAGTGAAGCCAAAAATCAGAAGAAAGAGAAATAACCAATTCCCATGGTTTACAACATTTAATGTAAAAATTCATGCTTTCTCTGTCAAGGGTGGGGGGGATGGGGGGGTGAGTGTGCCTAATTACGCTGGATTATTACAATCTTCCAGTGCCACCTTGTGGCTTAGCATAATACTGCAAAATACCTCCAACATTAAACTTCACATTCTCCAGGCATCTGCAGCCAGTTATGCGTGCAGCAGTCCATAAAGTTAAGATAACAGACCACGAGCAGGAAGAGAGTTCTTTCATATTATATATTGAATAACCTTCTGCCCCTGCCGCAACAAAACGCCAGCTTTTGCTGGTACACAGTTGCACCCATCTCACCTGCCGCTAATATTGGTGTGCTACTTGAAGGATGTGCCCCAAAGCACTAGGTGGAAAGACTCCCAGGGAGGCTTTGCAACAGGCCATGTCAAAGCACTTCAGCATTTTTTGATGCTCTACGTCTACACCATGTAATTTAGCACTGAGGATATACTTTTTGGTTTAAATCATTCTTATTTCACAATGTAACCGAGTGTATCACCGTATGCAGACATCACCACATGCAGGCACCTAATCCAGTGCTTGACCACTGTCACGGTGAAGATTGTTTTCCTAAGCCTACCTGGATTTCCCTTGCTGCAGGCTGAGGCTGTGTTACCACATCACGCTCGCAGCAATGGGATCATGGCTCCTGGGCAGAGCCCTTCCACGTTGCTACAAGAACATCACCTTGCACAGATATACATAGTACCTTGGTGGTAAGCGCTTTCCACCAACAGATAGTGGACTTCTTAAAGCTGGAAGGGAAGAGATATACATCATCTAGAAATAAAACTGATCTATTTCATTGACACGTATCCCAGAAGACATAACCTTTTTGAACAGGAAAGGCATACCTTTGAGAAGGAAAAGTGTACAAGGCAAAGGGATGGCAGTGGCAGTGGCAGTGACACCGGCAATAGCTGCAAACCAGCTCATGCTCAGACTGGTACTGTGAACTATGCTTCATGGATGGGACAGTCCAGTTCCCCCCATATCCTCCTGTGAAATTGCCAGTCTCAGCTATACAAGACCTGTAGTGATGGCAAAGACATTTGGGGGACATAAGAAACTAAACGGAGGGGAATGAAGTGGCTTGATTTCCATGAGTCTGAAAAATCCATGAAACTCACAGATGACAAGTGCATGAAAATAATCTCCAGATCAAAAGCAGTCCTGGGTAATTATGTCTCAGATGATCGCACAGTGCCAGTCAAGTGTTATACAGCAGGCCTTAAATTGGGATTCCTGTTTTGGAGAATCAACCGTTTACCCTACTGACAGATCCATCTTTTACTTTTCAGCCTATACTCCTTACAGACCTGCACTGACAAATCTGTTGTTTCATGTCATCTGTCGATAGTATATATTATACTGTTTTCAAAGGTGCTGAGCTTATGTAGTGTACCACTCATAAGGTAATAGGATCATAAAACATAATTGTAAGGAGCACATTTTCAGAAGATTCATCTTCCTCTTGAGGACATAAGATGTGTCCATGGTTTTATATCTACACATAGATTTAAGGAGACTACCAGATGCCGACAGAGGCCTGATTTAAACAGCAATGGTGTTTAAATCTAGCAAGGTGGCCATGATCACTCCAGCTTCCCAGGTAAATTGAGGCTTGCAGATCTCATTTTGTCTTTACAGATCCAGAGGACAGTCTCAAGATGAACGACGATACTCTTTTTAGCCAAGGACATGCTAACTAAATAGGCACCTATGTACACATCAGAACTTGGATGCACTATTTTTTTCAAGTTTGGATATTTCCAGATTCAGATATATAGTATCTATTCTGCAATAACAACAGACTGTTTAGAAAAAAATCTGCTTTTCTAAGCTGAGTAATTTCAAACACTGCAGTAAAATACATTGAGTAAATTTGGATTCTAGACATCGGCTAGTCTTAAGGGGGCATTACATGAAAGTTAAGGTGAGGCGGGGATTGCATAGTTCAATTAGGTTTTAAGTTCACCTACATTCAAAACATTGCCAGCATGGTAGAGTGTATTAGATAAAACAGATTTACAGATTTAGGACTTGCTCAGTTTCAGCCCTTGCTGACTAAAATTTAGTAAATCCTTGAGCATCGTAGTTTGAATTAAATCCACAGATTCAACAATGTTTAACTGGATCAAGTATAGAGCTGGTCTGAGAAATGATAAATAGGTAGCTGTTTGTTTTCCATTTGAGTGCTGGGCACTGCAACAGTAGATTAATTACCCTTAATTATCTCCTTTGTAGAAGCTTGGAGCAAACTATCTAATGAGACCAGAAGGAGAGCAGAAGCTACTTGATTCACTTAATGCACAGGTATCATCTGTACAGTTATCTGCTCTCTGAGCAGATGGGGTGTGCTTACAAGTGAGTTCCTGGCCCCGGTAAATGTGACAAATTGAAGGAACTTGGGGAGACAGAAGAGTTCTACCAATACTCAGAGAGACATCACAGTGCAATCTCAACTGCAGGCTAACAGCACCTGCACTACTAAGAAGTTCTACAGTAGGGCAGCATCCATCTGAAGAGGAAAAAACACCTCCAGTAAATGGGTTCCCTGAACCATAGGATGTCCATATATTCTTTTGCACCAAGGATTTCAGTCAGTGGACAAGGAATCTAGCTTACATTGCAAAGAAGATACACTACAGAAAGATTTAATTGTCAGGCACACAGGTAATCCAGTTTCCGACACCATGGAAAACTGGCCAGTGATTTGTATACCACATAGAGTCATAGAGTCATTAAGGCTGGAAAAGACCTCTAGGATCATCAAGTCCAACCGCCAACCCAACACTACCACGTCTCCTAAACCATGCCCTGAAGTGTCATGTGTACACGTCTTCTAAATACCTCCAGGGATGGTGACTCTACCACCTCTCTGGGCAGCCTGTTCCAATGCCTGACCACTCTTTCAGTAAAGAAATTTTTCCTAATATCCAATCTAAACCTCCCCTGATGCAGCTTGAAGCCATTTCCTCTTGTTCTATCGCTAGTGACCTGGGAGAAGAGATGAACACCCACCTCGCCACAACCTCCTTTCAGGTAGTTGTACAAAGAAATAAGGTCTCCCCTCAGCCTCCTCTTCTCCAGACTAAACCACCCCAGTTCCCTCAGCCACTCCTCATAAGGCTTGTTTTCCAGACCCTTCACCAGCTTTGTTGCCCTTCTCTGGACACACTCCAGCACCTGAATGTCTGTCTAGTGGTGAGGGGCCCAACACTGAACACAATATTCAAGGTGTGGCCTTACCAGTGCCAAGTACAAACAGATGATCACTTCCCTACTCCTGCTGGCCACACATGTAACAGTGTTGGACCTCTGAAGGCTTCTAGGTAGTTTCTTATATGACATCAAAGAGGATATGGTAGCTATGGACCATGACAGTATCAATGTCAAAGGGAGAAAATGTAATCTTTTAGGCTGGGGACTAAAGCGTACTCTGAAATACTCCCAGTACCATGCTTACTCAGAGCCAAAGAAAAGATACACTTAAAAGCATGGTTGAGAAAGCAGTAAAGGCAAAAAGGTTCATTTTTTGAACTCTCCATAACAGCTGAAATATATGTAAGAAGGAAAAAAAACCAAGCTAGAACCAGGTCATTGATTCATCTAAACAGTTCTAGAGAACTTTAAAAACAACACTTAAGAGAAGTCAACACTTGTGAAAAAGCACATACTCTTTCCAATTTTCACTTCCTATCCAAACAAATGGCATTCCTCTTCACTAAGTCCACAGCTCTGGCAAGGCACCTGAGCCTCTCACTGCGTGCGGTATCTGCTGCCATGCTATTTGAAGGGATGATTTCTCCCCCCCTGTCCCCCAGAGGTCTCATAAATTCTCATTAAGAAAGGACGATATGCATGACAACCCCTGGAGGCAGAGCTGCCTCACCTCTGTGACGACATGCCAAGGTGATTCAAACACTCAGAGTACCTGTAATTTCCCAGTCCTTCCACAGGCAGCAGATAACCCTGTCCATGATGTGAATGAGGCCCAGCTCCAGAACTGAGAGCTGAGAGCAAACTGCCAAGTGCCTGGTCTCAAAGTATCCTGAGATGGGCTGGGAGCTGAAGCATCCACAGCTTTGGGGCGTTCTTGATAAACACAAGGCCTGAAAGCACAGAGCTCTTGGGGAATGACTGGGAGGGTCTGTTCTTTGCCCACGGCCATAGCTAGGGAAAAAAAAAAAAACAAGGATTCCTTCTTAGTAAGGAGTTGTAAGGAATAAATGTGTAGCATTTGATCACAACTCTCTCCTTATTAGACTAAATACCCTGGGGAAAGACTTCCATTCCTGAATTTCCATTTCATTCAGACATTCCCTCCTTCTGCTGCAAAATATTGGTGGATAAAACAAGCAGGACCCTTTCAGTACAGTGGCAGGATGGGATCATATAATGTGTGTGATAAAAGCCAGGTCAGTGAGCTGTTAAGAGTTTGAAGAACCTTCCTAGAGGTGCTCAAAGGTCCTGGGGGACCACTGTTGTGCAGAAGGGTGTCAGAGGTACCAGCTGTGCCCTATCCTCAGGACTGCCTTGGAAAACAGTGTAGACATTGCCCACTTATGCTTGCATAGCATGACAGCTTGGAGAGCCCACACAAGAAAAAGCCATTATTGACTCAGCTCCAAGCAGTGGCCTCCTTCAAAGAGGCTTGCAAAAGGGCCTTAATATATCCTTATATTACATGCACAGTGACTATGTCTATCGGAGCAAAAGAGTTGAAAGAATTAACATGAATGGTGTATGACTTCAAAAAGGGAACTACCTAAAAAAGAGAAAGCTAGGGAAGAGGAATGTAAATGTAACAGGCAAAAGGGTAAAAATTTTTTTATGGTGTGGCAAGTGTTTTAAGATCTCATGTTAGGGCTTTTAGTAAGCCAGTAACAACTATCAAAAAAACTTAAAGAGAACAAAATTGCAAGTCAGTTATAGTAAACAACAGGGTGAAGAAAGATATTAAAAGTAAAAAGAACAAAAAAAGACGTTTCATCCAAGTGAGGAAAGGAGAAGAAGATCATAAAAACTGGCAAGTTTGAAGAAAACCACAAGGAAGCCCAAAATATTTTTAGGAGCAATTTGCTGAAGGCATAAAAATGTTTCATAAAATACTCTTTTTAAACACCTCAGAAGTAGGAAGCCTGCCAGCTAGTTAGTCAGGCAGATATACGATCAAGATGTAAAAGGAGTGCTCATGGAAGATAAGGCTGAAAATGTTTAATGAATTTTTCCACTACTGTTCATGGTGGAGGATCTGAGGGAGGCTCAAGCACCAGAGTGCTTTATACAGGGGAAGAATATGATGATCTGTCTCAAACTGAAATGTTAGAAGAAAAGATTTCAGAATGAAGTATAAAATAAATTGTAACAAATCAGGTTCCAGGATTAAATAACATTCACTCGGGACTCCTGAAGGAATTCATGTATGAAACTGCTGAAGAGCCAACTCCATTTCATAACTTAAAACATTCACTGGCCTCAGTTACACAGGCGTTAAGTGTGATGCCAATTTTTTTGAATAGTTGTTGACATGAACCTAGGAAATCTGTTCTCCGTCACGAGCAAATTGGTAGAAACTACATTCAAGAACAGAATCTATAGACTTAGAAATAAACATGATATGTTGGAGAAGGGCCAGTATGACTTTTGTGGAAGGAAGTCATGCTTCATTAATCTATTACATTTCTTTGAAGAGTCAATTAATATATAAACCAGCATACTGCAGTGCCGTAGGAGTATGTAGATTTCTTAAGAAGTTTTGTCAAACTCTCTCCGTAAGGGCTCTTAAAACACTAAACTTGCCTGGAGGAAGGTGGAGGTCCTACTACGATTTAAAAATTTTCACAATGGAAGGATTTAGCCATGGGAATCACAGGGATCTGTGCAGGCATTTTGATGCTCACAGATTTGCAAATGGTCTGGAAGGATCTTCATGTGCCAAGATTTGCACACCATGATGATACAGAATTATTCAGGACAGGAAAAAATGAAGACAGCGGTGAAGAGCTGCAAAGCAATCTCATTTACAAAGTGGTTTACATGTAAAATGGTAAAATGTAAAGAGAAATTCAATGTCAGTAAATTAAAAGGTAGTCCCTTATTTAAATGTGTGCTCTAAATTAGCTATTTTCACTCAGGGTGTGTGGAAACTTCTGTGAAACTGTCAGCTTAACAGCAAGTGGAAATGATATAGACAAATAGATCTTAAGCCTTTTTTAAAAATAAAGGGCAAACAAGTCAGAAAACATGAATGAGTACATCACTCACAAATGGTTACTATGTACCCATCATTGACTGTGCACAGGTCTGCTCACCGTATCTGCAAATGGTTTTAACAGAAGTAGGAAGGCTGCAGAGAAAGATAAGAGGAATCATCACAGTGTTACAGCTTCCACATAAGGAAAGCCTCTACAAACCACTTCCTCTGCAAGTAAAACCAATGGCAAAGGAACAAAATGATGTGGAGAAGGTAAGCAGGCAATGATTTTGCACTCCTCTCAATACAAAAAGAAATGCTCCCCCGGTGAACTAACAAGGTAGTATGTTTAAAGGCAAGTGAAGGTCAAGATGTAAGTGAATTCGGGAGCTCCTGACCAAAGGACGTGCAGGTTGCACACCTGAAAGGACTGAAAAAGAGACAACTTTATGGAAGACAGAGCCATCAGGTGCTATTAAATAGTGATAACCCAGCTGCACCCTTCTAGGTTAGTCAGTATTTAAATGAAGCTAGGAAACTTTGTTCTCATACACTTTCCTTCAGTATTTACTGTCAGAGGCAGACTTTCAGGCTAAACAGATCTTTCATCTGTCTACCCATCCTTATATTTTAGTTGCACACGTGCACGAAACACAACTAGAAGAAACCATCTGAATCACTGAGATCAGTCCTTAGAAGAACAGGCCTCTAACAGCAGCTGCCTGGCTCAGAAAGGATCTGTTAAACTAGCAGTCTCCAGGGGCTGTAAAAAGCTTCCCCATGCTTAAAACCTAAAGTAAAAGGCAAAAAGAGACAACTGCAGTGAATTATCAGAAGAGGGGAGATGAAGGGCACCACCACTCTCCTACATCCCTCCTCTAGTAAAATAGCAGTGCAAGAAAGAGACAACACCTACCCAACAGAGGTGGGCAAAAAAATCCCAGTGATTTTTGCTGAACTACTGTGGCTGAAAACCATACCCTTTGAATGCAAATGCATCAGCTTGTTTGTTCTTATATTCCTAAAAATACAGATGCCTAAGAGCCACGATTAAAAAGTCTGATGCCACTTTTCCCTTTATCTGTTGCAATTTTTGTTTAGGTCCATCTGGGTGACTGAGGCTCTCAGAATACCAGAGAGATGCCAATTTTTGTAAAAGGAAATAGAAGTGCTGTTATTCAACTCTGCCATACGATCACTAAATCTTAAAGCTTGTCTCGTAGTGGAGGAGCAGCGAAGCAGGAAATTGCTAATGCAAAGTGTATAAAAGAAGATCCACTACAGCACGATTCAGGCCTCATCCCAAAAGCCACTGTTGCAAAGAAAAGAAGAAGAAATACATGGGCAGAGGAGAGCACTATGAAAATAAAACAGCTTTCTAAAAAAGGAAAAAAAATCAAATGCAACATAACCATTTTACTACTGTATTCAGAGTTTAATTGTGTGTTATAATTTTGTGTGCAGTGATTAATCTTCAGTAATGCACACAGCTGACACACAGCTCAGCTCCCCAGAACCAAAACCATATTGGTCCATTTACAGAGAGCTGTGAAGGTAATATAATTTATTTTAAAATTAGTGATAATCTATCTGAGGAGACAAGCTGATGGTAGCACTTGGGTTTTGAAGATTTCTAGCTAAAAGTTGCTCGCTGCCCCTGTAGGGTTTGTTGTGACCCTGCAGGCAATGCTGGTGGGCAGTTCTGGGATGTTTCTGCAGACTCACTCAGAACATGTAATTCTTTAGTACAAATACGTGTGGAGAGATAAGTTTTTTAGATCCCTGTTTAATCTAGGGGCTTCAAGCACCTGCTTTAATTCTGTTCACTTAAGCAGTGACACCCATCAATGGTACTATTAGCACTCTTTAAATTAGGCACATATTTAAATGTTTTCAGGGTCACAGCTTGTACGCTTGCAGGTATGTGACCAGCTGTGTCTTGGCAGGTATAGGCATGTACAGCTATTTAAGATGACCAATAGCTGAAACAGTGTGTCTGCAGAAGTCTTCACTACAAACAGTCTACATGTGGACAAATTACATCGTCTTTTCCTGAGGTGTTATAAAACATAAGATTCCTAACCAAAATTGATTTCACACTATTTGCTCTACCCAGCTGCTGTAGTTTCTGCAGTGAATATTTTTTCTCTTCTTGACACTGCATGGACCACTCTGTAAGCCCCAGAGGGAACCTTTCATATCCCAGATTGCCTCTGGTGTCTTCTCACCAAAGGAAGGCTGGGCATCATTCTAGAACTCTGTTGACTGGGCAAATGTGCTGTGCACAAAACTGTATCTACACTTTGGATTAACTATACTATCACATGCAGTTTATTTATTTACCTATTTACAGAAAACATGGAATCCTCTGCAGAAGTAACTTGCTGAAAAATACAGCGTTCAGGATATAGCTGCAGCCACAACTGACAAGAGTTTTCAGCATATTTATGTCTGTGATATGACAGTACTTTAACAGACCTTAAATACAGAATTATATAATGCACAGTGCTTCACTCTCAACTGTGTTGATATGGTGCTCGTATGTTTTTATATTCAGCATGTACAGAGATTCACAAATATTAAACAACTCATTCTCACACAGTAACTGAAGCAGATAAGTTTGGTTATGCAGGAGAATTGCAAGTTGAAAAACGTAAGGGCTTGAGTACTCTAACCTCAACAGAAAAACAAACTCCAGTTTATTCAACATAAAGCTATGACTAGCTCCAGCCTCAAGGTTAAAATGGATTTGTACTTGTTGAAAGCAACTAACCTGGTGCATCATTACACCAATAGATGCTGCTATGGATCAAATTTCAAAAGGTTTTGCTGAGCTTGTGATAGAAAGCAAAATGCTTCATATTCTTCACATCCCCCTGTGTACTTTGGGCATGAACCAGGAGCATTTACTCTCAGAGGGACTGTTCAGCTGATCCCTTGCTCTTAAATAGTGTTATTAGTACAGAGAGCCAAATATACAAAATAGATGTAGTTCAGGCAGTCTTTCCATAGCTATTATTTCTGATAGGGATTCATCACACTTAAGTGTAACCATCAAAAATTTGGCCTGTAGACTTAGCTAGCTGTGTAGGCTTCACAGTCAAAGGACTGGGGCAGGAAACTCCAGAGGGCAATTCATGTCACCTAACTCAGACATGAAGCTTTATAGCACTTTGACATTTGCTTTAGCTTCTTGGCATCAATTAGGCACCCACTTTTGAGCGAGCATGATGCGTTTTGAAGATGCCATCTTCCTCCATTGGCTGAAGAAGGGGGACCAACATAGGTTAGATTCTATTTTTCAGGCAACTACAGTTAGAGAGAATGAAACCTATTTCTTGTGTCCTCTAACTTGCTGGAATCATTATTTTTGGATTTTAAACTATGATATCCAGGCAACCCTTCATCTGACTTTGCTTCCAGATACATCATCCAGACACTAAAGTCCTAACCTTAAAGTTCAAATTACTTAATGGTCAAAATCAAAAGCTGTTTTGTAAAAAAAAAAAGAAAAAATGGCCTGAGATACCAATCTGAAATCACCTTGAAGGTCAAACTTCAAAGCCTTTTGCTTTTTCTCCAATATGAGTGTTAAGCAGTCACCAGCCAAGGGATAATGTAAAGCTTTTACTCAGATAAAGTCATCTATGTGATATCACCACATGTATATACAGAATGAACCATGAACATTTACTGTCAGGGAGAAGCAGTTCTTTTCAAGCACAGCCAAGGTGCTTTCAGCAGTGGAATTATTCACATGCTGCTTGATGTAAACAAGCAGTTTCCTTATAAGTTCCCTGGGATAATGATCTATTCTGTTGAGAAGCCCACCTCAGCCACCCAGTTAAAAATAAATGAATAATATAATGCACTAAGACTTCAGGTATACCTTTGCCATTCTAACTCCAAGCAAAACAATTTCTCATTCGGTGTTTATCACAAGGATTTAAGTGGATGGGTAATGTAGTCATACACCTAATCTAGATACCTCCTTTGACTGTGCAGCAAACCAGTACCTAGAAGTCCCCAACTTCTGGATTTCTGTCTTGGGTCCTTCATCGCTCTCTCAGAGTGAGATGCCCTAGCAGACACCAAAATAAATGGGTGCCATGACAAACAGTCTGAATATGGCAAAAATCAGTGTGGTGGAGCAGCAACTCAAATTTATGTAGCATTTGGCCTCTTTTAGAGAGGAATAATAGATCAATAGATTAATAGATTAATATTCACTGTGTAGCTCTGCTGGCAATGTTCCCTCCAAGTTTTACTGCTGCCAATAAGCAAACTTATAAATAAAAGACCTGTGTACCATTTGGCTGAATTATATGCTGCCCGTGTCACTCATCCACTGCCCTCATTAGCAAAGGCCTGAAGAAAAATTGCTCTGTTTGTATGTTTCTTATCCAAAATTCCCACTGGATACCCAGCTGTCAGAAAATCCCTATGTTTGAAGGCATTTGAGCATTTCTGAACCAAGATTTGAGTTTTTCTTCTGTGCTAATTACAGGAACAACATGCTGAGCTGCTCTTCAATCATAAAACTCCTTTTTGCCACACAAGAATGTGTGACATACAGCTTATGACTGAAAGAGAAGTAAGAAGTCACAGCTGTATTTAGCACTTACATAAAGTTGAACTTGCATGTCCAAGAGGGATTGCAAAAGAATTTGAAAGAATCTCACTGGATCAAATACTGTAACAGTAATCTGCAGCAGTAGCATAATGCTGGCTGAGCTTCACTTGTCCTAACTTTGTGCTTTCTTCCACTGGGAGGAGAAATGCCAAATACCTGAATTTCCCAGTGATCTTACTGCAGGTACTACTGTGTAGGGGGTGAAAGGAAAGGAAATTAAAAAAAAAAAAAAAGAGATACAGACCAGTTCCAAATAAAAAGGTAACAACTCAGCGATTAGATACAATGTGACACTGTCCTTGCAATGGAAGAGATTGAAAATAGAAGAGGCAAACGAGATGAAAGCGGGATATGGTTTATGATTGTAAACAGGTTAATTGCAAAGGGAAGAAAAAAGGTCACTGGACTGGAATCAGTGGCTGACAAAGATGAAAGAGAATGCTGTGTGATGAAAGGATTCCTGTTATGCACAGCAACAGGTTCTTGTAAAAGGAAATACTGTACTACTGTGTATCAGCTGGTGCTAGATAAGCTGCTAGTGAAAGACTGTATGAAAGTGATATTACTCAAGGAGAAACAGAACAAAAAGTGAATGAAAAGACTAGAGCATGTACAGAATTGCTGCCAAACTGTTTAAAGAACTAACGAGTGGCAAGAAAGTGTCTGCCACTGCATGCCCTTAAAAAAATGTTACCTGTTCATCAGAGCACACTGCAAAAGCAGCCATCAAGAAAGAGCTGCAAGAAACCAAGGGGCAAGAGTTTGCTCAATGTTCCCAAGAAAACAAGTTATTCAACCCACCACTACTGGTACGCCAGTCTGTAAGAGTGTGTTTGTGGCTTAGCAAAACATGTTGGGTGGGTTTGCAGCATGTCTGCAATGATGCTGGTAGTGAGGAGGGATGTTGGTTTGGTTTTGGTCATTCTGTGAAATCATGGAAAGAAGGTATGCCAGGCTACTGAAGAAAGTCTCAGGGAGCTGGCAGGTGACTGCATGGATTCAGATGTAGTACAAGTAGTAGTAAGAGTAATAAGTACAAGAGTAGTAAGCAGTAAGAGAGTAAGAGCAAGAAAGTAAAAAAGAGTAACAAGTAGTAAAAGAAAAACACTGTAATTGTCTTTGGAATAAGCAAAGTTGTGCAAATGGCACTACTGCCTCCTAGGTAGCTCAGTGGTAAAAATGTGAGCCACTGGCAGGTAAGCTCAATCAAGCAGCTGTGTGAGCAGACGAGTGGGGAAGGGACATAGGAGAGGAACTGCCAGCAGGCAAAATGTTGACTGTGGGAGAGGATACACAGACCATCTAGGGGAGCCTGCTGATTGCCCTCTTCTCTTGCCTCCCTCTAGTCATACCACAGAGCTGCAAAGTCTGACCGAAACCACCCCTTCTCCTTTTTCATCCCACAGGAGGGGCTGCCAGAACAGCAGGTGCCTCATTGTGTGCAGATCCTGTCACTTAGTCATGTAGCTCTTTGTGAGTCTAAGTTTTCCTGCATGTTCCTGCCCACATAAAACAGAGAAGCCAGACTCTGAAGACAGTCTTTTTTTCTTAGCTAAGCTAGAAGAATGAGACATGCTAGCTAAAATGATGCCTGAAGGTACAGTGAGATTAGTTCATAGTGCTGAGCCTCAGCTGGACTCTCTGGAAGCTGCAGCTGCTGGGTAGTGTGGCTCTGCATAATAATAGGAAGAAAACACAGAAATGTCACTCGTATTTGCACCTTATAGAAAATGTATTAATTGTGTCAGCTAGCTATTTCTGTGCTGTCCTGAAAGGGTGGTGAGACATTCTGTCCCTCACAGGACTGAAACCTCTGTGCTTTTCTTTTCACCCCTTACCTAGCTTCCCACGGTATTTCCAATTCAGAAATGGTCTGAAATATCCCTCAGTTATCTTTGCATGGATCTAAGATGTCGTGTCCTGAAGCACTGAGTGTGCTTCTGCTGAGTCTTTTCCCTGTGGGTCCAGGCTACCACACCACAGCATCCTTCCATATTACACCTTCTGATGACAGCACCTGTTTGGCTTCCCTGAGTAGGTGTGTGATTACCTGGGAAAAACTAAATAGCAACAAGTGACCTATAAAACTCCTAAATAAGCTAATATTTGGTCAATATGCTTCAAAAGACCTGTTTTAGAAGGGAGTCCTAGTTATCTCAAGTAAGTGACACTAGTATGAAATGTATCTCAGGTTATCCATAAACTTCTAATTTTTTGTTGATCTTAATCAGAGATTTCTTTTGCCTTTGCAGTACTTCTTTCTGCATTCTTCATTGAGCATGTAATAAAATATGCATTGCTATAAACTCTTCTTTTGTTAAGTACCATAATGATTTCAGGATGATTGGTTGTGACAAATGCAAGATGCTCTGTGCTACAACTATCTTGAGAGGGCTGTGAGCATTAGCTGGCATTCCCTGAGTGTATTTCTCATTACATCCCATCATTTTACTGTCTTTCAACAATGATGTCCCTTGTCTTCATTCCAATGTTGCCTTGGGGATAAAGTAATGAGTCCTCAGACCATTTTCCTCTCTCTCTAAAGAGAAGGCAAACAAAGTACCAGACAGAGTAGAAGATAAAGAAGCTCACACAGAGGAAAGCAGAGAAGGAGATGGGACTATACATCAAAGAAATTGTGAGAAGATTTGATTCACGCTGGGTCCAGGCATCACTTGACTAATCTGTAAGAGATGCCAGCTTGGCCTGTTCTGCAAAACTCTATTGAAATAATTTTAGGTTTCTCATGCAGGCTTACTCCTTTCTCACTGTCTCATCTGCTGGATTTCAACTATCCGCTCTGAGCATTAGATCACGGACTCAAAACAAGTATTCTATCTATTAGAGAAAGGTATGATACACCTTGGCATTTATGAAATAAAAGGAAAGATAGCTAAGTTAATTTTTTTTACACTGCCAGTTGCTGGAGACCTTTCCATGGCTATTATATCATCACTAATTTCCAGTATATAATATTGAAATTGAATTATGGATAATACACATAATTTTCCACATCTTTAGCTTTCATGCTTTCATCTTTTGGCATTTCTGTGAAAACTGTACATCTTGAACTGTCCACCATTTTAAACACAGTATCCCCTGTGCTCCAAAGCCACACCTCTGTTCCTTCCTGTGCAGGGATTAGCAGAATCATTCCCTCTCTTCCCCTTCTCCTGGCACATGTCCAGCTGCTTCTCACTTCGCAGGCAACATGAAGGCCTTCATTGCTGACCACTGGAAGGCGATTTGGCCATTGCTTCTACCAGCCCTGCTTGCTTCACTGAAGTGGGTTCAGATCTAGTTGTCCCCATTTTCTGTTGCTGCAGGAGTGACGCTGTGTTAGGGAAGCTGACAGCGTTGCAGTGGGCACCACTGACATGGCTGCCAGCAGGATGTGTCTGCATCCTCAGGGGTCTTTATTTTCATCACCCAGTGGGTATTTCTGTTCCCACTTCTTTTGATCAGGAAATAAATAGCATTGGCTCTTCTCTGTGCAACTGAGAAATCAATATCTATTTGAAATCTCCACAGTTACCAGTGCTGTTGTCCTCTTTAAACTGCAGAACATTTTACAGCTTTATGCCCATACAAAGCAAGGCAGACTATGCTGTTTAAAATAATTTCCTCTTGCTGGGAACACGTAGAAGCCACACATGTGATACAACACACACCTTCTTGCCACGATCCCCCGCCACCCTGCAGACTCCTAACCTAAGAAGCTCATGTCCTGGAGAGGCTTGGAAACAGCTGTAACATGACGCAGGGGGCACAAAGGCCACCTGTAAACAGCACAGCAGATTGCCTGGGTTTACCCAGGGAAGTCAGAAATAAATGTGATATTTATGGAGGAAGTGTGCAGAAAAAGAGGTAGTTCAAACTCTGAACATAGCTATTGTGGCTCCTGACAAATCATTTACAGAAAAAGACACTTGGTTTCCTTTCAAACTTATCCATTAACAAAGGGCACAAAACAGAGTTTCCATAAATGAGTTTCATCCTTTTTTTGTGTGTCCAAAAGACTGCCTTAACCACTTATTGAACGCCTATACCATTCAAAGCTAAAGAAGCCACACACACATCCAGTGGAAGAAAAGGATACAAGTATATAAATAAGAATAAAATACCCTGCCTCCTCATTTCCCCTTCACAAAAAATACATCTTGAGTGCAACACTGATTTCCTTGAAATCAAACACCTCTATAATAGGGGTAGGATTTCTTTGGTTGTTTCTGCTCCCCTGCCCCATCCCACCCCATGGCCAGCAGTCAGGCCCTCCTGACTCTGCTCGCAGCTGCAGCTATTTCTCTCTTTAGCCGCACTAAGCAATTGCTCTGTGGCCGCACCTTCATGGTAACTCTCAAAAAAGACAAGCACAGACCAAATGTGGCATTTACTCTTTGTCCCCATCTTCCTTCCTTCCAGTTTCTTCCATTTCAATCAAACATGACCAAACTATATATTTTTGTCCCTATTGCTGCTACTTTTATTTATGCTTACACCTTTGGGACTCTTACAGCCTTGGGGCTGTAAAGTGTAATTTTTCATTTCTCCATCCTCAGCTGGTACGTCGAGTGCAAAAGCCCATTCCCAGATGGGAAGAATTATCCAGATGACCCTAAGAAATCGAAACATTTCTAGTCACTACAGAACTATGGATAAACAGGTAGATATGGGTTGTGAGACTCTGGGGAAAAGGAATAAACATTTTTGGTGGATCACCTTTCCTCTGGCATGGCATTTTTCTGCCACGGCACTTTCAAACACCTGTTGCATCCTGCCATCTTGCACTGTGATACTGTCAGAACTCATCAGTGATGCACAGTGAACCTCTAATGAATATCTAGATTCATTGGGAAGGGAAACTGGTAATTCAGTAGCTTGCATTTTCCCCTCTAACACTAATTCTCATGTTGATATTGCAGGGCGATGTGAGGAGCAATGACCTGCAGAGGGTTCTGTCTTCCAGATAAGGTGTAAAACCAAGAGTCTGCTACTTGCAGTCACTAAAGATACTGTGCCACTTCCCTCTAAGGTTTATTATTTCCTCTACTCTGGTGAAATCCCAGCTGTGAATCTTACATTCTGCCTATCTATTTTCTCCTTAAAATTAAATTGGATAGGATGGTTTTCATTTCCTGTCCCTCACTTCTTGTGTTGTATGGCTCCAGGCAGTAAAACAACCACAGTGTTTCACCCTGGAGGTTCCTGTATCTCAGTAAAGGGTGAAATAATCCTTTTATGAAAAGATTTACCTGCCTCACAGGAATGTTGTGAAGTTTAAGCCTTTTTTTTTTTTAAATAGGATTGAGAAAAAAAGCACCATGGGTACACAGATGATCTGTGTGTTTACAAGGAACTGACAAATTTTGAATGCAATTAATAAAGATCATAAATTTCCAAGATTTCAGTTTCCTTCATCATTTTTTGAGAGGAAGAAGTTGGTTTTGATTAAGCAAAATAAAGGCAGCTGAACGATAATCCAGACAGGAACGAAAAACTAACCACAGTGCTTCTCTTTAAAGGAAATAGCTCTCTCTGCCAGGCAGGATCTCTACAGGATGCATAAAAATTATTGTGAAGGATGGCTGTCATATTAATGCATTTTCAGGTCTTTTCCTGCAGCCACTTTGAAGACATGTGACTCAGCTGTATTTCTTTCTATTCAGCAAAATGACCGCTTGCTTTGAATACCAAAGCCAAAATAAAAAAGAAAACAGAAAACACAGAGAGATCTCTGTCAGCAGTCACACAGTCAGTGCAACTCCTGATGAAAACGATGGCAGATGCTTAGTTTCCACTGGTACCTTGCACTTTCATTCCTATTTCGTTGAGTTTTGCAGATCTGGAGACTTGCCACCTGAGAAAAATTAACCCCTTGAGGTGAAACAAGTTAATGTGCTTAAAACTGGGTGTTAACACTGATTTCAACAAACTTAGTAAAAACATGGTTAGATGTTATTCCATGCAGTCCTGGCAGAGGGAGATGTCAGAAACACCTCTAGTTATTACAATGGAGGGTCATCTGCCTTGGAAGGATAACGATTATTATTAATCCTTGTTCCTGGCAGCATCCAACATGACTGAGAAACTTCCAAGCAGCAACGAAGACCAGTCCCTAACCTTATAGTCCTAAATTAAATACAGAGTCAGAGGTAAGGGAAAGTAGTACAATGTACAGAGTGCTCCTTAGGATGGTCTGAACTAGATGCTGTAAATCAGCCAGGCAGTCTCGTAAGTTAGGTTAGGGATTGCCTTGAGAATCCTCCATTTCCTCCTCCAATCCTCTGTTTTAGTCAGACAGTGTTTGTAGAAACTGGCTGCTTTGTTCTTGAGTTTTGTCAAGTACCTCCTGTGAAAGTAGGTATACTCACTGTAGGGAGAAAGTTAAATGCAGTCTATTCTCATTTATTTTCAGGAGAACTTTCCAACTTGCACTTTAATGAGACTTCACAGAACAAAACCAAATTCTTCCTGTTTAAACTCTCCTTTTAAAATCTTAACTCTTTTTTTTTTTTTTTTTTCCAAAAGTAAATATACTAACTATGGGCTGGCCTCAAACCCTAATTTACAAATGTTTTTATTAACCAGGTGTTTATTTTGTTTGCATTATCTCATCCCCTTCTTCCCTGGATATTTAAGGATTAGCATATGTTGTGGACAAGATCAAAGAGATCAATTTACAGTTTGTGAGCTTTATAAGGGAATTATTTGATTTTTGCAAACACAACCCAGCTGTTGTGCATGCAAAAATCTACTTACTTAATTGTATGTAAAGAAAAGATTTCTATGGACTATTTTGTTTGACAGAATTCACTCCTCCATCTCATACAAAAATCAATTAAGATGAAAATGCAGTTGGACTGTGTATGTGTATTATTTTTTAAATCAATAGAGCCCCATGTCTCCAGATTCTATTGAATTAGGTTTTCAAAGCTTTTTTGTTCTCACCTGTCTACGAAAAATCATTCACAGCATCCTGGATCTCAGCTCACAGTGGCTGCCTGAATCCAAAAGGTAAAGGACTCCATCCCTAGGGAGGGTGCCAGCTGTCTCATTGATTCAGCATGGCTCTTGGCTGATGTTGAAGTAGCACTGGCAGAATTTCCAGAGAGAGGTGTATAATGAGGTAGAGCCGTGTTAACTGTTACCAGGGAGAAGTAGAACATCTGGTCTGGAAGAAAAGAGGACTCCAGAGCTGAACTATCAGCACCAAAGCATGCATTTGTGGGGCAGCGTATGCCAGGATTCATTGCCTAGAAGCAACAGATTTAGGGATGAAATGGGATATAAAAATTAGAGTAAAATTAATAGGGAGAAAACTCCTTTTTCAATGTATTTCTTTTCTAGGACTTATATTCATGTTGACTTAAAAACAGCACTGTTAAAATTCTTATATTCTGATGAAAGAAAGGATAATCAGATAAGCCTCACTTTGTATAAATTCATAGTTATTATTTCCTCAACATTTTATTTTTTATCTGTCCCTATTCCTTTCACAGAGTAAGCTGCCGCTTTGATGTAATCCCACTAAAACCCCAGCTTGGTGCAACATTTTCTACCCTTTGAGAGTTACAGTTCTACAGCAGGAGTTTGCAAATACCAGGGAGCATCCAGCCTTTGGGCTGGGACCAATCTCCTCATGCATCTCTCCCACTGGCTGGAGTGATGAGGATGTAAACAGTGAAAATTCTTCAACAGTTGGTGGAGTTGGTGGGGAGTGTTTCAAAAACAGAGACGGAGGGAGAGAAAAGGAAGGAAGTAATCCTAGGCATCCCTTGCTAGCAGGTGCAGTCACACCAGGTGCTGGCTCTGTTCTCCACTGACTCAGTGAAGTCCCTGTCTACAGCAGCAGGACACTGGCAGTTTTTGCAGCGATACACAAATGCCTGGGTATATTTCAGCTTTATTTTTATTGGGTTGATGCTTTTAAGAAATCTTGTGTTTATACTAGCAAAACAAAAGGAGGGGAAAAGTGTCTTCCTATTGCTTGCAAGGGATAAAATGGTCTCTGCATCAGCTTTGAGAGTACAGCTTCCTCACTGGCTGCACTGTCAGGTACCTGACTGAGTGTGTGGTACCTTTGCAGCTCTCTCATTGTCATTCAGGACATCTTGCTGGGCTGAGCTGCTTCCTAGATGACGGATGCTAAAGAATCTGGTCAAGTACCTCTGGTGCCTAGTCCTTGTGGCAGGCATTTCACAATGAAATTCATCGTTGCCTCTTACAGTCATGGTGGGGGTTGCTCTCTGTCCACAGTTTTGCTGGGTTAGGCTTCCCAGCATTGCTCTGTCTTGGGACTACTTTAGGATTTACTGTCTGACTAACACCAAGACTTTTGTCCTTTTGCCTGTTCATCCCTGAGCTCACATCTTTCCAAAGCCTTATGAGGCTGATTGCAACTTTCTTACAATGGTAAATATGGAATAGTTAAATCTGCCATGGACTTTTAAATCAGTATCTCTACCTATTTTCCTGCTGTCCCATCAGGGTGTTCACAGTAAGGATTTGCTGTGATGCGCAAATACAGCAAAGAAAAGCATTGCTGGAACATAAGACTCCCATGACCCCTCTCAACCCCAATTAGGACTCCCCAGACTCCCTTATTTCACATTGCAAGGAGTCAGATGCACAACATCTGACAGCTCCTAAGAGAGAATACTCATCTTTCATCCTCACCCATCTTCTCCTCTTCTATTCACAAACTGCTCCAGGTAGTTTTCTACTCTGAACTTCCCGTTGTTCTTTCTATACTCCCCCATCTGCCTCATCAGAGGAATACATCACGTCCCTTACTAATCATCTTTTCTTATCCTACGTTTGAATACCAAAATATTCTGTGCCTTTTTGGATTTGTTAGTCCACCTTTTTCTAGCAGTCCACCCTGGTCACTGACTCTTTCAGGTCCTCCCCTGTTTACAAATACTAGGAACACTGTGGGTTTTAGCATATA
The DNA here is from genome assembly GCF_949628215.1 of Phalacrocorax aristotelis. Taxonomy (NCBI): domain Eukaryota; kingdom Metazoa; phylum Chordata; class Aves; order Suliformes; family Phalacrocoracidae; genus Phalacrocorax; species Phalacrocorax aristotelis. The sequence continues at coordinate 29,203,735 of NC_134277.1, read as the reverse complement.
CACTCTATTCCCCAATTTAGTCTTAAGAATCTGTATCTATGTTACTGAGGATGTGAACTCTGCAAAACATCATCTCTCCTCGTCCCCTGATTGTTCAGACTGGTGGACCTCTTGGTGTAAACTGTGACCCCTTTCCAGCCAGTGTATGTGAATATTTATTTTTACATGGGCACTGGAGCACAAAGGGAGGGATGTATTTCTCCTAAGTTTTATCTCAACAAGTAGTTGGGACACTGCTGTGTACGCCTCCACAGCCAGGAGCTGCAAAATACTCCCAAATCCTAAGGTACAGATATAGCCAGGAAAAAGCAGTCACTGCATTAGAACAGATCATATAAAAAGGTTCTTTACAGACCCATCTGTGTGAATGTTAAGTGGCTGATCCATTTCTCTATAACAACTCTGATATCAGTCACCTGACAAGTTACTAGGGGGGTGGGAAGACATAACATATTGTCAGAATTAACTGCTTGAGTATTTCCATTTTGGTGCAGAGAATGTTTGATAAAAAGAGTCACTTGTCACCTCTTCCTTAAACATAGTTTTCTGTCTCTTTTGTTCAAACCACTAAAGGCTAGGTAGCATATGCACAAGGAGTAAATTCTTCACAGGCGGGCATCTGGATCAGTATATTGAAATTGAGTCTATTTTTAGGCGACTGATGCTAGCTTCCCCATGAAACTGCATATTTCAGGCTTTCTGAAGTGGATTCTTGCCATAAATTGATTCTAAGTCATTTTGAGTGCACGGGAGGAAGGGCCTGCTCCAAAGTCTATTGAAAATACATTAGAGTCTCTCTATTGATTTGAAAAGCTGAAGATCAAGCCAGCAAGGATTCATTCTGTCCATGTAAAATATGGGCAATTTGCATTAGAAATGCAACATAAATGTATTTCTTATGCAAAACTCAGCTGAACAACACATTACGTTGCCTACCTAGCAAATTCCACAGCTGGAAATATTGTTCTTTCTTTTATATCTTTATTCTTCTTTTCCAAGTAGTTAACCAGATATTTGGGTTTTTCTCAGTTGTTTCGTTAGGAGGATAAATTGATGAGAGAGTCTGTGATTGCTCTGGTACAACCCATTTTCTGTACCAGGAACAAGCATAAATCCCTGATACAGCCAGAACAAGCAATAGAATGTCTTTTTTTTTTTTCTTTCAGCATCCTAAATCTGTCTTTTTAACAATCATCCTGCCCCAAAAGCTGCTTTTTTTCTCTTCGGCTTTACTTCAGTCATGCCACACATATTTCTCTGTCTCCTGTTTTTCTGGTCCTTTCTGCATGTTTTTCTCACTGGTGCTGATTCTCTGCTCTGTTCATTAGATCCTCAGGCTCTGAGACTGCTTTCCAGAAATTTGGGGCTGCTGGGGTCTGCTGTCAGTGTTCATAGTAGCAAACTCATTGTGTCAGTTGCCGCTTAATACCTACTATCACTTAACTGTTCTCATTTACCTTAAGAAACAGTGATTGTCACACCCAGTAATTTCAGGAAGTTCTGTGATTGTTTCCAAATCAAAAAGCTCAGGTCTTCAATCAAGCTAAAACATGCAAGTAATTACTAGATGATCCACAATAAGTGTCCAAATATCCTTCCTCTTAGGCCATGCCAAACGCATATGAAATTAATTTAGTTAAGTCCCCACAGGGTGTCATCCAAATAAAAATAAATTTCATATTGACCCACTTGACGTTCTCAGGCCACTGAGGCTCAAAGAAGGCTATATATAGATCAATGGGTTCACATGGGGTCAAATGAGAGGAGCATAGAGATCTAAACTTCTTCAGGAAAAATTTGAGCTACCAATCAAGCCATTCCTCATTTTGTGAACTTATATTACCTTGACTGATCACACATTGTGAAGCAATTGATATATATTAAATTACTACCTTTTGGGAAGTGTAACTTGTCTAAGCCACACACTATTAAGACAAGAGAAACTCAGTGTCCAATGTAATTCTGTTATATTATTTTTTCTCTCAAGCTCAAATATTTTATTTCTTAAACTTTTGAAGCACATGAAAAGTCAAGATACATTCATAGAACTTATTTTAGCAAATAGGTGTCATATTTGATCTTGAAGTGAGCCTGTGATAGAGATTTTGAGTTTTGAAAACTCTTCTTATTCTAATTTTTGGTCTTGTGTGATGGCCTGACAAATATTTTTCAGTAGACTTATGAATTTTCACTAATTTATGAACTCTGCTTGTGACTGTTATTTTCAACATAGAATGAATTTATGCAGAAAGAGACCCTGCCTTAGAGACCGATATGAATCTTCAGGGCCTTGTACGGCTTCTCCCCAGCACAATAATGGAAGTCACTGCCTGAGCCATTAATTCTTAATAATTTCAAGCAGCAAGTTAAAGAAGGGATGGGAAATGGAAACAACACAGAGGAAGGATAGGAGGAGGAGATATTTAAAACTGCATTTTCCAAGCAATACTCATATGAAAGTGCCAAAATACCACCTAAAACAGGAAAGAGAGTCTGGCAGAGAAAGACCCAGAAGCCTGGGAAACCTTAACCACCCTTTAAAAAAATCCTAAAGGGTAGAATTTGTGTCATTTGTTGACAGTTTTGGGTTGTTTTTTTTAAGATCTACAAATCTTCTTTGTTTTCCATTTCTTTCATTATTGGTATGCTTAAGCTCTTTTGCAAAGACTGAATGTGTTTAGCTTCAGCTGTCACAGAGCTCTGCAGAGTTAAATAGCCTGTCAGAGCTACCTCAGGAGAGGTCCTCTGGGCCTTGATGAAACCAAAACTATTTAAGCAGAGTGTATGTGAGCACAGCAACATTCAAATGTTTCTGGAATCATATTAGTATAAAAAGTAATGCTTTTGTATGTAAGTTTCATATCTCCCCTTCCCCTTATTGCTGAAAAAAGCTTACTTACACCATAAGTCATCGTGACATGGTGTTCATAGGAAAACCTACTGAAATTAATGACAAGAAACCCACAGTGTTTAGCCTCCTATATGAATTTTACTTTCCCACTTAATTTGGGTGTTTGCTATGCTTTATCAAGACAAAAAGTTATAAACACATACGAAATCTATTTACCTAGGCCTTCTACTCCCTAAGGGAAAACTTTCACTCTCAGCCACTATATATAAGATGGGAACTATTGCCCTCCCTATACTTTCTCTGTGCCTTCAAAGAAAAGGGTTTAATTGTCTATTCTAATAAGTTAACACAGAGGCATAAACAAAAAGAATCCCTGTCTGAGGGGCCTAAATTTCCCCATACATTAGGCACCTAACTCAAATTCATCAGCTCCACTCCTAGAGCCATTCCGGTTTCAGATCTGAGCCTGACTGTACGTGAAAAGCTAGGTATAAAAGATTTGACCAAGGTCATGTAGAAGTCTGGGATGGAGTTAGGGACTGAAATTCCCTTGTTCCCTTATAGTGCACCTGGAACAGCCCTGAGGACCAAAGCACTAGCTATTCATATAATGAATAACCCTTCCACTAAAAATTGCTACAGGCACACTCAGCAGCAGGAGCAAGGGTAAGTGGGAGGGCTAAGCTAGCTGATAACACTTGGTAAACTATTAACCAGCCCACACATGGCTTGAAAGGCTTGTATATGTATATATTAATCTTTTCTGTAAACATACAGAGGACAATCATGGACACGGTGACTTAAACTGCCAGTGTTAATAGATTGCTGACCCAACACAATTACTACTGCACAACTCCCACAGATATCTGTCCTTTCTGCTGAGAAGGACATCCTAGCTGGGTCCTCACATCCTGCAGAAACTGGATGGGAAAGACACAAATCAGTTATGCAGGGGAGGAAAAAAACCACAGAGAAACACAAAATCAGGGAGTGTTTCTGTATATACATAGGTATATAATTGGTGTTTGGTTCACACTGAGAAATATCAAAAATGTCACAGAAAAGCTTTTCATGACACCTAATATAGAAGATCATTTTGAAGAGTGTGGGACTTGTCCTTGCTTGAATCCAGTAACTCCACATGCAGAATGCATGGAGGCTGAAATCTGTGGGCAGTGGTTGCAACAAGAGCTTCATGGTCCTGCTCAAGGGCCCTAGGTTGTCCTCTGCAGACCGTCTGTATTCCATTCACCTAAAGACCAAATACTCAGGCTACAAAAGCAGAGCAGCTCTCATTGTGGGTGTGTAAGTATCAAGTATCAAAAACCCTGAATATACATGAGTATTCATGTATCTGCATTTGTATATGTCCTGTGTGTCTTGGAAGCCCCAAGATCCTAGCAAAACTATTGCACCCTGATCCAGTTTCTCTGGGCATTCTGTTTTAATGGTTGTATGATGTTGCTGGTGGCTGTGAGAAGGGTCTTTGCTCCACCCCAGAAGTATGTACATATCAACCCAGAGAAACATCATTCCTCTTTATATCAAAGCGTCTGGCTTCCTTTTGCAATAAAAGGTGCTATATAAGGTAAAATAGGACAATCTGAGCAATAAAATAAATAATCCTAATCTCTCCGTGCTGGGCACAGAGAGAAGTTCATTGAGGCATTGGTTTACTGTAGTATCTTATCCAATTGTGATAATGCAGATAAAAAGGGAATGGAAATGGAAAAGTTATTAAAATAATTGTATCTGCAAGGATATTAATTTAATTTATCTCACTTGATTATTATTGCCATCAAGCTCAAATGCAAATCCTGAAGTGTGAGTTAAATAGATGACTGAATTTACTTAGGGGGGCAAATAAAGGATTAAAAATTATAAATGCTGCTTCATTACATGAATCTGGAAAAGAAAATATTTCTCCTAAGTGATTCTTTGATATCCTTCTTTCTTTCTAGTCTTCTTGTTAGGAATTTTTAAAGCTCTCACTTTAAAGGAACCCATAAAGAGGACTAGTATGCACAATTTTGCTTAACTGGACACGAATATGCTTGCCTGATATCAAAACTTAATTCTCTGGTGTTTCAGTAGATGCTCAGAAACATACTGAAATCAGAAGACATAGTGACCTCAAAAAGAAATGTGAATGGTTCTTCTTCTGCCTACAAATAAACATTATGCTCTAATTTGTTTTAAAAATTGTATTAGGTTATTGTGGTGCTAACACACCCCCAAAAGAATTAAAATTTGAAATATATGGTTGTTGTTTTACGTGAATATATGGTTGGTTTATGTGTCCATTTCAGTGTATGGGATTCTTTCTTTACATACCAACTTTCTTTAAAGAAAGACTTAGGGTTGTGTTAGGTTTCTTATACTATACGTATTTAAAAGCCTATATCCAGGGACTAGCACAATAAACCAGTGTATTCTAATAGATGAAAAGTGAAACTTGGTCTTCTTTTAAAGAAATGGCAAAATTCCAGGGTGTCACCTACTGTATAAATACTGGAACTGAGATTGTTATCCTCATCCTGACTGAGGATATATCTATAATATATACTACAGTTTCAAGTCACTTGCTGAGGGTAATTTAATGTTAGAAAGACCATTTTATTAGAATGACTGTGGTGCTTCTGGTACCCAAGTTCAGAGTACTGTGCTCTGGAGACATAACCAGAGACTTGCTGCAGAGCTTTCAGTCATCTGCTTAATGTCTCTGTACTTCAGTTTCTTGTTGACAGAGTGAAAGACAGGATGCAGTCAGAATTGGGGCATAAGATATGAGGTATAATTAACCTTTATAAAGTATTATGAAATTCTTAAATTAAAAGAATTAAGTAACAAATGCACACAGCAAGAAACAAAATTCGAACTTCATTCTGTGAATTCACTCTTAGCCCAATTTTACCTTTACCTTTTTTTATTCCTTGCCCCTATCACTTCTCATCACTTGCAAAGTATTTATTTCAAGAAATTGGAATATCATAGGTAGAGTCCACTGATATATTTATTCGTATTCAACTGAAATAACTTCAAATAGTCTTGTTTTTATTAAGAGACTCCAGGTGGAAAACACCTGCCATCACTACCCCAACACCTTCCAAAAGAAACTGTAGGCGTCGCTGGAACCCAATTAAACAACAACAACAACAACAAAAAAGCAACAGTATAGACGATTTCCTACAGATTTGGGTCTGAAAATTGGGTCCTTTGGTATCTTTTCTGATATCAGGACTATGCGTACACTGCAGCCTTTCCTTGGGCCGAGAGGAAGACATTTCTTTCTGTTTCCACCCAGCTACATATTTCATAAAGTGTTTGGAAATTTATCTTTGAGATTACCATTTTTCTCTCAGACCATTTGAAATAGGCCAAGAAATGCAGTGGTTATAAGGAGATGGGAGAAGGGAACAGTAAAATACATGTGTATCCACACACACATATATTAATCCAGCAATTATTTCATTAGCCTCCTTTCTTTAGGAAACTGAGCTGAACCTGTTTGAAATATCTTCAAATAGAATAAGAAAAAGAAGAATAAACATTCAGAATTGTAGGGAGGTTGATTCACTTCTGATAAAAATCAAACTACAGTGTATTAGACCAAGTCTTAATACCTCTGTCCTGCAAAACATTTAACATTCTTAAGATAACATGCTTAAGACAGGCTACATGCTTAAAGACTTGTCAAATTGCAGCGACACTTTGTGCTGAAACTTAGGATTCAGATCTTATGAATTTAAAATAATAGCTAAGCCAAGGGTAGCCAAGGTTTATTATTATAGCTGTGTGTGGCACGGTAACCAAACCTGTGGAAATGTCTGCAGCTGTACACACAACATCCCTTCTGAAATACTTCCTTCACAAAGCTGAGCTGTTGAACTAAGTAGATTGCTGCCTACCATGCAACATATACAGAAAAAAAGCAGAGAATAGAAAGCAAAATATCATTTTGGCTGCCATATTCCTAAGTTAATAATAACTGTAGGAGCACATGTTGAGCTTTAGTATTAAAACGAAGAGCTTCATACTACAGATTATAGGGAGACTCATGAACAATGTGGCAGATACAGACAATCAAAGTGTCTATTGAGGCATGGAGCTGCAGTACAAAAGCAATCAGTGCAGAAAGCAAGGCAGTGACAATACAACTTTAAATCCATTTGATAGGCAAGCTGTATCTGTTGAAACTTCTCAGGGTGAATGAGTATAAAACTCATTATCAGTATTGCAGCATGTCCCATGACACCACGTTATTTACTCAGATGAAGATTGGAGAATGTGAGTAAATACAGCACCCTGCACTCTAAAAATTCTTTGCAGATAAATCCTTTGCCTGTATTTGTTCTTTGTGCACTTTCCATGAGTCTCTCATGCAATCTCCCTGCCCACTGTAGGAAAACAAGCTTTATAGAAGGTACAGGGCATATGCCTGCGAAGTGTATTTACCATTCAGAATGGTCAGTGAACACATTCAGGGTCTTAATGATACTGGGAAGTGCTGAATCCTTAATCTCAGCTTTTATCATTTACTGTTCTGGGCTGCGTATCTCAGATGTCTATGAAGCATCACAGGCTACTCGGTCACGCCTTTAAATGGTGAGAGTTATTTGGCTGGCAGAGTCCATTCGGTCACACTGTGTGTGGCAACATGCTTTGCATCTTGACAGAAATGTTTGTTTTTTACTAAGTACTTTTCACATACCAGTTTTCCCCCGAGGGCTATGGATTCCAAGCAGTCTGCAGCCCATTTCAATCCATATCACTGGCCAGCACCTTAAATCCTAGCGTAGAGGGATCTGTTCTTCACCTCTTATTTGAATATAAAGAAGATTCAAAAATTATGAGAAATATTTCAAATGCACACGACCACTCACATTTCTACATTTTTCAAGATGGTAAAACTTCTAGAGATCACAGTGTCAGTGATAATCAGTGTTTTGGACTGTGATTTTTGACCCCAAATCCAGCACTACCAGATTTGATATCGTCTGAAGCCTGAGCAATCTCTTACCACTGGTTTGGGGGGGATCTGTGACTTCCAGTGAGCTTTGCATCAGACTCACATAGAATAATTACTATTGTTTGCTTTGCTTTGTAGTGGAAAGCTAGTGAAAATTCTGACTGTGCTATTTATTTCTCTTTTTTTTTTCTCATCCTTGCTATAATCTCTGTAATTGTGATAATAGCAGTCTGAACTACCTTGGCTTTTCCCTTGTTGAGTAATTTGATCTAAAAGCAACTCCTATTCTCAAGTTCAGTAACCTTAGGGAGGAGGTGAAACAGAGAGGTCATTCAAAATACAGAGACTATAAAAAATATTTAAATAACTGGATCATTAAGATTCTATAAACTCCTCTCCATGACCAAGATGGTAATGAGAAGAGGAAATAGCATACTATGCAATGTATTCATTGGGAAAATTACTGTAATGAAACTTAAGCACAGGAAATAATACAAATGTAGCCTGTTCTCATTATATTCTAAAGATTGACATTTCTGTATCACTTTCTTGCTGTCATTGTTACTCTTCTATGAAACCCATACCATGCTTTCATCCTAAAAGACACATTTTCCTCAACACACAATACAAATGTATCACAGAAAATTGTACAATCAGATATGTGATCAAGCAGTCCCAGTATTTATTTACCACTCATACAAACTGGGAAACAAATATTACTCTCAAATCTAAATGCAGTATCTATCATTCATTACAACTACATTAACATTTATATGGTATAGAACAGCCTTTGGAAATATCCAAAATAAGTCTCTATGTGCAACCTCTTTTTGGGCCACTAAGAAAATAACCTTCTATGTCAGCAGATACTGTTTCTCTAAGTCTACAAAACCCAATACATTCTGCTAGAAAAATATTTCACAGGTTAAATTATTATTTCAGTAAAGAACTGAAAAAGAAACTTATAACAATCCACCCAAGGAATAAAGCTATAACTGTTGCAGATCTGCCTGTTTCAATGGCTATTACATAGAAGGTACCATGCATGACATTAAGATCCTTTTTGTACAATAAATTAATTGTTCTTAGTCATTCCACTACACCTTAATTTAAAAATAGGTGAAGGAATATCTCCTCAGATATTCCAAAGTTGATTCAATGTCAGTCATGGCTGGAATGCTGTCATGGGTGGCTACATACTTTCTAGGAAAGAAAGGCCAGCAAGGCGAGGTGGGGGGAGTTGCTTTTTCTGTGAGGGAGCAACTGGAATGCATCAAGCTCTGCCTAGGGGTGGAGGAAGAATTAATCAAGAGTTTATAGGTAAAATTAAGGGGTAGACAAATATGGATGACACTGTTGTGGGCGTTTGCTATAGGCCACCTAATCAGGAATAAGTCATCTGTAGAAGAAGCCTTCTGCAGACAGCTGGAAGTAGCCTCACAATCGCAGGCCCTGGTTCTCATGGAGGATTTCAGCCACACTGATATTTACTGGAAAAGCAACACGGCAAGGTGCGCACAATCCAGGAGGTTCCTGCAGAGCATCAAGGATAACTTTTTGACACAAGTGGTAGAGGAGCCAATGAGGCAAGTTGTGCTGCTCAATCTTATACTAACAAACAAAGAAGGTCTGGTTGAGGATGTGAGGCTTGGGGTAGCCTTGGCTGCAGCAACCATGAGATGGTGGAATTCAGGATCCTATGTGGTAGAAGCACGGCAACAAGTAGGATTACAACCATAGACTTCAGGAGAGCCAACTTTGGCCTCTTCAAAGACCTGCTTGGAGGAATCCCATAGGTAGGGCTCTAGAAGGTAGCAGAGTCCAAGATACAACTACAATATTCAAGTGCCACTTCCTCCAAGCTCAAGATTGGTGCACCCCTATGACAAAGAAGTCAGGCAGAGGAGCCAGAAAACCTCATGGATGAGCAAAGAGCTCCTAGAGAAACTGAAATGGAAGAAAGAGGTTTACAGTATGTGGGAAAAGGGACTGGCCACTTGGGAGGAATATAGGAACATTGTCAGGGTAGGCAGAGATGCAATGAAGAAGGCCAAGGTCCACTTGGAACTAAATCTGGCAAGGGATGTCAAGGATAACAAGAAGGGCTTCTTCAGATACATCAGTGGTAAAAGAAAGACTGGGAACACTGTGGGCCTGCTGCTGAACGAGGTGGGTGCCCTGGTGACGCAGGATGCAGAGAAGGCAGAGTTACTGGATGCCGCCTTTGGTTCAGTCTTTACTGCTAAGGCTGGCCCTCAGGCATCCCAGCCCCCAGAGGTGAGAGAGAAAAGCTGGAGAAAGGAAGACTTCCCCTTCGTTGAGGAGGACTGGGTTAGAGATCATTTAAGGCAAACTGGATCCTCACAGATCCATGGGCCTCGATGGGATGAACCCACGAGTGCTGAGGGAGCTGGCGGACGCTGTTGCTAAGCCACTCTCCATCATCTTTGAAAGGTCATGGAGGACAGGAGAGGTGCCCGAGGACTGGACGAAAGCAAATGTCACTCCCTTCTTCAAAATGGGCAAGGAAGAGGGAACTATAGGCCAGTCAGCCTCACTTGCATCCATGGAAAGGTGATGGAACAGTTCATCCTGGAGGTCATCTCCAGGCATGTAGAGGAAAAGGTTATCAGAAGTGGTCAACATGGATCCACCAAGGCAAGATCATGCTTGACCAACCTGATAGCCTTCTACGATGGCATGACTAGCTGGGTCAACGAAGGGAGAGCAGTGGATGTTGTTAACCTCGACTTCAGCAAGGCTTTTGACACTGTCTCCCATAATATCCTCATAGGTAAGCTTAGGAAGCATGGGTTAGATGAGAGGACAGTGAGGTGGATTGAGAACTGGCTCAACAACAGAACTCAGAGGGTCATGATCAATGGGGCAGAGTCTGGTTGGAGGCCTGTAGCTAGTGGTGCTCCCCAGGGGTCAGTGCTGGGTCCAGTCCTGGTCAACTTACTCATCAATGATATGGACGAAGGGACAGAGCATACCCTCAGCAAGTTTGCTGATGGTACCAAGCTGGGAGGAGTGGCTGATACACCAGAAGGCTGTGCTGCCATTCATCAAGACCTGGACAGGCTGGAGAGCTGGGCCAGGGAAACATAATGAAATTCAACAAGAGCAAGTGCCAGGTCCTGCACCTGGGGAGGAACAACCCCATGCACCAGTACAGGTTGCGGGCTGACCTGCTGGAAAGCAGCTCTGCTGAGAAGGACCTGGGAGTGCTGGTGGACAGCAGGTTGACCATGAGCCAGCACTGTGCCCTTGTGGCCAAGAAGGCAAAAGATATCCTGGCCTGCATTAAAAAGCAGTGTGGCCAGCAGGACAAGGGGAGTTATCTTCCCCCTATACTCCATCCTAGTGAGGCCATAACTGGAGTACTGTGTCCAGTTCTGGGCTCCCCAGTTCAAGAAAGACAGGGAACTACTACTGGAGAGAGTCCAGCAGAGAGCTACAGAGATGTTCAGGGGACTGCAGCATTTCCCTTATGAGGAAAGGCTGAGAGACCTGGGTTTGTTCAGCCTGGACAAGAGAAGACTGAGGGGGTGTGTCTTATCGATGCTTATGAACATCTGAAGGGTGGGTGTCAAGAGGATGGGACTGGACTCTTTTCAGTGGTGCCACAATGATAGAACAAGGGCCAATGGGCACAAGTTGGAAGACAGGAAGTTCCACCTGAGTATGAGGAAAAACTTCTTTACTGTGAGGGTAACAGAGCAGCGGAACAGGCTGCCCAGGGAAGTTGTGGAGTCTCCTTCCCTGGAGACATTCAAAACCCACCTGGATGCGGTCCTGTGCCCCCTGCTCTAGGTGTGCCTGCTCAAGCAGGGGGGTTGGACAAGATGATCTCCAGAGGTCCCTTCCAAGCCCCACCATTCTGTGATTCTGTGTGATTCTGTGATTCCGTGAAAGGTAGAAAATTCAACAAGTGTTTTAATGGTGCATAAACAAATACTTCACAACATCTAAGATGCCCAAAGCAATAAGAATATTTTTTTAAAGTATATAATTGTGTTTGCTCCATAACTATAGGAAAGAGCAAAGACTCTTTTTTTGTGCTTACAATTTTTTCCAATTTATTTTGATTAATTTCTGTAAAATTCAATTAAACTGGATTTTGAAGCCACAGATTTCAAAAGGGGTTTTGTCCAATCAACCTCCTTTTTCATCAGTCTTATTCTGAACCAGCAAGTATCACCTCAGGTAAATTGAACAGCTTGAGTTTTTCTGATGATAATCCAAATCGGTCCTTCTGTATTGACTAGAGTACTTCATAAAAAGCTAGAGTCCTGAAGTCCTCTTGATCTAAAGCAAGGCAGCTATAGCAGCACCATGAACTTGTTGTATCTTGCTGAGGCACTAAGTGAAATCAAGAGTTTTCCTTAGGAGACTTCCATGGAGATGATTACTCCGGTCCTCCACAATATCCACGGACTAGCCATCTGCAATGCAGAATGAGTAAGATGTTACTGGTTCTTCCATAGCTCACTCTCATTAATGGCCTTGACCTAAACTTTTTATATTTCCTATGGTCATGAGCATAGAAGGGAGACCAGTATAGTGGGGCCCGATACTCCTTACCTGATAAAACCTGATATAAACTCAATGAAGGGAGGCACACTGTATGTTTGATAATCTTTGTCTAAAAATCAGTTAAATAAACCACAGGCATATATCATCAAAGGACTCCTTGTGCAGAGGCACAAATGTACGGGAAGAAGATGCTACTTCTTATTCTTTAGACTCACCTACGATGATGTGACACTTGACAGCTGGGGGTTTCTTTTCTCTTCCCATCTGGTTTGCTTCCTCTGAGCAGAATTCCAGCACTCAGTGTCTGGTGGCCCTTGCATCAATAAAGATCCCTATATTTCTAGCGTTACATCTTCACTTGACATAACAACAGATGCAAGTGTTCTGTATATCCAGTTCTGTGTCATATAGCTTTGGCAACTGCCTGCTGGAGTAGGAAAAAACACTCTGATTTCAATAGTTCACAGAACTGATATGCAGAGAAAGCCAACCAGTGCAAACTGAAAAGAAACAGGACAGAACCTGTATGTTAACACCAGAGTCCAAGGCCAAACAGATCACTGCCTATGATTCAAACCTCACCCCTTCCTGGCCCCAGCTGTCACCAGGCATCAGACTTAAACGATTGCTAAGTTCATGTTTTTTCTTCAGTGACTCTTACTGCTCCTATATGTGGAAAGTGCAGTGGCTGTCAAGCACAGATCACACTGAATACATTCTAGAAAGAAGTGGCAAAATGAGTGTAACTCAGCACCCATTTACTTTCTGGAGACCAAACTACATGCAAACCTGGGAAGCACTCCACAGGCAATCACACACTGGGGACTTGGGATCCTTCATATAGTCAGAGGTCCCAGCCACCTCTGCACATCAACTCTCTCAACCACTGCAGTCCAAGCAAGGACCTGGTAGGAGAAGGCAGGAGTGGGAATCAAGTGAAAAGACCTGGACGCTCTTCATGGCTTCAGTTGTTCTTCTTTTCTTCTTTCTCAGTGATGAAATCTGCTCCCAGTGAAGAGGGGGCTGGAGAGGGAAAGAGGCATATAAGGAAAACTTTGAGAACTGCTAGTAGAGTATACAGAGGACATGCAATATAACATTTTCCTAATGCAAAGTCTTGTCTTACATTGGAATACTGTTTTTTCCCCATTTGAATTCATGGTTATCACTGCATACATGCATCTGTCCTTAGAAGGTGCAGATGTCGCCTTGTAGGTACATCTAAGGATCTGGGGAGTTGGGCCAAGGGCAGAGGAGTTGTCATGGACATTCTTCCTACCAAAGTCACATTTTTTGATCTGAATGGCGTAAAAATGCTCTGTGACACTGGTAAAACATAGAGAGTTTGCTGCAGATCTCACTTATATTAATTTCTCATTTCCTGAAACTTCAGTATACCAAATTCCAGGGCAAGCTTGTCTAAAGAAGAATTATAATGTGTACAGAAACTTCTTTCCAACACTTCACATGATATTACCAGGCACGTGACAAACCCTGGATGGAGCATTTATGACACCTGACATCTAGAGCATTCACATGCCTTTTCAATGACAGCTGCCGACAAGAAATAGCATCCTCCAGATGCACAACTTTATCCTTCCCTCAGCTGTGAATGGAGACATTTGGCTTTAAAGTGGCACTCTGTACTGTACTCTTAAAACTGCAATTGTCACTTGATGAAAGGAAGCCAAATGCTCCATCAGTGACATCTGACAGCAAATAAAAATCTCCTTCCTAAGGGCATAATGGGCATGATGCAGCCATATCATTCTTTCCTCTTATTAAATCACACTGTCAGTGCGACAAAGTACCAGGCAGTAGACACACGGACTCCACAAAAAATATACAAAACAGAAGTAGGGTACAAAAGGAAGCACACCCTCCTCCTCAGAACTGAGCACCGTGACATTCCGTGAATAAATTAATGTGATTACTCCTCCAAAGAATGTCCAAAGAAAACAGTTGGCACTAATGCAAGGCCAGGTACCCTATCACCTTAAGCCTGGCCTTCACAGTGGGGTGAAACCATGGGGGAGGAAAGAAACAGCAGTTCCTCGCTGTCTGCATTCACTTGCAGGATAAATTTTAAAGAACAACACAAGCATACGCACAATAATTGCTGGAGAGTTAAACAAGGATGAAAAGCATGACCAGATGAACAAAAAGTCTCAGTTTGCTCATTCTTCCCTCCCACAGCTGCTGTCTGGCCACAATCTCCTTCTCAAGTCCAATTAGCAGGCCAAATTAAGCCCTCATGTTACTCTGTTCAGTGGAGTTTGCATGTGGCATACATTTGCACTAATGTGCTATGGTAGATATTTTCTTAAGTGACTCTCTGTTAGTATTTAGATGTTGAGGAATCTAATTTCAGAAAGGGCTGAGCATCCTGACACCCAGACAGTTTCTCTCTGTAAGGACTAAGATGTCAAAGACAATCCAGAGTGAATCAGCTCGTTGCAGCTCTAGAGGGGGTAGATCCACTGTGGTCCCCATATCAGACCTACCAGGCACACATACACTACAGCATCTTCAGTGACACTAGACACCAATGGTTAGAAGCATTAACTGCACCCCATAAGTCAAGCGAAGAGATTTTTGGCTTTCATGTATTCTGTATCCAGACACAATGACCTTGAGTTATTTATCATATTTCTTAAGCCTAATATACAAAAAATAATGCTGCTAATAAAAATCAGATTAAATATTGATAATAGCTTTTTCTTACTTTTTAATCTTTATTTACCCTTATGATAGTACTTTCAAATTATAGCTCAATTCCAGAGGACCCACATGGGGTAACGGGATTAACAAAAAGATGCCCTTCTGAATACAAATAACTGCAAGGCCAAGGACAGAACTGCCTTCTCGCAACCCACTGGGTCAAAGCGGAGCAACTTAGTTGGGAGATCCTCACTAAAAAAGAATCTGACTCAGAGACTATCCATGTCCCAGCTACATCCTTCCTAGAGAAAGTCTGACCATATCACCTCTTCAGCATAAGCAAGAAAACATGGGAGTTAGCAGAATCCTTCTACTTTTATTTATCCTCACTTAGGATTAGAGGAAGGCATTCTCACTGTGAAAAAAACCCTTTCCTTTATTTAGTGATACAACTTGGATCGCTAAGACACAATGTTTCTGTTTCTCTCTTGCACAAGGAAGACAAAATTCTGCCTTGAATGGGATAAGCAATGATTGGATTTGGGCTTTTCCAGGCAGATGCCTAGTGCCGTCCTGAAACTGGAAGTGTCTCCCATAAGGACTTACATGCAGGGCAAGAAAGGAGAGGACAGGCATCAGTGCACTTATCTCTGACTGCACAGCAAGCCCAGACCCTGCTGCTTCGGTCAAAAGCACCATGCAAATTACCTTAACTGACCCCAGTTTATTCACAGAGCATTTTATTCTAGAACATGCATCCTGTGAATCCCCTTGGCAACTAGCTAACAGCGGCAAAATATTCTCTGGCAAGTGCCCATTAAACTTCACATAACGTTCCTACACCAAAGAGGCTTTATCTATAGTTTGTAGTCTCAATTTTTTTAAGCATCCTGCAGTACCAGATAAGCTTTTTAAAAAGCTGTTCATTATTTGACGTTCCTTTGTTCAGAAAAAATTACAACAAATAAATTTTGGGGAAAAAAAAAGGCAGACACCACCGTGATATTTTCAGTGGTGCTATTCACAAGACAAAGAAAAGATACATTTTTTACATTCTTGCCCAGAATATTAAAGTCCTGGGTTTTGCTAGAGAGATGATTTGGGTATAGAGAGTTTCATTATCAAAGGCCTCAGCAGCTCTTCTTGTCTGTATCCTCCCCAACACATCCTGGATGTCACAATCACTTTCTGGGAAAGCAATTTTGATCATCCACAGAAAGCTATTAAAAGTAACCTGGATCTTACAGATATAGCACTTTACCCTGAGAATTTTAAAAAGCCAATAGCCCTTCTTAATTATTTAATGAAGATTTAGCAGTGGGTATTAGCTCCTGGGCAGAGCTGTACATCAAGTATATGTCGTATAATTTGTTACTGAAGGATGAACATGAATGTCTGGTGCCACCTTAGGAGACAGGCTCGACCCGGGCAATACTTTGCTAATAGTTTGCAGGGTGGGAGCATTTTGGATTTCCATAATTTTTAATGATTCATTTGTGTTTTAATGGGGATCCAGGTTCACTTCACATCCTTGGGCCATTACAGACATTTTACCCCCCTGAGTTAATCCTGTGTTCATTCCCCAAAATGAATATTCATACCATTCAAATGCAATTTTTAATTAACTGCACCAGAAGCATTATCATTATTGCACCTGAAAGATCCAAAGCCAGATCAGAGAAATGTTGCCACAATAGAATTCACTAAATTCTGCTCACATTCCCTTCTAAGGCTGATCACCTTTAAAGTAATGAGAATAAACTGTGGGATAATATAAGACAGATCTAATTAAGATAATGAACTGGAGATTATGAACATTGCTACTCTGTGTCTGAAGAATTTTAATATACTAGTCTAACAGAAGGTTAAGGATTTATAAAAGGGAAGATATAGAAGCATACAATGTGGGTTTTTGGGCAAAGCTTGAGATTCAGCACCTAAAATGTATAAATAAGAGGGATAAAAGGAAATAAAAGAGCATATTTCAGGAACACACACATCATAATTTCTTTTAATTAATTTACTTAATACTTGCATAGAACACAGGATGAGAGAATTCTTCCTACAAAGTGAGGAATAAAAAGAAAGTAGGCAGGGAAACATTATGACAAGCTAAGAGGTACTTACAAGGCTACACTGTGGAGAGTTTTATCCTAGCTTCCATCTGATATGGCTATTATGGCCTTGGATGAATTTTTCTTGAGGGAGCAGCCTAATTAGCTTGCCAGCAGCAGCAAGGAAAGGAAAGGGAGGGAGGCAGGCAGAAAGGAAGGGGGTAAACGAGCTGTTAGGTAAAATAGTCGATATCAATAAGACCTACTGTTCAGTTTCTGTGAAGCTTCATCTTCCAAAACAAGGCAGCAGAGAGGCAAATGTTTGAGGGTGAAACTAGAACTCAACAATTTTCTGTAATCAATAGCGTATTGTCAGAAATCGTCCTTCTCACATTTGCAGAGGTACATTCTTCAAAGCAAGTGCCTGGGAACTGCTGCCTTGGAACGGTACCCCCAGCTAATTCACCGTAATTATTCTGCTACAGCTAAAGTTTCACTCCAGAAAGAATCATTATTACCCTTCTAGAATAGAAACATCAGTTTATTTGTTAAGGAGTGAATAAAATTTGTCCAGGCTGTGTTGGCTCAGCACTGTGCACTAAGCGCACACCAGCCTCCTCTGGTGAGAGGGGACATAGGGAAAACTGAAGTCTTGAGGGGTAAGTCAACAGAAAGGCATGACTACAGCTCAGGTAGGCACAACCTGCCCAGCACTGGCAATGACAGCAGCATGACTGCAGTGGTGCAGCTTCTCTCAGGCTGCACTGTCTTGCCTAAAACTGTAGTTAAATGCTGAGCTGTGAAGCCTCAGGTGCCGTAGAGGTACTATTCCTCATAGTCGAGCTAGCTAGTGTAATGCCCCAGCCCCTGTGAGCCAGGAATCTTCATGGTGTGACGAGTGACGCAGCTCCTGGAGACCATTTGCTCTGTGTTGCATGCTGTACTGTAGACTAACAGGTCCTTTGATGTGCGCCACTACCTGTGGAAGTATAAACACATCAAAATATCCATGGTATTATTCTGACTCCTCACAGAGCTAAGCTAGCATTGCTAGAAGCAACAGGAGGCACCGGACTGTGCACTCAGGGGAGTGCAGTGTCCATAACAGCGGCTGGTCACTGGATGTGAAGAAGGAAGCAGTTGGCAATAGCCAGCCCAAAACACCATTTCACGTTGTGTTGCTATAGCGATGCAATATAAGGACAATGGAATCAAATTTTGCCTGATTAAAGACAAGGTTTAGCTTAGAAAATATCCTTCGACAGAAAGAATTATCTGAGAATAAAATGACAATAATCTCATTCTGGTTCATTTCTACTGCTCCAAACAGGATGCCATGGATAATACATAATGGTTCCAAAGTTCATTTCCAGAACAATCCTCACTGCTCCATCCTGTCCAATTTTCACCTTATTCCAGACACAGAGATTGTACTATAGATAAGCCTAATTGTCATTGGCTTCACTGAAGTAGCAGCACTATTTCTCTGTATTTAGGAGCGCCCACTTTCCTTGGAAAAATAGCCATCTATGGATCCGGAGACAGAAAAATTCAATTTTTTCGAGTTTTCGTTCAGATTATTCTACTAAAAAAGGCCAAACAAACAACAGGTTTTTCTCCCTAGAGCAGCAAAGAGATAATATCCCTAATGTATTCTCTAGAAAGAGTAAAGCCTGCCTGTGAAGTAGACAGTATTTCCTGGAGGCTTGTTCAATGCTTGGGTAAGCAAGAAACTAAGGACATAACCAGCCTCCCTGCTCATAATCTGAACATCAAGCACATTGCTTTGACCCTCGCTTCTCTCTTACTAGCACAGTATTAAAAATAATTCCAAAGGAAAATATTTGGCTGCGCACACTCGGCCCCCAAGGAGAGGGTGAGAGAAGAAACATACACCAGCTGTTCCTCGTGCTCGTCCATACTCTACTGCATGTCACTCTGGTGCTTTGGTCACGAGCTCAATACAAAACCCCAAAAGAATAAACTGGAAAGGAAGACTGTCCTAATACGGCTGAGAGAAGCCTGAAAAAAGTCAGAACAAGAGCACTGAAGCAGTTGCTCATAGGTCTGCCAGCTGTGTACTACACACCAGCTCATCAGGAGAGGACAAATTAAATGAGGAGTCATCTTCAATCCTTGAATTTTAAAACAGACTCTTAGGGCATGTCTTGAAAAAAATCAGTAGACTTCAGGGGTGCATAAGCCTGATCTTTTAGAAAGGCCCGGTTTACCTGAACGACTTGTATTGACCAAATCAACAATGTACTGCAATAAACTGTAAATACTGCCCTGATTCGTATGCATTTAGTAAGGGCATTATACATAAGACACTTCCACTGTGATTATGGGGTGTTGAAACAATATGGTGTTTGGGCAACGTGCAAGGCAGCCAGCCAGTGAGAAGACATGGCACCTCTTGGTAAACCCTTGGGTGACAGGAGGTTCGCTAGCCCTAGGAGGACTCTCAGCCTGCCAGTGAGCCCACAAATTATCCTCCATGAAGACAGGAGATAAAGCAATTCTGAACATATAAAAAGTTAATATCTCTTTGCCAGGAAAAGGCAGCTAGAAATATGTAGGTATGTTTAAATAGGTATTGGCTGTGGAGATTGAAGAAGGTAGGTCTCCTGCCTTTAGGAAAAGGAAACATTATTTTGGGGAGACTACGTGACTTGTTTTAAAACCTTTTTCTCTAACTGCTCGGTTCTTACTGCTACCTTGGATTAGAAGTCATATATTCACTAAAGTCAGACCAGTCTCTGTCCACTGGAGACGAGGACTTAGTTAAAGTGCAGGAGGGTCACTTGACTTCATCACAAGAGTTAAAGGTACAAAAGCTAAAACACGAAATCTGAGAAAGGAAAGAGAACACAGGTAAAGCTGGCCTTCCAAATTGTTACAGGGGCTAGCGAAAAATCTTAGCAAGGAAAGATGCAAAATAATCTTATTTTCCTGTATGATAATTCTGGCAGTTTTTCAGACAGGTAATATAATTACAGTTTGATCTTTTTTAGTGTAGCTCATAATCATCATGGAGAGATGAGGCAGCACTTGTCATCTCTGCCTTGCAGAGCTGAAGTATTTTTACCAGTATTTACCAATTCTCCCATTCTGTCCAGGATTTGTCAGGCTTAAAAAAAAAAAAATCCAAACTGGTCTTTGTTCACATAGCTACTAACTTACCCCTTGAATTTTACCTCCATCTTTAGGGAAGACAGAGAATTCCATCATAGATGGAGAACCAAGACCTATCTGCAATGTCACTTAAGAAAATGATTTCTTCTGATTAAACTGGAAATGAATGAAATTATTGGTTGTGAGATCACTATCTCAACTCCAAAATTGTTGTATTAACAATTATTTCTCTTTTGCTTCAGTGTTTATTGCCTTTTTGACACCATTGGAATTCAAGGATACTTTCATGTATAAATATTTTCCTTCCCCAGTATTTAAATCAATAGTTCCAAATACTCTTTTATTCTCCATTATCTTTCCAACTTCTGTTGCCCTCAACCATATTTCTATCCCATGCATATGCATAAAGATGAAAAGATCAAGAGATACGAGCTCATTCAAATCTCATCATCTGTCTTATATCCAATGTACCGTACATTAATGGAGCATTAAAGTTTTTGAGTTAAATCAAGGTAAAAAATTCAGTTATGATAATAAAGGCTGCTATAATCCAGCAATCACAATTTTAACTGCTGCATGAATACATGAGTAGGACATACTATTTGAATAACAATGGGAATATTAACAAATATTGAGTAACTGTGTGAAAGTGTATCATTTAATATGGTAGCTGTATTATTGTTAAAAAGCAAAGGGGAATAGACATGTCACCAGGTCAAGGACAAATCCTGATTTTCTCACTGCCTGTATACTGATCTTTAATTAGTCCTCATACAAGCAAATTCCAGCTGCTGAAGTGCACCGATTTACAAAAGTTTTAAAGGCCTTTGGTATTGTGCTGTTCTGTTTAAAGTAAGCCAAGTTAAGGAATAGTCATTTGGCAAAAAGACCAAAAAGTATCCCAACGAGAAGAAGCTAAAAGACTATGTAACCCCCTTATCACTCCTTTAACTCAGCAGCTGCCAGGAGGACCTGCATCAAAATTACCAGGACGATGAGATGCAACTCCAGCTTGGCATGAGGAGCATGGAGAGGAAAGCATCACCAGCTTGTCACAGCAGTCTCTGAGTGGAGAGCTCTTAAGGGAAAGTTTCCAGAAGTCCGGACTTACATTGCCACTGTAACAATAATAATCCACTGTGGTTCTCATCACCCCAGATGCTTCTGTCCAGTAGCTCTCCACTCTAAGAGTCACAGACTTCCAGGCTAGGAGCATGTATCAAGTAAGGAACAGAAATTCTTTGCCAGAAAATAATAACCAACATGGTGAGGCTGTCAGGTATCCTAAAACAGTACACTTCTGCAATGGCAGATGATGAATTTATCAGGATTTTTGCACAGCACCAACAAGACTGTCTTTCTTCTTACCTTCTTTTTTTCGCAGCCTCTACAACATCAGCCTGTACCACTACTCTTCCCTCACCTTGGCAAGCTGTCACAGAAAAGTACACAAATAGGAACTCTATGGAGGGCCACATATTTTTTATCTAGAAATAGGTTCAAATCTTCACAGTGGCTTGCCTCCATCCTAACAAAAAAATCTTGTCTTTCACTTTCATCTCAGAGTCCCTGCCAGCAAAATGTGAATTACATTTAGAACCCACATCCTGGCCTCCTGAGCCCTAGGAGAGCAGGACCTGAGAGACCACTTACTTAGTCCTACTTTATCCTGACACTGGGATCTATGAACCTCAAATGGAAGATGAGGCAGGGATAAAAACAGCAAAACCAATGCTGTCTATCAGGTCTGCCTGTCACAGATAGGAGCTTCTTTGACACCGCTGCAGAGCTAACAAAGAGAAGGGACATTCATGGCATCCACACACTTCTCTGGCCACCCCCCGACTCTCCTCCCTTTGAAAAGCCAGAGCTCTTTGCATCTTTACTGCACACACAGCTTCAGTGATGCTCAGTTTCTTTGCTTCCACGTTGATATTTTGCAGATTCTTAATAACCCCTTATTAAACCAAAAAGTGCAGTTTCATACATACTAATGAGAAGAGCATAATGTTAGCTCAAGGAGTGGGAGATGCAGCCCCGTAATGAAGCACTTTGCCAAAGGACCTCAGTATTCGTATAGGCAGGTGAAATATACACTGGAGGACAGAGTAATAACAAAGCCATATTCACATGCAAGGACATCTGAGCATACATGGCATATAATGAATTTGTGTTTAAACATCTGAACAGAGTGCCTCTGCATAAAATTCTATGAAGGGATTAAGCCAAAAGAGTCATGTGGCAGTGACTCAATAAGAAAGATAAAGCACAGTCATTTAGGCCCCAGTTTCCCCCAAACCTTAGCTTCAGCTGCTCAGGCTTCATTTACATTACCACATCTTGTGCTTCAGCTATTAACAGCATACTACATTGTGACTGGCCTTTTGTGGGGACACAAAAAGAACGAGTGGTCACAAGGAAACCTTTGTGCCTCTTCCACGGCTGCATAGGAGAGCCAGTCCTTGCAGTCCACAGCTGTAAAGGGAGTTTCAGAGTTAATAATGCCAGCAGCAGAACACTTTTCAAAGGAAAGTGGAGCAGAAGGGAGGGCAGTTAAAGCTCTGCTCTTTTTCTCTCACATCAGCTACCAAACTAAACAGAGGGAGTTTATGCTATGCCCCCACAAAGGAGATGTACAAACTACTTGTCATTGGAGAAATCCTTTCCATGACACTGAGACTTTCCATCTGCCCTTGAGAGCTGACAGGCACAGCGCTTTCAGGAATTACCAGCGCTGCAGTGCACCTGCAGTTCCCCCACGATTTTGCTGTGCCCTTGCTAGTGTCGGGAGAATAGGCATCATACAGGATTTATGCGTGTCCTATTGCTGGATTTATTTATGGTATTTTTAAGCGCTGGCCATATGCATGATGCTTAATAAGACATAAGCTCTGCCTGGAAGAGATTATTTACTACATATTCATTCATTCTCTGCCTCAAAAAACCACAAAGGATATTTTAAGAGAAATATAAAAAGCCTTATTCGCCCTTGATTCAGAGAGTCCGTCAGCATGCCTAACTAGCCAATTTGCACCACTGAATTAATCCTAAGTGTCAAACTTTATGAATGAACAATCTGGGAAGTTAGAATTAGAAGCGCCAATTCTGAGCGTGCTTTTACTAAGGATATGCTTATGTTTTGTAATATGAGCTATAAGCTCTGTAAAATTGTTCATAACCTGCAGAAAATAGGATAAAATAAGAAATAGGGGATGATGCTAGAAAACCAAAACTCTCCTGATGCAGAGAGAATTAAAAAGACTATTTTAAATTAAAGTTGGACGTGTCCCGCATGCAGAAAATACATTTGTGTCCTAGAGAAAGAGCCGGCAGGTGTCAGCCTTGCTTTATACAACCACCCTCCCCCTGGCTCGCAAGCAAATTCTTGCAAATTTATTTGATCTGATTATTAATATTGACAGTAATTTTGTTCTGAGGAGTAACAGTTACACAAGTTAACTGTGTTATCAAAGAAGTCTATATCCAGCAATATTTATATAGGTTAAAATGTTGAAAATTCTGTTACCATAGCAACTGCTGCATCAGATGGATTATAACTAGGTGAATGAGGAGACTGGAACAACTTCCTGATGAGAAATTCAATTAATATGTCGGTATTTGTAGGCAGAAGCTAAATCGCAATTCCTCTGAGTGGGCAGTCACAGTTTACATGTGATGTTTTTCTCCAGAAGGGAAATGGTGTCCATATTACCTTTGTGCTTCCTTCACGTTTACATGTATGCTTGTTTTCAAGGCATTCACTTGAGAAACACATTTATTTTCCTCATACCAAATTCTATCTGGTGAAATGATGTGCAGGCTTCCATTCAGCATATCCACAACATCCAGGGAGTGTTTTGTAATGCCAGTGATCACTCTGCTGTGTCACAACATGCAAACAAAATATAGTGTTTCCTTTATTAAAAATGCATGGAATATAACTTTTAAGATAAGGCTTTATAAAGACAAAATGTTGCAACACACTTTGTATGCTAAGGGTTAAAAAAGCCCAGTCCTTGTGCAATTTAGTTCCTGAAAGGCTCCTTATCTCCTGCTATGCTGCAATTTCCACAGCACTCTGAATTCCCAGGGATGCTGTCAGTCACTTTTATGGGTGCAGCACCCAAACCTGTTTATTTCTGATGTTCTTTTCTGATGATCTTTTAAACCCACTCCCCACCCCCCAAATACAGTCTAAACCACAGTAAGCATCTGTAAGGAACAGATCCAAAAAGTGTCTATGGAAGACTCCTGACTCTTCATTCTCTTATCTGCTTTAAGTCATGCCATAATTTGACATAGGGACTTGTAGTCATTTCTTCCAAGATCGCCAAATCATTTTTGGCCTATCCTCATATGAAAGTGTCCTTTGGGTCCCATACTTTAAAACGCTTTAAACTGCTTCAACCACAAAAATCTTCAAATGTTAGTCAATACCCAAGCCACCTTGTTTCCATTTTAAAAAGAAATTTAATACATGACTCAGATTATTTCCATGGTCTTACACTTTTTTATAAAAAATGCATACAAAGAACATACACAAATTTCTCAGAAGCCAGTATGAATATATATTGGAAGGGTTTCCCACTTATAAATGTTCAAGTCTGGATTTTCACCTAATCATCTGCTCAAAATAAGCTTCCCTATCTCTCATAGGACTTCCATCCAGGCCCACATTCAGAGTTTCCTTTGTTCTAAATTTATGGACCTTAGAAGTGAAAGATGCTGATTTCAATGACACTAAAACATACGTGGGTTTCTTATTACACAAGTTATTATAAACACACATAGTTTAATTTGGATTTGTACACAATATAAGACCAGACTAGAAGAAAATCAAATCAACTCAGATAGGCAATTCTGGTGAAGATAAAGTATTTTTCTATCCTGTTGGCAACCGTACTAATGAATTAGAGGATAAATGTATACATTCTACCTACTCTCTGCATATTTGCACCATGCAGTTGGAATAGCGTGAACAGAGGCAGCAGCATAGCTAGGTAGCAAGGGAACCAGAGCAGAATCAAATGCTATCAAAATGCTTCCTCTGTGTTAACTTGTCTTCTTTTACTAGCTTGGAAGCAAGGCCATGCCTACAGGATGACAGCACAGTCAGACGTCACCAAATCTCTCTCAACCTGGTGCACTATACAGAGTTTGCACACAAGCACAGGCCAGTACAAGACTGGGCATGCCTAGTAAGCTCGACTGTGCTTTCTAGACATTACCAAAGGAACTGCTTTTGCTGGGCTGATGCTTTGGAGTACCAGCTTAGCAAATACAAACTGACAATTACTAGCACTTCCTACTGTTTATCAAAATTAAAATCAATGTCTCTGTCTTAGAGTCACTTGTGCTTGTCAGCTAAAAATGCTCAACATAACACAGAAGGTCTGGAGAAATTCAGGAACTTGCTAACAGGCCTCTTTAACCAGCTGCTTAGAGATTTTTGCTACATCATTTCAGGCCAAAGTTCTTTCATAATCTGCTGCTGTTTCCTGTGCTGTAATTATGAATCTTACATCTTGACACCATCTACTGCTCCAGCTCTCTCTCTCCACTCTTCTTCACTTTTTTTTTTTTTTTAAATTAGATGTTTTTCAAGATTTAGTTTGCAGAAATATGCTGGTATCTGTGGACCAGATTTTTCAGCTTGTGTAAAGTTATGTAGGTATGGGGCTTTTTCAGTGGCACAAATCGCAGTGAGCCTTAGATTTGTCCTGGGAGCTGGTTACCTAACTGTCCTTTGTGCCTTTGAAAATATCCTGTGGGGCCCCATATTTACTTTTCTAATTATTTAAAACAGTTTGGACCTGAGCCAACAAGGTTCATTAAGATGCACTCAACCAGGTTCTTCATGTAAATTTCAAATTTCTTTATAAACACAAAGCTAGCAAGAGCAAAGGCAATGTTAAGAAACCAGGTTTCCTTTGGACCAGTCACAATCTCCTCTGAATTAAAAAATTCCAACAAGAAATGGAACACAGCTAATTATTTTTATAACGTCATAATATTCCATTTTCTCTGTCTGGTACCTTGCATATGAGAATCCAAAGCACTGTACTAAATCTCTGTATTCCTCTATGACACTGCAGTCAATCTAAAAATTATACAGGTTTTATATTTTGAAAACACAGTTACAATTAAGGAACTCCAGAGAAGGTGATGGGGAAGTTTAAGGAATACTGATCAAAGCCGACGAATGGGTACTCTTACAGCACAATGTTGATAAAGGTAATGAAGGCAAAAGTGACCTTTGTGGTAAAGGAGAAAAAGGTAAGCTTCTATTTAATGTGCACCTCTTCCCACAAACAGACGAACTGGCAGGTGGTGTGAGGAAAGAGCTAGAGTATATCACCAAAAATATGAGAAGGCTGTAAGATAAGCACAGAAATACCCCTCTCTCTGTGCTGGGTGTGCATCTGATCATTCACAGTGTCTCAGGAAGACCACTGCAGGATTACAGGGGATTCACAGAAGAATGAAAGAAACAACATAGAGAAGGAGTTTTACAAAGGGAGACTGAAAATACTGTTTTACTTAGAAAGGAAATTAACAAAAGAGTTACAGTAAAGGCACCTCAGCTCTACCTCCTTGTAATCCCAACCATGTCTACATACTAGTGATAACAGGGTTTTATAATGGTCAGTATGAGTAACAAATGGGTAGAAGTAAGAAACCTTCATGGTTATGGTCTTAAATTGAGGGATCAGGGATCAGGCTGAGATCTTTATGTGACCTGCAGCTGGCTCCTGTACAGCTTTTTGCATCTTCCCCCTGTGCTGGCCATGGCTAGGCACAGGACAGCATACAGGTCCTGTCCAGTAGTGCAATTTCTTTGCTCCTTTAGCCAAGGGACACAGTCTATGAAACGTGAAAATGGACATATTCCCAAGGCTATACACTGGAGTCGTTATAATGAGGAAATTGCAGTTACAACACGACCTAAGTCTCCCAAACTTTCATTCCTGAAAAACAGAACTTAAAAGTCATTCATAATGCATCCTGCTTCCCTGTCCAGTGCTGCCATTCCTTTTAGCTCTTTATCTCCAAAATGCCTTGGACAAAACCTGCAGGAACTAAAAATAACAGCATTAGCTCATCACCATGCTCTGGTCAATGAGTTGAGTAATGCAGACCTTATGAAAATGTACATTTAGAGCTCTTTCAGATGAGCTGCATAACACAAGCCATTAAACACAACTCTATTGATCTAATTTCATTATTTTCAGCAGACTGGAGTTTGGAAATGATGAGCTCCACTAATGAATACCAAGCACAGGAAAAAATTACTATAATTGATTAAATCTTAGTTGAAAACACCTAGGATAAGATACTTGTCATTATAGATAAAGGTTTACTATAAAGTAAGTCTATGCTAATGCAAAATACTCATAGCCTACTTTTGTTCAAAGAGCCAATATGCAGAAAATGGAATAATTCCTTCACATTGATATGCTATTGCTTTCTAGTGACAGCGTTAGAGAATGATATCTTTCTGGAAAAGTATGCAAAATAATAAGATTAAACAAGGCCAGAATAGTAAGTCCATATTTGTATGCTGAAATAGATAGGAGCACTTTCCTATGTTGCAGTTGAATACGCCTTTTTTTTTTCAGAAGAGGTGGAGAGAACTAGCCATACAAAGCAGTCATTTCCTCACCACAAACCAGGATTATTTATTCTTGGCAACATGGGCTTTATGGAGTTTCCTTCCTCAGTCACAGAAGTGAATTCGGAACAAATGAAAATTCATGTTAGAAGGATATGTGGGCTGTAATGCCACAACAGAGCACCTAATCTTCAGGTGTTCTGAAGATTTTATCAGGGGTTCTTTGTGTGATTCTTTCAATCAATTCCTACTGAACGTGAGTGTAAGCTTTATAAAAGAAAGACCTACTGCCCTCTTTGTGATTCTCCACATAACAGTCACACTTGCTTGACACATTAAGGATCACCGAATGTCTTTTGACTGTTTTGTTATTTGATTATTCTAGGTTCATGGGTCAAATTCTGGCTTCAGTTAGAAACATATGTTTCTTCATTTCACATTTATAGCAAGGTAACAGAAGAATTCAGCTTTGATGTGATGAGAGAGGGAGCAAGTAGCACTGTTTATACATGTCTACAACACTGAAATATATGTATTTTTTATTATGAAGCTTGTTCTCTGCTTTTCAGCCACAGGATTTTAGGCAAATTTGTGCTGTTTGCTACAAAGGCTGTACCCAGTTGATACGATTGTACCAGTAGAAGTAAAATCCTGGCATAACTGAAGTTGGAGAAAGACATTTACATTACTGCTCTTTGGAAACCTGTCTGTCAAATCTGACCATACCAGGGTGCAGAACAGCCATTTTAGGATGC
This sequence comes from Phalacrocorax aristotelis, assembly GCF_949628215.1. NCBI lineage: Eukaryota > Metazoa > Chordata > Aves > Suliformes > Phalacrocoracidae > Phalacrocorax > Phalacrocorax aristotelis. The sequence continues at coordinate 29,175,159 of NC_134277.1, read as the reverse complement.
ATTATGTGGTAGATGTTCTGCCTCATATCCCGAGTGCCAGGCAGGGCACAGTGGTGTTCAGAGATTTGAACCATGTCAATGATTAATAGTCCTATTAAACAGGAATAATGTTCCTATACATAAAGCACTTCATCATAATTAAATCATACTGCAGAATAGATAATAGACATTTCCTGAATAATATCTGTCCTGAGGTTAGTCTATGTATATGAATCTACTAGTTAAGACACACGCATGTTAAGCAGCACATCAGCCCCTTTCTCCAGTCTTTCAAGATGCCCCTGTAAGGCAGCTTTGCCCTCGAGCGTATCAGCTGTTTCCTCCAATTTGGTGGCAGCCATGAACTTGCTGAGGGTGTTCCAGCCCATCATCCAGGCTGTTAACGAAGACATTTCTTTTGGTTTAACCCCAGCTGGCAGCTAAACACCACACAGCCGTTTGCTCACTCCCTGCCAGTGGGATGCGGGAGAGAATCGGAAAAAAAGTAAAACTCATCGGCTGAGATAAAGACAATTTAATAGGGCAGAAATGGAAGGGAAAATAATAATAATGATAAAAGAATATACAAAACAAGTGATGCACAATGCAATTGCTCACCACCTGCTGACTGATGCCCAGCCAGTTCCCAAGCAGTGGCTGTGCTCCCTCAGCCAACTTCCCCCAGTTTTATTTTGTTCAGCATGACGCCATATGGTGTGGGACATCCCTTGGCCAGTTGGGGTCAGCTGTCCTGGCTGTGTCCCCTCCAAACTTCTTGTGCCCCCCAGCCTCCTTGCTGGCAGGGCAGTATGAGAAGCTGAAAAGTCCTTGACTTAGTGTAAGCACTGCTCAGCACAACCAAAACACCAGTGTGTCATCAACATTATTTTCATCCTAAATCCAAACCAGAGCACTCTACCAGCTACCAGGGGGGAAATTAACTCTATCCCAGCCAAAACCAGGACAACATTAAACACTCTTAGCCCAGGATCTACCTCAGAAGAGCTACACTTGTGGCTTCATGAACTTTAAGCCACTTTAAACCACTGATTCTTTGGGCTTAGTGATTAAGCCAATCTTCCAGCCACCTTGTAATCCATTCATCTCTCTAATTTGGCTGTAAGGATGCTACAGCAGACTTTGACATAAGTTTATTAAAGGATAGGCATACAATATCCATTGTTCTCTCCCAGGTACTAACAGGGACAGTTATTTCATCACAAAAAGCTAACAAATTGCTCACGAATGATTTATCCCTGACAAATCCACACTGGTTGTTCCTTATTACATTCTTTTCCTTCAAGTGCCTGGAAATGGCCTCCAGAAGGATTTGCTCCACAATCTTTCTAGAGACTGAGGCCAGGCTGAGCAGGCCGCACATCTCTGATCACCTTTATGATCCTTCTTAAACACAGGTGTGATGTTTCCCTTCTTCCAGCCACCTGAAATCTCCCCCAGTCATCACAGGCTCTCCAGGATGATAGATAATACCCTTTTCATGACATTAGCCAGCATCCGATCCTGTCCAATGAACTCACACATGTTTAGTGTTCCTAAGCATTTGTTAATTCAGCATTTCTCTACTGTGGGTATTACTCCCCTCCCCATGATTCTGCCACAAAGAACAGGTACTTGGGAGGCCTGCAAGCAGGTCTTGCCAACAAATACTAATAAAGGTTATTATGATTGTAGACGTTCTTCTGTAGCCCTCGAAAAAGCTTTATAAAGGTAGGTATAAAACCAATAGGAAGGGAGGAGATTTTTAATTGGCTTGGTTTTTTTAATTGGCTGTATTTTGTAACGCACATTTGTTATGGCTAAATAGCTCAATGTTTTCAACATTACTCAACTTAAATATTTGGTTCTGCCTTATTCTTCCTGGTTCAAAAAAGAAACGTTAACCTGAGAGATGAGGTTATAGGCATCATAAATGTATCTTGGTTTAGTCTGAGTTACAGTAGTAATGTTTGGTTTAAATCTTTTAGATTGCATTGATTCAGTTTTAAGGAATATTAAAAGGGAACATAAAAAACATTGCTAAGGGACTGAATTGAACTCTCTGGGCCTGAGAGTCTAAATTACATAAACAGAGGACTACAGGAGCTTGAATCAGCAGCCACTGAAGTCATCGAGACTTTGAACTGGACCTGTAGTTCTTGAAAACAATGTTTAAGGGTCTCAAACTCTAAATTTTTACTTAGCCACAATGAGTCCACTCAGTGAAATTTTGCACTGTGTTATTACTTCCTCATTCCTGTAACACGTACCGTCAACTACAAAAAATATATAGATAGCTGGAAAGTTGTTAACTGCATTTTCAAAAAGGAAAGAAAGATAACATTGGGGTCGTGGTTGTGTTCCTCTATCAGAGCAGCCACGTGTGTAAAAGGTTTGCTTTTGTACCAATGAGCAGGCTACTTGTATTCTAGTGTGCAGAAATAGTAAATACATTTTTCACGGCTCAGATTCACTGGGAAGGAGAATAGATAAAGTTGTCTCTTCTTTACGTTGCACAGGAACCACCTCTTATAGGGGAAGTTAAAATGAACTGTTGGTGTAGATCAGAGGGAAGCAAGACCGTAACATACCAGAGGAGAGTGTCTCAGAGGCACAACGTCATCGAGCTGCACAGATTGCACACCATTCATGGATCAAGGCCTGCTGAAAGGAACGGTCTGGCCCTGAATATTTTATTTTCCAGAATTCAGAATAATGAATTCTTTTGCTGTAGAAGCAACAGATTAGAAATAGAGCTGTGAGAATGTGAAATATTTTGCATTTCCAAATGCAAACTAATTTAAAACTACCAATAATACATATTATAAGCCAAGTTTTATCCTGATGGGAATTGAAATGAATGAATTAGGATCCTCTCCAAAAAGGATGTGATAATGGAAAAGCTCTTTCAGATCTTTCACTGCAGCAGACCACCACAGTAAACCATGGTGGTACAAATGACTGAGCTGATCATGAGAAAACAGCAAATTTTAGCAGGCTTTATCGCTAAAAGCATTAAGAAGATCCACATTTTTGGTAACAAATAATCAATCTAGCGTGCTTTCATGATGAACAAAATAATGATTTCTCAAAAATTTCATGGATATTTTAGGTCTTCTTACTAACAGTATCTGTGGAGTTTAAAAGCCTTTTTCAAGCCCCACATTAGGAGAGAAGCTGAATCTCAAGATTTTTAAAATGTATATTCCAAGTAAATGTTGATCTCTTCTCAGCAGGAATGAGCTGAGCTACAGCACACCAACCTAGTGAGCGAAATGGTTAATTGCCCATAACATTTTCACCTTTGTTGAATGTTCTGAGTATATCAAAACACTTCCCATAGAATCAGACTGAAGATAATCTCATGTGCAACATGCAAGAAACGTACTCATCTTCAGTTATGTGGAATATACATATAGGTGATAGAAAAAAGGAACAGCACAAACAGAAAATATTGAATCTCTGTGAGAGTACAGCTTGTCTCCTAGGACAAATGATCCATCCTGTTCCCAAAAGAGGAAGGGGGGAAAAAACCACCTCTGAATGAGAAATGCAGCAGTATTTGAAGAACAAATGCTTTCTCTATTTAAAAGAACACTTCAACCTTTTTTTTCTCAGTTCAGCTCAATAATATTCCTATGGTGAGGTAAAGTACTTTTCAAGATCATAGTATGCAAAGGGTTGGCAAAAAGCATTTTCAATAATAATTGATATTTCCCATCACTTAAAATCTGCCTTACACTTCAGAAAATTAAGTGGTTTGTTTTTCAAATGCAAGGATATGCTGAAGTTGGACTAAGCAGTATTTTCAGAATAGCAGCCTCCACAACTCCTGTTGGGGCAACCAAAAAAAAATTGTTGAAGATATTTCCCTCAGATAGGAGATCTCAGTTTATTAGAAGATGAAACTTCAGCAGTGTTCTGTTCCTCGATTTCAAGCAATGCCACATTTTTTCTATTAGACTGTAGAAAAACCCATGAAATCCTTATGTCATAAGGAACTGAAAAGTATCTTCAATCTCAACATGGTTATCTTGGGACAGCCAGATCAGATTACCTTGGAGGCCAAAGATATTGTACAGCACTGGAGGATCTGATTCAAGCTGTCAAAATCTCAGAGATTATTTAAACCACAATGCTTGGTTTTGCTTCAATTTTATCACTAAGAATTCTTTGGCACATGTGACAAAGGTTTATTGAGCTCAATGACCTTATTTTAGTGTTTTTTCAAGCAAATATCAGAATACTTTACAAAATTGAACATTAATATGTTTTGGAAAAAAACCCAAATATTTTAAATTACCTGCAGTTTGGATTGTTGAGGGTGCTTAGCAGGAACTTGAGATACCAAGCCGTAGTATTACTTGGTAACATATCTATTAAGGATCATACCTTCAGAAAATTCAGTAAGTATACATTTTAATACAGAAGCGTTTGTACAATACGTGAGTGGCTGAAAGTAAATCAGTCTCTGTAGTTGCTTGCAATAGTTAAAGTGCTACAAGATTTATTTTTTGATGTAAAAGTATTCTCATGCTCCTGAGAATAAGCAGTTTCTACTCTCCACAGAATAACAGCTGTTAGTTGTTTGGTTTTTTTTTAATAGACTTTCGTCCCCTAACTTATGAAACTTATCCAGGAGAGCTTTAGAAATGAGGTGACGCATATTCTTCATGGGGAATAATATTTTAATAATATCATTGTTACAAGACCTTCTCTTTTAGAGGGAACAACTCTGATGAACACATCAAAGAGAACATGGTAACATCCGGGAGCTTCAGCCGGTATTAACTATATTATTGTCTTCTAAAGACTTGTACTTAATAGAAAATGTGCTGTTTGGTTCGTATTACCACCATGCAAATCCAGTCAGTGAAGAACTATTTTGTTGATGCAACCCCCTCCCAAGAAGTTTTGTTTATCAAACACAGTTTCTGTTAGTACCCTGCTCCCTTCTCATCTGCCAGCTTGTGGGAAAGGCAAGCACATCTTACGAATTTCTAGCCTCTGAAAACATTGGAAGTAAGATCAGATGGTTAAAGGCAGTTGGTTAATCAAGGTAAGAACCCTTGGCCAGCTCTGCCATAGGCTTTTTTTGACAAACCATTGTATCTATAACTCAATTTCTCATTTACGAAGAAGAAACAATGATCCTTGTTGTCTCTCTCCCATTTTGCATTTTCTTTCAGACTGTAAGCCTTCTTTGGGAAAGAAATTACTATTTGCAACATGTGCGTACAGTGGCCAAAACAGTAGGGTTTGGGTTTGTCCTGGGATTATTCAATAAGACTGTTGCAGATTACAATAAAATTAATTCATAGCATACTGCAGGTACTGGATTGCTTACCTAAGTCCACAGTAGATGAAGATAACATCAGTACAAGTATATCTGCATTTCAGAATACAACTGATGACTGCAGGTTGTGTGTGTTTAAATTAATATTTTCAAGTAAATACTTTAAAAGGATTTTTTTTTAGTATTATGGATGGAAATTAGAGCAAATTGCCACCATGCCAGTTCTCATCTTCCTATTGTCTACTTGTTCTAATTGTCTTTATTAAGGATAAACCCGGTTCTTGAATGCCTCATTAATTCTCTGTTGAATTTCCACCAACTCCATCTAAACAATGGATTAACTAACACAGCTCTTTCGATTGAAAATATCACATATGAAAAATAGATGGTCACTCCACATGCTCCATCCCTGCCATTCAAATGAAAAGCATCTGACAGGAAAGAGTACTTTGTGAGCTGTTTGCAAGACTATCCAAGGAGTTTTATGATGACACTAAGGGAGAGAAATAGTGTAGGATAGTGGAAGGAAGTACAATAACAACAATGTTCAGTGTCAACCAGACAAGAGGAAAGAGCACAGCTCTGCACAGCTCACTGACCATGAATTGCCAAAGAGTATCGTAACGTCTGCTTGGACAGCAACATTAAATGTTAGGACTTTGGACGATATCTAGAGTGAAAAAAAAATCCTGCATGCAGAAAAACCCAGGTAAGCCCTTGTGCTCACAACTGTTTCATTTTAAGTCTGCAGAAGTACAGGAAAGTAATGCTGACTAAACATCATGAAAGCCACTATTACAGGCTGACTCCTAATGGGCAAAGTTTTGGTCCTACCTTGATGGTCAGAGATGCTAGCACCACTCCAACCTGTAGCCCTCTAATCCTAAATCTGGCTGTCATTTCAGCAGCTCACTTTCCTAGTATGTATTTTCCAGCTTATGAAAGCAGAAACAAATCATTAATTAATTAAATCTCTGAAGCGGCCAATAGGCTAAAGGTTTTTAGCTGATCACTAAGCTGGAATCATGTTTATCACAGACACAAGTGGCCAAGCAGTCCTTACATTAACATAGTTTCCTCAGCTGATGACTAGAATTGGTCTACACTAGCCTCTCACTTCTCTGCTTGTAGGAATATAACACACTCTAGAGTCTCTCCTATTCTGTATGATTTGGCTCCTTCACTTCATAATGTTAATGCACAAAAACCTATGCTCTACTTTCCACTGGCTTTTCATCTACAGGTCTGTCACACAAAAAATACAAACGAAATACCTTACTAAATATCTAACTATAGAAATAAATACAAAACAGCAGAACACAGACTGAAGAATTAAACACCATTAAACTAGATAGATAATTTTGCTAAGAAATTTGAGAACAGATTAAAGATTGAAAAGCGATTTATAAACTGCAGTGGTGTTCCAGACAGTGGGAGCAGTGTGGCAAGAAAAATAAAAGACTAGCAGATGGATCAGCGAGCAACACAAAAGACTGAAAATATTCATATAAGGGACTGGAGGAAGTTTAAGGGGAGCATAATTTCCTTTCCATTGATTTCCAAATTTTGAGCATAACCTCAAACAGCAGCAACTGTGTCCATAAAACACATGAAATGTTTGTTCTTCCTTATGTGGATGAGAAACAGAGGGCAAGTGAAGTGTTATGGGAAGATTAAAAAATGTCTTAATGTGCAAAAGTTCAACCATCAATTAATGTTAAGAATGTTACAGTCCAGGGAAGATGAGAAACCTTCTATGCAAATTTCTGAAGTAACTAATTCATAAATACACCTAAATGACTGATAGAATTACAGCACATGCAAATCTTAAGAAATCTTAAGGAAGTAATATACCAAAGAGAAAACTATCATTCCTAGTCCTTCAACTGACAAACAGCTCACTACCACTGGGCTTCCAAAATACTTGAATTTCTACTTTAATCTCTCCCCTTCCTGATGCTTTTCCATTTTCTTATTTAAATTTCTGTCTTATTACTTGAAGAAATATAATAACATAGGTTTGGAAAAAAAACCAAAACCCAAAATGTCCAAATATCCATTAAGATCATATCACATAGGTAGCACAGAATGCAGGAGCATATCCCATAGCATGTCCCATACTATGCTGTAGTAGCAATGTGATACAGTAAACATGACTGGAAGATGAGTCTCACTGAGTCAACATGTGATTCCAATCTTTATTTGTCCTTTCACAAATTAAATGCAGGTGGGACAAAGCATAACACAAAGCTCAGATGCAGAAAGATCTTACAAGAAAAGGGCTAATATTTATGGCTAGCTCACTCTTTCAAAAGCTCTAGGTTTGTGCAATAGAGGGGAAAGTCAGTTCTCTGCCCATAAAATGTGACATTTCTAACTGTGGCATGGTTAATAGTTACACCTCAGAAGGATGTACTTTATCTTTACTTGACTCTTGCAGCAATTTTTATTGTGTCATCCAAAGAATCTCAGTTTGCAAGAGGATGTGGAGTTCTGCAAAACAGTAAAACTGGACTTTAAGGTCAGTAGATCAACTGGTTAGTTGATTTAAGCAACTAGAGTACTTTGCTCAAATGGGGGAAAAAAGTGTTAGAAACAGAATGACTGTAGCACCATGCTTCAGGGTGTTTCATGCATCTAGTCAGTTTTGCCAAGTTTGTGAGAAGTAGTAAGTACACCTTATTTCATGCACCACTTCCAATAACTGTTACATTTCTGTATTTCTGCTACACTAAAAATATCTCCATGGAAGATAAGAGAGGTGCTAGAACAACCAGATGGCACTTGCTTATATTTATAACATTCACATCTGGTGATAAACTATATGAAACATGATAAAAGATTAAGAAATGTCTGCACTATAGTGAGGAATAAAGGTTTAAACCTAATTTTTGAGGTTATATAGTAATATCAGCTAACACTTGAAGCCATTAAGCTGTACAATGCTAGAAGTCATCTGTAACTTGCAGGCTGCAGGCCTCATGCAACCTAGAAACAAGCTAGCCTAAGTCCCTGATTCTAGGTACATTCACACACATACATAACTGTTGGCATAAAAATAGTTCCATGATTATAAAACTATAATGCTTTTCAGAATCAAGGTTTATCCAGGACTCTCTGCCCTCCTACCTTATCCTGGTGCAACTAAGAAAAAATAACTCTCTTACATTTACCAAATAAAATCTCCCTTTGTGTCTTGGTTCTGTTTCTGCAATGGTTAAATAATACTTCCACATGCTCTGAGATTTTCTTTTTTCACCCTCCTCCAGGAGATTTGCACACATAAATGCAATGCCATTGAAAGACATAATGAGTTTTTCAAGTCCACTTATGAAGAAAAACTACCAAAAACAAATGCCAGACCTGGCTGAAGGGGTCCCAGATCCTCATCCACTGCAGACAGGCCTTTTGTCACTTATTAGCACTGCTTCCCTTTCAAAAGGCAAGGCGTAACTCCATGAACATTTTTTCCTCTCAAAACCAGTAATACTTGGAATTCATTTGACTAATTGGGTAATAATACCTGAGCCTGTTATTCCCTCATAGTCAAGAGAACGCATGTCCAGGGAATGCTTTATCTCATTGGAAAATAAAATAAATCAGAAAAGCCACAGCCTAAAATGCACCTCTTCCTCTCAATTTTCTCTTTAGCCCCATCTTGCTGCTCCCCCACTTGTCCTTTTACCTCCCACCTCCCAACAGATTGTTTTCAAATGCCACCTGTGAACTCTTCCCCTCATTTTGAAGCTCTGAAATCAGCCTAAAATCCACCTCAAGTACTTTACTCAAAACAGCTCTCACAAAATCCCAGAGGACCCATTTCTGACCCAAGCTCAAAACCAACGCTCTCCTGATCCCCTTCAACATTGCCACCTGCCCATTACATCAAAGAGCCTTTTTCTACCAGTTTCCACATCCTTGATCACAACTACCTATTTACAGCAGCCAAAACATCTTAATATTTCCCTGGGACAGCAGGTGTCCCACGAGGAGTAATAAGCAGGCTGGGGCCGAGGAGGAGGCTCTGGGGTTTGGTGAGAAAAGCCCCGGCAGGGCCAAACCCGGAGAGGCTTTTTCGCCACTCTCCCCTCAGGCCTCCCTCGCAGAGCGGCCAGGGAAGGAGGAGGAAAGGCGACCCGGCTGAGCGCAGCGCCAGGAAGCGGCCGGCCGGCTCCGGGCACGGCGGACCCGGTAACCACCGTCCTCCCACCTCAGGGGCTGGGCGGGCGGCGGCGGCTCCGCCCCGCTGCGGGGGCCGCCCGCGCCGGCAGAGGCGGCTCCCTTCGCCCCTGTGACGCCGGCGGCGCTGGAACACCTGGAGGCGCGGCGGTGGCGCCTCCGGCTCGGCCCTCCCCTCCGCTCCGTTCCGCCGGGGGCAAGGTGAGTGCGGGAAGGGGGGACTCGCTGGGCTCCATGCCGGAGCCTGCTGGGGACAGCGGGTTCCGCCAGCAGCTGCCGCGGCTGGTGCCCGGCGGCCCCGGGTGGGCGCCACCTCCCCCGCGGGCTGCCCGCCCGCCCGCCTGCTGCGGGGAAGAAGGCGGCGCGGCGGTCGGGCCTGAGGCGCTGGTGCCCGCCAGGGCTTGGCGGCGGGTGTAGCCGCGGCCGGACCTGTCCGAGGGGTGAAATTTCCGAGGCACAAGATGGCATCTGCCCCACCTTTTTGCCTTGTGTTTCCCCCTCCCGCCGTGCTCTTATCTCGCCATGATCACTGCATTTATCCGTTTCTGCCTCCCTTCCTCCCGCACATCCTCTCTGGCTGCCTGCCCGCTGGAAGCGGGGAGGGTGGGGAGGGAAACGGCCGCTTCTCCTCAGCGGTTCCGGCTTGGCTGCCGGGCTCTGGGCTGAGGCGCAGGTTCTCCGGCTGCCCTGTGCGCCCCTCTCCCGGGCGGCGGCGGCCGCCCTTGTTTTCACCTGGGGGCTGCGGGCCGGCTGGGTTATGAGGGGTGGCAGGGCTTCCTGTGGCTAAGATGATGCCAGTTATCAAACCAGGCACCGACGCGTTAACAGCTGGTGAAATTGGAATTAAAAAACCCCCAAACGTCCCAGTTAATGCCTGTATTTTCTGAAAGGTTGATCTTGATAATGAGATCTGATCTGCATCCATCCACCTGGCACGTGAATGTTGTTTATCTGCTCTAGCGATTTAGAAGAGAAAAGAAAAAAAAATTGCTTGAAACATCAGGTTAGTTTTTAGTAAGAGGGAAGGGTGAAGGGCACTGTGCTCTTTTACTCATTGGTATCACTGTGTATATGTTCAGCAACAAATGTAAATAAGTCTCCTTCCACACTGTTTTGCATAGCGCTGATAGCCTCAAGGTCCTGCATGGGCCCTCTTAAAACAGTAATTCAGTTTTGCCTCAGTCCAAATTTATAAATGTGAACTGAATTGTGTAATTTCAGGGGTACATCACATAACCCCCTACCCCAAGTTACATTATGTAGATATTTTGGAAGCTTGGTATTGGAGTTGTTCTTCTGTTTGGTTGTTCATAATATTTTGCTCCTGCCTGCAAGCCTTGCTTTAAAACAAGGTGACTATTTATTTCCAGGAAGCACTTACTTTTTGGGGTTTACTTCCCTCAATGTTTCATGCTGTTATCCTCTTTCAGTTTCTGGATGGATTTTATTTAATTTGGATCTTAGAAAGCAGCTGTGGCTCTTGTTGCAGAGCAGACTTCTTGGAAATAAACTGTTTTTTGTGTTTCAGTCTACCAAGGCTCTTGTAAGGAAAAAACTGTGTTTGATCACTTTTCCAAAGTGTTGGGCAAAGAAAATGGTGGGCTGGATTTTGGAGCCTGTAGTACAGGCTGTGTTTGGCTGTGGTCTTTCATCTGATTTTTTTCGGTAATCTACTCTTTTTCCACTTTGTCTGTCCAGGGCTCCTGAGAAGTGAGTGGAATTACCCACTTGACAGTGCTATCTGCCTGGCACTGATCTAGAAGTTCTAGTTCTCAGTGGTACTTAGCATGAAGTCCAGGAGCATCTCATTTAGACCTAAGCAAATTTTTATATACTGCCCTTTGAATAGGGTAGCCCATTGATTTAAACTGAGTAACTTTAAGATTTGTGTTAATGGCACTAAAGAAGGAATTTAGCGTAAAGCCATAGCTATCTTTAAAGCTACAGAGATCTTTTCTGTAGAAAACTGCCATAACTGGTATAACCAGTCATGCTTTTCCCATGGCAAGCTCTACTGGAAGATGATGTGGCAGTTAAATGCTGCCAAACCTTGGTCTAAAGGAGTTTCTGAAGTTCTTTACTGTCAAAGCTTTGTGGGTGGAACATTGTTATTTTTAGAAAGGTTAATACAAGGCATGTTCAAGAGTTAGATGCTGGTAACTGGAATTTGCTTGCTTCTTAATTGAGAGAGAATGAAGTGCTTTTAGATAATGATTTCTTCCATTGTGTTTGTGGTGGCTGAGATTCACATATGCATGTTACTGAAGGCTTGCAGGTTCAAGAAGACCAGTTATGACTTAATGGAAGGGGAAGGTTTCTTGAACAGTTTCCTTTCACTAGACTATATTACTGGGGTGTGGAGGGAATCACATAGTGCAAAGTAAAATTCCTGGTGAGCTCTACTGCAGGGTTGGGATTTTTCCCCTTAGCAGAGTTTCAAGCCTACCCATCTTGCCTGTTCTTCTCTGTTATCCATACTCTACAAAGCTGCTAAATTGTTCTGATGATTTCCCGAGTAACCTTTTCTGGAAGAAATGAATAATAACAGCTCTTTTCACTTTTAAACTAGCGTTGAAAGCTGTTGGTACAAGTTGGCAGAAAAAAAAATGTGCTAATATCTCAGCTAAACTAAAAGTCAAGAAATATCCTCAAAGACTCTTTTTAATACTTTTTTTCAAAATCTCCTCCAACAGCGTTGCTCTGAAGTAGTTGATTCTTTAAGATGTTTTGCTACTTCTCAACCATAAAATCACTCTAAAGTCAAAATTATGCCACGTGATGTAGAAGCATTAAAAGTACAAAAGCCTGGAGAGTGAAGAAGGTTAAACAAAGAACCAAGCAATCAAGAACAGTAGAAACATATGACCTTTTGCTAAGTAATAATAGTCTCATGGTAGTTTTTCCTGTCGCTATTGTTAGCCATGGCAAACTGAGGGGCATTTTGACCGGTTATGCAATCACTTACGTCAACTTTGGGAACTGTCTGTTCTGAGTCACGGAAACAGTACTTGGGTCCATCTTGTGTGTGGCTTCATAGCAATCACCGCTGCTCTGGGAACAGTTGGCTGCAGTGCCAGGATCTGAGAACAGTAACATAAAAGCTGAGTGGACTATGCTTCTATCAAGAATATACAGCCTGAATTGATCATGGTGTTTACTCAAAGGGTGGTGAAAGAAGACCACCCTGTATTGTTGTTCTGGGCATGCTAAAACTGTTCTGTTAATCAAATCTCTTATCCATGGATGTGAAATGATCTCCTGAGGGAATCTAAAGAATATTATTTTCCCTTGTTCCCTCCCCCAGCATTGTTTCCCCTCGGGTATAATAGCATTGCTTCCTGGCTTCTGCATGGATGAAAAGGGAGGAGGGAGGCAGAAACTTGAGTGTGTTGACTGTGTCAGCAAATAGAGTATCTAAACAAGAGAGCCATTAGTTTGAACTTCTAAAACCGCATTTATTCATATTTATTATAGTATACATGTGAAAAGGGTTTAGTGATTATTTTTTTTGTACATCCGCTGCTTTTCTTGTAGCTTATACAAAGGGAAGTTTTCCTAAGATTAAGAATCTAGTTTGATTACGGGTAGAATGTGTCACAAAAACCATCTTCGTATTGTCTTTTATAATCTACGCACAGCAGGTGTTCCATATGGCATTTTCTTTAATAGCATTTGGCTACTAAGTTTAAAATATTGGTTTTTAAACTAAGAGAACAAATGTGTATTACAAAACAATTTGATAGTCATTTCAGAGAAATGAAACAAGTCTGCGTTTAGAATGAGACTCAATACTGTATTGCATCTATCCCCAGCTTTGCTCATTTGCAGAGTGAGGTTAGACCTGCCACTTGACGACTTAATTCAGATTGGTTTTCCATAAAACACACGCAGTACTTATGATACTTAGCTGGTTCTTTCCTAAGGCCATTTGCTCAGTGTTCCTCACAAATATAAGAGGAAAACTAGTAGTCAAGTAAAAGATGTTACATGAGGGCAAACTGATATAATGCTGTTCTTCTTCTCTTTCACAAAGAGCAGCTGAAAGCAATTTAAAGTGAATTTTATGTGTAATTAAATAGCTGTGTCTTTATGTAAATGATAAAGATCTACATGCAAGTTAACTTATATAGAAAGGGCTATTGTTTGTTTGTCAATCTTCCAACTGTGAGTCTACCAGCATTTATTCGAAATATTTTGTACTGTGTCGTGACTACATGTGCCATTCCTATTGGTGTTTTTGAGATAAACCACTATTTTTAGGAATTTATTGTTCAACTATTTAAAAAAAAAAAACAAAACCCAAAACAACATAGCTCCAAGTTGTCATTTCAATGCATGTTATGCTCTAGAAAGGAGGAGGTCACTTGTGCCTGTTTCTTACTTGATAGTCTTTGGAATAATATCATAAGCATGTAGTACTGAATAGACAAAAAATTGTTTTTTGGAAGGGAATACTGATAGTCGACTTGGTCCTTGTACTCCGTGGGAGCAAAAACAGGTTTTAGAAAACATGGTGACATAGTGCCAAATTTCCACTTTTTCATATTGGCTAAAACTTATATCTAACCGCTTGAGTCCTGAAAACCAGTGCAGTTCAGATGGATTGATACTCTTAAGTTCTAGGTATAAGTGAGCAATAAATTTCCAATGTGCAGGTTTGCTCTGTTTATCTGCGACTGTCATCTATTAACTTGTATGTATCAGAGTTGGGAATAGAAAAATAAAAGACTAAACGGTAGCATAAGAAACAGGGCCCTGGATATCATTCTCTGTTTAGGCTACACCAGGAAATTAAGCAGAATCATTTCCGATGTTAATTGTGTGTTCTGAAAAAATTATTCTGCCTTAGAAGCAAGATAATTGATTTTGGAATAAAGTAACTCTTAAAAGTACTCTCTGCAGTAGTTATTGGTCATCTGCCCTGCATAGAGAGTATTAAGAGTGAGCGTAAAATTCAGTGGAAGAGAGATCATTATATACTTAATGTCAACAGTACTATTCATTTTGTTGGATGTACTGTTTGCAGCTGTCTGGGTAGTGCTACAAAATGACAGAAAATAGACCCAAACATCCAGGTTTCTTCACACCTTGTACCTGGTTTCTAATGGTGCAAGTCCTTAATCACACAATCTTAGTAATTTAAGATACCTGCTTGTATTACAGTGGCTTGTTCTCCATGCAGTTTACTAGCTTGAAGAAGACAGGAAAAGAAGTGTTATATTGGCTCAGACTACCTCCTTAAAAAACAGACTCCAATTTCTCTGATACTTCCATTGTTTTGAGTACATGGTTGGGGTTTTTCTGCATGTCAAATTTCGTTTTTAATATTTTTCTCTTTAATCCTTAACATTTTCCAGACAAATAAATAAATGGAATGGAATAAATAAACTTTTTTTCTGAGGTGTCTTATAAACCTCCATAGAGAGGAGAAGGAAGGAAGAAATTGTGTATAGAAATGTTAGTTCTAGAAGTGCTTGCAGTGGAAGAAAAATTGGTTCCAGTGAGCTTATGGGATGTGGCTGTGTCCTAAGCACAATGCATCACTCAGTATGCTGCTGAATCTTTTTTTCCCCAGTAATTCAACAGACCACCATGAAATCCCAGTTCTAAGAGAAGTAGAGCAGAGAAGTGCTCTTATTGCATGATTTAGCTGTGTAGTTCAGGTGCTTCATGCAGAAACCATCATTTCTGTGCGCTCAGAGGACAGTGGGGACAGTAGTGTGGCCGTGGTTCAGATGCTCAGAGTTGCCCTTGGGAGGTTCTATTCTCTATCTGTACAGGAGCTTAGCATTGAGAGGCTCGTATGGTAATTTAAGCACCACAGTTGGATAATTGGGGTCAAACAGCATGAATTTCTTTCCCCAGCACCTCCCAGGTGTATGAACACAGCAGGTGTTCCTCTCAGTGTAACAGGTGCTGTTTCTCACCCTGTGCTTCTTTTAAGAATGTATGAAACTTCTTTCTGGATGCCAGCTCCTGAAATAGGTTGTAAGAGCAATCCTGTTGGTACAACTGCCTTGTAAGATTGCAGTATTTCTTCTCCTGAGAAGTTGTGGTTAATCTGTAAGATCCATGCTTCCCTGGATAAGTAGCAAAGCTGTGGATCTGTCTGAGACAAAGGAATAGACAAAAGGTGGTAGTGGATGGAAGGAATTGCTCATGCAGCAGTTGCAGACCAGTTCTGCAAACTTTTTGAATTAATAAACAAGTGCATCAGTGAGTAGTCAGAGTGAAAATACTCCTGGATTTAAAGCTAAGTACAGATGATTCTGCAGGATTAGAACATCAATGATGAGTGTTAAGAGCCTTAGAGGAAAAATTAAATCTTGTCATTTGTCATATTGATATAACTTGAACTCTAGATTAATTTTAACTGAATTACAGTGGTAGCTATTCATGTAGTTAGAGTAGAAGTACTTGTAAGTCTGGGCGTAATCTTGATGCAGAGTGCCGATATAGACCCAGCCTTCAGTTTTCACTCTTCTCGTGCATTGACAATATGGATAATTCAGACCAATAGGCTGCTTTGTTCTCTTTTGCTTGGACAAGGCAAAGTCAAATGCAGTTTGAAGCTCCTGACTCATTGGGTTTGCGTGTTTGTAGGCAGACCAGAGAAGATATAACTGTGCCCTGCCTAATCTTCATCTTGCAGTGAGATTGTTCCTTGCTTTGGAGGCCCATTTACTTGATTCAGTTTGATCACAGCTTCTGGGGAGCAGAGTGGGGGAGATAGCTTATCAGCCAAGAGCTGTTGAAGATGCACAGATGGCATTGATTCCCTCACCTAAGCACATTTTCTTCCCTGCAGAGTATTTTACATAAATTAAACTAACTCTCTTTTATAGAGAGGACTCCTTAAAATTCTTCTTATTTTTTTGTTACTTAGTACCACTCTGCTGTATGGTATTTAAGGTTTCTTGGAAGAGTATTAATTTTAATAATACTGTTATATTAAGTAAATTGACTGCAATGCATGGTTCTGCCATATTTGAAGTTATAAGTTGCAGGATTTTTAAGGTGCAGGGAGTTTGTTGGGATTTGAAGAACCTCAGAATGTATTAGCTGCTTTGAAAGGACAGAAGACTGGGAGACAGTGCTATCAGTGAAAGCACAGACTCTTCTGTGTCTTTTTTTGATGAATACGTTACTTTCACATAAGGCTTGCTGAATTCTGCTCTGCCATTCATTCAGTTCCCTTTTGTTGTTTCTGGAAGCATTTCAAAAGAATGTATTGGTCAGCCTACTGTCTTCTCACATAACTATGGTAGGTCATCTTTGGATGTTAAATTTGATCTATTGATCAGCATTTATAACATTTTTGCAAGGATTTCAGCTCATCTCTTGGATCTGAGAAGTTGTGATTAGATCAATAGTTTGTTTAGATACAGTCTTCACAGCTGGAAAGACTCCTGTTTGCTGTCTCTGGTTGCTTCCTGCTTTCTTCTGTAAGATCTGTTGTCTAAGCTATTAAGAGCACAGTAAGAGCTGTGTAACCAATGCTCAGCCAAGGACAGACATTTCAATTAGGGGAAAAGTTTTTTTTTTTTTTTAATTGATTTCCCCAGAACCTAGGAGGGCATTAAGGTCTGAATTTCACCTTGCCACATGACACTTCCTATATTTACTCTTACTGGAAAAGAAAAATTACCTGAATGACATTGATAATAAAGAATTCTGTGTATCAATTTATCTGTTGGAGAAAAGGCACTCATACTGTCTTTTTCTTTTGAATAATCTTCAGATACTACTTGTATAAAGTTGTTCAGCTCTTGGGAAACCGGACAACTTATGCTGCAACAATAATATAATAAAGCTAAAAAAGAGAAGTAAACATGTAGAAATGTTGTACAGAGCACGAGCTGGAAGGTAAGCCTAGGGGATGCTGGAGTTTAAATCACTCAAAGCACCATGATAGCATTTTCCTGTTTGCACAGAAAAATGTAGATGGTGTATTCAAATGGGCTTGGAGAATATAGAGAATCAAAAGATTTTCCCTATGAATAGAAACGCCATTCACTAGTGAGGGTGCCCTTCCATCAAGTTTCATTCCAGCATCATGGCTAATAAAATATCTCGGTAGGAAAACAGGAAGATGCAGTACGCCAGAAATAATATGAAGTTCTGTGTGCATTCCAGCTATTTTGGCTACCTGTGGAAATAATTTGTGGGTAAATAGCCTGAAACCCAGAACAACTCTGCCGCAGAGGCAGAGGTGCCATAGTTGGCTGTTTGCAGGGCCATCTTGGTTCCAGCCTGTCTTCTTAGCTGTGACAGAGCACTGTGTGAATGCAGCTGTACCGTTTCTGAAGCCAGGCTGTCTAGAAACAGTTTGGTTGTACTTCACAGTGTCCAGGCTGAAAGGCTGTGCCAGTCCTCTGGTGTCAGTGTGGAAGCAGGGAGGCTTGTGGAACATGATTCTGAGGCTTCTTGGTGGCACTTCAGAGGGCCAGATCAGGATTTTCAAGGTTTCGGAAGGATCATGAACCTAGCTGGTTCCATATGGAAACGGATGTTTCAGCACTCTAGTCCCTTGTGTTCTGGGCAGATTTGTTTTGAATAGGACCAGGTCGGGTTTAACGCTGAAACTGAGGCGAATTCTGTATGTCTCAAAACACCAGAAAGAACTTGCAAAATTACTGGAGCTGTGTGTGGACTTCTTCAGGAAACCTCAGATCCAGCACTGTG
Organism: Phalacrocorax aristotelis; assembly: GCF_949628215.1. Classification (NCBI taxonomy): domain Eukaryota; kingdom Metazoa; phylum Chordata; class Aves; order Suliformes; family Phalacrocoracidae; genus Phalacrocorax; species Phalacrocorax aristotelis. The sequence goes on along the minus strand of NC_134277.1, from coordinate 29,157,023 downwards.
CAGCAGTAAATGTGGATTTGCAGTCAGCTGTAATGTAGCGCTGCTTTCCCTAGCATGCTCTAGAGCACCTGTTTGCTCCCCCCCCCCCCCCCCCCATATTATCTAGAGTATCCCTACCTTTTGTTAGCTAAGATAAAGGCTGTATGTCACAGACGTCACAAGTGTTGTGTAACTCTCTGCCATCAAAGATAATGGAAACTTTCCGATATAAATGCTTTCTGATGGGGTGGTGAATACTATTATTTTTTTTATTTAAATCAGTGTCAATAATATTTCTTGAAACTTTTTTTTTAGTCTTAATACCCTGGGAAGAAAAAAAGCAAAAAGTGCCTAACATCAACTCCTTGTGGCAATTAAGCTTGGTTTTATATATAAAACTGTATGATAACATAGGTTAGTTTTAAGTTTGACTAGTTTTAAGTTTTGGGGGAAGGTATTGGTGGGCTCTAGTTAGTGTCATGTGCTTCTGCTGTAGCCAGCTTTGGCAGAGCAACTTTCTGTTCGGGACATCTATGTCTTGTTCTTCAAAAGCATAACAGAGTTCAAAACCTAAAGTAGTCAAAGGTTATGTGTTCATTTCCTGGTCTCTCTGCAGTCTCAGGGCCAGCGTTTCACAACTGTAGGGATTCTTTGTTACATGGTTATGAAGTGTTCCTTTTAATTCCTTGATACTTCCCTGGGCTGTTTCCAGTCCCCTTTTACTCATATCTCTCACTTTTTGTGGCTAGACTTATGACTTCAGGATTTCTTTTAAAAATCTCGCTGCTTTCAGCTATCCCAGATACTTTTAATAATGTCTGTTGTTACAGTTGAACCAATATCATAGAATCATTAATGTTGGAAAAGACCTCTAGGATCATCAAGTCCAACCGGCAACCCAACAATACCAAGTCTCCTGAACCATGCCCTGAAGTGCCATGTCTATGGATCTCCTGTGCAGGTCTTTTGACCTTACTTTGGTTTATGGCAAAACCACCCTTCAGAAGGATTTGGACTATTTTCTTTCCTTTCTCAAAAACATCTTCTGCTGTGTTGCCCCACACAATGATGTCATCTATGTTTTGTAGGTGTTCTGGAGCTCCACCCTGTTCCAGTGCAGTCTGGATCAGTCCATGGCAAGTGGTAGGACTGTGTTTCCACCCCTGGGGCAGTCAATGCCAGGTGTACTGGACGCCCCTCCAAGCGGAAGCAAATTATGGCCTGCACTCTGCTGCCAAAGGGATTGAGAAAAACACACTAGCAATATCAATTGTGGCATACCACTTGGATGTCTTTGACTCCAGTTCATACTGAAGTTCTAGCATGTCTGGCATGGCAGCACTCAGTGGTGGAGTAACTTCATTCACGCCATGACAGTCTACTGTTAGTCTCCACTCTCCATTGGACTTTTGCACTGGCCACGTGGGACTGTTAAAGGGTAGGCAGGTCTTACTGATCACTCCTTGGCTCTCCAGTCAACAAATCAGCTCATGGATGGGAACAGGGAGTCTCAGTTGGTGTGATATTGCTGCCGGTGCACTGTTGTGGTAGCAATCAGCACCCCTTGTTCTTCGACCTTCAGCAACCCCACAACAGAAGGGTCCTTCGACAGACCAGGCAAGGTGGACAGCTGTCTAATTTATTACATCTCCAAGGCAGCTATACCAAAAGCCCACCAGTACCCTTCTGGGTCCTTGAAATACCCTATCCTGAGGTAGTCTATGCCAAGGATGCACAGAGCCTCTGGGCCAGTCGCAATGGGGTGCTTCTGCCGCTCATTACCAGTTAGGCTCTCTTCGGCCTCCAATACAGTTAGCTCTTGGGATCCCCCTGTCACTCCAGAAATACAGATGGGTTCTGCCCCTGTACAGCTTGATGGCATCAGGGTGCACTGTGCACCAGTGTCTACTACAGCCTTATACTCCTGTGGGGCTGATGTGCCAGGCCATCGGATCCACACAGTCCAGTAAACTTGTTTGTCCCTTTCCTCCACCTGGCTGGGGGCAGGGCCCCTCTATTCCTGGTTGTAGTATTCATTACTCATTTCTTGTAAATACGAGTCAGAATTCCCTTTATTAAGATCAGAAGTAAACTAAGATCAGCTCCTCTCTTCTCTCTGGGGAGCTGCCCGCTGGAGACTGGAGCAGCAATTTTACTGGAAGAACCCCCATTCTTTTCAACTTACGTACCTGTGTCTCTAGAGTCGAGGTAGATTTTTCCATCCCACTTCCTCATGTCCTCTCCATGGTCATGCAGGTAAAACCACAGGATGTCCTGTGGTGTGTACCATCTATATCCCCTCTCTTTAGCAGAGGAACACTTACTCCTAATAGCTGACATACTAATCCATGCAGGTGGGGAGCAGGGCCTACCCTCTTTGAGTTGCTGGAACTCCCGGCACAGTTCCTCCACAGCCAAGACGAGGGAGGAAGAAATATTTTCTTCATGTTGCTGGAGTTGACCAGCCAGTTCATCCACCTTTTGTCCCTCGCAGTCTTTCCAAGTTATTACTGCCAATGAGCTGGCATATGACACTGGTGTACTCCATACAAACTTCTACCACATGGGTCATGTGCACTGGACTTCATCTGGATCCTTGGATAACTGCTCATTGTCCGGGTCACCATAAATCACCTCCAGCACGGCTAATTCCCTCAGGTACTGGATACCTCTCTCCATGGTGGTCCACTTGGTTAGGTGGTATGTAACGCATTGCTCAAAGGGATACCTTTCCTTCACGCCTGACAGGAGTCTCCTCCAAAGGCTGAGGGCTGTGCCCCTTTTCCAATGCTTTGTCAATACTCCCTTCCCTAGAAAGGGAACCCGGCTACTTGGCTTCCCTACCCACTAAGTCCAGGCTACTGCTACTGTTATCCCAGCATTGGAGCAGCCAGGTGACAATGTGCTCGCCTGGACAATGGCTGAAATCTTTTCATGTATCTCAGCTCACTCAGGGATAGTGATAGGGGTTGGGTGGTTACAATCTCATTTATGAGTTCTTCCTCTTCTCATGATGCCCCTGATTTTTCATCATCCCGTATTAAATGAACTGACTTTCACTTCCAGAACTACTTCTTGTATACAGGGTGATGGATTCCAGCATGGGTTGGTTCTTTGGTTCCGCTGCAGTGCCTGTCTCCGGGGTTGGAGTAGCCACAGTGCTTGTCATTTTGTTGTCAGATCCAGAGACCACCTCTTCCCCTCAAGGGTTCTGAATAGTGTTGAGCAGGGCTCAGTAGGCGGCGGCCAGGCCCCAGCACATTGCAGTGATTTGTCTCTCTCTGGAATTGCCAGGGTGACAGCATACTTTTTCCAAATATTCTACTAATTTTTCAAGATTCTGCACTTGTTCGGGGGTAAAGTTCCAAAGCATTTGAGATGACCACTGTCCTACGCACTTGCCTATACTATCCCACACGCTCTGCTGCTCATAACTATCCAGCCTCAGGGCACATTTCTGGGTGATATTTTTAAATAGCTGTTTAACCCTAAGCAAGACCTGAAACATGCTCAGGAGATGTAGCAATAGGAACGTGCTGGTTTGAACATCCCAAGGATATTCAAAATTCTCAAGAGCTGTTGTAGTTAGCCTGGAAGAGAAGGGGAAGGTGGAAGAAAGTGTCTCCCCCATAGACTGGCTCTCTGATGAGAAAAAGTAAGAAGTATGATTATTAATAGTTTCTGATAGATGGCTCCCAAAGTGCGGAGATGACAGTAATGCAGAGTACAAACACCAGATTTGTCACACGACCAATAATTTTATCATACCATGAGACAGTGTTACACAGTACAGCAAGGCAATAATCTTAATCCACCTCCTAGGGGTGATAAACAGCACATAAATACCCATAAACAGTATATATATGGCAAGTAAGGTGTTACATAACGCAACACTGAGAGCAAATAAATCAACAGCTGGGAGTGCAGCACAAACTGGGATCTACCTGGCTGGAGAGCAGCTCTGTGGAAAGGGACCTGGGGGTCCTGGTGGACAGAAAGCTAAACATGAGCGAACAGTGTGCTGCTGTGGCCAAGAAGGCCAACAGGATGCTGGGTTGCATCAAAAAGGGCATCGCCAGCAGAGAGAAAGAAGTCATTATCCCACTCTACTCAGCACTTGTCAGGCCACACCTGGAGTACTGTGTACAGTTCTGGTCCCCGCTATACAAAAAAAGATGTGGACAGGCTGGAAGGGTCCAGAGAAGGGCCACCAATTTGGTCAAAGGACTGGGAAGCCTGCCATACAAGGATAGGCTGGGAGAACTGGGTTTGTTCAGCCTTGAGAAAAGGAGGCTTAGAGGGGATCTCATCACCATGTACCAGTACTTAAGGGGTAGCTACAAAGATGATGGAGACTCCCTTTTTAGAAGGAGTCACATGGAGAGGACAAGGGGGAATGGACACAAGTTGCTCTTGGGGATATTCCGATTGGACACGAGAGGGAAATTTTTCACAGTGAGGACAGTCAACCACTGGAATAATCTCCCCAGGGAAGTGCTTGACTTGGCCACATTGGACACTTTTAAGACTCAGCTGGACAGGGTGCTGGGCCATCTTGTCCAGACTGTGGTCTTCCTAGAAAGGTTGGACTAGATGATCCCTGAGGTCCCTTCCAACCTGTGATTCTGTGAACATTGTGACCAGCAACTATTAAACTAATATGATGAATGCTTGTAACAAATTTGTTGTAACATGTTCTGGTCAGATCTGTTATCTTAACTGTTCAAGCCCCGCATTGGGCACCAAAAAGGACTGTTGTGGTTTAACCCCAGCCAGGAACTAAGTCCTACACAGCTGCTCGCTCATTCCCCCCAGTGGGATGGGGGAGAGAATCAGAAGAGTAAAAGGAAGAACATTTGTGGGTTGAGATAATAATTGAAATGAAGAAATAATAATAATAATTTGTAATGAAAAGGAAAATAAGAAAAAGAGAAAGAAAGAAAACCCAAGAAGGACAAGTGATGCAAATGAAAAATAATTGCTCCGCCAACCCACTGATGCCCAACCTGTCCCCATGCAGCAGCTGCGCCCCAGCCAGCTCCCCACAGTTTATACGCTGAGCATGATGTTGTACGGTATGGAATATCCCTTTAGCCAGTTTGGGTCAGCTGTCCTGGGTGTGCCCCCTCCCAGTTTCTTGTGCACCTCCAATCTTCTTGTTGGCAGGTCAGTATGAGAAGGTGAAAAGTTCTTGACTGCTTAGGAACAGCTAAAATGTCAGTATGTTATCAACATTATTCTCATCTGAAACTAGGACATTTCTTATTTAGGGATGCTGGTTTCCAGGAGAATCATGTGGATGTGTATCATTTGTAAGACCAGTGCCTTAAACCTGTTCCCTGCGTTGGTTGTTTACACTTTGTTCCACATAATATGCGTGTTATTCCATTTAGATAGACATTTCTTTGCTTCCTGTCAAACCAAGTGTGCTGCTGAATAACTGAGTCATAGATATGTATACAAGCTAAATCCTGTGTTCTTATCTCACTGGTACACACCCACAGTTGACTTAAAGAGGACCAGTATTAAAACAGTGAAGTTAAGCATAAAGGCATAAGAAAACTGGAGTTAATGCTGCCTATGCTTTATGGCTCTAGAAACTAGAGCAAAGTCATGACCGATGCTGTCCATTCTGTATACTGTCTGACTCAATGGTGCTATAATGCAAACAACAATCTGAAACTGTCTTTTCTTCCTCTTTGTCATTTGGCTGTTGTCCTTTACATTTTAACTCTGTTCTAAAGACGGAGTTACGAATTTTCTCATGGTCTCTCCTGCAGTGCTTATGAGCCCTTCACAAAAATTCCGATTCCGGAAAATTTCCTGCTTTGATATAATCTTGCAGCATCTCATGGAACTTTGCCAGGAAGTTTCACAGGTACTGACAGCAGAGAGGTTTAAATCAGAAATCTGGGATTTGGCTCCAAATGGAAGTGCATGTGCTTCACGGTCGCAGGAAACACTCAAGTTATTTTTATTCCTTGTTAGGTTCCTGCAATCTGTTCCAGTTCCTTTGCCACTCCAGTGGTAACCATGCTGTTTGTAAGCAGCACCTTGCTAGGTATGTTTCCAGTGTCACATTTCCCCATTGCAGCCTCTTTTCTCTCTCACCCAGATTAGTGCCAAAGTTCAGTTTCAGCACCATTACCTTTCTAGCTGCTTTTTCCATTACTGTTTTCTCAGTCAATCAGTTTCATATCTAAGTGCAGCCTGTTGCTATGTTCCTTCGCTGCCTGGTCTTACCAACGGCTGTTTCCCAGCAGCATTGTCCGACCAGCTTCTTTTTGGTCTTGTCTATGATCATGCTACAGCACCTCTGTTCACATACTGGCTGTATGCTGGAGAATAGAGTACTCTCTGAAAGCCACAGAGAAGTTGGGTGCTCATTTTTTATCAGGAGTGTCTGGCTTCATGTGTAAATTTGGCCTGAAAGGAGGGTGCTCATTTACTGGTGAGAAGTGATGTGCATCCATCTGGTCAGCTCAAAGTACGGTGGGAGACTTGAGTATCCAAGCTAGAGATATTAACTTATAAAATCTAAAGTCCAAATGTATAAAAATCATATCCTGTCCTCAGGAACTGTGGTGTCCCTCACAGAAAAACCACCTGGTGGTTAAATTTTGCATCTGTGGCTGAAGACGTGATGTAGCTAGTGTCTTTAAAAAATAGATCGGTGGGACATGGGTGAAAACAGTAGCTGAACTGTGTTGTGGCTAAAACTTCTTTGGGAAAAAAACTTGACTGAGAAAGATGCCTAGCAGGGACAATTTTGACTTGCCTTGCCAAGAGTAACTGAATTAATGCCAGGTAAGTTTTCTTTTGTGTGGAAAATTTGCTAACATATAATTGGCAACATCAGTGACACGACTTAAATGTGTTTGTCATGGATTTAAGTGAGAATTGTGTGTTACATGAGAAAAGCATTTGGTCCACTGATTGAAAAGTTTCCTGTCATCACATGGTAAACAAGATGCTCTAACGTAGTAATTTTCTATGTGAAAAAGTAGAGGTTTTCTAGTGTCTGCCTTGAAAATTGTGTTTTAAGTATGTTTGTATTAACTGAAATTTCTTATTTTATTTAAGTGTCTGAAAGAAACAAGAAACATGGAAGGTCATAAGTAGTAAGTACCCTGATCATTTTTTCTTATTCTAAAGAGCTAATGTTGTTTGGCATGTTGATTTGTCACTGTCTGAGTCTGTCACATGTTATGTTCTGGCATCTAGTGTTTATATGGAGTCACTGGTAGACATTCTGGTTAAAATGAATAAAAATTTAAAAATGAAAAACTGCCAAAGAATGAAAAAACAAATTAATTGACTAGATAGAAAAATAGCATGCTATCAATTTCCCACTTAATGGAAAGAAGTGTATGAACTGTCGTATTTCAAGAGGTTTATCCGTGGTCATTACTTCAGAATAAAGTACATCCTTCTCTTAGTTATAATCTCTGATTGTTTAACAAACCCTAAATATGTCCATGATTGCTTGACACAAAATCAATTTTAAAAGGTGTTGACAATGTCTACCAGTAAAAATTGTCCAACAAATATTTCAGTAAAGTGATTATAAATCTTCCATTATCTTTAGCATAAACAGGAGCCAGTAAATACTCCAAATGAAATTAGAAGCTGAATTTGTCTGTAGCAGTAAAAGATTATATCCCTCTTATTCCTTCAATTGGTTTATCAGTCTCTAATTCAGGAATCTGTATTAATCCCAGCATTGGTTTTTTGTGGCCTCATATTAATAACTCATTTTAATTCCTTGTGCCATGCCCCCAGAATTTCTAGTGACCTCCAGTGAGGTAGAGGCTGGTTGACATCAGATGAATTATGGTGTTTTCTTCACTTGACTGCTGAACTGAAATATCAGTTATTTGCACAGCTGTAGCAGAAGTTAAAGCACACAACTAGCCAGACAGCTAGGGTCTTTAAACTGCCTTGTGAGCGGTTTGATTTTTTTAAAATTATTTTTAAAGTAATGCTGATTTTATTAAACTCTCATATTCTGTTTTCTCATCATGCAGGGGGATCTTCTTGTTATTTATTAGAGGTTGTAGATTTTGTATTTTAAAGGTGCAGCATATATTAGGTCAATATAGGCTTCACCTAACTTGATAGGCTGCCTGTTGTCAGAGTGTGTAATGGTTTGTGCAGAATTCCACATGAAATGCGGTATGTTTTGCATGTGTCATTTTGTGCTGTAGCACTAAAAAGGCCTTTATTTTAATTTTAATGACGTTCATAAATCTAACTCTTGGCATTAATGTTCGGGTAGAATTAAATGGGTAAATATCTTTGCTTTTAGAGTTTGAGGAGGAAGCCAAGAAATGCTGTGTATAACTGCATTTTGAATTTTGTCCTTGCTCACTTACATTTTAATTTCTTACCATCTCTTTGGTGATTAAAGCACTGTCTCCTAACTTGCTGATTAAAAATAACAAAAGCAAGTAACAAAACCCTGTGAAACAGACTTCCTTCTCAGGTTAAACTGTGCCACTAGTAACTATGTAGGGCAGATGTGCCACTCTTTTGGGGAACATGTGTACCAATGGTCTGTTGTTTCAGAATGGCCGTAGCATTTCATGGCAAGAGTGTGTGTGTGTCTCAATACATGACTTGATGTGTATGTTGGGTCTGAAGACGTCTTGGGGTAGCATCCCTGAGCTGTCTGTCTGTTTTCAACAGAGCTAGTGGGTAGCATCTCAGTAATGAACCACAGGTGGAGGGTGTCTTTTATTGAAATAGACTCAACCTCTTTAATTTTCCTGGAGTATTTAATATAGCAAGTTTTAGCAACCATTTACTTCTAAAGGTTTGCAAAATCACTGAGGCTTTTTATATATGCACATAGGGGAAAAGGCGTGTACTTTTGCAGAAATTAATAATGGAATAATACTTCGTGAAGGAGATCAGGATTTCATTGTAAGGTTGTATTTTCTATTAAACCATCTTGGTATGGTTTAAATATTGTGGAGTATTGTGGATTATCCAGTTTTTCTTTAGATTGCACTTTTTATTAGGTCTGCTATAGGAATGCAGAATCACCTGTCAATAGAAAATAATCCTTGAAAAAAAGATTACCTTTTATGTACCCACAGCTGTCACGTAGTCATTGCATAAAGAAAGATATGAGCTATCTATCTCCCACGTAGCATGCTCAAAAGAGATGAGTGTTCTTCTATTTCTTTATTATTCAATTGTAAAAAAGGGAGGGCAAGAAGTAATCTAATTCCATTCATAAAATGAAATTTGTGAAATCCTGATAATGCTGAAATAGCATGAAAATCACTGCCTGCTTAAGCAGCTCTGCTAGTTCACTTGAAGCTCTCCTATTAGTTATATAAAAATAAAAAGTTAATTCCATTGGCTATAAGTCATTCCATAATGCATTGGGAAGAATTTTTTGCAGCTGATTATTTGGCAGTACTACACGATAAAGACATTCAAACTGAAATCAGTGTATTATTTTTCCAAAGTAGGATGGGAAATGTAGTACTAATTTAATTGCTTTGTTATTAATGCATAATTAAGAAATGCATGTTAAAATATACATTGTTTGCACACAAATGCAATATTCTTGATGGAAATGTATTAAGCTAGTGTTTTAGACTTATTTTTTAGGCATCCCATTGAAGTTTTGTGATTTTGTTTCTTAATATTCTAGCAATTATCCAAGGGAATTTTATGACCAATATGCTCAAAGCCAAGAAAAATCTGTGGTCAATAAAATGCAACAGAAATACTGGAAAACAAAACAAACCCTTATAAAAGTTACAGGAAAAAAGGAAGATGAACATGTTGTGGCTTCAGATGCAGATTTGGATGCAAAACTGGAGGTTTGTAATGTTTACAGAATGTGTATTCTCTGTTAATTTTTAAAATGTTTTAATTTTAATCAAGCCTCTAATATGTGTACACAGCATATATATAATAATGTATATACATTTTATTGTTATTTTCTTGTAAAAAAAAAATCTTCCAATTTTTGACAAAAGTACCTATGTATATACAGGGAATATAGTGGCAGTTTTTAACACAAAAACCCATGTCCTTCGAACTTTATTTGGAACCTAACACCTCTTGTATTTTGTTTCATGTTTTGGGGACAATTTTTTTCTTTTTTGTTGGCGGGGGGGAGCAAGAGACTGTCCTTTGTGCCTATATCAGTCATTATTATCCTTTGCTTAGATCTGTTTAAGATTTTTTTTTAGATAGTATTCTATATTATATACAAATTACATTCTTTATACAGTTATAAAATACCACACATACCAAAAAAACATGCGATATACCAAGAAGGAGCAAGGTGCATCCTGTGCTCTGCTCTCTGGAGCTTTTGGGCAGATAAGTGGGTTTTGGCATGACCAAAGAAGCGTAACCAAGGGAAGGAATCCTGCTGTGTGACAAATACAGTCCTACTGTCAGTATCGTCAGCCTATTGTAAAAAAAAAATATTAAGGCTCTACAAATTGAAGGGTTCAAACATGGCCTTCTGAAGTGTAATAATCACGTTACTGTCCAGCTAAGTTTTATTGGTATTGTTTTGTTACGTAGGGTAAAGGTTTTGCCTTACTGGTTTCTCAGAAAATTGTTGACTTAGGATTCACAGTTTATTCATGTTTTAGCTGAAATACAAGAGGCTGTTTTACAGCAAACAAATATTGGTAGTTCTAGCTATAACAGTGCTAACTTATAACATGATGATTTTAGCAATGGGGTCTTCATGATGGGTTATAAATCAAGAGTATTGATGTAAAACCAAGCCAGAAGGCTGGACCAATATTTTATAAATATATACCTGAGTTTCTGCCATGCTTACTGTGTTGCAGATTCATTAGGAAGGATGCTTTGTTAGCTCAGGTGGGATTAGAAATAGGGAAACTTGTGCTTGCCAGATAAAAATCTATAAGCATGTTTTCGCTTGGACAACTTCTCAACTGCAAGTCACGCTCTCAGTTTAAAAGGCAAGACCCAAGTAAATGTACAGGAAGTCAAGCAGATGCAAAGGAAGACAGTGACTGTGCCAGTAGCCCATTATGCTTATATTTGTGTGATGCTTGTTACAGTGGAGTTTAGGTTTAAGTTACAGGTTGGAGGTTTTAGGCAGACAGACAGACAGAGTAGTAGTTTTTCTATTTCCTAGTAAGTATCTCCAAAATCAGTCAAGACTGACTCTCCTTCCTTTGGAAACTGCTGCTTTATAAGTTTGGTTAGAAAACCAGAGCTATGCCAGTAAAAAGTTCAGTTTAGATCAATAACTTTCTAAACTGGCATATCAATGCAAGTTTCATACAGCAAAGTCTAGTGGAACAAAAATTCAGTATGCATATTGCCACATGTGATAAACGTGATAGACATTTTGGTAACTTTTTGCTCTACTGTGAGTTTTTTAGAAACAAAGATTTGTACCTCTTCGTATGTATCCAAAAGTATCAATTAAAAAAAACCAACATGAGTAGTTCAGTGAACTATCAGCTGTTTAGACTAAATCTGTTTCCAAAATTATTTTTGTGTTTATTTTCCTTTTGTATGTTATGATTGGTCTGTCTGTATTTTCAGTGGACAACTTAATTGAAAGAAAAGCACAGTTGATAAGGAAAAATTACTTTCAAGCTGGAAAGATTGCTCATTGTTCAAGAAGAAAATAGTGATCCCTAATAATTTCTACAAAAAAATAAGCTCCTTCTTGTATTTTAATCATCAGTGTTTCTTGCATATGCTTACAATTTTTCTTGTGTATTTTGTTTCAATATCAGCTGTTCCATTCTATTCAGAGAACGTGTATGGAGTTGCTGAAAGCAATTGAACTGTATCAAAAAAGGATTTGTTGTAAGTACGGTCAAATACAGTAGTTAAAATGATAAGGATGTCTGCATTATGGAATCACTGAACATGGGTCATTACTAGGTTCATCCTATTTAAAAATAAAGATAATGTTCCTTGCAGACAGCTGAAGGCAGACTTGCATAAGTTTTATATTTGATATTATGCAGTGATAGGTAGCAATAATTATGGGAGAAAGCAAGCTTTTTCGGGGTGTTTTTCCCACTCCTTGCTTGGCTTGTTTAAATTCAGAAGTATATTGTCTTAGAAATCCTAACTCTGTTCTGAACTGTTTTAATTTTTTTAATCAGGACTGACTACGAAGAATATTGGGCTTATTCCTGGTTTTATTATTAAGTAATCCATGCTATTATGATGAATTTGATAATGCTGACTTGGCTGTAACAGGTGTACAGTAATTAGTGGCAGTCATTAGTGAGAGACAGGGACCTCATTTGGGAAGTTTTAAGCAGCAGATTGTATTAAAAGACCTCTAAATGTTCTCTTCAATCAACACACTTTGATTCTCTGCTGCTGTGATTTCTGGCCCAGAAAAGAGAGTCCAGCTTTGGTGACATCTTTCAGTTTACTTTCTTTTGTTGAATTTTACCCATATTTTATCCACTCTTTCCTTTTTCTTCTGCCTGTCCAAAGAGAGTCAGATATAATATTTCAGGATCTGTAGGTAAAATTATAATACAGAATAGTATTGAGTTCAAGAAGTGCTCTGCAGTCGCAGATGAAATCTCTGAGGCAAAGATATGCGTGCAGCACATTCTACTGGAGCATGCTGTGAGTCTGCATTGCATTTAACTGTCAACATTTGGAAAAATGACAAGAAAACTTCAAGATATCTTCTTTCATTATATTAGGCCATTCTCCCTATTGATAGTGGGGAGAAATTGGTGCTATAGGAGACAGCTGCTTTGGAAGACTGATAGATGAGGCCATAATGAAATGGTTTTGTAAGGATGTGAGATGGTGAAGACTATATGGTCCCAGTTTAGATGTAGGCAATAATCAGTGTAAAAACACTTTTATTTTTCTTCATCTTCTTGTTTAAAGAACAATCAGTTAATTTCAAATAGAAATAGGTCAGATATTTGAAATAGAAATTAAAAAATAGTGTTTGAATTGTGTAGAATGTTAAAGATGTAAAATAATCCTGCAAAGTAATTTGAAAATAAATGGTCTTTATAATGAAGTACTAGATTTTTCCTGTGAAAAATTAATTTCTGTAGTCAAGCATGAAAAGTGGAGAGCAAGAGAACAGCAAGAGAATGAGCTTTGGGTGGTATAACTCAGAATTAGCTTCAGTGAAAGTATGCTACTGAAGATCAGCTGGGGCAGTCCATGTGGTAAAAAAGGATTTAAAAAAATAACCCACCAAAACCCTCCCCGCCCCGCCCCCCCCCAACCCCAACAAGCCAAAAAACCCCAATACTATCGGATACTATAATCAAGATTGGGCCCTTTGGCTAATCTAACCAACCTAACTCCTTTGTTCAAGAAAGAAACAATGTTTCTCCTGATGTCTTTTGGCACTGATGGAATTTTGTGATTCTTGTTGAGTATATCAACAAATGTCTCAAGTGAATCAGATCTGTTTAATAAATGCAGGAATTCCATTAAATTATTTATTTTTTCTGTGCTGCTTGGATTTAGAGTGACTTAACCTGTTTGATGCTAGGCCAGTTTTAAAGCTGTTAGGAACCTATTAAATAACTGTTTTGACTACTCATTTATTTTTCGTTAGTTCTGTCTCAGGAAGAAAATGAATTGGGGAAATTTCTGCGATCACAGGGTTCTCAGGATAAAACGAGAGCAGGAAAAATGATGCAAGCCACAGGAAAGGCCCTCTGCTTTTCTTCTCAGCAAAGGTATATGTGTCAGAATTACTGTCTGATTTACGAAGTACATGAGATAATGGTAGTTGATTCATCACTGGCATAATTCATTTTGCCATTTGAAATGTGTGAGGAACCGAATAATAGGAAAGTCATTTTTGACCAAGCTTGCTGTAGTATTGGCAGTATTACTGGCTTGGTCTGTGTAGTTTTGCCTGGTCCTGTTTTTTGTGTTATAGACCGGCTATGTCTGTGTATCTCCAGATCCCCCACCTGTGTCTGTTCAGCTCAGCAGTTCTGAAGCTGTACAGGTGCATCTGCATGGCCTCTATCAGTGGGGTTGTAAAGGAGCTGACTTCAGGTCCCTCTCTTGCTTGGTGGCGCTTCACTCTGCAGAGAAATGCTACAGCGGGCTCATTGCAGAAGTATCTGGATCCTCGGAGGGCAAAGAAATGGATAGGGGAATGCCTTTCTCTGGGCCATGGAGTCTCATACCTCAAGTAGGGGAAAGGAGGAGTCTGAATGCCATTTTTCTGCTTTAACCTTACACCATGAAGTCCCCCAGAAGATGATCCTAGTTCCCTACTGAGCTTGTGTAGGTTGGGTAGGACCAAATCAGTAAAAGGTAAGAGTCCAGAGGGACACACAAACACATGTTGTTACCCAGAGCCCTTGATGTCTCACTGACACTGCATTTGCTCAGAGTTTGAAAGTAACAGTACCTGATGGCATTATGAGTATTATGATGCTTTCAAATGCTTTTAGTATTGAAACTATGAAAGTTTGAAATTCACCATAATTTGCAAGGGGAAAAATTCAATTCTATGATATTTTACAGGACTTTTGGGGGTTTTTAACTCTTGAGATACTTTCTAGCTTTCCTTAACAGTGTAGCTGTTTGGTTGGCTCAAAATAAAACATCACATACAGAGCACTGAGAATTTCGTATGTTTATCTTGGGCTAGAGTTTGGTCATTAGCACATCCAGTGACAGCCATAAGTGGGATCTTTAAAACACATGTAAGGCACCTTTGAGCAAAAGCCCTGATGCTTTGCTTCTTTAAAAAGCTTAACTGTTTATAGAAATGCCAGTGAATGACATGTCTACATAAACTGAATTTTCCTTTGAATAGCCGGATAAGCATTTGTAGAATGAGAAAAAATGTGAAGAAGAAAAAAAAAAAGCCACACTAAAAAGTTCACATTTTATTATATCTCTTGCTCAATGCATTTTTAAAAATAAACTCACATAAATATAAAACCAATTATTTGCCTGTCTTCACTTGACTCACCTTCAAGCTCATTTTGAAGTTGGGACTACTCTTATTTACGTTGCATGTGAATAGCTAGCTTAGTAGCTGGAGATCAAGAAGACAAAATTTGCTGGTTACTGGAGCTGAAATTAGAAATTCTCTTATGCCTAGGAAGTCCCTAAGAGGCACATTAAACTAACTCTACACTGGTGTGGAGCTGATTGAACCCATTCCAGTGAGGTGGCTGCTGGCAACCAAGAGGAAAGGAGAAGCGGTAGGAGGAAGCAAATCAAAAGTTGGAGTAATCCTGTCTTGTTGTGAGATCCCATTAGGAGCCAAAGTGATGGCTTAGGGAAGACAATAGTGTCCCCTACTGCCTTTCCAAAGTGTAGTTGCTGGAAGAAGCGTTTAAGAAAATGCCTAAATCCTTGCAAAAGATAGATGTCCTTCAAAAGAATTGTTCAGATTCCTTAAGAAAAAAAAAAAAAGAAAAAAAACTCCAGATAATTATCTACTTGACAGATAACTTCTTTATTTACATGTACATTTGAAGATTAAAAGGCTAATGGAAGTGCTTTGTCATGTTAAGCCTCAGAAAATCCTGATACATCTGTGGTATGTATCCAGTAATAAATTACCTCGGGTACATTTTAAGAGTTGTTAAATGTAACTTGCAAAGAGGAATGTTAATAGCATACATACCAGCAGCTTGGCTAACTACCACATGTATATGCATTAGAAAGAGTTCCTTTTCTGCTCACATGTGTAAGTGAAAGGTTACTACTTGCACAGGAAGGTTGCAATCACAATATTCACACAAAATTCATAGAATCGTAGAATCATTTAGGCTGTGTACTCCTAATCAAGCTGTAGAACCATCCGGACTTAAGTGAAGTATTTTGGCTGTGTGTGGTTTTTTTTTTTGTTTGGGTTTTTTTTTTTGATTGCTAGTAAAGTGTCAGTACTTGTATTAATCTGTCTGCCTTTGTGGAATAACTTCTTTAATGTGTTCCTCTCCTTCCTTTCTTTCCTTCATACCTTCCCCCCAGATTAGCACTGCGTACTCCTTTGAGTAGATTATATCAAGAAGTGGAGACTTTCAGATATAGAGCCATCTCAGACACATGGCTGACAGTAAACCGAATGGAACAGTATCGGACTGAATACAGAGGAGCTCTACTTTGGATGAAAGATGTGTCTCAGGAGCTGGATCCAGATCTTTATAAGCAGATGGAAAAGTTCAGGAAGGTATGAAGTTTCATAGAAGGGGATGGCTGATGAATGACAATGAAGCGTGGTTTTGATTCTTCTGAGGAAGACATAATTCAACACTAAGGATGTCATTTATCATAACTAATATTTTCTGTGTGACAGAACTCCAGTTAATCTGACATGGAATACAGTATCCTTCACAGAGTGGGCTGTAAGGAAAGATACAGTAGTAGGAAACGGCATTCAGCCTGGAGAAGAGGAGGCTGAGGCGAGACCTCATTGCGGTCTACAACTTCCTCACAAGGGGAGGAGGGGCAAGTGCTGATCTCTTCTCTCTGGCAACCAGTGACAGGACCTGAGGGAATGGCAGGAAGATGTGCCAGGGGAGGCTTAGGTTGGATATTAGGATAAGGTTCTTCACCCACAGGGTGGTGGAGCACGAGAACAGGCTCCCCAGGGAGGCAGTCATGGCACCAAGCCTGAGAATATTCAAGAAGCACCTGGACAACGCCATCAGAGATATGGTGTGAATTTGGGGTTGTCCTATGCAGGGACAGGAGTTGGACTTGATGATCCATGTGGGTCCCTTCCATCTCAGGATATTCTATGATTCTATGATTTTTCAGTAGTCTATTCAGATTCATCCTAAATCTTTATAATTGAAATAATATATATTTTTAAAGAAGGCTATCTAATTTTCAATACTTAGCTGTGATGCCTGAATGACTAATGGAAGATGATATGTCTGCTGTCAGCCAGCAAGGAAAAATTGACTTTTGTAACTAAAAAGTACAGAAGTACAGACATGCTGTAGTACCTGTTGCTAATTTTTTGGGTGCAGTTAAAGACCAACATTTTGAAAATGGGCTGTTGTTGGATTTTGGGAAGGAGTTGCAAATTTGGAATTTGTTTTTAAGTTCCTCATGCAGTTCAGCATGACTCTTGGGCAACTGCTGAACACTAAAGCTGCTAAGAATGCACTCTCCATAAATCTTCTTCATTCAGTGTCACTCAAGTTTGCTCTACTCCTCTCCTCCCAAAGGGCTTCCAAAAGTCACAGTTCCTAGGTAGTAGTCTGCAGATTTACTGCCAGGTACAAGTAAAGAATTTATTTGGACTGATACTGTCCCAGTTGGTTCAGGAATGCTAATGAGAACTTCACATTTGTTAGTGAGGCTCTTGAGCCGATTTTGTTAAAAGACTATAATGTTCACAAGTTGCTGTTTATGAATCTTGGCTATAGGGGTTAGGTTCCTAGGTATAACATGGTGGATTGTACTTTGACTAAAGCCAGTAAAAAATTTTACAGAAATTGTGCGATAATTGAAAGCTGAAGCCTAATACCAGAAATTGTATTAAAGTGTACGTGCATATATGCATGGGGTTGAGAGACAGGTAATGTGCAAAAGAGAATCCCTGTTCATCAATGGCTTGAGCAGTCTGTGACGGAAAGTGGAGATGAAAGATATTTAATTTGGGATTTTAAAAGCCTGAATAAACCATCCTAACGGGAGAGGACTGGCATGCATCTAGGCTATGCCATTTTTTGTAAACTGACGTGGTGACAATAGCAATTAAGGAAGGGGTGGAACAAATGAAACCCTAGCTAGTCATCTAATCTTTATTTAATGCTTCAGTACAGGATATTCCTGTAAGTCTTATGGCACCAGACATGTATTTTATTATGCCTTGTGGGAAATGTTTATAATGGCAAGTTCTTGCAGGTAAAATAATTGGTATGGTCTTGGCCTCAGCCAGTTGCTTATGTATAACGTTTGATTTATTAGAAAAACACTTAAAAATGGAATGTTAGAATGAATAAAGCAGTACTGGTAATGGTCATACAAAATTGATTTATAGCTTTCTTGCAAAACAAATGCTGTGGAAGGTATAAATTGTATAAATGGCAAAGTAATTAAAATAACGTATGCTGCTTTGTACGGTGAGCTGCTGTAGTTAAAAAGTTAGATGTGAAATTTCAGTCATCTTGGGTTGCTGTGCTTCAAGGTCAGCAAAAATAAGACTTTTTTTAAAGCTTTCACAAAACTTAGTAAAAATGTGGAAATACTAAGTATTTTGAAATATTTCTAGGTCTGAAATGCGTTCTATTCTGATGTAAAGAAATCATGAATGTAGGTTCTAAAATTCAGTAGTGTTGCCTCAAATAGTTTAAACAAAAAACAACTTTAAGATGGTCTTTTGAACCTTTCTTTCTTTCCTCCGAATAGCTGTCAGCTGAAAACGTTTCAGATCACATTGTAATGCAGAGAACAAAAAGCTCCATATTTTGTAGCCAACAAAGTAAAGAAATGCCCTTGGTGTCCACTTCCCTATATATCCCATCTGTGCAACAGGCACACCAAACTAGTCTTTGAAGATTTTAACACTTGCAGAAAGTAAAATTTTTCTTTTTCCATTTTGAAAAATAAAACCCCAACATTACAAAATAAAATCCTCAAGCATAATTCACCTAGTTAGCTTTTGCTGAACAGGACACAAGTTTGGTTTTAGTGCTTTACAAATGTGGTAGGCAAACAAAACTAATGGTGGATACTGTAGTCCTAAATAATTAAAGTACAGGAGTTACTTTTACTGTCTTTTTGTTCTATTCTTGCTTGCAGATCTTAATTGTGCCATAGTGTGGCAGTGTAATGCAGGGTTTTTAGGGCTTATTTTGGATCTGTAACAAGAATTTAAGAAGTCATGCTAGTTTTGTGTTGAGAAGGATGTCATAATTACTGATGCAAGGTATGTGGTTCTAAAATATACCATCACTGAAGAGAAGTGTTCTATCTGGAGCTGCATATCTAGTGGTACACCAGCAAGTAGTTAATGAAGATGATCCTGTTGGAGCACTTGAAAGAAAATTTTCTTCAGACTTCTAATTGTAAAAATCCTAAATATTACTTTAGTAAACATCTTTTTTTTTATTTCAAGTAAACAGGGCTGGTTTAGTTGTCTTTAATGCACCTAGTGCATCAGCAATATTTATATCACTTGGTTATAGGACTGTTTTTCAAGTATGTAGCCTTTTATAATGTATATCCTAAATGTATCATTATGTATACAGATATGGTACTTGTTTTTGGAGACCAAAGCTAAATCAGTCCAGATGGGGTTTTTGTACTGTCCCTCAGAATAAGTATTTTCAGAGCTGATAAAATCTGAGTTAAAACATCGGCATTTTTGTAGCTCTCTTTCAAAACAATGAGGTACTTGCGAACAACGTTAGAAAATTCTTTCAAGGTATCAGTCTAAATATGCAAGACCCAGCAATGCTACCACTTTCAAAGTGTCCCAGAACACTGCATAACAGCAGTTTTACATTGTTACTTGAAGATATCTGTGTGATTGTAGCTACCAGAGTCAAACCAAAGAAACAGGTATTTACTTTTGTCTGCAGAGTTCTATAAATGCTATGTACTTACATTCTCTTCTTTTCCTGTTAACCATTTTTGTGGACACTCCAGTGCTGCTCTAGATATAGAGGTCTTCCATCCCAAATTCAGTGTCTGAAGGTATTGCTTGGGAGAATCTAAACAGCACCTTGGCAATGCTGTGATATTTAAAAGAATTTGAATGAGTTAATACCCCTTTACCAAATTCTCCACCACTGATCAGGTTTTTAAGATTCTTAAATCCAGGCTGTTTTATCTGCCTGATGACTTTACAGACCAAATCGCCCAAGTGCTGGTAGTCCCCCAGTGTCCTTCCTCCAGCTCTGAAAAAGTTAAGATTTTCCATGCATTTCCTGAGAAGGAACATACCAATGTGCAGAGTGATAGGCTATGCCACCAGGCAACAGCCTCCCATGGGCAGCCTACAGGAACATGGAAGAGGCTCTGCTGTTCAATTTTACTTAGCTAAGCTATCTCAGATGTGCTCATACAGTGCAATATATAGAATTTTTCATCAAACCTAGACATCACAGTGCAACCCATAAGAAGTAAAAAGTGAGAGCTGAAAAAATTATCATGCTGACCTTTGGGCGAACTCTAAGAAAAATGACATATGTGACATGGCAGGATATATATCATGCTACATTGGTAGTGCAAATTAATCCTTTCTGTATTTGTTTTTCACTTCTATCATTCTTCTACTCCTCTGCTTCACCTCATTCTGAGGCTTGAACCAAAGCTGGAGTAGCTTTCTAAATATCCACTGGCCATGCTGTGATCCCTGAGACATGCTGCACCGCAGTGGTGTACTGAGAACTGGGTACTTGGAGGGTTGGCTCTGTTTGTCCCTGTGGTCTAGTCCTCTCTGCTTTGCCAAAGCTTCTTTCCTAGGACCTCTGCTTCTGTATGAACCAAATAAAGCTCAGATAGGAGAAAGAATAGGCTGAAGCTGTGTAAGGGCGCGGAGTGACGCATGGGCTGGTTGCAGCAGAGCTTTTGTAAATGCTATGAGATTCATCTGCGTGGAATACAGTGCAAGCCCTTTATCTGCCTCTGTGGTACCTGGATATTACCGCAATAAATATCTGAGTTTGTAGAACAGTATGTATTAGATGGGGTACCATCTGGAAGCAGAGTTGGGTTTTGATCAATATATTTGCATGGGGTCTGTGCGGGAAAGCTTACCTCACAGTGCAGAGCCCTGAACTGCTTCAGTGCGATTAAAGAAGTGGAATAGAGCCTACATGGATGAGAGTTGTCAGAATATTCCCCAGAAGATCCTAAACAATTATAGGACCCTTCATGCTGTTACTTTGCATGCAGCTGTTGGGGAAACTTGCAAGCTTGCAGCTGAGTTGTTTGGGCACAGTTTATCTCGAGTTCTTCCTAGTTGTAGCACTCTATATACTTGAAACAAAATTAATGCTCTATAATGGCATTTTAAAGATAAATCTGGCAAGAGAAAACAAAAGGCAGTGAGAAAAAGGAAAGTTCAACGAGAAGAAGTCATAATGATATAACAAGAGCTTAAACTGTTGCTTTTATAAATGTACTAATGTAGGGAGTGGCTGATCCATGCAAGTTCTCTATTAAATATCTTTTAAGAAATAAAAGTTAAAGCTTGTGTGGACAACTGGGGAACAATAAAGTTCTAAATAAATCAATTGATTAAAAGGTCAGAAGGGAAACGCTGAAGTTATGTATTCATTGTAAAGATCTCAGCAAGTATAGACAAGATACATCTGCCGCAGCCTTACAGGAAGGCTCAGGACCTACATCTCTTCCCCTGCTCTCCCCTTGCTTACAGGCACTGTCTGGTATGAGTGCCCTTTGGCTTGTGTGATGATGAACGGGCTGCACCATGCTACAGCATCATCTGCTGCTCACCTATCCATTAACATCAGCCACAAACAGCCCTGCAAACCTGGAAGCACTGTGGAAGTGTGTGGGAGGATTTTTTATTTTAATTCTCTGTTACATTTGAAAACTCTTGGAGAGCTGAAAAAATGCAAAAAGCCTGGGAAAAAGAAAAAAATATGCTGCTGATCTTTGAAGTAAGAACAGACTTGGCAATTGCCAACCTTGTAAACTTAACTTCAGTTCCTGGTAAAAAAAAAATGAAATGGAAATCTGTAGGCATTTAGAGGCTAACAAACTGGAGTAACTAAACAACACAGGTTTATAAATAACGTTACAGATTTTTTTTGTTATTTTGCATTTTTTTAATCAAATTGTTAAATTAGTAGGAAAACATTGCAAATCTGGGTTGTTGCAGTTCCTTCTGAGTAATTACTGGAAAAATGACTTTAACTTTGCTAGAAAAATGAGAGCTCTTAGGAGCTGAGAGTTGAGAATACTGGCTGAGGGACGCTAAACAAAGTTTCAGAGGATCATAGAATACAAAGATGGAAAATACCTTAAAGATCAACTAAACTTTCCTCCTGCCAGGACAAAATTGTGCATTTGTAATATATTTTGCAAGTGGTTTTCTACATATAATAAATGTAATTCAGTTGAGGGTGACAGTCTTAGAAGTTTTGTGGATATTGGTGATGTTCTGGTTCAATTATTAAAAAGTCAACCGAAAGAAAATGTGCTAATGATAATTACATCTGCAGACAATATTGAGCTGGAAAGTCTTTTGGTTTTCCAAGCAGCAAAGTATACCAGCATCTCAAAGAAAAATGTCTTTGGCCATTGCAGTCACAGTGGTGTAATCAATAGACTCTCAGCTGCCATAGTTACAAACAGCAGTGTAAGTGATTGCTGTTTAGAGCCAGCTCTGCTAGTCACTGTTTACCAACTTTAGTTTTTAAAAATTAAAGGATAAAAAAAGAAAAAGAAAAGAAGTTATAGACAGCAGTTGTCTCTGTTTCTTTTTAGGTGATACTTCCCTATTAATGTCCAAGAGTAACTTCATCTGGAAAACTTAAAGCGCATTTGCCTTTAGGTGACAAAAACATAGGCCTTTGCATGTGAGAGAGCAGATGATTGTTGTGCTCTGGAACTGTCGGAAAGATCTAAGTAGCTTTAGTAGAACACCCATGGATATGAGATGTGTGGCACTGTAATGTGAAAAATGATGCCAGCTTTCATAATACCTATTGGGAATGTGAGATGGTAAGATCTATCACTTTGATAGTCCATCTTTATCACTCTTGGTTCAAAAATTTTCCATAACAAAAAAAGAAAAGCGCCCCCCAATCCTTTTGCTGATTTGTATTGCTGCTGCTCATTAGATGAATAGGTGAGATTCCACAAGATCCAATAATACTCGCTGCAAGATATCTGTGTACTCTAAAATTGGTAAGACAGTGTCACACTGCACTCTGAGATCCACATCTTAGTGCAGCAGTGTGATGACAGAGATAAAGAGATAACAGCATGCTCTTACAATAGATGGTAGGCAACACCTACACATATCACTTCTTGTGACATGCCTGTGCCACCAAGAGTATGTTTGGTTTCATTTTGTTAGGGAATAGCAGTGAGAACATTATTTTTTAAGCAGTTTTTTAGTATGAAAGTATATGGTGTTGGAAATGTTAAATTTAATGATTTACGTGGAAGTTATGGTAGTGAAAAACAAAACACAAAAAAGTGCTCTTTATATAAAATTGTAGGGTTTGCTGTGTCATTGTTTCTCCTTGTAAAAGCAGATGGAGTTTTAGTGCTGAGAGTGTTTTCTCTGTGCAGTTTCTGCTGTAATGTTTTTTCCAGGTTCTCCAATGTCAAATTCAGTAAAATTAAGTGGAGAAACCAAAACATTCCAAGACACTTTATATACAAAATGCTCAAGCATTTTAGGACACTTGTGAAAGATGCGCCTTTTTTAAAAATGTGACTGTAATCAGAAATGTTCTTCACAGGGTAAGCATTTTATAGCCTTATAACTTTAAATTGCCATTTCAAGTACCATTTGTAAGAGTCAGGGTAGACAATAAGATAAAATCAATGTTTTTATGAAGCCATTTCATGTATATTAAATATTACTGATGATTGTTACTGGGTTAAAAGCAAAGTAACAATCTGTGATGGAGATGTCCTTTTAAAAGCATAAGAGTATGCCACTTAAAAATAGAAACAGGCTTCTTGGAACAGATTACATCATCTTAAAAGGTATTACTTGTAGAACATAGTTGCTCCCAGAGATTGATGTTTGCCCTTGAGGGGCGGTTTGTCATCTGTTCAGTTATTTTTAAGACAGAAGAGTCTGAGTTGAGACTCAGCAAAATGGCTGTAAAATAAAATAAAATGAAGTGCTAGACTACAGATACAATATATTTTTATCAACCTTGTTTCATGTAACCTAGCTGAAATAAAAAAAAGGTAGACTTAATTTAATTGTTGTACAGTTTCAGACTTCTGTTTATTTCAAGAAAAGGCAGGCAGACATGTCCTAAAAATTTCTGTTCCCATAATTAGCAGAAATGTTCAACAGAATACAACAAATATATAAAAAAAAAAATCAGTGTTTTAAATCAGCAGTAATGTTAAGCCCAGCTTTAATGTAATAATTGTTATTAGCCCCAATATTAAAAAGGCACTCTCAAGTATGATGTGACAAAAATTAAACTCCAAGAATTTTTCTCATGCCTAATAATTATAGAAATGTGTAAGCGTTAAGTGTAATATTGAAATTTGGAGGGGAGAAAAAAAAAGAGAAACAACTGAACACTGTTTCCCCGTAATTATTCTGCCTTAAAATTACAAAGAAAAGATGATTGCCTAGACAATTCCTATTGCTCACATGAAGACTCTAACCCTGCAAACTGCTCTGTGTGGGCAAAGCCCCTAACCCAT
Organism: Phalacrocorax aristotelis; assembly: GCF_949628215.1. Lineage (NCBI taxonomy): Eukaryota > Metazoa > Chordata > Aves > Suliformes > Phalacrocoracidae > Phalacrocorax > Phalacrocorax aristotelis. Next base: position 29,132,705 of record NC_134277.1, on the reverse strand, counting down.
GTGGATCATTATGTGAATTCAGAATCTAAATGAAGTGTAAAAATATAAACAGAATAGGTTGTGAAAGGAAAAATGAGATTTGGAAAATTCCCTCAGCCTTAATAATCTGAAAAGGCTAGGAGGATAGCTGAAGAAATATTTTTTAAAAATAAATGAAATACAGATGTGACTGAACTGAGAGAATTCTGCAGGAGAGAAGAATAAACAGGAAGGGGAATACAGCTGTTGGGGAAAACATTGTTTACACAAGAGAACCAAGTTTTTCTATGGTCACCACTGCCCAGGAATTCTTATACTTTCCTAAAATGCCTGGGCACATACATAATGTAGTCCATCTGCTTTTACTTCAGAAGGCCTTTGCTCTTCAGTTATGTTCCACATAAGCTCTGAATAATCACAAAGACGCTATATTTGATTTTTCTCCTTCACTCGAAGTATCCAAATTTAAGATAGGATTAAAAAAAACCCAAGCCCAAAAGGTACTGTTCTAACCAGAGGGGGGGGGAAAAAAACCCTACTTCATCTCTGTTTTAGGGATATTCTACCTGAACCCTGCTTAGATTTCAAATGTTGTTTCTTCTGTGATTGTTCTCTGACAAGTCTGAAGAGCACTACAGAAAGATTTGGGGTTTGTCTGTTTGATTTTTTTGTGGGGGTATTTTTTTTTTTTAATAAGTACGTACAATCTTCCTGAGTTTATATCTGAACAAAATATGATGAAATTGCATGCTTATCAATGTATTAAATGCCAACCAGGAAACTTATTAATCAGCATGTATTTATTTTTCTATTTAACAGCATTTTCAGTTCAGGTAATATCACATAACTTAGTTGTGTTTATTACCAGCAAACCAGAGCAATAACAACTCACAGGATTATGTACAACAGACAGTGTGTTACAAATGAATCATTATCAGTAGTGGGTGCCATTTCATATTCTGTGCTGAAAGAGGTTAAATAGAAAATATAACTCAGAAACTCAACTATAGGACTTCTACTCCTGCACTGCAGGCAGAGTGGCTTTGCACTCAGGACAGTGAGAGCATCTGGGGATTAAATATTAAAGGTACGTGGTCATCATGGTGATCTTGTTACCAGTATCTTTCTTGGAGTGCTGGTGTTACATCCAGCTAGGTTTTGCAGCTTATGTGTCAGTGACATTCCCTGGCGTTTCATACATCTGCCCATCCCAACATCCTTTGCAGTGGCCAGCTTACTCTTTTATGGTGCTTTCACTGGGGAGAATGTTACTGCACCTGAACTTGAGCTTTTCACATCTCTTTACCTAATCCCAGCTCATTCGCTCCCTCATCTGCCTACTCGGGACCCAAAATGAAGTAACGATCTTGCTCAGGCCCTGACGAGTTTAATTTGGATAAAAGAAATTTAAAAAAAGACGGACATTTTCTAACTATCCAGATATTCCACATAAGGGATTCAAGATGACCTCCAAAATAGCTTCAGTAAATGAGATAAACTGAACTGTGTAATCACTCAATTAATAAAATCATGGGCACAGTAGAGATTAGTTTTATGCTATATTACAAATTTCTTTATGTTGCTCCTCTGGTCTTTCAGTGTTCAAAGGTAGTAATTACCTGTCTCTGTTTCCTGCAGGGACTAACTGTCCAATTGCTCTCCACTTGCCAGCATCCCTCCCTGCACCCTGTGCACCAACCATCCTTTGTTCTCAGGTGTCTACTATGGTTGATACAACTGTGTTGTGATAAAGCAATTCTCAGCACTTTTAACTCTTAAGTCCAGGTTACTTCTGATTTAAAGCTGAACATAATCCTTCAGAGCTGAAAGATTATGTCTTTTCTCTTGCCATTTATTTTGGTCAATCTGCTTCTTGCTACAAGTCTCTGCAACCATTTTTGGCAACTTGTAGCCTTTCATCATATTAACAAATGTGACTCTCTGTTTTCAGGCTACATAAAGTTATTTGCATCTGTGCAAGGAACTGTTGGATTTTGTCAACTTCCTCGTAGTCATCTGAGGAGAGGAGACATTCTAAGTTATCAGGACCAAACTCTTCCCTAAAGAGGATATATGTTCGTGCACAAAAATGTGCACCCGTTTGCAGTTTTGCGTAGTATATGTCCAAGCACGCTGTTGTGGTAATTACTCACAACTGCAGACTGATAGATGTGTGCTCACTACTAGAATTACATTTGGGGCTCGTAATGTAGAAGTCTGGCCCAAAACTCTGAAGTAATGCTACTTAGATGAATGTTGTCCTGGTTGCAATTTGAGTCTCCTGGTCACAAGAACAGAAAAATCATTGCTAATTATTTTCTTTGTATGTCCTTGCTTCAAGGTCTATATTAGTGTCAACATGGTTTTTTAACTTTCAGCCTAGTAAAGCACACATCCTGGGTTTGACTGATATTGAAACTTGTTACCAGTAAAAAGTTGAGGCATGTATCTGGACTTCTTAAAGTAGAAAAAAAATCAGATCTTCTAGCAAGGCTAGAAGCTATATATTTACTGCTTTCGTTCATTTAAATTAGCATTTCATGCTTGTTCCCATTTTAGAATAATTTGCATATTGATCCAAGCTGTAAAAATTAATAAAATTACTGGGAGAAACCTTTCCATCTTAATAGCTTGAGGAGCATGTTATGTTCTGTGCCAGCGATAATCAAGAGAGTAGCCAAAAGGTGTAAGCTCTGAGGGGTAGAGCTGCTCTCATACACAGTTTATTCTTGTAAAGATCCAAGGTGGATGAGTTAGATGGGGAGGCTGTGTGTGCCTAGCTCTCAGCTGTCACATATTTGACTGCTTGACAACTCCCTTCTTTGATACAGTTAGAAGTTAAACAGATTAACCATAAGTAGTTTGCCTTTAAGCTGTAGAAAAATAGAGGAGAAGCATCGTGCAGCCAGCAGTGGTGTCAGCTGGGATGTAGCTGCTGACTGCAGCTGTCTGCTTCCCACCTTTGGAGCAAGAGCTACAGCTCTCTGGGTCAAAGCTGCTGAGGTTGGGCCCTACCGTGCATACAGTGTGGATGTGTTCGTTTGGAGCTGATTTCTTTCTGCAGGAGATAGGGAAGTTAGTAGGTAACATGCAAGGAGCATGGGTCTATGTATTTGAAGAGTGGGGGAAGATTTTTGGAAAGGAAAAGCCAGGAGTACACATAGCCCTTTTCCCAGGGAAGGTGTATGGCTATGCAGCGATGCTACTTTTCTGAAAGGCGATGTCTAAATGGAGCTTAACTGATGCAAAACTCTGTATAAAGCACTCACTGCATCTTGAGAACAGCATCTATCAGTTTAGCCTAAAAATGTATTTTCCCCAGCTTAAATTCAAGTAAACCCCTCTTAATTTGAAATGTCTTGTGTAAACACACTTAGCATCTGTTTAATTCAAAGTCATTTTTAAAACAGTTTAGTTAAGCTGCAGACAAATAACATACCTTCGTTTCTAGGGCTGTGGGCTTGGAGGCTCTTGAATCTTTTTAGATGGGATGACTCAGTAACATTTTTTTGCTTTGCCTTATTTTTATATTGTGCTGTGATCTTAATTTCAATAATAACTTTGAACGTGGTTCCGAAAAATTGAAGACTGTTGCTGCTTTCAGCTTCTTAAATTTAACAAACTTCCCTTCATTTTACAGCAAATAGTGGTTGGAGTTATGAAAGCAATCCACATCTCATATTTGGGAGTTGGTTGCATCATGTATTTGATAGATTATTATTTTTTAAAAAATTTTTTAAAAGCTGATATATATTCTGTGTATGTTCCATTTTATGTTTTGTTGCAATGAACCCATTGCTGGTAGAGCAATTGGATTCATATTCTGGAAGTGCATTGTGCTGCTCTGTTTGTGGAAGCTGCTGTGAGGCTTAAAGCTAAAAGATTTTGTTGTCTGTTTTTTGGCTGGATGAACTTTCTGGATTGTGCTGAGAAATGTAACTTTGATCAGGGCTGTGTCCAGCTGCTGGATACATGGAAAGGATTCTGCAGAGGCTGCGCTCTCACCAAATGACATGCTGTGTCTGCCTGTACTGGGCCATGCTAGAGGGGCAGAAATCAGGAAGGAGGAGGAAAACATCTCCTTAATTCCTGGTAATTCCTTAGAAAAAAACTTCAGAGGTTTTCTATTGCTGTTGGGCTGTACCTTTCAACCTGTTTTTTTTTTTCATCCTGTGAAGGGACTAAATTATTTTTTAATAATGGAGGAGGAAGTGTATTCCTATTGCTGCAGGGCAGCTGTTAAAAAAGTTGTTATTTAGCTCAAAGAGCAATATTACTTGCCACAGATAGTTTTCATGTCTTAGATAAATTTGTTTTGGATGTAACAAGACTTTGCTGCTGCAAAGACATGTTTGGATCCCAGTCTTTGTGTTACCATGGTATTGATAGTAGGGAGGAAAAGATGTCAAATGCAAGTCAAAAATTTAAACAGGCAAGGAAGAAACACATTCTTTTGAGACATTTTCAATTAGAACACCTTGTTGATTGAATAGCAGGAAGACTTTTGGCATATGAATTTAGAGTATCTTTAATTGATGGGCCTGTTCTGATTAAATATCTAACCCAGTAGTAGGGCTGCTCCAACAATATTTATTTTTAGGAAACGATCTTCTTACAAATTAAAAAAAAAAAGAAAAAAGATAAAAAAACCCCTATACATACTTTTTTCCCAGAGGAGTCACGTAGACAATGACACTGTTTAGTGCACTACTCCCCTCCTAAATATCATGAGGAAAAGTTTCACTCAGCAGACCGCTCTGTAGGACTTGAACGACTAGAGAGGAGTGTTGCCTGCATGCTTGGGCAGTGGATGCTGGAAGACAAGCTAGGCCTGTCCAGGTAGATCCTGTAGATTTTGGCAATCCATTTCCAAAAGTCAAACCCCAGGCCTTAATACATATGTAGACTTCTGTACAAGGGGGTACAAAATTTTACTAAAGTACTGAGATCTGAGCTTCTCCCTGCACTGTAGTTATAATTGTAGAAATGTTGGAGCATCTCAAAATTGCCCCCACCGCTTCGCCAAATGAATGTGTGAATGCAAAGCTTACATACTGTCATACAGTTACAGTATGTGAAGCATTTGTATGTGCTTTCTGTTACTTAGGCATGTTTGAGCGTAGACAGTGATTGAATACACCCTGGCAATTAGAACTGAGCACTCTTACAGTTATAGAACCATATAACTCAATGAGCTTTTGAATTTTAGTAATGGAAAATCTGCTGTTACACAGGTGTTAAAGAGATTTCTATCTTGCTGGAAAAGCTCATTTGAAGGATCTGTGCTGTCTTAGACCATGGAACCGAGAGTTCTCCCACCATGAGAAGGCACTGAACCAGTCTGGATCCAGCACAGAAACTCACAAACCCGCCTTGACCTGCAAACACGCCTCAGGGTTACCTTTTTCTTAAAGATGGACATGTTAGTTCAAACAAAAATCCACTCTCTGACCATCGTTTGTCTTTGTTGGTGACCAATGCTAGCAACCAGGGAGTTGCATAGAGCAAATACACAGCGGCATTTTCTTGCAGTACTGTGACCAGCAGAAGCAGCATAAGACATAGTGTTTAGGTTTTTTTCTAAAAAATTGTCCAGTTGCCTTTTGAACCACTGTAAATTCTGGTCATCACAACAGATCTCTCTGATCAGAGAGCCGCCCTGCTGACACAGATGTTGTGTAAAGATCCACTGTCTTTGAGCTGAGTTCAAACAGCTAGTTTGGTATAATGCCCTCTGGTTCCTGTGTTGGTCGAAGTCTGGTCTTTTACAGCTTTTGTATGTGTGGTATGATGGACATCCATCATAATCCTCCTTAATCATCTCTTTTTTCTAGGCTGGAAAGTCCTAATCTGTCATTCTTTTTACAGAAACTAATTTACATCTTTGATCAGACATTTTGTTCTCGCCTGTTTGTTTTTTTTCCCCATTGCTAAGCCTGAACTGATCTGCTCTTGCAGCTCCAACTTGGCTTTGGGTGGAAGAAAAATATAGAAGGGGAAAAAAAAATCTTCATGTCACTGTATAATATTTATGGAATCACATGCATAATGTGCAAGGAGGTTCTCATTTTTCCCCAACCCTAAAGAGACACAAGAGAGTTGGAAAAGGTACATTATAAAACAGCAGAAAAAAACCTCAGAGCTGGGAAGGAAGTGAAGCAGTAGAAAAAAAGGAGAGAACAGAGTAAGATAAATGTGTGTGTATTTGTGTAATGGAGAGAGGGAAAGCTACTTGGTAGGATTCAATTTCTGTGATAGCCATTATTGAATATGTCAGAAGATGGTACAACCAACCTTTATTTTTTGGAGGGGGGAAAAAAGGAAGAATATTCAAGCCAGCTATAACCTTATATCCTCACAGGGGTCGGAGAATTGCTCACATCTGCTGACTGTCAGTGGTTATGAGGTAAGCAGTTTTGACCATGGCTTACTCATTACTGCCAGGCTGGAGTTATGTGGCATGTGAGCCAACAGGCTCAAGGCAGTAAAATTTTTACAGGCCAAGTACTGAAAAACTTAAGAGGGAAATGTGGCATAAATGTGATACAAAGAGCAAATTTCATATTTTACAGAATAGAAAACAGAAAGAAGTCATGGTGCATGGCCACGACCTGGCTGTTTGGTGAATATGATATTTGTACAACATCTTTTAGGAAAAAAAATCCTCTATTGGGTTTTAAGAATAGCAGTAAGATGTAAGTAAGACAAGGTGTTTCTAAGTCAATCTGTCTCATTTAACAAAGAGAAGATGAAAAGAGTTGGCTTGACCATGGTATGTAAGTTCCTGAGGCTCCTCAGTCTACTCATCAGGAGTTTTTCAAGAAGCGTGGCTTGGAAGCTTACGCTGGATGAATTCAAATGGTAAATAAGACAGGTATTTAAATACTTACAATTATTATTAGCAATAAAGGAAATGAGTTTTTTCCCTGGGCATCACTTAGGTTAGGATTTATCACACCTAACTTCAGACATCTGCTGTGTAGATGTCTGCACTATAAAATAATCAACAAGAGCTCCCTTTATAGTCCAGTGGAGAGAAATGGGCTTTTAGGGTAACGTGCACCAAACTCTAGTCTCAATTGTTTGGGTTAGCCAGATCTCCATCCACTAAAACAGATCACAGAGTAACAATGTAGGTGTCAACATCTGAGCTAGGCACACCTAGCGTGTCTTTCTGGAAGACATGCCTTAGGGTAAGTGCAGGACTAATATTTTGTGATTTTAATCTGCTGATTTGTTCTGGCCTTAAACTCTAGCCAAACACGTGGCAACTGTCTAGGAACGCTTTTCTAGAAAACCTGCAAAGCTTCCCAAAGCTGGATCAAGTACAAATGACCAAGAAGATAGGAATCCTGCTGTGCACAGGGTCAAATTCCAGCAAAAACTGAGCCAAAATAGTGACTACAATTTTGAAGATTACTATGGGAGTTATAATGGTTCTCCTCAAAGAACTGCTGAGGTGGGCCATATCCTATTAGGACATGTTGAAAATCACAGAATCAGAGAAAATGTGGTATCTTTTTTGGTGCTTCCTGGACTTTAAAACTTTGTTACCCATAGGTACCTGAATGTTTCTAATAAAGTGTTTTTACCATACTGAAAAAAGTAAATAAGTATAAATGTGTTTTATTTAAAATAGTATAAAAGTATTGCCGTATTTTTTAAAAGTAGTAGTTCACCTAAAACTAAGGACATCTGATGTGTTTTTAAAACTGTGAAAACTTAATCCAACACAAATATACTAAGCTTTCCCTATTACATGATTACCTTATTTTCTAGGTGGATAAGGTTTTAAAAGTTGTAATTGCTAATAGATTTAAAGTACTGAACATTATCATCCAACCTTAAAAGATTTTCAGGTTGTTCTGTTCCATTCTGGGAGATGATGCTCTAATGATAAGTATATTTCTATATTTATGTATATATAGTTTAGGGTCTAGGTAATGCAACCTTGCAAAGTTCCTTCAATATAGCTTCTTAAAAAGCTCCTAAATATTTTCTTTTCAAATCATCATTTATTCAGTGCCTCAGGGCAGCAGGGCATGTTAGTGGCAGAAGTAAGAGCTATCAGTGTGATCACTTTCCTGATGAAAAAATAATTAACCCCCCCGTTGTTCTTTAGCATAACACAGCATCACAGGCACAGCTGGGAATGGAACACAAAAAACATTCTTTTATTTCTATTAATTTCATGGGCTTGAGAAATTCTGTTGTATTATCAGTTGCATGCTACATGCTGATTTAGAGCTGTGCGTTGTATCAAAGCTGTCGTGTCGGTGTAAAGTGTCCATGTGAAATTTAGTTCTGTCATATAATCCTTTCCTTGCCTGGTATGCAAATATTCTCCTGTCTGTAGCATCTTTATTAGCCCTTCCTGAGGGGGACGGAAAGAAAAGGGAGGGAGGTGTTTAAAATCCTATGGCCTTACCCATGAGATATGGCGAAAAAAGCCCCCCACAAAACTTGGAATTTTATGTAGAAGCGTTCAGTTGTATCTTCAGACCAGTCAGGATATGCTACATTTTTATTATAAACCAGTATAAGCAGAAGAAAAATCTCCAGGCCATTCAAAGTCTCCAGATTCTCAGGTCAGGAGCACAGCTGAAGGCTGAAGTTTGCTTGAATGTGTTATATCCAGACACCCAGTGACAGCTCTAATGCTTTTTATCTGATAGGTGTTGCAGTAGAAGAGTTTGTAGAAGACCCGCATGTGTGTGCACATGCATACATGTATAGCACTACAGAGGCTTAAGAGAACGGTGTTACACAAATGGCGGAGTGGCGCAGGCTATTCATGGCCATGTTTACAAGACAGGGGTCTTTAGTTGTTTTATTTTGCAAAACAGAACGAGTGGCTGCTATAATGTTGTTATGTTCTGGTGGGCTAGACCCCACTAGCCCAGGGGCAAGAGTCACTCAACCCCTGTAGATGCCCAGTAAGGGCTTGTTTTCCCAGCACAATCCTAATTTTGGAGGATTTTAACAACCTAAAACAAAAAAGCCCTGACTTCAAACCCTTGGGCTTGTGCTTAAGTATTCTATAACTCTGGGAGCAGACCTGTAATTTATTCGGTGCTTTTTGGTGTTGAGGACAATGGGACCCATTCTCATTGAAACCTTCAGGAACTGCTGTAATACAAGTGTTAAATAATAGTGAGCAATACTATTGAAATAAAAGGGAAAAGTCACATATCCAAATGAAAATGTGAATTATCATCAGAGGATATTGTTCTTGTGTGTGAATTAAAACTATTACAGCTGTTATTTTGTCTCCCATTCTGATTGCAGAGGTAGATGAAAAATCCTGGTTTTGACTAAACTCATTTTTTGAGAAGGAAAACTAAGTGTAAGAATGATTTAATCGTGTGAATTCAAATAGGGTAGGAGTATGAAAATAATATGTAGCAGGTTTGAGTGACAAAGTTTGCATGAAAGCTACTGAGTTTGGGGGAATAACATTTGAGTTGTAATGTGACTTTTTACTAGTTCTTTTCCCTAGACCACTTTGTTGTAGAGTAAGGAGAGCAAAGTACATGTTAAAATCATGGAGATTTGAATGTCCTGACCAGAAACAAAAATTGTGTGATTAAAGGGAAAAAAATATTACCAGCGTCTGAGGACTTTGTGGTCATTCTGTTTGTAGACAACTGATGTTTCAGATCAAGTTGTTTGGCAGAGAAACAACATTGTTCTTGGCCCCAGTGAGTACAGGGAAATGCTGCTACTGCTACACTAGTCCATATTCAGCTGCATTTCTCTGTATTCTATTATGGAGTGGTATAGCATTGCTTCTGCCTGCTTTTTTTTCTTTTGTTTCCCCCCCCCTTCCTTTAAGAAGTATAATTCTTTGATTTGTTTTATTTTTTCCAATTTCAATTTTCAAGAAACAAAATTATTTTCAAAATAGACAGAAAGCTGTACTTCAGCATTCTTCCTCTGTTGCTTCCACTCAGTTCCAGGACTGTCATGAACATGCTGCAGCCTCCAGTGAGAAATCCAAACAGGTGAATTAGATGCTTCAATTAAATCTAAAAACTCTGGGTAATTATGTCAGGTAATTTGCTACTAGATATTTGCAATTTTTTGAGTAGGTTTTTATTTCATTGGACTTTGTTGGATATCACTGTGTTTCAGTTGAATATTTAGGTTTTTTCTCACCATGAATGTTTCAGCCCCTAGAAAAATGGTCTTTGGTGGCTGAAAAATCTTTGTGCTGTATTGTGTCTTGTGATAGACTTGCCTTGATCAACTCCATATATAATGAAGGGTTTCTACCATGTCAGAAGACCAGAAAGTTGTGCCAGTTTCCTTTCTAGAATATTTTATCTCTTACAATGCAACTAGCCTAATACACTAATTCAGCTTTCACTTATCTACTGGCTTTCCACATTAATTTGCTGATACATTTAAACTACCTCAATGCAGAATGTGTATTTTCAACAGCCATTTCAAAGTGTTATTTGCCTGTACTGAGTCATAGGTAGCAGCTCCGCTCTGCTAGTCTTGCAAAGGAAAAGAAGAAAAAGGCAGTCTGTACGGCAGGTGTACCTGCAGTGTTTCCTCTCCTCACACAGACATAACTTCTCTTTCAAAGCTGACATATCAATTGTTCTTCTATGGCAGAAGACCACTTTTGTTGCTTTCCAGAGTGAGACAGGTAGACGTGCAATGTTAATTAAGTCCTTTATATGAATTGCAACATGACTGTAAATTTGCTTAATCAGGCTGGATAGGATGAGGTGAATGGGGTTGCATGTACAAGCACAGACCATCATAATTAAGACCAAAATGGCAAATTTAAGACATGTCTCATTGGAACTTGTTATGCACTTTAAGTTATATAAATTCACATCTCAAGAACAGTTTCATTTCTTGAACAAATCTTATGTACATCTGCTCGGTTTCAGACCTAAGAAATGTTATTTGGATCTATTAAACTGTCCAAGTAGTTTTCCTTTTTAGCTAGGCATTTCTTGCTTTATAAATGTCATCTCCTAAAATTATTTTTTATCAGTGTTTCTCATCAGATCATAAATGAACATTTTAGTAACCACAGCTGAAGCAGATGAACAGAAGTATGCTACCTCTTTTTCAACCATTGTTCTTACGTGTTATCCCTACATGTTGAAGGAGAAGAGATTAATGAATGCAGTAAATACTGTTCCAACCCAAGGGAACAGTTGAGTCAAAGTATAGTCTGCAAGATGTAGAACATACCAAAGCACACTGAAATCAGGCTTAGTACTGTGCAAGACATTAAAAGTCCTTACAGTGCACATGGAAAAGTTTAGTTACACGCATTATTTTGTATATAAAATATTACCTTTTCTGTTCTCTGACTTCCCAGCATCAATCTTGAATTTAAGAAAAAAAAGTCAAAAAAAAATATCAGTAAGTGCTTATATATGCTTGTGTAAAAGTGTAATGGGTGCTCCTTGTCATAACACCACTCAAGCTATGAAGTTATTACAGTTTTGTGGGACTGAGAATCTCACTCCTTATGCTTTCTGTGCTGTATGCAGAAATGCTGTAAAATATGCTATATGCTAAATACTTTGTCCTTAAACTACAGCCTACTTCAGTTTGCATTTAATTTTCATGTAGTCTTTACAACGATCAGGTATGCCAGAAGGTGCTGTGATTTTTTAATGCAGAGATTTGTGCTGATTCCATCTGCTGGTAGAGTTTACCCAGAGCCCCCAACAGGAAGGTTTGCTATATTCCAGGCATTTTCCCCCTTGATTTACTTACCCGCCTCCCTCCAGCCTATACACACTCTCTGCATGCTTTTCAGATCGAGTAAGTGAGAGCTTGGGTGACAAATTAGACTGGAAGCATCTGTTTCTGCTTCTGTGTTGGAAATGCTGAGACAAAAATAAACTGTATGTAAAGTGAGTTAGTGCATTTATCTGACATAAGTTAATTTTGCAGATGATGCTTCACTGGCTAAATTGTCCCTGAAATTGGGCTACTACTAAAAATAAATTTTGCATTTTATGGTAGAGTAAAAGAAACTAATAACACAGATGTACTGTAGAGGACATAAAGATTCCTCAAAAGTACACAACAAATCTGTATTTTAGTAACTGAACATACCGAATAGGGGTTTTCAGCCGGGTCTGAACTTTGTTGTTGTTGATGTTAGCACTCTTGAAGAACAGGACTTTTCCATTTGAATGTAGGTTTAGGAACCTGTGTTAGCAACTATTTGCCTTTACAATCAAGCATATCAGAATCTGATTTTCAAGCCCCGTGGATTTAGGATTTTAACATTTATTTACTTACTTTAGTCTTTTAAAATTATTTCAGACTTGTCTGGTATCTTACAGTTTATCGAGCTATTGATTTAATAAGATACTGCTTTCCAAATGTATGTTTTCTTATGTGCTCTCTTTAGAGAATTTTATTCCGTAACTGTTGTGTTTAGATGTTTGCATTGGGAAATTTAAAGCAGGTTGCTCCAGGTTGCTCTTAGGAAAAGAAAAAGACGAAGAGTAATAATCTTTTTTTATGACAGTAGCACTATAAGATTTTCTTGTGCAGCATAAACCTCACAGCTAGCACCTACAATTTCAGATGCTTAGGAGCTATTTCATCATAAAATGACCAAGTTGCGTTTGGATTGGTGCAGTTCTCTTACAGCCAGTAAAATCCTGACCTTTTTAAACAGGATTTTGAAGAAATTTTGTATGTTCAGCTTTAATAAAGTTAAATATATGAATAAAAATTAGGAGGACTGAGACCACAACGTGGTTCTGTTTCTCATGTCTTAGGAAGTAATTACAGAGAAAGAAGATTAGTATGTATTACATCAGGTTTCCCTTGAGTAGAAAACCAAAGGTTCATTCTGATAACTTGTGTGGTATTAAGTAGATTATGCTTTGTAAGCACTAAGGTTTTATACCTAATTCCCGAAACTACAAGTAATCTTAAAAGATGTCTAATAATAATTTGAATCGAAAATGCATTTATTGGCACACATAAAAGGCAAAAGGTCATGCTGATGTAGTATGCAGCATTCTTTCTCAGCTGTCCTGCACTGCTGCTGCAAAAGGGAGAGTACTTCTGCTCAATAAACTTTCAGTATATCACAAAACCTAAAAGCATCCTTAATTTAATAGTTCTCGTAATATCACGTCTTCCCTGGTTGGCAGGAGAAATGTGTAGAGTTTGGTAACACAGCATTAAGTATTTTGAACCATACGTATGAGCATGTCAAACATACAGGTTTGTATTCCACATTGTGTTGTGGAATACTTTAGCTTTTAAAAGGTATGCTAATTACATGTCCAGTTAATATAAAGGCTGACATTGTTTCTTGCTTAAAAAATCCCTGAAGACTATGCAGGAAGATTACAACTCAAACTTTACTTTTTGTTGTTGTTGTTTTCTGGACTTTTTTCTCTTCGTTTAAGGAGTTAGAGACATGAGGTAGATCCAAATTTCAGTCTGTTTTTTAATGTCCTTGTGCAGACTTGCAGTTGTAGAAATTTATAATTACATTTAGTAATTTTTTTGTTGTTGTGGCCCACCATCTATGATAAAGTTTTTATATCCCCCAGAACTAACATTCTTTGCTCACTTGGGCTGTCAGTCTACAAAGCCACAGCTGTTCTTACTGTGCTTTCACCAGTGCTATGATATGCTGAATAGAAAAGGGATTCTGATCTCAGCTGCACCATTGTAAAATATAGTTTTATATTTGATATGTTTCCACTGAGGTCAGTTGAATTTTTCTGGATTTTCATGGCTGTAACTGAGATGAGAGTTCATCCTCCAGTCTCACTAGATTTTTCAAAGCCCTACAACATCTCTTACTTAAATACCTTCCCGTTGTAGCAATTCTTTCTGGCAATAGATACAGGTAATCTCATGTTTGGATTTCAGTTAGAAGTCCCTTTTTGCACAAGCCCATGATTTTCTTCACAAGTGTCCTTTTTAGACCAAAGTTGTAAATCCAGTTTCTCAGTCACTTGGAGCTAAAGCAAATAAAGGATTTGAGGACCTAATGCAAGACAAAGGTGTGTTATCCAGCACTGGATAAAGCCTCCCCACTGCTTCTGTGACTGCTCCCATCTTCCTCTGTTGCTGCCTAATTATAAGCTCTCTACCCACCTGCTGTTTTGACTAGACAATTGTGAGTGGGATGGGACTTGTGGCATAGGTAGCATGGTGCCTCACTCAGGCTTCAGCCAGGCACAGATCCTCAAGCTAACAGAAGTCAAGTTCCTCAAGGATGCCAAACTAAGAGGCAGCCTCAGCTCACGCCAGTGTAGTTCCAGCTGGACAAAGCTTTTCACAAAATATTGTGCTTTGTAGGGCGATATCTTGGCAGTAGCTTCTCCGTGCTTTTTATGTCAAAGCTTAGCATTTGTCATACATACCTAAGGAGTGGAAGCCATGGGAACAATTTTCTCCATCCTGAGGGAACTAAAATCTGTCTCCCCCTCACCAAATCATCTCCTTGTTATTAAAGAACTCTTCCAACTCTGGACAACCCTCTTTGGTTTGAAGCTTTTCAATACACCCAAGGAACAAATGCAAGTCATCAGTAAGATGCTGTAGGCTTGTGGTTAGAGCACTGGAACATGTCAGAAGTTTGAGATGTGTTTGTTATTAACAAAACTCAGGATTTGTCCATGACTGCTTGGTGTAATATGTGGAGTTATCCTGGAAGACTTCCCCTTCTAGATGAATGCAGTAACCACAAAGCTATTTTATAAAGGTAGAATATCACTGCTGTTTGTGTATTTAAAAAAAAAAAAAAGTCATTTTTTTCTAGGCATCATCTTTCCTACGATTAAAATCTCACCTGTAGATGCTACGTTTATCAGAAATCTTGAATTATGGTAGTTTCTTCATTATAAGCATATCAGGCCTATGATATATTACTTAGGCAGACCCGATCTCATCAGTGAAAAAAAGTTGCCAGGCATCCAGCAACACAAGAGTCCCACAATTTGTGTGAGTAGGTCATCTGATGAATTTGTGATGCAGACCTTTTGTTGTTTTTCTGCCTGGTTTGAAGTCTCATACTCTAATTAAGTTTGGGATGGTAAGATTAGAAATATGGTAACCCTAACGTTTTGTACTGCGTTATGAGGTATGTATCTGTCCTTACTGCACAAGGAGCACAAGCACTTGCTGCAAGGTTCTGGATTCACTTCTGAAGATGAAGTTGATCAAACTTTGATTCAGTCTGCATATTCTGAACAAAATCAGTAAAGGAAATTAAATGTATTTAATTTGCATTCAGTGGGGTTTTTCTACTGTGAAGGTTTTTTGGGGTAAACATTTTATCGTAACTGTGAAAGAGTTATAGGAAAATCATCATGTTTTGTGGTTTGATTGTTTCCAATTTCCTTGGAAGAAAACTAAATTTTGTGTACAACTTCTGTTATGAACAAATTTGTTTTTTTAATAAAGTATTATGGTAGTGTACAAAGCTGTCATAAAAATGGGGGATCCTGGGTACACAATGCCTCCATCAACTTTCTACCCTGACACCTGATCATGACAATACCAGTAGTGCTGTCAAACATGTGCGGCTTGTGTAACAGACAGTGTCTTGTACATTCTTAGCAGGTGGTAGAATAATAATTTGAGAAAATAAAACCCTTTGAAACTGAAAATGTTTGCTCCTAAGAAAGGGAGCCTTGGTATTTTTCTTATAGCAATAAACAGGAAAAGCGCTTCATTTTGGAAGGAAAATTCTAATGTGCTAAATTTTTGTAGCAGTTCAAAGTTATTGAAGTACTATATTGTCAACAAGAGTTGCAGGTCAGCTTTAAAGTTTGTTAGTAAAACTTGTCTCCTGCTGTAAGTACAAGGAGACGTCTTTGCCTGTGCGCCTGTATGATGTTATGTAGTAAACTTTTAGTTCCAGATTTGTTGGTTAGGCTTTGAATTGGTATTTTTGTAAAGAGATAGAAATAATGAGCATGTTTTGCAATTATCTTCTTCTCAGTGTATATTTAATATTAATTCCATCTTATAAAGGGGTTAGAAAACAAAATTTCTTCACTGATTATATGAGAAAAATAGTAGCATAGAAGATAGTAAGAGCCATATTTTAGCATATATCAGCCCGCCATATCTTAATTTCAGTGGGATTGATGCTATAATGAAGTTCTATATAAATTTTAACTGAGTCTGTTCAGTTATCTGATTTCCCTAAAAGTTGTATTAGTTTGCTCTTTCATGAAGCTGGGGTAGAAAAAGAGAGAGAAAAAAAATCACTACATAACCAATTGTCCCTTTGTTTGAAGGTTCAAGCTCAAGTGCGACATGCAAAACTCAACTTTGACAAACTGAAGACTGACGTCTGTCAAAAAGTGGATCTTTTGGGAGCAAGCAGATGCAACCTCCTTTCTCATGTGTTAACAACATATCAGGTATCAAAAAAAACCTGTTGACCTCCAAAAGAAAGATTTCCTGTTAATATGGGTTTTTTTAAGAGGTTACCGTGGCAATATTCAATTGTAAGAATATATAACTAGTATTGGAGGGGAGATGTGAAATTTGCACTGGAAGCAGATTGGTGTTAAATCTAACATTGCATTGAAATTTTATCCTACCTTACAGACAACACTTCTTCATTTTTGGGAAAAAACTTCACACACAATGGCAGCCATCCATGAAAGTTTCAAAGGTTATCAGCCATATGAATTCACTATGTTAAAGGTAAGGAATATATAGATATGTTTGTTTGCCCAATTATAACAAATAAAAGCCCATACAAGGATGTAGAAAGCACACATTCATGTTTTGTCTGAATATTGTCTGACAAATTTATCCTTATCCTGTCTTTTCATTGAAATACGGGTTTTCTGTTAAATGCGCTTCTGGCTAGTAGAATCAAACACTGCATGTAAATGCAGTGACTAAGGGACCTGTTTCAAAGACAGACATTATTCAGGGCTGCACTTAAGTATGTGTTTCAGTGCTAACTAGGATTGTGTTTGATTGTTCCAAAAGAATCATAAAATCCAGCAGAATTAGGGCTTTATGTTGCACTCCAAAATCTTGCAAGTGAACTAATACTACTTTGCTTTTGTGTCGGTTCTTAAAAACTCAGGTTCTTTAAGAAGACCTTATTGGACTGAATATGAGTACATGGATGCTCAGGGTTCCCACACGTGTTTTGAAGTACTTAGATTTACTGTCCCTTAACTGCTGTGGGAAGTTCTGCTTGACTAGTGGTATTTGCTAATACTTTCTAATCTTTGAATATGGAATATGTGCAGTATCTGATTGAAGTGTGAGTTAAAAATTTCACCAATATAAGGTGTTGGATATCTTATGATTCGTTCCATACCCAGATAGGATATCATGATAATATGATTGAATATCAGGTAGGTATTTGGGTGTCTAAAAATAAGCACTGAGCACTGAGTATTTTCCTGGTCATGCCTTCACCTGCATAAGAAGTTTCTTTGCCATTGCAAGTTGAGGTTCAGTAGAGGAATGGGAAAAAGTGAAAAAATTCATTAACTTTCCAGTTATCCCCATAGACATTTTGTCCTGTAGTTATTTTCTACAATGTAATAACTACATGATTAGCTGATCCTGTTTGCATGGGAGAAAAATAACATTTGTCTGAAGGAGGTCTGACGGAAGTGTTACCAGCAGGAGGAAAGTAAGGAATGAACAGCTTTGGCAAAGCTGCTGTTTTCTTGGAGAGAGACAACCCAGTTGAAAACAATTACAAGTCATAGCCTCAGTCCATGAAAGTTTGTGCATCTGACATGTAGAAGTGAGGTTGGGCTGCACTCTGCTATATAGCCTGTGGCTACCCCAGAGCTCCTGGAGAAGCAGCACCTGAAGGTATAAGGTTTAATTCACGCCAGCTTACCAAACTTGTCTGTACATGACTATGCTATATTTAAAGTTGTTTTCTAGAACATGGGTTGGGAGGGAGCGGTTTCTGAACTTTGAAGTGCATAAAGAGCTTGTGGAGACTGTTGCTCCTGCAGCTTGAAACATCACAATAGACCAAACAAACAAATTTCAAGCTCAATCTCTCCTGACCAGAGGACAAAAATAAAAAGAGGCTCATAAACTGTTTCATCTTACCCAGCCTCTGAAGAATCCTGTCTTGCAGAAGTCCTCATTTCCTGTGAAGTTAACATAACTCAAAGCTTCTTTCTTGAATATTTCATGTCATGGAAGATGGGGTTTAGCCAGAGCTTTTGTCAGGTTTCAGCAGGACAGTTGGGTATAGTTGTTTTGACATCGCTAGTAATTGCCCACAGACTCACCAATTCAACTCCAAACCAGAAAAGAAAGTCCCCTTTATTTCTCCACCATTGACTGCTCAGGAGCCTTGGTACCATGCTGGTGGGGTGTTCAGCTTAACCGCCTGATGTTAGAAGTTTTCTGAGGAATTTTTTCTCTTTGCTTTGATGCAGACCAATTTCGGTCTAATTTCTGTAGGTAGCTTATATTGTTGCTGGGTATTTATTTTTCATTCTCTTTCATATCTAAAAATGTGATCACTTCAACAAGACATATGTTTCAAAATGTATAGTTACATTTAGACACCTTGGAGAGGAACTTGTACGGAAAATGCACCTGTTCTGGAGTGTGAAGTACCCTTGTGATGGAGGATGAGAGAGTTTTGGGGATGCTTATCTTTTGAACATCCTCCTTTTAGTATAATCTGAATTTGAAATTAGGTTGGGAATCTATGGTGAAGAAATATAATCTATATTGAGTCCACAAACATGTAACAAGCACTCCCTTGAAACAAAAAGTAACTGTCAAAATGGTTGTGAATACTGTAGTGTAGGATGCAGCCTAACTTTATTATGAGAATCTTAACCATTTTTATTGCTGGCCTCCTGCACTGAAAAGATGCAATTTCCTGGTTTTGCAGTGATAGGTATGCTGAGAAATGATGCTAATCAGGAGGTAGTTTTATACTACAGGATTTCATGGAAGTCTGTGCTTTCAGAAAACAGTTGCTTGGGAATAACACTATGTTACTGCCTTTTAGTATCAGTTCTTTATTTCTTTCAGTTTCTAGAGTATAGGATTATATTCAGTACAAAGTTAAGTCCTCCTCCATGATCTCTTTTCCCCCAATTAGTAGTTTTGTTTGTTTACATTAAATGATTGCTAAGAAGATTAAATAAAAATCTGGTGGTTGCATCAGATGAGATTCTGTTGCCTGAGAGAATAGGTGCCTGCTGCTACTTCAAGTGCTTTCCTAAGGTAAGTCACCTCACCTCTACTTGCCATTTCTGAAGGCTGAGGGACTTCCATGAGTCCCGTGTCTCCTCTGCTAGACCTGGGTGTAGAAAAAAATAGATGTTCATGGTTAGGGAACTGATCTCTACCAGTCATATCGTGTTTGTGCCAGAGTAAGGATATATTAAGAAGGAGCTGCAAGCTAATTCTACGTTGAGATTATATGGTATTTTTTTATGAAGTGTAATAAATGGCTACAGGTGATGTAGGGCAAGTTTCTGATGGAGAAACTTTTGGTCTAAAATGTACCCAATGTAGATGCCATGTCTGCTGTTGACTTTATGCATTAAAAATATACAATTAGAATATATAATTCCTTAAAACATACATAGAATACTTCACTGTGCCCATTTCTATGTTTAATCAGGAGTTGCCCCTTTTAGAATACTTTTCCCTGTCTTAGAAGATCTTAAAAGGGATCTTTTCTAAAAGAAAATTTTTAATTTGTTGCTTGCAAATCATTTTTGTCTTTTATGATTCCAGTTCTTATACTAGCAGCTTAATTTTGCTCATACAAGTGATCCTTCTGAATTAAACTAAGCATACATGCGTGTAGGATTAGTATTCTACTTTAAAACAAGAATTTAAAGAAACTGTTAATATTTGACTTAGACATAGATTGTCTCACTGAAAAATTAGAAGGTGCTATGCACTGGAGAATTACTATTTGTATTTTGTAGTATGAATATATTAATGTACTGCGTGTACCTCAGGAAGGAGACTCTTAAATGCCTCTCAGGATTTTTTCTGGAAAGAAAACATTGTCTTTAGAGATGTTTGCCAAAGTCCCTTAACAAAAAGCAGCCCATTTGTTTTCTTTGCTTCAGGGTATATGCTGAGAGTAGTATAATTATGCTATTGCAGCTGTATTTCCTAACTGCAAGTTTTATGCTTGATGAAAGATGATTATTAATGTGCTAACAACACTATGTATCATAATGTAAAAGTATCTGTTACTGTATCCATTGCTGTAATATTAAAGATGATGGGCTTCTGTTTTGGTAAGCCTTTAAGGTCTTGTTGTCTTGAAATACCATATATCAAATGAATTAAACTTTATTTCAGAGGCTACTTTTCATGAATTATACCTCCTTCTAATTTCTGTCACAGTTTATTTGCTTTAGTTATTTAATTAATATTTAGTTACTTTTTTTACATTTTAATGCTGTAATACCAAACTTCCTGAAGAGTTCATATGAGCCTAGAAATAATAATAGCCCTGGTAAGGGACTTAAAAGGCGTAAATCTCAGTGCATCAATTTATTTCCATGCAAAGCAGAACACTGCTGCCTGTGTATGGTTTGGAGAACTCTGTCCAAATGGGTACTATGACACTGTTGCCCTCTGCTGACCTCAGCTGTAGCCTGGTATCCTTTCTTGTGTCTGTTTGTTGCACCATGACTTTACTCATAGGCAAGATTGCGTACAATTTTATCTTTCTGGGGGTTTTTTGGTTGTTCTTTTGGGGGTTTGGAGGTTTGTTTTGGTGATGAATCTCCATGAGGAAGTTCTGAAGTTACCTGCTTTTCTACTTCTCTTTCAGCTCTCCCCCCAAATGAAACATATCCAAGGGTTTTTTTCCTCAGTGGTGCTGCACTTCTCCATATGCATTGTGATGTCCTAGGATGTATCCAGGGCTGCTGGAGTAGCCCTTAGCATGTGTTGCTTTAATTCTTTCTTCATCAAGAGGAAGCACATTAGTTGTCCAAGGCACTTGGGGGGAACTGTGAGTGAGCTGAGCATGTTGTTGACACTTTGGTGATTTATCTGCAGAGGACAGGTTTTGTGTGCAGTCCAGATGACCTTGGCTTGGCTTGAAAGCAGCCCAGATGTAGGTGAAGGAATTTTCTAAGTGAGTAGCAGTCAGCCTAGGAACAGTGCCTGAGCTGGAATCAGAGCTGACTCTGCAGCAGAGGAACCCCTTGTCAGCTTGCGTGTTTAGTCGGAGTGCCGGGAGCAAGCAAAATATCACAAGGTGACTGTTTTTTGTTTTGGTTGTAGACAGAGGATAGGCAGAGTGAATGACTGTGAACTTGCTCTGCTGGTATCTATGGTCCTACCCTGATTTTTAGAGTAAAAGAGAAATAAAGAAGCTAGGAAGAAAGCTTTCTAAACACAAGAGGATCCTACCTTCGGTCACAAACGGGTGCAGCTTGCAACAAAGTCCATGTGAGTTCACACAAGCACCCAGATGGGTGCTGAGATGTTACACTTTTGTCTGCTCTGAGCCAGCAAAGTCAGGGAGGGACGCCTCATGCACACAACTGAAGTGTGCTTGCTTTTGTCTGAACTCAGCCTATATCTTTATAGCCTTGTTTAATCATTACACTTTCTAGATGATGGGACTTCTTCCCTTCTTCTGATGTAACCTGAAACAATTAACAGAATATCAGAGTTTCATTTCTACATGTGCTGACAGTAGTGATCACATTACCGTGGGTTCTTGTTTAGAAAACAGTTTACAATGGCTTTTTAACATTCAGTTTTATTTCATATGCATTCTGTAGTTGTTTTTTTTTTTTTTTCAATCTTTTCAAAAAGATATCTCAGTTCATAGCGTACATTGGGATGTGGAGTAGAAAGAGGCAGGAGAGAGGAAAATGTCATTATTTGCTATCAGAATTGGAGGGAATATTGTCTAAATTAAATTGCTAAATTGAATTATTGTATCAAAATACAGCTGGTGATTTTTAACAATTTTTATCATAATCTCCATCGAAACGGAAGCTGTATTTCAGAGCTACATTTATTTTTCTAATACGGGAAATATTAACTGCCATTATTGTCACGCTGTTTCCTTCCCAAGGTACTTACGAACTCCATTTCTATATGCTGTTTCCGTGGTTTGATCACAGTCCTTTAAATATAGATTTCCTGAAACACTCATGAAGGAAGCATCGTAAAACACAGTTCCTTGAAAAAGGATGCCGATTTCTTTGTATTTTTCTTAGTGAAGGTGCAGAAGACTTCTGATAATTTTGTTTAAGTTGGATAATTAGGCAGTACTTTTAAAGTAGTTCTGTGTGTTGTTCAAAACCATTGCAGCCTTCTTGGGGCAGGCTCTGTGCTGCTATACTTAGTGGCAGACAGAGCACCACAACTATTGCACCATCATCTCCTGATTACAGTGAGCTGTGTGCCCTGCGATGAAGGTATCCAAGACAGTTCAGGTGCCCGCAGCAGTACAGTCCCCATAATGCAAAGCTCTGCTGTCTTTCTCTGCACTGCACTTCCGTGCATGTGAAGTGCATATTCTTAGGTTTTTTAACTCTAATCCGGGGCCTCTTGGAGTCAATGGAATAATTCCCATCAGTTTTAATACTACAAGAAGTGCAATCTAATCAGTACCTGGTAAAAATGCAGTTAAAGGTAACATTAATTTGTAGGTGATCTAGCTGAGGCGGCTGGTGACCATTATTCAGAATCCAAGAACTGCACTTACAAGTGGTTTCGGTTAGCACTGTTACAGTTTCAAAAAAAAGTGGCAATCACAGAATAAGGTAAACTTCTTCAATGCCTCTATTTATTATTGCTGCTTTTGTGTTCCCTCATCTTTTTTTCGCATAACGTCTGCAGTGCTCTATGTGCTTATGACAAATTAATCTGTGATATTGGATAAAAGAACTCACTGAGGGGGAAAAAATGTGACTGCAGTATACAACAGGTCTAAAACACTGAAGTAAACATTTCCTCATATAGACAAGTACTGAGCCAAACAGAAACTGGAGTGCCTCTTCTGGGAACTCATCTGTCCTGGATAACAGGGCAGTGCAAACAAGACCTGTGACACACCTGGGAATGCTTTTCTTGTAGCAGATGGGCTGGGGACTCTGACTTTTATTCAGTAGATGAGATGGATTTAGCGGCCACATTTTTTTCTTTGTTTTACTATTCTGATGAAACATACTACCATTTTGTTAGAACTCCAGGTGCAAAGCACCAGATTTTTGTGTGTGCTATGTTTTGAACGAAAGGTGGCTTATTTGTTTTAGCCTCAGCTTTTTGGGGGACAGGGGAGAAGGCAGAGGAGGTACACTACTGTAATAACATGAGACATAAATAAATGTAATTACAAGTGGTCAGGACTAGTCACATGAAACATGGTTTTATTTTTCAGAAATTGAGTTGGACTTTGGAAAGAGGAACATGTTTTCACCTCCAAAACTATTTCATAGAGCCAAATATTCACATTGCTAACATCTGAAATTACTTAATTTCTGTCTTGGTTATTTAATTTTTCATACAGAAATCCTAATTAATGCATAACAGGGACCCCCAGTAGGATATTTATCACTTCTGTAGTCGCAAAGAGTCAGTCTATAATGCTTTATGGGTTGGCCTGTTCACATGTCCAAATTTTGGTTATAAAAATGCTGACCATGAAACTGTACATCATTATCTTGTAGCACGGTCTTTTAAACTGCAAAGGGACAGCAGGGTTTTGTAATACCACACAAGGCCTCTATCTAATCATCCAAGATTTTAACCCTCATTTTCTGATTCTGGATACAAGTAGTACTTTCCCACTATGCTGCAGTTGCCAAGGTTGTGTCAGGAAAAAAAGAGAATAAAGAAGTAGTATATGTGGAATAAGCAGCTGTAAAGAATGAATTTTCTCATCTTTAAAAAAAAAAAAAGGCAAACCCGCAAAATGGCAAAGGAAAATGCTTTTAGTGCCTGCTTTGCGCATGGTATAGATGGTTTTACTTAGAAATACTGGAAACAGAACATGAGTTTAGAATGGGCCAAGAGTCACCTTCTTATATAAAGTGTGTTCATGTGACTCAGTTTGAATTAGTATCTTCTAAACATTTTTTATTTTGCTTGTTTGTGTCAGATATAGTTATGATAAAGCTCAGAAACATTCTTGCTTAATTTATGTAAGATGTATAGTCTCGTTTGGCCTTAAATTGACACACTTTTGCTCCCCTGATTCTGTTTTGTTTTCTTCTTTTCATTTATATTATGGTTATGATCTAGAGCTTACAAGATCCTGTGAATAAACTAACAGAAAAAGCAGAAAAGGAGGACCTGCAGATTGAGAGCACCAAATCGGTACAAGATCAGCAGAGTCAGTAAGTCGCATGGCCTATATATTAAAATAATAAGTATTTTTGTCTGTAATCTGCTTTCTGGTTGCTAAAGTCACCAAACATTTTTAAATGGAAATATAGACACAGCTAGTCTGATCACACTAGCTAACAGTCAGGTTAATACAAGAATTCCTGAAATGCTGTAATGTGTAGTTGAAAACTAATAAACTTTATGGTGAAATTAAGAGCTTTAAGAAGACCCATTAAACCTTTATATGTGTTTCATCTTTCCTAGCCTTCTCTTTGTTTTTCAGCTTTTGCTTCATTTTTCTTCAGTAAAAGAAATGCTAAACAGCTACACATGGGAGAAGATACATGAGCATTGTATTTCTCCCTGCAGCAGCATCTCCTTTCACCTAGGAATAGGATATGGATTCCTGATTGCTTTGAGCAGCGATTAGTTTTTGTAATGTATACAGCATCAGTTAGTAATCCAATGAAGCAATAGGTACTTAGTAAAAAGTACATCTAAGTGAGCTGATGCTATCAAGGTTTGAGTTACCTGTAGCTCTGAGGTGAGAGAGTCTTATGAATGGGCTGCTATGGGGAGAGGAGAACAGGAGAGCGAGATGCGATCCCTCCCCTACGGGACCATCAGGATTCAGTTGCGAGGAGATGCAACATTGATATAATCCTGCTGCCACCTGTTGTTTTGGCTGTTCCTGATTAAATGAAGCACCCAGCAAAGGATCAGCTGTCAAAAAGCAGAGAACAGCTTGACTGATAATTAGTGGATTTTGCTCAGCTATTTATAATAAGGGTTTTTTAAAGAGTTCAGTTTTCCAGTCCTTTTACTTCTTTAGATTCGGAACCACTGACCAAAATCAATTTATAAATGGGTCAGGTTTGGTGCTATTCAGATTAGAAAGGACTTGGCCAAGTACCATTTGGCACGTGATGGTTTCCACAGCAGTTCCTTGAATCTGCTGCTTCTCATGCGACAATAATAAAGAATTTCATAAACAATTGTTTTCCTCAATGTTGAATATAAAATTCTAGAATGAATTAATGATTTATGCAAGATGTGTGTATTGGCACCTACCAGCAAATGCATCATATGCCTTGTCATGGCTGTGCTTTTTTTTATTTATGGATGATCTTTTTTCCTTTTCTGTCATAAAACTGAGGGGAAACAATATGTCAAAATTTTGCTGTCTAAAACAAACCATAAATATTTTTCCTTTACACAATCCTGCTTTATTTACCCCTTTGTACAAAACCATTTTTCCCTGTTTTATTTTTCAAAGCTGCCCCTGCCCTTGGGGAGGGCTGGTGGGGAGAGAGGGGACCCCATCTCACCTTTGCCAGGGCCTTGGGTTGGGTAAACATCTAAGATTCTAGAAGAATTACACAAAATGAAGCTTTAAAAATTCTCATGAACTTTCCATTCACAGTAAACGTTCATTGTACTAGAATTTGGCCTGAATTTAACTTTCCTCTGCTCCCCACAAGGCTATCCCCAAGAGCAGGGGATGTGGCTCCTCCTGTCCTATCACTAGAGGAGAGGAGGAATGTGAATACACAGTCCTTGTCATCACCACATCGGCCTTGTGGCTGCTTCATTCCCTACTGGTTGAACAGCTTTACACAAAATAGTAACAGATAGAAAGTATATAGTCTTCATTGGAGAGATGACCTTTGTATAAGCATTGCATGTAAATCACAGCTTTTTCTTCTGTCAAGAGATTTTTCATTATCACTGCTGATTTGGTGTGTTTTTTTGTTTGTTTTTTTTTTTTTAAATCTGCTGACATGGGACATGACGCCTGACTTGATTTTTAGTTAGTTGCTATTAAAAAGAGAAGTTTGTTTGGGGTTGGGGGTTTTTTGGTTGGTTTGGTTTGGTTTGGTTTTTGGAACAGTTGTACCTCCTTCATGATAGTTATAAAGACCAAATCTGGAAAAGCAGAATAGAATGTACTTTTCATTACAGAGATTTAGTTAGATTAAAAATGGAAGGGTGGTAGGTTGTAATAGTTGGTCTTCAATCTGATTTTTGTTTTCAACAGACTTCTGCCAATGAAGCAATAAAAGTTAACAACAGACCAGCATATACAGCAAATGCAAGAGTCCATCTGAATTACTGTTTATTTGTTATTTATATGATTCTGTAATGATGTGACCAAAACGAAAAAAAAATGTATTATTATTCTATAGCCTTATAATTATTTCCTCAATTGTTTTCTTATTCTTTCAAATTAAGGTTGATTTCATTAGATGAGGAGAGCCATACCAAGGAATCAAACTATTCAGGTATTTTATTTCATCTTATCATAACTTAAATCATGCCGTAATACATGGGGTTTTTAAATTTTGATTTATTTCATATATGTTGAACTTCACCCCGCAAATCCCTGCAAATGCATAAAACTTAAGGCTAGGAAGATCTGTTAAACCTAGTCTCTTATATTATTACATGCCGCTGCATTTTATTAA
Source organism: Phalacrocorax aristotelis (assembly GCF_949628215.1). Classification (NCBI taxonomy): domain Eukaryota; kingdom Metazoa; phylum Chordata; class Aves; order Suliformes; family Phalacrocoracidae; genus Phalacrocorax; species Phalacrocorax aristotelis. The sequence continues at coordinate 29,105,946 of NC_134277.1, read as the reverse complement.
ATGACTCTCAGATAGGTCAGATAGCTTGCCTTCCAAAGCATGATTCTTATATTGGGAAGGTTCTGCAGATTAGTAGGCACTGAGACAAGGAAAGTGTGCCAGTTAGCTTTGCTAGGTTTATTCCAGTGATTAAGCATGTACTCTACTAAAAACTTGATGAACTCAGTGGAACTTCTGCCTAAAAGCTAGGCAAAGCCATACTCAGCCACTGCCAATGACCTGGTGGGTGGTTATTACCCAGTGACACAGGCAAGCTCACACTGGAAGAATGGGAGGCAGCGGGCACGAGTGACAAGAAGGGAAATTCTGATTACCTGCGAGGAAAGAAAGTGCTCATGGTGAGGGTGGCGAAGTGCTGGAAGAAGTGCCCAGAGGGGCTGTGGAATCTTCATTCCTGGAGATCTTCAAGACTTGACAGGACATGTCCCTGAGAAAACTAATCTAACTTCATAGCTGGCTCTACTCTGACAAGGGGATTGGACAAGATAACCCCCAGAGGTCCTTCCAGCCTAAGCAGTGCCATGGCTTATAGTACACCTTTTCCTACTGAATCAGTGGAGAATCACTGTAATATGTAGTCTTTTATCCTCCATGAAGGTACTTAAACGGTACTACGTTAAAATCAAGACACCTCTCACATCTTCATTTCAATAGACTACCCAGACTGATGTCTTGAAGATGTCTTCTGTAGTCCTTTACGTTTTAAGCTTTTGTTTACATTCCACTTCCCATCATCCCTTTTAAAATGTGAAATATATAACTGGACAAGACATATCTGATGTTGGTCTCTCCTGTCACGTTTCTAGAAGGTAAAATCACGTGTTTGTTTCTATATCCCAGAAAGATAGCTCATTTTGCTACAGCACCAAGTGAGAAGCTCATATCTGAATTTGTTGTTTATCAAGACTCGGTTCCTTTTGGCCACAGCTTTCCAGGACTCATTCTTCCTTTCGGCAGCATGGCTTATATTCCTTATTCCTAGAGATAAAACTTATGACTTAGTGGTATTAAATTCTCCCAGCTCTAACTACAGAAACTGAATGACTGGCCTGAATGACCACCTCTAATAGCCTGTTAGTTGTCTGCACATTTTTTTTCAAGGGTGATTTTGTGTTTACTTCCAGATGACTGCTAAAGCCATTGAATAGCGATGGATATAACACTAAACCTTGCAGATCTAAACTAGAAACACTTCTGCTTTACAAGTATTTCTCCTAACAATTGGTTTTTGACATCTGTTAGTTGTCATGTCCCTAATCCGTTCAATATGTTCATTATAGATATTATGCGGTGCTAACTTTTTGGCTGGAAGGCTATGCAGTGTAAAGTCAAGTTGTTTCTAAACAAATATCTTTACCAAAGAAAGCTCACAGTTTTATCAAAGAATGAAATTAGTTGGGGTTTTTTAACTAGGTCTGCTTTCCATAAAACCACCTTTTATTATAGGAGCATTTACTACGCTCATATTCTTCTGCTGAATCCCGTACTGAATGGGATTCAGTAAATGTTTTGCCGAGGAGTAATGGCGAGCTACCAGCCCATAGTTACCTACAATTACTTGAGTCACCCTGTTAATTATTGTTGTTGTTCGGGTGTTTTTTGTAATAATGACACAATATTAGGACTTTTCCAGTGTTTTGAAGTTTCACCCATTTTGCAATTAATTAGATCAGATATCTTTTTGGTGAGATATTGTAATATCCTTGGATATAAAAGCTGATTTATATGTTCTTAGCAGATGTTTTCTAGAATCTCAGTTACTTATTGGCTGTAAAATATTTCACCATCGTCCATAATATAAATACCTTGATCTGTCTCTCTCCATCACCCCTAAAAAGAACTGAAGTATTTTTGAATACTTCTGCCTGCTCTGCTAAATTTTTTCCATCTCCATACATTAGTGGGTCTGTGCCATTGCTAAGATTTTTTTTTTTTTCTTAAAGTACTCTGTACGTACTAAAGCAATACAGATATAGTGCTACTAGTGATGGAGCTGTGTTTCTTCTTAGTTTTCCTCATCAACTGCTTCTACTTCATAACTTCCATTTTTTAATCTTTTTTTATGCATTTTCCCTTAATATACTATGGATATTTTTAAGATTGGCTCCATCATGTTTACCATTGAACTAAGGCAGGCTTTCAGCAACAGTTGTACTTTTTTTTATTACAGAATTGTGGCCATCCGTATCCCACCTTTCATGAACTTCTCTTTCTGATTTTTGTTTCCCCTTCTGCCAGTTACTTTAGGGTTGGGGTTTTCCCCTTTAGCTTTGTGCATTGTCCTTTTATGGAAGCATCATGTGTATTTGCCCATGTGTGTTTATGCCTTTCCTATCTATACCTACATAAAGTGTAATCAGATGTGATCATGGGTCTTTAAATGGTCAGCTGATTCTAGTTCTGGTAGCACATTTCTGTCATTTTCCTAGCAAAGTCTGTTTAAAATAATATGATTCAAACAGCAAGCTCTTCTGTTTCTTTTCGTTCTGAACTCACCTTGAAGTTTCTCTTGAAAGGGTTTGGCATTCAATTTTTATTCCCCTATAGAGAATTTTATTTCTCCTTTCCAGCCTCAAATTTGAGGCTTCCAGCAGATCTGCTTTCCAGTTGTGGCAATACTGTGACCGACCCCTTCATTTGCCTTTAGAGCTACAGAATTACTTGTCCTCAACAGTTAATGGGGAGAGAAAAGCATGTTCAGCAGGTAACTCATCCCTCCTGTTCTTCTACATATCTTAAATGGGATTAATCATCTGAGAGAGGTGTCTTTCATCACTGATAGACAGAATCTAGATGATTATTTTGACTCCATGTCTAATCTAAGAAACTTGCTCAGACCTTAATGTAGATAAAGTTGGGGCATGGTGGCTCTTTTTCACTTGTGATAACCTTCAGCTATACATTGTCCCTCCTGTTGGTCTTAGCCCATTTATTTTCCTGCAGGAGAAGAGGTGCCATTATTTATATCCTGACCTGGGGTACTTCGGGGGAGGATTCCTTTCCCTATTCCAGAATTGCTGTCATGAGGAAGAACATATTGTCAAGGAAGGCAATTTAGGGAGTGCTGAGGTTCTGGGCATTTTTGTGCTGCCTCCTGGCCTGTGTAAGTGCAAGCTTCTAAAACAAGTGCCTCTGCTTCTGAAGGACAGCAGAAACCAGTCTGGTTCTTGCAGTTGCCTCAGTTGGGTGCACTCAGCCTGGAGATGGGCTAGTGTGGCAGGCAGAGATTCAAAGGAAGATCCCCACACAGGTTATTATTCAGAAATTTTCTTCACTTCTTAGAAATGCTTATAGCTTGGGTCTTCCATCCATTGTGACCAGGTTCATTTTAAACATGAATGCCAACAACAGTTGCATGTTGATCTGACAGTGACATTGTTTATAAGCATGGTCTTATGCCAAGTGCAATTTGACATGTTTATGGATCTTGATTACAGCTGACGATTGCAAGGATGTCATACCCACGTTACAAGGAAATTGTAACCACAAACAGAACTCAGGTGAAGAGACTTAAGAAAACTGCCTTTAGATATATACATACTGATTGTCGGTGTACTGCACATATTCCTTTGTTACTTTTAATTTTTCTTTCTTTTTTATTTTTTTCCTCTCTTAGGTGCCATAGATGACTTGTTAGACCTGCAACCTGAAGAAAATGGTATGAAACATTTGTGCACATCTGTTTCATCTGCTTTTCAATTACAGGCATCAAGTATAATTTTAACCTTAGATCTTAATTGTTTTCATAATCTGAAAGGTTGAATGAAATTATTCAGCTGCAGTATTTCACTACTGTTAAAGGAAACTCAACTTCATATACACACAGAGGCATTATTCCTGATGTTGTAATGTGAAGTAAACCTTACTGGGAATAAAACACGTTGTAACAGGTGATTCAAGGTTAGGTATACTGGACTACGTTTTATTTGTCCCACTGAAAACCTTACCCCTCCTATAACATTTCACAAACTTTTGTTTTTGGTTCTTTAGTTGCTGTGTCACAACCCTTGGCAATACACTAGTAACCCCAAGGTATTATATCAGAAATATACGTATCAGAAACAGATGATTTAGGTCTCTTAAAACTGTATAAGAACTGGTGACTTGTTTCAGCCAGATAGTTAATTAACTCTGCTGTGCTGTTCTCATACACACATGAGAAAGCAATCTTTCATTCCAGGCTACTCTTATGCTTTGGTAGATCAGTGGCAGCTCAAGGGAATGTGCTGGTTTTTTCCAAAGGGTACTGTTTTACCATGTAACATATGAAAGATCTGGCTAAAAGTTTTATATTGTGTTTTCATATGCAGTAAGAGTATTGCCTATAATTTCTCATTTGCTTTTCGCTCATATCTCTCAGCAGAATGAGTAAAAAAAACTTCAACAACAACAAAAACTGTGGCAACTCAAAAACAAGTAAAGAAGCAAAGAAAAAAAATCCCTTTGTGTGGTTTAGTCAGATAGACAGAGAGTGTAATTTGGGGTATTTAAGGCACTGTCTTCATGGTAGGTAAGGAAGAGAGCATTTGCAAACACCTCAACTTTGTAGTTGCCACGGGCAGTCTCTTGCACTGTGGGGAAATTACCCATGTGGGGAATCACCCATGAAGACAGAAACAGGGAAAGTTCCTCAGCTGCCTGCGCAGAAGGCAGCCCTAATCTGTGGACAGGTAAGGTAGCGATGACTTCTTTTCTGTGGTTAATAAAAAAGGTCAGTGCATGTCCAGTAGTGGCCTTTTTTCTTCTGGTTTTCCTCTTACTCAGTTCCATTCCTTGCTGGATATTCTTAGTGGAGATACAGATAATGCATACAATTATTGGTCATACAAGTTTAGCTATGCCAGTTAGAAGGCTGTATTTTTTTTCTTCAGTCAAGTAGTTAAATTAATATGAAAGCAGTTGTGGCGTGGCTACGTCGGATAAGGAGGGTTATGTTAATGCTACAATATCAGCCATTTACCGTAACCTTACACACTAGCTAGCTTTAGGCTAATGACTATTGTATTAAGTGCAGCAGTACAGTTAAAGGTGTGCTTTTGTGTGTGTTCAGAAGGAAGTCTTTATCCTGTGTTTCCAATCCTGTATCATTGTAAATATTTTAATTTCTCTTCTCATTTAATTTTTTTTAGCAGCAAAACAAGGATGTTTGCAAAGGAATATGAGCATTGCTAGAGGCTTGTTCAAACAACTACAAAAAAGAATATAGTGACATTGTTTTTTCAGTGTTTTATTGGGAGTTTAAGGGTTTTTTTAATGGACAATTATAAGGTTAGGGGCAGCATGTGCTGATAAAAAAGGGATTTTGACTGTGAAAACGGGCAGTGAAAACAGAGAAACAGGAAGAGAAGTAATAGAAGATTTACGGGTGAGGTGAGAAAGTCCATATCATTCTAGTAATCTAGCAGCGATACCACATAAGTAATGTCTTGATAAGCAAGACTGATTTCAAGATAACCTTTATTGCAAACAAGAGTAGAACTTACTGGTGCTTACTCGAGGCAGGCTGAGCATAAGCACCACCCTGTGCTCCCCTGCCCTGGGTGCATCATCCCCACAGGATGATCAGAAAGACTGCTGAGACAAGAAATGTGTCACTCCTCAGATATCTGATGGTCGTACACACTACAGCAAGACCTAACTGCTCTTCAGATGTACAGCCCTCTGTTGTACTTTCTCCCCCAGTAAAAAATGGGACTACCGCAGTGGGATACCCAGATGAAACAGAGCTTTGCTCTGAGCTGCGTTGCTGCAAAGCCTTCGTTCCATTATAGTAAATCTCATTTGTGGTTATGTGCCGTGTTGGCGGTATGCCTCGGCAGATCTGTTAGTAATGATGCTCTCTTTGCATCTCCCCCTGTAAGCCTTCCAAGTTCACGAAGGGACCTCCTGAAAGCAGCTTTGAGATGGTGATGCCACATAGAGATCAGAGTTCATAAGTGCCTTTGAAATTGCAAGTGTCTTTCCCCTACAGAAGGATTTACCCCTCTGCCTCACCTGCTGAATAGCAGGGGAGGCGGGGAATTGTAGGTGGTTGGACAATGTTAATGTTCTTTGCTGGTTATCTGAAGATGGGAAAGCAGCCTGAAAGTTCGTGAGAACAAATTGTTTTCTATGGTCTTTTAGTCATAGTCTAGTAGGAACATCAGGAGAATTGACGTGTTTGTAATATTTCTATTTCTAACTTTTGGGCCATGTCAGGGAGTACAGAGGTATATAAAACTGTAAATTAGAAAGGAGCTGAATCTCAGAGCTGACTTCAGTAATGAATAAAAAATCCTTTTATTATGTGTTGGTTTATTTGTTTCTTAGTACGTAGGTGTGTATGCTGACTCATCAGCCTATTTTAAAACACAGTTTTGCGCTTTTTTTTTTTTCTCCTCTGACTCAACTTCAGCCATTTCATTATAAATTATTACAGCTATCGGAAAGGAACTTTCCTGAGAAAGCCATTGCATTTAAATAAAATTGCCTGTTGCAACCATTTTGCTACTACCAGTCTTTTATCCCTACCCAAAAGGTTTAAAAACATCTTTGCAAGTTGGGTACAACTTGCAAAGCCCAGCTGATCTATCCAAACTGTGGAAAACTGAAGTTGCTTCTTTGCCTTACCACAAGTTTGAAATGAGCGTAATTAAGATAAACTGATCTGGGTTTCAGTAACATAACCTTATCAATGTTGTTAACCACCATTTTTGTCCTCTGCGTACTCCCACAGTGGAGCTCTAAATGTTTCCAAGTAAAAAAACACTGGGGGTTCCTTGACAGTTCTTTTACTCCAAATATTTTGTAAGGTAGAGAAAAGGATTACATTTCTGGTTACAAGCTTCATGTATTTTATATAACTCTTTAACATTTCTGAAATAGGAAAAAATGTTTTTTTAAGGAGTAATGGCTCCAGTGATCTAAGAGCTTCTTCAGTTGCAGTTCTGGTGCTAGCAAAACTAGCCAGAGGAATCAGAAGGAAAGTGGCCCCAGTTCTTTCTCAACAGCCTAAGGGAGGGGAAAAAAGTTACTACAGCATTGAACAGTGTAGAAATCTCATAGAGTTACCTGTTCTCATGGGAAAATGCCCCAATAATTCAAGCATTGGTCAGAAGGTCATAAAGGTCATCTTAAGTATGTTCTCACAGAATTCTAGAATAATGCCTCTTATTTATTTTCAATTTATAAAAATCTGATTTTTTTGACAGTTTTAGACAATGCTTCAAAAAGCAAGATAAAAGTAGTCTTCTCCAATGTTTTAAATAATAGACTATGTAATGATTTTGGTATGGTGTTTAATAGATTTTTAAGCATACTTATTGCTTTTAATAAGAAATGAGTCTTAACAGCAGTGAGGTTATCTAGATAACCAAGGAATTACTTGTTGCATAAGCTACAAGCGCAGATGTCCAAGAGAATTGCATTTAAAAGAGAAAACAGCAAACATTCACACAAAAATATTCCATCTCACTTAACATACAAAAGCTAGATTGGTTGTTCTAAAAAGGTTCCTTCTTTTCTTTGTCTAAAAAATTATTTATCTTGACTCTCTTGTTCTGAGACAGCTTCAAAGGATCAGTTTGTGAGGTCCTTGGAGTCAGAAACTGGTGATAAGGATGACATGGTATTACTGAATGAGATCCTCAACGCTTCCTCCCTGGACGAGGGGGAATTCAGCAAAGAGTGGACAGCTGTTTTTGGACAGGTTGCACTTGCTGATCTCACCATGAACTCTTCAGCTGGAGATGTGGAGAACACTTCATCATCTGTGGCACCAACACCATCAGGCTTCTTGCCCTCACAGCTCTTAGACCAAAACATGAATGACTTGCAGTCATCTTTACATGGTGAGAGCTCATCTTGTTCTGTTAGCGTTTTGGTTTTAGGTTTTAGAGCATGGTTTTCTGCTATGTAGAAGTGTGGTGACAGCTTATGTTGTGCCGTAGCTGCAGAAACCCTGAAGTTAAAGCAGAGTGTGGCCTGGAGAAAAGCATGTGAGTAGCATATTTGTTTTTCTAGCCCCGCTTATTCAGTGTTTGTGGATGAAGTACCCTAAAACCTGAAGTAAAAATTACTGTCTTGAATATTTTCACTGAGCTTCCTGAAATGTTCTGTAGGCCTTTCGAGACACTTCTTTTTTTTTTTTTTTTTTGTAACAGAAAACCTATTTGAGTGGCTTTTACTGCTTAAATCACAACTGTTGCCTCTGTTAAGGGGCCAAAGAACCAAAAATTATTACTGTATTTTGTCTGATAATACTATTTTTAAACAACTTAGTGAAAATCTATTGCATTCATTAATTTTCTTGGGTTTTTTCCAATCCTCCCTTACTGTTGCTTGTAGGGTTATGGGTAAGGTAGAATGGGTTGTCTCACCCTAGCAACAATACAGGTGGATTCCTCTTGTAGGCAGGTTATCTACTGATGCAACTCTTTCTTTCCCCTTTCTTCTTTGCAGTTCGCTTTCTTGGGTTTTCCAAGCTGCTGCTGGGGGGAAAAGAAAGGAAAGAGGGGAACTAGGGCAGAGCTTTCTTGCTGCTGCTTTGGCTTTGAGGAAGGGAGGGAGGAAGGCAGGCTGGTGATAACCAGCCAACAGCAACTACCTTCATCCTCCCCACAGTCCAGCTAGATTTCTTCTAGGGCTTTGCAGGCTGGGGGAGGAGCTTGCCTTTTTGGCTCTGTCCCAAGTCATTTAAATCTCATTTGAGAAAGAGTGATGTAGGAAAGACTAGCAGACTGATTCCATCCTGAAGACTACTTGTTGGAACCCATGCACCTGGTACAATCATACATCATGTAAAATGACCTGTGGCGTTTTGGCAAGAATAAGAAAGTCAAATTTACCTTATAATTAATACAGTTATCACCACCACCCCTAAAGCAAGATATTTGGGTTTGCTGACTTCAATGCTTAGATTAAACTGGGCGAGTGGCATTTGCAATGATGCACAGTTTTGGATGTATTTTTATGATGAGGTGCATGCATATATGGGTATGATCAATAGAGTGAAGAGGGACTGGAAGAGTGTAGGATCTGACCTCATAAAATATGAGCTAAAAAAATCATGAGGTTTAGTCATTGCATTGTCAAATCAAACAGTTTGTGACCAGAAGCAGACGTGATATCTATTTAAAGGGGAAAAAGGAACAAAGAAAACCATATTTATTGATACAGAGACATAAACAAATTTAAACAAATTGCTGAAAATAGCAACAGAAATATTATGGGATTGATATTTTCCCTCAGAGTTTTTACATGTTTTTAAATGTAAATGTGTTTTTGGAGGAAAAAATATTTTTGAGGTGTAAATGGCAAACAGGGCTGGGTATCCTTTCTGAGGTTATCGCTCTCATTTACACAAGACACAGGCATTGGCTGCGCCGTTAGCACTTCAGAATCAGAAATGTTGCATTCAGGGAACACTAGAAATGGAAAATTCATTCCAGTTGACATGGTATCCCAAAATCTTTTTGAATAAGAAAAAGTATGTGTTGAAATAATAGAATATGTTTATGTTTTCAAATCAATTTCCAAGGTTTTGACAGAAGATCATAGTAATTGATCTACTGACATTTGAAAAGTCACAGCTAATCAGTCGAATGATTGTATCTGATAATCAGCATGTTCCCAGCTGACTCTAGTTGCCAAGTAAAATGCATTATATAAACTAACTTTCATAGTCTATTTTTCTTATTAAGCTTTTTGTTTCTTATTTTTTAACAGAAGGTGGAATTCTGTCCATTTTATATCTTGTGAAATCTCAACTTTAATCTTAACCTGCATTTCATTTCACAGCACTTCTTTCATGATTTGGCCTTGTCAATGAATTTGGAAACTGAGACTGTTTGGTTTTTTTTTCAAATACTAACTGCAGTATAAACATATCTAAACATACAAGTTGAAAATATTAGAATAAATGAATCATGGATATTTTTACTGAGGACTTGTGATACATATCCTACGCTTTCTTTTTCCCCTAATTGGTAGGATAGCTTCATAATTATTCAGTAAGAGGTGCTACACTGGAGCCTCGGTGTTGCATACTTCCTGTGTGAATTTGGCCTTAAGACCATAAAGATTCTTAAAACTCACATGCTTAACTTTAAGCACATTAACTTTTCTATTAACTTCAGTGGGATTACTTACTTATTTTATGTTAAGCACACTCATAAATCTTTGGGGCTTTGTTTTCTTTCTGCCTCAGATCTTAATCTGTAAAACAGGCACAATGCTATGCAGGTTATAAACTGCTATGGTCAGGAATTCCCAGCTCGGGGTTTTCTCTGGCTGTATTTATAGGCAGAATCTAGCACAAGGGGACTTTGAATTGCTACGGGACTACCAGGTGCTGGTTTAAAATATATATATAAGTGTGTGTGTGTGTATATGTATATATTTTTTATATATATACATTAGAAGCACAGCATGCTCCCAGCAAATCTTTTAGATCCTCTCCAGATCCAGCTTTGTAGTTTGGTTGCCTTTACACTTTTTCACAGAGAGCATTGGCTTTCTCCTTCATCATGTTTATGGCTCATTTACTTACTTACTCATAGCACTAAGGGCTCCTCTTTATCTCACCTACATGTGCATATATTCTAGTTGGTAAGAAAACGTGCAGCTTGCCGTTTCCATTTCTACATTTAATTGTGGTTACATTTGTGAGGATGCTAGCTGAAAATAAGCTGTTTGGTTTCCTTGCTGTCTCGGCGATAATCTTTTGTCTATTCACGTAATGAAGCCATCCTGTGAACAGGCAAACCAGAACAGGCTTAGGGCCAACAACTCCTTTCAAATTAATAGGCTGCAGTTTGTTTTTGAAAGGCAAAGTTGTTCTCTGTAGCTCACTGTGAGTGGACACTAAAAACATAACTCATGAAAGTATGTAATAAAAATTCTGTGTCATCCTTTCCCATGCATCCTTTATGGATGCATAAGTTCATTACGAAAGGATGACACGTTTCGTGGAGCATTTTTGGTTGGATGATGATGTTGTTGTTGTTAGGTTCTTTTTGGTTTTTGAGTGGTACTTGAGCTACCTGTTTCAATGAACAGAGAACCACTCCATGGCATTTCTCACAGGCATGTTACTTATCAAGCCTTAGTCCAGAGACTCAAAAGGAGGGCTCCAAAGGAGTTAACTAGTCTGCGGTGTTTCGCTCTGTGGTCTGCCAGTCACATCACTGTAAACGAACACCAGTGAGGTCTTGGGGAGCCAACTCCTGATCTCACTGAAGTCACGGGGACTTGCACAGGAAGTTTCCGGGCAGCACTCCCATTCATTTCTATGAAATTAGGATTTGGCCCTGTTCGCTTAAGCTGCTCAATTTATCCATTGCCATCCATTGACATATTAAAACACTTTCTCGCAATACATCTCCAGACAAATGAAAGTGTTACAGTTTTCTGTAGTTGTGTGTAAAGTCCTCTGCCATTCTCCTCTTTTGTAACACAAGCAGAGAAAATGCCTGGGAAAGTATGTTCATTCTGAATCTAATGCCATACTTTTCATTATTTATGATTCAAATTTGCTTATTTGAGGGATTTTCAGGGGGCACAGCCTAGCTCATAAGCCTTTGCCTAGAACAAATACATGTGAGCACTCTGCATCCAGATTTTGGAGAAGTTTTTGGTTTGTTTCCTTAGAGATACAGAGGATGTTTGTGGCTTTACATTTCCTTCCTAATTCATGTGATTTTATAGAAACACTCTTCTTGCCTCCTTTTAATAACACAGCTTGGGCTTCAGACCTTTTATGGTCGAGGTAAGATCAGAGAATGATGAGAATAATCTGTTAGAGAGAGGAAGGTTTTATGTGACTTACGTGGCTGTTACAGTAACTGTCAGGACACTGGGTACCAATACTGGACAGGGATCTCAAAAGAGGAGAAAGTAAGGGGAGGAAGGACAAGTAGTAGAAAAGGATGTTGAGAGCATGAATTTGAGGAAAAAAGAGACTGACTAAGGAAATGCTGGCTGTGTGCACAGAGGAGTATCCTGTTTGTGATACTACAGAAATTAGATATATAGATCCCTGAGATGGATGGATAATTGATCAGGCCACACTTAAGAGATACTGAAATTAGAAATACAACCTCTAGTCCTCTAGGTGTGATAAAGCACAAGAATTTAAATATCTTAAGCCAGGGACAAAAATGCTCCATTTTTTTCCCAATATGTTTCCGTGGTACACTGCCCCTGGTTCATTTTGCCAGCATAGCTCATCTGGCCTCACTAACTGTATTTATCATTGCACTTTTGTGGCTATGGAATATGCATGTAAGAACAAAAATTTGTGAACACCCAGTTTTACTTTTTCCTGCATAGTTACCCTCTCCCTGCTGAGAAGATCCTTTCAAATGAAGAACAAAAAAATACTCCATTAAAACCTAGTTTTAAGTTAACTCAAAGTAATGCATCTTGAATTTGATTGTTCAGTGTTTTGCAATAATCTTTTTTTCCAGAATTAATCATTTCAAAATGAACTTAAAAAGACTAGGGTCTCTAAATATGTTTTTTTCTGGAATAACTGATGAAATGAAAGTCTTTGGAACTGTAAAAGTAAAGAAAGGTGGAAAAGTGTTTATGTGTGATATTTTCACCCAAATGTAAGTGATATTCTTCTCCCTACAGCTATGCTTGACTTGATTACTGTAGTGGCCTTTCTGTGAACAAGTGTTAACTGTGATTGGGTAAAAGAAACTAGGAAAAAAAAATCAAAAACTTTTTTAGCCAGGTTAAAAGTTTGAAAAGCGTACAGCTGCCTGAATCTGGAGATGACGAAACTGATGCGCAGATATTCTCTTCTCAAGGACGTTGCTTGTCTGCAGCATCTGACTGCTGATTTCTTGTGTACGAGGAAAGATATGAAGGCCCAGAACCACAAACATAACATTCTGCTCCGTTGTCTGATGTGTGCTTTGTGTTGCCAGACAAAGGGGTGTCAGAGTTAACAAAGTAATTCTTCATGCTAATGCCTCTGTATTATTGAATTCTAGGATGGGCAACTAACAGTGTGAGCCCACCGTCTATACCACAGCCAGCACAGAAACCAAACAGCCTGAATGTGAATGCTAACAAGACGCCCGTGAAAGGTGATACAGTCATGTATTTTTTCAGTTACTTTGCTTTTCCTTTTTAGCTGTGACTTTTGTATCGTTCCAGTCTCCTTAGTTAATCTATCATAACAAAACCGATATTTGTAGTAGTTACACGTCAAGAATCTTGTGCTCACTGATGAATTACTCTGTTTCAGTGTTGATTATGTATATGATATGTGTGTGTATGTGTAATTTTGGTAAGTTTCAGTGCTAGTAGTATGTCAAAAGAGTAATTTACTATATAACGAGGGAGCTGAAACCACAGTTTCTTTTGCTGCTTTAATTTTGAGTCACACAGTGCATGCATCTGCATGCACTTTGTCTAAGCTGAACAGTGTTTTGAAGCTCTAGGAGGACATTGTGGGTAAAACACAGGCTACTGGTAAGGCAGAAGAACCCTAACTGCAAATTTTGTTGATAACATACATCATATCAGTAATCATCTGTTTGAAACTTAATTCACTTCTTGCAAATGAGCCAAGAGTGCATAGTCTTCCCATGTACTGAGACAAAGCCCCCTCTGATTTTGACTGGGTTTTTCTGGCTAAGTGAACCAGAAATATGTTAAATCCTTTTTGCCAGTTTGTAGCCCATTCTGTGCATTCACATTTGATCAGAAGCTATGTCAAAGATGTTCAGAAGAAAGGAGCGACATGTATTTCTTCCCCTGCCTCCCAGGATTAAAAGACTGACATTTTTCAGCTCAGTAGAAAACAAGAGGGTTAAGGTGTTTTGGAAACTGTTTTGGAAACGAGTGTGGTACCACAGCCACGGTACCTTCACCAGAAAAAGGAACAGCCCTCAGCTACTTTAAGATCTGTGTTTATGAAAGTGGCAGATACTCCAACCTTGCAGACACCAAGATGAAAGTTATGCCATGCAGAGCCTATTTTTGTCCATAAATTCCTTGTGTCACAGGGAATGCTTTCATGCAACATTATCTCTCTGAGTGGAAGAGCACATCTTTATTTCACTATCAATACAATAGATGTTAAGCATAGGGTCACAAACAAACAAAACAAGTGGTGACATACCATCTTTGGAGCAGCCAAAGTTGTCACTGCTTTAACCTGAACATGTGCCCTGCTGGAATAAGAGAAGGTAGAGACCTCTGTGAAATCTGTGTATCAATATACACATGTAGATGCAATAGTCCAGCTGCTGTTGGAACGTATTCCTGGTTCACATATTTTTTATATCCATCAAAAAATACACCCTAATACTAGAAGCCGTCCTTGGAACTGGCTATCAAATATACCCCTTCCCTCTCCAGCCAGTACCTTCCCATTAAAACTTCATTCCGGATGAGTAATGACCTTGTGTGGTCACACACAGGGGAGACAGAACAGTCACATGAACTGGATTTAGGCTAAAGAATTTAGTCCTGTAAGAGAGGTTGAAAGTAAAATTTGCCTTCACTTTCCTGTTACTGTTTTGCAGGCATGCAGGTGCACACGCAAATAAAATACCTTTCATGAAACAAAGCTAGACAGAGCGAGATTGTTTCTATTTTTAATTAAAAAGTGTTCCTGTACTTATCATGGCAGGAGCCATATAAAATACAGAGGCGGACAGATGTAAAACATTCATTCTTACTAAAGTTCCATGTTCTGTTAAATGTAGTGTTTTAAAATGCCGTCACTCATTTTCTTGTCAGAAGTGCCCTTGGTAATAAATTAAACAATAGCATGGCATTTGTTTGACCTCAGTCAAACATTCAGTCAGTTTTGTTTTAAAATAGCTGACAAGTCTGCCCTTTTCTTTTTTCTTTTTGTTTTCGTTTGTTTTTTTTTTTTTCCAGAACCTACAAAGAATCCTAAAGACTTGACTGCCTGGTTCAGTCTCTTTGCTGACCTTGACCCATTATCCAATCCTGATGCTGTTGGGAAAACCGATAAAGAACATGAATTGCTTAATGCATGAGTCAGCTGCCTATGGTAACTCACATTCTTCCATTCATCAACACTATTTTGGGGTTTAAAAAAAACTAAATGAAAGTTAGTATGCTGTTGTGAAACTATAAAGTATGTGCCATGATAATAAAACTAAAGGGAATGAATCCCCTTTTATATAGGTACAGTTATTTGCTCTTGTTTTGTATAAAGAGTTCGCATTTATTTTCTACGTGGATTTACAAAAATGAGGTTAAGAATTAGGGCAGATTTCTTGCCAAATTAGAGTATCTGCTGAAACACTGTCTTTGCCTGAGGTGATGCGGAGCTAACACTGGAGTGAAATACAAATTGCAAACCTATTTTTTTATAATGTTTCTTGAGTAAATTATAATAAAATATCATGTAACTGAGGCGGCTGCATGAGTCAAACATCTATCATGTATATAATATATATATTACTGCTACGTTAAGATGTCAACTAAATTTGTTTTGTTGGTACTCACAGTGAAAAATCTGTGCTGGGGCTAATTACTGAAGAAATACATTTGGTTCTGTGCAGCCATGGAAATTGTGCCCTTTCTGTTTTAACTTATTAGACAAACTGCACTACATAAACAGAAGTCATGCCCAGGAGGCTTCTCTTCTGAGGTTTTTCTCCATTGCACCAACACAATTTGCACCTGTTTGCATAAGTTTCTTGCAACTGATGCATTATCATGCCTTCAAAATATTCATACTTCTGTTTGGAGTATTTTTCATCCAAGTTATTTCTGAAGCATGTGTTATTTTGCGCTTGTTGTGACATTAACTCTTTAATAAAATGATTTTGACAAAAAAGACCTTTTATTCCCACTGGAATGCAGGTGTGCTGTTGAATTGGTATGTAACAAGCGTCTGAAGATAAAACATATGACCGGTTTTTAGACAGTACCTGGTAATTGATACCGTTACCTCACACTGTTTCTGAATAGTAATGCAATAGGACAGTAAGAAAAATTGAACTCAAGCCATGTCCCTTTGCCTCCCCGCTCTCCTTTTACAGCAAAGGAAGGTAAAAAGGATGTGTCAGCAGCTGCTTAAGATCGTAAGTTCTGCATATTTGCTCTATGTACTGTATAAGGCCTGCTTTCCAATTTATTGTATTTGGCTTTTTTTAATTCGGTTTATTTTCCTTTTACATTGGTGAAGTTTTTTCACTACCAGTTAACTGTACGCTCAGTTAATCCTTGCCTCATGATCTATTAGGCAACTAAGTACCTGTGCCAGAAATCAGAAAATAACTATATAAATATAGAAGTTAACCGAACTGACCTGCTGCTTCTCGAATAGCAGCAGAACATTGTTTGATGGCCACACTGAGCAGCATTAATGTGCATTTGATACCTCCTAGCTAAAAAGCCACGTGCTATCAGTGGATGGGGGTTCGACTGACTGGAGTTCATCTGACTGAATCCTCAGCAAGTTTTAAATACCTCTGTGCAAAACTGTAGTGTTCAAAATCCCACCCCACAGCCTGGAAGTCTCAGGGTACTTCAGTTTTTGCCAGATAAGTTCTTCAGCTGTTGAGCAGCATATTTTAATGTATAATGGGAAAGGGTGGTCTGGTCTTCTCTTTGCTCAGTACCCAGCCCACACAGATCCCCAGCACTGAGGCCAGTAATTAAGTCACGGAAGCTGATACAGATGCCTAAAAGTTTCTAAAGATAAAACCTGATTCCGTCCACAGTATTTCCTACTGTTTGGTACTGGCAGCTCCTTGCTCAATAAGCCACCTTTTCTGAGACGTGTATCTTGAGCAGTAGGGGGGAGCCTGAACTCCTGACTTGGGGCTGCAGTCTCTGGCAGTAAATAGGGCATCTATGAGGTGGATCGACTGAGACCTACCTAAGGTTTATGCTGAGGTGTGCTTACACTTAGGAGTGCTAGTTTGCACTCGTAACACAGGGTTTTTGCCCCAAATCCTCTTCTTCTGCAATACCAAAAATGTTAGGAGCTCAAGGGAGAGGCAGGCTGCTTTTCAGCCCTGCTTGGTTAACACTGAAATCATTAAACAGATTCTTGCAGCTTGAAGCAAGTCTGTGGTTGCTAAACTTGCTCTGGATTATGTTTGCCTTGATAATTGCTAAAACACTTGTGGACAATCCACTCTAGCATTTTTAATAGCTGAAGCATTTAGGCTAAAAGCAAAGATGAGGCTGTATTGACTTCAAAACAGCTAATTAACTGTTCTTTAAGACTCAGAAAAATGTTTGTATTTTAGGTCACAGATTCTAGACTTTAAAAAAAAAAAACACAACTCCTGTTGTGATTGGGACCATTAATGGCATTGCACAAGTCCAGCTAAAGATGTTCTGAATCCTCATCATGTTTTTAGGTAGAAAAAGCATCGAATGGTCATCCATTTTACACAAGAGAAACCATGACCGCAGGGGTTTCCCTGCCCCCTCCCCCCCCCCCCCAAACTGCAATACCAATTAGTTCATATTATGCATTAAAGTTTTGTAATATGTAATGTTTGAAATTAACATTAGCTTTGAATTCTTAGACTTAAGCCTCTGCAATTTTTTTGACACTTTCAAATGAAAAAAGGAGCCAGAGGTATTTAAAATATAATTAATTTTGCTTAAAGAAAAGAAATTTAAATCCCTCTGTACAATGCATTATTATCATGAACATTTATTGAAGTTGAAAACTAGAGCAAGAAAGCTAACAGCTTGCAAATAGGCATTTTTTTCAGGCAAAAATCTTTATTACAGAGTTACAAACAATACTTCCCTGCTCCTAATGAAGTGTATGGCATGTACTTCTCAGCAGCCTGGGCTGCAGAGTAACTCCAAGCCCCAGTGCCATCCTGAGAGGATTTTGTGTGATGTGCGTACAGGCTCAGCAGTAGTTGGGACAACAGGGTAGTTCATCATCCTGGTGAAATTACAGATTGATTGTTCTACACACATAGCATTCATCTTGGTTTAATATGCCTTATTCCAGTTGCAGTCTAGTTTAGTAGTGGATTGTTTTAAAATAAAAACAGCTGCAGAACCCCTATGGCAGATGAAAATAGGGGTAATTGACTGTCTTAATCAGGAACTTTATTAAAGTTGATGAAATTGATTTTGGTGAGTCAAGGTTTCTACAAATCTAAGAACAGCTGCTTCAGGGGAACTGGAGTGGGCACCTTGGGAATTGAACAGCTCATGGAGAAAACTGACAAGTTAACTTTTTCAAGTAACTTTTCTGGCCTTCTTCAGTGATCAGAATTTACTTCCAGCACAGTAGAATATGACTTACCTTGTTCCCATATCCAGAACATTGCATGGGCACAATGTTGATGTACTTTGAAACAGGGCCTCTTGGCCACGAGCAGCCACCTGCCTTCTCCCAACACCCCATTTTAAATGGGGTGTTTAAAACCCTTGGGGTGTTTAAAACCCTTCAAAAGTTAGGGGCTGCACATGCTAGAAAAAAATGGGACCACCTAAGCAGCAAGGTGACTGTGCAGGAAGAAGCAGCACCAGCAGCAGCTTTGCTCCAAGTGGGAATAGCAGCAGGCCCACAAGCCCTGACTGCTCCAGGCTCAGGAGAGCTGGAGGTTGACAGGAGGACACAGCACACAGGTGCTGTGCATTATGCTGTTTTCCCAGGGTCTCTGCCACTACCATTTGCCATCTACCATCGTGTCCCACCGCAGGTGCCAGGGGATACTGGAACGAATGATGGTTGTACTGTCCATGCTTGTTGTTGAGAGCATGTGGGGCGAAATAGCCCCAGGGTAGAGGAAGAAGAGCTGAAATGTCCTGTCTTCTCAGCGCGATTCTCAAAGACAATTACACAGAGTAGCAGCAAGACATTGACATGGTGAAGGTGCAGCTGCCAGTGTTGGGTCCCTCCTCACTTTTTCAAGCTCCCCTCCTCTTCTGCCCAGCATGCAGTTGCTGCTTCCTCCCACTCAGGCCAGTACCCATCTGCTTTCTCCCTGCCTTGTAGGGAGGCACTGGGGCAGGCTGGCAAGGACGAGCTGGGCAGCACAGGGAGGCCCTGCTGTGCTGCGAGCTGGGCAGCCTGCGGCCACTCTTGCTCACTTCATCAGTGAGGAATAGTTGCAGGAGTTGGACTTCTGCCACAGTAAGCTATGGCCAGCCAGGGACCCAGTGTATTTCTAGGTTTTTATCACTATGGGTGTGTAAGGAACCCGAAGTTGACCCCTCACTGCAACGTAAGCACCCTGCCTCATCTAGCGTTTACTGTAAATCCCCCTCTGGGTAACCCACTTTCACAATTTCTGCTCCTTGTAAATGTCTTATTTTTAAACAAGCCACCATATGGGAAGGCAGGAAGCAGAGCAACAACTAGACTTGCCAACAGCCAAGCAGCAGAGGGTTTGCCTCAGCTGAGAATCAGAAACGTGGCGACAGTCTCGCACCATGTTGCCAAAGGAGGTACAAACGAGCCTCTTCCCACTGTGGGGGCTGCCGCCCTCACTCGGCATGTTCTTCGTACACACAGCTGGGCTGCCATGCCGCAGAGCTAGTGAGCCCCATGCCGCCCAAGCACACACAGGGGGACGCTCAGGTGACAGTAAACAAGGGTACCATGGCCAAACAGGCCCTGCAGGTTCAGCAAGTTTTGCCTTAGGTAAGTGTCCGGCCTCCAGCTCCAAGGCAGACTGGCTTTGCAGCCAATCAGACCAGGTGGTCATTAACAGTGCTCCCCTAAGCATAAAATTGACTTTTCCCCTCATTGACTAATTAGAAACCAGGGTACTCTTCCCTTTAAGTTACACAAGGTATTTGCCTGCACAGGAGCCCACCGTGTTAGACCTGCTGGAGTGGGTCCAGAGGAGAGCCACAAAAATGGTCAGAGCGCTGGAACACCTCTGCTATGAAGGCAGGCTGAGCGCGTTGCGGTTGTTCAGCCCGGAGAAGTGACGGCTCCGGCGAGACCCTATTGCAGCCTTTCAATATGCAAAGGGGGCATATAAGAAAGACTGAGAGAGACTTTTCCCCAGGGCCTGAGGGCAAGGGGCAACAGTTTTGAACTGAAAGCGGGTAGGGTTTAGCTTGGCTATGAGGAAAAAGGTTGGTACAGTGAGGGTGGTGAGGAGACACTGCAACTGGTTGCCCAGGGAAGCTGTGGATGCCCCAACCCTGGAAATGGTCACGGCCAGGTTGGATGGGTCTTTGAGCAACCTGATCTAGTGAAAGATGTCCACGGCAGGGGATTGAACTAGATGTTCTTTAAAGGTCCCTTCCAACCCAAACCAGTCTGTAAGTCTATGGAGTGAGGAGGCTGCCATTTGCCAGGGAGCAGTGTACAACACCCATCAACTGCATCAGCTTTCAACTGTGTTCCACCATAGCAAAAGCTTGATGTGTCCAACCTTGTAATTATTCCATAGTGGAAGGATGTGACGTTTTGTCTGCTTTCAAAAAAATTACAAAAATTTAAATCAAGATGAGAGAGGCGTGCTGCAGCTTGGAGATAAAGCTCTGGCTCACTCTACCTGCCAGCTACTTACACTGGTTGCTGTTGGAATCTTTCTGGAGTAATGAATACAAAAAAAAAAAAAAAAAAAAGGGAAGAAAAAGTAGATAAGGGATTTTAGAAGTGACTGCAGACCTACCTAAGCTGTCAAAGACGTTACAGCCAGCCTTCTCTTTAAACAAAAAAGTCTTTCGTCTGGCCCAGAAACCTACTCTGCAGGGTGTTTCTTTTATTTTGGACTTCCATAGCTATTATGGCAGTAGAAGAGGCCCCGGGACAGGTGCTGGGAGCCATATGCTTCATCAGCAGGCTGGAGAGAAGAGAAAAAAGAAATTAAAACTGCTACACAATGAAATTATCTACCCTGTCTCCACCTAGCTGGGTGGGTAACAGCTGGCTGCAGGAAACAAGCATGCTGAATGTAACAGGAGCAGGATCTAACGAGGAAAAAACCCAAACCCCCTACTATTATTCCAAGTGCAAGCCTCAGAATAAACCCTCGACACACAAAATACAGAAATTAAAACTGGGCCACTGACGTAACTGCTTTGCTGTTACAGCTGCATGTTCTCCCGGACTGGTTAGGCAGTCTGTGTGGTCTTCCATAATCATCTCTGCCTTAGCTTGAGTACCAGACCTTCAGAACACCAAAGCTGGACAACAGAGAGTGACCCTCATTGTGGCAGAGTGATAGTTTGATTTGACTTTTAGAAGACAACAGAGATTCTGAAGAATGAGACAAGCCCTCGAGGGATTTTTCAGATCTATGGTTCAGATCTAACTGTTCCGCAAGGTTGTCCTCAGATTTGATGACAACAGCCAGGGCTGCAACGCAGCCAGAGGCACACGAGCAATTCAAGGCTTTTCCCCCAAAATGCCAGCCTATGCTGTTAAGCCACAGAAGCCCGCTCAGGCCTCGAGTCCACGAGCACCCCAAACCCATCTAAATGTGGGCCACCACCCCATGGTGTCCTACACCAGAACAGGACAGGTGCTTTTCTGGCCAAAAGAAGAGCCTGTAATGGCACTGCCCTGGCTGAAAACTTGGCCAAAAAAAAAAAGGAAAGAAAAAAAATGTTTGAGGCAGCAGAGGTCACACAGGCACACGAGCCTCTGCAGCAGGGAGATACTGGCAGCAGCAGCACTACCCGAGCCCTCGGGCAGGGCCCGTGGTCACCTCCACTTGTCACCAAACCACAACCAAGCCTACCTGCAAGATATACACAGCTGTTACTTCTCTTCATGCAGGGAAATAATAATTACAAAAAGCCTTAAACAAACAAAATCTTCCTTTTGTCTACCCTTAACCATTCCTTCCCCTCCCACACTTTGCAGATTTTGCTTTCATTTTTAAGGGAAGTGATCTGGGTCTCCTTGGAGGTATGAGAGCTCTTGGCTTCACCAGCCTGTGCCACATACATTAGTTATTATTGCTGTGCTTCAAAGGCTGGATGGGTCTCAGAGAGCGCAGGTCCATCTCACAGCTTGCAGTTTAAGCCATGGGAACGTTGCCAAAACAACATATAAAGGGAAACAAGATTGAAAAGCCAACAGAGGCATTCAGGAAGAGAGCCTGCACTGGCACTGCTTTAAGCCCCTCCTCTTGCCCCCACCCATTTTCATAGCCCATCCTGTCAGCAAACATTAAGTACGATTAGAAAACACTAAAAATCCATAATGGGTCATTTTCCTACTTGAGATTTGCAGGGGCAGATTGAACTGTCTGTCCTGGGATGGTTTTTAATGAACAGTACAGCTTGCCTTTAAGTGGTTTGGGTTCCCTCTCTGTTCCCCAAAAACACATGAAGTATCTGATGGTGAGGCTTAATTGAGGTTGAGGTACATAATGTTGTTTTCTTTGATGGTTGTTATACAAGTGAAAAAAGGAAAGTGTTTTAAGATACAGGAAAATGCTTTTATGGCCCCAGAATAAGTCCTCCTGTTGTGTGGCATCGCCAAAACAGAACAAGTTCCTTTCCGCAGGGAGGACTGCCAAAATGAAGCAAGTGCGTCTCCACAGGGAAGACTTAATCAAATGTACACACCATCAGCATTGACAAAATCTCTATCAAGATGCTTAAGTTTCTCCAGCAGGGCATATGAAAAAAAAACAAACCCATGCCTGACCCATGACAGCATCAAGTATCTTGGGGCCAGTCTTACCGTGACACACAGGCTCATGACGGTTCCTGTCCCCAGATTGCTGCTGGATCCTGAAACAACACTGTGATGCTGCCTGCCTTAAGTCCCGAAGGCTGCAGGAGACCAGGTCACATCCTCGTGGTTTGCAGTGAGAGGGAGGAAGTCTCTCCAGGCCATCAGAGACAGCGGAAAGGCGACTGCCGCGCAGGAGGGGCAGGCAGAGCCTGTGCTTATTGGGGTGGGAAACAGAGACTCCCACGAGGACAAAGGCTGGGAGCTGGTGACTTCTGGCACCATGAGGATGGCTCCTGCTCCACCTGCACCTCTGCATCTACAGAACAGGGCCAGCACCCTGGTAGCAGGCAGGGGGCTGGGAGCCGTGTCCTGCCAAGCCTGAGCCATGCAGCTGTACTAGGAGGCAGCAGCAACCGACAGCAGTGGGCAACTCCCTGCTGCCAACCTGTCATCTAGGGAGGTTTTGCAGCTCGCTTGGGACTTGGATCTGGGATGGTATGGAGTGCCTGCCAAGGCCCCTCCAGCCCACAGACCCATCAGCAAGTGACAAAGGTTTGGCAAACAAAGGGTGCAAAGTGATGTGATGTGATCAAGGGAGACCTCGGAGATCAACAAGATAGGGGCTCACCCCAGACAAGCCCAAATAAGCAAAGTTCCAAGACAACAGCACTGTGGGGAGCTCTCCTAGAGCTTCTGGGAGACAAGGGTGGCTCCCTGAAGGGACTGTAAGCTAATGCACACAGCCTGGGGAGCAAACGGGAGGCATTGGAGACCTGCATGCAGTTGCAGGGCTATGAGCTCACTGGGATCACAGAACTGTGGTGGGACAGCTGACGCAACTGGGGCACTGCCATGGCTGGATACGGGATCTTTAGGTAGGACTGGCCACAATAGTGAGAAGGGGTAGCTTTATGTGGGAGAGCACTGGGAAGGCATGGATGCCTTGGGATGACCCTGGGATCTGTGGTGACCCAGCCAAGAGCTCATGGGTCAAGATCAGAGAGCAGACCAACATGGGAAACACTGTGGTGAGTGTCTGCTACAGATGCCTGATCACAGGGGAGTAGATGAGGCCTTCTTCAGACAACTGGAAGACGCCTCACATTCACAGGCCCTGTTTCCCTGGGGGCTGAACCACCCTGAGACCTGTTGGAGGGACAACACAGCAGAAGACAAGCAATCCAGGAGGCTTCTGCAGTACCCTGGTAACTTCCTGACACAGTCAGTCAAGGAGCTGGTATGGGGAGATGCTGAGCTAGATCTCATACCTACAGGGAACAACTGGTCAGGAAGCCTTGGCCGAAGTTACCACAAGATGGTGATGTTTAGGATCTGGAGAGGAAGGGGGAAAAGCAAAAAGCAGGATCACAACCATGGACTTCAGGGGAGCAGACTTGGGCCCCTTAAAGGACCTGCTTAGAAAAATCCCATTGGATACAGCCCTGGAAAGGAGCCCAAGAGACCTGGTTGATTTTCAAGGATCAACTGCTCCAAGCTCAATCCTTCCTCTCTACTCAGCACTGTAGAAGGGTCAGGGGGAAATCTTATCTGTGTGGATCAGTATCTGAAATGGGAGGAGGAGGACTGGTGTCAAAAAAGATGGAGCCAGACTTTCTCAGTGGTGCCCGGAGACAATAGGCACAAACTGAAACACAGGAAATTCCATTTAAATGTACCGAATTACTTTTTTTACTGTAAGTGTGGCCAAGCACTGCAATGGGTTGTCCAAGGAGGTCATGGAGTCTCTGTCCCTGGAGATACGCCAAACCTAACTGGAAACTGCCTGCGCAACCTGCTCCAGCTGACAATTATGAAATATTTGATCAAAAGGGTTATATCCACAAATTGACTTCCCACATCCAGAATACTCTTAAAATTCCATTCAACAGTCCCTAATCCTGAAGGCACAAATATCTTTAGACATTTAGCTTCCCTCAGCACATTTCCACAGGCACCACAAGGCACCTACACAAGTACAAAAGACCCCAGGCTGCTGGGATGCCCCACACTGAAGTACTCACAGGATTCCCAAACCAGTTTTTTTCACCGAGTGTCTAGTTTGTTGTCCAGTCTAGTAGGTACACTTTCTCACTTACTGGATACGAAACCAAATCATGCTACAGTGCTGCATTCAACAGCCTTTCCGTTAGTATGCCACCGAAGAGACAGACTGCAATCTATAGATGGCCTGATTTGGAGAATGAATGACACTTATCCAGGCTAATGCTCCTCTGGAGTGTTAAGGTATCCACTGTCTTCCTAACCCAAAGAACATCCTGTACATACAAATATGCACATACAAGGTTACTCTCCAAATCAGGTACAGGTAGGGCCTAGACTGCCTTTGCTTTCCTATTACTTAGAAAGTGAAAGACCTACTACCACCATCTTCATCTTCCCCCTGCCCCCAAGGGTTTAGTATTCCCCTCCAGAATAGGGTCAGGACTGAAAGTCCTCCCTAGAGGGAAGCAGGTTTCTTAGGTACTGAATTCAGAAAAGCGTCTGAACTGTCTCCTTGGCATTCTTCACTAGATCAGAAAACACGACCACCATTGTACCCAACTTCGTTTCATGAACAAGAGCCCGAGTGAGATGGCAATCCCTAAAATACACGCACGTCCCCCATCCAAAATAAAACCATGCAGTGAACGCCTGTAGTATGGTACCATCTCCGTACTGTCATGGAGCTTGGTTATCATAGAGATGAAACATTTTTGCAGCAACTGACACCAAAATGCTGAATGTCTTTCCTCACTGAGAATGGAGGTACAATGAACTGGAATCCAAAGGAATCACAAAAGCAGACTCAAGCATATTTTCTTCCTATTTCCTAAAAATCATGTTCAGTTTCCAAAGGCTTCCAAAGTTTCCCTCACTTTTTTAAATTTGTCACAAGAATGAGTTCTTCCTTCCCTACGTAACAAGCCCAAAGATACCACCAATCTTATGGAAAGGGAGGCTGTTACTCCTTGAGAAGCCTCTGTACCACACAGGGCAGGACTAGAAATTCTTATCTGAAAAGAAATCAGAAAGGAGTAATTGCAACACCCAGCCTTTTGGCACCACACCGTAACAGGGAGTCTAGTTTCTTTTAGCTTTCTCCTCCTTGGAGGAAGAACCTCCTTCCACAAAAATCTCAAGAGCTCTCAGATCTCCTCTCCTCCTGCAGTAACCAGTTGGACACCCAGCATTAGTCCACAGGACTGCTATGCCTAGCGGTCTGGATTTAGGTAACGCTATTTACTTACAGTTTATTTCGAGAAGTAAAAGTAAAAACAAGGCTACAATAAACAGATTACCATGAGTATTACTAAACGTACATTGCCCTGAGCAAACCCTGTTTCTCAACCAACAGCTCAACAAATCTCTGCAAAGTTTAACCACACACTTCACTACACACATAGTCGCACGCACAGGAAAAAAAAAAATTAAAAACCCCAGAACTTATTTTTCTACAGGCACAGTTATTAGCCTAATTGTGCTCTGTTAACAAGCTCAGTCTCCAATTCAAGAGGTAAAAAAAAGATTACACAACTTCCTTTTCTCCCAGGCTTCCAGCTCCTCTGCAGCTGAGCTTCCAGGCCACAGCTCAAGGCAGCCAATTTAACACCAGAACTTGTTACAACCTGAGATAAAATTTCAAGTTCTTCTGTAAAAAGGGGTCATCTCTCGATCTAGCTTCACTTGATTGCTATTCTTTCTTGTTGTCAATTGAATTGGCAGTTGAACTTGCACATTCACTCACTTCCAATTGCGGTCTTTACTAAGGAAACACTACCTTCTCGATCCGCGTTTTCCTATCAGCCCCACTGGAGTGACACACTGTTTCTGTGACCTGTTGCACACCAAAAAGACACCACCTACTCTCCAGTTTCTTGTCATCTCTACAAAATTATGGTGTTATTGAGGTGACAGAAATCAAAACAACTGTAAAGCTACTCGACCACTTCTGCTTTACTGGAGACTTCATTCATGTGTGACACAAACCAAAAATGTTCAGCAGCCAGAAATTATCTTCAAAGAG
This sequence comes from Phalacrocorax aristotelis, assembly GCF_949628215.1. Taxonomy (NCBI): domain Eukaryota; kingdom Metazoa; phylum Chordata; class Aves; order Suliformes; family Phalacrocoracidae; genus Phalacrocorax; species Phalacrocorax aristotelis. The sequence goes on along the minus strand of NC_134277.1, from coordinate 29,079,307 downwards.
CTATTCCAGAGTTTTTAAAAAAGTGTTAATTCCCTAGTTAAAAATATTGCAGGATGCTACTTTTTCAGTGAGGCAAGAATGCTTACGGTAGTTAAAAAAACCCTACCTCTTTAAAGTCAACTGATATGTAAAAAGCCTCAAATAATCATGAGTTAGTAAGGCATATAAAAATATCTTCTCTAAGGACATCCCCAGTACCTGAAAAAATCCACCTTTGCAAGAAGGTTCAGTACCTAACTATCCTTAGTGCTCAAATAAACCCACGTTTCTAGTGTATATTCATCAGCTTCATTTTCTTATTGCTCTAGTTTAGTAGTCCATGTGTGTTAAGTAGCTCATTACTAAGTATTTCCTATGTATTTACTAACGCAAATTAAGTCACTCCTCAACTGTTAAGTTAAACATGGTGAGCTCCTTCAGAACCTTGCTGTGTGTTTTTTCCAGTACCTCACTCATTCCTATAGCTCTTCCCTGAGCCTTCGCCAGCCTTTTACAGTCTCTCCTGAACTCTACAGTTTTCCAGGACTGGTTACACTAATGCAAACAGAGACAAGATACACATATTTTAATTGCATGACAACCTTTGATCAAACAACCTCCTTTAGCCAAGCACCAACCACAAATGGCTGTACGTGTACATCCCAGTAATGGATGTTCTTTCCCAGCTTTCACTCACTTTTTCCTTGCATTTCAGTTCTGGAAACACACTGCAGGAACTATGGTTATTTCTTCCCAGTTGTGTAGCCTCAAATTTCTGTTTGCATGGCTATATTTTGCAAAGCAAGCCAGGCTGTTCTACAACAGGAATTGATTTATACTTCTACTAGTCATCTATCATCTTAAAGCTGCCTGGATTTTACCTCAAGTAACAGATGAAGGTATCAACCCATTACCACGGAGTAAGGCCAGGAGCTAGCTTGCTAAGCCTCAGTGGTCTTCATTTGCAACTGCGGTGTCAGCCAACATCTCTAATCCATTCAGTTTCTTGTGTTTATTTTGTATTACTCCAGGCTTATTTTTAAATACTGTGAAGATACCAAGGCTCTACTCCTGGGCCAATATCTGGCCCTTCCCAAGAGCTGATTTCTTCAGGAAGCCATAAATCATTTCCCTGACAGCACCCTGCTTCGTAAAACAAGCAGGTCACTATCTATTCCCCCTACCCTCAGCATACATAGCCAAGGGCTCCCCTTGCACAGTCCTCCAGTCTCTGAAGAGTCCATTTCTAGAGCCACGAATTGCTAGAAGACATAACATTCAAGTTGAGGAAGATCTTTTAGTCACAAAGCAGGGACACAAGGCAAAATTATTTCATTAGCTCTCTACTCTCAGCCCTTTTCAGACTGCTTGTCTTGGCTTTGAGGAAGACGTAGGCAGTGAATTGCACAAAGCACACAACTTTGAAGCGTGGCTTATGTGGAAGTGGCACATTACCACAACCGTAACTCACCAGGCGAGGCCGAGGTTAACAGGGATGGCGAAAAGTTGCCTGTGGTACAAGTTGCATCACACCTTCTCAGGGTGAGCTACATGCTTTTGTCAAAGTACTTCTTGAGAAAAGAATGCTCTCCCACGCAAGGAGAGCCTGAAACTGGGGCAACCAAATACATTTAGAGGGCAAGGCAGTCCACAAAGCTTTTCCTAGCAAGCACTACGAGCTGATGATGAAATGCCTGAAACCAAGCCGTTTCTGACTGAAGGACATGAAGCATTTTCATAGCAGGGTGGGATACTACATCCTTTGAGGCTCCAGACTTTCAGCACTTTCAGTTAACTTTCAGTTCATGTTTTTAACAGTCACATCGAAACCTTGTAATCTTTGGGATGCTGAAAACTTAAATTTCCACTTACTGATAATAAGCATTAAACCACTCTTGTTGGTCATTGCCATAGTGCTCCTCAGTAAACACTGACTTTGGAGGATTTGCATGTATTTAAATATTATTCTTCTTTCTTCCTCCCTCCCCCTCACCCCCCATCTGGAAAGAATTATTCTGCAAGTCAAATGACAATCATTTGACTCATACAAAACAACATGAAACCAAGACTGTCAGTAGATTTATACCACATCCTTTAGGGGTTTAGTTTAGTTTCACATAGTGAAACATCTAATGGCTTTCATAATTTTCAACAGATAACGTGAAATTAGCCATACCACAAACACAGCAGTGGATACACAGTTTCCAATAACACTTAACTTTTTTTTTTTCTATGCTCTGAAGAGAGAGAAACCTCATCATATGCAGAAATAAAATATGCTATTTTTAAAGCATATTTAAGCATTCAGATATTTTTAGATTTTTTTTCCTCTCTAGAACAGTGTTATGCAAAAACCAACAGATAAGAGATTATCTTATTCTTGAAGACAGAGCACACTAGTCAAAAATACATGGTTGACATTATTATAGATGTAAATTTGGAACAATATTAAACTTTAATCTCATTCTATGGTGTTTCATACAGAGTTTCCAAAACAAATAAATGAACCACTGCTTCTGTGTGTCACCCCCCCACCCCCCTTTTTTATTTAAATAAGACACAGGACCTTCTATACCAAAAAAATACAAAACAAAAGCCACACATTTCCTTGTGTAAAGCAATATTATGTGATAACTTGAATACTGTTCAGCACAGTGGCTAGAAATAACAGTACAACTATGTACAAAACTTTAAACAATATTTGACAAATTTCTACAGCTGGATGTAGAATACAATTGAGATAAACAACTGCTGGGAAATTTACATGGCAAAGCATTAGCTTCAACACATTTGGTTCAAAACCTTCAAATCTGCTAAGAACAAATGTGCAATTTAATTAATATTTAGTTTCTCGTGGAAAAAATAAGAACAACATGTAATGGCATTGCAAATATTGTACAGAGTTCATCACTGATCTAAAAACCACTCATCACACCCCTTGGTAACCTAACACCAATAACTGAGACTATGATTTCTTATCTGGACATAACCAGAGCGCATAAAAAGGTCATCATTCTGCAATGTTAATCTAGAAAGAAAAATATTAAAAGGAATCCATACTTACATCACGAGTATTTTCTCCCCTTTATCTTCAGTCTATAAAATATATAGTGTTTTCACCTAGGCCTGAGATTAGTAGGGTTAAAGATGGCTGTTGTGTTTCAAGAAGGTTTTTCACATGAAAATGGTTATAGACAGATCTCTTTCTCCTTCTGTACTTTCTGCAAGGGGAGTCAAAAAACACTGACTGTTTTATAGGCTGCAAATTCCACCTTGCAACAGAGTATTAACAAAACCTCAGTAATAAAAAGGAAATGATGCTTTATCTCCAAAGAAAGCACATATTTAGTGAGTAGTTATTGGTGGCTCACTCTTACCCCCCTCCAATCTCATCTTCAAAGAGGAAAAAAACATAATAGAGCAAGTTTAAATGCTCAGTAGCTGCAGGCTACTAATCTCTTCAATTCCTGGAAAAGGTGAACCTTATTCTCTTAGGAGCAGACAGCATAAATGCAGTTTCACTGAGCTGAAAGCAACGGAGCAAGAACATCAAGTTTATTTTGCCTTTGGGGTCCTCTTTGTATCACAGGAAATTATCTCTGAAAGCAACGCTCCTCTTGTTCCAGTACAATAGAAGAGCACCAATAACCAGTTCTTGCCGTGTACTATTTTGAGAAAGTGTCCAGGCTGCAAAACCAGGATTATTTTACAAGGATTTTTTTTTTTTTAATTCACACTTAAGGAGGGGGGAAAAGACACTTTTACACACACAACTTAAGTAACTGAAAGTTATGGGAGAAGCTTCGATTAAGTAACATGAACTTAAAACTATTGTTTTCCCCACCCCTCTTAGAACACCCACTTGCTACTTTTGGACTTTAATCCAAACACAATTGCTCACTACATAAATAAAATGCCGCTCATCTAACACTGCTTGACAAAATCTGAAAACCTATTTCCAACCAGCAAATTAATTAAAATTTCCAAAAGAGAAACTAAACATTAATTTGACTTTTAGACGGTAACAGTAGCATTTCACATCCTTAACTGCCAACAAAAACGTGAGAGGAAATCCCCATCACCCCCTGCGAAACCTGAAAGAATTTCTGTCCTTGAACAAAAACATTCTTGTCTTTCAAAATCCTCTCACACACAATGTGGAATGTTTCTCATGTACAGCCTAGTACTGAATACTTTATTTGCAACAGTTTTAACAGTCATTAACGGAGCAACACCTGAAACGTTTAAATGCCACATTTTTACGTATATTGAAATGACAGTAAATGCAACAGTTGTTTTGCTTGTAAGCACATGAAAAAGTGATATACATCACAGATTTGCTGGTTCTCCTCATGTTCACCCATGTCCAGGGTCATCGTTCACCTGGATCTGAATGCACTTATTCCAAGAAAGTGGAATGTAATGAGGAAATATTAATGCATAAAATAAGGAAAGGCAAAAGAGTGATGTTCCCTCTTTAGCTTTGTAGCTGTAAAATATTTTATATCCCAATATGATATACATTCCAAGTTACCTGAGTTTACACTTCGAGAGAAGTACCTGAAGCTAGGCCATAGGGTGGGCACTGTGCAACTGTTGTGGCCATTTTTTTTTTTTTTTTTTTTGCATTGTGTGTATTACAGAAGTTAGAAACATAAACACCTGGATCAATTGTAAACATAATCCTGAAGTACAGTATTTTCCATAGGACACAACACAGCAAGACATTTTCTATTCAGACAGGCAACTTTTTTTTTTTTTATATATATATATAGAGCTTATTTATACTGTAGAATTTGAAACAGAACACAGGACACAGTACTAATCTGGTCAAACATACTATGAAATGCATAGTCTCCACTTAAAACGCTTAATGATATATGGATTCTGCAGGCATTACTGCTTTCTCACAAAAAATGCTGAATATGAATTCTGTCCCTGCCAAGAACAGCGTTGAGATATTTTTTTCAAATGCTGCTAAGTATTCCATGTTGTTCGGAAAGGTTGCCACCTCATGCAGATGTATCTGAACTATCACCTCCTCAATCCTTGTTTCAGGGCAGAGGCCTGCTCCACCTTGGTCTAGATTAACACATAGCTCTGAGGAGAGGAATGGTCTTCAGTCTGAATTTCTTGCAAAAGCGGCTGCTGCTGTTGGGACAGTTGCTGTA